>NC_090446.1:155611867-156921755 GCF_031143425.1 Pleurodeles waltl
GGAAGTTGGCTCTGTATATACTATTTCAAAGTAAGAAATAGTGTGCACAGAGTCCAAGGGTTCCCCTTAGAGGTAAGATAGTGGCAAAAAGAAATAATTCTAATGCTCTATTTTGAGGTAGTGTGGTCGAGCAGTAGGCTTATAAGAGGGTAGTGTTAAGCATTTGTTGTACACACACAGGCAACAAATGAGGAACACACACTCAAAGACTGATTCCAGACCAATAAGTTTTTATAAAGAAAAATATATTTTCTTAGTTTATTTTAAGAACCACATGTTCAAGATTTACAAGTAATACTTCAAATGAAAGGTATTTCACTCAGGTATTCTAGGAACTTTGAATAATCACAATAGCATATACAGTTTTGACAAACATGGCAATAAGCTATTTTAAAAGTGGACACTGCAATAATCAATGGTTCCTGGGGGAGGTAAGTGAATGTTAAGTTCACAGGTAAGTAAAACAGTTACAGGGTTCAAATTTGAGCCCAGGGTAGCCCACCATTGGGGGTTCAAGGCAACCCCAAAGTAACCACAGCAGCAGCTCAGGGCCGGTCAGGTGCAGAGGTCAAAGAGGTGCCCAAAACACATAGGCTTCAATGGAAACAGGGGTGCCCCGATTCCAGTCTGCCAGCAGGTAAGTACCCACGTCCTCGGAGGGCAGACCAGGGGGGTTTTGTAGGGCACTGGGGGAGACACAAGTAGGCACAGAAAGTACACCCTCAGCGGCACAGGGGCGGCTGGGTGCAGAGTGCAATCAGGCGTCAGGTTTTGTATTGAAGCAATAAGGGAGACCCGGGGGTCTCTTCAACGATGCAGGCAGGCACAGGGGGGGCTCCTCGGGGTAGCCACCACCTGGGCTAGGCAGAGGGTCACCTGGGGGTCGCTCCTGCACTGGAGGTCGCTCCTGCACTGGAGGTCGGTTACTTCAGGTCCTGGGGGCTGCGGATGCAGTGTTGGTTCCAGGCGTCGGGTCCCTTGTTACAGGCAGTTGCGGTCAGGGGGAGCCTCTGGATTTCCTCTGCAGGCGTCGCTGTGTGGGCTCAGGGGGTCAACTCTGGCTACTCACGGGTTCGCAGTTGCCGGGGAGTCCTCCCTGAGGTGTTTGTTTTCCGCAGGTTGAGCCAGGGGCGTCGGGTACAGAGTGGAAAGTCTCACGCTTCCGGCGGGAAACGTGGAGTCTTTAAAGTTGCTTCTTTGTTGCAGAAAGTTGCAGTTTGTTGAACAGGGCCGCTGTTCTCGGGAGCTTCTTGGTCCTTTAGATGCAGGGCAGTCCTCTGAGGCTTCAGAGGTCGCTGGTCCCTGTTGGATGCGTCGCTGTTGCAGTTTTTGTCGAAGTAGGGAGACTGGGGCCAAATCAGTTGTCGTCTCTGTCTTCACTGCAGGGCTTCAGGTCAGCAGTCCTTCTTCTTCTTTAGGTTGCAGGAATCTATCTTTTTTGGTTCTGGGAGTCCCTAAATACTGAATTTAGGGGTGTATTTAGGTCTGGGAGGGCAGTAGCCAATGGCTACTGGCCCTGAGGGTGGCTACTCCCTCTTTGTGCCTCCTCCCTGTGGGGAGGGGGGCATATCCCTAATCCTATTGGGGGAATCCTCCTTCTACAAGATGGAGGATTTCTAAAAGTAAGAGTCACCTCAGCTCAGGGCCTCCTAGGGGCTGTCCTGACTAGGGAGTGACTCGTCCTTGTTTTCCTCATTATCTCCTCCAGCCTTGCCGCCAAAAGTGGGGGCCGTGGCCGGAAGGGCGGGCATCTCCACTAGCTGGGATGCCCTGTGGCGCTGTAACAAAGGGGGTGAGCCTTTGAGGCTCACCGCCAGGTGTCACAGTTCCTGCAGGGGGAGGTGAGAAGCACCTCCACCGAGTACAGGCTTTGTTCCTGGCCACTGAGTGACAACGGCACTCTCCCCATGTGGCCAGCAACATGTCTGGTGTGTGGCAGGCTGGCAAAAACTAGTCAGCCCACACTGGAAGTCGGGTAAGTTTTCAGGGGGCATCACTAAGATGCCCTCTGGGTGTATTTTACAATAAAGTGCACACTGGCATCAGTGTGCATTTATTGTGCTGCGAAGTTTGATACCAAACTTCCCAGTTTTCAGTGTAGCCATTATGGTGCTGTGGAGTTTGTGTTTGACAGACTCCCAGACCATATACTCTTATGGCTACCCTGCACTTACAATATCTAAGGTTTTGCTTAGATACTGTAGGGGCATAGTGCTCATGCACATGTGCCCTCACCTGTGGTATAGTGCACCCTGTCTTAGGGCTGTAAGGCCTGCCAGAGGGGTGACTTACCTATGCCACAGGCAGTGAGAGGTTGGCATGGCACTCTGAGGGGAGTGCCATGTCGACTTAGTCATTTTCTCCCCACCAGCACACACAAGCTGACAAGCAGTGTGTATGTGCTGAGTGAGGGGTCCATATGGTGGCATAAGACATGCTGCAGCCCTTAGAGACCTTCCCTGGCATCAGGGCCCTTGGTACCAGGGATACCAGTTACAAGGGACTTACCTGAGTGCCAGGGTTGTGCCAATTGTGGAGACAAAGGTACAGTTTAGGGAAAGAACACTGGTGCTGGGGCCTGGTTAGCAGGGTCCCAGCACACTTTCAAATCATAACTTAGCCTCAGCAAAGGCAAAAAGTCAGGGGGTAACCGTGCCAAGGAGGCATTTCCTTACACCTGTGCTTTGAGAAGAAAAAGTCAAATCTCCTCTAAACAGATGCTACTGGCGCTGGAGTATTTGAGTTGTTTAGACAGAATATCGGAACCAAAAATATTGTGGGACAAAATATCATGTCTAAATATCGAGGAAAAAAATATTGTGAAGGTAAGTTATTATAGGCAAGCACTTTGTTTATCATATATAACTCCACATATAGGGTACCTTGACAATGTATAAATCTTCAAGGTATGTAGATGTGGAGTTAAGAATAGTAAATCTATACTTACCTATTCGCACTTACCTTCTCTATATTTTGGTCCTCGATATTTTTGGTTCCGATATTCTGTCAGTGCTTACTATATAATCTCCCTAGTCCGTGCTATTATTTTTGTTAAAATGGTTCAAGCTGCAAGCTAGCAACATGTGACATGCCTTAATGCAGTAAATTAAAATTACATTTCCACGTCTGTTATGGAAATGAGATCCCAATTTCTGTAATGGCCTACATATGAAAAAGGAAAACATTAGAAATTATGACTTCTTTTTAGTGTAGCCCCCATGCTGCCAATTGAATAGTTTTGCATACTGACAATGCAGACAGAAAGAGCAAGCACTGGCATGGGCAGTAGGTCTGTGTTGTATGCCAATATTTGGACTTTGTCAATGATTGTTTAGTTTTGTCATTTTATTTTGCAAAACTCCATAGTTTAAGAAGCCGGTAGGTTCTCAGCAATAAAAAAGCTCCCTGAAAGCAAGTTTTTTTCTATTCTCTGAAATCACTGATTGCCATTGCAGCCTCTGACACTGAAGCAAACTACTTTACTTGTAGATGTGTTCCTTGTAAATGGCAGAAGGCCATAATTCACATAAAGTTAGCCAGTGCCTGACGGTGCTGACCCATTGCCAAATGCTGTATGCTATAGTGAGTGGAAGAAAAATGTGAATGATGCAGTAGCAGACCAATTCAGGAAGAGGGCTGGTGGGCACCCCCTATAAGTAAGTATATTAAGCATATACATTGAATAAACTCAAAAGGTCGTGTGTAAAGCCGGACCTAAAAAGGATGACTTTCCATTTACTAGTTGCTACTTGTTGCTACCCACCCCCAAAATAAAAATAGGCATATGACAAAAAATTAAGTATAGGTAAATTCCAACAAGGTGACAAAAATTAGTATGGGATGGATGAATGGAGACGAAAATGTCAGACAAATAAATGGCAGAAAAACTAGTGCCTTAAATTTATACAGTGGTTTTCACTGTACAAAGTTTCCTTCACTGCTGTATTGCAAACGTAAATGGAGCTTAACAGTCAGTGATCTAATTTAATTCAATTGATTATCTAATTTAATTTTTTTGTTTATTTATTTAATTGTTTTGTAAAGCAGAAGCTTTGGGTGGGACATAGAATGATAATTACGTGCTTAAATCAGCTGTTGACCTGGTTGGGTCAGGTCATGCAGGCAGGAAGTTTCAGCTCCAGTTTCAGAATCAGCTGGGGCTGAGCATCCCTTTTTAAAGGAATATTGGAGTATTTGAGTAGGAAGGAGCTGAGGGGGTTCTCAAATCTTAGTCTATGGGCATAATAATCATACAATCTCTGCCACTGGTTTATGGTCCTTTGTTAGTCGATGTGAAGAGGAACTTAGGAGCTAACATTCGAATACATTTCTATAAACAGTGAAACCATTTGGCTCCACAGGAAACGACAAAGAGAATTTAAATAAACAGAAAAAGGATTTATTAACAAATATTTATTTAAAGCAATTGTATTAATCCATTCAAGCATTATTAGTTACACATTTAAAGGGTCCAAGAGCCAATTTTTCAGAATAAGGAAAACAGAACATCAGAGAGTAGTTTCTAAAGAATACAGCATATCCAGAAAGTGTGTTCCATAAAGGAAATCCCTAATCTAATGTAGCTAGTATGGTCCGGGTAAAAGGACACTTAGTCTAAGCAAATGAGGTGACAGCTTCAGGAAACCCCCAAAAATGTCTCTGAATGAGAGAATAAGAAAGGCTTAGGCATAAAGACTTCTTACTCAGGCTGGGGAGATCATCAGTCGTGAGAAGGGACTGCTCAGCTCAAAGTCAGCAAGTACCTCTCCTAACTAGTCTCAGGAGCACACACTATTATTATTGACAAAAACATTAATTGTAACATTTCAGCTTGTTCCCACTCTTAGAAACCAATCAGTTGTCTCCAGACTGGGAGCAGGTATGTCTAAACAATGACCCAGGCATGGCTATATCCTTGAATTGTTAGACCAATTATTCAAGGAAGTAGCCACAGACAGCTCTCCCAAGGAGACACTCTCTCACACTGGCATCTTCTTCTTCCATGAGAACCTCACTATGTGTCCTCTAATATTTAACAAATAACTATTCACTAGCTAACTAAAGGCATCTGGAAAGAAACAGCATCTGCAATGGAAAAACGCATAATGTGCAAAACAAGCGACTAAAAAATGTGCAGGCCTTTCGACCTTTAATTAATACAGTCGACCTTTAAAATAGCAATAGAAAAGTGCCTACTGGTAACTTTTTTTTAAAAAAAAAGACATTTTTATTGCTTTTGCAGGAAACAATGAAATAATAATACATGTACAAATAACATGAAACCAACTGGTGCTCGAGTACGGTCAACCCCCGGTCCCGGTCAGAACTCTGTAAGCAATAGCTATACGTTGAGATGATAGTCAGTGACATGAACTCAGCCTCTTAAAGAAGGATAGGGGAGATAGGGGGGAAGGGAAGGGAGGGAATCCTCCCTCCATCTCCTTTGGTGACGGCACCGCTCCTCCAATTGCACTGCTCCCTACAAGCTAGGTGAACGTCATGGCCTCCCACTTCCCCCACACTTTGTCATACTTGTTTGGGCACCCCCTGGTCTCATACACCAGCCTCTCACGCTGTGCACACCAATCCACTCCTCGTCTCCATTTTTCTGGTAACTATTTAAAATGTTATCTCAGTACTGCTCATAACAGCTACAAATTAGGTGATTAATATGCACTCATTAGCAATGTAAATCACATTTTGTTTATAAATGTTTTAATAATGCAAATTAAATGTTTTCGCTCTCCCTAGTCCTACCATCAGTGGGTTCTAGACCTCACTGGCAGGCTCACCTTTCCTGAAAGGCACAGTCTAGCATCCAGTGGTGGCCTGTGGAATTTAAAGGTGGTGGGGCAAAAATGTGAGAGATGACTTGAACATGTGAACTGGAAGAGGGAAATGCAGCAAGCAGGTGTACTTCTCTCCACAGGGCCCTATTCCTGCCAACCCCCCAGTCCCAAGACCTGCTTCTTCACAGGGTTTTAGTTTCAAATAGCACCCGCACATGCCCACACATAGAAACACTGAAATACACATAAATACACATCCAGACACACGTATATAACAGCGACAGTAACACAGACATACACATGGAATTCTAGGCAAGCAGGCAAACACACGTACAGAGACTCATACAAAGTGCCAGAGCTGAAAATAAAACTTACCTGTGTTAGTTCTCTGACTTCAACATAAGCTGGCATGCTCTCATGGGGCCACAATTCCCAAATCCCTTAAATCCAACTATTCAAATAGCACTCCACGGCCAGGTTCACAAGCTTCTAGGAATCAGAAGCCGAAGCTGGGTTGGAAGTAAATCAGTTCTTAGGTTTCGCCTATACTAGCGCTTGCACGCATGCTTGCGAAATCTTTTGTTGGTAAAAAAAACTTAAAAGGGGTTTGGAACCAGCCCCTGCTTACCTGAACTTACCATTGGCTTACTCCAGCATCGTTCTGATTGACGTGCTTCAGATTGGCCAGCACGTCGTCCTCACATCACTTCCTGTCTTCGTCTGCGTCTTCTACGCCGATCTTGCTGTCGAGTTGCCTGTGGGCCTAGTACTCCTTTTGGTCACTTCCTATTGGACACCGGCCAGTGTCCTTCCCGTTGACTGTGATGCTGAAGGTACTTTTGTCTTCTTGCGTGCCGTCTTTTTTCCTTGCTGATGTCTTCCTTCTTTGTTGCAGTCTTCTCTGTCTTTTTTCTTCGTTGCTGTCTTCTTTTTTCTTCCTGCATGCCATCGTCTTTCTTCTCTGGTGTCTTCTTTCTTCGATGCCTTCTTCTCTGGCTTCTTTCTTCACTGCCGTCTGTCTTCTGTTTTCTTTCTGCATACCGTCTTCTGTCTTTGCTGCTTTCTTTACCGCATGCCATCTTCTGTCTTCTCACGTCTGCACTTTTCTCACATCTTCTGTCTTCTCTCTTCTCCCATCTTCTCTCGTCTCACGCCTTCTGTCTTCTTCCGTTTTCTGTCTGCTCTCATCTTTCTCTTCTTCCGTCTTCTATCTTTCTTTCATCTTCCTCTGTCTTCTCTCTTCTGCCATCTTCTGTCTGTTATGTTTACTACCGATAGTTTATTTCGTGAGGGGTAATCTACACGAGCCGCTGGTATGCGGTCGCGTAGAAACCCCTCTCAATGTTCAGTTTCGATTGTTTGTTTTTATGACGTCAGGGAGCCAGTAATAAAGATTCTAGTGCTCGCGCTAGAACGGCAGTTAGGCACCGAATAACAATGCGTGTGGTGTGTTTATTTTAACGCTCTTCTGACGCCGATTTTCCTCACAAGATTACTTGTTAATAATGCCAAGAATATAACAAAATTGGCGACGAGGATGGGATACGACCCTCGCACCCCAATCAATGCCAGTTTAGATTTGTTTTCTCACCTCAAGTGGCCTGTGGTGTTGGTGTAACAGGCGGGTGCGTGGCTGATGTGACATCGTTTTGAGGTGTTCGGTGAGCAGAAACTCAGGAGGTGAGTCTCTCAAGTGGTAGACTCTGTAGAAGCATGGGCAGTCGGCCGTGTTTCTAAATCGCTCAGCGGCAGAAGGAGCTGACGTGAGTTCAACTCATCAGGAGAATTGTTGTTAAAAAAAAAAAAAAGGAAAAGAGAAAGGAAGAAGAAAACAACCACGCCCCCATCAGGAGATTAGAGGAAAGTGCGTGGGGGAGCGCTATTCAAGAAATTCAGACAGAGGCTGCAGCCACTGGACTCTTGATGAGTGACAGGAGCAGGGAGAAGACACAACATTGAGGCAGTGCAGGTGAGGAAATGGAAAAATAAACCTATATTCAAGGTTTTCATGGCGTGGCAGTAGGACTGCACATTTGATGGGTCAAAAAATAAATAAATAAATAAATAAATAATAAAATAACTAGGTGCCTGTGAACACAACACAGAGTATTTGGGACACTTTAGATTACTGAGTGGACGTCAACGTCAGTTGCTAGTGGTCCCTATTTGGCAAGTACACACTGTCAGCAACATGAATTCGTTCCCGGCGTTGGAACCATTGCTAATTGATGGTCCTCCATCAGCACATACTGCCAAATGGAGAACATGGGTGGAGCGTTTGGAGAACTATTTTGAGGCAGCAGCAATACACCCTGAAAGAAGAAGGCCGATGCTTTTACATTTGGGAGGGCCTGCGATTCACAAGGTTAGCAAATCGGTGGTAGAAGATGGTCCCCCATTCACATATCAAACTATGAAACGTGCAATTACAGCATATTTCGAGCCATTGGCGAATCCAGACTATGAGCGTTTCCTTCTCAGGCAAGCCAGGCAACTTCCGGAAGAGTCTGTAGATGTCTTCTATGCTCGACTCAGGGAGTTAGCGAGCACATGTACGTTACCTGATACAGCTGACGAGATTCGTGCGCAGTTTATTCAAGGCTGTCACTCTACCAAGCTCAGGGAACATATCTTACAAGTCCCAGGCATGTCAATGGTGGACATACTTACAATGGGGCGCTCCAAGGAATTGTCACGTGTGAGGGCGGCCCATATGGAGTCAGCACTTGTAAAACCTATAAAGACAGAACCTGTGAACGCAGTGGTGGCGGCGACACCTATAAAGAAAAAAGAAAAGAATAAATCTGAGGGAGGGGGTTGCACCTGCTACATGTGTGGAGGAGTGTATCCGCACCAAGGAAAATGTCCAGCAATGGGGAAGCAATGTACAAATTGTCAACGTCTCAACCATTTTGCGAAAGTATGCAGGTCAGCTAAGAAGCCTAAGCCAGGGGGACGGAAAATGATACATGAAGCTCAAACCATCCAACAACAGAATGAGGTTCTAGACATGGATGATGATGACGAACCGGAAGGCACAGTGTATATTATTCACACCACACAACCAGGCAATGGTAGGGCGAAGAGAATTCCAAGGTGCACAGTGAAAATTGATAGTCATCAAGTGCCTGCTCTCATTGACACTGGGGCCTCGATAAATATACTGGCACAGTCGGTATTCCGGCAGCTTCCAAATCGTCCCCAACTTCGGCCAACCACTGTGCAGGTATATGCATTTGGGTCGGCAACCCCAATTCCTTTGGCAGGTGTGTTCACGACAGACATCGTACATGAGGACACTGCTACCAGAGCAAAGGTGTATGTCACAAAAACTGGAACAGGGATGTTACTGAGCTGTCGCACGGCTGAGGAACTGGAACTAGTCACTTTTGCTTTCAGTGTTCATGTGGGTGCCGTAGAAAGTCTGGAAGAAGAATATGCAGATATCTTCCAAGGCATTGGTTGTTTGAAGGAGCGACAAGTGAAACTACACATCGACAAAACGATTGAACCTGTAGCCCTGAAACATCGACGCATAGCATTTCACCTGAGGCCAAAGGTGGAAGAGGAATTGGCCAAATTGGAAAAAGCTGGCATTATTGAAAAAGTTGAAGGGCCGACACCATGGGTGTCACCCATAGTTGTCACTCGAAAGCCAAAACAACCAGGTGAGGTGCGCATATGCGTGGATATGAGGTTGCCGAATGTGGCCATTCGGAGAGAGCGGCACCTCACACCAACGGTGGATGACATTGTGGCAGAGGTAAGTGGGTCACGGTGGTTCTCTAAAATGGACCTTCGGGCCGGATATCACCAACTGTTGCTTTCTCCTGAATCAAGGGCCATAACAACATTTTCAACTCATGTGGGGCTGAGGTGGTACAAGCGTCTCAGTTTTGGCATTGCTAGTGCCGCAGAAGTGTTTCAGGACACGATTTGTGGTGTGTTAGCTGGGCTTGAAGGGGTCATCAATGTGAGTGATGATATTCTTGTACATGCCCCTACTGTGGAAGGGCATCTCAAAAGACTCTGTGCTACTTTCCACAGACTTAGACAAAATGGACTGACACTACACAGGGAGAAATGCTAATTTTTGAAACAAGATATCGCATTCTTTGGCTATCATTTCTCGACACAAGGGGTCAGGCCTGATCCAGGAAAAGTGGCTGACATACAGGTGGCACGTCCTCCTACCTCCGTCACAGGTGTTCGCAGTTTTCTAGGAATGGTGACCTACTGCGGAAGATTTATTCCTAATCTGACGTCTCTCACAGCGCCGTTAAGAGAACTCACGAAAACTCACACTCCGTGGGAGTGGACGGCTCACCAGGACGATGCTTTTCAAGCGACTAAACGGGCGTTGTCGGCAGACACCACGTTGGTGTATTTTGACTCTTCTAAAGATACCGAGATATCTGTGGATGCCAGTCCCGTAGGATTGGGAGCAGTTTTATCTCAAAAAGGAACAGATGGTGTATGGGCCCCGGTAGCCTATGCGAGTAGAGCTTTGACGACCACAGAACAACGCTACTCTCACATAGAAAAAGAAGCGTTGGCGGTTCATTGGGGCTGTCGTCATTTTCATTTGTATATCTATGGCCATCCGTTCACAGTAAATACTGATCACAAGCCTTTGATACCCCTGTTCAATAAGTCAACATCCCAACCCCCACCCAGGATAGAAAAATGGATCCTCCAGCTCCAGGAATATCAATTTGTGGTGCTGTATCGACCAGGAGCCCAAAACCCGGCAGATTATCTGTCTAGACACACCAGACCCCTCACTACTCAGGAGGAAAAGGAATCGGAGGAGGTGGAAGAATACATAAGATTGGTGGTGGAACGGTCAAGACCACATCCCATTTCAATCCAGGAAATTCAAGAGGCCACCCGAGTAGATGAAGTGCTACAGTTGGCCATATCGTGTGTTCGTGATGGAAAGTGGCATTTACTAAAACAAGACATGGGTCGTAGAGCGACACAAGCCAAAGTAACTTTGTCTTCCCTGCATAATATTCGCCAAGAGTTGGTGGTGACACCGGAAGAGTGCTTACTGCGAGGTCATCGTTTGGTGATTCCTGAAGCATTGCAGCAACGAACGATTGATTTAGCTCCCATCTCCCATCAGGGGATTGTAAAGACCAAAGCAAGACTGAGAAGTAAAGTATGGTTTACTGGCATAGACGCTAGGGTAGAACAGACGATCCAACATTGCCACACATGTCAAATCCTCAGACCTGCTGATTTGCCTGCTCCGATCATAACAGAACCAATTCCTCCCACTCCATGGCATCGAGTGAGTGTGGATTTAGGCAGTCTTCCTGATGGGCGCCATATGCTAGTTGCCATAGATGATTTCTCCAAATACCCAGAGGTGGAGGTCTTGACCTCTACTACTACCGATCGAGTTGTGCCATGTTTAGAAAAAATCATGGCCACCCATGGCATATTCAAAGAGCTGAGAACAGATAATGGACCCCCGTTTTCGAGCCATGAGTTTTCAGAATATTTAGTGTCACATGATATTCATCATCGAAAAATCACCC
This sequence comes from Pleurodeles waltl, assembly GCF_031143425.1. Classification (NCBI taxonomy): domain Eukaryota; kingdom Metazoa; phylum Chordata; class Amphibia; order Caudata; family Salamandridae; genus Pleurodeles; species Pleurodeles waltl. The sequence continues at coordinate 155,623,203 of NC_090446.1, forward strand.
CTCGCTGGCCTCAAGCTAATGGGGAAGTTGAACGATTTATGAGAACTTTAAATAAGGTGCTAAGAATTGCAGTGTCTCAGGAAAAGGATGTAGAATGTGCTCTGTTTGAGTTTCTAAGGGAGTACCGCCTGACTCCCCATGGCACCACTGGTGCTATTCCCAGTGAAGTGTGTCATGTACAGGGTATGAGAGATACGTTGCCCCAAGTGAATGCTTCGAGTGGTTTTCATGATCAAGTTTCCAGTCGTTTGCGAAGTCGTCAGGTGCTGAATGATCGGATGTCTAAGAAGAGGAGAGCCTGGGTGCGACGTTTGAGAGTGGGAGACTGGGTGTTAGTAAAAAATAGACATGCAGGAGGCAAGTTCAAGCTCCCATTTGAAGCTAGCCCTTGGACAGTTGTGAATGTGGAAGGCACAATGGTCACTGCCCAACAAGAGATAGTGACTAGGAATATATCTTTCTTTAAACCCTATTATTTGCCCATACATGATTCTCGGGAGCCAGTTTTGAGTACACCTGTTGTTCTGCCGAAGGAATGTATGACTCAGGGTTCTCCAGCACAAGACAGGCTCCCTGCTGCGGATCTGTGTTTGCCCATGGATGAGACTGAATCATCTGATGATGTTGTTGTTACAGAGAAGCCTACGAGCAAGTCTTTAGACAGTTCTTCCCCGATTGGCACTGTGCCGAGAAGAGGCAGGGATAGATATACTTTGCGTTCCCGAATATCAGCTCCTGTTAAAATGAAAGACTGTGTGCGATTAGAGTATTCAGGAATTTTTGAAATGCATTGCAGTGTTTTTCTTTTTTTTTTGTTTTGTTAAATTGTTATTTTATTTTGAGTGAAGGAGGAATGTTATGTTTACTACCGATAGTTTATTTCGTGAGGGGTAATCTACACGAGCCGCTGGTATGCGGTCGCGTAGAAACCCCTCTCAATATTCAGTTTCGATTGTTTGTTTTTATGACGTCAGGGAGCCAGTAATAAAGATTCTAGTGCTCGCGCTAGAACGGCAGTTAGGCACCGAATAACAATGCGTGTGGTGTGTTTATTTTAACGCTCTTCTGACGCCGATTTTCCTCACAAGATTACTTGTTAATAATGCCAAGAATATAACACTGTCTTCCTCTGTGTTCTGCCGTCTTCTTCCATCTTTCCCGCATGCCAATACATTACACCTTTGCCTTTTTTTCTATGTAACTGGCTTACGAATATTATAAAAATGTTATAATAATAATGTTTGTTATCAATTTAATAAAACACATTTTTATAATTGTAAGCCAGTTACATGGAAAAAAAACAGAAAGGTGAAAACTATTGGCTTTGCCAAGGGCTTGTTTCTATTCCAACTTTTGATGGTGTAAGAGGGCTTATGATTGACAAACCTTCGAGCTCCATTATCTGACATGCTGCATAGTGTGACGCTAGTGGAGCAGGTCAGATGTGTGTTGGGTCTTTGGAAGCCCAGGCTGTAACCGCTTCTTCCTGACACATGTGCAATATGTCAGTGGAGGCCTCTTCTGCAGGCAAAGGCGATTCTACAGCTTTTACATACAAACAAACAATTCGTGTGATCATTAGTTTTCATGTAAAAGCTGTAACTTTTAAAGTATTTAGTTGAAGAGAAAAGCAGAGGGTCAACGCCCTGGCGCCCTCTATGGATGAGCAGTGACTGCCAACATCTTTTTCCTCAGTCAGCAGTCACTCTTCACACAGGGTGGTCACAGCAGCACTTTCTCTTGAGTCATGCCAAAGAAAATCTCCTCTTATGCTAAAGGAAATCTAAAAGGTTTTATTAACCAAAGAAAAATTAATAGTCTGTGAATCACTGAAACAGCCTGTCAGAATTTTCCTAGGAAAGCTCGTGATTTAATAGCAAAGGACATATTTAAAGTGTAGCCATGTGGCTCCTTTAAAAATATATAAACATTTGACCAGGCTTATGATAATGTGAACAAGTGAAATAACCTTCAATTTGTAACGATAATGAATAAACATTTAGGCTGAGCATGCCAGTTTTCATTTTTTTAACTTCAGGACCTAATAGGTGGATATGGCTCGATTTCAGACATGGGCTTATCCTCTAGGCCTTGTTAGCATGAGCAGGAAAACTTGGCTGAAGCAGATGATAGTTATACTAATGCAATGATTTCTATTTCACAATCTTTAGTTCCGACTTCTCCCTAGCCTGAAAGGAAAGAAGTCACCAGCAGAGCATCATTTCTGGAACTAAGGGCCTGATTTATTTATTTATATATATATTGGCGGATTTACCCCATCACAATGGTGACGGATAACTCATCCACTGAAGTATAAATCCCACAGGAAATAATGGAATTTATATTTGGGCAGATGGGATATTTGTCACCGTTGTGACAGAGTAACTTGTCTGCCAAATTCTACATCAGGCTCTAAATCTTCTCACCTATGCTTGTGTGCAGCTCTGCTTTGGTGGTAGAGAAAATCCTGGAACTACATACTAGTTCAGAGACAGGTTGACCGGTCAATTTGTCTGTCACCTTTGAATTCTCGGGGACTCGTCTGATCCTGTAATGCATGGACACTGCATTGTCACAGTGCATGCATGAGCACAGGCAGAGCATTCTTTATTGCTTAACTTGGCCCAGTTTCAGCTGGTTCAGACAGGATGGTTAACGTCTCTAGACAAGAGAGCAGGTCCTTCTGGTACACACACCAAGGAAGGAAGTGGGCAGGAGCAAGGAGCTTTCTGGCAGAGGCACTGTGGCTATTTCAATGGGTTGAGGCCAGACACACCTCCTCCCTGGAATAACCATACTAAGGGGAAGGGGTGAAAGGAATGCAATAATGCAGGCGCCTTGTCAGCAGTGACCGGTGTCGCGTTTGCACAAAGGCAGCTGCCAGTTTGAGAGCTAGAAACATGTGAAGTGCAGTGGATTCCAGCAGGAGCAGTCAGGGCCGGCTTTAGCATTGGTCATGCCCAGAGCAACAGTCTTTCTTGCTCCCCCATGACCTCCTTCTCCACATCTTCCTTCAGTAAAACTCTCCAACAGTACCCTTCATCTCTCCATAGTCCCTCTCTGACAAACATTTCATTTTTTAAAGTGCTATTCATAGTTCACTCACACTCAGTTTTGTGATCTGCATGGTACACGTTCTTTGCAGCAGGCACTTTATCCCTCTGTGCTACTTTATGATGAGTCAAAACTGCCACTAGACAACATTCTGATCTCTTACTAGCAGTAACATTAACCACAACAGTAATCTTGACATGTTTATTGTTGCGTAAAACTGCTGAACGTACAAGGAAGCTCACATGCTTTTAAACCCATGTTACTTTTGAATACAGTGCCCCCCACCAAAGTCAGCATCAGGTGCAGCTGCACCAGTCGGACCACCCCAAAGCCAGCCCTGCAGTCAGTCACAGTCATAAATCTTGGATGACTCTACAAACATATATAGGCAAGTGCATTTACCCTCCAAGCATGTCCCACAAAATGTGGTCCTGAAGGATGCCAGCTAGAGGAGAGTCAGCAGAACTTTTAGATAATGGTGGCCATTACGCATGTCCGACCAAAGAGTACAGGTAAGAAGACCTATCCCTTCACTGGTATTACACTGCTGCCACAGTTGAGGCCCGAGTAGAGAGGAGAACACCCACACTCTGTAAAAGAGCATTGCAGTTTGAGTTCACCACAACCTTAGAGCACAGCTCCGGGGACTTTCTCGGTTTGATGAACCCTCAGCCATTTATGAGGAACAACAGAAACCCTGGCAACTGATACAGGGCAAATTAGTCTCCTACCCATGCAGGTGACTTTCCATCCTGGCACCTTGCCTTTAGGAAGGTCTGAAATGCGTTCTTCACCTATTGATCTCTTCAATTTCTCATTCTGATTAGTTTCTTTGTTTTTGATTGAGAATTTGTTGTTCTTTGAGTTTTGGGTTTCAAATGTTTTTTCGAAGCACTAAGAGTCCCCATGGGAGGTTGTCGTATGTTAAAATGACCTAATTAATGATGGCTCTTGTTACACTGAAAACCAAATATGAGAGAGAGGAAGTGTGACCATCTGTGATAATAATGGGGGTTACCACATGCTGCCAAGGGCCAAGGAATAGGGTAATATCGGGGTTGTTTATTAAAAGCACTCACCCAACCAGAGGTGGCATGCTCCATTAAAAAGCCACGCCTCACTCGTGTAATCATGTGAAGGAGCCAGTGGGATCAAGTTTGTGGTGAGAGAGCTCTTACAAGTTTCTGCCAAAGACCTGTTGGATTGTGAGTCGAAATCCCTATTTCAGGGGTTCACTTGAAACAAGTGGGAGAAGGTACAAGAAGCATGGGGCAAAAAAAATAAAAAATTATTGCCCGCTCAAACTCATTTCTTAATTTTGGTGAGAGTGGGTAAGGCTATACATTAGGAGGGGGATATTTCAACCATCATGCCTGGTCGACATGTTTCAGTCCCTAAGTATAGCCCGAACTCTGACTGGGATTTTTGCAGAACGAAAGATCCTGAATTGGCTACCTGTTTCCAGCAGGTGTCCATACGGTAATGGAGTTGCTGAGGAAATGAGTGAACATAAAAATAAATTAAAAACCAATACACTGATCCAGAATTTCTGTGGAAAAGTAGTAGTGCTATCCACTATTATTCCACCATATATAGTTTGGTAAACAAAAGCACCGGGGGTTGAGGCTGGGAGAACTCATGGTTGAGTCTCCAACTTTGTCTTGAGACCTCCTTGACGATTTACATGCTAAACGCCACCACGCTACTAATGGGCCACAAAAGATGACAAAATGCTATCATGGATGGGGCTCCAATGGAAGATAATAACAGCCTAAATTATACCCGTCATGTCAAAAACCATGGAGCAGATATGTAAACATTTTAATATCAAGGAAATATAAACCTCAGCTTATCACCCTCAACAGATGGGCTGTTAAAGAGTATAAGCAAACTTAAAACAAAAACAAAACATTTTATGGACCATAGGGCACGAAGATAGGCAAAACTGGACCAGATGATGCCTTTAGCTCTTTATTTGCTATCATTTGTCTCAAACAAGGTTCTACCAGCAGCTCCGATTTCGCAAAGATTGGGAGTAGCTGTGGTTTCAGGACCTAAAAAGGCTATTGAGGAAAGGAGAATCTTCCTTATGATCTGTTACATATTCCAGACATAAAATAAATAGTCTACCATTAGGGAGTGTTGGGAAATTACATGGGCTATGGATGCTTCAACTATTATTTACTTTATCATTCATTTGTATTATACGCTGCTCATGCTGCTGTCACGTATCTGTCACTTAATAATTGTTCTCATCTGAGAATACTGTATTGGTTCCTGAGCCATAAGCCGTATTCCTTGCAATTGGAACAACATAATAATAATAATAATAATAATACTATTTCTAAAGCGCACACCTACCTCATTTGAGGGGTCCCAGTGCTAGGTACAGTTATCCACAGGCCTCCCTAGAGTTATTAAACCCTCCCTACATCCTGAGCTAAAAAAAAACAGGTTTTAAGTTTCCTGAAAACGTCTTCTGACTGGGCCTGACAAACTGCTAGGGGCAGAGCATTCTACAGTTCTGGCACCAGGTAGCCCATGCACGCTTTCTTGACTCTTGGAACAATTGCCAACATCTCCCCTGCTGATCTGAGGTTCCTCACCGGTACATACGCTCTAACACTGGTTGCAAGTATCATGGGCCTTTGTTATCCAGGGCTTTGCAGCAGTTGCACAGGGCTTTAAATGAAGAACTCTGTCTCCTTAGCCTACCATGCAGTCAACTAGATTTTCAAGTGATTGCCCAAGGTCAGAACCTCTGTTTCCAGTATTGAGCTTAAGACAATTCAAGTCCATCCATTTAGCAACTTATGCAAGGTAGAGGCATAAGGAAGTGGCCTTGTGGGTGGGTGTTTTGACAGCGTAATGATGAGCTGCGTGTCAGCCGCATATGACATGATTGTGAACCTGTAGCTTTTAATTACGCTTGCCAGTCAACGTATATATTGAACAGGGTTGGACTCAGAGAGGAATACTGAGGCACCCCTTGCTTCAACTGGAACACATTTGACTGGTGGGACTTCTGTGAAAACTCAAAGGCGCACCCTTACAAAAATGAAGCAACCCATTGCAGTGCTTTATTTCCCACCCTGCAGTTTCAGAGTATTTCTAACAGAATATTATGGGACACAGTGTCGATCGCAGCACTGAGATTCAATAACAGCAGTGCCAGTGGTGTAACACAGGCCCCCGCAGCCTCCACAGGCTCCAGGGTGCCTCCTCAGCACAGTAGCATGGCCCGAGAGCTCCTAACTGAGCAAGTTGGAGGCCCCCTTCTACGTACTTTGCAGGGGGCCCTCTCAATTTTTGTTACGCCCCTGAGCAGTGCAGCTGAGTCGTCAGCATCCAAGATCTGATGAATAGATTCTGTCACCAGCAACGAGGCCAACTTAGTGCTGTATGAGGGGCGGAATCCAGATTAGATTCTGTGTAAAAAGTCACACCTCTCTGTAACACTTAACAGCTGCTTGTTAACAAATTTCTCCATGAGCTTAAAGAATAGTGGTGCCAACGAAACCAGAGGATATTTTTCCTGTTTAGTGGGATCTAGCAGTGCTTTTTTTTAAAGAAGCGGAACCACCACAGCTTACTTTCATCTCACAGGTACCTGGCCAGAGGTCAGGGAGCTATTAATCAGCTCACCTAATACTTGGTGGATCATCTCCAAGCTTTGTTCCAAAATGGTTGGGGAGGCTGGATCGAACGGAAAGGTTGACTTTACTGAAGCAAATAGTGCAGTCAGGTCTTCAATCTTGATGAGCCTGAAATTAGGTAACCTAGAGCTATCCACCGACCAATTGAACCAAACAACCAAGCGGGGGTCTCTAGATGCTACAGGAAAGGAGTCATATATATTAGCTACCATTTCAAGGAAGACCTGAGCCAAGATGTTGCATCCTTCCTCTGTTGGTGTGGTCAAAGGTGAGACTGCAGATAAGGATGACAGTGACTTCAGCATAATAAAGAGCTCACGAGAGAAGTTTTGGGCCACCTTAGATTTGTTGGTGTAGTATTCACAACAACATTTTTTATGCAACAATGGTGGATTTTTTTACTGCCTGATAGTCCCTTTTGCTGGCAGGGTCATACTCTGTGTGCCACAGGCGCTTGCACTTCTTTTTAGAACTACTAGATCTTCACTAAACCAGTTGCCCAAAGCGTTTTGTCTGTGGAAGGTTTTATTCTCTGTTGGTCTTGACCCTTTTTGCATGGTTCTCCCCAAACATTTTGCCTTCTTCCTCCTATTTTTTCGGACCTGTTTTTGTTGGCTTTAGGATCCTGGGCACTTTACCAATGCTAACCAGTGCTAAAGTGCAAGTGCTCCCTGTCTAAATTGTACTGGTGATTGGTTAATCCATGATTGACATATTTGATTTACTAGTAAGTCTCTAGTGTAATGCACCAGGTGTGCCAAGGTCCTGTAAACCAAATGCTACTATTGGTCTTGCAGCACTGATTGGCCTTGCAAACATGTATCACACCTGTCATTGCAATGTCTCTGGGTGAAGTTTTCAACTGCCAGTTCGACCTGGCAATTGCACCCACTTGCCAGGCCTAAACCTTACCTTTTACTACATGTATGTCACCCCTAGTGAAGGCCCAAGACAGCTCCATGGGCAGGGTGCAGTTTATTTAATAGGTAGGACATGTATTGGTGTTTTACATGTCCTGATAGTGAGTTACTGCTAAATGTGGTTTCCACTATTGCAAGGACTGTCTCTCTCATAGGGTAACATGGGAATTACCTTGAACTATATTTTAAGTGTAGTTTCCCATTGGGAGCAGGTAGAGATCTGGAGTTTGGGGTCTCTGAAATCACAATTGTAAAATACATAAAAATATTTTGGTGAAGTTAGTTTTTGAATTGTGAGTTTCAAAATGTCACTTTCAGAAAGTGGGCCTTTTCTTGCTTACCCATTCTGTGCCTCTGCCTGTCTGCTGAATACGTGTCTGGGTCAGGATGAAATTTGGTCTGTTTGTGCATTGACCCTAGACAGTCACACAAAGGAGAGCTGAGATGTGCCCTGCGTATCCTGATGGCCCATCATCATGCTGATGGGTCTTCGAGTGCTAGAGTGGTGCTAGAAGTTGATACTTGCACCAGAATAGGGCTGTGCCTGCCCTCCCACAAAACAGTATCCAACTCTCTAGAATGTGCCTGGGCCAGTGCAGGAAAAGGCAGGCTCTTGTGCACTACAAAGTCTTCCCTTTGAAGTTTGCCTACTTCAAATACAGAAATGGGTTTAAGTCCTGAACTTCTGACACCACATAGTTAGAATACCCTGGACTGAGGACATTCTGCCAAGAAGAAGACCTGGATGCTGTAGGAGGGACTGTTACTCTGGCTGTTGCTTTGTTGTGGTGGCCAGCTGCATGCTCCTTCTGTCCTGGGACTGAAAGGAGTGTACTTGGCTTTTTACATCCTGCTTCCAAAGGTTCTCCAAAGGCTTGAACTAAGCTTGGTTCCTGTAAGTAAGTCTCAGGGACAGCCAAGACTTCATCTACCAGTGCCAAGGCTCTTCTCCTGGGTGGTGCCACCTCCAGTCACTGGGTCCATGGAAGTGATCTGAAGGACAAAATCTATGCATCAACATGCCGTGCCGGACGAATCGATGCAGCGCCCATCTCGCGGCTGAAAAATCAACAGAGCACCTGTCTCACGGCTGAAGAATCAACGCAGCGCCTGTCTCACGGCTACAGAATCGATGCAGTGACAGTTTCACCGCAGTCTCATCAACACAGCGCATATGGATTTTCCACGCATATTCCCTGGGTGCCAATTTTTCACCTCAGTAAGGAACAGAGGCCATGTGTTCGGAAATTGATGCATCACCTTTCCTGCGAGGAAAGAATTGATGTATCACCTCCCCTGCCCATAAGGAACCCACATATCATCTAAACTGTGAGGGAAGAATCAATGCATCACCTCCCCTGTGCAGTAAGGAACTGACACACTGCTTTGCTTTTCCGGCGCCTCACGTCCCCTATGGCATGCATCGTCTTTGTTTTTGACGCATCCCAGAAAGTTGATGGTAAAGAGGTACATCCATTGATTCATATAGATGAAGACTTGCTTAAGCTTTTAAAAAGAGAGATTTTGACTTGTGTATGTTGGATTTTTGTTGTTTTGGTCTTGTTTTACTCAGATAAATATTGGCTATTCTTCTAAACTGGTGTGGAGTCCTTTTGTAGTGTTGTGACTGTGTTACTGTGTGTGTGTTTGTGTGTGTGTACAAATATTTTACACACTACCTCTGAGATAAGCTGGACTGCTCGTGCCAAGCTACCAAGCGGGTGAGCAGGGGTTATCTTAGCTGTTTGACTCCCTTACGCTGACTAGAGTGAGGGTCCCTACTTGGACATGGTGCAAACCACTGCCACATACAGACCCTGTTTCTAACAATCTGTGAAGGAGCAATTTGATCTAGTGCTCCATTGATCCATTTTCCTACCTGTACATCAGCTATGTCGGTACAACTGCCGAAAATAGGAGGGCTAGTAGCCAGGGTGCCTCAGAATTCCAGAAGGGTAACTTTGGCCAACCGCCTTGCCTGTCCCTCAAAGGCAGGTGTGTGACTTTTAAGCATGTTCTCATAAGGGACCAGAAAAGGAATAGCACTATGGTCAGACAATGAGAGTGGAATAGGATGCTAAATAAATATATCAGCCACATTTGAAAAAATGAGATCCAGAGTGTGCTCCAACTGCAAACCTTCCAGATCTGCGGTTACAACCATAGCTGCAACACAATAAGGCCCAGATTTATACTTTTTCACGCAAAACTGCGCTAATGTCACCAAAGTGCAAATTAAAATCTCCAACAACCATAAAATTCGAATATTGAAGTGCCAGTGGGGGCAAGACATCTGCTAGCCTTGAGACAAAGTTGGAGGTGGGGCCCAGGGGGCGGTAAAACAAGACACCTGAAAACATACTGTTACTGGTCAAAGTAAGCGCAAAGAAGGCTGCTTCACTTCCCTCAATGCTAAGCTTGGAGAAACTACACTGTAGTGGTTGCTTTAAAATTATTGCAATTCCCCCCTTCCCTGTGCTTGTCTATCTAGTCTTCTAATGCCAAAACCCCTAGGGATGGCTTGTAATTAGTTCAGGGAAGAGTCCTCTGTATGCCATGTCTCAGTTAGGAAGACAGCATCGGACAGATGCTTTTCCAGAAAGTCATACACATCCAGTTTGTGTTTGACTACAGACCTGTAGTTCATAGAGAAGAACTTAGCCGAAGTCTTAAGGGTGTGAGTTACCTTGCCTTCTGTATTAGCCTTTAATGAGTCTGAGGTGAAAACTCACAATTCCGACACCTAGCATCTGCCATAGCAAGGTCTAACACACAATGGCAGGCCCTGGGGAAGATGGTGGCAAGTTCCAGCAGCTCCCGTTTAGCGTACTTATTGGAGGCTGACTTCAAACCAGCAGGGGTCCTGGCCCCTAGTGCCATTCAGATGCAGATGGCCGCAAACAGGCTTGCCTTTGGTGCCCCTTTGGTGTGCCCACTGTGCGCGTCCGCTGCACGTCCATGTTGGCATACTCCTAAAATAGACAAATAATTAGGGAGAGCTAGAGCGCTGACCTCCCAAATGGCAGTCTCAGGCAGGAAGTGAGGCAGAAGCTGCAGTTATCCTACACTTTCTGCTCATTAAGATTCTCTTCTGTGGACTGAAGGGTAGGTAACTGCTAATGATGCAAATTAAAAACAAAAGCACTCTCCCCCAACACAACCCTCAAAAGTTAAAATGCAGCAAATTCAAGCGCGTGACAAAAACTTAAGGAGGGGTGTGTGGAGTGCCTGTACCTCCCTGCGTGTCCGCACGGGCATGCTCCTAAAATAGCCAAGTAAGGAGGGAGCACTAGAGCACTGACCTCCAAAATGGCAGTCTGAGGCAGGAAGTGAGGCAGTAGCTGCAGTTACCATAGCCTTTCCACTTAATCAGATTCGCTGAGGCAGACCAAAGGTTAGGTAGCTGCTAACAGCACAAATTAAAAAGAAAAGCACCCTTCCCCCAACACAACTCTGTGGGCATGTGACCTCCTAAATTAAGCTTAGGTGACACTTAATAGGGCAGTGACATCTACTACTCTCAGAGGCTGACTCGAATCTTTTGACTCAGACAGGAGCAATAAGATAATCAAATCAAAGAATAAGAACCAATAGAAATAAACAACAACAATATGCAATACAGAGTCAGTAATTTACACACACCATGACCTATGTGGCCATGAATCACTACACCAATTTAGTAGTGTTTAGACATTTACTGCCCTAATATTAACAATACTAAAGTCATGAAACAATATGAAAAAACACAGATTTCAGCAATACAGAAATAACACAGGCTGTCCAAAACGTCTGAGGAATCTTAATCTGACAAGAACAATCACCATTAAACACTCCAAAAGAATTATACAGAATAACAACAGAACTATTTTCGAAATAGTAGCCAATTTCATTAATTGTGCAGTTGAATCAATCATAATCAATTAATAGACACTCAATTCAATCGTTGGGTAGGACATCCCTACTTCTACTTCTAATTCGAAAAGCATGTGTGGGGCTTGGCTTTGGCACATGCAAAATTAAAATGTTGGAAAAATTAATTAGGAAAACATCTGAACTGTGATGCTATCAAAAATGTGGTTGGATTTCTAAGGACAAACTGCAATGAAAACCAATGCACATTGGTTGTACCTCTCCTAAAAGAGACAGCAGTTAGCCGAGTCTTCATAAGCAGAGCACAGTAACAGCAGTTCTTCAGCGATAGGCATCAGGAACATGAAAAGGGCAACAGTTCAGTAGAGTTGGGCTTAAGGCATTTGAACTGTTAGAATCATAAACATATAAGTCAGACTATATAACTCTCACTTAACTGAACAGAGCAGAACAGAACCATATCATCTGGAACTTTGCTTAATTCAGGTCCCAAATATTACTAGCTAGTCTTCCATTGGAAAAGGCTATGAGGTGTGATCATGAGCAACCAATTGAATTTCATTTTTTCTCCAAATTCATCTTTCTTCATACCTCCTCAAGATAGACCCATGTTGACACTCTTCTCTGGAGGAGAGTTTCTGCAAAACATTAACACTGTAGAAAACAGCACAGAACATGACATTTTTACTAGCATTGTTTCCTACTAGAAACTAGGACCCGTATTAAAACTTTCAATAGTTATCACAAAGAAGTACAGAATGAACCAAGTGAAAAGGGCAGTAGGTTACCACTGTGAGCTTTCAGTGGGAATGCTAATAGACAAAGTTTACGAAAGAATTTCAATGAAGTCAGCATAACATCTCAACATTGTACTCCTAGAAAAATACTAAAGCTTAGGCCATTTGACTAATACTAATACAAGAAAAATAAAAACATTTCAATAATCAAAGCCATATAAGTCTTATAATTCGTTTTTTATGATTCTTAATTGATGTGATATCGTGTATTTCAAACATGTTTATTACATTATGTATGCTCCAGCCTACCTGTCAATATTCCACTTTCAATGCAGGCCATGTAATCACAAGAACTTTCAAATGGCACAGGAAACTATAAATAAATACCATTCAGGAGTTAATCAATAGAAGCCTCAAATCTTGCCACGTGATACCAAGGATCTGCAGGTACCATCGCCTCCTTCATTGTCTTTGGCACCACAAACAGAAAGAAAAGATTGATGCCATGAACATGCTACATGTTTTGGTGTGACAGCAGAGCTTCCTTACCAATCACAGACCCCTAAATATACTCGAATCTCACATGTTCCCAAAGCTCAAATGTTGGGTTTTGTGGGTAGGTTTGTCACCTGTCACAGAGCACATTTCAGGATTTTTAATGTTTTCGGACGATAAAGGAGCCATACAGTGGCAAATGAATGAAAAGTTCATCAGATCTATCTGTCTGCTTTCTTAATATGGAAATTCCACCCCTTTTGAGTTTTTTAACAATTTGTCATTAGGCCAGGCAGCTTTAAAATACTTTTTAAATGGTTCTGTTTGTATTTGCTGTGTAAAGTTTCTACAGCAAGGTACTGGTCTTGCTCTGAAAATATCACTGCTAAAATCCTGGCCAGGTCACAACCCTGTTAGCGCACGGAAAAATAACATTTTTAATTCGAAATGCTCTGAGAAAAACAGGGTTTTGGGTGATACAAGAAGGAACATTTGTAAGAACTCGTTCAAACTACTCTAGAAATAATTAGCACCTCAATAAAGGGAGCTATTTAGGGTGCATTCAGTAAAAATAGGAAACATTCTTAGACTAGCTTGTAGGCCGAAAATACGCCCTGTAACATTCATGGATTGTATCAACTTCAAAGTCTGACAGGTTTCAGCACTAGTTTCTAACCTGGAAGGCAGAGGCCAAATATATCCTAATACTGCAAGTGCAGACCTGCCCTCGAGCAGTACTTTCCACAAGCACTGACTGCTGTTTTCCAGCGGTGGCTCAGGTTTTTAATTAAAAAAATGCCTCGAAAGGCCCTTGGATGAGGCTGTAGCAATGTGAGAGGATTTCAGGGAACCAGAAAACGAGTTGTGAGAGAAACTATTTTGAGAGCTAACAGGGAGTGGAACGTGTGCCTGAAAGGTCGCATTATTTGTCGTGGCCTTGTTCTGAGGTTTCTGTCAAGCAGGACGTGTGCTTATTTTGAGGATGCACCGGGGTCACCTGACCTCTGGTTTCCTTGGCATTTCCACCAAAAAAGGACCACCCAGGAGGAAGGCAGGTTGGGTACCAAACGAGCTGGGAGGGACGTGTCTGCTTGTGAAGCCAAGGAAGGAAACATATGCCAGAGATGCAAACCACAGGGAGACCACAGGCCGTGGAGGGCTCCCAAGACAAATCTTAAACGCCTCCTATGTGGGACGGTCCTGCGCGCATTCAGAGAGTTCTCACCAAAGAGACTGACCCGTGTGTGTTTCCTTCGCTGGGCCTTGCTTTTTTTTGCTTCACAAATCTGCATCCAGATGGCAATCCATACAAAGAGCTGATCCCCTGATCAGGATGCTGCTGGCTTCCCGCCATGGATTCATTCCTCACGTGTGGGAGGCCTGTGGTGGTGTGTGTGGGTGGGTGTTGTGGGAGGGAGGGGCGGACGTGGAGGTTATTGGAAGGGAGCTTGCATAATTTGAAACACAATGTTGACCGACCTACATCTAAGCCTCGGACTGGATGGAGCAGGGCAATGATGGTTTATCTTTGTGTGTGCAGAATCTGCATTTGGTCCGTGATGTGCTTTTATACCAACCTGTGTACTTTACACATGTTTTTAGAATTGTCGCCTTTCTCATAGAAAAATATCTGTTTAGGATCTGACGCTTCAATAAAATTTCATGAAAAATCTTTAATTTCTTATACGCTTGGCAATTTTGTCTCTGTTAGGAATAGCTAATATGACCATTAATGCTCTTGTATGATTTCTTCTCGTATTTTTTAATTTGAAGTCAGAAGTTCCACAGTTCAAAGGCTGAAAAATACTTGATTTTGCTGATTTTACCAATATTTTACTGACATTTTCATAAAAATAATGTCCATGTAGCTAAAATACTGACCTGGTTCCAAACCTACTTGTTTTGACTGAATTTAGTCTGTGCTTAATTTGTAAAAGAATAAGTGCTGGTACCCAAAGTTTTGTTTTCGAACTCTGCACCCTTTGCTACGGAATGTCGGGGTGACAAACACTAAACCTAGAGCCCCTAGTCCTAAATTCATCTCATTCCTTTCTACCCACGCCCCCGGGCACTTTTTGCCCCTTTATTTCACGCTTGCAGGTTCTGTTTCATCCCGCGTTCTTCTTTGTCACTGTTTTCAGTCTTTCCCCTCGTCCTTCTCTTTCGTGTTTTTCTAAGTGTTGCCATGGGTCAAAGGTTAATGAGCACAAAGAAGTGCGGATGCTGAATAATGAGTGCCGGTGGGCCCTACCTGCTCAAATTAATCACTGAATTGAGTGCAAGAGTTATAGTAATACTGGAAACAAAAATGCTTGTCAGAATCTGTTCAGGGACTGCGGGTATAGTGCAGACAGAGGCTACTAGGACCCAAACATGGCGATTGAATTTGTTTGGCAATGATGTCGTGGAGTACATCCTACAATGGCTGTGCAAAGTGGGCCAAAGACAACCTTTTCACATCTAAGTCTCAGGATAGTAACGACGAGCAGTCAGAGGCTTTTCAGGGAGTTGGGGGAAAGAGTTAAAAACTCAACCGCTAATCAATAGGCACAATAACATATTGTCCAGCCCAGTGCTTATCTTTTACGACAAAAAAGTACCTTAATCACACAACAAAACTAAATACTGCACAATAAGGTCAGATCATAACACAGGGCCCTCTATCAATGACGTACTACATCCCCGTTTCTCCCTAAAGCCCCTCTCCGTATAAGTATGGTTAAATGTCTGTCTGAAGTTTCCCGCACTATACGGCGTGAGCACAATTTTGGCACAGGTGTAGACAACCTAAAGCAGTCTCCTTTGTTAGCAGAGCAACTTGGTTCAATGTCTGTTTCAACCCTAAGTTAAAAAGACTGAGGCAGCGAGTCGTTTTTGACCTTGTTTACACGTTTCCATTCCCATGTGCAGGTTAAGCCCTTCATTTACTTGAACTTTGTTGAGTTGCAGTTGGCGACCCATGGGGGAACAGGGTCAAGACTGATTTGCATATGGCTGGGTCCAAACTGGAATGGCAAGGGCAGCAAAAAACCGATGGATTTAGGCCCAGATCACTTTACTGGGGGTGAATGTTTGACAATGTTCAGCATTCCGTCCATCACTTGTTGTTTTTGCTTTGTCGCCCTAAGTGGGAAGGGTATGCCCAGACGTGGGTCCCGTGCTTCCCATGCCACTGGATTCAAGCTAGCCTGGCTGATGAGAAGTGAAACCCTGAAACCGGTCCCAGGATGCTTGTTTCCAGTCCAGGGAAGACCTGGCCTAGCAGTTCGTGCTGGACTGTTCCCATGGGGGAACAGGGTCAAGACTAATTTGCATATGGCTGGGTCCAAACTGGAATGGCATGGGCAGCAAAAAAACGATGGATTTAGGCCCAGATCACTGTCCTGGGGGTGAATGTTTGACAATGTTCAGCATTCTGTCCATCACTTGTTGTTTTTGCTTTGTCGCCCTAAGTGGGAAGGGTATGCCCAGACGTGGATCCAGTCCAGGGAAGACCTGGCCTAGCAGTTCGGTCTGGACTGTTACCATGGGAGAACAGGGTCAAGACTGATTTGCATATGGCTGGGTCCAAACTGGAATGGCATGGGCAGCAAAAAAAGGATGGATTTAGGCCCAGATCACTGTACTGGGGGTGAATGTTTGACAATGTTCAACATTCCGTCCATCACTTGTTGTTTTTTCTTTGTCGCCCTAAGTGGGAAAGGTATGCCCAGACATGGGTCCTGTGCTTCCCATGCCACTGGATTCAAGCTAGACTGGATGATGAGGGGTGAAACCCCGAAACCGGTCCCAGGATGCTTGTTTCCAGTCCAGGGAAGACCTGGCCTAGCAGTTCGGGCTGGACTGTTCCCATGGGGTAACAGGGTCAAGACTGATTTGCATATGGCTGGGTCCAAACTGGAATGGCATGGGCAGCAACAAAACGATGGATTTAGGCCCAGATCACTGTACTGGGGGTGAATGTTTGACAATGTTCAGCATTCCGTCCATCACTTGTTGTTTTTGCTTTGTTGCCGTAAGTGGGAAGGGTATGCCCAGACGTGGGTCCCGTGCTTCCTATGCCACTGGATTCAAGCTAGCCTGGCTGATGAGGGGTGAAACCCCGAAACCGGTCCCAGGATGCTTGTTTCCAGTCCAGGGACGACCTGGCCTAGCAGTTCGGCCTGGACTGTTCCCATGGGGGAACAGGGTCAAGACTGATTTGCATATGGCTGGGTCCAAACTGGAATGGAATGGCATGGGCAGCAAAAAAACGATGGATTTAGGCCCAGATCACTGTACTGGGGGTGAATGTTTGACAATGTTCAGCATTCCGTCCATCACTTGTTGTTTTTCCTCAGAAATAACTATTCAGCAGTCCTTTCTGACAAGGCCCTCTTGCTGATTTTGACAGATCTGTACATCAACTCTTTAGAAAGAATCCATATTGCTTGTGGTACCAGGTGCCAAAAAGTGTGTTGTATGAGACACAGACAAAAACACAGACAAAATGTTCCTCTGTGGCAAGGCTCTGAAATCAAACTACTGTCCTTTCTGTGATTACACATTGAACCTGACAGACACTTCAATTAGACTGATCAAAATACATTTCTAGACCCGTTGATTTATTCATATAATAACTCTGTATGCACCAGGGTCGTAGATGAAGCCCACTGATCACAATTACCTTTTGTTCTTCTCTTTCTCCCACCCCATGAAACTGAGGTCGAACTTACACTTTGGGCAATGTCTGTACATCCTGTGCAACTACTGTAAAGGAGAAAGAAAATTTGGCACAAGATGAAGTACTCAAGCTGCTCAGACTTCCACTTGAACCCATACAACCCTATTGTCATCATGCACACAGAGTCAATTGTTGAAGTACAGTGGCTGCAGTTTATTAGCAGTAATCAAAATGTGCCTGCTCAAAGGAGGGCCCAAACTACATGACTTATCGTGGCATCATCAATTTAATAGGGATATCCATTTCATTAGACATGCGTTTTGGAAAGATCAGTTGTTATTGAAGTCCTTGGTACTCCAATCTTTTAGGGACTCCTTGCAGACTCGTGCCTTAACTTGCTAACATGTGCCTGTTTTCATCAGCCGGCTTCTGCCATGTTTAGGTTGCAAGTGTCTTGTGTGACTGTGGTATCCTGTGCTTTTTTCATCACTTGCTGTTCACCATCCAAAGGCTCAATGGGTTAAGAGCCACTCTCCCACCCCCTTTTGCGAAACACGTTGCAACTGGGGCACTGCTATCAAGAGCTTGATTTTCCTCCTGTCCCTGCTTATCAGTTTCAGATGACTGCAACTTTCACCCTCCTAGTTACCTCTTTTTGTCTCTCTTTCTGTTGTGGGTAGATGTGTCAGCTTTGCCACCCAAATGATGATCCCTGGGCGCCGTGGCTTAGGTTAAGCACCCTGCCTGATGGCTTAGAATGCACCCCCCAAAAAACACAGCTGGACAGTGGCTGCTCAATGATTTTCTCACTCTTCATTTAGGTGTTGCTGCCCATATCTTGATGGGTTTCTTGGCACCAAAATTGAATGGTCTAGCTCTTGCCACCATGTTCTTCAAGCCCCCTGTCTCATTCTGTAGGGGGAGTAGGCCCTCTTAATCTTAGTACAACCAACAGACCTTCATAAGGCCATCCAATACCCTCTGTTGGTTTATAGTTTTCAGCCCTGATGCGTGTGTCGTGGCTAGGCCTTCACACACAAAAGACCCCTAGTAGTTTGTATAACGAGGAAAAAGGAACTATAAAGAACAATCAGGATGCCCTCTTTAAACCATAGTTAAGAAAAACCCTAAACAGAATAGCCCGGTAAGGACATTTAGACCCTTATCTAGTCAATTTACATGTACTATCTTCAAGAACAGAAGGATTGTAAATGTGGAAGAGACTATTCTTTGTTTTAAAACCAGCCATGACTGATCCTGAACGGCTGGCCCACCTGGATTTTTGAAACTTTTTTACACACAAACCCTGCAGTGTAGAAAATGACATGAAGCTGAGTATTTATTTTTAGTTTGGTTTTATTACAGGAATGCAAGCCCACGATCAGAGTGCAGCCATCCACCTCTGAAGATCCACATCAACTGCCAAATGGCTGGGACTGGGAACCTTCAGGAGAGAACCCTCTACATGTCAGATCATGAGTAAGGCATTAGCATCACAAGAATGCAATTAAGCTCATTGAAACCAAGCAAACAATAAAATATTATCCATTAAAATGAAACATAACATAAAACATCACAGGTAACATTATTCCCACCTTTATATAAAAACAAAAACATCTCTTCAACTAAAACATTAAAATTGAAAAAGACAACATCAATACATTTCATAGTCATTACATTTTAAGGAGTTAAGCAAATACAACTTTCTGCTTTCCCTAATGATTGTTTATCAAATTGGGCATGGTCAAAATACTCATAACAATTCATGTATTTCGAGAAACTTCCTTTCCATCACTCACAGAGATGGATGAAGAATCTGATGTATGCAAAGAAGAAATTGAGTTTGTATCAACCACTTTACTTTTTCTGGTTTGAAATTGCAAACTAGAAGATTAATGTGACTAGCATATGATTATCATCTTCATTACCATTGTGTGACACATCAAACCTTGAACACTAGTCAAACTCGGAATGGGATGAGAAGGATTTCTTTGCATCATGGAATAATCTTACCCTGCTCATCTGTAAGGAGAACAACGTTCCCCTTATTCCAGCACCCTTTAAATTCCAGTAGAACTGCACCGAGATCACAACTTCTCAACAGGCATGCAAACGTTTGACTTCCCTTCAGTAACTCCATCTTTTTTGGATTAGTATCAACAGACTTGCTATTAAATCAAAGTTTTGGCATTGTTTTACTTATCAAGGTAATTCTTTTTATATTTGTTTCTTAAGAACTCTCTCATAAAGATTTTTCTCTCCTTTTTCTTTTCGGCCTGTATGCAAAGTACGCTTTAATTTCAACCATTCTGAAAATAGGTTTCTTCTTGGTTCACAACTTCTGATTAGCTTGAAAAGTGAAAGTCCAGCGATACTGTGGGGAAGTATATTGTAACAACACACCGTTTTGTTTGAGATTACTTCACATTTAACCAGAGTCAAATGCTGTCTGAATACCTTCCCTAATTAATCTATTTGCTGTATAAGACGGACTATAAAAGGTGACCTACAAATGTTTCATGTCATATACCGCCACAAATGTACACAGATGGTCAGATAAAAAGTGTGTGCCATTGTCAGTTACAAATTCATTTAGTGACCCTTCAGCACTGAATATGTGATCTAAAATTGTAATTGCGGAATCTGTACTTGCTGACCCAGCGAAGGAGTCATACATTAATTTGGAGTGATAGTCTATGAATAAAATTAGGTACTTTATCCTAGATGACAAGAGGTTGTACAGACCAAAACATTTCCAATGCAATTGTTTCCTAAGGGGAACTAGGAAATGACACTGGATGTAGTGGTTTTCAGACGTTCTCCAATGTTTGTCTGTCAACAAACCCTCTTTGCAACTTTCAATCACTTTTATAACCTATGCTTCCAAACATGGCAACCCATATTATTGTTTCAAATTTTTATACGTTTTCGTAATGCCCGGATGTTCACCATGAGCTAATACAATTATATTGTTTCTTAAGGATTCCAGGGGAGCAAAAAGATCATGACTCATGACCAAGCCACTGATGATTAAAAGTTCACTGCAAACTTGTGAAAAAATGTTTAAATCACCCCTCAAACAGCATTTTCTGGGCTAACCATTCTTAATGTATTGCATAACTTCACATAACTTTCCATCCTCCCAATAAGCAGTTCTCAATTATAGTTCAATGCACCTCCATATTCACTCATGGCATTGAGGGAAGCCACTACACATCCAGTATCCTCCCATTCCGCATTATCAGGATCATGTTCTATCGGCATACAGGACAAGCAATCTGCCCTGTAAGTTTTTAGTCCAGGAACATACTTTACCATAAATTTGTATTCTTGAAGTTTAAATAGCAATCATACATGTCCGGTTGAAGCCTTGCCAACACCACCACCCTTCAACATTTAAAGCAATAGTTTATGATCAGTGTGTATTTCAAAACTAGTGCCTCACAATGGGGCCCCATTGTGAACCTGGTGGTCACCAGACCACCAGGGTCATGGTTGCAGTCAGTCCACCGCCAAAGTGCCGGTCCGACCACAACATTATGACTGTAGCACTTGGCATGGGCAGTGCAGGGGCTCCCATGGACAGCCCGGTTGTGGTTTCCACTGCCTGAATTATGGGCAGTGGAAAACACGACGGGTGCTGCTGCACCCGCCACACCACCACAGTGGCGCTGGCTTGATTACGAGCAGGCGTCAATGTTAAGGCCCTGTTCACCGCAGGGCCCGTGGGAATAAATGCTAGTTCCACCTGCTGGCCCTGCAGTGAACTCCTAAGAAGGCCGGCGGTGTCCTTGTCGCACAGGCAGCCTGATGGCGGTACGAGTTTGGTGGGCAGCTTGTAATGAGGGCCATCATTTTTAAACTTGTCTACTATTCATGTACAATCAAGTGCCTCCCACTCTATTTTAAGCATTTATGGTTGCTTAAGGACTATCTGGGGAAAAGGAGAGTATATGTTTTTGCCCTGTGCCCATTGACTAAGGACTGCACCCAGTCCTAATAAACTTGCAACTATCGTAATCATGCACTTTTCCAATGAGATTAAAGGTCTTAGTGCAGGGGCATTTTCAGTCACATTTTTCACAGCATCAAGTGCTTCTCTGACTACAGTTGACCACTCAAAGTTCACCTCCTGTTTGAGTGAAGAGTTCAAAGACAGTATAATCTGAGCATAACCATGCACACGTCTGGCATTATATTCACTCTATCCTAAAAATGAGTGAATCCTAGCTATGCCTCTAGGTGGAATGGCCCCTCTGATGGCCTTGATCAAACAAAACCTACGTTTTTTGCCTTCTGAGGTGATTGTATGGTCCAAATGGTCAAGTTGAGTGTGGAAAACGTGCATTTACTGCACCTTACTGTGATCCCTGTTTCTAAAATTGTTGAAAGCACAGATTGTACAATGATGTTTGTATTTTAGGATGGAAAGGGTGTAGGAGCAATGGAGGAATGTGTGGGGAGAATTTGATGCTGGAGGAACAAAGGAGAGTGGGTGGGAAGCAACAGAAGAGCTTGAGGTGGTGAATAGTAGGATTTAAAAAAAAAAATCCCAGTGGGAGAAACAATGGATGAGGAGAGGTGTAGGCTGGAGGGCACAACATGGAGCAAAGGGGGATGCATTTAAGAGGGAGGCAGCACACGAGTGAGAGAAAGAAAACCATTGTTCTCCCGTGCAGTGCTCAAAGAAAAAGAAAAAAGTAGTTCCCTGCATGTGTACTGCAGAGGGATATAAGTCATCCAATCAAAATGATGGTAAAATGTCTATTGGCAAAGCCAAACGGTCTCACCTTACCTTATAAATGACAACACAACAGCTATTTTGGAACGATTTCGTTTAGTGGCCTTGCATGAGGATTGCTGTAATTATGTAACAGCTGTGACTACTGACCAATGATGCAGGAGGCATTACAGTGTACTGTGGCACCTATAGGGTTGCCACTTGGCTGATTTTATACCTGTACGACTGGTATTTTAATGTCCTGGCCAGTACAAAAATAATTGAAATCCCATAAAGTCAGCATTTCCCCCCTTAACAGTACATACTTTAAGCAGTTAATGTAAGAAGAAAACACTTTAAAATGTGTTCTACATCTGCCCTAATTACCCCTGACTGATAATTAAATAAAGAAAGAAATACTTCCTAAAAATAAATACAGACCATTTCATATCATTTCTAATTAAGAATCGTTCAGAGTGTTAAAATGTGTAGAGATGACTGATATCTGTTCCTTGGGAAAGGTGGCAACCCTAAGCCCGGACAGCTGGCATAACTCCTCTTGGGTGCACGGGCGTCTCAGGGTACTGATGCCTAAGGCGAGGCACCCCCTTACATTTGTTCCTCAAGTAACTACTCCTCTAGTTTGTGGGTTTATGGCTGACACCCCTGCCTCGTTACCGGGTCTCAGGAAACAGGCTATGTGACCTTTGTATAGAAACGGTCCTATATCAGCCCGCACCATGGCCCAAAATAAAGTGTCAAAAGGAATGCACTGCTGTGCAAATAGATGATCAAATGTATTATTTTAGATATTTTAAATAGTACATTAAATTGAACAGGCGTAGGTAGCACGAAAATCAGAGAGGAGTTGGGGAGCTGTTGTTCCAAAGCTGTTGCAGTGAATAGTACTGAAGCAATTATGGGTAAAACTGGACACTGTCGGTTTCCTTTGGTACGGAAATGGGCAGGCTGGACTCATACTACGTTGTCGATTTGTCTTAGACTGTAATTCTATGTGCAATCTAAAACATACTGAAAACAAAGCTGAATATATAAAAATAAATATGTAGGCACTTCGCGTGGCAAATGTTCAAATATACAGCATTCAGCAATATTAATTCACTATAAATGTTGCCAGTTTGAAGATCATCAGATAGTGAAATTCCGAATAAAAAAGCCTATGTTTGGAGCCGATCTTATTTTTACAAAATGTTTTATAGTTGTGGAGAAGAGATTTGAGAGTTAGTGGAACATAATGGCCAGATTCCCAATGAATTGGAAAATTAACTTGGTAATTATGAGAACATCTCAGTGCCTAAAATACCTTTGTTTTTGGAAGGAAGATTACTAGCTGTGCTTGAATAGAGCATGAATAGAGAATCCTGGTGCTGAGTGACACAAATTGGTATACAGTCCCTTTCATGGTCACTGGTCTTATGAGCGGCCCCTCCCCACGTCAGAAACTGAAGAATATAAGCATCTTGTTTGATAAGGACAACTCCTTGCATACTTACTACCAACACACGGTTGTGAGCACACCAAGTTCAAAATCCTTCGCACAATGCTTAAACCTGTGGCACACAGCACTATTGTCTACAGCAGTTGTCCTACCTCTACTCCTCTACCAAGAATCTTAGGTCTGGCAAAAAACTGTCAATTAGCTGGAAGAGTTTAATAGAAGAAACTTGGGGGCATGCCCATCAGGGACCCTCCTTTTGTAACTCTCCGGAACCTATGAGGCCTTTTCATGGACATGTGGGGTAGTCAGGGATTACTGAGCCTTACCTTGTGTGGATAAAGTCATTTACTGCTGGTGTCCCTGGGCACAGTAGTAATGCACTCCAATTGAAACAGCCATGTACTCCCTATTGCTTCTTAACTGTTTGGGATGGGGAGGATGAGCAGTCAAGACTTATTCCAGGATGCTGGAGAGGAGGGTTTAGAAACTATGCTCAAGAACAAAAACGAGAAGATCCTAGCACATTTTCGACCAAAGTACTGACCAAAAATATTAATATGGTGCCTGCCAGCTTTGTGATAGAAAGAAAAAAGTTAACATTGATCCCTGTCACTGTCATCGGATGGGGATTCAGGTAATCTTTCATCTCATCAGAAGTGACCTTAATTTACTTACTTAGCTATTTACTTAGTAAAGAACAGTGCTCCCAAAAAAATGCTTTCCTGGCACTTAAGGAGAACTAAAAGAGGATTACCAACAGAGAGTACTGTGAATTAACAGAAGAGAAACGTATTGAGGGCTTTCCAGAGGAAAATGTCACTTTCTATCTCTCCGATGTTTTCAGGCAGTCTTGCCCAACTAGAAATGAAGGTAGGTGACTATAGGCCACTATAGGCATACTGTGTTTTGAGTACGGAGCATGCTCACCAAAGCGATAGAGCAGTTCCTTGACCAGACACAGATCATGCTTTTCCTGAGTGCCTGATCTCAGAGACCTTGTCATACGTGGCCAGTCTCATCTGTAGAAATATTCAAATCTAGGCCTTTCCAGTCAGCTAGGACTTAGATCCTTTCCCTTTGAACAGGTCACACCTTCTGTCAGGCACAGTCATGTTCCTCATGCAATCAAGCAGGCCTTCCTTTTTCCTGCAGGTAAGGTAGAAAGACAATGCCATAGGCTTTCCCAGCCTTGAGGCAGTCTGGCGGGAGAGTGAAAACCATGCATTGGTCTCACGCATAACTCTGTCTTTTTGCTGTTGATTCTGATGCACAGGCCAACTGGGTGTCAAGGTGACACATTCAACAAAGAACTAGCTGGGATGGAAACTTCTATCCCTTCGGAACAAGTGCAGCATGCCTTTAGTTCACCAGGGATTCTGCTGCTCTTCCCGCTAATTCTCACCAGTTTACTCTCACTCAATATCCCGCTGCCTACATTAGAACCAATTGGGCTGATTCAGGAAAAAACTGGGTTCTGGAGTCTGGATGTGCCTCTTGTCCAGGTAAACAGCCATTAATTAAACAGGAAATTGGGGATGGGTGGGATTGATTTATCAGGAAAACCCAGGCTACTCAAATGGATGATGTTGGTTTCTTTTCCTGGTCCACTAAACACACCTAGTTTCAGGGAAGGAGAAATAAAATGTGCACGTGTAAGCCTGCATATTCTGGACATGTAATTGCAGTCCTGCACAAAGTAGATCACCAATTGTGCAGCACATACATGGCGAGTTCAATGGACTTCAGCACCCCCCGTCATCCACACATGCAGTCATGCAAGCACAGTGCACACACATCCCACCCACATCTCCAAGACGTGATTAAAACCAAAGACAGTTGTCATTGGAGACTGCGCTCACTGGTAAGCAGCCCCTGCACTAGAGACATGCCACCACCACAGTCATTCTCATATAGACTGGGTGTAGGGGACAGGAGCCACTCTCCCAAAAGGAGTTCAGTTTGAGTGACATCTGACGTGACTGCCCAGTTCTGATATTGACAAAAATATACGGTTAGAGGGAAAACCTCTTGTGGGCTCCCATGATTACCAAAGTCGCTTGAAGACACATAGGACTTGCAAAAAGGAAGGTCAGCGCAGCCTCCTAAGACAAAACAGAGGAATTTCACCCCCACAACATTTCAAAGCCCTGTCGCCACACATGCCTGCTTGTCAGAGCCAGCAGAAGTTGCACTACAAACACTTCCCGCTATTGAGGAATTGATTTGTGACCAATGAAAAGCAAGCTACTCTACGACCTCCCCGAGGACTTTACCTGAAGTCCATGGTATCAATCAGAAAGGGACACATCTGTGGCACACCTTCGGAAGGTAAAAGTCTGTAAGTGTAGCAAATGGCTGTTCCAGCACTGTGCAGTGGACCAATGTTGGTGACGCTTAAAATACACCTAAATAAATAGGCAACCAAACAAATCAACACTAAAACAAACAGTTCCTTTCTCTAAATATGACCCAATTGCATTTAAAATCCAGCTATTTTCCTTATGTGCCAAATTGACAAGAAGTAAAGTAAGGGTAACCAACATATTATCCACACTTTCCCTGTCTCTTCAAGGACTGCAGATAACCTCTAGTGATGCCAACAATTAATACGTCTCCTGGTAAGGCAACTAATGGAGTTGGGACAGCAAGAATACGCAGATTCATGGCAAATGCCTCCCGAGTGCAGGTGCCCAAAGTGTTTTTTAGGAGAGCTGTACTGGTGGTGTTGAGCGTGGGGCTGCAGAATACAATGGTTGCCTGGTGTTGAGAATATCTTATTCCTCGTTCTTCCTTCACCCTACACATCCTGTCTCATTATCTTATGCTTTCCTCCTCATCACTCTCTTTTTTATATTGCTCTTCCTTCTTTTTCCCCCCGTTTCTGCATTTCTCTTTCTTGCTCTGTGTCAGTATCTGCTAATGAGAAAATATGTGTTGGTTCCAAAAGTGAGTGCCCTGACCACCACCTGTATGAACCAGTATAAATTCAAATTAAGCAATGCTTTAATTTTAGCTCTTAAGTGGGCAAGCAATTTACCTTGGATTAAGTTATTTTTTCTCAATTTACAAAGCTGCAAGACCCAGTGCTACACAACTTCAGAATCAATGCTACACAACTTCAGAAGCAGTGTTGCACAACCTTTCACTTCCTGTCCACTGTTCTGAATAGACGGTGGAACAAATGAAAGTGGTGGAGAGACTCACATGACTCTTTACTTTTTACCAAGAAAGAATGCATAATGGTTGAAATAAGACATGGGCAGCTTTACTAAAACGCTTATATAAAAAAAAAAAGTTATCTCACGCCTTTGTAAAACATTCTTTAACCCTCAAAGTAACTTATTCCTGCCTTTTTTGAACTCACAAATAGCAACGTGTTTTATCCAAAGAAAAGAAGCGTGACTGGAATGAGTAATGAGGCACCAGTGTACACATGTCACTCCTGGGACTTGGCAGACTCAGAATCCACTCAACCCTTCAGGCCTCTTGGTTTATAGCTTCAGAACGCCCGAGAGCGCCATAGATCAAGCTTTTTCAGTTCACCCCGTGCCTTATTCTCGATATGTTTTATGGAAGGCTGCAACACAGAAGGTCTGTTTCCCCAACGAAAAACACAAAAGCGTCAAAAACGCTTGTGTGTTTGACTGTTTTGTATAAAGATTGTACAGAGACACACATTGGCTTTTAGGTACGTTAATAGAGCATCACATCTAAACATGTCCATGCTCACCCAGATTAAGGTGCTCATTTACTTTGGTGGAGAATGTATGTCCTAAGAACGCATGCCATTACCACGCCTGCCTTTTCCACACAGCCTTTACCACGCAGATGGCTTCAACATACATGCCCTTGCCTTTACCAATACCCACCTATAAACCCTGAGGCTTTCCTTACCTTCTTTACCACTACCAACCCCAAACCCTAAAAATACCCCAACCTCCCTTTACCACTGCGCACCCCTAAGTGTTAAAAGTCCCCTTACCTCCCTGTACCACTACCAATGCCTAAACTCTAAAATTCCACTTGCCTACCTTTAGCATTGTCGAACATTAAACCCTAAAATTCCCCTTACCGTCCTTTACCAGTGTCCAACACTAAACCCTAAAATGACCCTTGCCTCCCTTCACCAGTACCCACACTTGAACCTATACTTTAAAATAATAATAAAATTTATTAATTACGTTATTTAAAAAAAATACCAATTGTGGCAAAGACAGGCACGGTAAAGGTACAAATACTTATGTGCGTGGTGCTTACCTACATGCTAAAGGCATTGCGGGGTAAAGACTTTGTTGTGAAGGCTGTTTACGTTTGGTGGAGCGCAAGAGCTCCCTTAAATCATCATACACCCCTTTCCACCAAATTCGTGGTTCCCCATCTCATATAGAGGTGCGGAACTTATTTGTTTCCAGAAGCAGAACTTCAGATGACTCTGCCATCAAAAACCTCAGACCATCGGCCACAGAACTGAAAACGTCAGAAGGGCTGCCCTTTTGCAATGAATTCTGTTTTGTGTTTTTGCATGGCATGGTGGTCCTGGGAAGAAAACAGCAAAAAATGTCCTAGCTTTTTCCCCTGTGCAACATGGACATTTATCTTTTGTTTTTAAAAAACAAACCCTCGCCTTAGGGATTTGTTTCTGAGAAACAAAACCATTGTTTAGAGGACAGCTATGACCCTGAAATGATTTGTCACCAACAGTGCTTGCATCATGTGGCAGGAGCCATTATGTTGAAAAAACACCATTAACACAACACTGTACCTTCGTACAGGGAGAGGAGGTGGCGTAAAGGCCCGAGCTGACGACTTCATAACTGCGGGAACCAAGTATGAGTCTTAGCGTCGGCTCAACATCCTGTGATTCTGGGCAAATCCCTTAATCTCCCCATGCCTACAATTCAGCGCCCGGGACCCTCACAGGTGATTTGCTGCACTTTACAAATCCTGGATCACCTTCAGTTTGGTGGAGGCTGAATGAAGGCAGGGCTCTGACCTCAGGCCTCGTTTGCAGCCCGTTCCCCTGTTCTTATTAACCTATCTTCACACTTTCCTCCCACACTAACAGTCAAACAGGCACACATGCGGCCACACATTTAAAAAACCCAAGCACATATATCACCTGACATGGAGCCAGGTACTCAGCCCTAGGTACGAGTGTTGCTTGTCTTGTGCTTGATGTTACTATAAGACAATCTCGAAACGTGAAAACTAACTGCAGAGCAGAAAGAGGAACCAGGAGAGAGGAAATGAGCAAGAAGCCTGAGCAGTAGTGTGCATCCATCTCAGGTACCTTATTGACCAGGCAGGAGGAAAGGACATGAGGTAACAGGATTTGGAAGAAGGGAGCTGGCCAGAGTAGTCTGTGAAACATTTTCAACTGCTAGAAAAATGCCAGTGCAAATCAGCAAGAGCCTGGTAGCAAATGGAGCACATCAACAAACAACAGACATCCAGGCACGCATACAGCGCCAAACAAACCAGATAGGGTCTGACAGCAGACAAGCAGATACATGGGGCGAGGGGAGGAGTGAGAATGGACAGAAGAGAGGAATGGACAGAGGTGTCATTTTAGGATTCATACCCGGTGAATCTTTAGGCCTCTTTGCAGATGAAATCACATTTCAGGTGGGTAAAAGGCAGGTGTCAGAGTGCTCCATCTTTGATCTTTCCCTATAGAGGCCACTTCTACCGAATGACAGAATGCTTCACTTTTTTTGCCCGGACAATAATTGCCCTCTTTGAAAGGATCACCATTAACTAACTATTAAATTGCATTGCTTTTGTGTAGGACTCACCACTTGTGAGGTCTAAAGTAATTTTTCAATTGTTGAGTTGTTAACTGCTCGCTTCATGGCACAGACCAGGTCAAGGCACTCACAGAAGTGCTACAGTTTTCATTGGCGTAACCCACCTATACGGGAAACAGGGGATGCAGGGCACGAGGGGTGGCGGCAGTGTGGAAGTGTTGCAAAGGGTGAGAGAGAGTGTGAGAGAAACAGCAGCACTTTCCGTCCATACACTTTGCTATTACTACATAGAAGTGGCTAATGAGAGTGCCTCTGTAGTCCACTCTTATGGGTCCATGTTGAGCCTTTCATCATCGTACTCAAGAATCAGGAGTCCTCCAAAAATGTCCTGGTCTATCCTGTAGCACAGTGGGCTCGACTCATTAGGGTTTTGAAAAACCATCTTGAATCATTTTGATACATTTAACAAAGGGTTTGTATATTTTTGAGTCATGTTTTGGGGAAAAGTCAGTTTTTTATTGCTTTTCTGAATTCTAGCTGGTTGCTGATCACTTATATTTTATTTGTTAAGATGTTCCATAACAGGTTTCTACAGAGAAAGACCTTCCACTTATCCTGCAACGTCCGCAATTTCGATTGTAAACATATGTCCATTACTTCGGATCGCCTCATAGAGAGGCACAGATCCTCAAAGGGGGTTCTTCCCCTGACGTGTAACAGTGCAGGGCCTTTAGGACTGATCTCTATTAAATATCTGAACAAATATAACATTTATACTGCTGTGGACTATTGTAATTGCCACTGAGTTTTCAAAAATGAACTTACTTTGAAATAGCGAAAGCCAACTCTCAACATGGTATTACTCGTCCCTCAACAGCAAAGAGCAACCAGTTTGAGCTAAACACAGTTTTTCAATGTGTTTCTCATCTGAAAGAGTTTGCGGCTCAGAGTGAGAATCAGGCAAGGTTTTAACACAATAGCCTTAAGGATAGAAGCTAAATATATGAGAGTTGGGAAATTAAAAGTGGCAAATGCTTTAAAAACAAACTTGACACTGACAAGCAGCACATTGGAATATTGGGCGCTTCATTGAACACAGTAGCTCATTGGAGGGTCATTAATTGCTGGGATTGAGATTTGCTCCAACATTCCAGGGTTTGTCTTCGGCGCAGATTTACCAAATAGTCACTTAGGACAATGCAGCATCGAAAAATGCTGCGCTGCTTGACAGGGAGGGAGCACGAGAGCTCCGTAGCTACAGAGATATGGCTCTTTCCCCCCCTCTCCCGAGCGCCTGCGCTGATTTTAGCTGTCATGCGTCACGCACAAGTCTTTGTGCCATAATTCAAGGGTGTGTGCGTGAGTCTAGCACAAGTTTTGTACTAGAAGGGTACTTTTCCAGTACAACATGCTACGCCTGGGCACAATTCCTGCACACGTGCAAAGTCGGAAAAGAAAGGAGAAATAAAAACAGTTTCCTTTTAACACCGGCTTTTAAAAGGCTTTAACTTATGGCGCTAAACCCTGTCTACTGTTGTTGTAGATAGGGGGGTTGCACTGCTTTCCATTACTTTTAGGGTACTTTCCAGTGCAAAACAAGTTTAGTACTGGAAAGTAAATAAGGAAAAAAATATTTTATGCTGGTTAGCTTCACATTTGTGTCGCTAACCCACCGAAAAATGTTTGTAAGTCTCCCCCTTTGTGTTTTGCCCTGTTCAATTTGGAACATTCTCTCCTCAGCTAGAGGGATATTCTAAAAGCATTATAGATATTCTTTCTCAACCAGTACAGGTTGTTAAAGGCCCTGCCCTGTGTAATGACCCTACCACCCGCATAGAAGGCCTTTAACAGCTGGTATAGCCTTTGAAGGGAGACTGAACTGCCTTTTTAATGCTTAAATGGGGCATGCCTGTGACCATGAAGCCTTTTACATGTATGCTGAGATTAATATATGTCACAGGCCTTGACATATGCTAACACATTCTATGTATGTGAGTATATGGGCTTAGCATAAGTGCTCTTAGGACATTAGAATTACTCATTCGTTTTTTGGCAAATAAATTGTGTCCCCAAGTTTTCCAAATTGAATATTTTTTAATTTGTGCAGCATTCAACGTAGACAAGTGTTTATTTAGAAGGTAAATCCTTTTCTATAGAATGACAATGCTAAAGCATCGATTTCGCACTTACTGGCTCAGAAAGCAATGCGCTAGTGCTTCTGAATGCTTCAAATACAAGTTTTGTTTTCAGCTAAATGTTGTACCTGCTGGAAAAATGTTTCAAGTGAGAGAATACCAATCAACTCTACAGAAATTCCTTGGACAAAAGGAGATACGACTTCTTCCTAATTAAAGATGGATGGAGGGAGAACTCAGACGCTGGAGACGTGCCGCTTGTCAGTACAGGATGAGTGGCGGCTGGTGTGGTAGGGGTAATCTTTGACTTGAATTCCAGTGAGTGAACCTGACTTCTCAGTGGGTTCGGCGGTGGGAGGGCTCACTGAGTCCCACCCTGACTCACTCACTCTAGCTCATCTCACTCCGACTCCTCAATCACTTAGTCGCACTGATTCTCAGTTAGTCGAACTCAGTCTCACTCAATCTCATTGATTCTCAGTGAATCCCACCCACATTCTTATTCAATCAATCTCACTCGGGAATCACTTATTACTCAATCTTGCTTTGACACCTCTGGTCTCACTCTGTCTCACTTGTGCGAACTTAGGGGGTGATTCTGACCGCGGCGGTCGGCGGTCACCACCCGCCAAGCGGTTCCCGCCGAAAGACCGCTCCGCGGTCAAAAGACCGCGGCGGTCATTCTGGCTTTCCCGCGGGGCCGGCGGGCGACTGCCAGAAGACCGCCGGCCGGCCCAGCGGGAAAGCCCCGTCAACAAGGAAGCCGGCTCAGAATTGAGCCGGCGGTGTTGAAGGGGTGCGACGGGTGCAGTGGCACCCGTCGCGATTTTCACTGTCTGCACAGCAGTCAGTGAAAATCTTTGTGGGGCCCTCTTACAGGGGCCCCTGCAGTGCCCATGCCATTGGCATGGGCATTGCAGGGGCCCCCAGGGGCCCCTCGACAACCCATACCGCCATCCTGTTCCTGGCGGGCGAACCGCCAGGAACAGGATGGCGGTATGGGGTGTCAGAATCCCCATGGCGGCGCAGCAAGCTGCGCCGCCATGGCGGATTCCCATGGGCAGCGGAAAGTCGGCGGTACACCGCCGGCTTTCCGCTTCTGGCCGCAGCTGTACCGCCGCGGTCAGAATGCCCGGCGGAGCACCGCCAGCCTGTTGGCGGTGCTACCGCCAACCTCCGCCCTGGCGGTATTTACCGCCAGGGTCAGGATGACCCCCTTGGTCCCTTAGTCCAACTCACTCTGTGTCACATCTTTCTCTGACACACTCAGTCTTACTCATTCGATGACTTTCTCAGTCTCACTCGTTCTCTGACTCACTCAAACTTTGACTTACTCAGTCTCACTCATCATCAGTCTTGTGTAGTCCCACTCATTTCCCCTCATTCTCAGCACTCAATCTTACTCTGATTCATTCAACTTCACTAACTCAACTAGTCTCAATCATGCTCACTCTATTCTACCCAGTCCTGCCCATTCAGACTCACTCTGACAAAATAAGCCTCACTGATTCTTACTCTCTCATTCGTTCTAACTCACTCAGACTGACTCACTCAGATTGTAAAGCACTCAGTCTTCCACACAGTAATACTCACTGTCATTCTCCCTCACAGTAATACTCACTGTCATTCTCCCTTACTGTACCACTGTCATTCTCCCTCGCTCACTATCATTCATTGACACTCATACTCACTCTCCCTATCACGCACTGTCACTCACCGACTCTATCTATCTCTCACACAAACACACACACACTCACACCATCATGCCCATGCTGTCTCTCACAGACACACTCTTACCCACAAATGCTCACACTGACCTACATGCGCAGCATATCGCACTTCCCTTGCTGCAAGCCCTGTTTGTCCTCTTGCTCCTTCCAGCCCCAGCACTGGGGCATGAAACAGAAACCTCAAACCGGCACAGTCCAGATGTGAGGTTTTGGCCTCTGCTCTTTCACCACACTCTCTCTCAACACTGGGTGACAGGGTGGTTGGCATTCAGCCATAGGCACTGGAGGGCTTACGCCTGCAGCGCCCATGTCCACCTTTAGCTGTGACACTTAGCACATCACAAATGGGGCAGCCATAGGGGCGTGCTGGGGCCCCAAGTCCAGGGATGGAACTTCTGCAGCCCTGGAGAGCTCTCTCTGAAGCAGACAGAGATCCTCCTTTTTATTATAACAAGACTGAATAATAGATTATTATTCAACATTGGTGTAATAAACACAAACGGACCAGAAAACAAGGAAGGCAAGAGGAGCCGCCACTGTAAGCATGATATTGAAGCCCATCAGGTCTGCAGCAAGTATGCAGGGTGCATACAGATAGAAGTAAGGCCTCAGCGTAAGTCAAGATCCCCTATCCCAAGACCCAGCATTGGATAGTTGTCTGCTATGACCAGCAGGTTGTGGGTAGAGGGAATGGAAACAACTGTGCACATATATAATCAGCATGGAGATACCGAGAAAAGCAATGGTTTGCTATCTGTTTGGTATTTGGAAATCTGCAATAACATGTCCTACTTTATGTTCACTGTCTGATATTGTCATTTGTGATGTCATCTGAGACATCATATCAGAAGGTCAGGAGCTGTGCTGGTGGGTGTTAAGGCGACATACTTCATCATAACTGGCAAATGTCACTCTACACAGACCTTGAGTTTACCAAATTTGTCACAGGAGGGCAAAGTTAAGAAGTGTTCAACAGGCACAGCTTTGCAATCTAGCGCCCCCCCAGACAAACATTCAGTATGAAAACTGAAAAAAATGCTTTCTGTAGCTTTCCTTGATCTGATTAACATTGGTAAAGACATTTTTAAGAAAATCCCCAAACTGTCGCTGTCCAGGGTGGGCACATATGAGTTACTTATATTTCCGCTACAATGCATGTGAAAGTTTATGTTGTAATGCCGGTGCACCTAGGGAAAACTGAAAAAAGGGAACAACCCCTCTGGTTGCTTAAAATGTTCCCAATCACAGGAGGTAAAAAAATTGAAATTGACTGCTTTTTACCGCAAAAAATATGCTACCTCTTTGGAATATGGTGAACATGGAGTATTATTTTTTGGGAAGAAAAATGGCTATTTCTTTTAAAAACAACACTGTGTTTTGGGTGAAAAATACTCGTTTTACCATGGCCAATTGGGAGGTCGGGAAAAACTGCTTCTTTGCCTAGTCCAAGGGTCAGGGAGTGCATGAACAAAATCCTCCCCAGGCTTGCCAAAGGTGCAGGGATGAACATATCGACCCCACTTCCCTACCCCTCATTTCCCCAGCCTAGTAGTAATCCCAATGGGGGCTGGATTTTAATAGTCTTTTCCGGTTTGGCGATGCCAGGTGTTTGACACAGATCTTATTTCTCTTGGACTGAGCAAAACAAGGTTGCCACTCTGATTGGCAGGATGAAGCATTCAGATATTGCCACAGCTTTTCATAGGGGCAAAGAGAGCGCTTGAGGAATCTTGCCATCTGCATAGCCGTTCTATCATAGGCCTATTTGCAATAATCATATATATGTAGCCGTGGAATAGAGTAGCTTTATTTCTTTCCACTAACATTTGATAGACTCCCGTTTTTTCCAGTCAGTTTACTGAAAATAATATTCATTTGTTTGCTCTGACAAGCCTGGACTACTGATGAATTGCCTTATCCTCGTGCTAAAATTTTAATATAATTGAAATATTATTTCTATTGTTACTTATTAATAATTGTATTATAGTTAAACTCATGTTGTATCAAAAATACCACTGCTGAAGCAAAATATGTATTGTGGTTAACTATCATGCAGTCTGAACTAGTCATTCTGCACCACATGACCTTCTAAGAGTAAGCCTTGACTATTTGACCTCCTACACCCTGAAAGTCAAAACCCTAAGAGGTATTTGGCAATTAATTGATCTTGCAGTAGTACTATGTTACTGGGAATCCAAGGACAGCAAGAGTACTGATTACAAGGGCTGTCTAACTGCCATTGAGTCACACAGGCCCCAGAGAACTGTCCTGACCTTAGTGGCCAGTGGTTGGAAATATAGAGACAAATTATGGGATGCACTTTATTTCAAGCAAAAAGTTCAGGTCATTTAAGTGTTTAAAAACGATGGCAGAGAGGCAGTGCAGTAGTGACGCTTATGTCTGCGGAGGACTGGAGTACATCCTGTAGAGGAAGAAGGGTCACGTATACTGATTAGCACAAGGCAGAGTCAGTGGCTGAGCTGATGAGAAGGCAAGATGCCCATCCTGAGTCTATTGGTGGAACCACACAATTCAGATGGATGGGCCTCAGTCGGCCCAGCTGTCAGAAACCTTTGATCAGATGGTCATCCGCCACAGGGCTGCCAGGTCACAGTGACATTCACACCCCTCTTGTCCTGGGCAGAGAAATCAGTCAGTGCTCCTCACATTCAAGTGGAAAACTCCCTGTGCCTCAGGGTCTCTCACTTTCTGTTTTTCTGGAACAAACTCCTACTTTGTGCCCTCTCCTGTTCACGGATACACATGTCCACTCCTTGTTTTTTCATTAGTAAGGAAAATAACTACGTCCTCCCTTGTGTAACTGCTCGTCCACTGAGGGTAGCAAGAGCGACATTGGAAACATAGTGGCCTTCAGATCACAGTGGGTTCAGTGTCATGTTTTTCACACTGCGCATTTTTTAAGAAATGCCACCTGTAAGGAAATGCCTCCTTGGCATGGTTACCCAATGTCTTTTTGCCTTTGATGATGCCAAGTTATGATTTGAAAGTGTGCTGAGGCCTGCTAACCAGGCCCCAGCAGACAGCGTTCTTTCCCTAAACTGTACCTTTGTCTCCACAATTGGCACAACCCTGGCACCCAAGTAAGTCCCTTGCAACTGGTATCCCTGGTACCAAGGACCCTGATGCCAGGGAAGGTCACAAAGGGCTGCAGCATGTCTTATGCCACCCTAGGGACCCCTCACTCAGCACAGACACACTGCTTGCCAGCTTGTGTGTGCTGGCGGGGAGAAAATGACTAATTCGGCATGGCACTCCCCTCAGGGTGCCATGCCAAACTCACACTGCCTGTGGCATAGGTAAGTCACCCCTCTAGCAGGCCGTACAGCCCTAAGGCAGGGTGCACTATACCACAGGTGAGGGCATAGGTGCATGAGCACTATGCCCCTACAGTGTCTAAGCAAAACCTTAGACATTGTAAGTGCAGGGTAGCCATAAGAGTATATGGTCTGGGAGTCTGTCAAACACAAACTCCACAGCACCATAATGGCTACACTGAAAACTGTGAAGTTTGGTATCAAACCTTTCAGCACAATTAATGCACACTGATGCCAGTGTGCACTTTATTGTAAAAATACACCCATAGGGCATCTTAGAGATGCCCCCTGAAAACATACCCGACTTCCAGTGTGGGCTGACTCGTTTTTGCCAGCCTGCCACACACCAGACATGTTGCTGGCCACATGGGGAGAGTGCCTTTGTCACTCTGTGGCCAGGAACAAAGCCTGTACTGGGTGGAGGTGCTTCTCACCTCCCCCTGCAGGAACTGTAACACCTAGCGGTGAGCCTCAAAGGCTCACCCCCTTTGTTACAGCGCCACAGGGCATCCCAGCTAGTGGAGATGCCCACCCCTCCGGCCACTGCCCCCACTTTTTGTGGCAAGGCTGGAGGAGATAATGAGAAAAACAAGGAGGAGTCACTCCCCAGTCAGGACAGCCCCTAAGGTGTCCTGAGCTGAGGTGACTCTGACTTTTAGAAATCCCCCAGTAGGATTAGGGATGTGCCCCCCTCCCCACAGGGAGGAGGCACAAAGAGGGTGTAGCCACCATCAGGGCTAGTTGCCATTGGCTACTAACCTCCCAGACCTAAACACCCCCCTAAATTGAGTATTTAAGGGCTCCCAGAACCGAGGAAGATAGATTCCTGCAACCTGAAGACAAAGAAGGACTTGCTGACCTGAAGCCCTGCAGAGAAGACGGAGTCAACAACTGCTTTGGCCCCAGCCCTACCGACCTGTCTCCCCACTTCAAGAAAAACTGCAACTGCAACGCATCCGCCAGGGTCCAGCGACCTCTGAAGCCCCAGAGGACTACCCTGCATCTAAAAGGACCAAGAAGCTCCCGAGAACAGCGGCCCTGTTCAACAAAACTCCAACTTTGCAACAAAGAAGCAACTTTTAAAGACCACATGTTTCCTGCCGGAAGCGTGAGATTTTCCACTCTGCACCCGACGCCCAAGGCTCGACCTGCGGAAAACTAACACTACAGGGAGGACTCCCCGGCGACTGCGAGCCTGTGAGTAGCCAGAGCTGACCCCCCTGAGCCCCCCCATCGATGCCTACAGAGGAAATCCAGAGGCTCCCCCTGACTGCGACTGCCTGCTTCAAGGAACCCGACGCCTGGAAACCACTCTACACCCGCAGCCCCCAGGACCTGAAGGAACCGAACTCCAGTGCAGGAGTGACCCCCAGGCGACCCTCTGCCTAGCCCACCCAGGTGGTGGCTACCCCGAGGAGCCCCCCCTGTGCCTGCCTGCATCGTTGAAGAGACCCCCGGGCCTCCCCATTGATTCCTATTGAAAACCCGACACCTGTTTGCACTCTGCACCCGGCCGCCCCTGTGCCACTGAGGGTGTACTTTCTGTGCCTGCTTGTTTGTCCCCTGGTGCCCTACCAAACCCCCCTGGTCTGCCCTCCGAAGTCGTGGGTACTTACCTGCTGGCAGACTGGAACCGGGGCACCCCTATTTCCATTGAAGCCTCTGTGTTTTGGGCACCACTTTGACCTCTGCACCTGACCGGCCCTGAGCTGCTGGTGTGGTAACTTTGGGGTTGCCTTGAACCCCCAACAGTGGGCTACTGTGGACCCAACTTTGAACCCTGTAAGTGTTTTACTTACCTGTGAACTTAACATTTACATACCTCCCCCAGGAACTGTTGATTTTTGCACTGTGTCCACTTTTAAAATAGCTTATTGCCATTGTAGCCAAAACTGTACATGCTATTGTGATAATTCAAAGTTCCTAAGATACCTGAGTGAAATACCTTTCATTTAAAGTATTGTTTGTAAATATTGAACCTGTGGTTCTTAAAATAAACTAAGAAAATATATGTTTCTATATAAAAACCTATTGGCCTGGAATTGTCTTTGAGTGCGTGTTCCTCATTTATTGCCTGTGTGTGTACAACAAATGCTTAACATTACCCTCTGGTAAGCCTACTGCTCGACCACACTACCACAAAATAGAGCATGAGAATTATCTCTTTTTGCCACTACCTTACCTCTAAGGGGAACCCTTGGACTCTGTGCACACTATTTCTTACTTTTAAATAGTATATACAGAGCCAACTTCCTACACCACCTGCATAAACAACAAGCTGGGGTAGGCGTGGGTAGCAGTGCCACACCTGGCTTGCCCATTAATACTCCTCTCACAGTCCTTGTAATACCTGATCTCTGAGGCGATGAGGCGGAGGCAAGAACAGAACGTACAAATGAGCCTAGGGCACTTGTCTATGTTGAGTAGTGTCCACTACTTATCCTTCTATCCCATTAGCATCCAACAGGAGGCTTTTTGATGGGTAACGGAAAGGTATATGATTGAGGCACAAGACACCATTGGGGTTTGGCGAATGTGTGATGTATCTTCTGCTATCTCTGGCATTGTACTGGAACAATGTCCATGGTTACCTGGTGAGAATTATTTTTTCTCTTGCTCCAATCTTGCATCATATCAGCTCCTATAAAGTAGGATCATGTTACCGTAAACAAGTAAAGTGCTGTATTGCCTTACCAGGGCCTTGCCAGGCTGTCAGGGGTTTGGTATGTACCACTAGTCTGGAGGATTCTGCAGAAAATAGAACCTCTTATCTGCCTATAAACATGTGTTTTAATGGTTACTGTGGTTTCCATAATGTTCCTATAGTGATGTGTGACTCAGATGTGAGACCCATCCACCAGCATGTGCCCATTTTAAAGGTGTGCTTGTCTTGGCCTTTTAAGACAAATATATAGAAAATGGGAAGGAGATGTGCTCTTGTGATTTATTTGATAGTTATAAACCCATGAGTCCATAGTTCCAGTATCAGATGTCTCACCTGATCTAATTGTGTGATCTTGAGCGAATCACCACGTCTCAGTCGCACAGTTTATCTGATAATGTTGGGAGTTTTATAAACAACCCAGTTCCCGCGTTATGATTAACTATATTTATAAAGCACCTACCACACCACAGGGTCTGCAAACATTAATTAAATATATAGTTAAAAAAAATACTGAACATTCACATTTAACTTATGGTTGGAACCGGTAGAATTATGCAATTGTTTGTCTGAAGCAATTTCACATAATTGTGCATTTGACGCATTTGCCACATAATACATAATGTACCACATAAATTGACGCTGAAAAATGTGGGGAAAATTTCTAGCACTTTGTGTTGGGTTTGTGTCAAAAACGACACAAACACGAGCTAAATGTTGTATTGGGATTTACTTTCCAATGCAAATCCTAATGTATGTTGGAAAGTTGCCTAAAGTAATAGGGCTATGCACTACTTTGTGTCAAGGGGGAGCTCCACTGGTGGTACATGGGCGTTCCCACGCAGCCACCCCAGGGTTTTGACAGTAATCCTATCTACTAACATAGGCAGATGAGGGTTTGCACCTAAACTTGTGCCTTCACGAGGCACGCATAAGGAATGAAATAAGTTTCCTTTCTTCAAGACGTTTCAAACATTGTTTGTGTGCTGCACATACAAAGTATTAAATCATCCTTTTTGTAATGAAACGGTTCTCTTCAAGTGCAAAACCTGTTTAACAGAAGGCACTCACCACTTCACTATAGTGCACGGGTTTCCTTGTTGGTGCATGGCAGCCAAAAGTTTCTTAGCGCTGTAGGTGAGGAAACAGCCCCATGTCTCAATAGATATGGCACTGTCATTGTCTTCCCAATTGATGCAGCGAGCAACTGTGTTTCCTGTGCTGCATTCCACCAAAATTTAGCAAATCTGCCCGTTCTGCCCATTTGTTGCTTCCTCAAATGGAACTAACGTTATTTAAAAAAATGCGTGCAGACGTTGTGCAAAGGTAAATTGATGACCTTTTTGTTGCTGATTGTGCACAACTGGTACTAATGAGGTGCATCCTTGCCCAGACGATATTAACTGGTGCTGATAGGGCAAAATAACGAAATAACACTGCCTCAGATGGTGTGGCGTTATGTAGCATCATTTGTCTTTTCTTGCTGTATAATTTTGTGAACCCTGCAGCATCATTTGTCCCTCCATTGCCCCATAATTCCGATGGCTCAGCCTATCCTTACAGGGAACCTTGAAAAAAGAGGGGGGAGGAGATCAAATGTGAAAAGATGAGAGAGATGGAGTGCCATGGCCAGACGAAGGAAGTCAGAAGGAGAGCTGCAAAGTAACTTTCCAAAAGAGCTCTATTCACTTTCCAGCAGGCCATGCCCTGGGGGGTTAATTAGAGGTGAAGACTTTCCTGAGGTGACCTCCATATCCTTAAGGTGTTTGTTGATGTTGAAGCCAAAGCGTGATTTGGGTTGAGAATGTTCCACCCTCTCTCTCACACACACACACACACACATGCACTTATTGCACAGACCTCATGTTGAGATACATCATCAATCAGAGGCGATTGGGCCTGGTGAAAAAGCTCCATATTCTGTGTGATGAATGCACTGGCGCTCGCGGTATGTGGCAGCTCCCTGCCAAGTCTCAGCAGCTGTACATTGTTCAGCGGCCATCTGCAGGGCGGGAAAACTCTTGTTAGTCACTGAGCGCTTGCGAGTGTGTTGTTGGCTTCTTTTGTGTTATAGAGAAAGCGGAGTTGCTGAAGGGAGGGTCTTCAGCACGGGTGACCTGCTGGCCTACCTGGCCATCTGAATCTTGGATGTAAATTGAGGATCCGGGAGGGGGGGTGTAGGGATGGTCCTGCTTGGGGGGGGGGGGGAGGGGTGCTTTGGGGTTGGTGCAGAGAAGATATGGTGTAACTGTCAAAGGGATTGGGGAACCAGGTTGGAGCCTCCACGTTAGCTCAACATCCTGTCATTCAGTTAATCTCCCTGTTAGAGTGACCCTGGTGAAGGATTCAATGGATGCCATTTGTCTGTAATTTTAGCCTTTGTTCTAAAAGACCTGTGTTATGGTTTAAATGTCTAGGCTGAAGTGCAAGGTCTCCTGTGCCGTAATGCCAAGAGAGGGGCAGGCACTAGTGCTTAATTTGCAAAACAATAAGTGCCAGGGCCCTCGTCAGGAGGCTACTGAAGCTTGCACAATACATTGCCCCAGCTGGTGCTGTCAATTACAGTACCAACATAACTACTAACCATCACACTCATACCAGTGTGACAATGCAGACCATTTCAGGCCCCCAAAGCTTTAAGAATGGCATTGGTGTCAGGTAATAGTCACTTTTAATATATATTGAATTGATAAATAACTGTTGTTGTGCTCATCTCGAAAGCAGAGAAACAGCACTACTATGCGTCAGACTGTGATAAGGGCCATTGCTGACAAAAATCCCTGACACCCGTGCGACAATTCATCCCTTGCAGACACAGAAACAAGAAACAAACTTTCTCTTTAGGGTGCCAGCTGTTTTTGAGAGATATTGTGGGGGGTGTTTCAAGCTGAGTTGTGGAGTGTCTGCTTTTAATGGACATTTGTAAAACTGTTTGCACTAGGCGCAATCTCCATATTACTAAAATGTACACTTTGAATACACTTTTTTGATTTTTACCTAAATTTATGCCCACCTTTTATGGAAGCCTATCTTCTACTGTGTTTAATGCAAATTTAAATTTATTAGACATTCACTGTGCTTTCTGTGAAGGGCAACTGCCCAGGGCCCAACTTTCAATGGTGCGGGCCAATACGCACCCTCCACAAACACTACCAATGGATCATTGCACCAGCAAAGTTTGCCAGGGTGGGAGGGTGCTGCTTATTCATCTACTTGACAGTGTCTCTTCTCTCTCTTCCTCAAACCAAACTCACATTTTTTGGGCACATATTTTCTGAGGGGAAATTACTCTAGATCCAGACAAGGTGCAAGCACTATCATGCACTTGTTCCCCCGATAACATCACCATGCTTCATTCCATTTTAGGCATGGCCAGTTATTGCTCAAGATACATGCGCAATTTGCTAAAGTGACTACCCAATTAAGAAACCATTCCAGTGGTCTCTGTAATGCGACCAGAGTTTAAAAGACATTAAACTTGCGATTGAGAATGCAACAGAAATGGCCTACTTTGGCCCCAACTGAAATAACAGTTGATATGAGCCCGGTGGGGCTAGGTGTGATCCTTGCTTAACATGATGACCCTTCATATGCTCCGAGACATATAGTGGCCTATGCCAGTTGAAGCCTGTCTGATACGGAACATGCTTACTTTCAGCCAGAGAAGGAGAATCTGGCTGTGATTTGGGCTTGTGAACATTTTCATGTATTAATTGATGGAAACAATTCACTGTCATCACAGATCATTATTAGTGCATTTGTAGAGTGCTTACCAACCCATATGCATCCCAGTGCTAAGAACACAGCTTATTATTTAGAAAACCAGTCAGGGGTGGTCAGGACAGCCAGGTTTTCAGTTGTATTTGAAAAGTTAATACAGAGTCTACAGCTCACAGAGAGAAGGCAGGGAATTCCAGAGCTTTGCAGCACTGCAATAGAACAAATTACCTCTTTTTCTAGTTCTTCTAAAGGGGGGGACCGTTACGGAGCAGGAGTTGGTAGACCGCAATGTTCTTATGGGAACATAAAGAATAATCAGGGATTGGCCTATTCGAGGGTCTGTGCCCAGAAGAGCCCTGCAACCAATGCATAGGGACTTATATTTGACCCTTTGAGTCACTGGCAACCAGTGCAAAAACTTAAGGGCCCGATGGGCTGATTCATGTCTGGGAATTTGAAAAAGTATCCTGGCCGCCGAGTTCTGAGCGACCTCTAATTTCTTCACCACTTCTCTTAGTGCACCTAGATACTGAGAATTATTGTAGCCCAAATGCGACAGAATAAGCACCAGTACAACAATTCTTTTAGAGGTAAACGGGAGAAGATGTAGAATTTTCCTGAGCCTTCTAAGGATGCCTTAGCAGGTTGAGGCCAGTTCAATGGTCTGACTATCCATAGTAAGAGCTTTATCCCGTCAAAATCTAAGGCCTCTTATAGCAGGCTTTGGGGTGTGTGTGTATCACATAGATATCATATTTAAGTTCCAATTCTCTCCCGCATTATCTGAAACCCACTAAGCTATCTATTCCTGTCCCTGGCCAAGCTGTTTGCTCATGTGCTCCATGCTCCCCTCTTCTTCACAGAGTGGTTCCCTCTTCATCACATTACTATTTCAGCTCTGCACCAAGTCTTCCCTGCTGACCTCTCTGATACCTACGCAGCTGGGCAAACAAACCTCTCAAAGCCACGTTACGTTTGGCTCTGTTCTCACACATTAAGGCCCTGATTTATACTTTTTGGTGCAAAACTGCTCTAATGCAGTTTTGCACCAAAATGTTTAGCACCGGCTTGCACCATTTCTGAGCACCAGCCGGGCACCATATTTACGGAATGGTCCAAGCCGGTGCAAAGGGTAGGCCAGCGAAAAAAAAAAATGATGTTACCCGGGTGGGGCTGACGGTATAGAAGAAGGTTGACGTTAGGCAGGTTAGAGTAAAAAAATGACTCTAACCAGCCTAGCATCATTTTTTGACACAAAATCATCCACACCACATGACTCCTGTTTTACAAAAGACAGGAGTCATGCCCACCACCCCAATGGCCAGCACAGGGTGCCCAGTGCCATGTAGGGGTCCCATTTCACGGCCCCCAATAGCACTTAAAAAAATAAATACTTACCTAGGATGGGGTCCCCCATCCTCCGCTGTCCCTCTGGTATGGGTGGGAGTGTCTCTGGGGCCTGGGGAGGGCACCTGTGGGCTTATTCCATGGTGTTCCACCATGGAAATAGGCCCACAGGTCCCCTAACACCTGCCCTGACACAGGTATTAAATAATAGTGCAAAGCAAGCTTTGCGCCATTATTTGACCCCTCCTCCCCCATGCATGATTTTAGCACAGGGGGATAAATA
This sequence comes from Pleurodeles waltl, assembly GCF_031143425.1. NCBI lineage: Eukaryota > Metazoa > Chordata > Amphibia > Caudata > Salamandridae > Pleurodeles > Pleurodeles waltl. The sequence goes on from NC_090446.1 coordinate 155,667,736, forward strand.
TGGAGCTAAGGCCATAGAGTCATTTTTTGCACAGGAACTCCTACTTTGCATCTCATTGACGCAAAGTAGGTTTCCACATCCAAAAAATGACTTTAACTCCATAAATGTGGCGCTAGACGGGTCTAGTGCCAAACTATAAATATGGAGTAAGTTTTGCACTGAATTTGCATCAAAAAATGATGCAAATGTGGCACAAAACAAGTATAAATATGCCCCTAAGTTCAGCCCTTCAGACCAACCCACAAACAAGGTCATAGTTTCCTTTTGCCTAAAAACTGCCCACCTGTTTTCTGGTCTCTCGTTTTTGCCAAAACTGCGGTATGTATCATTTTACACTATGGTCTTGAAGTTTGTGTATCTGCAGCATTTCTATTTTTTATATGCTTGCCCATGCTTGGACTATGTCCCCTTTCGCGGTTTTGCTTTGACAGCACTTTCTAACATATGTAAAGATCCGACAAGAATGACTCAGGGCAGAAGAAGATTGTCTCTAAGGCGTAACCCTGGGATGTGTATCTACCTTCTGCCTTGGCCTGCCAATAAACATTGGTACCTTAGCAAACATTTCATCTATTCCGGAGCCCTGACTGGTTCTTGTGTCTTCCTTGCGTCACTCTGCGGAGGGTTGGAAACGTTGTTTCCCTAACAGTGGGGAGAGTGCCAAGGGCACCAGGCTAATCCAAATCCATACAGGAGGTCAATGAATTACCCAGGATCATAAGTTCTGTTTTGTCACCATTTAGGTCAAGGGCGGATTTCCTCATCCAGTCAGCTACAGCCTTCTGGCGGGGACCAAAGTTTGGGGCTCAGAGGTCCTGTGAGTGGGAAATGGCAAATACCAAGTGTGTATTGTCAGCATATGAGATTATGGAAACCCCATATGATAGGACGATGTCCGCCAAAGGTCGCATGTATAGATTAAATAATGTAGGGCTTAAAGAAGAGCCCTGAGGGACTCCACAGCTCAGGGGGGAAAATGACAGAGGTACAATCACCCTCTAATACTTGAAAGGTCACTTGAAAGGTCCTATTACTGAAGAAGTAATGAAGCCAAGAGAGAACACGATCCATTACTCCTGCATTCTGGATCCTCTCAATAAGGGTATTCTGGTGGACCATGTCAAATGCTGCCCTGAGGTTGAGGAGGACAGTAGTGGCTGAGTCACCCTCGATCCAACAACACCTTAAGTTCCTCCACCACTGCTAGAAGAGCAATTTCTGTCCCATTCTTGGGTCTAAACCCAGTCTGGGCAAGGTGGAGTATGTTATGTTCTTCCAGAAATTCCGAAAGATGTGATCATGTCTTTCTAAAACTTTACTTAATCCTGGGAGGAGCAATGTAGTCCTGTAATTCCCTGGATCAATGGGGTCCTGATTGGGTTTTTAAGGAGGACCTTTGCCATAGCGTGTTTCCAAGCCAAGGGCACCACCCCTGTGGCCAGGGTTGAATTCAAGATGCTGACCAGAGAAGGTTGAATCTGTTCAAGTACCTTGGCCACAATGGGCTGGGGAGTGGGATCCAATGGAGAACCTGATTTAACATGGTTTGAGATCATTCCAAAAGTCTCTGGTGTAATATTGTGAAACATTTCAAAGGTCACAGTGGAAGGTCGTAGGTCCACATTATTGACCAAATGATTATTATTCAAGTTTGGTTGGAAAAAAGTGACATAAATATCATTGATTGTTTTCTGAAAGATCTTTGCTATATTATTACACTGGGTGGGTGATGGTTCCAGCAACATTGAAGAGTTATAGGAGAGGTTTAAAAGTGCTTTAACAATCCAACGTATTTCTCTGGGAGGCAATTTTATTTTATCATCATAATAAGCTCTTTTTGCCAGTAAGATTTCACCATGATATTTTTCAAACCGTCTCCCTGTATTTGGCTTTGTTTATCTCTGTGTAGTCTTTTCTCCATGATCTGTTCAGTTTCTTACACAATTGTTTTAAGGTTCTACGTTGTAGAGTATACTATGGAGCTGAGTTAGTTTTAGGGTTCCTGGTGAACATTCTCTTTTTGGGAGTACAAGATCCAGAGATTGATTAATACAATGTGAAAGTTTAGAGTAAGCCAAATTGGGATCTGGTTTGGAGTCAGGTATCACAGTGCTGAGAGAGTTTAGACCAGCAACACTCTTTCCTGGATGATGAACTGGTAGAGGAACGAGAATGCAGGAGATCAATGGTAATAGGTATCATAAAATGATTAGACCATATAACCGGAAATGGGGCTTGGGCCTTTAGCCGTGTATCATTAAAAAAACGACTGGGTCAAGCAAATGCCCCTTATTGTGCGTGGCACCTTTCACCCGTTGGATTAGGCCAGTTGCCAGGGCGCCCTGCACCAGCCCGGCTGGTTTGTTCCCAGTAATGTCTTCAAGGTGAATATTAAAATCACCCAAGAGAGTTTGGCTGGGTTTTTGATTGACCAGACTGGCCTCCACATCAGGAAGAGAATTAAAAAAATCCCCGCAGGGACCTGGAGGCTGGTATAACAGAATCCCTGAGAAGGTATAGGTGGGGGACAGCGGGATGTTCAATAAGACACCTAAACTGTTTTCTCAGAAGTATAGCAATTACTCCACCTTTCTTGTCCATGTGATATTTCCTGAAGATGTAATAGTCTGGAGGTAAAGATTGTGCAACATCTGGTTCTGAGTCATCCCACAGCAAGTTTCCGTCAGGAAGATGGCATCTGTTTGTTTCTCTTCAAAAATGAGTACATTTCTAATTTATGGCAGGGAGAGACCTACAATGTATTAGAAATAGCTGTTAGTTGGCTTTCTCAGGAGGCTTGATTCTAGAAGTAGTAGTCCCTGGAATGAGGACAACAGCAAAAGGAACATTGGGGTTGTACCCTTTCTGGGTCCATAGAATGATGGCGTCTGTCATTACTTGCCCCTCGAAGGGCAAACAACTGAGGGATGGAATACTGGATATTACCTATATGACACATTCAAGAGTTCCTGGCCCCTGGACCCTTTCAGGCATGGATGGGTGCAAACAGGCTTGTCTTAGGTGCGCCTTCAGATTGCCAGTGGCGCACATGCTGCACACGTCTGTTGTGTATCTGTACCCCAGGCTTCATTTATGTTAAAGCTACGAGTGAACGACTGGAGCGCTAACCCAAAATGGCATCTCCTGCCATCACTACTTCCCCCGCACTGCCTCCCCAAATGCAAAAAGGGCAGAGACCTGCAAATGTACTGGAAAGCTATGCAGATAACATACAACACTTAGAGGCAGAAGTAAGAGCCCCTACCGCCTCCTGGCGCCACATTAGCGTCATTTTTGTTGACGCTAATGTGGCCCAACAAGGCCTAAATCACCACGCCAAATTTACAAAGTGACGCAACACATGCTTTGTGCCACTTTGTAACCCTTTGTGCTACATTATGCCTGCACCGGGCATAATGTATGCAAAGGGGGTGTACCCCCGTTAGGGGGACTGAAAAAATGGAGCAAAGAAATCTAAGAGCTTTTTGGCAGAGCATGTGTTAAAAGGAGGCACACCATTGTTTACGATGGGCCTCAATTGGCTTTGCAGGATTAGCGCCAACATTCTTTGGCGCTAAACCTGCAAAGCTCCAAACTAGCAAAAAAAAAAAAAAGATGGTATTTCCCTAACTACTGCCATGGTGCGCTGTATCTTAGATATGGCGCACACATAGTGGCATTGGGGGGGGGGCGCTAAGGGGCGCAAGAAAAGTGGTGCTGCACTGGGTGCAGCGCCATTTTTCTTAAATCTGGCCCTTCATTTAAAAAAAAAATTAAATCAGGGTTCAGGCCAAAAACATCTATGAACAGTTCTCACATGAAAACTTCACTCAAAAAAATGGATTTTCTGTTTGATAGCCCTCACCAAGTATGTTCAAATATTGCGCTTTGTCCTAACGATCATAAGGCGTTGCTTACAATTTTTGGAGTGTTCTGCTGTCCCCTCACATCGAAAGGTGGGAGCTACGACTAAAAGAGTATGACTATGAGATTGTGCACAAACTGGGGAGGGAGCAAAACTCAGCAAATTGCTTTTCATGAGTGCCTTGGCATCATCACCAATGCAGATAAAGACATGAGCATAATCACAGAACTGATTACCATGAGATCATGGAGGAGAAATACCACCCCCTGCTTATGCTGTTGAATCTAAAAGTTCAACAATTTGCAGGATGAGGTAGCAGTCACCCAAGAAACAATGATACTGTGAGGCTTGAGAATTGTCATACCTGGAAGCCTCAAACAGCAGGTCTTTGAACTGGCCCATGTAGGACACTGTGGTGCTGTAGCCACCAAAAGTGCATTAGTAGATCAAGTGTGGTTCTTCAGCTAGACGAGTGAGTCGAAAAAGAGCTGAAGGTATTGCCACATTTTTAATTGTTTATCCCCCAAATTGGCACAATACCCAGTGACAATGATCTTCCTACCCATGCCTGGGGCCTGGGAAAGAGTTGCAGTTCGCCTTTTTGGACCTTTAGGAAATGGATACTAACTCATGGTAGTCATAGGTGAATATTCATGCATCCTGTTGGTAGAAAACCTATCTTTAGCAACCAATGACAAAGTCATAGAATGGCTTGATGGCATCTTTCCAATGTGGGTTATCTCTGAAATCCTCAAATCTGATAATGGCCTGCCCCTTAACAGCAAAGAGATCAAAGAATTCCTTGTGCAACTCAAGGCCAAACACCAAAAGTGTACACCCTCGTGGCCCAAGCCAATGGTGTATTTGAATGATTCTTGGGCACCTCAAGAGGGTCATTCAACGAGTGTCCATGGAAGGAATTGATTTAAACCTAGGCCTGTGGCAGGCCCTCTGGTTCTATGAATCAACTCCTCACTCCACAAGTGGTGAGAGTTCAGTGACCTTACTATTTGGGAGAGTCATCAGAAAAAAACTACCTTAATGGACCCCTGATCAATCAGTGAATACTGACAAGATTTAAGCCACCAATGCAGCTCAGAAAATAAAAAGATATGCAGATCAGTGTTGCCATGCCCAGGAGACAGTTTTTGACATAGGAGACTGGGTACTGGTTAAGCAGAAATGCATACGAAAAACAGACCTGCTTTTGCTGCTGTTCCTTTACAGGTTGTGGCCTGCAAGGGAGATGTGGTGTCAGCGCATCTTCCTGGAAAATCCATCACTTGGGACAGATCACAATTTAAACACCTACTGCAACACTTGAAACTGTATAGGAAGTGACCCAGGCAGCAGGTCGGGCTCAAGAGCATGAGCCTGTGGTGCAGCTGCCTGATCAGGGTGAACGCCAATCATCTCGAATCACCCGAGCTGGCAGACAAGTGAAAGAACCTCGGCGATCAAGGAAAAGTGATTTTGGTGATATCCGCAATTTTTTTTATTTAACAAAGGGGGAGATGTAGCATCTTGATGTTATGCGCACTAGAATCCTTGTGGTCCTGGGCGGACTCTGAACAGGAAGTACGCAATGTACGGGGAGGTGTTAAGGTGTAGATGAGGGAAGGAATTATGTACTGCATGGTGGTTTAGTGTATGCTGAGAAATAAACTAATGTTTGATCTCAGCTCGCGTGTGGCATAATTCATCTGCATGCTCCAGAGCTGGGGAAGACAGTACAGCTACCATTGCCTCTGACAGCTTCTCATTACTAGCACCTTCAAAACTGCATACTTGTGCATGCCTGTCTTTACAATAAACTAGCGCATTCATCCCTGGCCTATTGGATTTGGCAATGCCTGTTTAGAACTGTTTAGTAGTCATAGAACTGCCTTATCTGGTCCTCCATCGGCCTCATCCTGGATGCGATCATGAGCTTTATTAAAAATACAATATTAAATATGTGCTCAGTGAGAGAGGATTCCAATTGAAAATATTTGAACCTGAACGGGCGTCAGCCCAGCGCGGTTGTGCATGATTGATGAGATACAGAAAGTGCTTCCAGCTCAGCTAAGCTCCAAGCCCTGTACCTGCCAAAAGAAATTCCCCTCCCTCTGCAATGACTGCCTGATGTTCACGTTCTTCTTGAAAGGCCCATCATCCGAGGAGAGCAATGGTCCCAGTTCCCGAACAGCAGAAAACCAATCAAGTTTCTGATTAATCTCACATGCCACTGATAACATTTATTTATTTTCAGGATTTTCCCCATTAAGTGCCCGCTAGTGGATTCATTTATTTTCCCTTTCTTGTGGTTGTTTGATAAGGGCCAACAATCCTTCCAGAAGGCTTCCTCCCCTTTGCAGGTTCTGCTGGCAGAGCTACCCTTGGCTTCTTAGCGCTTGTTTTCAGGGTCTGAGGAAACTTTTTGTGGAAATTCCTAGTCCTCAAGAGTGAAATAAATCACTTCTCTCTTTAAGTTTGTGGGATTTAGGGATTTCAACTTGCAATCTTATTCTTTATGGGAATAATGAAATGACAGATGCATGCAAGAAAATCAGGGAAAGAATAATTACAGTGTCCTCCTTTAATACTGTACTTTTTGATTTTGTTTGAGCAAAAGTGAACCACGAGTCACTCAGTGACCTTTTGTCACTATCATCAGCAGAATTCAAAAGGCACAAAGGACATATTCAGTACCAAGAGTGCATTGTTGTAGCGTTTTTTAAAATCTGCAAAATGGGCAGATATGGGGAAAAATATAACTGATAATTAGTGATGCACGTAGTCGTAACCAATAAACTAATGATGTTGCACCTGGAACAATTTATGTAGGTCACCTATAAGTGTAAATAATGCTATGAATGGTTCTGCCACATTTTCCTGTAATACGCCTGTGATGGGCTGGATTCAGATCGCCCGCACATGGCCTTGACTTGTGCTGACGCTGACATTTGTGATCCAGACCTTCCCGGCCTCCCTTCCTGTGATTGGTGGAATGGTCGGTGGGCGCAGGATGCCGGGAGGTCAAATATTCCGGTGTCAGAACCTGCGGAGGACGGAGGAAGGAGAGAGGAAACAGGAGTCCAGGAGGAAGACAGCGAAGGACAGGCAGACGAGGAAGACGGCGAAGGACAGGCGGACGAGGAAGATGGAAAGCAGAGCCCGAACAGAACCCTGAGACGGTGAAACCAGTGTTCTTCATGGGGAGAAGACCGGAGACGTCCGACGGGATCCCTGGCAACAGGCAACCGGGAGGACGGAACGCTGCACCCCGCCACGCTTTTGGAGAAGCGTGGCAGAACCAGGTGCGTGGGACCACTACCCTGAGAGAGAGAGAGAGAGAGAGAAGGGGGGGGGCGAAATAAAAGGCACGGGCACTGAAAGGGGAGAGAATTGGGGAAGCACTATCACCAGACCACAACAAAGCATAGTATCCCGTATAGTCCGCACCCAAGACACTGCGCACAGGATCATACGGGCACAGAAGAGGATAGAAGATGCACGAATCATGAGACATAGGCCAAGATTAAATAGAGAGAGAGAAGTACCCTAGAAAGAAACCGTAACAGGAAAAGAACAGATAACGAATACTAGAACTGAAAAGAAAGACAGGAAGAGAGAATAAGTAAACCTTACGGAGTGGAAAACCCCTGAACACTTACCTCTGCTGTTCTGTTCTCTCCACATGCGCTTCCCGCGGAAACCTGTGAGACAAGGAGACAGAAAGAGAAGAGTGAAGAACGAACCACGAGAGTAAAAGCCACCACATCCACAGCAGTCGAAGAAAGATTTCAACTTACCTGAACTTTAACCCACCAAACCCTACAAATAAAACACCTTGTACATAGAACACGCGAGTCCTGAGTGCTTCCTCCGCGCCAATACGGTTACAACGCCATTATTCTTGAAATGGATGCACTTTTTGGTGTTATACTTAACTTTCTCCTGCTCACCAAATCCTAATTGGTGTCTCACTGCAAAGCCATCTCTCGCCTTGTTTTCCCAGAGCATCAAGTGAATTACCTCACTATATCAGTGAAATATAACATTGCATAATATATATTGTGAATGGAGATTCCATTGTGTGCTTAAAGTGTCATTTTCAAGGACTTCCACTGGAAGTGTTAGTGTAGATGTGTTAAGTCCATGAGCTATTGTTTAAGAATTGTTTCCTTTGTGTAGTAGATCTCTGGAGTGCTGTTGATGAGGGAGCAAGCAGCAGATTTCTCTTACTTTAAGAAATTAGTTGGTACTAATGATTTAGAAGATTACATTGTTGTTTCTGACTTGCCAATGCAAATCTAATCACAATCATATTGAATTTGCAGAATCTATTAATAGCTTTTGTGATTTGTCCATAAGACATTTGGATTTCTGTCTGTCCAGGGAGATTCATCCTTTACTATTTTCCTCCCAAGGGAAAGGCCATCCTCCTCTTATGCTCTTACACTTACTATTGGAATGCTGTCAGTACTCTTTATGAGTTTGATACTTAGGGCCAGATGTAGGAAGGAAGCAATTTGCGAGTTGCAAATTGCGAGTCCTTCCGACTCGCAATTTGCAACTCGCAAATTGCTATGCAGTACGGTGTCTCAGACACCGACTGCAACTCGCTATGGGGTCGCAATGACCCACCTCATGAATATTCATGAGGTGGGTCGCAAATTGCGGCCCCATAGCAAGTATAGGCACTCGCTAACATGGAGGCCTGCTGTAGTCAGCAGGCCTCCATGTTAGCGACCTGCTTTTAAATAAAGCATTTTTTTTTTTTTTAAATGTAGCCCGTTTTCCCTAAGGGAAAACGAGCTGCATTTCAAAAAAATCCGAAACCTTTTGTTTCAGTTTTTTCAGGGCAGGGAGTGGTCCCTTGGACCACTCCCTGCCCTGAAAAAATATTTTGGGGTCCAGTCTCAAACTGGAAGGGGTCCCATGGGGACCCCTTCCAATTTGCGAGTGGGTTACCATCCACTTGAAGTGGATGGTAACTGCGACTCCATTTGCGACCGCGTACGCGGTCGCAAATGGAGTTGCATACCACTGCGACTCGCAAATAGGAAGGGAACACCCCTTCCTATTTGCGATTCGGAAATGCATTTTGCGAGTCGGTAACGACTCGCAAAATGCATTTCTGCATAGGAAACACGCATTTGCGAGTCGCAAACGGCAGATTTTGCCGTTTACGACTCGCAAAGTGTTTCCTACATCTGGCCCTTAGAATTTTACTAACCAGACATTATAAAGTTTTATTGATTTTGTATTTATCTCTGCTTCTGTGTTAGACCTTCTGGGCATTTCATCATTTTTCTCTGTATCACATTTTAATTATGCTGTGTTAAATTCCTGTTTTACCTTATTTTTTATCGCAAGCTCAGTTATTATTGCTTCCAATGTTTTATTCTGTTTAATTCTGCTAAATTGTGTTTACCTGACGAGGATTGTAGTCTCGAACTGCTAGAAACTGAAGACTCTGAAGCTACACTATTTTGGTCAAATATCGGGTCATTGAATATTGCGGTTCAGATGATTATTGGGGTTCGGCTCCTACACCATAAATATATTTATTTACTTCTGTTTCCATTTACTGAATGATTATAGCACTAACAGTCATGATAGGGAATCGCTGTGAATAAATTGCTCCAAAGCAAGCACTCTCTGAGAGAAAATATTGCCTACATTTCAATGTAAAACAGTAGCCCTATGCATGGTTTTTGGATGGGCTACGCTAGGCAAGACTCATGACTCTGTGTTCCAATCCATGTCCCTCTGCTTGACCTATAACATGTATCACACACAGGACCTCATTTATTGTTGGGAGGGGACTACAATTCACCAATTTCTTATGGAACTTTAAATACTGAGAATAATCCACGAGCTGAATTTCCTCCACAGTCCTATCGCTGTGATGAAGGAAATGTTGCCGTTGCCGGTGCATGCTATACCTTATTTACAGTTTCCTCCAGAAATTGGAGAATGTTTCTCACTCCTTCCAAATACTAAATGTTGCTCCAGTAACCCAGCTATATAGGAAATAACTAGGCTCCAAAGCAGGAACTGCAGAACTTGGTGTAAAGTGGTTGTAATGAGGCTCTTCATTTTGTAGCAAGGGGGCCTACTCATAAAAATACATGCAGGGCTACTCTTATAGTACCCTTTTACATACTCTTGCATGTCTTTGTAAATTGCCCACAAGTAACTGAAATGGAAATATTCAGGGGCCATTCACATACAGTTAGTACAAATACAAAGGGCTTTGCCCTGTGAACTTTTTCTAATAGGATTGCATGTCTTAGGCCCAATGCACAAAGCCATCTATGAGTAAGTAAACAACCAATCCTCTGGCACTAAATCCCATCTGCATTAATGCTTTGGTGAATCGGCACCGTATGTATTTTAAAGAGACTCTATGTGGATGTCACATAATTTAATGATGTAGCCACTATACCAACTTATATCAGGGAGATACGCATTTCCTTATGTCTGCACATAACAATATATTTTTTTTAGCACAATTCACCATTGATATGGTCTTGTAGGAAATCTGCCTGTCTGGCATAGTCACCCGGGATTTTTCACGTTTTCCTAGACATTATATTTTTGCTGGCTTCTGAACTCTGAGCACTTTACGTCTGTGAATCAGTAGTAAAGTGCCTGTGCACTCTCTCCAAACACGGTTGAATTAGCATACTTCTAATAGGTATATTTAACTTAACTATATGTCTCTAGTATATGCTTCAAAATGTATCAAATGGCGTGGAAGTTAAATGCCACTTGATGAGTGCAGCACCTTTTGTGCCATCCAGTATAATGGATGTGCAAACATGGCTTCAGGTCTACCTGTGCAGTTTATCTACAACAGTGGAAAACATGCACTGCGACTTGTCAGAATTAGCCCTTTTTGACAGGTAAAAAACTCTGGGGCAGATTTAAGAGCCCCTAGCGCCTCCTTGCGCCACTTTAGCATAATTTCTTTTACGCTAAGGTGACCCAACGAAGCAAAATCACCACGCCAAATGTACAAAGTGGTGCAATGCATGTATTGCACTTTTTTGTAGCCCTTTGTGCTACATTATGCCTGCACCAGGCATAGTGTATGCAAAGGGGGCATTCCCCCGTTAGGGGGGCAGAAAAAATGATGCAAAGAAATCTAAGAGATTTCTTTGCGTCTTTTTTCAGCCCTTTTAACGCCTGCTCAGAGCAGGAGTTAAAAGGAGGCACACCATTGTTTACAACATGTTTTACGCTGACCTCGCAAAGCTCCAAACTAGCGTCAATAATTCTGATGCTATTTCCCTAACTACTGCTGTGGTGCGCCGTATCTTAGATACAGCGCACACATGGTGGCATTAGGGGGGCACTAAGGGGTGCAAGAAATGTGGAGCTGCAGTGGGTGCAGCACCACTTTTCTTAAATCTGGCCTCTATGTTAAATATCAGCAAGTCACCCCTTTGTAAGTCTTGTAGCCCACAAAGCTGCGTATATTGTTTTTAAAAGTGGTACATGAAAAAGATAATATTAGTATGCCCCTTCAGACGCAAAGCTCTAAAATATATTTTCACTGTGGCAGGCCTAGCTGTCCTATGCAGAAACAAGAGTACAGATTAGATTCTACTCTCCGGAATGGGACCAGCTAGAAAAATAATTAGACAGATAATTTTAATAGTTAGAAATCCAATTCAATGGTAAAGACAGATTTTTAATAAATATTAAAAAAATAAACTTTTATAATGTTACCTTTTCCATGCCTGAAGTTCATGGAGGCGTATTTGATTTGGCTTTCTTACTTCTGCCATCCAGTAATTAGCATTTAGATAGGCGTTAAGTGCTTCCCAGGAGGGAACAGGCTGCCCTGATGCGCTGAGATGACTATTGAGGCTGACCGAATATGCAGTGAGGGGCTGGAAGCATTCATTTTGACATTATTAATCCTGCTTGAATGTCAGTTCCTGCTTGACAAGTCTACTGGGTTTACATGTAACACTTTGGGGTGCCTTTGAATGTAGTAGAAACTGAATGCCAAAACAATTCTGGTGTATCCACTGTCTGGTTGCTGTGAGGAAATGGGGATTATTATATGATGTGGTTGTGCAACCTCACCATGTAATAATAACACAAATCTATATCAGATCCAGTCAGGTTCATTTGTAAAATCCTAGCTCAGTCCTGGGTAACTGTGGATCAGAACAGCCAGGCTTTATCAAAGAAACAAGTGCAAAGCATTTAGAAGTACCAAAACAGTAAGAAGAAAGTGCTACACAATCAAAATCTAACACCAATCAATAAAAATATGTTATATGTTTATCTTTAAATGGACTGCTCAATGACATAAATCCACCAGAGGGTTCTAAGAATATTAATTTTTAAAGAAACAATAACTCCCTGCTTTTCACTAATGCAGTCGATCCTTTTAATCTATTGCAATCGCGGTTGAGGGTTGGCCACAACAAGCAAGTTTAAAACTGCTATGGGGACTTTTGGGGGTGCCAGCTCCTATAGGGAGCCAGCCAAAGATACCAGTCGGATCCAGGGGGCAGCTGCATGTCGGTCTTAGCAGTCTCCAGTTCAATACTGAGTTCTACAGTAAAAATACCACTCAGGCCAATGGAGTGGTCCAAACAAACATCATATAGGATGCTGAAAATGCTAAAAGATGCTGAAGATCCTGAGCAGGTGCCAGGGTCTTTCTGTGGCCACCCCTTGATCCTCAAGCTTGAGGAGGCGTCATTGGCTGCAAGGGGCCATGTAACATGAAGGGAAGTCTAGCATGGAGCAGTTGCCACGGGTGCGCTGGTCTCTGGTTACAGCAAAACTAGTGGTTTCCTTTGATTGGTGATTGCTTCCTTGCTGGGTGACAAAACAGCACACCAACAACTGTCCCAGGTCCAGCAGACTCAGGTGCAACATTTGAGGGGCAGGACTCGGTCTCCCAGGTTGCACATCAGCATCCAGCGGCGGTCAGGCTTCTTGGCACTGGGCTCTCAAGTTTGCAAGATTCTCAGCTTTTATGGCTCTGTGGTTGTAACAAGGAGTCAAACAATGGACTCTCTAAGTCACCTTCTTTGTCTGCCACTCATATGCAAGTTTTCCAATAGTGGGACACCGCAGGCACAGTCCTTTCTTTGCTAGTCCAAGGTGCAGCAGGTACAGTCCAGCCTTTAGTGCAGTCAGTCATTGAAGTGTCCAGAGAGCAGCAAGGCATTCCTTCTTCAGTCATCTCTCCAGTACAAATGTGAGATCAGGGTGCAGGGCCGGACTTAGACAAGAAATAGGCCCGGGAACTGAAATAAAGGTGGTCCCCCTTAGCAAACCAGATAGCTAAAAAAGTAGCCCACATTTGCAAATCAGCCCAGTTTTTAACTTGTAAAGAGACTCTGTTTAAGTATTTTTCTAGGTATGGGAAATTGCATGCATTTGTGTTTGCTGTAGTCAATGTTCGTTTTAATATCAGAGAAATCAACTGTAAAAAACAGGCTACCCAAGCCCTAAAACAGGCCACAAACTGCTAAAAAAAGACAGCCCACACACTGATCTATAAGACCTTTTCACCGGGCACTGCCTGATTGCCCTATAAGCTAGTCTGACCCTGCACAGGTTCCACTTTTATGCCGCTACGAGCCTTGGGAGATGTGGTGACTAACTAGCCAATGGGATACCAGGTCTCCTCCCACCTGATGGCAACTTCCTGCAAAGTGCGGCATCTAGCTATCCCTGGGTGCAACCCCAGGATAGCATAACCCTTCTCTCACTGTGTAGAGTTTCCTTGCCCAGAGGGGTGGCTACCTGGGGGGCTACACTTCCCTTGAAAAAACAGTTTGGCAACAGGTTTCCCCTCTCTGCTTCAGATGCCAACCTGATTGCTAAAACAAAAGAGCAGCTCCTTCCATGTGTGACTACCAATAGCTCTTAAAAGGAAGTTTCCCCTTTGATGTTCGTCTTTTAGGTTCACTCCCACTTTGGCCATCCTGACAGGAGGAGGTCACACCTCTTCCTCTGCGGGTCCTTTGTTTCTCTCCCTGAGAGTTATTCTCACTGCTCCCCAGGAGGACAATAGGCCATCTTGAGGACAGCAGCTGAGTGCAACTGACAACGGCTACTGAACAACTTTGAGCAACAAAGTGGCAACTTTCTAAAGCTGCCATTTGTAAAATAGTTACATTAAAATTCGACTCACACAACAAGTCATGTTTAATGCAGCAAATCTGTTGATACCTTGAAGTGCTATTTTAAGTAGTCTCATTTGGGAGTTAGAACTGCTGAGCTGTCAGCATGTAACTCCGTACTTGTTAATGGGGCTACTGGCCTTTCTATAGTAAAAGTGACAATGTGGGTTTTTTACTGCCAAGACATGTAAAAACATGTAAATACCCATACCTGCTCTCTAATATGCTGCATCCTGACTTAGAGAATGCTAGACCTTCCTTTGGGGTGACTTACATATATTAAAAAGGAAGGTTGGGTCTTTGCCATTTTTTGGAAATGGCAAAGTGGAGTTAGCAGTTTAAAAAACACCCTATCACTCTGCAATGGCAGACTAGTTGGTAGTCATGCTTTTCTTTTTCATACAGATGCTAGCATAATCAGTGCTTCAGCCCTCAAGATGCACTTAACTTACAAGCCCTAAGTACCCCTGGTGCCATATATAATAGGGACTTATAATTAAGTTGATTTATACCAATTGGGAATAGGTTAACGAAACATACACTTTTAAGATTCAGAGCACTGGCACTGATGGGCAGAATTAAGTGCGCTTTAAGAGTCAGAAAACCAGTAGCATCAGTCCAAATGTTTCAGGGTGATCACTCAAAAAGAAGCATTCCCTTACAGTTGCTGAAAACCCTACTTTTACTCTATCCAACTTTTTTTGGGGGGGGTTTATTGTTGGTACAGTGACTACCCCAACTTTATTATAGTGTTAGATGTGGGTGAACACTAAGATTACCATAGTGCACCCCCCCCCCCCCACACACACACCCAGCTCACAAGTTTAGTGTGGTCACTTTTGCCATCTTTCAAACTGAAGACATAGAGCCATACAAGATATGCAGCTTAGAAATCACAACAAGTTGTGAGAGTTATAAGAAGTTAAAATCCTCACAATTGATGTACAGGGAGCTACAAACTATCCTGGTGGAAAATAATTCCCTTGTGTCTGATCACATACACATAGATGCCTTAACAAGCTACTTCAGCTGTAGCTCCCGACTGGAGCCACATAATTAATCACATCCTCAGCGGTTACTGTTTTGTAGCCTAACAACTTTGCATCCTGGGATTTTTTAACATTGAAAGCAAAACTACAAATTCCAGAATGCAATATTATATTTAATAAAAAGCCCGCAGTGCCTGGCCATAGCTTCCATAATATAGGGGCATTTGGCAGCCACCCTGTCGAGTGAAATTGTGTTAATGTAGAGATCACTCCAACTTCAGAAGGACACAAAACTTGCCTCAAAAATACATTCATATAGAACACTTGTTATGACTGTGTCTCATTCTTTGAATTACCCCAAAGAAAATACCATTGCACAATGTAGATGTAACAAAAATATTACTTTTGGCCTTAAAGTGCATCACGCTTCATCAAGGACAGAGATCGGTATATAAAAGCTACTACATTACAATACAATGTAGTGAATTAAGGCCCAAAGCATAAACGTAATCTACCTCTGTTTGAACTTGGAAGATTGGAGGAATGGGAGCTGCTGAAGCAGACTGACAGTGTAATCCCTGATAATGTCTGATCTGCTGGAGGCGATGAGCTGCCAACCAGAGGCGGTAATGCAACAAAGGAGGGAGCTTGGACTGCAGGTCATGAACATCACAGCGAGGGTCAGACTGGGCTATCGGGCAATCAGGCAGCACCCGACGGGCCGTTATGACTGATCAGTGTGTTGGCCTTTTTAAGCAGTTGTGGGCCACATTTATAGCCAGGTGTGCTAGTTTTTACAATTGATCTTTCTGATATTACCACTTTTTTAGCTCTCTGCTTCGTTAAAGGGGGCTATTTTTAGGGCTGAGCCTGCGCTAGCATGTGCTTGCGCATGCGTATTGCTTCGAGACGCTGTAGTAGTTAGAAAAGGGCTCGGAGCCCCGTCCATGTCACATCAGTGTCTTTCATTGGTTCGTGGGCTTGTCTCTTAAAATCTGCTTGCTTTAATTTGTGGAAGGCATGCATATGTCTGCCTTTTCCGGTGGTTAGCCCTCCTCGAGCGCAGCAACCAAGTACTAAAAACATACGAGGCTTGCTGTTTTCCATCCGGTTTGTGGACTACTCTTTCTCTTTTTTCGCAGCGCAATCTCGCTGGGCAGAAGTCGAGCGCTTTGCATGACATCGACCCTGTTACATAGTTAATTGCACTTTTGCCGGTTATGTAGATAATTGCAGTTTTGCCAATAGGTTTCACTACGAGAGAACTGTAGCAGCGTGATCACGCTCTTTTTTCCATTTAATGAGGCAAGAAAAGTCCGGTTGGGAGTTTACAACTGCTATAGCTCTAACTCGGAGAAATGCGAGACCCGTTGCATTGCAAATGCTTGTTATCTTGGTGTCCGGGACTATTTTATGTCCATGACAGTAGTGGTATAAATAACAGAAAGCTATAAGCAGGGTGATCAGGCATCCAGGATTTTCCGGGACAGTCCCAGTTTTCCACCAGATGTCCCGGAGACTTTGGGAACTTTACCTAATGTACAGGTTTTTAGAGAGGGTCGACTGAAAACGGTGAGCTGTGCCTTTTTATGTTTTCCAAAGCAGAGCTAGTTAGCACCTCTTATAAGAAAGCAAATTAATTAACAGACATAATTCTGGCTTTAAAAATTGCTGCCTGTGTCGACCATAACATTACTCTATCTCACTGAGCCGTTGGTTCTCGCTGACCCCCCTCCTTTCATGTCAACTGGGCAAATGTAGCATAGTGGATGCTACCCTTTGGCCTGCAAAGATATGGGTTCTGCCCTATTGTGTGAATCACAATCTGGACGCATCTAGCATAGTGTATTAAATTACCAGGTTGCAAATTTGTTTCTTGACGGGGTGAACTACTTTGCACCAGGCTTACCCATCATGACAAGTTTTTTTACGGAGTATGTAGGGTCTTGTGTTATAGGAGACAGAAGCTCCACAATAGGGAACCTACCAGCCAGGAGGCATGCAGAGGGTGGAGAAGTCTAATAGATAGTAGGTAGTGCTATTTCTGGTCATCCAGACAGCATGCCCTAAAATAGGCCCTGTCCTGTTTGATGATTGATTAGTTAGGGCATCAGTACAATAAAATATAGAAAAGGACCAGGATTGCCCTCATTTCCATTAGATAGTCGAGCTTCCACTGTTGACAGGCCTAATTCTCTGCAGTTACCTGCAACCCTGTAGCTTGGTGCTGCCACCAGCCATTCCACGCGGGACCAGGCATGTGTTTGTCACATATTGGTGACCCATGTTAGCTTGAGGCAGATTGTGACTTGTAATCGGTGGATCACTGACAGAATTTTGAGGTCAAAAAATATTTTGGGAATAGAATACAGTGTAAAAAATAATGAGGATCAAAATATTGAGAATGTAAGCGCAAAAAGGTAAGTATAGATTTACTATTCTTAAATCCATATCAAGTTACATTGAAGATATATGTGTGTGTGTGTGTGTGTGTGTGTATATATATATATATATATATATAGTCAAGGTATATAAATGTGGAATTACGTCATGATATTCCTCTCCTTGACATTCTTGACACAATATGTTGTCCACATGGTATTTTTAACTCTACATATTGTCCACACACCTAATCAGCAGCCTGCAGATACAACAGAAGTGATCCAGAGTCACAATGTTCCCCCAGGGCAAGTTAGGCTCATGTGCACTCCTCCATGCATCCTCAGTCCTTGTACGGGGCCCACCACCCTCTACCTTGATATCACTGATGGTGGGTAGCCCGCATGGACCGGCTGTCACCTTGCCAGCCTGAAGATCACAAAGTGGGCAGCCCCATCTTCAGCCGTTGATAGATGGGGAGCAAGTCACAGTTCCAGGATGGGCATGGGGAGCAGCATGTACCATAGGCTTCCCCCTGTAACTTCAGACCTGCGACGGTTGGTCTTCCTTGGTTGTGTCTCATGGGCCACTCATCCAACTCTGATTCAAAAGTTTGGCTGGCCTGTTTGATTCCTGACTCCTTTTGGGGTCTGGGTATGTTTCTCACGACGAAAACCTGGTAGCCGTGCAGGATATTTTTTATGGATATTTGCTCTGGCCATCAGAGCACACTTAGATCATGGCCATTGTGTTCAGTGCTTTTCATCAGGCCCGATCCCCTAGAAAATAAACATTTAAGGACTGGTTGTTTGTACCCTGAGTGCTCTCATTCTAGGTTGCCATCAAGGCTGCTTGATATCGTATTTGTCAGTTGTGGTGGTGTGAGGCTTGGCTTTTTGTCTTAGTAAATTGGACAGATTTTGCTCTTTCAGGCACCAAAGAGAGCATGTCTGTCATAAACCGTACTTAAACAAGCAAATTAGAGATGAAAGATTAACTAAATCTGGGCAAAGCTGTTGGTATTACTGAATGTTGTGCATGATGAGATTTCGTTTTTCCTGGTCCAGGGTTGGCTTAAGTGCAGCTCTCACATAATATGTTAAAGACATGATTGATGCTAGTTGTGAGTCAGATGTTAAGAAATTAGACATGCTACCTTCACACTTTCACAGGCTGGAAAAATGGTACCGGCTTCCCAGTCTGCAATAGAAACTCCAGAACCACAGAAAATTCATTCCGGAACAGATTAACCAAATATGGTGCAATACACCAATTACCAAATTTGTGCAGTTTAAGTGCCAGATAGCAATAGCAACACAAGAAATATTTTATCTGAGGGAGGCTGGAAAGTGTAAGGTGTAATGGCAGCAGAGGACTCTGCTCTGTTAGTGATTATCCTCTGGGATTGCATGTGAGTTCTGAGTGACATCAAACAGAAAAGAAAAGAAAAGCTCAAGTTGTCTATGGTGTAACACAGAACCCCGAGGTGAAAAACATCCCTGTAATTTACTTTTTACCCATCTATAATTTTATGTAATGTACATCCGCCAAAATCATCTGCCCCTACTTTCAAATGATTCGCTGGGGCAGAGGAGTAATGGAGGAGCCATACATAAATGGAATCCCCTCTGTGTCCTAAATGTGAAATTTTTGAATATGTATATATTGCCTCCTGCCACCCACACCTTCCACTCTCTGTGCCTTCCCTCCAATCCCATACAGAAGCCGTGCTCACTGCTTTCCAGCTCTGCTCTGACAAGCTCTCAGAGACCCAAGCCACAACAGCCTGGGGTCTTTTATGAGGCAGCAGCAGTGGTTAACACGTTTTGTTAGCTGTGGTTGTTAAAGTCAAAGCAGTGAATGAATGGAATGAATGGATTTCAGTCCAGTTATTAATGCTAGTGGCTTTCATAACTATTCCATTCATACTATCATATTTGCTGTTGCCTGTGGATCTGCCTTTGGCAGGTTTCTCGTCAGTGGACAGTGACTCCACATTGTGAGTTTGTGGTTAAGGAGCCCCTTTTGATTATTCAGAACTAAGTGGCATATTTACAAGAAAGTGGCTCATCATAGATGATGTGCCACTTTTCTTGCACTCCCCCCCCCCCCCCCACCGGCACCTAATGGCACAATGGTTGCGCCGTATTTAAAATATGGCGCACCATTGCGATTGTTAGTACAATAGCATTAAAATTTTTGACACTATTGTGGCGCTTTGCTGCACTAGCGTAAAAAATGTTGACGCTAGTGCAGCAAAGCACAGGGAGGCCCATTTAACATAACGGGGGTGTCATTTTAATGGCTGCTCTGAACAGGCATTAAAAATGACGCCTAAAATGGCGCAGTGAAATGTTCTAAATTTCACTGCACCATTTTTTCGGGCCTCCGTGTGCCAGAACATCCCGCTGCAGGCATACTGTGGCACAAGGGGTTACACAGTGGCACAATGCAAGTATTGCGCCACTTTGTAAATATGGTGCGTTGGACATGCCTGCCTAACGCCACCTTAGCGTAGAATACAATTAAGCTAATGTGGCGGAAGAAGGTGCCAATGGCTTGTAATTAAGCCCCAAAGTGCCATATCTCTTCCGCAACCACATGGATATGAAAGTTACATTTAAGTAGTGGCACTCAATGAACTGCTTTTGAGAAATCGCAGCCTTTTGTTTGTATGTGTGCTTAAGAAAGCATTTGTGTATCGCTCAGTAAAGCGTGTTGATCTTTATGAGGATGTGGATGTGAGCCTAAGTGTGTTAATGACTTTTTGTATGTGACTGTCTGTGTACATTAGTGTCTCTTTGTGTACGCAATGGTGAGTCCATCTGTGTGCTATCGCTGTGAATGCATGGCTACTTCTGTATTGATATGTGTACATATATGTGCCAATGTAAGTATGTGTTGGAATATCCACGTGTGCCTGTATATATGTGTGTCTGGGTGTCTCTGCATGTGTTTCCATGGCTGTGCAAATGTAGGTTTGTGTATATCTTGTTGCCTTTGTGTGTTTATATATGAGTTTAAGAGTGTTTAAATGTTTGTGTAAGATGGCGGTGGCAAGATTTATTCAACGCATTAATATGTAAGTTTCTCTGTACTCTTTGTGTGTGTTTATGTGTGTGTGTGCGTGCGCGTTGGCAGGTGCACATGTGTGTTTGCATGGGTGGCTGTGTAGCCATTTTGCTGTTGTGGATATGGTGACCATGGAATTCCCGATCCTGCCACCCTCATAAGTAGGTGCATCCTTCAGGAGCAGGGCGTCTCGAGGGTCAGACCAGATGGGAAGGAAGGGTGCCCCTTGGGGGTAGTGGGAGTGCATGGGGAGAGAGGGTGGAAGGATAGATCGGGAAACCCCTGCAGGGTTGGAAGAACGACCTAGAAACCCCCACCAAAATAAAATCCAGATGTAAAGTTGGTTTGGTGCAGACCTGCCAAGTTTGGAATATTTTCCCCATGTGATCATACAGGAAGAACAGGGGTATGGTCTAGGACAGGAGTGGGGCTGGAGTTTGCACCCCTGCACTGCTCAGTGACACCTACACTTTTTTTGAAAAATCTCTTTATTCATTTGCATATACAACTTTTAACATTTAACATCGACTTTCGATATGAGTTATTAATTTTAAATCATATCATAAATGCCAATTCACAGCTGGGAAATGGGGAGGGGACATTTACAAAAAGCAATTAGTTATAATTAGTTTCAATATAACATGTCGTTTATAGCATCTATGTCCAGAAGTATTGTCTTAGAGGGTTGGGAGAGAGTAAACGTTCAGTTATATAATCTAAGCGTAGTTCCAAAACATAGGACTGCAACATCATAGGGTCCGTGACCTTCACTTTGTCAGTGTACATTTTAACCATCACTTCGTCTATGTCTCCTAGTAGATGAAGGATAATTGCATATGATGTATAGATGACTAGTTATTTGTATAAATAATGTGGAGTCAGTCTTAGGAGGGAGGTCCTACTGCTCCCTCAGGGCAGCTGCACTGGAAACTCCTACCCTTAAACCTATCCTCCCATATACTTTTCCTGTTTATTACTAAATTTGATGTTTTAATTTACTATTGTTTTGTCTAATTATTGCAGTGTGGCCTGGGAGGAGTCATGGTGGGTGTATAACATCTTTGGCCTCAAATTGGGACATAATGGTATCCCAGAACCCCATGCCTTTGTCCTTGAGGGAATGAAGAGTTTGCACCTCCACTCTTGTCCATTTCAACAAGTCGCTCTGCCACCTACTTATGGTTGGTACCATAGGAGCTTTCCATTGCTATGAGTTGTTTGAATGAGACAAATGCTAGGTCTACACACCTATGTTTCTGCTTATCTTGCTTTGATCTGGGGTGTATTCCCAGCAAACAGGATTCCGGTGTGGAGTGTATGACCGATCAGTTCACCCGTCAGGGAGGTGATGTCGTGCCAGGTTCTCTGTATGGGTGGACACGACCACACCATGTGATAGAAGTGGCATTGGATTCTCCAGAATGTGGACATTCATAATTAGTGTGGGGGAACATGCAATGAAGGCGGTGTGGGGACAGGTAAGTCTAGTGCAGGTAGTTAAATTGAGTGAAGCGATATCTAGAATTCCGCGACACCTCCTTTGTCATTTGAGTCGCTGTGGACCATGTGGATTGGGACAGTGGTACTTGGAGGACCCTATCCCAACGTGTTTGAGCTCTCGCTTACCCTGAGTCAAGGCTCTCCAGCAGGGAGCTGATAGCTGAGATACAATGTGTTTGGGATCTGTGATAGATAGTATAGTGTGAAGTATGGTTGAGGACATGAGTTCAATATCTCTGTACCACCAAGCATTATGTATTAGCTTTTTCAGTGCACTGTAGGTCAGAAATCGCCCAGGGCCTATGGCATAAACTTCATTTAACTCTGTATATCACAAAAAGTACCCTTCTCTGAATAGGTCACCTATGGTTTGTATCCCCAGGGCCAACCATGGTTCCAGCGTGTGTTGTGCAAATAGTTTCCTCATACCTAGTGTATCGGATAGCGGAATCTTGGGTGAGTAAAGCGGGGTTGAATCTTTCTTGCGGACATAACCGTTCCAACATGTGCGCACAACTGTCATTAAGACATTTCCCTGTGGAGGAGAAGTGGTGTGATCTAAAAACCATGTAAGTATACTAGGTCTGCCCGGATTGAATTGTACCATCTGCAGTCAGGAAATTCTTTAACCTTTGAAGGGGCCACTGCAGTTGTGCTGCCGCATAGTATAGTTCAAAATTTGGCATGCCGAGGCCCCCCTTTGTCAGGGGTTGCTGTGTCACTGTAAGTGCTACTCGACGGCGGCCATTGCCCCATATTAAACCGAGCATCAGCCCATTCAAGGTGTGAAAGAAAGAACGAGGCACAATCAGTGGTAGAGCAGTGAAGAAGTATAATAATCTTGGAAGTATTATCATCTTAGCTATAGCCACTCGTCCTAAGGGCGACAGTGGTAACGACCCCCAGAAGGTCAGCAAACCTTTACTCATACGCATCGACCGACCCTAGTTGCCTTCTAGTAAATGGTCTTTTGTGTGATAGATTTGAATGCCGAGATATCTAAAAGTAGAGTGGCACCATTGAAGCCTGTAAAGCAGGAGGTCAGGTTGCGAGTCTTCCGGGATTGGAGTGAGTGGGAACAAACAGGATTAGACCAATTAACATGTAGTCCGGATAGATCTCCGAAGTGATCTAGCAAATTCAGTAGTTCTGGGAAAGCCGCGGTTCTGTTGCGTAGATATATCAATGCATCATCGGCGTAGAGAGAGACTATGGTGGTCATTACAACATTGGCGGTAAAAACCGCTTACCGCCGTGCAGAAGACTGCCAACACACCGCCGCGGTCGCGGCATTCCGTCACGGTCATTATGACCCACAGCTCGGAATCCGCCAAAATCCAGACACCCACACAAGTCCGCCACACCAAAGGTCAGTGATAAACTGGCGATAACAAAACCTCCACCGTCACGCCAACAGGAATACGCCCACACTATCACGACCCACGAATCCACGCGGTGGTCTTTCAACCACGGTATTCCATTGGCGGTACACACCGCCGCGCTCAAAATACACACACATTTACAAAACACTACCATATTGGACATTTCGAAATACACACACCTGATACACATACACACACCACTCCCACACACCCAGTACAATATAAAACACACACCCACATCACCCACAAACCCTTACGTCAACAATTGCGACTGAGGGCCAGAGAGAGACACCACCATCTACAAACTACCATCCACAGGCACTCCACACCATCACTCACACAACATCCACGCACCTCACACAACACACCTCTAAATATCACCCCACACATCACAACACACACCACCCCACACATCACCCACACCACCCCATGGCACCGCAAAGACACCCCAGGTTCTCTGAGGAGGAGCTCAGGGTCATGGTGGAGGAAATCATCCAGGTAGAACCACAGCTTTTCGGATCACAGGTGCAGCACACCACCATACCTAGGAAGATGGAGCTATGGCGAAGAATCGTGGACAGGGTCAACGCAGTGGGACAGCACCCAAGAACTAGGGATGACATCAGGAAGAGGTGGAACGACCTACGGGGCAAGGTGCGTTCCGTGGTCTCAAGACACCACATTGCGTTTCAGAGGACTGGCGGCGGACCCCCACCTCCTCCCCCACAGCTAACAACATGGGAGGAGCAGGTATTGGCTATACTGCATCCTGAGGACCTTGCAGGAGTAGCTGGAGGAATGGACTATGGTAAATCAAATCTTAACTATTACATCCCCCACCCACCTGCATGCTATCACATACCCCCACCCTTGCCCTCACCCCCATCACTCCAACTCCTCACGTATGTCCCAATATCACAAACCACACATCCCAAACTCAAGCCCTGCATGAAACACCAAAGAATGGACACCGATCACCCATGCATGGCCACTACACTTGCCCATACACCCCCCTAAACCATTATCACACAAGGTCCTACACAGGAATGCAAGCACTGGGGTACACGGTCACCCACCCATTGCACACCATGGCACACACAGATGCAATAATCATGCCTTTACACCCCTGCAGGACCCCTACCCAACGTCACCGGACAGGAGGGTCCAGATATGTCCACTCCACCCACAGAAGAGGTCCACAGTGATGACAGCAGCTCGGTCCAACTGGATCTAGATGACCAGCCCCGCCCATCTGGGACCTCGGGACAGTCGGTTCCCCTCACACTTGCACAGGCCACTACAGAGCTTGCCCCCGCTGGAAACACCAGCGCAGCACCCACCCAGCGGGCCCATACCTCTGTCCCCAGGACACGTCAATCAGCAGTGTGTCCACCACTACAGGGAACCCAGGCTAACCCAACAACCCAACAACACCAGGGACCTGGGGTCAGTGGTAGTGGGCACACGTTTCAGGGGACAGAGGCCCAGGAACACAGGGGAACTGGGAGGGCTGCTGTGTGACAGGGGGAGGACAGGCCCAGGGAACCCACTCTCCACGAGGCCCTCTCCAACATCATGGGAGCCCACCACCATTCCCAGGAGACGATGGCAACGGTACTGGCCAAGTTTCAGGAGACCCAGCGGCTGCAGGAGTAACAGTATTTGGGCTTCAGGGAGGAACTCAAATCCATCAATTCCACCCTGGGCACCATTGTAGGGGTGCTGAAAGAACTCATCAACACCAGGAGGGACACTGTGGCACAACAAGGGGCCCCTGACACTAGCATGGACGATGAACTGCCCACCACCTCCGCCGGTGCTAGTGGACAGGAGGCACCGCCACAGGACCACTACATCAGCACCCTACCCCCTGCAGATGGAGAACCACCCCGCAAACGGTCCCTGAGATCCAGGACAAAGACAGAGAACAATGCCAAGACCCCCGACAAGAAATTAGACCACCCTGATTGTCATCCTTCTGTCCCACTTTGTCACCCTGTCCATACTTAAACTGCCCCAGCTCCACTTCCTATGCCCCTTTGGACAATGCACCTGTGAGACTAATAGACTGGACTCTGCCATGGACATTCCTCCACCATCACCCCTGACCATTTTACAACCCCCTCCACTATTGAGCACTTAAATAAACACCCTTAAATCAAAAAACAATCTGGAGTCAGTCTGTGCTTTCGAAAATGTGTATTTGCAATAACAGTGGCAAAATGCTATATCAAATGTGATGTCAACATACCTATGTCACACAGCTCTAGTCTATGCGGAAACAAAGCAGATGTCACACAGTGGGACCCACATCTGTGAAATCGTAAGGGAAAGTGACAACTCAGTGACCATACACTGGGTGAAAATGACAGACAGATGAGAGGTAGTAGAATTAAATCAGATGTAGCAGCCAGTGTTGTCCTCTTACCTGTGTCTCACTGGAAGTATTGCAGGATCACCGTGTTCCTGTTGTCTATGTCCTCTTCTTCTGCTTCCTCGTCTTCACTGTTCACAGGCTCCACAGCTGCCACAACACCTCCATCTGGACCATCATCCTGCAGAAAAGGCATCTGTCATCGCAAAGCCAAGTTGTGAAGCATACAGCAGGCCACGATGATCTGGCACACCTTCTTTGGTGAGTAGAATAGGGAACCACCTGTCATATGGAGGCACCGGAACCTGGCCTTCAGGAGGCCAAAGGTCCTCTCTATTACCCTCCTAGTTCGCCCATGGGCCTCATTGTAGCGTTCTTCTGCCCTTGTCCTGGGATTCCTCACTGGGGTCAGTAGCCATGACAGGTTGGGGTAACCAGAGTCACCTGCAAATGGCGAGGGACAACTGTTAGACACACACTAACTCATAGGGACATCCCCAGACCCAGACAACTATTCACACTGTATTGGCTCCATGTCCTCACCTAATAGCCACACACGGTGCCTCTGGAGTTGCCCCATCACATAAGGGATGCTGCTATTTCTCAAAAAGTAAGCGTCATGCTCTGAGCCAGGGAATTTGGCATTCACATGGGAGATGTACTGGTCTGCCAAACACACCATCTGCACATTCATCGAATGGTAACTCTTCCGTTTCTGCACACCTGTTCACTCCTGCAGGGGGGACCAAGGCCACATGTGTCCCATCAATGGCACCTATGATGTTGGGGATATGTCCCAGGGCATAGAAATCACCTTTCACTGTAGACAAATCCTCCACCTGAGGGAAAACGATGTAGCTCCGCATGTGTTTCAGCAGGGCAGACAACACTCTGGACAACACGTTGGAAAACATAGGCTGGGACATCCCTGATGCAATGGCCACTGTAGTTTGAAATGACCCACTTGCTAGGAAATGGAGTACTGACAGCACCTGCACTTGAGGGGCGATTCCTATGGGATGGTGGATAGCTGACATCAGTTCTGGCTCCAACTGGGCACACAGTTCCTGGATTGTGGCATGATCAAGTCTGTAGGTGATGATCACATGTCGCTCCTCCATTGTCGACAGGTCCACCAGCGGTCTGTACACCGGAGGATGCCGCCATCTCCTCACATGCCCCAGCGGACGGTGCCTATGGAGGAGAACAGCGAGCAGAGAGTCAACCAACTCTGAGGTACGTAAACACAGCTTACTCTGAAATATTAGCAAATCGACATATGCCTGTATGAGTGTTAAGGCAAGGCCTGGATATGTGTGATGCGGTCCAAAATAATGGCATGTGGGCCCATGAAATGGCAGCTGCCTGACCTGTAAAGTCGGACAATGGGATATGACGTAACTGCGCTGGCGTTGTACACCGTCGCGGTAGGCGGTCGAAGACCGCAGCGCAATCCTGCATTGGTTAACAATGGACCCTATGCATCCCAGGAGCCAATGACGATGTACGCCGGCGGTGACGGTACGCACCGCCGCGGACGTGACCGCCATTTTCTCTCTGTTCAATCACTTGATACCTGATCTTCGACAGGAGAGGACCTACACTGCAAGTGCTGCTGTGACCTCAGTCTGGAAGAGACACTGGCTCGTGTGTCTGGGGAAAGGGCCCCTGCCTTCACCACGGAGGAGTTGTAGAAACTCGTGGATGGGGTCCTCCCCCAGTACACACTACTCTATGGTCCTCCAGACAAACAGGTAAGTACACTGGGAGCATGCTGTATGGGCAATGCCTGTGTGGAGTGGTGTGGATGAAAGATGGGGGGGGTGAGAATGAGGCGTGCATGAAACGACGGGGAGTGCATGTGCGTCACGGCAAGGCCAATTACTGTGACGGTGCGGACGGTAATAACTTCTCTTTTTCCCCTATACTATTCCTGTAGGTCAGCGCCCACCAGAAGAAGGACATTTGGCGTGCCATCGCCAAGGAAGTTCGGACCCTGGGGGTCTACCACAGACGGAGCACCCACTGCCGGAAAAGATGGGAGGACATTAGCCACTGGAGCAAGAAAACTGCGGAGGCCCAGCTGGGGATGGCCTCCCAACGTGGGAGGAGTGCCCGTCACACCATGACCCCCCTGATGTTCAGGATCCTGGCGGTGGCGTACCCGGAGTTGGATGGGCGCTTGAGGGCATCACAGCAGCCACAAGGGGTTGAGTACACTCTCATTCTGCTGATTCAGCGCATTGTAGGTGTCTGGGTGGGGGAGGTGGGCTGTGGGTTCCCCTAGGCCAGGGCGAGTTTAGTAGGCAAGGACCCTTCTTAAGGCAGGCCCTGTGGCACCCCACCCCACCTGTGTACAGTGCCAACTACACCTAGTCAGGCTCCTGTGACATCCATGTGTGCAGCAATCGGGCATAGTCTTGTAACCCATGTCCCTCGGATTGAATAGGGAACTCCAAGTGCGCGGCGTAGTGCAGGGGGCTTCTGTGTCTGTAGTGTCCGCCAACGGTAGCGGTATTGCATGCACTCAACATGTCTTTCTTCTTTCTCCCCCCCTCCCCTTTTTGTGGTCTCCCTGTTCTTGTGTGCATTAGCAGCATCAGGCAGAGGAGCAGTGGCACCGGAGCAGGAGGGAGCTGCATCCCACATGGCCCTGGAGGGCGACACTACGGAGTCTGAATTTACCAGTGGGACGGAGTGCGAGGGGAGCTCCACGGCGGGGACAGGAGCTGACACCAGCGATACGGACTCCTCCTCTGATGGGATGTCCCTGGCGGTGGCGGGCCCATCTGTGCCCCCGCATCTACAGGTACAGCCGCCACCCCCCCTACCAGCACCGCCCTCCCAGCAGCCCCTCAGCGTGTGTCCCATGCCCGCTCACCCAGGAGGGTGGGCATCTCCTTCGCCCCAGGCACCTCAGCCCCTGCCCCTGTCACCCCTGCTGCCCTCAGTGAGGAGGCCATTGATCTCCTCAGGTCCCTCACTGTTGAGCAGTCTACCATTTTGAATGCCATCCAGGGTGTAGAGAGGCAGTTGCAACAAACCAATGCATACCGGGAGGGTATTCACTCTGGTCAGGCAGCCCATCAGCGAGCTTTTCAGACTCTGGCCTCAGCACTGATGGCAGCCATTGGCCCTGTATTTAGCCTCCCCCCTCCAACTTCCTCCACCCAGACCCAAACCCCTGTACCTCAGCCTATCCCAAGCACACCATCAGACCAGCATGCACACACCTCAACACACAAGGGAAGCTCTGGCAAACATAAACACCACACATCCCACAGGCACTCATGCAAGGATCACACACATGCAGACACACCAACATCCACTGCCTCCACTGTGGCCCCCTCCTCCTCGTCTCCCTCCTCCCTCCCTGTCTCATCTCCACTCACACCTGCATGCACCACATCCTCAGCCACTACGTCCATCACCAGCACACCCAACACACCCCGCTCACGTGCAGTCACCACCCCCACTACCATTCACACGTCCCCTGTGTCCTCTCCCAGTGTGTCTGTGAGGCCACCTCCCAAGGTACACAAACGCAGCCACACACCCACCCAACAGCCATCCACCTCATGACAGCCTCCATCCCATGCACCTTCACCTAAAGTCACCAAACGTACACCTCCTACAACCACTACCTCTTCCTCCACTCCCAAACCCCCTCCATCTACCCGTCCCAGAGTTCCTAAGAAACTTTTCCTGTCCAACCTTGACCTCTTTCCCTCACCTCTCCCACCCCTTAAGTCTCCTAGGGCCCGACTCACCAGGTCCCATCCCAGCACCTCAGCCACAACATCTGCGGGACCAATGGTGCCAGTAGTAACCGGCTTCTGGAGTGCGCAAGGCAGCAGGGCAGCCAGTGTGGCAAGGAGCCAGAGCACGGACAGTCCCCCACCTGTAAAGCATAAAAAGTTGTCCAGTGCCGGGCAGGAGAGGGGAAAGAAATCAGCCACCAAAGCCGCTCCCAGGGGTACATTTGGGGGTGTGGAGACAGCTACGCCACCATCCAAGGTGGGGAAGGGGCATAGTAAAACCGGCAAGTCTGGGAAGATCTGCACGGCGGACAAGACCGCCACCAGCCCCGCTGCCCAGGTCACCGCCGCCAGCAGCACCGCTGCCCAGGACACCGCCACCAGCAGCACCGCTGCGCAGGACACCGCCGCCACCAGCCCCGCTGCCCAGGACACCGCCGCCAGCACAACCGCTGCCCAGGACACCGCCGCCAGCAGCACCACAGGCCAGTGAGCGCCAATGATTCCGACGCTACTGAGGCTGCCACGGGCAGGATGAAGCACTCTGGGCACAGAGCCCCCTCCAGAACCAGTGGAGTATCACATCCACTACCTCTGTCCTTGGCAGGATGAAGCACTCTGGGCACAAAGCCCCCTCCAGAACCAGTGGAGTATCACATCCACTACTTCGGTCCTTGGCAGGATGAAGCACTCTGGGCACAAAGCCCCCTCCAGAACCAGTGGAGTATCACATCCACTACTTCGGTCCTCGGCAGGATGAAGCACTCCGGGCGCAAAGCCCCCTCCAGAACCAGTGGAGTATCACATCCACTACCTCTGTCCTCTGCAGGATGAAGCACTCTGGGCACAAAGCCCCCTCCAGAACCAGTGGAGTATCACATCCACTACCTCTGTCCTCTGCAGGATGAAGCACTCTGGGCACAAAGCCCCCTCCATAACCAGTGGAGTATCACATCCACTACCCCAGTCCTTGGCAGGAAGAAGCACTCTGGACACAAAGCCCCCTCCAGAACCAGTGGAGTATCACATCCACTCACACAGTCCTTGGCAGGATGAAGCACTCAGGGCACAGTGGAGTATGTTATCCACTTGAGAGACTGTGGCTTTGCACTCCCCAGGATTGAACAGTGGGCAAACCACCCACTGTAGAGACTTGAGAGACTGTGGCTTTGCACTCCCCAGGATAAAGAAGTGGGCAAACCACCCACTGTAGAGACTTGAGAGACTGTGGCTTTGCACTCCCCAGGATATAGCAGTGGGCAAACCACCCACTGTAGAGACTTGAGAGACTGTGGCTTTGCACTCCCCAGGATTGAACAGTGGGCATGGAGCCCCTTCGTGGATCTGGCGTCGGGCACTCATCCGGCTGAGGTGCCCCCCTTCCCTTCCCCCTGAGGTGCCTGTTTTATTTCTATCTGATGCCCCAGCAGTGTTCTCTCCGTCTTGTTCGGGTATTGAGTGTGGGCCTCGCCCATGCCTTTTGGGCCCAGTGGTCCACGGACTATGATAGTGGAATACCTTGGACTTCGATTCTTGGTGTATATATTTGTTTATAGTGTGAATATCATTATATATGTATATATTTTTGATTACTGTCTTCGTATATATTACAATCATTCGACTCATTTCCTTTTGTCCTTTCATTCTTCCAGAGAGGGTTGGGGGGTGTAACTGTGATGTATCATGATGTATTAGTGTGTGTGTTGTCGTGGGTGAGGGTGGGAGTGTTGCGTGTTGCGTGTGTGTGTGTCACTGTTTTTTCCCTCCCCTGTGTCGTAGGTGCAGTACTCACCGTGGTCTTCGCCGCCGGTGTTCGTGCTCCTGGTAGAGGAGCAGGAAGATAAAGGCTGGAAGAATCTGAAGTTCCGGTTCCATGGCGTCCTGGTTCCTCGTGGGATGTGTAGAGGTGAGCGTTTTCCCTTCCAAGTCCTGTTTCTGCCATGTTTTTGTTCGCGGTGTATCCGCCCCGGAAAAGGTGGCGGATTGGTGGCTTGTAATAATGTGGGTGGTACATTGTCTTCCGCCTGTCTGTTGGCGGTTACCGCCACAGTGTTTGTTTGTAGCGCCTTGGCGGTCAGAGTGTTAAAGTGGCTGTCTATGTTGGCGGTTTCCGCCACGGTCGTAATTCCATTTTCTTTCTGCCAGCCTGTTGGCGGTTTTACCGCCGCTTTAACACCGACCGCCAGGGTTGTAATGACCACCTATATGTTGTTTATCGCACTCGGGTATCCCCCATAGGTGTGCTCGAGACCGGAGCTGAGCCGCTAGCGGCTCTATGGCTCATGCGAATAGTAGGGGTGATAGGGGACACCCCTGTCTGGTGCCATGACATATGGGGAAACTTTGGGATATGACCTGGCCTGTTTTGACGCGGGCCGTAGGATGAGAGTATAGTACACTGATCCATTTTAGACATTTTAGTCTTAAGTCCATCCTACGTAGAGCTTCTTTTAGGTAAGGCCACCATAGGGTATCAAAGGCTTTTTCGATGTCTAATGATACTGCTGTTCTATCATGTTCACTTTCATAAGTATTCATCATTAATCTTAAAAGTCGCCTTAGGTTTAGGAAGGTATTCTGTCCTGGGATAAAACCAGACTGGTCTCCGTGGATTAGGTATGTCATTAACAGAAGCAGTCTATTTGCAAGTAATTTACAATCCAAGTTGAGCAGTGATAGAGGCCTAAAGGATCTTACGTCTAGAGCATCTCGGCCTGGCTTGGGCAGGACTACAATCAATGCCTCAGGCTGCTAGTCTGTGAGTCGCCCTTGTTACTGTGCTTCATGAAGCACATTCAGGTACGGTGATGTCAACTGCTTAGCAAAAGTTGCATAATATTCTACCGGTAATCCATCTATACATGGAGTCTTCTTGCGGGCCAGTTGTTGGAAGGCTGTGTGGATTTCGTCAGTTGTTATAGGGGTATCTAGTTCTCTGCGCTGTAATGGCGTGAGGTGAGTGAGACTGATCGAGCCAAAGAAATCTCTTAGTTGCATTGCTGGAGGGTCTGGTTTTGCTGCGTAAAGCGTACTAAAGGCATCATTTATGGCCATTTGGGTATTGACCATGTTTACCATTATCGAGCCTTATCGCCCCAATGGGTGTTCTATGTTGCTCGGTACGCATCAGCCACGCTAATAGTCTACCAGAACGATCACCCTCTGCATGTGCTTTAGCGATACAATGGCGATAGTCATAAATACCCAGACGCTTGTCTAACTCTTGATGTCGTGCACGTTGTTCCCGAACAGCATAAGGGTCTGTGAATCCCTCTGCTGCTAAGCAATCCACCCTGCGTAACTCTGCCTCCACTGCATATAGATCTCTCATTAGCACTCGTCGCACAACCCCTGTGGCAGAGAGGCAGTGTCCTCGTACTACCACCTTATGGCATTCCACTCCACAGCACGTGTTGCTGCTGACCCTCCGTTCAGAGCAAAGTAATTAGAGATGCAGGTAAGCAGCTCCTTGAGGAAGGGAGGGTCTGCCAACAAGTCGGAGTGCAGTCGCCAGGTAGGCACAGAGGTGCGTGGTCATCCCCAGTACATGCTGACCCTTAGTGGACAGTGGTCAGATAATGTCTTAGCCAAGTAATCCACCCTCAAGGCACTGGAGGCCAGTCCAGTAAAGCTTAATATTAAGTCTATGTGAGTATGTAGTGCATGGACTGGGGAGTAGAAAGAGTATTCCCTGTCTTGGGGATGAAATAGGTGCCATATGTCTTGAAGCCCACGTTCTGACATCCAATGACGTAACTCATTCACCACTGTACAGCTGGGAGCACCCGCTAGAGGCTGGGGAGATCTGTCCATATCTACATTTGACATACAGTTAAAGTCTCCCCCCATATACAGTTAGCTGTTGGGACCTGAAAGAGTGCAGGTGTGATTGATTGCAGGTAATCCCCTTGTTTTGAGTTGGGGGCGTATATTCCAACTATGGATAGGGATTGGCCATCTACGGAGCCCTCCAACAACACATATCTGCCCTCTTTATCCACCACTGTATGATCCACTACATAGGGAACCTCCGGAGCTACCAAAATCAGTACCCCTTTAGCATATGCTAATGTGGATGTGCCATATACCAAACCTCGCCATTTGGCTCTAATGTTATGGAGGTCTTTGTCAGTGATGTGCGTTTCTTGCAGGACTGCTATGTGGATATTGTGACGTTTTACATATGCATAAACCCTACTATGCTTGCTAAGATTGGCCATACCTCTAACATTCCACATAACTATGTTATAGCTGTGTGTCTGCATGAGTGCATAAGTATGTCCAGCAATTTTGACATATTCAGCCCAATTCTGTGTTGCTCCACTAGCCCAGATACTCATCATCAGCATCAAAACTCCTCCAGGACAGGAAAAACAACCAATGACGGGATGCCCAACAGGGCTATGGCCAACAGGGCCATCTATGCCCAATAACTGATAGGCACAACAAGTGCAGTTATGAGCAATACTATTTATAGTTTCCATACAGGGTTTGGGGCAGTGGTTTGAGGAAGGGCATCATGTTCCTGTCAGCCCGTATCATCAACTGACAACAGAGTCTTCATCTGCCCGGAACCCCATTACCATCCGCAGGTTTTGCATGTTTTCAGATTGCCAATTTCAACATTCAGGCCCCACATGAATGAGCAAATTTGGCGGCTAGCTAGTGAGCAGAACCATCACTAACAGCACATCAAGCGAAAAATCGGTGAACCGGTAGCCAAGACCGTGCAAGAGTGTCAGTCTCCATAGGTGTTGTGACAGCCAAGTGACAGTTTACCATTTCCCACGTGTGGGATTAGTGATCATCTGCTGGTCGCGGTGTTATCACTGGGCCCAGCGGAGAGGGTACCATGGAGCCACTTGCGCGACCCATTCACGAGTCATAGTCTGATCCTAGCGTAAGAGTTAGAGGAAAGTTGGGTCGCGTCAAGTAGTCCCTGTGCTTGGCCCATAGCCGCCTGTGCATCGAGGTTGAGATATCAGCCATGTTTCGTCTGCCGTGTCACCACCGTGGGGTTCAACCAGGCCCTTGGTGTGAGCCCATGTCCATGCATCTTCGGGAGTTGGAAAAATGTGGGTCTTTCCCTCATCCACTACTCGTATGCGCGCTGGAAAGAGCAATGAGTATGCAATGTTACGGTCTCGTAGGAGCTGCTTGACCTTTATGTATGAAGTTCGTTTGTGTTACACCTCCATAGTATAGTCAGGGTAAGCTGTGATGGTAGCATTTTCAAACTTCCAGGGGCCCTGTGTGCGTAAATGTTGGAGTATCAGATCATGGTCTCGGAAGTTAAGGAGGCGAGCTATCAGTGGTCCAGGTGAAACTCCAGGTCTGGGCGGCCTACCTGGAATCCTCTGTGCACGTTCTATAGAAAAGAAAGGTGGTACGGTATTGCTCAGGACCGTGCTCGTCAACCATTGTTCTATCAATAGTTCAGCCTTAGGTGACTCCGCCTTTTCCTGAAATCCTAGGAAACAAACGTTGTTCCTACGGGAACATCCTTCCACGTCTTCAGCCCTACTCTGCAAGAGAGAGACTTCCACTTTCAGCTGCAAGACCTGGTTCTGGATGTCTGTTACTCCTGGCTGTACTACAGCTAATGATGTCTCATTTGCAGATACCCTTTCAGCCAATTTAGGATGCTCCACTCGAAGTAGGTTAACTTCTTGTGCTACAGAGTCTATTTTGACTTCTAGAGTTGTTTTGTGTCTAGTACTGCTTGAAGGAGCTTGTCAAATTGAGCAGAGTGTGCTTGCAGGGTCTCATTCATCTGCTGGAGGGTCACCGCACTGTCCTTAGGGGCAAAATTTGAAAAAGGCATTATTCCCTCAGCCAGTGGCAGCTGCTGCGCGTTCTTAGGTTTGACCATGGATACAGCCGTTAAAGCAGAGGTCTGCGTTAATGTATATCTACACCCACAAGTAGTTTAGTGAAGCTAGTATTTGTGTGCTAGGGATAATTTAGTTCATGTAGCAAGAGGCACACTGTCCTTTCCTTGTGTAATATGTCTCTCAATACATAACTATGCTCGAGTAGTGTATTTTAGGAGCGTTTTCCATATGTTACCCCAGTTCAGCCACCTCTAGGTGGTCTTCAACGGCTTACTGGTAGTCATGTGACTTTGCTGTTTGTTGGTGGGTCCTGGGAGCAGCCTTGCTATGATATAGATCCCAGTCATGAAGCGTGTCCACCCTAGGTGTTGCTTTCCAACCGTGCCACCCCGAGATGTTAGGGGAATGGGCTGGAGGACGGGGAAACGCTCACCTTCTTTTCAGCGTTCGAAGAGCCCAGCTCCCGGGAGCAAGCGCATGCTTCACACGGCGCCCTCACTATGATCTTGGCCCCTCCGAGCAGCGCGGCTGCCTCCATGCGCAGCGTGCTCACCCTGCCGCATCTGCTCGAGTCACCAGCGGTCTCATAATGGGCTTCTAAAAAGCGTCGGGCACCCCTTGGTCTGTCGGACGGTGGCATGCTTCGTCCCGCTGATTGCATGGCACTGGATGGAGCTGCAAGGCCCGCTCTCTTTCCTCGCTAGGCCTCACAGACCGCGCAAGTTGTATGGGTCTCCTATTCTCATGCTGTGTCAGCCGCCATCTGGGGCAAAGAACAATGTCTCTCAGTGCAGGGATATTCCTCTGGGTCCTGTGATAGCTCAGCTCCGGCATCCGTGGGGGTCTGTATGGGGGAGAATAACAGGATAATTTGGGGCCGGGAGCAGAGCTGTTCAGTTAACGTCCACACCGGTCGCCATCTTGGCCACGCCCCCCAGTCACACCTACACTTACCCATAGAAACGAACAACTTCATCTGGAGCCACCTCCCAGGTGCCCAGGCGTTTTGAATCAGAACCCACTTGTGCGGAACGGAACACCTGAGATGGAAAACATGGGCGTGGCTATCAATAGTGCAGCAGGTGCATTTGTAAGCATGCAGCGACAGGGAAGGGCCCTCGGTCTGTATTATGCATGTATTTTAATTCCAAATACTTGGGAAGTTTCCTATTTCCATTTGCTTGCACGAGGATCCATTACACCTATGTTATGCCACTGCTGCATACCTATTTTGTACGAGGAGTCCTCAGCTCACCATTTAATAGAGCCTCTTCACTGGGCCACCATGTGTGCCATGCGGCGCAATGAGTGCATGAGTGGGAGTGCCCCACAGAGGAGCTTCATGGGAATGAAATACACAGACCGCCTTCCCAGGAAGAAGTACCCACAGCAGTCTGTTTATCAATTATCAGCAACATTCCTAGTACCTGTAATGGCCAAGAGTATCCAAAGAGGAGACACGTCAAAAACATTAGAAAATATAAGTTTATTAACATCTTTGAACCTGTAGGGCGCGGAAACCTACTAGGAGCAAACTATAAACATGTATGTGTACGCTTAACACGACTGCAACATCTCACTCCGCACCCCGCATGTGAGACGGTGCCCATAGGTCTGAGATACGAGATGTGAATTTCACATGTTTGTAACTATGGAATAGTAAATGTGAGAATGTGTGCAATGTGAAAAACTATATTGTTCAGTGCTATCACAGTTGTATGTTCCCACCCCCTTCCCCCTCAAATCCAGATTTCTGTAACTCAGGTTTTAACGGGCACAATGCACACTGCCATTTCATATACAACATGTCATGTTGGGTAAGACTCCAGCTGTGATAACAAGCACTGACAAAGTACAAGCTCTGGCTTTAAATAAATTCCTAGCACGACGGACAGGGTTGGAAGGTGACAGCAATTGGTTAGTACTTTGGGAAAGGAGGTGGTGAACTCGTTTAAATCCTAATTCCAGATCATTTTTATTCACCATTTTGAAACACATCTCTCTCCAACAAGCTGATAAGATCTTCATTGGCCATCGCAGAAGGTATTAAACCAGCAGTAAGTGTGCATATGCTGATGTTTTTTTTAGAATGCTAAACCTAAATAATGAAACATCAAAGGTCAACCATGTAAATGTAGATTTTTTTTTATAGAGCAGAAAATATGTTCCGGGCTTTGAATCGAGCCTCATTGGCTGCTGCCTAGAGCTATAGCGGTTGTTCAAGGTGCTGGACCCAAGTTGTAGGCTTGAGCCATTGGACCTTTAAAGACTGCTAGAGCCCTTGCAGAAATGGCTAAGATGCTATTAGAACTTTCCACCCACAGAGGGTAGACAGTTATAAATTTAAGAAGAAAAACAAATGCTGGTCATCATAAGCCCAAGCCACTTCATTGTCTCCAATAGAGCTCCCTCTGTTCCAATGTTCTAATATAGCACTATAGCTCGCTGCTGCGAGTCATGACGCTTTTTAATGCCACCTTCCCAAGTTCTGGGGGCCTATGGCGATGGACAGCGGCTTTAACAACCTCTATAGCCCAAGGCATAAGCTTTAATGCTATGAGAACATTTCATTTACCAAGGATGGAATGTTCTAAAATAAACGGGGAGGAACAGAAAGACAGTCTATTGGTCCTGAACCACTCCATTGTCTTCAGTGGGGCTCCCAACATTTCTGATTCAGCATACAATGCATGTATCACTCTGGCCCTTTTTACAAGTTTGCCAGTATAAGGTAGATATTTACCCCTGTGGTAAATACCATTACCCCTGGGTGAGGTATTTACCATTGTCGGTACCTCCTATTCCGATTTTACAACAGGAAAATGATGATGAACACGAGGAATCGTTTTTAATGCACTAAATCCCACATGGTTTGCCTTTTATCCTGGATCTTTTTCACCTGATAAATTTCAGGTATGACCTGTCGGAATTTATCAGAAAAAAACTGCAAGTATGTGATAATTATCACACATCGTAATTCCGATTCTTCGCAAACAACTGTTATACAGGGATTGCCCTTTAGCCCATAACTGGTTATAAGGAATGTGTACTGTTTTTAGAGTCCAACAATCTAAAAATAAAAATTAGCGTTAAATTGAAAGGATTATAAATATATGTTTATATTTTTCACAAAATTGCTGCCACATAGAGGCAAAATCTTGATGGCCCTCATTATGAGCGCAGTGGCTGGGAAGGTAATTATTATTTTACCGTTTGAAATCCTATTTAACAGGGATTATAAAGTAAAAAGTGCAATAATCAGTTACAAGTTGTACCTTGGTGCTTTGTGAACCAAAATGTCATGTAACAATAGTTATCAGGCATTTCCCCCAGAGAAATTTGGTAGGTTTCACCTGCCATAATTTACCTGGGGAACATTATGAGCCATATGGCAACTATGCCATCAGTGATGTTATAGGACATGTTAATAGTGATGACATATTTGAGGTCATAAGTGGTGCCTGGCAGGGGCACAAGTTATAGTTAGTGCTGCTAACTTTAACTGGTGAATTTCTGTGTTTTTTTAGTTCAAAAAGTTAATGTTATCACTGGCATATTTGCCTAACTGTAACATTACTTTAACCTTTGTTTTTTCAGTGAATTTCTACGTTTTTTAAAACAGATCATTTTATAACACCTAACTATAACATTACTTTAACCTTTGTTTTTTTCTGTGAATTTCTAGGTTTCTTTAAACATAAAGTAATACTTACTTATCATAAGCAAATGCAACCCCCCCACTGTGCTCTGCCTTCAGCCATAAACAGCAGGGTTGGGGTGTGGCCACAAGCCCAGGCCCCGAGGACCCCATCCCCCAGAGCCATTTGCTTTTTAATTAAAGGGAAAGGGTGTTACACAGCCCCCCCCCCAAACCAAGCCTTGTTAGGCCCTGGAGATCCCATCCTCCAGGGACATTTCTAAAAATAATAGGGTGGGTGGGCGTACGGCTGCCCTCCTTGTTCCACTAATGGCCCGGGGTCCCTTGGGGTTATTTATTTAAATGAAGGGGAATGGGGTCGAAGAGCCCCTTCCCCGAGTCTATTTGGGCCCTGGGGACCCCAACTACCAGGCCGTAAATATATTTAAAAAGAATAGGGGGCTGCCCAGCACCCCTCTCAAGCCTTTGACAGCCCTGGGGACCGCTCCCCCAGGGCTGTGTATTTTCTTAAGGGGAGTGGGTTGTGTGGCCCCTCTTCCAAGCCTTGTCAGGCCCTGGGGACCCCATCCTCCAGGGCCATTCTTTTGAATTAAACCAAGGGGGGTCAAGGTCAATTGTGGCCACCAGGGCCCACAGTTAGGGAGGAGAGGGGCATGTAGCCCCCCTCCCCAGGCCCTCCCCAAACCAATTATGGCCCAAGGGACCCCATTCCCTGGGCCCCATGTACTTTTTAGGGGGAGAGGACATGCAGCACCACTCCCTGGGCCGATCTTGGCCCCAAGGACAACATCTCCTGGGGCCCGGCGTAATTGTTTAGGGGGAGAGGGCCACACGGCCACCCTTCCGAGGACTATTGCAGCCCCTGGGGCCTGGCACAATTAAAGGTACGTGGCCTGGTGCCCATTCAGGGCACACTTCATACAGAAGTTCGGGGCCACAGGGGGAGTCCCAGGGCCTCAGCCAGCTCCCCACATGTAGAGGGAGCTGGCACTGCTCACGCTCGGAGGGTGCAGGTCCTAATGTTACTCGCTCCCAGCAGGAGCAATATCTTAATCTGTTTCCTTCTCTGCATCACTGCGGGCAGTGAAACAGATTCTAAGTCTGCTCCCAGCCCGAGGAGGTATTTTCAAAGGTACCGCCAGCTGGGAGCGGTCTTATTGTTTGCTCCCGCTTGGCAAGAGTTTTGAATATTCTTCAGCTAAGCAATAGCAAACACAGGTTTCCTTGCCCTTGCCACAGCAGACAGGGAAAGGACTATGTCCTAGGGACATAGCATCTGAGCTGGCCCAGGGTGATGGATCCCAGAAGCACCTTAGTGGCTTAGGGAGGGGGGCCTTGCTTGCGGCCCTCCTGCAATCAGGTAACAGGCCCCTGGGTTGCTCCCTGTGGCCTTTTGAGGCTCGTGGAGGGGGGCTGCACATACCTTTCCCAATGTTGTGAAATTTCAGCCCCACGAGTGGGCTCCTGGGACCTTTGTAGGATCAGGAAGGATGCCATGTGGCCTACTTCCCATAAAATGTAAAGTCCACCCAGGGGGTAATCCACAGGGCCTCCTGAGGCTCAAGCAAGGGGGCCACACAGCTCCCTCCTCTTTATTAAATGAGCCAGGGATAGTCTCCAATTAAATGCAGCCCAGCTGATAAATTTACTATCCTATGAGAGGATCGCAGCATTTTTTGCTAATTTGGGGCCCAGGGGAAGTTGGTCCCCCTGGGTCCTCCCATGGAGCGTAGCGGTCAGGGTATCCCTACCCTGCCCCTTATAAAAACCCATTTTTATTTATCATTTCAGGACATAGGTCTAGAGCCCCGAGTCCTGTAATGGCTGCCAGCAACATGTTTCTTATGTTGCTGGCAGCCAATCAGAGCGCTTGCTCGCATGCAAGTCTAACTCCTGCGAAGCGAGATGGTCCAAGGGAAATACAGCTCCTTGGGCCAAATAGAATACTCTATTTTTAAACTGTCGCTCCCGCAAGAGTATCTATAGACACTTGTGGGTCCAACCATCCGTGTTGGGTCCGCTTTATATATAAAAGACAGCGGTGACTTCTTGAGATTCATTGAAGGCAGAGGATGGGAGGATGATTAATGTCTCATGAGCTTGGATGTTAGCAGCTTATATTCTTGCATTCCACATGATTTAGGAATTGCAGTATGCCCCCATTTTCTTCCAGCATGTTCCATTTTCTTCTTGCTCCATAATGAAATGCTAATTGACATGATCTGGTATTGTCTTAACAATATCTTTTCCCTCTTTGATGATGGTCTGTATTGGTAAACTCAGAGCACTGCAATGGGGACCTGTTTCACCCCTAGCTATGCAGCTTTGTACCGTGGCTGGTGGAACAGGTCGTTAATAACATCCATCTTTTTGATGACCACTTGGTACCCTGAGTTCGCTATGGAGACACCATTTGGGTCATCTGAAAAGCTCAATGGATCAGGCTATTGAGTTTGTAAGAGTGTTGAATGATAATAAATTGAATCTAAGACTAACCAGTCAACATTCGATTGAATTTTTGGAGCTCAAAATTGAAGTGAAAAATGCAAGCATTAAGACTAAATTAAATAGAAAGACCACAGCAGGTAGCAGTCTCTTGCATGACTTCAGCAATCACCCAAAAAATCTCATTCTAAGCATCCCCTATGGGGAATTACTAGGAGCATCTAAGAATTGTAGTAATATGCAGGCCATCCAAGAAGAATAAGAAATTATGATTGGGAGATTTAAAAAGAGAACTTAAACTATTAATACTAAACAGACGATTCTAGCAAGAGTAGAGAAAATTAAAAGAGAAGAATTTCTTACAGGAAGGAAGAAAGAAAAAGGAAAAGATGAATCGAACACTATAAGATTCATTTCCACATATAACACCAAAGCCCCAAAAAATAAGGCCAATCTTGAGGAAACATCGTCACACTATACATACAGACGAGATCCTTTCAAAACATTTGGACAGTCATCCCAAACTGACTTTTAGAAATAGCAAATCATTAAGAGACATATTACGTAAGAAAATGATCTCAAAGGCTATGACTCATAAGGATGATTTTCCCAGAGGATATTTTAAATGCACAAAATGCAAAGCATGTAGACATAGTATCACTGTAAAGAAGATATTATTCCCTGTGGTGGAAAAAGAATTTGAAATCCGCAAAAACTTTACTTGCAATTCTGATGTTTATATATATTGCCTAAAATGTACATGTAGCAAGTATTATGTAAGAAGCATTATTCATAGAGCAAGAAAAAGAGTGAAGCAAGATAAACAATGTCCTGTTGCCAGGCACTTCAAAGACTTTCATTCAAGTGATGTAAGGTATTTGAGCATGATTGTATTTGAAAGAATACCACGTAATATAAGAGGTGGCAACAAGGTTCAAAACCTGTGACGGTTACAGTCCCTATATATAATTGAATTTAACACCATGAGTCCTATTGGATGAGGTGAAAGTGGTACATTTAGGCTGACTCAATCAGATCATCTAGTTAATTCATATGTCTTATCCCTTTTAGCAATAGACATCAGTAATTCTCTCAGCTCGGTATTGCATAATATGTATATTTCACAGGAGAGTTTTTCAAATTGGCTTTCCCTTCATTTTAATATTGACACAATTGTATATGATTTTATACATGTGCAAAAGATTGTTCCAGTGTGACGTGACTGCTTGAAGGCTAAGACAAATTATTATATATATATTTTTTTTTGACATTTTGGTTTATTTGAGGAGAAAAACTATACAGACGTTCTATATATGCTTATTGAATAGCTATATTAACAAGTGCCTAAATGTGGACATTCATTAAGTATGATTAATGTTGTTTAAAAATGTCCAATTGCCCACATCATTATTTTACTTATTAATTAATTTTGACTGATGGAAATATGCTGTTCTGTTTTTCACAACACACACACACACAACAATATGTCCCACTCAGGAATAATAACTGAGTATAGAAATTATAGTTTGAATATATGTAAAGTAATCATTTCTATTATCTCAGCTTTAGTTTCTTCGGAGGATTGTTACAAACAGATTGGTGACTGATTTTGTATTAATGATTATCTATAAACCAATCAATCTTGTAATGTTAGCACCTCAATTACAAACAATAATGTTCCCACTTGGGAGAGGTTGTCTTAATAAGTTCATGGCTCATTATGAATTCATAGTTATCAATGCTTTCAGTGTTGAGTGACATGACAATTGTTGTCAATAACATTTGGTATTCACTTAAATTTGTGCACAAAAAAATCTGTAACATAAATATATTTAAATAATGTTTCTGTTGCATCAACAAAGGAAAAAGAACACAATAAGAGCAAGTAAGAGTAATGTATTTTGTTATAGACTACACTCCAAGATGACGTTCCATATGTCTGTCTTTTAACAGTTTGTATGTTTGTGTGTTTTCGATGTTATTGCACCGTCACATTAAAAATAATGAAGTGACACTACCTCTTGAACCATGAACCAGGAGGCCCTTCTCCAAAATGCGTGGGTACCTTGGCCGCTATGGAATAAGCTCACCACTTCACACTGCACTGAACTTGTGTTTTTTCTTCCTTGAATAGGGAAGAATTGCCTTGTGTTAATATTGCACTTGGGCGTTCAAACCTGTTACACGAGCTGCCGCTGGAAGTGGCCAGAGGGCCTTGTGATCCTTTTGCGGTTATATATATATATATATATATATATATATATATATATATATATATATATATATATATAGTGTTATATACATGTATGTGTGTATATGTATATCTGTGAGCAAATATATATATGTGTGTGTCTATCTATCTATCTATCTATCTATCTATCTATCTATCTATCTATCTATCTATCTATCTATATATATGTGTGTGTGTGTGTGTATGTATTCACTGAGAAAGCCAAAGGTTAAAGTGAGGTTACAGTTGGGTTTAAATTTCAGTGATTGGCAGCACAATTTGT
Source organism: Pleurodeles waltl (assembly GCF_031143425.1). NCBI lineage: Eukaryota > Metazoa > Chordata > Amphibia > Caudata > Salamandridae > Pleurodeles > Pleurodeles waltl. The sequence goes on from NC_090446.1 coordinate 155,711,656, forward strand.
GAATTAAAAAAGCGGATCCTGCCCATATTAGAGCTACTAATAACAAGGACAGGAGTAATGCAGTGGCAAAACACATGGAGAAATTTCACAACAGTGATTACAAACAATTAAAAGTGTATGCCATTGAACACAGAGAAAAATCAGAACATGGTGGTAACAGAGAGCGGATTCTGAGGCAAAGGGAGTCAAGATACATCATGTTAATGAGGACTGTCAGCCGCCATGGATTGAATCAAGATGAGGAGTTAAGTGTTCATTTGCAAATCCCATTCACCTAAGGAATTTATAGGAATTCAGGGGAGAACTTGATAAATTGACTGTAAGGGTTAAAGAAGGCACAGATCGATGAGGGGCAAAAATGAACAAAATGAACCTAAGGAACACATATAAATTCAGGGGAGAAAGTGATAAATTGACCGCAAGGGTTAAATAAGGCACAGCCCACTGGAGGGCATAAATGAAACTAAGAACTAAGGGCCATATTTATACTTTTTGACGCAAAACTGCGCTAACGCAGTTTTGCGTCAAAAAAATTAGCGCCGGCTAACGCCATTCTGAAGCGCCATGCGGGCGCCGTATTTATTCAATGACGTTAGCCGGCATTAGCCGCTGGCGCTGCCTGGTGTGCGTGAAAAAAAACGACGTACACCAGGCAGCGCCGGCGTAGGGGGATATGGAGCTTGGGCGCCAAAAAATGGGGCAAGTCAGGCTGAGGCAAATTTTTCGCCTCAACCCGATTTGCACCATTTTTTTCGACTCCCAACCCCCATTGAAATGACTCCTGTCTTAGCAAAGACAAGAGTCATGCCCCCTTGCCCAATGGCCATGCCCAGGGAACTTATGTCCCTGGGCATGGTCATTGGGCATAGTGGCATGTAGGGGGGCACAAATCAGGCCCCCCTATGCCAAAAAAATAAAATAAAATAAAAACTTACCTGAACTTACCTTAATGTCCCTGGGATGGGTCCCTCCAGCCTTGGGTGTCCTCCTGGGGTGGGCAAGGGTGGCAGGGGGGGTCCCTGGGGGCTTGGGAGGGCACTTCTGGGCTCCTTCCGAGCCCACAGGTCCCTTAACGCCTGCCCTGACCAGGCGCTAAAAAACGGCGCAAAAGCGGGCGGACGTCATTTTTTTTGACCCGCCCACTCCCGGGCGTGAATTTTGCCCGGGAGTGTAAATACGGCGCACATGCCTCGGAGTCAATTTTTTAGACGGGAACGCCTACCTTGCATATCATTAACGCAAAGTAGGTGTCCACGCAAAAAAATTACGCAAACTCCATGGACTTTGGCGCTAGACGCGTCTAACGCCAAAGTATAAATATGGAGTTAGTTTTGCGTAGGAATTGCGTCAAAAAAAACGACGCAATTCCGGCGCAAACAGAGTATAAATATGCCCCTAAGAGTTTATGACATTATGAATTCATAAATAATTGTGGTTTAATCTATTAACAATGATGAATGTAGAAACACCAATTGGAAAGTAGGTGATAAGGGGCAAAAGGTTGGCAATGGATAGTTTGAATACGTGGTTAATTCGAACACCTTTGGTTCGTTTGATAACAGGAATGATGTTTGCATTTTCACTGGAACATCTTAATTGCATTTTAAATATGTCTTTGATATGGGAGGTGTTCTGTAAAGGAAATTATAGAATGGAGATCAGTGATAACGTATTAATGGGGATGGTTAAAAGAACATGTCCCAGGATTAGTTAACAGGAAATGACGAAGACAAGGGGAAATATTTAAGATCCCCTAGTGCCACCTTAGAGCTGTAATAGCGTCATTTTTTTTTACAATAAGGCAGAGCATTTTTCCACTCTATATTTACAAAGTGGCACAATGCTTACCTTGCAAATTTTGTAAACTCTTGTGCCACATTATGCCTGCACAAGGCATAATGTATGCAATGGGGTCGTTCCCCCATTAGGGGGGGTGAAAAAATGGCACATGGATAGCTAAGAGATTTCCTTGCGCCATTTTTTTCGGCACTTTTAACACCTGCTCAGCCTTTGAAAGGCATTATACGGCACTCCCTGGGCAGAAACAGTGCATATGAAATGAGTGGCTACACCGTTCACTTCATATTCACTGTTGTCCACTGTCTTCTTTAGAAAGTTATTCGACAGGCAGCACGAGGGGCCCACTCCCACACTCATTTTTTTAAATGTTTTCAATATGCTTCACGGTGCACCCACTCCCATGATGCCTTTTAAAAAAAAAATATGAACAGCGTTGGGAACCCACTCCCACGTCGCCCAACCTCTTTTCATATTTGTATTAAGGGCAGCGCGGCGAGACCACTCCTGCGCTGCCTGACCTCTCTTTGTTTTTAAATGGGCAGTGTGCGTAGCCCACTGCCGCACTGACCAACCTCTCTTTTATTTTTTTCATGAGCAGCGTGGCAGACACCACTTCAGCGCTGACCCACCTCTATTTGTTTTTTTTTAATTGGCAGGGTGGCGAGTCCACTCCCACAGGGCCCAAACTCTTTTTGTTTTTACTTAATGGGCAGCGTGAGGAGCCCGCTCTCTCTGTCTCATAGGAGCTACAGGGGGAGGTCCATGCCCCCCACAGCCCCGCTGGTTCCTCTGCCAGCACTACGGTGGGTGCTGATGGAATGATAGGAGCAAGCATTTTCCTTTGCTCCTGCTCGGCCAGGAGCAAAAAGAACAGATGATGGCCAGAATGCTGAACAATGCAAACATTCACCCGCAGTTACAAAGATCTGGGTTTAATTCAATGTTTTTTGGTGACCATGCCACTCCAGTCATATGTCCAACCATATCCAAATCAGTATTGACCCTGTTCCACATGGGACCAGTCCAGCCCGAGCTGCCAAGCCAAGTCCTACCTGGACCGGAAACAAGCATCCTGAGACCAGTTTTGGGGTATCACTTTTCATTAGCGAGGGTAATTGAATCCAGTGGTGCAGTGAGCACGGGACCCACGTCTGGGTATACCCTTCCCACTTAGGGCGACAACAGCAAAAAGAACACATGATGGATGGAATGCTGAACAATGCAAACATTCAGCCCGAGTCACAAAGATCTGGATTTAATCCATCGTTTTTTGCCCACCATGCCACCCCAGTTTGGATCCAGACAAATGCAAATCAATCTTGACCTTGTTCCCTATGGGAACAATCCGGCCCGAACTGCCAAGCCAGGTCCTCCCTGGACTGGAAATAAGCATTCTAGGACTGGTTTCGCGGTATCACCCTTCATCAGCCAGGCTAGCTTGCACCACGAGTGCTTGTTTCCAGTCCAGGAAGGTCCTGTCTTTTTGTATATTTTTCTACTATGTGGGAAACTTTTTGTATGTTGTACATCCCTTGTCTCGCCCTTACGAATACCACCTGGTCCAGTTCCATAAAACCGGAAAGTCTTTATTGAAACGTTCTGCTAAGATTTTGGTAAAAAGTTTAGCATCACTGTTCAGTAGGGCTACGGGCCGATATGATTTGCAATTCCCTTTGGGTTTTCCCCTCTTCGGGAGTACCACCACAGCAGTTTCCCTCATGGTGGGAGTTACCATTCCTGTGTCTTGGAAGGAGTTGTACAGTGCTGTTGCTGGCTGCAGCAGTAACGGCGAGAATTCTCTGGAGAAAGTTCCAGTAAGGCCACCTGGGTCCGGTTCCTCATGGGGCTTCAAAGACTTGATTGCATTCAAAATTTCCTGTGAGGAAATAGGTTCCTCCAACAACTTTCTCCAGTCCGTAGGAACTGTGGGTAGAGGTAGGTTGTCAAGGTAGAAGGCTACGGCATCTAGGTCCTTATTGTCAGAGGAAAAGAGAGTCTTATAGAAGTTCAGAAAAATGTCTTGCTTTCTCCCCAAGTCTTTGACTACACTACTGTCTGTTTTGTGCAATGTAGGGTGGTATTCTCTTATTTTCTGCACTCTTGGTTTGGTATCAAGAGTTTTATCCATCTTCTTCCCTTTTCCATAGGGGTTGTTTTAGATGAATGGGGGCTTTCTCTGCTTTTTCAGTTCAGTTAAGTATTCGAAGTTGCCCCTTGAGTTTGTTTCTTTTCCTTTTCATTTGTCTCATTGGGTCCTCACTTGTGTACTTCGCCCTCCATCTCTAGCTTTGTTAGGAGCTGTCTTTTCCCTCATTGCCCTCTGTTTAAAGGCCATCAGAGAGATGGCCATCCTCTGAAGGTTGCCCTTAATGTGTCTTAATGAGTATTATAAGGTGGGTCATTTAGGTCATTTTCTGACAAGTAGTTGTGGATTTATTTGGGCTAATTATTCTATATGTACATTATCTCTTTTGCTTTTGAGGTCATGGGGGAACTTCCATATTTTATGTCCCTTATTTGCCCCAGCATCCCCCAGAATCAATTCCACTTGGCTATGATCAGAGATAGTGCCTCCCCAGAGGGAGGAACAAAGTGGAGTTCCCTGCCCGGGTGCATGCAGGCAGGGTTTATCTGCACTGTCAAGTCCGGGATGGGCTCCTCGGGACACTGTGCAGTATTAAGCACCAAGAGTTGGGGTCTCCAGGGTGGATACCAGCAGTGCTGCATGCCTCACTCCAACTTTGGTGTACATTTGGTCCACGGGGATGGCTTGGAGAGGGGACGTCACTCACGCCCCATCCCCAGATTGTTAAGACCCCAAACTGTGGCCCACCACCCGAGAGTTAAGTTATTAAAATAAAAACACTGGTTACCCTTTTCATTGATATAAGCTGCAGTTCTGTGGGAGTCCTGCAAGACTCCCAAGCGATTGCAGCTTCTACATCTTATTTTTTTATTTTTGCTCTGGGGTGGGTCCCTCTGAGACCTCCCAACATGGCCTAGGGGAGCAGGGTATTCATACCCTGCCCCCTTACATGTTTTCTTTTTATTAAACTCAGGACATCATACTAAGGGGCATATTTAAGAAAAGTGGTGCAGCACCACTTTCCTTGCGCTATGTGCTGCCCCCCTACCGCCACCATGTGTGCACCGTATTTACAATTTGGTGCACCATGGCGCAGGGCAGGGGTTAATACCATCAAAAGTTTGGACGCTATTGATGTACTGTTCAAGGTTACATAGGGGATCAATGTAACCAATGGTGTGCCCCCTTTTAACACCTGCTCTGAGCAAGCGTTAAAAATGCCAGTAAAAATGACACAAAGAAATCTCTTAGATTTCTTTGTGCCATTTTTGTTGGCCCCTTATAGGGGAACACCCCCCTTGCATACATTATGCCTGGTGCAGGCATTGCTCTACTTTGTAAATTTGGCATGGCGTTTTTGGCCATCTAACACCACTTTAGCATAAAAAAATTGATGCTATGTGTCGTTAGATGGCGCTAGGCCCTCTTAAATCTGTGCCTAAGACTCTGAGTCCTGTAATGGCTGTCAGAAACATTTTTTCTCATGTTGTTTACAACAACTCACAAAAAATACGTGTTCTGGACAAAGATCCAGCTCCCTGCTAAATTTGGTGCAATTCCGTTCAACAGTTTTTTAGGTACTGCTTCTCAAAAACATCTTTAGAAAATGAATGTGGATTTTGGGTTTTAGGACCCAGATCACAGTGAAACTTTCCACGAAGAAACTAATAAAAAAAGAGAATCTTTTTATAAAGTTTTGAGTAGATTTGTCAAATGGCGCCAAAGTTAGGTAATTTTCTATGGAAACGCAGACCTAACTACAACTAGCCAGGGGTGACCGCCGCTGGGTGACACACTATCTATCTATCTATCTATCTATCTATCTATCTATCTATCTATCTATCTATCTATCTATCTATCTATCTATCTATCTATCTATCTATCTATCTATCTATCTATCTATCTCTCTATCTCTCTGTCTATCTATCTATCTATCTGTCTATCTATCTATCTATCTATCTATCTATCTATCTATCTATCTATCTATCTATCTATCTATCTATCTATCTATCTATCTATCTATCTATCTTATTAGTTTGTACTTATACAGCTTGTCAAACCCAACAGGTATCTTGGCGATAATTGAGTGAGTTGAAAGCCCTTAGCATAGGGCTGCAGCCCTAACCCAGGGACCACCTAGTCTGACCTAAAAAGCCAGGTTTTGACTGCCCTGCAGAATTCCAAGAATTTCTTACATCCAGCGGTAGCATATCCCAAAGCCTGCTCTCTGCCACAGAGAAGGTTCCCCACGCCCCACATCTCGCCTTCCTAAATCTGGGGATATGTACATTCTTGTTGCCAACTGATCTCAAGGCTCTACTGGGGGCATACCAAGTAAAAACAGATCTCAGATAGCCAAAACCTTTCCGATGCAGTGCCTTATGCACCAGGCATACTGCTTTAAAACTGACCACTTCCGGATCGGGAGACAATGTAAGGCTCTCAAGCCCTCCCTTACCGAGTGGCTCTTAGGGAGCCCAAGAATTAAATGTGTGCCCGATTTGGATCAATTGTAGCTTATTTAGGGAATACTGAGCAACATTTAAATAAAGGGCATTCCAGTAATCCACCCGCGAGGTGATAAGCGCCAGAACTACAGGGACCCTAAGCTCCTCTGGAATGAACTGCAAGATCTTTCTCAGCATTTTAAGGATCCAATGGCATGTCTTCACTGTTTTGCTCACCTGAGATTCAAAAGTCAATTGCTGGTCAAAACCCATTCCTAACATCTTTACTTCCTTTACAGGATTAGGTAATGGGCTGCAGGCCTCCGGCCACCAGCTAGTATTCCAAATAGGGCTAGTGGACCCAAAAAAACAGAATATCATTTTTGTCACAATTACTTTTAAGCCAATTTTGCTTCATCCAGCTACTGATCTCCGCCATGCAAGACCTAAATCTCGTAGCCACCTCTGTCCAATCCTTACCAATATACACAATTATTTGTGTGTCATCCGCATAGGATGAGACCCGAAAACGCCAGGACTTTATCAATTGTGCCATTCAGGTTAAACAGAGTAGGACTGAGGGACGAGCCCTGTGGCACCCCACATGGCAGCTGAAAGTAGGTGCTCTAAAATCTCCACAACTGACAATATTCATCCTGTTCCTAAGGAAGCATTCAAGCAGTCGCAGAGCCCTCCCCTCATTCCAGCCTGCCACAGCCTACTCACCACTAAAGATAGTGAAATTGTGTCAAAGGCTGCAGACAGGTCAAGCATTACGAGAATGACTGCATCTCACTGATCCATCTGACGACGGATGTAGTCAGAGGCTGATAGTAAAGCGGACTACTTGCTGTGGTTGTTTCTGAAGCTATGCTGTGATGAATGTATGCATTCATTCTCACCTAGAAAAAAAGGCCAATTCCTTGTTTAGATTTTTTTCTAGAATTTTGGCAGGCGCTGGTAATAAGGAGATGGGTCGGAGATTTTTCAAGTCATTTACATTTCCGCTTGGTTTCTTTTTGAGCGGGTGAATGATGACTTCTTTCCAGCTCTGTGGATATTCCGCTGTGGTCATCACCTCCTCAAAGATTATCTCTAAGGCCTCTGTTATTATCCAAGGGGCCATTTGAAGCACTTTTGCTAGTAGGGGTCCTCAGGTGATCCTGATCTGATTTGCATTACCAGAGAAACAATTTTCGATTGTGAAAGAAGAGCGAAGGCATCTAATGTGTTCCTGTTGGATTGCTCAGATTGCCCGTCTCCCAGACTCTTCTCCCTTTGGGTCTTTTTCATAGCTGGGAATTCAGAATGAATGGTAAGGATTTTATCCTTAAAGTATTGAGCTACTATATCACAGAACTTCTGTGAGTTCTCCAACTCCAGTTGAGACAGTGGGGATGATAGCACCTTTACTGTTTTAAACAGTTTGCTTGGAATATTTATAGCCTTCCTAATTTTCTGGTAGAAAAAGACAGTCTTTGCTTCTTTAATAGCGATCTTATATCTTTTTAGCAGGTCTTTATGCTTCAATTTATCCTCCAAACTAGGGTCAACTCTCCACCTCCTTTCTTTCTTGCAACACTGCCTTTGAAGTTTTTTCAAGTCACCTGTAAACCATTGCGCCAAGCTTTTGCTTCTTCGCTTTTTTTTTCTCTGATAGGTGCTAATTGATCAAGTGTGGCCTGTAGCCAATCTTTAAAACTTACTGCGGGATCGGTTTTCCTATCCCCAACACACCTGAGCATTCTAGCCAGTCTCCACTCTAACTCCCTACTTGAGAGGCTACCCCATTTCCTAGACCCCGCGGTCCCGCAGGCAGTTGGGGTTTTCACGTTCTTTCCAGGGAAAGACCCAAGTATCACAGGATGATCTGACCAACTGAGAGGCAAACAGTTCCCAACCCTCACAGAATCACTGTTTGTAAATATACGGTCTAGTGTGTGACCTGTAGTATGAGTAGCTGTTTCCACCATTTGGGAAAACCCTAAGTTGTTCATCAGGTCCAAAAAAAACTTAACTTCCTTCTCTTTCTCTGTTTCTAGGTGCAAATTAAAGTCCTCCAAACATACACAGTTATTGCTAGTGTCATGACCTATTATTTGGTACCAACGTCTAAGAAATTTAGCTTTAGGACCTGGTGGGCGGTACACCAATAGCCCAGACATGAGCACCACATTCTTCTAAAGTAATCTAAAGGAGCCCGCCCCACAGCCATCCCTGGCTTGGGGCCCCCTTGGTTCCAATGTGTATCTTAACTCCTGACCAAAAAACAATTGCCAGCTCCCCCCAGACCCCTTTCTTTCCAACCTGACAATTACATACCGCTTGGGAATGGCAAGTCTGGGACTGAGTCTTCCCTTGCCCAAGTTTCATTGACAAATAGACAGTCCAGGCTGTTATCCTCAATGAAGTAATTAATCTTCATACTATAGACCGAGCATTAAGCTGAGTGAATTTAAGTGTATGCATATCTTTGGTACCTTTTGACAAATTTTCACAAAATTTTCACAATTAGTACAACAATCAGTTCTGCTGCTGTGTTGAATGTTTTTTAGGTGATTAGTTAAACAGGGGCTGAGGAAAAGGGGGTGGGGGGGTCCCAAAGCACTTTTTCCCCATGCAACTTCCATATATTTTGTGACATGACTACAGCTGAATGGAATTACACCAAATTTGTCAGAAAGGTAGCTCTTGGTCCAGAAAGAGTCCATTTGCTTATTTGGTGTAAATCTGTTCAGTAGTTTTAGAGTATTTAATGGAAAATCAAAATTGTATATCTAGGCATGTGGGGGCTCAGCAGATACCAGAGATCTCATGCTAAGATCTGATTGGCTGCCAACACTTCAATCAGGAAGTGTTGCAGTCATTTTAGGACTCTGACTCAGCCGAGACCCCAAACAAAGTAAAACAAAAGATAAGGGGGCAGGGTAGAAATACACTGAGCCCCTATCCCTGGTGCTGGGGTCCCCCAGAGACCACGCCATTGCACAAAAGCATTTTTATTTTTAAAATTGCCAAAAATTGAAAAAAAGAATGGGCCCGAGCTTGTTATTTAAAGAGCACCTGGGTGAGCCAGGTCCTGGGGTCATGCAGGGTATTACAAAAGGGAAGGGGGAGTGCATACAGCCCCCCACCTCAGGCTCCATTGTGCCCCAGCCACCAGCACCTCCCCCTGGGTTTTATTTGTATATTGGAGAGGGACCACACAGACCCCCCTCCATAGGCTCAATGGAGCCCCAGGGACCACCACCTCCCCAGGGCGTACTTGATTTATTGGAGCAGAGGACCTCCAACTCCCAGGGGCTAGAAATGACAATTAAGGGGGAGAGGGGCTGTGCCACCTCCCTCCCAGGCCATATACGGCCCCGGAGAGGACAACCCTCCTGAAGCAATTAATGGCCATGGGGACCTCCAGCCCCCAGGGCTGGCCCTCTATCTCCTGAGATGCCCATCCTTAGAGATTGCAGTTTGCTTTGCCTGGCAGGAGCTTTGACAGTTCCCACCAAGCAACAACAAACTGTAAGTCTGCTCCCAATGGGTGGGAGCAGGAAAACTGCCCTCGCTTGCTGGGAGCAGACTGAGCAGACTTTTCATCAGTTAGCAGCACTAATTATAACTTGTGCCCTGCAATGCACATGACATGTTGTATGGCACCATTTATGTCATGCCATATGTGAGGTCAGAAACAGTGCATGGTGGGGACACAGTTATAGTTAGTGCTGCTAACAATAACTGGTGAATTTCTGCTTTTTTTTTTAGTTCAAAATGTTAATCTTGTTAATAAATCAATGAGAAATGCACCTACCTATAATGTTACCTTAACCTTTGTTATTTTTTGCGATTATATATATATATATATATATATATATATATATATATATATATATACACAATGTGTGTGCGTATATATATATATATATATATGTGAGTAAATGTATATATATAAATATATATATCTCACATTCTTTCTCACTGCAAGTAAGAGAACCGGAAGTGACCTAGACTAAACAGAAAAATAGTCCCCATTTTTCCCCAATTCTTGCTCTCTTCTTGTCCCTTCTTTATCTTCCACTTCTCTCTTTCTCACGTCACTCACTTTCTACTCTTTCCCAATCTACCTCCAAGTCTCTCTCTATGTCCCATTCCCCACCCTCTCCTTTCTCTCTCTTTTTCCCCCATCTCCACACCCTTTTTTTGCAGTATGACATAGCACAAAGTCGACCCGAAAGTATTGGAGCGGGGAAACAGCCTTAACAACATGGCTTAAACCACGCTATGCCTTTAAAGCGAGGCCCGAACCACGAATATGTCTTTACAACGCATTCCTTAACCACGCAAGTCATTACAACGACTTGCCTTAGGAAAAGTGTTGTTGGACTGATGTTGGGCTTTATGTCCAACACTTTCCCTACTGTGGCGCAGACTGGAGTTGGATTAGTAAATTATACTATTCCAAATTCCAGCGCTTTCCCCAAGGCAAGTCATTGTAATGACTTGTGTGGTAAAGAAATACGTTGTTGGGACGCATTCGTGGTTTGGGCCACATTCTTAAGGCAGGCGTCGTAAATGCCTGCGTTGTTCTGACACACAACCATTGGAGTGCATTTCATGAGCACCAGGCACAGGGAGATTAAGTGAATTGCCCAGGATGTTGAGCCGACACCAAGACTCGAACCTGGGGCCAGATGTATCAATGGGTTTACCTATTCTGGGTCTATGGAAAAATGTGGCTTTTGGTTGCCCAGTTCCAAGGGGGGCAGCTCTGCATGTTACACCACATCGTCCTCCTCCTTAATCTTCTCCACCTCCGTCTATCTCTTCTGATGATTTGTTTAGCATGCTCTTCCTCTTCTTTCACCTCTTCTTTGCTACTCGTTTTCCTTCCTCTCCTCTCCCTTTTCTTACTAGCCTTCTCCTTGAGTTGACTTGATTCTAGGTAAATTAAGGTGCGGTGAGCCAGATGTATAGCACACCAGATGTAGCAGACCCTGCAGCCCTCCACCAATGCCTCTCTCCTGTGTAAGGTTTGTCTTACCACCTGCCTTGAAAAACCACATCCTCAAAGACTGATGCGAGGTGGCCTCTGGTTTCTCAAGACATACATGCATGTTTACCTGTCTGGACTAGAACTAAGGACCAAAATCGAAGAAATTAGTGAATGGGCTTTACCAGGTTATCTGGTATACGATGGGCTCGGCTGAGATGACACAGGGACGATCACTCGAGTAGTGGATAGCAAACAAACACTGACTGGTTACAAAGTCTGTTAAGTGGCAGGAGGCTTTGTCACCTTCCTCTGACAACATCAACTTTGGCTACCTGTCTTTCGAAAAAACGTATTCCCGGACACCATTATTTGGTTAGTGTTTCAATGACTGTGGTTATGTTACTGACATTGGCATAGGTCACAGTCTATGACTGATATGTCATTGTAAAGCTTTTCAAATGGTTCTGAGGCTTTCATCGCGTACCAGAGTCCCTGAAGATGTGTTTTCCATAGTGTCAAAACCATCATCAAAAAACATTTATAAAGCGCGCTACTCACCCGTGAGGGTCTCAAGGCGCTAGGGGGAGGGGGTTACTGCTGCTCGAAGAGCCAGGTCTTGAGTTGCCTCCGGAATGCGAGTTGGTCCAGGGTGGTCCTGAGGTTGGTGGGGAGGGAATTCCATGTCTTGGCCGCCAGGTAGGAGAAGGATTTCCCACCTGCCGTGGTGCGGCGGATGCGAGGGACGGCGGCGAGTGCGAGGTTGGCGGAGCGAAGTTGACGGGTGGATGTGTAGAAGCTGAGGCGACGGTTGAGGTATTCAGGTCCCTTGTTGTGGAGGGCTTTGTGTGCGTGGGTGAGGAGCCGGAAGGTGATCCTATTGTTGACGGGAAGCCAGTGCAGGTGTCTCAGATGGGCGGAAATGTGGCTGTTGCGGGGTATGTCAAGGACGAGGCGGGCGGAGGCGTCTTGTATTCGCTGCAGACGTTTCTGGAGTTTAGCGGTGGTTCCTGCATATGGGGTGTTACCGTAGTCCAGGCGGCTCGTGACGAGGGCGTGGGTCACAGTCTTTCTGGTGTTGGCGGGGATCCAACGGAAGATCTTTCGGAGCATGCGGAGGGTGAGGAAGCAGGAGGATGATACAGCGTTGACTTGTTTGGTCATGGTGAGAAGAGGGTCCAGGATGAATCCGAGGTTGCGTGCGTCATCTGAGGGGGTTGGTGCGGTGCCAAGGGCCGTGGGCCACCAGGAGTCGTCCCAGGCGGACGGGGTGTTTCCGAGGATGAGGACTTCCGTTTTGTCTGAGTTCAGTTTCAGACGGTTGAGTTTCATCCATTCTGCGACATCTTTCATTCCATCTTGCAGGTTGGTCTCGGCGCTGGTGGGGCCCTTGGTGAGGGAAAGTATCAGCTGAGTGTCGTCGGCGTAGGAGGTGATGTTGATGTTGTGTTTGCGTACGATGTCGGTGAGGGGGCTCATGTAGACATTGAAGAGAGTCGGGCTGAGCGAGGAGCCTTGAGGGACGCCGCAGATGATCTCGGTGGGGTCTGAGCGGAACGGTGGGAGGTAGACTCTTTGGGAGCGGTTGGAGAGGAAAGAGGAGATCCAGTCCAGGGCCTGTCCTTGGATACCGGTGGAGCGGAGGCGGGATATTAGGGTTCGGTGGCAGACGGTGTTGAAGGCAGCCGAGAGGCGTGAATGGGTATGTTAGATGTATATGTCTATTTCAATGAACTGTGGGTGAGAAGTGGGTGGGTGGGTGGGTGAGAAGTATTGGTGTTTGATGGTTGACACTGGAACGCTGTCTAGAATCCCTTGTGCCTCTCATCAGAAGTATGGGCCATATGTACGAACACATTTTCCCATAAGGACAAAATGGGTAAAACCCTTTGCTACATCTGGCCCTATGTGTGTATAATAAACTTGGAGGTAGTGGCTGGTACATATTGCTATATTAGACAATTAACGGCATTTTGCGGCTGTGCTGGATGCATGCTAGGAAGGAGTTCTGTCTTAATGTGTCGTGTGCTTAAGAGCACTCAGGCATGCAGCGGTGAACTGGACACATTCAAGGCCTACAGTCTGCCAGCTCTGCACTGAGGCACTTCATCTTGCATTTGCACTTTATTTGGCGCACTACATGCCACAAGCAACACGGTCTCACACATCTCAGGGGAAAAGAGATGCTGTGTGTGCTTGATGGAAGCCTCGTAAGCGTTTTCGCTATGCTAAGCGGCGCTGCCAGCTTGATCTGGTTTACATAACACAGCTTAAGCCACAATCACTCCAAGACCCTATGACAGCTCGAGCTAGCATGGAAGAAAAATGGCAGGCTGGTTAACTGCTGATTTCCTGCTGGGGATTAATATTCTTTGTAATGGATTTTTCCAGGGGTGGTGGTGCTTTTGGAGTTAATGACTCCACCAGTGGAATGTTAATGTTTGCGAAAGGGAAGTCAATTGAGTTAGAATTTGCTACTGTGGCCACCTCTGCCTGGGGTGGTGGGGTGGGGCGAGGGTTTGGGGGAGGGAAGACTGAGGCCTAGGAGCACGTAGAGGGCAACAGTGCTCTCATAGGAATTTTTCCCTAAACTGGATAGACTCCATCTTGCAAAATGTTCTCTGGTGTCTGGGAGACCTTGACTGGTTTCAGCTGTCTAAACTCACTCGGCATTACTCATAGACCATAGGAGGCCTCATAGGCTCACACAACCTCTAATCTCCGCCATTTCAGTCTCTTTACTTCAGCATCAATAATTGCTGTCTGTGTGAACACTAGCTCTGCAACTGATTTAATTGTGTCGTTTTCAATCAATTTCTGACTGTATTTCCATTAGGCCTTGAACTTACGATCCGTGGTGATGTGGATGTAAATTTCCTTGAGATGTGGTTTGGCTCTTCCTGCTATCCTGAGCCGAGCGATCTGGACGCTTTAATATTTTCTTTGCTCCCTCTGAGCAGATATTAAAGTCTGACATGTGTACCTTTCAGACGATAAATGTCAACTGGTGGAAAGCGGGTCAGTCTGGCCCGCTTTGTCGGAATTGGCAACAACTCCGCTGACGATAAAAGGCTGAAGTTGCATGTAAAACCAACAGAAGGCAATTCAAATAACCCTCTGTGTTATCACAGATATTGCGCAGCCTATTTTCTAAAGGAACCTGTGTATTTTACGTTTCCCACAGTGATAGACTCAAAGTTTTTAAAAATAACACAAACATTTGCCTTGGCCAATTTTCAGGCACATGGAATTAAAAAATGATCATTCCAGCTGAGAGGCTTTCTAAGACAAGGTATCCCATCAAGGGCAACATAAAGAATGTGAACGTTGGCTTTGCGGGGAAGTTCTGTTCACCTGCAGATAACTTAAAGAGACCTCCGAGGCAAATTCACCCTCTGAACAAAGGGGCAGATTTATGGAAAGTGGCTCTGCACCTAGTGCAGCACCTCTTTTCCTGCGCCCCTTAGCGCCCCTGTAATGCCACCATGTGGGTGTTGTATTTAAAATATGGTGCACCATGGCAGTAGTCAGGGGGACTAGCATCATAATTTTGACGCTAATCCTGCAAAACACTCAGAGGCCCATTAAAAACAATGGCAGCCTCTTATTAACACCTGCTCTTAGCAGGTGTTATAAAAGCTGATAAAAATGACTCAAAGAAATCTCTTCGATTTCTGTGTGCCATTTTTTTGGCCCCCTAGCGCCGGAGCCCCCCACCTGTATACATTAAGTCTGGCGCAGGGATAATGTGGCGCAAGGGGTTACAAAGTGGCGCAATGCAAGCATTGTGCCACTTTGTAAATATGGCGCAGCGTTTTTAGCCTTCCAACACCACATTAGCATTAAAAAATTACACTAATGTGGCGTTGGAATGGAGCTAGGCTCTCATAAATCTGGGCCATAGTCTTTTCCCTATGTCCATGGCCCCTGCTTTGTAAGGACTTTCTCGACAGAACTGCATGTTTGAGAAAGTAAGAGTCCACTCTGATGAGCCATATTTATCCCAAGTGGAAAAATGTTGACTTTGATCAACCTGGAATAGGGAGCATAAGCCCTGGAAAAGAAAAGATGACATGGCCAATTAGAATTCAGAATTTTCAGAAATGTAATTGTGCAGCTCATCTTAAGTCAAAAGAACATTGAAAATGTGGAACATCTGCAGGGACTACGAATAAAAACTCTAAAGGGGAACAAAGCCTGAGTCGATTTCTTTTTGTTTTCTTTGTTTATTATGCCTCTATTCCTATTTTGTCACAGTTTCTACCTCAAAACTTGTTAATCTCTCATAAGGATGCAAAACACAACCCACACAAGGTGGCATGCTTCATCATAGGAGTGCTCATTGCCAGCAACAGGTGTTGCTCTGAGAGCACGCCACAAAGTTTCTATTTATTGTATGAGTAATGGTGTTGTGGACTCGCTCAGGTTAGTTAATGATGAGGTTTCTTGTTAAACTTGTGCAGTGAAGGACAATAATTCATTAATTGTGCTCCTTAACTACCACAACATTGAAAACAATGGGCCCCTAGTCCTCTTTGCACCACATTTGTGTCATTTTTTTGATGCAAATGTGGTGTTGAGGTGGCATTTCCCCTTCGACATATTTACAAGCATTGCTCCACTTAGTAAACCCTTACACCATATTATGCCTGCGTCAGGCATAATGTATGCAAGCGGGGATGTTTCAGCGCTAGGCGGACCCAAAAAATGGCACAGTGAAATTTACCAGATTTCACTGTGCCATTTTTTCCATCATTTTTAACGACTGCTCAGAGCAGGCGTTAAAATGACAAACCCATTAAAATCAATGGGCCTCCTTGCACTTTGCTTCACTAGCATCTACATTTTTTATGCTAGTGTAGCAAAGTGCCACAAATGTTGACTCTATTGATCTAACTACAGCCATGGTGCGCCATATGTTAAATACGGCACAACCATGGTGTCATTAGGTGCTGGTAGGGGGGACGCAGAAAAAGTGGCGCACCAGAGCTGCTGCACCACTTTTTCATAATTCTGGGCCAATGTGGCTAAGCTTTGGTAATTATGCTTTCCATACCAATGTTCGTCAACATGTTTCTGCCTTAACCCCTTCGCTGCCAGGCCTTTTCCCCCTCCTGTGCCAGGCCTTTATTTTGGCTGTTTGGGCAGTTCACGCTTAGGCCCTCATAGCTTTTTGTCCACATAAGCTACCCACACCAAATTTGGGTCCTTTTTTTTCAACATCCTTGGGATTCTAGAGGTACCCAGACTTTGTGGGTTTCCCTGGAGGAGACCAGGAAATTAGCCAAAATAGAGCAAAAATTTCCTTTTTTAACAAAAAATGGGAAAAAGGGCTGCAGAAGAAGGCTTGTGGTTCTTCCCCTGAAAATGGGATCAACAAAGGGTCTGCTGTGCTAAAATCACCATCTTTCCAGCTTTCAGGAAAAGGCCGACCTGAATCAGAAAACCAGGTTTTTCAACACACTTTTGGCATTTTACTGGGACATACCCCCTTTTTACAATTTTTTGTGCTTTCATCCTCCTTCCAGTTAATGACAGAAATGGGTGCAGAACCAATGCTTGATCCCAGAAAGCTAAACATTTCTGAAAAGTAGACAAAATTCTGAATTCAGCAAAGGGTAATTTGTGTAGATCCTACAAGGGCTTCCTACAGAAAATAACAGCTGAAGTAAAAATAAATATTGAAATTGTGGTAAAAAAACAGCCATTTTTTGCCATGTTTTACTTTGTAACTTTTTCCTGTGATGTCAGATTTTTTAAAGCAATATACCGTTACTTCTGCTGGACTCTTCTGGTTGCGGGGATATATAGGGCTTGTAGGTTCATCAAAACCTCTAGGTAACAAGAGCCAATAAATGAGCTGCAGCTTGCAATGGGTTTTCATTCTATACCGGGTATACAGCAATTCATTTGCTGAAATATAAAGACTGAAAAATAGGTATCAAGAAGACCTTTTTTTACCAAAATGGACACAAAATAAGGGTTTGAGAAGGAGTGGTTATTTGCACATCTCTGAATTCCGGGGTGCCTATACTGGCATGTGAATTACAGGGCATTTCTCAAATAGACATCTTTTTTACACACTGTCTTACATTTGGAAATAACAAATGTAGAGAAAGACAAGGTACAATAACACTTGTTTTGCTATTCTGTGTTCCCCCAAGTCTCCCGATAAAAATTGTACCTCACTTGCGTGAGTAGGCCTAATGCTCGCAACAGGAAATGCAACGTGCACACATCACATTTTTACATTGAAATCTGACGTGTTTTTTACAAAGTCTGTAGATTTTGGCCTCCAGCTCACATAGGGAAACCTACCAAACCTGTGCATTTTTTAAAACTAGACACCGAGGGGAATCCAGGATGCGGTGACTTGTGGGGCTCTCATCAGGTTCTGTTACCCAGAAACCTTTGCAAACCTCAAAATTTGGCCAAAAAAATACTTCTTTCTCGCATTTCGGTGACAGAAAGTTCTGTAATATGAGAGGAGCCACAAATTTCCTTCCACCCAGCGTTCCCCCAAGTCTCCCAAAAAAAATGGTACCTCACTTGTGTAGGTAGGCCTAGTGCCCGCGAAAGGAAATGCCCCAAAACACTATCTGGACACATCAAAATGATCAAATACAATACTACCTGTGTTTGCCTGTGTTTTTGGTCCTGGGCTCAGCAGCCATACAGGGAAACCTACCAAACCTTGACATTTCTCAAAACTTCACACCCAAGGAAGTCCAGGGAGGTGTGACTTGCGTGGATCCTCCAGTGTTTTCTTACCCAGAATCCTCATCAAAGCTCAAATTTAGCTAAAAAATACAATTTCCCCCAAATTTCTGTGTGGGATCATCGCACTGGGACACATTTCTGACCACCCAACGTTCCCCTCAGTCTCCCGGTAAAAATAACACCTCACTTGTGTAGGTGGGCCAAGTGCCTGTCACAGGGAAGAGCCAAAAACATGTCGAAACTGAGGGGGAACCAAAGTGGGTCCAAAAGGGCAGTTGGAAAAAAAAACATTTTTAGGCTGACAAGTGGGGCAGAATTTCTATCGGTATAGATGAGACAATGCTGGGTGGTAGGAATTTTGTGGATTCCTGCAGATTTCGGAAGGTCCCATCACAAAAATGGGGAAAAATGTGTGATTTCCAGCAAAGTTGGAGGTTTGCAGGGCATTGTGGGTAAGAAAATGGTGCAGGGTGCATGTGAAACACACCACCCTGGACTCACCCTGAAGTTTAGTTTTCAGATGTGTCTATGCCTTGTGGATTTTTCTACATGGCAGTGTCCCAAAGTCCAAAAAGTACAGCCCTCACCATTCCAAGTGGGATGATTTTGAGAGTTAGCCAAGCTCTCATGGCCCAAATGTAAAACCAAAAACCAAAATAATCAAATGTCCTCTTGCTTGCTGTGGGATAAGATGTTTTAGTGTGCGAGGGGAGGGCTAAAAGACTGTTACCCCCTTCAGTTGGGGTGGGGGCATAACCAGGCCCATACTGTTTGGTAGCCAGCACCCCACAATTTTTTGCTTTTTTTAATTCCCTGGCATCTAGTAGAGTTTCTGCCCCCTTGCCCCCGGGGTGTGGATCGGGGGTAATTGCCCTATACGACCACTGGTGGGCAGAACAATTTGGAGCCATTTTTTTGGCGTGGGGGTATTGCCATAACCCCACCCTCTTATTTTGGAAAAAAAATCTTCCCTGGTCTCGGGTGGGCTTTCTGACCCCCTTGGGGCAGATGGGCCTGCCAAAAATAGGCTGAACTGCCCCCAAGGGGGGGCAGATATGGCCAACAGTAATGTGCCCCCATGGGGAGCGACCCTTGCCTAAGGGGCTGCCCCCCAAACAAAACACACACATACTTGGGGTGCCTAAGTGTTTTCTGCCCCCCCGTGGGCAGATCGGCCTAATAGAAATAGGCTGACCTGCCCCCAAGGGGAGCAGAAATGTCCTAAAATAAATTTTCCCCCCAGGGAAGCTACTCTTGCCTAAGGGGTCGCTCGCCTTGCGTTAAATTGACGCAACAAAATAAAAATCCCTGGTGTCTAGTGGTTTCTGCCCCCCTTTGGGCAGTTCGGCCTAATAAAAATAGGCCAATCTGCCCTGAAGAGGGGCAAAAATGGCCTAAATACAATTTGCCCCTAGGGGAGCAAATCTTGCCTAAGGGGTTGCTCCCCATATATAAAAAAAAAATAAAGTAAACAAAATAAAAGATATCCCTGGTGTCTAGGGGTTTCTGCCCCCCCCAAGGGCAGATCGGCCTAATTATAATAGGCCAATCTGCCCCCAGTGGGGGGCCGAAAAGGCTTTTGCCCCCCTGGGGAGCAGCCCTTGCCCAAGGGGCCGCACCCCTCGTTCAATAATATATTTTTTAAAAAATCCTGGCGTCTCGTTGTTTCTGCCCAGAGGCTAATAAAAATAGGCCAATCTGCCCCCAAGGGGGGCAGAAATGGGCTAAAAGTAATTTTGCCCCCCAGGGAGTGACCTTTGCCTAAGGGGTCTCTCCATATATATATAAAAATAAATAAACAAAAAAAATCATTCCAGGTGTCTAGGGGGTTTCTGCCCCCCCCCCCCCCCCCGTGGGCAGAAATTGCCTTAAAATAATTTGACCCCCTGGGGAGCGGCACTTGCCCAAGGGGACACGCCCCTCATGTCAATAACATAAAAAAACAAACTCCCTGGTGTCTAGTGGGCATTTCTGCTGCCCGATTGCATTCTGAAAACGACATCAAAGGAAAGGAAAGGCCTTTCCTTTCCTTTGATGTCTTTCTCAGCCCCTCCACGTGATCAGAGCATTTCTCCTCTGATCCACGGAGGGGCAGGCCTCTGATGAGGTCAGCGCGTGATCGAGCCCTGTTGTCCTCAGACGCCACTGGGGAAGGAGAGCAGGGGTGGAAGGGGGAGTGATTTCACTTCCATCCCTGCATTGGGGGCGCTGAGGCGAGACTCATGAGAGGAGCACCAGAGCTCCCCCCATGAGCCAGTCCAAGGACGTAACGGTTATGACCTTGGCACCTCAGCACCTCAGCCCCGCAGCCAAGGACATAACCATTACATCCTTGGCTGCCAAGGGGTTGATAGAGTGCAGCGTGCGAAAATAAAGCTGCAATGTAAGCTCCCCCCGATTCCTATTTAGGAATATTTCAACACATTCACCATGCACACATGCTCACACAATGGCAGCAATAAGAGTACTCATTATTGTGTTATATTGCACTCACTTAGAGGCATATTCTAAGAAAAGTGGAGCTGCACACAGTGCAGAGACACTTTTCCTGTGCCCTTTAGCGCCCCCCTACTCCCACCATGTGTGTGCCTTATTTAAAATATAGCGCACCGTGGCGCAGGGTAGAGGGCAATAGCATCATTCATTTTGATGCTATTGATGTACTCTGCAGGAGTAGCGTCAAAATATTGGCACTACTCCTGCAGAGTACATGGGGCCCATTGTATTCAATGGCTTGTCCCCTTTTAATGCCTACTCTGAGCAGGCGTTAAAAGTGCAGAAAAAACATGACGCAAGGAAATCTCTTAGATTTCCGTTGCCCCATTTTTTTGCCCCCCCAACCGGGGATGCCCCTTTTCATACATTATGCCTGGCGCAGGCATAATGTAGCGCAGTGGGTTACAAAGTGGCACAATGCATGCATTGCACCACTTTGTAAATATGGCACAGCATTTTTGGCCTTCTAACGCCACATTAGTGTAAAACAATTACGCTAACGTGGTGTTAGAATGGATCTAGGGGCTCTTAAATATGCCCCTCAATTTCTGCTTCATGGGCGGGTAGACGTCAAGATAGCAACTGATGCCACTAGATATTAAAAAAATGAAAACACCGTTACAGTTACTTATAGAGATTAAGTCATTCTGGGGCAGTTTTTTCAATTTTTCCAAGGGTGATTCTGTTCACCATATAATCACTGTGTTTGTGCCTTCATCCTACATTGGCATCTCTCTCTGACCAATTCCTTTTTTGATTGGATGTGCGTCTTTGTTTTTGAGCAGCTGCACTTCCATACCGGCCATACTTTAAAAAAAAACATTTTATTTGCATTTTTCATAAACCATACAGCTTTATCGTGTGATAATGAAAGAAGGGTGTACAGGTATGCATTGGTAGTTCATATAGGCAGATAAAAAACTATTTAATAAGTTCAATAAAGAGTCTTACCCCCAGTCGACCTCCCAGTGTGTGAGTTTAAGGCAATTAACAAAACCTACTACAGTGATGCATTGGCGTCCCCATGAGTCGCTGTCACTACTAACCCTTCCTGCCCCCAGTCTTCCCTTGAGTCTTCACTCTCATTATCCATGAAGGTCAGGACCAATTCTGGATCTAAGAAGACATCACAAATTTCTTTCCACTCAGCTATGTCCTCAAGTTCTTTGTCATTGTGGCGGTTCAGTTTCATGTGTGTCTCCTATGCTACAGTCCATTCCAAGACATTAGCCTGCCAGCCCGCATACTCTGGGGCTCTTTGACCCATCCAGGTTATGGCGACCCTTCACCTAGCCGAAACCAAACATAGGTACAAAAACTTCCTATCTTTTGGGCATATAATGTTGCCAAGGAGGCAACACTGGGGCGTTTGTGTGAAAGTTACTCCTACAGCTCTCTTTATTTCTGCACACTGGAGTCCAGTATTTCTGAACCTCCCTGCATTGCCAGGCCAAATGCATGAAATCTGTCTCCCAGTTGCCACTGGGGCAGGCATCGGAACGAGAAGGGGCTAGCCGATGTAACCCTTGAGGTGTGAGATAGGTCCTATGAAGGAAATTATAATGCACCAATTTAAATTGGGTGTTGCAGGAGACAGTATGGGTGAGAGTGTTGACTTGGGTCCAGCCTTGTTGCGGTGGACTGTCAATATCTGAGTGCATAGCTTTGTACGATAATGAGATTAAATGGCTGCCCGCACCACAGGTCAAGAGTATCCTAAGAGTGTGAGTTGTTTTTGGGGTGGCCCGGAAAAATTGGCCAGGTTTCTCTCTCCATATCTGTCAAACCCATGTAATGCAGAAATTAGCCCGGTACCAGGGAGAAGGTGTCCTGAGCTTCTTCCAATTTGAGGAACGTTTCGTTTGGGTATAAGTCTCCCAGTTGTTGACACCCCCCTTCTCGCCATTGTAGAAAAGGCATGTTATTCATCACATATAAGACCTAGGCAGGCACCCCTCATTACCACCTTCAATGCTTCCCACTCCGTTGACCTATGGGAGGTGAATCCCCAGTTCAGGTCCATCTATTCAGTGAGGGCTTTTCCAAGACCTACTGCATCCTCAAGAATGACTGATGGTATCTGCCACAACCACCCGAGGTGGGATGTGTCTCCGCCGATTAAACTGTAAGATACTGGAGAGTGGTCAGACAGGAACCGGGCTAAATGTGTGACTTCACTGTCCTCCAAGCGAGATGGTCCCCCCACCAGTATTCTGTCCGGTCTACTGTGAGTGTTATATGTGGGAGAGTGACATGTAAACTTCTGCTGTTAGGGGTAGGACAAGCTCCAGTCATCACTTAATCCTAAATGTTCCATTTTGTCAGAGAGTGCTTTAGTCATATTAGATTTTGTCCCAGCCCTGGGGCATGTTCTGTCTAGGCAGGGGTTGAGTACACAGTTAAAGTTGCCCAACCAGAACAGGGGAGAGTCTACGGCAGTGAAGATGAGGTCCTGCATGGTGTAGAAGAATCCAACATCATCCTTAATGGGCAAGTATGTGGTCAGCAAGGACACCTTCATGCCATCAAATGTGCCCTGTAAAAGGACATTTATGTCAGCCTCCATGTAGGTGAGCGAAAACAGGACCCCAGGTGCGACCCAGATCATGGTGCCATGGGCATATGTCGAACAGGAGGAAAGGTGTATTTGTACCCTCCATTTTTTACCTCGCCGTAGTGCCCCTTCCTCGTCCAGATGTGTTTTGTGGAGAAAAGTGATGTCTATTTAATGTCTTTTGAGGAATAATAAAACTCTATGGCTCACATTTAAGAAAAAGGGGCGCATCAAACCATTGCCCCACATTTTCTGCGCCCCCTCCCCTACTGGCAAAGAACGACACCATGTTTGTGCCCTATTTATAATACGGCGCACCATGGTGGTCATTAGCACAATAGCGTCAAACATTTTGATGCTATTGTGGCACTTTACTACACTAGCATCAAAAATGTTGACGCTAGTGTACCAAACTGTAAGGAGGCCCATAGGTTTCTATGGAAGAGTCATTTTGACGCCTGCTCTGAGCAGGCGTTAAAAATGACACCAAAAATGGTGCATCGAAATCTGTTAAATTTCACTGCGCTATTTTTGCGGGCCTCCTAACGCCAGACCGCCCCCCTTGCATACATTATGCCTGGATCCAGCCATAATGTGGCCCAAGGGTTTACAAAGTGGCACAATGCATGCATTGTGCCACTTTGTAAATATGGCGTGTGGGTAAAGCCACTTTAGCACTATCTTAGCGTAAAACAAATTATGCTATTGCGGTGCGAAGGGGGCGCTAGGGCTCTTAAATATGCCCCTATAGCTCTTGATGTATGTGCCCAACCCACGGACATTCCAGGTGAGTATCCTGTAGTCACCCCATATCATTTATAGGATATTCGCTGTTGGTATCGCCTCCACACTCAGCCTTCCCTACACCCACACACTGCTGTAGAAACAAGAAAACCATTGTTATACAGAAACCAAACAAATATGGACAATCCAACCCCCCCACCCGCGGGTAAACACAGGTCAACCTTGAGCCCTTTGAAGCACATCCCATGTATGTGACAGGATGTGCACAGCCACCCTCCTGGCCCAAATGTGGCCAACAACTCTGACTTAGTTCTGCCAGCCAGGCATATATATAATTGTACTCTCTATACAGTAGATTGTGTGTCAGTAAAGTGTGCTCCACCCGTGACTTATATAGATCGATCTGCCAAGGGTCAACAGCCCCACATGCAGTACCCAAGTTCCTCCTCCAGACAAGCTGTGGGCGGCGAATACCATTCTGTTACATTATGGCTCAGTGCCAGCCCTTTACCGCGTCCTTTCAGTGCCCTTAGGTGATGCTTCTGTTGTGCATGAGGTGGGCCATAAAGCAAAAGCAATAGAACTTTGCTCTGTTCAGTCTCCTCGTTGCAGTCTGCTAAAGTGTCTGGTACCACATCTGTCATGGGGCTAGGTGACGCCAAGGATGAGTTCTCCAAAGTTTCTTGAGAAGGGGGGTGCTGTTTCTCCAAGCAATTGAGTCACAGTAGGAAGGTGAATGGTGTCATCTTCTCCAATGTGCACCCTATGAGTTCCAGGAGTGAGAGATTTGGGTTATTATTGCCAGGACAGGAAGGCCCCCTGCCGGGATGTGCACCCCACGCAATCTGCTTGGTGCCTCCAGGCCCACAGGTTTAGAGTCCATCTCTAAGTTCCAACCATTCCCAAACATCTTCTAGCTTATCTACGGAGTGAGCTTTGTTGTTAAAAATGACTTTTAGTCGAGCTGGGTACAGGAGCATATGTCATAGATTCAATGCCCTTAGTTTTTGCTTAACAGCGAGAAAGGTCTTTAATTGCTCCTGACCTGTTTTGTGTAGTCCGGATAGATGGCTATTTTACTGCTCTCGTACTGAGGAACCTCCTGATCCCGTGCTGCCCTTAAAAGGCAGTCTCTGTCATGGTGATTCAGTATTTTTGGTATTATAGCCCTGGGGGAGCTCCCGGTCGAGGAGGGGGTATCACGGCCCTGTGCACTCTCTCAACTGCCAACAGGTTTGAGAGGCCAGGTGGTTTCAAAACAGTGCGCACCCAGTTTTCTATAACATTCTATGTGGAGGCTCCATCTGATCTTTCCGGAAAGCCTAGGACCTGAATGTTGTTGTGGTGTGATCAGTCTTCAGCGTCCGCCGCCCATTTGCCCAGATCCACTGCTGCAGTCATTTCTACAGCCATTTGACGCTTTAAGATAGAGACTTCCCCTTGTAATGTTGCAATATCCATTTCCACTGCCATAACCTTGTCTGCCACTTTTCGCACGCAGTCCATAGCAAATTTACATCTATGGGTACAGACTCGATTTGGTGTTCCAGGGCAGCATTGGTTCTGTGTATCGCACCTAATATTTCCACCCTGGAGTGTTCCATCAATGCCTCCAGCGGGTCTCTCTTCTCTGACATTCCTGACTGTCTTGTCAATCTTTAAGGGGGTTGTCAAGGTGTGGTATATTGCGTGATTGTGTTTGAGGCATGCAAGCCTGTGGGTCTATCCTTCCCCCTGACGCCCACATGTTGCATGTTTAGCAATTAGTGCAGGAGGCCCTGAGGGGAGGGGTCCCAATAGTTATGTTGGAAGCCCTGCGCATGCTATCTTATTAGGGATGTCCCATAGACATGCAACATGAGTTTAAAATAGGGCCCCACTCGTCTTATCTGTCCTGCAGGGTGAGGTCCCAGCTGCCCGAGGGACCTCGGATGCGGCACTAGAAAGTATGTTGTAATGTGGTGTAGTTCCGTTTCTTCAGTCGTGTACAGTCCCCACCGACGAGTGGGGTCAATCCAGCCACGGGTGTACCACAGTATACGCCTGCCAGTCTTAGCCGCGGCCCCAGATGGAGTGGATCCAAGAGGCGCCGCCACTTCCGGGGAGCACAGCAGGTAAACAAGAATTTCAGGGCTCTTTCGACATTCTGCCAAATCACTGCCCTGAGACTATCTACCTTATAGTTGTCCAAGCTTGCTTCTGTGTCATAAGAGGTGCACACAGTGCTGGGGAGCAGTGTGTGTCAAGATCAAGCAGTGCAATACACGTGTGCACCTCTTATTAGAGTCCCCCCAAGGTGGAAGCACAAGGTTGTAGTCAAGTTGAGGCCCTCAGTGGGGGACTGGGTGCACTCCACAGTTCCTTGAAGTAATGGTGCCAAGTATACGTTCGCCACTCACCAGATTTGGGGATTATTTCCTCTCACCTCCTCCACCCGGACCACGAGGTCCCCGGTATACCTCAGGGCCCTGAAGCCTTATTTTACTGTGTAATAGCTGGCCTCTATTTACAAGAGCGCAGGCTGCCACCACCCGGCTTCTACTTGTTTGCGGAGGTGCGCTCCCCTGCCCCACCACACCGCCGGCCATCACACGCCGGTCCCAGCAGCCGCAGTAGGGCCACTTCCCACACCCTCCGTGGGGTACGTAAGGATGGAAAGGGGAGAGCCTCTCGGCCACGGGCCCCCTTCACGGAGCATGTACCTCTCTGTGCTTCACAGCCTGGACCGGAGGACGAGGCAGAGCGATCCACATCAGTGCCTCTGCCCTTGTCAGTGCACAGTGTCCGCGGTCGCAATGGGGCACTCAGGATGTGAAGTGGTAGGTCTCCCTCAGGCCAGGAATGCTCACTTGAGCAGGAACGTAGAGATGGCCCACCGGGTGTTTGGGCCGTGCGGTTGTTTACTCGCTCTCGTGAGGCCCTGCAGGCAGCAGGTGCACCGTATGTCACTTCCAGTCAACTATGATGTCCAGAGTGAGGATGGTTTAGTAGCGAGTTACCATCCTGGTGGAGCAGGATCATGCAGGACAGAGCAGGATTAAATTATTTTATCTGCCTGGCTGGCCGGGAGCTCAGGAGCTCACGTCCTGTTGGCCACATTGTCAGGCCACGCCCCCCCATACTGGCCATCCTGGGAGTATATTTAATTTTGGATCCACATGGGAGTAAGAAAAGAGTTACCTATTGTTTGTGTATATTTTTGCAAGTGCTTAATGGGTTACAGTCTCATTATACAGGCTCCTATTGAACTAAGCAGACACAGTTACTCTCACATACACATTATCGATTCTCTGTAGCAATGCATCAGATGTTAAAGAACCGATTTGCCACCAGCGGGGTTCAGGGAAATCCATTTGCAACTGCAATGTAAAGGTGGATAAGGATCCGAGGTGGACTGAGTGTAATGTAGACTTTGGAGTAGGGCAATTGGAATTACGTAATTTTGCAGCCTTGGCATTTTCCGCATGATTATGGACTTGCCACATTTGCCACATAATCAATCAACTGCTGCATCACCTGCAGCTTTTAACAGAATTGATCAATGTTTTTCAACTCACATGCTACAACTATGCAGATGACACACAAATACTACTTACATTGGAATGCCCCAAAGACATTGAATACTCACAAACCTTCAGTTGCCTCAGATCCGTTGATCAGTGGATGACTTGAGCCATCTCAAAGTAATGCTTCCAAAACAGAAATACTCAAATGTGGCGACTGGAAAAATTATGACCCACTGTCTGCCTGGCCTCACGATCACGGACCACCTCCTCAAGTATCCAAGGAAGTTAAAAACCTTGGAATTACCATAAACTCCAAGTTAACAACGAATGCCCAAGTGGACAAATTAGTACGATCAAGCTTTATCATCATGAAGGTACTGCTGCGTATCTTCCCCCACTGCAGGATTTCCACAGAAGGTGCAGGCTACCATCTCTCTTGTACTATCCAAACTGGCTAATGCTAATGGCCTCTATCATGGATCATCTCTATCTATTATGAAAAAACTACAGCGTATTCAGAACTCAACTGCCAGGCTATTACAACATGTAAAGCCACAAGCCCACACGTCCTCTGCCTTGAGAGCACTATACTGGTTACACATTGACAGAAGATCCACCTTCAAGCTGATTTGTATCCCCCACAAAGCTATAATTGGAACAGGACTGCTTTTCATTAGAAACAAAATAGCCAAATACATTCAACAAAGAAACCTCCGCTCAAGATTAACACCCCACCTTAACACACCACCATACAAGAAAAAGACAATAGGTGGTACGTCCTTCTCTGTTCAAGCAGCCAAACCATGGAATTCATTACCCCCAAACATAACATCCACGGATAACTATCTTGCCTTCAGAAGACTACTGAAGAGTTTTGTCTTTCGTTCATAACCACCATATTCAAACAGCAATGGACTGCATATGCCTGTGTTGATATATATTTATAATCTGATTATGTGTATATTCTAGATATGTATAGTTCTTTAGGAAATATGTATTGTTACTATTTCATGATAATAAATTATACACATACTCTTTAAGCCTGTTGTGTGTGTGTGTATATACATATGTATGTGTATAGTTTTCTGTGCTTAACATGTTCATAGGTCATTGCATAGCTCCTAGATAAGTTGTTGTATTAGATACTTATGAATCCCTGCCTTCTTTTTTATATCACAATGAGCAAATGTTAGCTTAACTATTTAACAGCAAGCATTTCACTATTGAAAAACTGAGGAAAGATAAATGAATGTTAAAAAAGTACACTTACTAATTAACTTCAAATATTACAAATCTTGAAAGTCTGTGTGTATACAATACTACTTTCTTCTCATATTATTATACACATTATTATATTATTTGCACATATATTCCCTTACTTTGTATTTACTTATCTGTTTACTTATTACTCTAGTCCTACTGTGCTAGAAAAAAAAAATACAAAACAAATCTGTAAATAAAATTAATAAATACAAAAAAATCCATTAAATAAATAATAAACAAATAAAAATAATAATAATAATAATAATAATATAAATGTTACTCTCTCGTAAGCTTTACTCTGTCTCCTCATCTCCCCATGTCTCGATCAATCTATCCTCCATCCCCATGCTGACTCATCGCAAACCCATTCTACTACTTTCTGACATTCCTGACTGTCTTGTCAATCTTTAAGGGGGTTGTCAAGGTGTGGTATATTGCGTGATTCTGTTTGAGGCATGCAAGCCTGTGGGTCTATCCTTCCCCCTGACGCCCACATGTTGCACGTTTAGCAATTAGTGCAGGAGGCCCTGAGGGGAGGGGTCCCAATAGTTATGTTGGAAGCCCTGCGCGTGCTATCTTATTAGGGATGTCCCATAGACATGCAACATGAGTTTAAAATAGGGCCCCACTCGTCTTATCTGTCCTGCACGGTGAGGTCCCAGCTGCCCGAAGGACCCCGGATGCGGCACTAGAAAGTATGTTGTAATGTGGTGTAGTTCCGTTTCTTCAGTCGTGTACAGTCCCCACCGACGAGTGGGGTCAATCAAGCCACAGGTGTACCACAGTATACGCCTGCCAGTCTTAGCCGCGGCCCCAGATGGAGTGGATCCAAGAGGCACCGCCACTTCCGGGGCGCACAGCAGGTAAATGCGAGTAAACAACCGCACGGCCCAAACACCCGGTGGGCCATCTCTACTTTCCTGCTCAAGTGAGCATTCCTGGCCTGAGGGAGACCTACCACTTCACATCCTGAGTGCCCCATCGCGACCGCGGACACTGTGCACTGACAAGGGCAGAGGCACTGATGTGGATCGCTGCCTCGTCCTCCGGTCCAGGCTGCGAAGCACAGAGAGGTACATGCTCCATGAAGGGGGCCCGTTTTAAATATGTAGGTCTTTACTATTCAGCTATAGATGGAATTCATCTGCTCTTGTTCCCATATCACCATCTATGTAGTGTTGTCACAGTGTGATGTAAGGGGTCCACAGCTCTAATGCAGGTCTTAAGCAGAAGGACAGTTTGTTCTGCTTCAGGAGATTTCTGAAAAATAGTACCTAAGGCTGGGGTTCAAGACATTTGAGAGTTTGTATTGTGGGACCCCACTAATCTGCCACCATGTTTCTGATAATGAATCAGATGCATGTTTGGTAGATTGTGCAGTAGCTATGGCTAGTTTTCAAGTAGAAGCTTGGGTATGAAGCAGACTACTGAATTTCATATATTTGTTATCCTTAATTAACAAATGTTTTTATTTACTTGAGAAGTATTCCAAGACTGGATAACTTGCTTCACTCACACATATAATAAATACATAACATTGTGGTTTACTATTAGCACTCACTAGGCTTTTGCCAACATAGAATGTGTTCATAAATAATACAGCCCCAAAATTAAGTTGTACTGGGGTTAAAGACCATTGGTGTCTACGGGTGGTCTCCCTGTTTCCTGGTCTGTGCTTACAGCGTCTGGGCACATGGCCTCTAGCAGTGACCTTGACTTGGGTTTGTGAAATCTTCACACCAGCTCAACAAGATGGGGTGGAGTCGCAAACACATGCCCATTGTTTCATCCTGTACCTGGCCGTGTGCTGGACAAACCTGATGAAGGACTCATGATGCTGATGGAGAGATGATCAAAGTGTACTTATGAGATAAAACTGTCTACTCTTGATAACTTTTTAGTGAGGACTCTTGGAAAATTGTTGGGGAACATTTAAGTTTCTTGTAATAGGGTCGAGGCAAGGGTATCAAAGGGTATCAAAGAACATCAAAGGATTCAATTTTCAAAATCCACTGCTGGGAGATCAACTTAATTTTAATGTAATTTCAGTCTGCCTTCCCTGAACTTAAAGCATTTAAAACATCTACTACCACAAAGTCATTCAAAATATGACGTTACAACACCACTTGGACATGAACACATAGCTGAACTCTTACCTAAGCACCTAAGCACCTAACGCTGTCATAATACAAGAACAGAATAGATGCACCAACTATGCACCTGTCAGCAACTAACACAAACCCAAAAACTTGTATTATATATAGGACTCACTGCCCAGTTCTGGGTAATGGCCCACCTTTATCTATGTGCTCCGGGTGCAGACCTGGACAGTGTCACCTTTTATAGTAAACGCACTGTTAGCAATACAGCCAAGCATTCTCATCTGCACTGGCAACAGCACAGTAGAGTAAGGCAGATCAGTTGTTTGAAGCTGCCAGTCCACCTTTCACTGTGCAGGTGGCACCTGGCCTGCATTTGAAATGTGGCAAAGAGCCCTCTGCAGCTGGGTGCAGTGAGTTGAGGCACCTTCTTGCAGTGATATATCAGTAGAGTCACTGGGATCCCGTTGTCGATACCTAATGGATGCCTTCAGGAGGCTCACTGACTGTGCTCCACCTCTATGTAGGACACAGTCTATGCACCTTCTGGTAACTCCTTTGCAATATGGTGCAGGTGTAGAGGCAAAGTGTTTTCTCATTTTCATGGGTATACCTACCTTAGTGTGTGTGTGTGTGTGTGTGTGTATTTATATGTGTGCATATATAAATATATCCCTCATATCATCTCAATCATTATGTATCAAGTAATTCTCTTCATTAGAAGAAAACAAAAACATGAAATGCTGTACACAAGTCCCACCCATTCCCCTATAAACACCATAAAAATCCCATGAATCCCTCAGTAATATAGTTGTGTTGATGATATGACCCGCAACACAGGTACTAATAACCTCCTAACGCCTGTGGGTATCCCCTGTTGTGCATCAATAGGACCATTGTACTGCAGCTTTGGAAGCACCAGATGGCATTAATTTTGGTGCACAAAGCTCTGCTAAGAAACCACAAAGGTTTGATGAGGTATTGAGCAGATTAGAATGAAAGAATTTACTGTCCACCTCCTTCTGTCTGATCTCCTCCCAGTTCTTATTTGTGAGCTGGGCTCTGCCTCCACCACAAATTTTAACCCTACTAGGTATCTCAGGCTCTTACAGCCTGAGCTTGTCTTGTGTTTCTAATGAGGCTGTCTTCTATTTCTAATGAAAAGAATAAACACTCGTCCTCCCCTGCCCCTCCAGCCTGTATTAAGGAGTGGTTGCCTATTTAACATGACCTCATTCTGAAAGTATGAAAGTATGTGGAACATCTCACATGTCAGAAGACCGCGGGAACGCAAAGTTCAGAAAGTAAACCCAAGGACTAATGTTTTACACTTGTGTGGACAGAGTTAACCAGCCACAGCCTTCAGAAAGTTGGTAGGAAAACAGTGACGGATGCTAAGAAAGGTGCCAAAATATGCTTTGGTTGCATAGCCCTTGAAAAGGTATTGTACGCCGCCAGTGTATAATTTGTGCTGGTGGTTCCAGGTCGTGGGCACTTGGCACCAGTGTTTAATTTGAGCCTGTGGTTTCCAGTGCTTGGCACATGCACTTAATTGTCAACACCAGCACTAACGACAGTCAGCCACATGATAGCAATGTTTGTCTAATTTTGAGAAGAGCACAACAACAGTTGTTTATTACTTTCATATACATTACAAAATGACTAATACCTGCCACCCAAGCCACTCTTATACGTTTGGGGCGTGGAATGGTCTGAATAGCCTCACTTATTGGAGTTTGTTGGTTTGTAGTTGTATTGGTACTGATATTTCCAGCAACACAAAAGGATGATGGACGGAGTGCTGACAATGCAAACACTCACCCCCAGTCACAGATCTGGGTTTAATCCATTGTTCTTTTGCTCACCATGCCACCCCAGTTTGGACACAGCCATATGCAAATCAGTCTTGACCCTATTCCTCATGGGAACAGTCCAGCCCGAACTGCCAGGCCAGGTCCTCCCTGGACCGGAAACAAGCATCCTGGGACCGGTTTCAGGGTATCACCCTTCTTCAGCCAGGCTAGCTTGATTCCAGTGGCACAGTGAGCAAGGGACCCACGCCTGGCATACCCTTCCCACTTGGGGCCACTTTAGCATGGCATGGGCAGCAAAAAAACGATGGATTTAGGCCCAGATCACTGTACTGGGGGTGAATGTTTGACAATGTTCAGCATTCCGTCCATTACTTGTTGTTTTTGCATTTGTCGCCCTAAGTGGGAAGGGTATGCCCAGACGTGGGTCCTGTGCTTCCCATGCCACTGGATTCAAGCTAGCCTGGCTGATGAGGGGTGAAACCCCGAAACCGGTCCCAGGATGCTTGTTTCCAGTCCAGGGAAGACCTGGCCTAGCAGTTCGGGCTGGACTGTTCCCATGGGGAACAGGGTCAAGACTGATTTGCACATGGCTGGGTCCAAACTGGAATGGCATGGGCAGCAACAAAACAATGGATTTAGGCCCAGATCACTGTACTGGGGGTGAATGTTTGACAATGTTCAGCATTCCGTCCATCACTTGTTGTTTTTGCAACTGATATTTCCAGCCCTGGCAGGGGCAATGGTTGGTGTAAGGTGCCGCGGGCCCCTGACGTTGACACTGGCCCTTATGTTTTTTTTTCCAAACTAAGCGCTGCCACACACCAGAACATAATTTTTCCATAATCGGACTAAATCAGAACAAGAGAGAGAAAGGCAGAAGACGGAGAAGGAAAGAGGTAGAGGGTGGAAAAATGATCCATCAAGAGTGAGATAAAGAGATAAGAAGTGGAGGGTGGTGGAATAAATAGGCTTTAGGTAAAGTTAAGACTAGGCGGCCCTCGTATTCAGTAGCCGGAATCTTTCATCCCTGATTTCTCATTTTGACACCGCTTTCTTGACTTTTCCAAGTGTTTTATGAGATTTCTGGGCAGTTTCGTACTGTCAGGTGGGCCAGCTAGAATGGACTGTTTCTGTTGGTCCTGTTTTCCTTTTTCTTTTTTTTCCGTTGTTCTCTTGCTTTCTCTGATGACAAAACTTAAGTTCTTGGTCCTAAAAAATGCTGGCGCCCCATTACCTGCAACCCCGGGCACAAAACAAGCACTGATATGCTTCTGTGGTATGATAAGGTACTGTTTCACCATGACTTGTGTTACACAACCGCACACATTTGAGAAAGGTTTTGTTGTGTGCTGGCAGAGGGCCCAGGACACCGTGTTACTCTGATGACCAAAGGTTTTAAGGGATATGGTCCTAGCAGCCTATAAACCTGTATCCGTATTCTTTTTTAGCACACTGCTTAGCTTGTTAGTGAAAAGCCAGAGCACTTTCCGGTCTTCTGTTTCCCACTGCACCTAAACCATGGGGATTCCTCTGGCTGAGGCTGCCAGGCTTGGAATGAGGACGCCTCGGAGAGCTTTACCCATATTTGATCACTCTCCAGGTTTCCTCAGCAGCTTTTCTTGGAGCTCATATTCCTCTTCCTGCTGGGTCGCGGAGTCGGTATGTGTCCTCGCTGCGGTGCGCAAAAAAAATGTCGTAGTGAAAATATGGCCCCAGTGTAAGTATGAGTTCAGCCAATAAAAACATTCTGAAATACTGTTGCTGCAACGGGCAGCGTAATGCGTGACAGCTGCCACTTCTATCCCCCTTCTTACTGTGTGCGCAGGCGCAGAATTAGAGCAATGGATGCCATCTTCCCAGGGTCAGACAGGCCTTGTATTCCACCGGGCATTTCCCCAGTGGACTGCAGCCCTTGGAGGCTGGTGTTTCAAAGCTCCCTCGGCAAGCACTGAGGCCTCAATGGAAAGAGAGAGAGGGAGGTGAAAGGTAGAGAGAAGGAGCTCAGAGAGGTGGAAGAAAGAGAGGGATGAGAGAGAGAGAAGGAAAGGGGGAGAATGGATGACTGGAAGGAAACAGACCGTGCAAGGAGATGAAAGGAGCGGGGCTGGTTTGAGCATTTTTGCCAGGGGTGCTTTTGGCTCTCCTTGACTTCTTATATACAGACCCACATTTCCACAACAAAACCCATTTTCTTCGTATCTTAAGACTCTGTGGGCCACATTTAAGTGAAATTGACGGTGCGCATCGCTGCGACAAATTTGGCAGCGTCGCGCACCATCATTTTCAAAAAGCAGGGATGCACCGGATTTACTATAATATGGCGCATCCCTGTGTTTCCCCCTGTGCTGGTGCAAAATTTGCTGTAGCACGCCAACGCAACCACCCTTGCACCGTAGTGCAAGAATGGCTTTGTTGAGGGACAGATTGTTTTTATACAGGAAGGGACACCTTCCGCCACAAAAACAATTTTCAATGGCGATTTGCCCCTCCTAGATGTGCTGCAAAATGCAGTACACATAGAAAGAGCAAAAAACGAGGAGAAATTAAAGCATTTCTCCTCATTGTGTCACTCTAACTCCACCCCTGGGGTGGCGTTACATTTTGGCGCTGCTTCAGGCTTACGAAAACTCATAAATCTGGGGCAGCGTCAAAATGCAATGGATGTTGCAGTGGCATGCCCACAGCAACACCCATTGCACGCCACTTCCACGCAAAGTGCTGCATGTGAAGGGGCCATATTTACAAGGTGGTGTTAACCCGCAAAAAGTGGCTTAGCGCCACCTTGGAAATACGATGCAGTGCATAGCGCAACCTGAGCGGCACTAAAAGTGACGCATCAGTGGCGCTATGGGCTCTTAAATATGCCCCTGTGTGCCTAAGAAGAACAGCCAATGCCATTGCTAGGTCATCAAATATTTGTTTATTTGTGCGGTTTTATTTGGTGTGAGTAAGGTCTCATGGGTTCAGAGCACCTTACAGCATTTTGATAAATTTGGTGCAATGTTTTGGGAGCCGAATATCATCGTCCATGCCATTTCACAGATGTATTTAACACTAAATTATACAGTCAATATAGGAGCTTATTACAAAGTTAGAGGTTTGCGATGATAGATTTAAGTGCTAGTACACAAAAGAGTTTTTGATTTGGCAAGGCAGACATTTTTCAGAATTGCAGGCTATGCAATCACCAAACCTAAAGAAATGCATCAAAGTTAACTTGTGGGTATCAAATGTTTCTGCGACTCGCTATGCTCACTTTGCTTTAGATTGTGAATATTTAAGGTGTGACAACATGAAATAGGTGACTCCTTCCACCAAGCGATTGCAAATGCTATCTAGCAACGGTTTGCAAGCTCAATTGAGGGCTCGCACCATTGATTGGCTTCAGTCGCCCTAAAAGGGGGTGTTAGCCATTCTCAAAGTGGTAGGTACACATAGGGGTCAGCTTCCACGCTGTGGGCACTGAGTGGAGCTCAAACGACTCAGAGCAATATTGCATGCGTCCAAGTGCCCTTTTGATCTTGCCATTTTTATTTTCTCATTGCAACCACTGTCTCTTTAATGAACAGGAAATGCAATCAATTCAAAGACGCATTGGCAAGGCATTGGCTGCCAGTCTTTTTGGCTTTAGCAATGCTTGCTTAGTTTTGTCATAGTTTTTGCACACTTTTATTGCTGGAGAAGCTACTGGACTCTCATCAATAGAAAAGACTTACAGCAAACATCTTTTTTTTGTCTCAAAAACACACATTGCCTATCATTGAATGGAACAATTTTGAGTGTTGGTGTGGTCCTTTGTAAAAGAGCAAAATGTCATCCCCCTCAGTAAAGTCAGAGAATGGCTAAAGTGGGCTGACCCACTGCCCATGCTGTTTGCTGTAATGGCTGGAAGAGAAATGGAAATGACATAATAGTCCAATGGATAAATAGAGCTAATTGAAAGCCCCATTAAATAAGTATTCTAGAATCTTACTAAAATCAAAAGGTTTAAGCTAACCTTACACCTAAAAAGTTTTCTTTTTGAGAATGTGAATTATGGTATGGAGTTCTGTGGTTCCTCTCTTACCCTCAAGCCCCAGACCTGCAGCCCTTTCTGTAGGATTTGGAAACAGATTCCTTCCTCATCAATAGGGTAGGTTTCTGTGACTCCTACCAAAGATGATACATTGGGCCCCATTTTATTTTTAGCATTTTGATACGAGGTGGGCAAGACCCAATGGGCAGTGCAGTATTTAAAATAGGATCAGTTTAACAAGAGCTGTAATGTATCTAGTAGCATTACATATTGTTTTAAATTGGGGCACTGGCTGAGCGGGATGAAAGTATACTCAAGCAGCAACCACAATTCTTGTTAGAGTGAAATCACAAGCAAGCCTGAATTAATGTGTAGTCATCCCTCTGGTAGCTTGGCACAGAGCAGTCAGGCTTAACTTAGAGGCAAAGTATTTGTGCAACACCCCAAACAGCAACAAAGTGAAAACACAGCACAAAAGTGATCCCACACAAGATTACAAAAATAGAGTAAACGTTAATAAATAAAACAAGACCAAAATGAAACATTTCAATCAGTAGAAGCAGGGATATACAGGTTTAAAATGTTAAGCTAAAATAGCATCAAAATCACCAAGCTCCTACTGTGGATATTTAATTGCACCAGACCAGGACAAAGTCACAAGTTCAGGTCGACCACGATGCAGCACAAGCCAGCTGCAGGGACAGGTTATTCCATCTGAAGAAGATTAGCATAAATCCTGGTTGAGGAGTGTTACGAGGTCCAGTATCAAAGATCCATTATGCATTCAAGGTGATTTGTTGGTTCGGGGACCTGCACAGCTGGGAAGTGAGGTACTGCATTGTCATTTAGGAGGTTGTTGAGGAGGGGAGCTTGTGATGTGAAGTCTGGCATTGAGGATGCATTGCGTAGCCAAAGCGATGCATGGGTTCCAAGGAGCTGCAAGGCTGCGATGCGAGATCGGGCATCATTATTGGGCCATAATTGATGAGAGGTTTGCAATGTGAGGGCCTGCATTTGGGATATGTTACACATCGGTGGTTCCGAGCAGGCTATAGGCTGTGAACTAGATGCGGAGTCCTTGCCAAAGGAACCCTGGCAAAAGAGGTAATGTGTTGGTTCTGCTCTGGGTTGCACCTTGCAGCAGAGGAGATGCATTGGTTGTACTGAATCCACCGGTGGACTGGCAGAGCACCTTCAGGTTCATTCCAAGGATCCAGAAATGGGGTGGTACAATTCGGTAGGGTAGGACTCACAGTTGCAGAGTCCAGTTGCTGGTTACAAGAGACTAGCCCTTGGAGTCACTCTGGTAGTCCTAGGTAGAGGTTGCAGGTCCAGTCCTCACCCAGGCAAGAGGACAGTAGGTCAGCACCACAGGCATCAGTCGTTCCGGGCAGCAGTCCAGCAGAGTGGCAGTTCTTTCAGCAGCACAGCAGTCCTTCTTCACGGAAGATCCTTCCACAGGTCCACAGGTCCACAGGTCCAAAAGTGTACTGAAGAGTTGGTGTCTGAGGTCCAATATTTATACTTGGGGGTTCTTTTGAAGTGGGAGAAGCTTCCATAGGTTGTCATTTGAAGTGCACAAATTTATTGCAAACACTAAGTAGCTAAGCCAGGAAAATGCGAACTTTCTAAAAGTGGAATTTTCAAAATTGTAACCAAAAATCCAATGTTACCATGAAAGAGGATTTTTTATTGCAATACCAAAGACACCAAACATGAATTGGTTTCCTATTCCCGTTTGGAAGTTACAGCTTAATGAATGTAAGAAGGTAACTCCAATGATATCCCACGGGAGAGGTAAGCCTTGCAATAGTGTAAAACGAATTTGAGTTTGTTACTATCAGGACATGTAAAACTTAAAAGTACCTGTCCTACTTTTTAGATACATTGCACCATGCTGTCTGGGCTGCTTAGAGCCTACCTTAGGAGTGTTAAAAAGGAGGGGTGTTATAAAGGAGGGTTGGGGCCCGGCAAAAAGTTGACTTTACCATGCTGAAAGGGTCATTTAAAATTGCTCAAACAGGTCGCAATGGTTGGTGTGACGCATGTTTAAAAGGGCTGCCTAGGTGGGTGACCCAATCAGTGCTGCAGGCATACTAAGAGCATTTAATGTACAGGCTTTGGGCACATGAGGTACCACTTTACTAGGAATTTACAAGCAAACTAAATATGCCAATTGGGGATAAGCCAATATTACCATGTTTTGAAGAGTGAACACAAGCACTATAGCACTGGTTAGCAGTGCTAAAGTGCACAGAGCCCTAAGGCTAGCAAAACGATTGGCAAAAACGGAGAAGGAAGGCAAAAAGTTTGGAGGAAGGCCACTCTAAGGCTGACAGGTCTAACACATGTAGTAAACATCATAAGTTAAAGTCACAGAGTATTATGTGCAAGCAGGATAGAACAATTATCCTTGTCAACAAAATAAGAAATATTTATAGAAATGCTAGCAGTGCAGATTAAGCTAAAAGGCAGATGAGGGTTTTGGCTAAGACATTACTTTGCATTTTTTAGGAGTTAACATCATCACCCGGGCAAGTTGTCAAGAGCTTACAATCAAACATGTTGAAACAGTCATAAATGAGCTCAACAACAAAATAGGATAGATTGTAGTAATAGACTGCAGTTTAGGTAAAATATTCAGAGGTGGAGTGGTGTATTTATATCAACACTTCACAATACACGATGAGTTTATCTTTGCATAATGTTTGCCTCATGCCAATTTTCTGCGGCATAACAAGAGCTTATATTTCAGGACACCATTTAGCACCATTTATCAGCTTAAGGGTTATGTGTCTCAAGATCAGATTTTAAGATAGAAATGTATTTTCAAGTAGCTGTGGAGGAACAAGAAATGTCTGGGTGGTACAAATATTTCTCACTGAGGTGTTTTTCATTGAGCGCGTACTTTGTTTGAGGGATTAGAACATCTAAAAACGTTTCTAAGTTGAAGATCAGAAAGACAGTAACACTGATAACACCAGCAGGGTCTGGTGATCTTTTAAAATCGTGGGATGTAAATCATTATCCCAAATTGCAATGAGTGGGCAGGCTATGAGAGCTGACTTCCAACTGGGGGTGTGAGTAGTTTCCCCAATAACATTTGAAGAAAAATGGGTCAAAATGTGTATTTTAAAAACAATTTTCAAATTACTTTGCTGAAAAGCAATAACATCTGAAGGAACACTATTGAAATATCTCAGTACTTGCATGGCGTGTAAGGACAGCATCATTCCACCTGAACTGCTGAAGGGTAACTCACCCGAAGCAAATTTTGAGAAAAGGGTTGCCAAATGGCCACATTTTTCTGCACAGTGTCCCATAAAAATATGTAAAAAAATCGTAGGTGAAACAGACCGATCTGCAAATACACTTGCACATCACCTAACGTTTTTCATGACATTTATATACACGTCGACAT
Organism: Pleurodeles waltl; assembly: GCF_031143425.1. NCBI lineage: Eukaryota > Metazoa > Chordata > Amphibia > Caudata > Salamandridae > Pleurodeles > Pleurodeles waltl. The sequence continues at coordinate 155,751,605 of NC_090446.1, forward strand.
TTAATTTTCACGTTTACATCTTGCCCCTTTGAGAACATTCTCATCATGTGTTATGATAAAGAATTTCCTTGCATAAATCTGGCATTCTCAGGCAGGGCAAATGATAGTAAGGCAGAATTTACAGGGTCTTCTAGCAGGATATGGAGACCTTACAAGTCTGGACAGAGACGGATTCAGACAGCAGTAGTAATTGATACCCAAATATCAGCTTCAAACGCATTTTTGATAAGACAGTAGTTTTGGCCTCAATCTCGTCTTGTCAATTTATGAAAATATATATATTTTGATATCAAATACAAGCTTTACAAGCTGAATAAACATTATTTTGTCTTGAAACACCATTATTTTTCTGATCAACAAACACGTTTGGAGCCCAAACATGAATTCACCATTAAGTACTCATATGGGCTACTTGCACACATGATCAGATTGTGTCAGGCATGCCCTTTCCCTCCATGTTGTGTCATTGGTACCACAGTTTGTCAAGAATTACAACCTTTGTGACAGAGCCAGCATCATACCACAGGTGAACATCACGATGCCGCGGATGCCCTCGGTCTGTCAGGAAGTACCATCCTTATGCCAGGAACGGTTACTCCTGGGTGGGCACATTCGCCCCATAGATGTCCAACAATGACAAGGATTACCACTGTAGAAACGTTTTCAGGAGTCCCAGGGCAGAAAGATGCTACTGGGCCTTTTACTGGTGGTGTCCCCGGGTTTTGCCTGATGCTTGGGCCCAAACATGAGCACCAAACACTCCCTTTAGCACTTGACATTCAGGGCAGTGAAGGCGAGCAGTGACAGGTCTAACCAGAGAGGTGGACTAGGGTGGAAACTCAGAACTCAGTTAAAGATTTAACAGTGGTTAATAAATCAATGTACCTGGTATTTAAAACAATAAACTCTACTTCTAACACTTCTATACGAAACATAATAGTGGGCACATAACATTTAGAGGACAAACATGTGGTATACAGTGAGTATAATGTGTGGGGCCAGCCAGTGTGGTCTGAGGCTAGTCCCCAGGAATCAGGTTTTGTAGTGAAATCCAAAGAATGCATTATATGATTGACTGTCCTCCACGGGAAGCAGTGATGCAGCTCTCAAGGGTACACTAGCACTAGAACGCATCCATCACCAGAAAGTACATTTCCAATTATTTTTTTTATAATGCATGGTTGTTTTAAATTCATGCATTTACAACACGTGCTTTTACAACCAATTAGGTAATAGATACATTGCACTGGTAACACACTAATTAGGTAATGATATAAATATGAAAAATGATAAGAACGGGCACAAGGTAAGGAGTTTAAGAGCAATGGTTATTTGTACATCTCTGAGTTTGTGTGTGCCCGTACTAGCATGTGATTTAGAGGGTATTATTTTTCAAAATGTTTTATTTTTTACACACTAAATTACATTTGAAAAGCATAAATGCAATGAAATCCAATTGGTAACAACAAATGTTCTACTATTATATTCACATGTCTTACAATAAAAATGGTAATTCACTTGTGTTGGAAGGCCAAGTGTCCAAAACACAACCCATCACATTTTTCCACTGAAAACTGACCATTTTTTCCAGAGTGGGTAGCTCTGGATTTTAGGCCCTAGGTTTGGTGACACCCGGGGAAACCTAACAAACTTGCACATTTTTGAACAATAGTCACCCTGGGGGAATCCAGGGTGGGGTGTATTGTGTGGCTGTCAGCATGTTTTTTACTCAGAATCACTTGCAAACTTTTACTGAAAAAAACACATTTTCCTCACATTTCTGAGATTTTAAAGATCTGGAATCTGCGATGAGCCACAAACTTCCTTTCATCGATCATTCCCCCATGTCTCTTGATAGCAATGGTAACTCACTTGTGTGATTAAGCCTGGTGCCTGCAACAGGATACGGGCAAAACACAACATGGATACATCACAATTTTCCACTCAAAAGAGACAGTTTTTTGCGGGTTGCGGTGGATTTCGGGCCCCAGCTCAGCCCGCACCTTGGGAAACCTAGCAAACCTGTACTTTTTGAAAACTAGACACCTAGGGTAATCCAGAGTGGAGTGGCTTGCGTGGCTCTCACCAGGCTTTTTACCCAGAATCCTATGCAAACTCAAACTTTGACTAAAAAATCGAGATCAATAGAAGTCTCCACGCAAGATCTCCCTGATGTCAGGATGGGCCAGCCCCCCCCCCCATTATTTTATTTTTAAAAATTAGTCCTATCATCCCGGGGCTTTCTGCCTCTGGGGGCAAACTCCTGCTCTGCCCTTGTGGAGACCAAAATACTGGTTTGATCCTTTTGGGGAAAATGTGTGGCCAATGACAGAGTGCAATTCTTTTGCCCCAAATGCAAAGTGTCTTTTGGGCTTTCTACCCCTCCGTGGGCAGATTTGGGGCAACATCCCCAATTGGGACAAACTTCCTCTCTGCTCGGGGGGGGTAGAGGGAAGGGTAGTTAAAAAATGCTATTACCCCGTCTGGGGCAGGGGCATGGCTGGATGCCAGGGTAAGCAGCCACATCCTTTTGTTTGTTTTGCGCTTTCTTGGAATCTCCGGTGTTTAGTATGCTTTCTGCCTCCCCAGGAGGGAAGATTGGGGGTGAATACCCCTATCCACCACCCAGAGGGGGCAGAAAGTCTCTTGGACCCTGGAGAAAGCCCAGGCCTATGACCAGGGGACCTCTCCCCCACAATGCAAAATTGACAAAATGCAGTCACTCTTGACAAGTGGGCTTCCTGCCCTGGTGATATCAAATTTGGGGCAATTACCCCCCTCCACCTTCTAGGGGAGGCAGAAAGACTACTGAGCCCTATTTGTGGGGTACAAGGCATCACCATGGTAGCCCCCACCACTATGATTTTTCAACTGGTGTCTAGTGGATTTTCTCCCCCCCACACACCCTCTGAGGGGCAGATTGGCGGTAACTACTCCTATCCACCTCCCGGGGGACAGATGGACTGTCTGTGCCCTTTCTGGAGTGGAGTATGGCCATCCCTATGGTGGGTAGCCTCTGCTCCTAGGTTTATTTAAAAAAATATACATCAGTGTCTAGTGGGCTTTCTCCCCCCCCCAGGTGGGCAGATTTGGGTGAATCACCTAAGACCGTTGAATGTTGATATGCTGGTGGGGGCATGGTCATGCCCTTTTGGGCAGCCCCCACTCCTATATTGATATATGTACAAATCCCTGATATCTAGCGGGCTAGGGGACAGAAAAACTGCTATAAAAAAATGTGCTGGGGGGAGCACAAGCCCTTGCCCAAGGAGCTGCTCCCCCAATCCCTGGGGTCTAATAAGTGGATTCCTGCTTGGGCATTGCTCTCCATGTGGTGGTTCCCAAGCAGGGATCCACTGGACAGAGGTACCATTGGAAAGGGGTGGTCCCCTTTCCAACTATACCTTTTTCCATAAGAATCATTGCTCGGGGGCTAAGATATCCCCCAAGCACTGATTCAGTGAAAGTGAAAGGAGCTCTTCAGCTCATTTTACTTTCATTTCTCTAATGTAATGATCTCAGCCCCCCTGCATGCTGATGGTCATTGCAGAAAAAAATAAAAGCTCAGGCTGCTCAGGACGGTCTTCTCAAGCAGCCCAAGCCTCATTGAAAAAAAAAGGAAAGCCTAGAGAGCCCTTTCTAACCCTCCCCAGTGCTGGCCAGTAGCAGACAGATGAAATGGAGTGCGGCCGTCGGCCATAGGCCAACAGCAGCACTTATGGGGTTAATAACTTTGAGCCTACTTGATGAATATCCCAAAAACATTTCATACCAATTGCTTTTTCTGCATTGGTGGAGGACTGAAAGTTTTGTGGTGATTAGTCAAAGAGGAGCAAAGATAAAAACGTTTGGGCACCAATGCATTTTTCCGTAGACTTTGTACTCATGAGTAGCAGCTAAAAGTCCTGCTGGATTTCCATACAATTTGGCAGGATTACACATTATGGTGTGCAGATGATCCTTTCGGGTTCTGTACGTAAGTTGGGTAAGCATTTTTTAAGTTACAAGGTTTTTTTAACTCAGTGATATCTGTTGTTGCAGTACTTTTGCAAACCTTCGTTGTATGTCGTTGAATTTTGCAGAAGTACCATGTTACACAGCAATGACAAGGCATTATTTGATTGGCTAATGACTGCCTTTACACACATTAAAGACAACCATGTTGTTTTTAGGTACACGTTGGCTGTGTTCTGCATTTTGCCCTTAGATATAGTATTAAGTCTGATATTTTTCCCATGCCTATTACCACTTTATTAAGATGGGAGTAGGTAGGTGAAAATGTATATACATTCCTATATATTTTAAAAATGTATGGAGTTCCACAGTACTGCCTGGGGAATACAGCAGTACTTAAAAAAAGAAAATGTAAAAAAAACTTCAAAATACACTGTTCTAAATTATATTTTACAAAAATAGTGTAATACAGTGTATTTCCAATGTTTAACATATTTAAATCTTCAAAGAAATGTTGACGGAGTACCGCTGTAATACTTAGAAATTTTTATGCTACTTAAAATATTTTTTTAAATGTGCCGTTCTTCCTAAACTGCTTGAAAAATGTATAGAAAATTATAGATAAACTTCTCTAAACATTATCACTTGTATAAAGTGTTAGGGAACAAGTATAAAACCTAATACTTACCTTTAGAGAAAGCTCTAACCCAGAACGCAGCGAAAGTGTGCTGAAAACTACATGACTGCCTTTTATATTTTGTAAAGACAGCCATTAGCCAATCAGATACTGCCTTTTAATCAACATGTACTGAGGTATGCTGTGAAGTTACCACAGTATACTGCTGCACAGTATATTACTAAGTATTTTAACACTTTTAACTTTAACACTAATTTCACTATTTATACCAACTGCCAAAAATCACCATTACATCTCATAATCTATATTCCTGCCACATTACACCCACATCCATTCACCTACTTTCATGCTACATCACTTTGAAGTACCATACTCCACTCTGTGCGCTCTACTCTATGCCACTACACTCTACACTATTACACTTTACAACACTACACTACGCGCCACTCAACTCTGCCCTAATCCACTGTATGCCACTCCACTCTACCACACCTCACTTTACTCCACTACACTCTAAATAACTCCACTATACGCTATCACACTCTACACCACTCCACTCTATGCTATACCACTCTACACCACTTCATTGCACCACATTCCAGTGTATCCCACTCCATGCCACTCTACTGTTAAGTATCCCATTGCACTCTACTCAATTCGTGGTAAGTTTCATGCTGATTTGTCAATCAATGTCAAAGTTATCAACAAAAAAAACTTTCTAATGAAAACTCTGAATCAACTATATGTGTAAACACACCCACACACAAACCCACACACACCCACACATATCAAGGAAATATGGTGAAGGAACTGGTAACATCCACAGAATTAACTCTGTAGTCTGGTGGACCTGAACGGTTTATCCACTAAACTAAAGGAGAAAATCTCTCAAGTGCAAGCACTCAAAAGATTTTCTTTTAAATAATGCAAAAGAAGAGCTTCACTTGCATTTTGAGGTTAATTTTTTTTTAATCAGTGTGATATGCAGCCTAGGTTTACGGATTTACCATTCCCCACAGGACCTTTGTAAGGGCAACATCACTCGGGCTGTCTCATCTCTATGATCACAGATGGCGTTTTGGTGCACGCTGCTACTTACATTGCCCGGACGAACAATAGCATTGGTGAAGATGGTAGTACTACCATGCTTACTGTACTACTTTATTAACCTTCCCATACATATCCCAGCCTCATTATTCCGTGCATTCGAACTACATACACGTGACTTCGTCACAATGTGGCTTTGGTGAAGCTATCTACACCTTTGAGCCAGGGTGGTCTAGCTATTCCACACTTGGAACACTAATACCTCGCTTCCCAGATTCAATGGGTAGCTCGATGGACAGCTGGCCGACACCTAGCAGATACGGCCATGACTCATCCCACCTGGAACCTCACTGCCATACTTCATCTATTTCATCTAATCCATCCATGCTCACATCCTAGGTCCACTGAACTATTACTACTAAAAGTAGCCTATCAATGTTACCATAGAAGTCTGCGTCTTACACGATCTCACCCTCGATATTCTCTCCTGCCGTGGCGATCCTTGGCACTCCAAGAGGCAATGTAATCACCTCTAAAACTGAATTTGCTTTGTGGCACACCTTCGGCATTAGGCGACCTATACCAGGAACGCAACATTAACAGCTGACACGGGCTTACCAAATGGTCAATTCCTCTAATATAACTCTCGACTGGCCTCCGTAGGAGACAAATGGGGTGATTCATTAAATGAACCACCCACACACCTCAATATCCAGTATCTGCATGTAATGGGCCTGGGTCAAAGCCTGATATGTTGGCTTGCCAACTCACTCCGCTACCATACCGCCTACCCACTCACGTCCCTCAGACAACAATGGGAATCTGACCTAAATCACTGCTGCACAGTTATACAATGGGCCATATAAGAAAGTCCAGTCCATATCCCACGAAATGCCTGTTTCAAACGTATACAATTTTACATCATACATAGAGCATACCTTACCCCTGCCAAAATAAGTCGCTTTTACCACAGGACAGACGCAACCTCCCATTGGTGACCCCAACAGGACGCGGATATGTTGCACATGTTCTGGACCTGCCCACAGTGACACAGATACTGGCAAGGTGTCATGGAACCCCTGATGGAGTATACTAATCGCCAGGGACTGAACAAATTGGAAATGTGTCTACTGGGCCTGTATCACAGACACACAAAAAAACAGAGCCACTAACCCCTTTTTGATTCTGGGTTTCATAAGGCCAAACGGTTAATATAGAAAAAATGGAAATCTACTGAACCCCCAACAATATCAGCATGGAATAAATCCCTCCTCGTGTGGGCCCAGGCAGAAAGCGTAGCATTAAACAGAGAAGACACTATTGGGCTAAATAAATACCCCATAGCCTCATATTGGGACACCATCCTAACTGAATTAAAGAATAACCTACAGCCAGAAACTGTCACTTAAATGTTAATCCAACTACACCCAAATCACAATAATTTTAGTATAACCTAAGGGGATAGTACCCTGTGCAGGCAATTATAATACCCTAAACTTGGACAAGTACAATGGGGACCACGTTGCCAAAAGTAGCTGCACCATGGCAATCCATAATGGGGCTAATGTTGATGGAACAATATGAGAAATTGTCACAGTTTTTTATTATCATAGTTTAGATTTGTTCGTGTTTTTACCCCCCCTCCCCCTTTTTTTCTCTTTCTTGCTTGCGGACATCAGTGTAAAAGGAGACAGTTTATTGAAATATTTGTTTTCATTATAGGGTGGTGCTTGTGACAACTTCCACGAAATGATCACACTCTATATAAAATAGAACCTACTCTTGAAGTCACTAACCGAACGTCTATCATATTTCATATATAATACTGCCTAACATCCTATCATGTTATAACTATTTTGTGTCCTGTTGAATGCGATCGATACAGTTGAACTCAGTAACCATCATAATCCATACAGTGATAAGTTTTAATTTACCACTGCAATTTAACGAATAAATGTATTTTAACTGATATCTTATAGGACCAGATACATGCTGTATCTTGTTAATCTCTAATATGATACCTGAAAAAAATAAACAGATTAACAGATTAAAACAAAAAAAATCAGTGTGATATGCAGCATGAATAGCTTGTTGACATCACACTTATTGAAAATAGAACCAGTCTGCGCTATTAGTGCCAACTGGTTTCACTTTGATCAGTGTTTGGGGGGGGGGGTGCATATCTCAGCTCAGCAGCACTGATCGAAGAGGCAGAGGTAATGCTGGAAAGGGGGCAATGTTCCCTTTCTATCAGTACCTTTCCGTAGAGGACCCCTGTCTGAGATGGTCACAGACCAGGTTCTGTGTGAACTCCACTGCACATGGCTGAAGGCTGTATGCAAGAGGATTAGCCATCGTCTCACGGTTGGGTGCAGAGTCTGGTTGCAAGCCAGACCCTGCACCCAACCACACTGCACACACACTTTGCTTGTGCCCACGGGAGCTATCCATTAAAGTGGCACCAGGTCTCAGATGTGTGGTGAGCATCTTTGTCTCAAATATATCTGTCTTTTACTATCTAACAGAGGTATATTAGGAAATTTCCTACATTGCATTAGAACCCACCACTCCTTTGCTGCACACTCACGTTTGTGTGTCTAACCTATTCCCTACACTATGAATAGAAGTGGAAAAACCTTGTTGGGCCATCAGGGAATCAAACAAGAGCTACACCTATCGGCCAGATCCGAGGCTCATAGGACAGCCATGCCAGAAAAAGAGAAAGGAAAGTGTTGTACCTTAACGGTATGGTCCAGAATACAAGCCAGGAAGACTATGATTACTAAGGTTACCAGGTGACACTGTGCCACCAAGAACCTCTTGGTCTTGTGCTGGAGATCGGAGAAAGGCCAAAGGTTGAGTCGATGAGTGGCAGGTTCATGTGTGTGCTTTGCATTGGGGTGGCTAGTAGTCCTGACTTGATAGTGGGACAAACAGGACTATAATGTACAGACGTTGAGCCACTCATGCGCAGAGCAGGGAGTACTAGAGAGCTTTGTAATGATACACATAGGGGTATATTTATGGAAAGTGGTGCATCATTCATGATGCACCACTTCTCTAGCACCCCATTATGTCCCCCTAATGACACCATGTGTGCACAGTATTTATAAGACGGTGCACCATGGCGGTCATCTCCACATTAGTGTCATAATTTATGATGCTAATGTGGTGCTTTGTTGAATTAGTAGCATACATTATTACTCTAATGCAGCATCGCACAGGGAGGTCCAGTGTTTTCAATGGGAGCATCATCTTAATGCCTGCCTTAGGCAGGCGCTAACAATGATGTTAAAAATGGCACAGTGAAATCTAGTAAGTTTCACTGCGCCATTTTTCTGGGCCTCCCTACGTGGGAATGCCCCCTTGCATATATTATGCCTAGTGCAGGCATAATGTGAGGCAAGGGTTTACGAAGTGGTGCAATGCTTGCATTGCACCACTTTGTAAATATGTCAAGTGGAAAATGGCACCTTAAAGTCTCATTTGCATAAAAACCAGTGATCTGCCATTAGTGCAGACTGATCTACCAGTAGAACGCTCATCAGCTCAAACAAAAGCCAGAAAAATGGAAACATTTACGGGTGGTAATGGGGAATATCTCACTCTCCTGTTCCACCCTTGGCAGAGAATTCTGAAAAATGTCACGCAGACTTATTGTCTTTCACTGAAAGCTTCGATGGGAGGGGGTGTTGAAGCAGAGATCTTATTGATAAAATGTTGAGTTTTTAAGTAATCACATTATGTTGATGAAAATGTGACTGACTGAATGGCCACCATCTTATGTAAGGCCTATAGTTTGCTCATGCTAACTTAAGCTAATTAAATTGTACTGTCTTTACAAGAGAGTGTGTTTCTTGACTAAAATAAATAATAGAAATGAATGTGCTTTAGTGACCTCTGCTGGATTGAAGTAGAAGCAGATGCAAGGTCATTGTGTAATGCAAGCTGTATAAAACGTTTCTAATGTGGCTGAGTGGATTGGTAAAGTTAGCCTTTACTAGAGCTTTAAAAAAAATGAACTGTGTGTGAGAGAGGGGCTATGGAGAGATGAGGGGCACTTATGACAGGTTGTAGCTAAGGGATAGGGAGGTAATAGGGGGCACCAAAAAAGACTGTCGCACCTCGCACCACCAGCGCTAAAGCCGGCCCTGGCCAGGCCATCATATCTTTCTCTCCTCAGAGACTGTGTTCATTGAAGACAAACTGGGGAACGCGTTTTCTACACACGGCCATACGGATGTTATTCATGTTTTTATCTTGCACCTTTAAAGGCTTAACTGGTTCTGTGCCGGGGATGTAATGGTTACGTCTGCCGGCACAGTGCTCCTATGCCGAGGACGTAACCATTACGTCCTGGCACCTGAGCTCGGAGGGAGCACTAGCGCTCCCTCTGTGGGCTTCCCTCCCACCCCCCAGGGCCAGGATGGAAGGGGAAGCCTTCCCCTTGCACCCCTGCGCGATCGCGCGATGACCTCATCAGAGGCCACCTCCCATCGCACTGGAAGCATCGGAAGAGAAATGAAGAGCATTTCTCTTCTGATCATGTGATTGGGGCCTGAGAGGCTTCAAAGGTAAGGAAAGGAATTTCCTTCCCTTTGAAGTCTCTCAGAGCATTTCTGCAGCCAGATCGCCTCATGATCAGGCTGCTGAAATGTCCACTAGACACTAGGGTTTATTTCCAAAAAGGAAATTGGCATAAGGGGAGAGACCCCTTGGGCAAGGATCGCTCCCCAGGGAGGCAAATATTTTCAAGGCCTTTTCTGCCCCCCCCAGGGGCAGATGTGCCTACTGTTATTAGGTCGATCTGCCCCCAGGGGGGCAGAAACCCCTAGATACCAGGGATAATTTTTCTTTTCTTTTTTTTTCTTTTTTTTGTTTTTTTAGAGGTGGGGAGCGACTCCTTAAGCAAGGGTTGCTCCCCTCGGGGTCAAATTATATTTGGGCCATTTCGGCCTATTTTTATTAGGCCAAACCACTAGACACAGGGAGGTTTTTTTTTTAAGGTCAATTTCACGCAAGTGAGCGACCCCTTAGGCAAGGGTCGCTCCCCTGGGGGGCAAAATTTACTTAGGCCATTCCTGTTCTGCACCACTTGGGGGCAGATCGGCCTATTTTTATTAGGCCAATCTTCCCCCGGGGGGGGGGGCAGAAACCACAAGACATCAGGGATTTTTTATTTATACTTGCGCATAAGGGGAGCGCCCCCTTGGCCAAGGGCTGCTCCCCAGGGGGGCAAAATATTTTTAGGCCTTTTCTGCCCCCCCGGGTGCAGATCGGCCTATTATAATTAGACCGATCTGCCCCCGGGGGGGGCAGAAACCCCTAGACACCAGCGATATATTTTTGTTTATGTTTACTTTAGTTGTTTATATATGGGGAGCAACCTCTTAGGCAAGGGTCGCTCCCCTGGGGAGCAAATTGTATTTAGACCATTTTTGCCCCCCCGTGGGGGCAGATCAGCCTATTTTTGTTAGGTCAATCGGCGCACAATGGGGGCAGAAACCACTAGACACCAGGGATCTTTATGTTTTGCGTCAATTTCACGCAAGGGTGCCACCCCTTAGGCAAGGGTCGTTCCCCGGGGAGGATTTATTTTAGGCCATTTCTGCCCCCCTTGGGGCAGATCGGCCTATTTTTATTAGGCCTATCTGCCCCTGAGTGGGCAGAAACCACTTAGGCACCAAGGATTGGTGTGTGTGTGTGTTTTGTTTGGGGGAGCAGCCCCTTGGGCAAGGGTCGCTTCCCATGGGGGCACATTACTGTTGGCCATATCTGCCCCCCTTGGGGGCAGATTGGCCAATTTGTGGAAGGCCCATCTGCCCCCAAGGGGGGCTGAAAGGCCACCAGAGACCAGGGAAGATTTGTTTTCAAAATAAGAGGGTGGGGTATGGCCATACCCCCACCCCAAATAAATGGGGCTAAAGTTGTTCTCCCACCAGTGGGCAGATGAGCAATTACCCCTGATCCACACCCCATTGGGTAGAAAGTCTACTAGATGCTAGGGAATTAAAAATAAAAATAGTGGGGTGGTGACTACCAATCAGTATGGGCCTGGTTATGCCCCCACCCCAACTGAAGGGGGTAACAGTCTTTCTACTCTCCCCCCACATACTAAAACGTCTTTCCCCACGGCAAGCAAGAGGACATTTGATTATTTGGGGTTTTGGTTTTACATTTGGGACATGAGAGCTTGCCTAACTCTCAAAATCTTCCCACTTGGAATGGTGAGGGCTCCACTTTATGGACTCTGGGACTCTGCCATGTAGAAAAATCCACAAGACCTAGGCACATCTGAAAACTAAACATCTGGGTGATTCCAGGGAGGTGTGCTTCACATGCACCCCGCACCATTTTCTTACCCACAATGCCCTGCAAACCTCCAACTTTGCAGGAAATCACACGTTTCACACATTTTTGTGATGGAACCTTCCGGAATCTGCAGGAATCCACAAAATTCCTACCACTCAGCATTATTTCATCTATACCGATAAAAATTCTGCCCCACTAGTCAGCCTAAAAATGTTTTTTTTCAAACTGCCCCTCTGGACCGGCTTTGGTTCCCCCTCAATTTCAACATGTTTTTGTCTCTTTCCTGTCACAAGCACTTGGCCCACCTACACAAGTGAGGTAGCATTTATACTGGGAGACTGAGGGGAACGTTGGGTGGTAGGAAATTTGTCCCAGTGCGCTGATCCCACACAGAAATGTGGAAAAAAATTGATTTTTTTAGCTAAAATTGAGGTTTGCTGAGGATTCTGGGTAAAAAAACACTGGGGGATCCGCGCAAGTCACACCTCCCTGGACTCCCTTGGGTGTCTAGTTTTCAGAAATGTCTGGGTTTGGTAGGTTTTCCTAGATGGTTGCTTAGCCCAGGACCAAAAATGCAGGTCCCCCCCCCCCCTGCAAAAACAGGTAGTTTTGTATTTGATAATTTTGATGTGTCCAGATAGTGTTTTGGGGCATTTCCTTATACTGGCGCGAGGCCTACCCACACAAGTTAGGTACCATTTTTATCGGGAGACTTGGAGAAACGCTGGGTGGATGGAAATGTGTGGCTCCTCTCAGATTCCAGAACTTTCTGTCACCGAAATGTGAGGAAAAAGGGTTTTTTTAGCCGAATTTTGAAGTTTGCAAAGGATTCTGGGTAACAGAACCTGGTGGGAGCCCCACAGGTCACCCCATCTTGGATTCCCCTAGGTGTCTAGTTTTAAAAAATGCGCAGGCTTGGTAGGTGTCCCTAGGTGCCTGCCTAGCTAGAGGCCAAAATCTACAGCTAGGCACTTTGCAGAAAACACGTCAGATTTCACGAAAAAAACACAAGCCTCCTTCTGCAGCCCTTTTTCCCCATTTTTTTGAAAAAAACTAAAATTTTGCTGTATTTTGGCTAATTTCTTGGTCCCTGTCAGGGGAACCCACAAACTCTGGGTACCCCTAGAATCCCTAGGATGTTGGGAAAAAAAGGACGCAAATTTGGTGTGGATAGCTTCTGTGGACAAAAAGTTATGAGGGCCTAAGCGTGAACTGCCCCAAATAGCAAAAAAAAGGCTTGGCACAGGAGAGGAAAAGGTTAGGCAGCGAAGGGGTTAAGTGTTTGTTTTATCTTTGCAAGCAGGGACACCTCGGGACATAATGCCCTGTGGGGGCACAGTCACGGGAGAGGCCTGCAGGTTTCTGCCTGTGCGCAATCTGGCCTCAGTCTGTTGTGTGGAAATTGGCCCACGAATAACGAAAAAGTCCTACTGTAAACACATTTCTCAACAACGTTACACACACTTTTTCACATTTATTGTTAATGGATTTAGTTTTAACGGTAGTTATGAATTTGCTATTTAGACCCCAACACAAAAATTGTAGCCACGAAAAATAACCGCAGAACAACATCCCAGGAACTATCATAGCAACTACCATAGCATGTAGGATACACTCTATAATGCAGGGCTCTCAGTTAAATGCGTTTCCACGTATATTCAGGATTTAGTCATTCATGGCGTTTCTAAGAAAATGTGCAGTAACGTCAATACCACATAATATTGTGGATATAAAATATCTCCAATTAGTGCAACAACAGCAAGGTCTGAATTAATCCACTAGAAGTGCTTCAGGTGCCAATGCAGTATATCTTATGGACCATTTATCAAGCTCCAACTAGTCAGATTTCACTAAAAATCTCTAAAACGTTAGCCAGGTGGGGGTTGCGGTATGGGAGAAGGGGGTTTAGCACCATAAAATGATGTTAGGCTTGTGAGAGTAAAAAAATTACTCTAACCAGCCTAGCGTCATTTCTTGACACTAAACCTACCATACCACATGACTCCTGTCTTATAAAAGACAGGAGTCATGCCCACCACCCCAATGGCCAGCACAGGAGACAAAGGTCCCCTGGGCATGATCATAGCACCCAATGCCATGAATGGGGGCCCATTTCAGGGCCCTCAATGGCACTTTTAAAAGAAATCAAAAATACTCACCTCTACTTACCTGGGTGGGGCCCTTCATCCCAAGGTGTCCCTCTGGTGTGGGTGGGGATGTCCCTGGGGCCTGGGGAGGGCACCTGTGGACTTATTCCATGGTGTTCCATCATAGAAATAGGCCCACAGGTCCCCTAACGTCTGCACTGACCCAGGCATTGAATAATGGCGCTACGCAAGCTTAGTGCCATTGTTTAGGCCCGCCTCCCTCCCGTGCACCATTTTTGCACGGGAGTATAAATGAGACTCCTGGGCCTTAGAGTCATTTCTTGCCCAGGAACACCTACCTTGCATCTCATTGACACAAGGTAGGTTCACGCTAGCAAAAAATGACTTTAACTCGAATATTGTGGCGCAAGATTAGTCTAGCGTCAAAATATAAATATGGAGTTCAGTTGGCAGTGAATTAGCATTAAAAAAATGACTCTATTTTAGAGCAAACAGAGTATAAATCTGGGCCTAAATTTAACCACGGTTTTACTGTTTTCTTCTGCTTGAAATTATGTGTGCTCCTATGCATTAATTGGAAGAATGGTCTAGGCCAGTGTTTCCCAAACTTTTCAGAAATACGGCCACATTTTTAGAACAACTCTCATGCCACCTATTTTAGTGGAGATGAGGCGGACAATTTTTTAATGTATCTAAAGCCTCATGTGGGAATGTACTGTCATTTGCAGACAGCACATTTTCCATCTAAATTTGCACCTATGAGAGTTTTACTGATGAAATTGTATTGCTCTCAAATGATAGTGTGAGGATGTAGGGTTTCAGTGAATATTTATCATTTGTGCATCACCCCGGAAAGTGATTTGATTTGTTTTCACAGTAATAAAATATTTGTTTCCATTACATTTATGAATTACAAAAAATGTGCTTCAGATTTGGTTTCCCAACTGCTGAATGTGTACAGTTAATTTACCAGCATTTACATTTTGTTGTGTGGTACAAAAAAATACATCCTGCAGTCTCTCCTTTCACACGGCCTGTCCCCAAGCAAGATTGCCACATAATTCACTTTTACTTTTCATTCTATGATTGCACAGTGAGAGCAGTTTCTAAACCCATGATGAAAGAATAAGCATCAATTTGTCAGAAGATGTAGCCTAGCTTTGACCTCTGTCTTTGAAGCACAACAAATGTGACAAGATAAATACAGAATTTAAACACATCTTTATTTATTGCTTGGACTTTCGTGACTGATCAAAAATCGTCTCATTACCCACAGTTTAGGAAATGCTGGTCCAGGGTCAGCTGAAGTATCCTATGACATTAGTGTAGAATCAGGGGCATAGCTTTAGGGGGGTGTTACACTACCCTAATAAATGTATTTTGTGATAAATAGTTGGGTGCACTTGCTTTCAGCTGGGTATGGTGAGGCATCTGTCGGATTTCACCAGGAATTTTTACACGCACAGATTAAAATGCACACACACTCTCTCCCTCTCTCTGCTTGGAAAGGCTTCAAAAATGTTTGTTATTTTACAAAATAAGCACTTTCTCTCAGTACAGCTACCAATCCGCATTTGTCTCTCTTTCCACTGCCTCTTAAGCCCCTCACGTGTGCGCTGTTTGTGGTATAATGTATTTTACATCATGTGCCAGTGTGATTGTTGGGAAATCTGAATCCTACTTGCCAAGCTACGCCCCTGTGTATAATACTAGTCTGGTTCTGATTGGTGGGAGAACATGTGGCAGTGGAGAGCTAGGAGTGAGACTATGGTGTGCCAGCTTGTGACCACACTGTGTTAGAGGGCAGTGTCCACTATGTAAAGTTTTGCTGAGGATGCTCTCCTACACTCAGCTCCTCAAGGACAGCTCTCCCTTCGAGGCAGCTACCCAGAGTTTTCTCAGGCTTATCCAGAGAGAGATCCTAGGCTCTCAGTGACGTAGGTTGTGTCAGTTGCACTGAATTCCTATCTCAGTGCAAGGCTGCAGAGTGGGAGGCGAACCCTTTGGTCAAAAAGACCTACCAGGGTCCCACTTCAGCAGCATTGTCGCTCTGGATGTCATTCTCTGGTCTTGACAGAAAGATAGCAGGTTTCACAGAATACAGGTGTGACAGTGATTGGCAATTGATTTCAGTGATCTGTGAGAAGATATGATGGGAGGAAAGATGCTGGTTTCGTAGAAACACAAGCAGACAGTAGATATGGTGTAATTTACTCAATAAAGTATTCATGTGAGTCCTAGGGGGCGGTAGACTGTAGTCAACTGTAGTCAATGGAAGTTTCTTGGCAGAAACTTTTCTACATTTTATTCTAATGGCATTTGAGAGTTCCAGCTCACTTGAAGTGTGCTGCTGTTTATTGTATCATCTCCCGGGTGATAAGGTTGGATGCATGCCTAAACCAGATTCTTGGTCCCAGCAGCAAGTACATGGAACGTTTTTTTCTTACAGTTTTCTTGTTCCAGCAAAGAGATATAAAAAAGTTTAAAATTGGATGTATAAGACTGCATGTTCCTGGCACAAGTATGAGCAACATGATTACAAAAGGGTTTCTTTATATCAAGTTGCTTAGACAGGTGTGGAGCTCATAACAAGTTTGGGAATGTATGAGTTTTTATTTATTGGCAAACATGGCTGGGCTTACAACTCTGCCAAGTGGGCAAACCCCCAGTAGGCTGGTGGTCCTCGAGGCTGATCTCAGTCCCAGGACTCATAGAAAAAGGGGGAGCCAATCCACAAAGGCATTCTTGAGTACGTAAAGTAGTACTGCTATAGTATTCTACCAACTCTTACATGCCTTTGTGATTTGGCCCCAAAACTACTAAAGAAGGGATGAAATTTTAATATTCAGTGAAGGAATATTCATTATGAAATCAGTACAACTAGAAATTAATGCGCCCTCTTTGGACTTTTACTAATACAGAGTTGAAGATTTCAGGCCAATCCACATAAGTATTTAAAAGTACTTGAAAGACTACTCATACTGTATAAAATGTTTGGACATTTTTCTTCCTTAACTACACTCTTTAACTTTACACAGAGATCATAATAAATCAGGGAACCATTTCCATAGATTTTTTTTTTTTTGGACTTGCCTATATCTTTAGCACCGCTTGACGAATCTCCATGATTCTTTTCCAAAAAAGTGCCCGGGTGATTCTTCCTGTGCACTGAAAGTTTTGGGGTGATCCCTCATGTGAGGGCCGAGAAAAACAGTGGTAAAAAAAATTGTGTTTCCCAAGGTAATCCCCATAGGACCTTTGAACAAGGCTTGAGCCTGAACCACTGGACGGAATTGCACCAACTTTGGCAGAAAGCTAGCTTTCGGTACGCAGATTGGGCTTTTGCATATTTGGTGTAACTCCATTTAGTAGTTTTTGAGATAATAAAGGTAAAACAAATTTGGACATCTGAGGTCGCGATGACTTTGCGAAGA
Organism: Pleurodeles waltl; assembly: GCF_031143425.1. Lineage (NCBI taxonomy): Eukaryota > Metazoa > Chordata > Amphibia > Caudata > Salamandridae > Pleurodeles > Pleurodeles waltl. Next base: position 155,769,097 of record NC_090446.1, read on the forward strand.
TTAAGAGCTGGTGCATGGCAAATGCACAGCTCTGATTGGCTGCCAACACTTCAAACCAAGAAGTGTTGGCAGCCATCTTGGGACTCGGCTTGAGTCGAGCCCCACAAAAAAAGAGTAAAAAAAGACAAGGGGCCAGGGTAGAGTCACCCTGACCCCTTAGCTCTAGTGGTAGAGTACAAGGGGGACCCTGCCAGAGCAAAAAAGATTTTTTTTTCAAATCTTTACTGCAAAATCGAGACATTGTCACAAATTCATGGGAAAAGTTTTTAAAAAACAAGCGCGTACTCCTTTGCTTATTTTTTTATCAGCCCCCGGGAGGGCCAGGTCCCAGGAGCATTTTTTTAAAATAGGGAAACAGGGGACCTCCTGGCCCCCGCACCAAGGGGGACCATCACCTCTCTCGGGCTATTGTTAAAGTAAATGCAATTCTATGTGGGGAGCGTGGGGCCCCCAGCAGCCCCGTGGCCCACCACCTCCCCAGGGCAGTCACTAAAATTGGTGCCAGGGCTGCATGACCCCCCGCAGCCCCAGGGTTCACCACCTCCCAAAGGTTATAATGTAATTACATGCATCAAGGCTGTGCGGCCCCTGCACCATGGGGACCACCACCTACCAGGTGCAAAATGCTTTTTTGATGTGGGTCTTGCAGCCCCAGGTACTGCCACCTCCCATGGACATTCTGCAAATTGTGTGCATGGAGGCCGTGGGGCTATCTCTCAACATGTTGTTCTCTACATGTGTGGGCTATAACTACACCAAACTCACACCCATCACTTTCATACATTCCTTGGCCTGCCTTTCAAAATTCCCTTTATTTTGTAGGAAAATGCTTCATGTTTGTCCCACCTTGAAGCTGCATTGTTACCGCCTTGCAGGCTGACCCTGCTACATGGATGATTGCACGATCAGCCATATAGCTTAGGGTGGCACACAATTTTTTCTTTTGCCGGGCCGATTCGCTTTGCACGGCCCTTTGTTGTGTATTCCTCTTCCGGTTTTTGAGCATGCCGCTCTTTCTTTGAGGTGTCTGAGCACTTTACATGAGGATGTGAAGTTTTATGGAGAGCGAATTTGATCAGAAGAGCGCCTTACATAACAATGCATATAGCTAGCTAGATCGCAATTGCGCTTTACATCCCTATGTGAAGTTACATATAGTGCGACCTCGTACTTATTTTTTTTTCAAATAACATATTACTCTTGTCTCCCCTCCCATTACCTGAATGCACAGCATAAAACGTTTATCAAAATGGGCACCACGCTTCATTTTCCAGCATGACACTCAAAACTTATTGAGGATGTGTTGAACTGAACATTGCAGGTCGCGGTACCTTATATGGCCAAAAGAGGTCCCAATGGACACACAGGGACAGCCTGTGGCTCTGCACACTTTCTCTGCTTCGTGCACTTACAACAGTAAATGGTGCAGCTTTTTGCAGCTAGCATAGTACAAGTATAAAAACGTTAACGTAACCATGTTATTCCCGCTTACATTTTACATGCTTTACTTAATCTTTCATTCTCTATCAGTGTTTGCTTTTTCCAGGATGTTCTTACAATTTTTTTTTTACATGAGGACGTTATGGTTTATATGGCGTGAACTTGATCAGAAGAGTGGTATACATCACTATGTGAAGTTTCATCTAGTGCAACCTCATACTTATTTTTGAGCACAATACGACAGTAAATGTTGCAGGCTTTTTGCAGCCAGCATATTCCATGTATTAAAACGTTAACACAGACATGTTGCTTCTGCTTACAATTCAGATGCTTTACTTAATCTTGCATTCTCTATGAGTGTTTGCTTTTTCCAGGATGTGTTATTTATTTTTTTCACAGCCAGCATATTACTCTTCTCTCCCCTCCCTCATAACCTATTTCCCATTATCTGATGCTCTAGCGCTGCAAGGTCATACGAATGGCATTAGCCCTATGCAGATATCAGCATTCCACTGCATACAAAAAAAAACAAGAGTAAAAAGAAAATGCCGTTTTCAACACCAATACCTCTAACTTTTGCGCATGCGAGGCTCATGCATTGCAAATGCTTGTTTAAATTAGGTGGTGTGTCGCCCATCTTCTCTGCATATTTACAATAGACCCAATGTTTTCAGTCACATTAACTGTGAGTGGGAGGTTTTTGTCTCAGACACATTTTTTTCTATTTGTTTTCAGATACACACTTGACCGATGGGGGGCGATCAAAGAGATGTGTTTGATGGTATCTCAGCTGTGTATTGATGTGGTCTATCTTCCTCCACCATTCATCCAGAAAGAGGTCTCAAGAGAAAGGCAAAGGGAAGAAAGTCCCACAAGGCTCAGAGGGTGAAATAGGCAGATACCATACGAGACTGCTGGGAGAGGAGAAGCTATGAATGGGTGGGATACTGAAGTACCTTCCACCTTTAGAACTGACTGGTTAGTGTTAGGCCAAGGATTGCTTGACTGGGGAGAGCAATGATATATCTTACCTTTAGATGTGAAGCATCAAAAAGAACCTAATGATTGGATGGGCATGATAATTAATTGCCCTCTCACCCTTAAAATCGATCATTAACAAAAAAGCAAATCAGTAAACGGCCATGGTGAACGATGTGACATCTCGCTCTTAGAAGTAATCCTTTAGGGGAGAGGCCATTCGCTGTCGAGGAATAGAGACCTTACTGCCATGTCACATCTAGGGTACAGACAACACAGTTTATATGATGAGTGATATGCCACATCCCCCTTGTAAGTGGTTGCTTAAAATGATGCAGGTACTGAATGGGCACACATATCAGTGTGTGCCACCTTACCATTAGATGTGACAACTTTATGGACAATCCATGGAATGAAAATTAATTGATAATGAGGTGTCCTCCCCTCCTTAGAAAGTATCCCTCTGAGAAAGGCCAAATAATGGATGGATGGGGAAAGTACATTGCCATCTCCTCGAATCACTAGAAGTAATCCCTTAGAGAAGAAGCCAAGCACTGAATGCATGCTGATGGTAATGTCCCTTCTCTCCCCTACAAGTGTTGCCTCTTTGGAGAGACCAAGCACTACATGTTTGTGGAACTCGAGCTTTGCTATTATTTCCAGGAAAAGTGCATGTATGCAATGGACATTGGTATAGGACTTCCCTCTCACCCCAAGAACTGAATAGTATTAAGACTGAACCTCATCCTTTAGCTCTTTAAGGCAAATTCTTTGGTCCATGTGCCTTGCCACATTATCATTCCAGCATTCAAATGTGCTGTATCTATACCCTCAAAGTGTGTTGTTGACAGGACCTCTCAACAAAGCTTGTTCCCACACCTGCACATGATCAAATGTACAAACAAAGGATATTTATGACGAGTGCTGGAAAAGACGGGGAACCAGTCAGATCCTGGGTTCAGCAGCTCTTCTTCTCCAGATCCAGACAGAACCCGGTGAAATGGCTGTGTGCGGTGCAATTTTTGCCAGGACACATTCAGTGGTGCCTGCACTTGTGTGCTTTGTCTTCCCAGAAGCAACTTGCAAGGGCTGGTCAGGGCTGTCTCTTGCTATCAGATCCAGCCACGGACAATGATTTGCTTCACCTAAAAGGACACCAGAACTCAGGGGCGTAGCTTGGTCTGTATGACTGAGGGGGTATGAGCTTCAGATTACCCAACAAGCATTTGCAATGCAATAGGCCCTGCATTTGCTTGAATTAGAGCTATTGGCATTGTAAATTCATAACTGGACTTTTCTTACCACCTAAATTTATCAACCCTGTCTCATAATTTCGTCTTTTCCTGCCAGATAATTCCAGTGGCCCTGCATATAACCAAAGCACTTCCTTTTAGCTTCTTCTTCTATCTGCAGCAAAAAATGAAAATGCTGACATTTAGCATCCTAATTTTAATCTGCCATGCTGATTCCAATAGAACACCACTTTCACCACCAATCCATCAGAGTTGCTGGCTGGCTAACACAATTCCCTAAAAAAAGACACAATTTAGCCACAGAGGAGAAATAAATTAGAAGGTGTCACCCAAACACATCAAGTGTTCCACCCAGCATAGTATAATAAGGATGTTAAATTGGCCTGAATTATAGTCATAACTGTAATAAGGAGTGATTACTAACACATATACAATTATCATATAAACCGTTATCAGAAATAAACTTTCGGCATTAGACTGTAATGCTCAAAACAGCCCCCAGAGGACACCATAGCAAAAATACCATAATCATACAGTCAGCCCTTAGAGAGCATAACCACATGAAAAAGAATGGGAGAAAGAAATGCAGTGTGACCATATATTTAGCCCCTAGAGGGCACAGTACATTACACATTCTTAAAGCCAGCAAGACTATTACAATGATATTACAAACAAAACCCAAAAAACATAACTTCTCCCAGCTGTAAAACAAAAGTTCCAGCCATGAAAAAGCTAAAAAAAATAAAAATGAATGCTGGTAGGGGTTATTATGTTGGAGTCCTCACCAACATAGTTTGGGGACAAAGAGATGATGGTAACAGAAAGCACATACTGTTGTTAATGCCTTGGTGGTGGTCTGTTGTCCTGGGACCACAACAGGTTGAGTTGTGAACAAAAATGTTTTGTAAATGTAATGCCCTGCAAAGCATTATAGGACAAATTTCCATGCCACAAATATTTTAGTACGTTGATACGCTTAGAACAGCTCCTAGAGAACAACACAATGAAATAAGCAGTTATAAGAAACATGGTCAAGTAACTATACAGTTTGCTCCTAGAAAACATAACCAAAAAAGATGGTAATAAATAATGCACTGTAACCACATATGGAGTCCATAGAAACCATAGTGCATTATACATAATCAGAGATAGTAGACCTAAAAACATGATATTATAAACAAGACCCTTAAAGCACAAGCTATTCTCAGATGTAAAAACAAAAGATCCAGCCACAAGAACGCTTAAACAGACACTGCATGGTGGGAGGGATTATTATCTTGGGGTCCCCAATAACCTAGAGTGGGGACCCAAAGCTGATGTAGACAGAAAGAGCATGTTGTCTTGAATGGTTTTGGTGGTGGTCCCATTGTCCTAGGACCACCGCAGGTCGCGTTATGAACAAAAATGTTTTGCAAAAGTAGCACCCTGCAAAGCATTATGGGTTGAGTTTTGGTGACTGCAGTAAATATTGTAGTATTGGCTCTCCCGCTGTGCCGGGAGAACCGCTTTCGCTTTGAGGATTTTTGTTTTATGTCAAGCATTCACCAATTTCAAGTGTTTTAAGGGGAGAGCCACAAGAAATGACTCTGATTAGGTAACTCTGAACAATGTGACCAGCGCTGCAATACCACTGATCCAATTCATGCTATTGTGCCTGTTCATGCTGTGAGCACCATGGCCGCCATGCAGCACGAAGGGGAGAGACAAAAGAAATAGCATGCCCACGCTGAAGTATATTGGCAATCGTGCAATAATCCATGCAACAGGGGCAGTCTGAAAGGCATGACAAAAATATCCTCAAGGCAGGACAAATTTAAAGCATTTACCAATGACATCAAGTGATTTTTGAAAGGCAAGCCCACAAACGAGTGAAAGTGATGGGCGTGACATAGGTGTTGTCAAAGCCCACTATAGTTGTGTGCTCGCCTAACAAATCAAGCTGGGACAGTGTGTTAAAACACTTTATATGAGAAGCACAGGGGGTGTAAGGGGCAGTGGAAAGAAAGGAATACAATTGTTAGGGGCACTTAAAACGCAATATTTCTTAAACTAATCAACATTTTTAAGGCCTTCAAAACACAGACAAGAGAGTGTGTGTGAGTGTTTTGGCAGTGTGGCATGTAAAAATCTCAGGTGATGTATGACAGGCCCCCACAAATACCTCCCCCACACCCCAAACCCATCAGAGTTACACCCCTGCCAGCACTCCCCTTAGTCAAGTATTTTGCTGATTGGAAGTAGCAGAAGCAGCACACTTTGAAATCAGTGTCATAGATAGGGGAAACAAAGCCACACAGCCTGTTACTTCACACGTTCTTATGAGATAAACTATTATTTGGAGGCAGGATTTGCACATTTCCACGTCTTGTATTTAGGACAAGCATGCATTTTAAGAATTTCAGATGAGTCTGTCTGTATGAGTAAATAACAAGTTTGGGACGGTGCGAGTTTTCTTTTATTGGCAAACATGGCCACGCCTACGACTCTGCCAAGTGGGCAAACCCCCAGTAGGCTGGTGGTCTTGGAGGTTGATATCAGTCCTAGGGGGTCATATAAAGACTAAGGGGCCAATCCACAAAGGCATTCTGGAGAACGTAAAGTAATACTCCTATAGTATTCTTCTAAGTGTTTATTACTAAGTAAAGGAACCCCATTTAGCAACCTTATAATAAACCTTTCAGTTAAGGAATGCCTCTTAGCAACCTTTAAATATCAAACAATTGTAAAAAAAAAAAAAAAAACGTAATGTCCTAGACCTACGACTTGCAGGTTGCATGCAGCTCTATTATGCCGGCTCATTGCTCACTAAGGCCCTCATGATGAGTAGCCTGGAAAATAGGCCTCGTTTCTCCCCACTCTAGAGTTACTCAAATAGGCTCATTATGAGTTGTACCATGAAGGTCAACTAAGAAATGAGGAAATACTGGGGGAATCAGTAACTCCAGATGTGATTTCCGCAGAATTTCCTCATTTTACCCCTGACTTTCACATGTAGATTTCAGGTCTTTTCACCAGCCGATATCCCTGTGTAAATGTAAACAAAAAATGATTGTAATGGGGCCTGTATCTGCTGCTGCAAGACCCATCGCAATAAGGAAGCCACGTGTAAAGAGGGCCTAACCATCAATACAAGGATTGTAATTTGTGGTTTGCAGGCAACATAAGGATATCTGAAACAAAAGCAGTACCTATTGAGCTATCTCCAGAACATACAACTTTGTGACCTGCATGTTAAATGTTAAATGCTATACTTTGCATCAGGCACATTCACTTTCTGTGCTATTTTATGATGAGTTAAACTTGTGACTAGACTGCACCCACATCTGTCCAACATGTGCACCTTCAAGCTATAGTATCCTGGAACTTGCTGGGACCACAAATAGCTCTGTAACAGGAGCATCGTCTCCATAACATATGTGACCCTCAAATTAAACATGACCGGATTTGCTATCAAGGGTCCTTATTGCTATTTTCTATGGGGCTGAGTTTTTTTAAAAATAAATGTATAAATTGACTGAAAGATTCCGCTCCGCAAGAGTCCACCCCATTTCACAAAATGCGTCCTCGCGCAAAAATGTGACATGAGGACACATCTTGCTGTCAAATATGCGATGTGGTAAATTCGCGTTTCGCATAATTAAGCGTAATTTCATGGATGCTTTCCAAATTTTCACATAATTGAAATGCAAATGATACGAATTTCCCACACTGAATATACTTGTTATTCCTGGTCTGATAAAGAATGATCACGTGTGTGCTCTCAGAGCTGACTGGAGTGAGGGGGTAAGGTGTTCCTCGGAAGCTCTGCTCATGCATGACCGGAAGCAGCTGCAAAGCAAATACCTGAGTGAAGCTGATACAGTAGAGATGAGACTGGCTCTTGTTCGCATCCGCCTGGGACAATCCAGTTCAAAATCACAACATTATGGCTTAGCAGGCAAATGACCATTGGGGAGAGATTCGGGTGGTGTGAGGGGGGCACTAGGATAGAAAAGCAAGCCAGGGGAAACATACCCCATCTCACCACCCTGCCCCAGTACGTGTGCACTTCCCATGCAGGTTTATATTGTTATTCTCTGACAGGACCTGTCTGTGTAGAATCTCAGCCATCTTAGAGCCCCCTTAAGACCTGTCACTTAATTCTAATGAGCGAGGTACTTGTAGTAACTGCCTCATCAGCATTCTGAGATACATGGAAAACCACGGATCTATTAACTTAGACCCAAAGATTTCAGCTGCTGAATGTAAAAGTCTTGCCAAAATAAGGGCTTACCAATGGAATGTGACACAGAATTACTGACCCCTTTGGCAATTACCCATTTCTCAGAGTACCCTTAGGGTCCGGGTCATAATAGGCTGGATTTTTCACACTCGCAGAGTTACGGCTGCCCTACATATCTGTAACTCGGGAAGAGGGAAAATACTCTCGCATTTTCTAGGCCACCCTCAGGAGGGTTTAAGTGTCCAGACCCTAAGGCCCAGATTTATAGTTTTTGGTTCAAAATTTAACTAATGCAGTTTTGCGTCAAAAACTTTCTGCTGGCTTGCGTCATTCTCAGATGCATGCCGGGCAGCATATTTATAGAATGGCGCAAGCCGGCGGTAGGACCCGTCTAGTGTCCTGAAAAACGACGTTAGCCCGGTGGGGGTGGCGGTGGGGAAGGAGGAAGCTGTGCCTCAAAAAATGATGCTAGGATGGTTAGAGGCAAAATATGCTTCTAAAAGACTAGCACCGTTTCCTGGCGCACAACTACAAAAAACATGACTCCTGTCTTAGGAAAGAAAGGAGTCCTGACCACCACCCCAATGGCCAGCACAGGTGACAAGTGTCCCCTGGCATGGCCATTGCACCCTGTGCCATGCAGGGGGCCCCAAGTTAGGGAACCCGATGGCACTTTAAGAAATAATGAAAAAATACTTACCTATACTTACCCTACTTACCTGCAATGTGGTCCCCCATCCTCTGGTGTGGGTGGGGGTGTTCCTGGCGCTTGGGGTGGGCACCTGTGGACCCATTCCATGGCCATGGTGTCCGTTGAATAATGTGCTAGGCAATTTTAGCTCCATTATTTAGCCCCACCCGTGCATCATTTTAGCATGGGGGGATAAATATGGGGCTATGTGGATAGCACCTTTTTTTTGGATGGGAACGTGTACCTTGCATCTCATTGACGTAAGGTAGGTTCATGCATCCAAAAAATGGTGTATACTCCAATATTTTGACGTTAGACATGTCTAACATCAAAATATAAATATGGAGTTAAGTTTGCGCCAAATTTGCATAAGAAAATGACGCACATTTGGCGCAAACAAAGTATAACTATGCCCCTAAGTACTAGTTCTCTGGATGTTTCATTGATTGTGAAGTTGAGACTGCTGCAGTTGCTCCGCTTGTCACTTTGGGGTGGTGAGGCACCACCGAGCTCCACCAGTTGATGGTCAGGTGCTCAGTCAGCAAGAGGAGTGTGATACCCAGCAGAGGCCTTACAAATTCCTCAACCAGGTTTTTTTGGAGGTAAGAGTTGCTCCCTTATTAGGATTGTTTTGTTATCACAGCGCTCCTTGCTTTAACTGCATGGGAGTCAGAAGCAGCAAGAGACCTGTCTGTAATACCCCAAAGAGGTGGCCAAGAGTCCTAACAACCCCACATTGCTCCACATAAGCCAACACTTTGGAATCCACCAGAGGGTGAGCTACAGACGACGGTCTGAGTTCCCTGTCTTCAAGTTTAATGGCAATTCATAGTCCCAATGTTTTCGTAGACTTTCTTTACCACAAAGGAATAAAATACATAAACAATCAAGCACAAGGACTTTACATATTATTAAGTAGCTGGTTTCAAAGCAGGATTTTTTTTCTCTGTACAACACAAAGGCAGTCCTCTCTTAACACATTTCCTGATAAAACAAGACAAACAGTATGGAAATTCCTGAGAAAACACGTGCTGAGGGAGTAAGGGGAGACTTGTTTGTTTCAATTCCAATTACTATTTTATCGATCTATACACACACAAACATATATGTGTGTAACTACATATATACATTTATAATGTTCATTTAATCATGAATCCAGAATTTGCAATGCGTGACAACTCACCCATGAAGGTCACAAGGCGCTGAATTGTGGGCACCTGGAGATTGAGTGATTTGCCCAGAAAAACAGAATGTTGAGCAGAAGCCGAGACTCGATCCTGGTTCTCAGCCGGTCAATCTGTTACGCTACATCCTCTCTTTATAATGTCATTGATTTAAAAGCTAAACATATTTTACATTTTAATAATAAGTTAATGGTAATTAATATTTAAAGTATATATATATATATAATAATTTATATATGTAGGTCCATAAACCTATATATGTATATATATAAATCATACATATAAATAACATGCGTGGTCACATTTTTAGTACTTTTGAATAGGCCTGGACACAGTGAACGGAGTCCGGTTTTCGCAGAATTCCACGGAGTTCAAAACAACTCCATGGAATTCCATGATACCGGCATTCCGTGCCATGCGGAGTCCTACTGAATACGCCCACCTCGGAAGTGCTAAGCAGAGTCAGCATCCGAGATGGGTGTATTCAGGAGAGTGAAAGCTGCCTTTTCAGGCTTCTTGTGCACTGGCCTGTTCCATGTGCAGTGCACACCGAGCTGACCGGTGCACAAGAGGCCTGAAACTGCAGCTTTCTTTCGCTGCCTACGACCCTGGCCTGAATTCACGCCAGGGCCGTAGGCAGTGAAAGCTGCCACGCCTGTTGTGCACCGGCCTGTACCATGTGCAGTGCACAAAGGACAAGTTGGTGCACAAAGGGCCTGAAACTGCAGCTTTCACAGCTTACCGGCCTGGCCTGAATTCAGGCCAGGGCCATAGGCAGCGAAAGCTGCAGTTTCAGTCCTTGTTTGTGCACAAGTGTGCACAAACAATGACAACAAAACAGACAAGGACTTACCTGGGTCTTCCCGAGGGTCCTCCTCTCCTTGTCGTCCGACGGCGATGAGTCTCCCTACAGCGACTGTCTCCCTCCTCTGCTCCGGTGCACGCTGCAGTCCAGCTATGGGCTACACAGCGCAAGCGCAGACTGTCTGCACTTGCGCTGTGCAGACCATACTGGGCTGCAGCACGCACCAGGTGAGCTTCACTCTGGTGGTGGGGCTAGTGGAGTTTTTTGGAAAACTGCGGCTCCCAGTAGAGCGCGGATTTCCAAAAACTCTGTTAGCTCTGCCAGCGTAGCGGAGCTCCCTACACACCCCTACTTTTGAACCGTTTGAGCTGGAGACATTTTTTTTAGTTAAAATCTGCATATTATGCGGCAGATGATGGGTTCTGTGGCAAATGTGGCACGTCTATTATTATGGGAGAACCGCTGCAGCCTCACAACCACATTATTCCAGTGGCCCTGTTATATATAGGACCCCATGTAATCTTTGTTTACAAGGATGGTACAGTAAGGAAATTTAATTAGAAAAACCTCAGAAATTCACCATAAAAAACAAAGGTTACAGAGATGTTATGGTTAGATTCAGATTTTGCACAGACAAAACCATAGAAATACAGTAGTTATAGTTATCTCAAGTAACTATAACTTTAACTTATGCCCTTAGGTAACTATAACTCTTGCCCTCGCCTTGCACTGCTAATTACCCACTTTTTATATTAATCGTGACATCTTCTATGACATCATTGGTAATATCACTGCAACGTTTGAAATTACTTTGTGATGATCTCGGTTGTTTTTTTCAAGCGTTTCGGTTGCATGAACTCTGGAATTAAGAGCAAATGAGACCGTTCTCGTAGAACCCCGAGTATAAAGGTCAAGTGAACCTGAATGCTAAAGTATATGTTTGAATTTTCGATAAATCAAGTATGTTTGAGGTACAGTGCTGACGGCTTTTTTCTACGAATGTTGCGATGGACAGATATCCTATGGTGAACTCTTTTGAAGCCCTCTATAAGCGGATTGGATCTGTGAAACACGTGCAGGTCTGCGCCTGTTGGAAATGTGATATGTATACTGTGTATTGTTATGTAATGCTGACAATTCTTTGTGTGGAAATTATCACATTGCACAATAACCTTATGTGACTGTGTGACTATAGATTCCAGACTTTTACATATATAGTTTGATTGTCATGTTCTTCTATTTGAGTTTGTTGTACGAAAATGTTCACATTGTTTAATAATTGCATGAATCTATTGTCTTCAAATGTAGATGTATATTTATTGATTTAATTCAAGTAAAACATTTGAATACTTATTTTGGTGAACTGTGACCTTATGACTTGAAGTAGGACTTTTATGTCTTTAAATGTTGACTCTCCACCACTTTGTACTATTATCTTAAAATATGCATCAGATGGATAACTTACTGAGTGGTAGAGGACGCAGGACCTTGTTCCTTGGATTATGCATAAGGAGCTGTACAGAAAATAAGATTGCAATGCCAGGAAGCCTCGGGTACAGAATACATATTTAGAAATAATTCACAAGTCCCAATAAGCAGCAAAAAGTGACAAGGTCCTAACTATCAGATTTGCAAGGAATATTGACACCCTCCTTGCGTGAAAAGGAAAAAGCCTCATAATATTCGGACACAGTCCTGTGAGGAAAATGTAGTCTCTAAATTTTGACAGAACAAAAAGTAACACCAACAGCATTTCCAGGGTAAATGGAAAAGTTTCTTTCTCTGCCCCAAACCAAAGGCTTTTATACACAATTTTTGCATGGATAAAAAGCAAAACCTACAAATTCAGTGCAGCGTGACTAGTGATAACCCATAATGGACAAATAAGAATCATGATCATTATAACTATTATAGCACTCACCTATTTCTAAGGCAGAGGAAATCTTACATTAGCTTCCACAGCAAAAAGATGATCTGGAAATGTTCAACATAATATGACAGATCATCAACAAAGCTCCTAAAAGGTTTGCACTGGCACCTTTTAGGTCTAGGTTGGGCTCCCCCAGGAATCTTTGGCATGGCATAGCTCAATCACTTTCTTCCTACTCTGAATGTACACTATCAGCTAGAAAATGGCAGAGAGTCTGATTCACAAAAATAAAAGCAGAATTACTCCTGCAGCTATCATACTATTTTTAGAGTAAATGCCTAACTTTTGTTGCGTTCATCTAAGAGTCCAATAGTATGAATGGGGAGATGTGACAGTCACTCATTCCCAGGAATATCGCCAAAAATATTTTCTGATCTCCATTTCTGAGTATGCAAACTCTATTTTGTGTGTGCAGGTGTACATTCATTTTCTTTAAGGTAAGTGTAAATGCAGTACTCCTGTTTTCATTTTTCCTGTGCAGGTGAAATATTTTACATTTTGGAGAAACCCCTTTTTCTATTGGCCTCCCTCCTATTATGGGGATTTTTACAACTCAATCCCAGCCTATAAAAATAATTATTCCTGTCCTTGCCAGCAAAAATAAAACGCCAGCCTACCTCCAGGAAGGTACTGGACAATAGGAAATGTTTTGAATATCCACAAACACGTTAATTTGCAGTTGTGCACACACTTTCGGTAGTATTTTTACCTTGCTGCCTTCTCTATGCACCTAGAAAAAGATTTACTCCCATGAAAATGTATTCATGAATAGCTCTTTTATGAATACAAATCCATGTTTTCAGAATATCAAACATGGCACTACATTTGTAAGTCGAGCTATCGGATCTCCCACCATGACCTTATGTTGGCAAATAGCTTTGTGAATTAGTCTTACAGTAAAAGCAAACATTGGCAAAGCCAAAAGGTCTTTGCCCTCGGCAAGATGGTATGATGATTATGTGTTTTGTATTTTTTATTGCCAGCATATGACACAAAAATAAAAGGAAGACAAATAAAAAAATGTGCTGCTGAATGAATGTGGTATATTTACACTTGCAACAAAAAAGTAATTTTGAATTAAAAAAAATATAAAACTGCGTGTAATTTAAATAGAACAGTACAAGTGCTTATGAACAGGCAGGAGTACTTTGAAGAATTATACAACCCTTTTCTACTTTTAACGCACATCACAGCAAAATATTAATCTTATTGGTACAATGAAAATGATACTAATATCTTTGAATTAGTGTAACCTGAAGACATTGGACCAGATTTACAAGAAACTGTCGCACCAGCTGTGATGCGCCACTTTTCTTGTACACCCCCTACTGGCACGTAACAACACCATGGTAGCACTGTATTTACAATACGGCGCACCATAGCGCACGTTAGGACAATAGCGTCATGATTTATGACGCTATTGAGCAACTTTGCAGGATTATCACCATAAATAATGGTACTTATCTACAAAGTAAACGGAGGCCCATTGAAAGTAATTGGCATGTCATTTTAACGCCTGCTCTGAGCAGACGTTAAAAATTATGCTAAAAATGAAGCAGTGAAATGTAAATTTCACTGCACCATTTTTACGGGCCTCCCACTGCTGGAACACCTCCCTTGCATACATTATTCCTGGTGCAGGCTAAATGTGGCATAAGGGGTCACAAAGTGGTGCAATGCAAGCATTGCACCACTTTGTAAATGTGTCATAGGAGAATGGCCTCCTTAATGCCACATTAGCATGAAAAAACACTGGTGTGACGCCAACAGGCGCTAGGGCCTTGTAAATCTGGCCCATAGTTTCAAAACACAAGTTTCTCATCAGTAATTTTATTGTGCACATGTTGAAATGATATTATCAATGGTGTCATAGAAGGTGCTATGAGTGATGTAATATGTGGGGTAAGTAGTAGTGCACGGCGAGGGCGCGAGTTATAGTTGCCTTAGGACACAAGTTATAGTTACTTGAACTAACTCTATCTATAACTGCTGACTTTCTATGGTTGTGTGTGAGTAGAATGTGAACCGAACTAAAACGTCCCTGCAACCTTTGTTTTTTTAAAGTGAATTTCTGTTTTTTTTAATTAGACTTCCTAAATTTATTGTCACTGTGACCTTTGTTTTTTTCAGTGAATTTCCATGTTTATTTAACGTTAAGTAATTTTAATTTGGTTGTGCATGGTGGGGTTTGGCTGCAGAGCCTGGCCTGGGGCCAGACCCTGCAACCAAGCCACTCTATGCACCAAACTCCACGCCATGCAGGGCCTTTGGCCATGCGCCATGAGGATTTGCTGCAGGCCCCCCAGCCAAGCACCTATATGCACCCAAAGATGTGCTATGCATGGCCTTTGCACCGAGCGGCTGTGGTTGACCGCTGCACCTGAATAGCAGACAGGCCCTGTGCCCTATCTCGTCTAAGCACCCAACCCCATGATACACAGTCTTTGACGGCCAACCTTCTATAGCCCCCCAACCCTCTATGAGCACCCAACCTCATGCCATGCATGGCCTTTGGCTGTGCACAATGGGGATTGGCCGCAGGGCCTGGCTTGGGAGCCAGGCCATGTGCCCTGACCCTACAAGTACCCAACGTCGCGCCTGGCCCATTAAAGAGCCAACTATGTGCCGCGCAAGTCTTTGGAAACAAAAGAAAAGGGGGCAGGGTGGGCATACCCTGACCACCTAGCCTCGGTGTTAAGGTACCCCTGCGACCCCGCCAGGGCAAAAAAACAATTTATAAAAATGTTTTGCCACTAAATTGTGGCAGATTCTCAAATCTGTGGCAAAAAAAAAAAACATGTGGGTCGCCCTTGTTTTCAGTTTAGTTCCTGCGTGTGCCAGGTCCTGGGGGAATTAGGCTATTTTAAATAAAGGATGGGGGCGCATATATATATATATATATTTATATATATATATATATATCAGAAGTTTGAAACTGCTGCCACCAGGCGACGTGGGTGCTCAGTGCAGCTAGCGTCTTCTTATTCTATCCTAATGGGTGCTTGGAGTTCAATTTGATAATATATCTTGACTTCATTACTCTCAGGGCCCTCTCTCTCGGTCGCCAAATAACATTTTCATAACTATAACGTATCCTTAATCTTTGTGTTTTGTTGAAATAAATATATAGATGCAGATTGACAGATAGATAGACGGACAGCCGGCAGGCAGGCAGACAGACAGCAGACATGCAGTCAGGACGATAGATAGATAGATAGATAGATAGATAGATAGATAGATAGATAGATAGATAGATAGATAGATAGATAGATAGATACATAGCAGGGTCATACTTAAAAAAAGTATACTGTAACTCGCCAGTGCAATGCACATTACCTCCCGTCCCTCCCTCGCCTTCCTTTCCAACCAATGAGGCCTCCTGCCTCCCCCTAGACCCTCCCTTCCCCTTTTAAACCCCCCCCTCCCCTACCCCCTCCTGTTCTTTTTGTCTAGCCCATGCTAGACGTTCCCTTTTTCCCAGAGGATTGTGTGCCTACTGATGCCACGGACCGTAAGGTGGATTCAGGGCTTAAGAGGGCTTTTGCAGCAGAGAATCTGGCTCTAAGGGCAGGTATATATTCTGCTTATGCGGCCCAGTCGTTGGTGCAGGACTTTGATAATCTGGCGGTGGCTGTTCAGGAAGGGGCGGAATGTTCAGAGCTCCTAGCCGGGATGGAGCAGCAGGCCAGGTTATTGGCAGATGTGTCTTCAGATGTGGTCCGTACTTCGGCTCTGGCTTCCGGTGCTTTGATTGGGGCTCGTAGGTCCCTCTGGTTACGATCCTGGAAAGCCGACCCGGGGGTGAAGGCTGCATTGCTGAGACTGCCTTTTGAAGGTCGTAACTTGTTTGGGGATCAATTACCGTCCATGCTTTCCAAAGCGTTTAAGGAGCGGAAGCATGCCTCACCTTATAAGGGGGGATCGGCTTCGGGTAAAGGGTGGAAAAAACATTCCCGTTCTTCCCCTAAAGTGGATGCCAAATCTTTTTCATTTAGGAAACGTCGTTTTCAGCCGCGTTTTTCTCCTAAGAAGTCTACTCCTTCGAAAAGGGGTGGGTTCAAGAAGGGGTCCTGACAATCACTGTGGGCCTGGCATGGGGCCGGTTGGCGGAAGGCTGAGACACTTTATTTCAACTTGGGAGGAGAGTGTCAACAATCATTGGGTGCTGGACATTGTGGCCAATGGTTATGTCATCGATTTTGTGGTAGTGCCTCCAGATTCGGGGGTACGTCCCACTCCTCTGCCTACAGGAGGGTCGCGGAGAAAGGCATTGCTGGACGGAGTCCGGGACTTGCTGGTCAAAGGGGCCATTTCCCGCGTTCCGCTGGAAGAAAGGGGTCAGGGCACTTATTCGGTCTTGTTTCTTGTTCAGAAAGTATCAGGGGGGTTTCGACCGGTGCGCAATCTGAAGGACGTGAATGCTTGGATCAGGGCGGTGCATTTCCGCATGCTGTCTATTCAGACTATCTTTCCATTAGTCAGTCAAGGGGACTTTCTGGTGTCGCTGGATCTGCAGGATGCTTACCTGCACGTGCCTGTGGCAAGGTCTTCGCAGAGGTTCCTGAGGTTTGCTGTGGATCAAGAACACTATCAGTTTTGCGTTCTAGCTTTCGGCCTCAAGTCTTCTCCTCTGATTTTTACGAAGGTGCTGGCCCCCCTGGTGGCTTTGCTACATTCAGAAGGGGTGTTTATTCATCCAAATCTGGACGACATCTTGATTCATGCTCCCTCACGGGTCCTGTTGCAGAGGCAGGTGGCCCAAGTTCTGGTGGTCCTGCAAAACCATGGGTTTTTAATCAACTGGGAAAAATCAGATTTAGTTCCATCCCAGGATCTGGTTTTTCTAGGGGCTTGGTTTCGGACTCTTCTTGGCTTGGTGACAGTGTCAGAAAAGAGGTTAGGTGTACTCCAGTCCTTGGTGAGGAAGGTGGTGTTGCAGACTGCCCCCTAGGCTCTTCTATGGTTACGTCTGCAGGGTCATTTGGCGTCTGTGATATTTCTGGTCCCTTGGGCACGTTTCCATCTACTGTGCTTGATGACTTGGTTCTTGAGAAGGTGGGCACCAGGATCCGGTTCCCTGAGGTCCAGGGTTCCGGGGTCCGGATTGATTCGCAGGGAGTTGAGATGGTGGTTGGATGCAGATCATCTTCAGGTAGGGGTCTCTTTGTCTCCTCTGAGCCCGGTGGTGGTGACTACGGATGCCAGTCTCTCCGGATGGGGTGCGTGGATGGGGTTGGCTCAGATTCAGGGGTTCTGGTCCCCTCTGGAGGCGAGTCGGTCGTTGAATTGGCGCGAGTTGAGGGCTGTCTTATTGGCTCTGATCCATTTCCAGGTGTCCCTGAAGGGAAAGGCGGTTCTTGTTCGGACGGACAACTTAGTGGCCAAGGCTTATGTAAACCAGCAGGGCGGAACTAGGTCAAGGGCTTTATTCAGTCTGGACAGGAGGATTTTTGTGTGGGCTCAGGAGTGGGTTCCTTCTCTCAGGGCTACATACATTCGGGGGTGGTCAATGTTCGGGAGGATCTGCTGAGCAGGGTGATTCCTTCCTCTCAAATTTTCTCCCTCCGGAAGTCTCTGTTTCTACATCTGGTTCGGCTCTGGGGGCTTCCGGTGCTGGATGTGTTTGCATCCGCGGAAAACGCGAAGTTAGAGCACTTCTGCTCCCGGTTTTGGTGTCCCCAGGCCTGGGAGGTAGACGGGATGTCGTGTCCTTGGCCGAGGGGCCTTTTGTGTGCGTTCCCACCGTTTCAGCTTCTCAGGTCTTTTCTGTTGAGGGTGCGGCTTCTGGGGGCCGGGGTTATCCTGATTGCGCCACTTTGGCCGCGGGCGAATTGGTTCCCGTTATTGAGGCTGATGACAGCTGGGCGGATGTGGCCTCTGCCTCTTTGTCCATCTCCCCTGGAGTTTCCCTGCCTCCCGCTGGGGTCATTGAGGAGGTTACACTTGACGGCCTGGAAGTTGAACGACGGGGTTTGACGGGTCTGGGGGTACCTGTGGCTTTGAGTTCTACCTTATTGGCTTCCAGGCGGCGTTCCACTTTACTTTCCTATGGTAGGCAGTGGAGGGTTTTTTCTGCTTGGTGCTTGAGCCATGAATTGGATCCTACCTGCGCGTCTATCTTTGAGGTGATGCAGTTCCTGCAGGACGGTGCACAGTTGGGGTTGTCGGTGGCGTCTCTGCGGGTGCAGTGGGCGGCTATTCAGGCCTTTAGAGGTCCGTGGCGTAATCTTCCAGATGAGGGGCGTTTGATGCCTAGATTTTTTCAGGGGCTTCTTAATTTGTTTCCTCGCCCTGTATGTTCTTTTCCTTCATAGGATCTTTCTTTGGTTTTGGATGTGTTAATGGAGGCCCCTTTTGAACCTCTGTGGGTCTGTGATTTACGTCATCTTTCCTTGAAGACGTTCTTTTTGGTGGCCATTACTTCGGCTCGTCGTTTAGGGGAATTGGGGGCCTTGGCCTGTTCTTTTCCTTTTTGTAAAGTTTTTCAGGATCGGGTGGTTCTGGTTCCGGTGCCTTCCTTTATCCCGAATGTCAATTCCTCTTTCCATGCTCGGCAGGAGGTCATCCTTCCTTCATTTTGTCCGAATCCCTCCTCAGTGGAGGAGATCCGTTTGCATTTGTTGGATGTACGCAGGACTTTGTTGCAGTACCTGCGGGTGGTGGCTCCTTTCTGTAAGGGTGATTCGCTTTTTGTTAATTTCGGTCCGGCACGTAAAGGGGAGAAGCCTTCCACGTCTTCCTTGAGTCGGTGGGTGAGATCATTAATTCTGCTGGCTTATTCCTTGAAAGGGGTGGTTCCTCCTCAAGGGATTCAGGGTCGATCTACCAGGGGTATGGCGGCTACGGTGGCAGAGCTTCAGGGGACTTCAGTGGTGGAAATTTGCAGGGCCGCCACTTGGGCTTCTCCTTCAACATTTGTTCGACATTATAGGCTGTCGGACTTGGGTAGTTTGGAGTCGGTATTGGGTCACCGAGTCTTATCCTCTATGAGGTAATAGGGGTGGGGTTTTTGGTGGCCTTTGTGCAGGATATTAATAAACTTCTTGCAACTCAGAGTCCGTCTCCTGTGTTTTTCTTGCTATGTCTCATTGGTTAGAAAGGAAGGCGAGGGAGGGACGGGAGGTAATGCGTCCATTTTCTTGCGATAATGGCATTACTCCTAGTCCTACTCCCTCGCCTTCCTTTCCGTTCCCTCCCGCCCTCCCGGTACGGACTGAGTTGCTGCTTGGGCTTGGTTTTTGTACAGGAGGGGGTAGGGGTGGGGGGGTTTTTAAAAGGGGAAGGGAGGGTCTAGGGGGAGGCAGGAGGCATCATTGGTTGGAAAGGAAGGCGATGGAGTAGGACTAGTAGTAATGCCATTATCGCAAGAAAATGGACGCAGGAAGGATATGCCTCACCTATCACAGGAAGTTGGTTTAATTTATTTAGTTAGAAAACATCTCAAGGTTGTCATGACTTTACAACTAATCTAAAAAACGTAAAGTGAAGAAGAATTAAATATTTGTTCTCGCCCGTGATATCTTACGTTCAAATTTATTTAATTTCAAACTCGGCACAAATCTCAATTTTTTTGCTGTCTATATTACAAGCATTTATGATGCCAAAATGCGTTGATATAATCTATTTCATTCACTCCCCTGACTGAGTCACCCTTATTTAGGAATGTGTTTATTTTTCTTTTCCTTATTTTGAACCCCTCTTGCTTCCTCAGGATAATGGGGTTCATTGTCAATTTTTCTCTTTTGAAAAAAACTTGAAACAGTCGGTAGGCTGTTTCCCATGAACGCAGGCACGAAACGGGTCGTTCTCAGCTCAAAAACGCACAGAGCAACTGACCCATAAAGCTGGTGTGAGACAATAAAATCCTGGAAGAAAACACTAAACCGTACTTTACAGAGTGCGGCTCTCTTGGGTGATTAGGGACTATTTGCCTGTGATGAACTTTAAAAAAAAATTCTGGTGCCGCGCGGGTTGTTTTCTTTAGCTTTTGGAGCGCGGCTTCACGCTGGTGGGTCTCCTGCGAACAACCTCCAAGACGGAAAGGAACCACGCTCGCGATTACTTTCATGATCAAGAAAAGCCCGAC
The DNA here is from genome assembly GCF_031143425.1 of Pleurodeles waltl. NCBI lineage: Eukaryota > Metazoa > Chordata > Amphibia > Caudata > Salamandridae > Pleurodeles > Pleurodeles waltl. The sequence goes on from NC_090446.1 coordinate 155,789,686, forward strand.
GAGTTCTGACAGGAATGCCGGAGCCGCGTGGAAACTTCCAGATCGCGCACTCTAGCAGCTTTTCTGGCATTTCGGCTTTTTAAGCTCCAGGCTTATGTGTCAAGCGTGTGGTACACTTAATCCATCGTGAAGCTGTGTATATTAGTTATGCCTTTTGATTTCTCTTTCCTTGGCCCCAGGTGTTGAAAGCCGGCCTCCTTGCGTGCCAGGGCCTAGCCTTCCACCTTTGGGGTTCGCAATTAGATGTTTGGGAACAGGCAGATGATAGCCTTTCCATTGAACTGTGATGTGTGTGGAGGGCATGTTTACCTACTGGATGTTGGGGGTTTTGCCAGGGAAGTGAGGGTGGGTTCAGGAATCTATATTCAGGCCTGAGATCAGAGCGCACAAGCGAGAAGCTGGCTTGCAAGCAGTGCAGCATTAAGGTCTGTAGCGTGATCAGCACTGCTTGAAGCCAGTTGTAGAACTGCTCTGGTCTACTTCTGTGATACTGAGACGCTTCCTGGTCAAAGTTATGTGCGGCTCCATCCTGAGGGGGCTCTCTGATGCTACAGGAGACTCATATACACGTCTATTTCTTGAAGTCATTCTAGCCTGAGTGATCCCACTTTACATACCTTAGGACTGCCAGATGAGCACAGATCATTTTAGGTAGAATATATTTTATTTATGTATTTAACTTATAGCACAGACTCCACCCATCAGGGTTTCAGAGCACCATGTGAGGCATATTTAAAAGAACATGTCTGTCACATATTGACTTTGGCAGCATTCAATCATAGTTCTCATAAATTTACAAGAGTAGTAACAGACCTGTCAACTTACGAAAAGGGTTCACTGGTGGGGCCTTGAAGGGGCAGGGCTTCGGGTTAGAGCCAGGCACAGCCGAAGTACTTTAAATGTACCACTTCCCCTCTCCAACACCCCAAAATAGCTTCAGAGTCTGCTGTCCTGGGGAGGTTTTCAGCTTATTTCAGCTTCTTGTATTCTTCTTGTATGTGCACACTGTGATATCAGCTTCTCACCAAGGAACTATGGCCATATGTACGAACACATTTTCCCATTGACACAGAATGGGAAAAACCCCTTGCTACATCTGGCCCTATGTGATGGGAGTTGATATTATTACCACATGATGGGACCTGGTGAGTTGGAAGCTCTTTAGAAGTATCACAACAAGGCTAGTATGCACCTAAAATAACAGAAGAGTATGAAATCCTTTAACAAAGAGTGGTTGGGTTGGGGATGGGCATGAGAAAATAGATGGCTAATTAGCGGCTGATGAGGGAACTTGACGGGCTTAATTCTCATAATTTCTGAAGGCTTCTAAGTTGCCTGCTGGTGTAGACTACATCACATCTCAGTATAAAGACTACTGACAAGCCTGGAGCTTTTAAAGCACCAAGCTGGAAAGTCAGTGCTTAAAGACTCATGACCTTTGTGGGTCAGGGTGATCCACCCTTCTAAACTTTGTACATTGTATTTTAATACAGAAAGAAAAAATATTGACTGTGGCACATTCAAGGCACAGCAGCAATATGAATTCTGGAAGAACTAGAGATAATTCCATGAAAGGTGAAAGGAGCAATAAATGGGTAAAAGAAGTCATGCAATTGTACAGTCAAGCAGATGAGGCAGAATACAGACTTAAGGAAAAAATACGACAGCAGCATTAACACATCAATTGTTGGAGGTAAATATCACAAAAGCACCAGATCAGAGTGTTTTGTAACGAGCGGTATTAAGTAGGAGTGATTTGAAGATCTGCATTGAACTGGCCCTCTAGTTCGGTTATAAAAGCAGACACCTCCTGAGGGCCATACTTCGAGTTAGATGGAGAGTTTGAGGGAACAGCTGACTTAAAAGGCCTGTGAGGACTTATAACTCAGAGAAGTTGTCAAGTACAGAGGCTGTGAAGATTGGTGGCTCTCTTGCCTTTCCAGACATTGCTAGAATCCACCTAGTAGATCTGGGAGGGACAGAACTGCACTATAAGGTCAAGATGGTCCTAACCATATGCTTACACAAAATCTATCAGATGTATTTTGGACAATTTAATATGTACATAACATGGCATGTAACTTTAGGAGCTATGTAACCACTACTAATACTGTTTATTGTACAGTGCTCCAATACCCTCGGGTCACATTGTGGAATATAAAACTCTTAAATAAATAAATATACTTGAGATGGCACTGAGGAGGAAAGGTGTGCGAATTGTATTCACCACGTCAGCAGATGGACAGGAGTCCGGCCCTTCTAATTCTTGTGTGCAAGCACTGAGCGGGTTCAGTGATTGGCGAAGCATGCAAGTTACTCACTGTATCAGTTTGGCTTATTCACATGCAGAAATCATTTTCACAGGTCAGAGATAGTGCACACCGATCTATATCTTTTTGGCTTCAGAAACAGACAGCTTGAAACAGTTCATACAATTTATTTGATTTGATATTTCATATCTTATTTTCAATATCTGCCTGTGCTTGCAGAATGCTTTCGGGATTCTCACACTGATACTATCTGAATTTCTTCACTATTCATATTAACTTGTGGCGAACACTTTGTCATATTGCCTTGCCTCTCACTTCTGGCTATTGGGGTTCTTCGGTCTCATCACTCATGTTTAAATTGAGGATCCCATTACTTAAATACTACTCTTAAATAGGACGAAAATCGTCAGCAACAAGAGGGGGTCTACAACATTGTGCTCCTTTCTGTTATTTCTCTGTATTTTAGCTGTGCAGACTTTAGTGGGAGAAAGTGTGAGTTTCATTTGGAATAGAGCTAACTGCCCTGCTGGAAAGAAAATACTACTGAATGTAAGTGGCGGGCTGTGCTTTTGCTCCAAGCAAAATATTGATAATCCCGATTATCAGAAAATTGTTTTGAGACGTTTTTGTTTCAAATCAGATGAAGATGATGGTAGGGATTCTGCAGCATTCTCTGGATTGAAGGTTAGCAGTAACCTTTTTGGTATAATCCATGTGAGTTATGCATAAAAGATGCCCAAAAGAAGAAAACTGGTTTATCAGTGTTGCCAAAAGTACCTTTTCGAATGATGGGAAGACACATTGTCAAGATAAAATGGATCTACCAAAACTATTCCACTGTTTCCTTCAATGGCCATGGTTTAGGTTGAGATTAAATCAGAGGGATGGGTGTGTAGTTTGGAAATGTAAGGAACATTCTTGCTAGCATTAATAAATGCACAGAACCATAAGGAAGCAAAAAACTTTGCACGCCCCTAACCAAGACCATGCCGCAAAAGAACAATAGGGTAATAAATAAACGCTAGGCAATGGTATAAACAAAAACTTGTGAGGCAGTGCCACATCTAGCTAGTAGCTCAATGCAATGCTACATTTGCATGACATATACTAGGATGTATATACACAAGGAATGGCATTTTTCAACTTCCGGGCTATGTTGGGTGCTTGGCTTGAATGATTAAATTTTGCACTTTAAAAAAAGTTTATTTTTTGTTGCTTTTTCCTCCTGCCACTTACCTTCCACGTGTTGCTTGCCGCCTGCATTTCCCTCACCACCTGTTGTGTTTCTGCCCCCTCCATCCTCCCCTGCACCTCCCTTGTGTTGCTTGGGTCCCTGCACTTCCCCACCCTCTGTTGTGCTGCTGCTCCCCCCTCTGCTGCCACACCTCCTTCATGTGGCTTCCCCCCTGCCCCCCTCCCCATATTTGTTGTGGTGCACCTGCCCCACGGTTCCCCTGCCCCCTGCAACCCTCCTGTCCGCCACAAAAAACACATTAAACAAAGCCAAATAGCTCTTCTGAGAGTGTGTGCTATTTGCCTTTGTTAAATGTTTTTAGACATATTATACAGGAACCAGGGTGGCTGTGCACCATGACTTAAAGAAAAAGCCTGCTAAGACGTGGTCAACGATGGCCGCATCATAGCACTTTTTGTACTTTAAGTCATTCTGTACAGCAGCCTGTGCTGCTTCACAACATGTCTAAAACAAAATGTTGACAAAGCCAATAGATCTTGCATTAGGTGCTATCTAATGGCTTTGCCAATGCTTGTTAGAATAAGGTATTGCTCCCCAAACTCCAAAGAACCCTCAAATATTTGTTGACGTAGGCAGCAAGCTCGATAGACAGTCATTTCTGCAGAGCTGATCGACTGTACTTTTGTGAATCTGTGTTGTCATTCTTCCCTGGACCACTGGATCAGCACTACCATCATCACTTTCTTTTGCTCAGACAGTTTCAGTCTTCATGGTGCAATGGGCAGATGTTCCTGGACTCTTCACTTGACTGCTCATGTTGGGTATATGTCTGTACTTCAGGCAACGTTCTAACAGTCAAACAATAATTCCTCTTGGGTGAAACTCCATTCCATGCTCCAGAGACATAGAAAGAGTTTTGCCAACAGTCCCCTGATATGCAGCGTCCTCTGCTACTGACATGCACAGTGACAGATAGATGCCAACGCACACAACTAGAGTAGCCAGGTACACAGTCATTCACAAGTGGCAAACTGTGACATATCAGACATAGACATACATACACGTACATGCAGACATGCACACATTCATGTACAGAGACATTGATATGCTCGCACACACACACACACACAGAGGCATAATGTGTATTTTTAAATGCGCACATTCACCACTTGGAGGATCAACAAAAGATGATTATTGTTACCCAGCTCCATTTATCAACCTCAGAAGGATGAAAGGCTGAGTGGACCCACCAGGAATCGAACACAGAAAATTGTACACACACAACACGTGAACATGTTCACAAGCACTCATGTGTACACAATTGCCCACTTACATGCGTAAGCAGGCACTCAAGTGCGTACACTCAAATGCACACACACGCACTAATGCACACATGCTCAAGTACACAAAAGAACACTTACATGCAGAAACATTCATGTGCATACTGGAATATACTCAAATGCTCACACACTTATTTGCACACTTACTTGAAAATCACACTCAAGTACTCACACACATCTCATACTCACGTGCATACGCCCTCATGGACACACTTACAAACACACATTTACACTCACACAACATTCAAAACTTTACTTATTGTGGCAGTTATACTTTCTCTGTGGTAGTAGAGCAGCAGCCCCAACCACTAGGCAGACCCCACATCCCATCAGCTTGAAAGCAGCAGGATACTTGAGGATATAGAGGCCCGATTGAACGTTGGACCAGAGGGCAACAAGAGGAACAAAGCTGGATGGATCTGTTGGTGAAACACTGCTTGCCTGCGATGCAGACGAGTTTGGCTGACTCTAAGCTCCTTCACCACAGGTGACATCAGTTGCAGTGACAGTGAGGAGACGTCATCACGCAAGGAAGTCTTGCGTGCACAGCTGACCATTGCTGCCTCCGCTACATTGCAGGGTTCAGTGTGCCAGGTGCCTGTCAATGCACATTGCCATTCCAAGATAAGATCTGTGCAAGGGACCTATCATGATGTAGGCTGCAGCGAGGGGAATGACCACCCTGCACATTCTGGAATTCATGCTTGCCGAGCACACCAGACCAGGCAGTCACCTGGACCATGCTGCCCGATGGCAATAAATATTTGGGTGGTCATCCGACTCAAAAACGTCCTTGAAGATACACCCCTAAGCATCAGTAATAAATTGTGGCATAGTAAAGCAAGCATTGGCAGAGCCAATAGATCTTACCCACAAGAGCTGTTGGCTTAGTTAATGTTTTGTAGCCATGTTGTACAACAGCACGTTTTTGCTTCTTCAGTGCAACTGAGAGGGAAGGCTGGATAAAAAGACCAAGGTGGGCTAGGAATGAAAAAAAACTCTATGTCTTGGCAACAGAGGATGTGTGTGTGGGACTGGGGAAAGCAGACAGAGAACGGAGGGTGGGAGGTGTAGCATCCTCCCAAATCCAGGAGCATGCAAAAGAACACAACACACGCTGAACTCTAGATTTAACACCTTTATTCCTGAGCATACTATCACACACTGCTCTGATTAGGTCATAACCGTTAATAACCACACCTTACCGCCTCACAGCAAGTTACATGATCTCTCTCTTAGTTCCACCCAGAACCACAAGGGTCCTAGTGTACCTAGTCTCATGACACTACATCTTCCCCCTTGTTAAATAAAAAGTACAAACAGCAGATATATCATATCTCTTCAATGGTTTGTTGAGGTGCTCGCACTAGTTGGCCAGATTGAGTTGTTTGAGGTAGTTGAGATGCACTCTGGTCGTGCGCTGATGGCACAGGTTCTCATGCTTAATCTTGGCTGTCAGGTGGAATCGCCTCATTCATAATTGCAGGAACTGATGAACATCGAGGTAGGTACTTAAAATGTGACGAGTTCCATGTGATGGTCTTTCTGGGATGATGTGCTGTCACCATGTGTCCTTTGTACATCACCAACCTCAGAGGATCAACAACAAACAGTGTCTGTTTTCCGCTTTTGCTTCTGCTTGGCCAGGACCCAGTCATCATCATTCAATGCTGTTTCCTGAGCTAGTTGATACCAATCTGCATATATCTCTTAAGGTTCTTATGGTGGCTACAATGCCACAATGTCTTCTTTCTTGGTGGTGAGTCTTGATTCCGTTTCTCACACTAGAATGTTATTGCTTTTAGCTTTTTGCATCATCCTGGTTGTCACTGCCTTTGGCATTTCGCTTTGTATTGAAGATGACTCTGAGTTATGGTGAGACACAGTCTTACTTTTTTCAGCCTTACCAATGGATTCTGATGGACCTTTCAAATACTCTCCTCCACAGGGCTTTCAACCTTTTTGATGGCCGTATAAGGGTTGGAGTGGGGCTTTGACTACACACACTCCAACTTCAAACTGTTTCTCATCAAATTGAGCTCATGTGGAACACAGAAGCAGTTTGCTGTGTTGTTGGGAACTCTTAGAGAGAGCAGCCTTGTTTCTGTGTGGCACGTATCCCACCTTTGTCACCAGTTGTATCATCCTCCCCAGCCAGGGAGCATACAAAAGAACGTGCCACACATGGAGCTCTTGATTAGACGCCTTTATTCCTCGCCATATATTTACACACTACTATGGTTATGTCATAACCGCTAATAACCACACCTTAACACCCACCAGCAAGTTATGTGATCTCTCTCTTAAGTCCACCCAGAACCCCAAGGGTCCTAGCACACCTAGTCTCACGACACTACATCGGGGAGGTCCTTCAGGAAAGCACATGGACAATGGAGGGAGGGTAGGAGTGGCTCGGGCAAGGAGCGGGAAAATGAAGGGTGGGAATGAGGGGCTGCAGGCAAGCAGATGCACAGCAGAGGGTGAGATCTGGAGGGGCTTGGGCCAAGCACAAGGACAATGGAGGGTGGTCAGTGGGGGCAAGCCGACAGTCACTAGAGAGAGGGAGAGGCTGGGGACAAACACACAGACAACAGAGGGTAGGAGGAAGGAGCTGGTGGCAAGGACGCAATGGGCCAGCGGGCAGGAATGCCTAGGGTGGAAAACAGAGAGGGAGAAATACGCATGGAAGACAGCCGGAAAAACACACTCTTGTTGATTGCTTAAATAAAATAAACAAGTAGAGCCTTAAAATGCACAGTGGATGAACACAAGTAATGTGTCCATGATCCAGGATATGGATAAACACTCAAAGAGAAAGGCAGCCTACGAAAACTGATCAAAAAGTAGCAAGCAAATGGGAGTGACACTGAACCAACCAATGGTAAGCAATGGGCAGCCGTGAGCCCCCTGTAAGACAACAAAAGGTCTTGCAAGACAGAGCCCATGTACTGTCTTACGCAAGCCCAAAACACAGCGTAAGGCTGCAGTGAGCAGTGTGTTGTTTTTCTCCAGCATCCATTGTGTGCTCTATTACAAATAGGCTCCACAAAGATATTTAAAGATCAGAGCAAAGGTTTATTGGAATAATCCATCTTCTGTCTGGCAGGAGTCCAAAAGGCTAACACGTTAAATGCAAATTGATTTAATTCCTATGTCATCACTTGTTGCCTTAAGTAGACAGCTCTATTTCATTATTTTATCCTCTGCAGAGTTCACATGAGAAAGATCGATAGGTTAGGAAGGCACTGGCTGGCGTCGGCTTTAATAATTCCCTACAAAATATGTTGAGGCCTTGATTTTGGCGCTGTGTGGCTAAATGCCTGCACAAATAGCCCAGTTGCTAGGAGTGAAAACCTTGCCACAGCTCAGGGGACAAGTGAAAGCAGAGCTCTCCCTTGCCTCGGCAGTCTGGCAGCGTCACATATATAGACATGTATTCCCCGCTTTAAATTCTGATTCTGGTTCACGGTTATTTACTGCACATGTTCCAGGGCTGAATGATTTAAAAAGTGAATGCGCCCTACCTGGATTCAAGTGGTGTTTATACAATATCGCTTTACACATTTAACAGCTATGGGGAGTTTCAGAGGAGGTTCACTAATATGGAACAATCTGTTGGCATTTTGTTGTCCAACCCTTCTTTGATGGATATCTTTGAAAAGTTAGTGGTTATGAGATAGGAGTCGTTCCTATGGTTTGCCAATAGGCTGCTTTAGCTGTCTGGCACGAGCCATTAGCACCACATAACATACACCACACACTACACACCACACAAAATACAAATACATACATAAAACTGCCTTTAGAACATGTCCTTTCAGTCATTGGCTAATGTGGTTTAGCTGGCTTTAGGCACTGGCTAACAGAATTGACCATCAGTGTTACTTTCAGTTTACAGTATGTAAACATTTTAAGATAAGTAGTTTCGCACACAAACCTTTAATAAATCCCTTTTACTCCCCGCCCCTTATGCTCTCTCTGCTCACACCAGACTTGTTCTTTGCTCCCTGGTGCTCCACCAGACATCCCCGTATTGCTCCCCATTTTTTAAAATGTTTATGCAATTTGAGGGCCTAGCAGTTGCAAACTGTGACAGGCCCACTTGCTACTCTTTTTCTCTCTCCAACCACTTTACAGTTTATAATCACTTTGCAGTTATGAAATGGCTGTCGGCCATGTTGGACCAGTAAAGTAAATTACCCAAAATGACCCGTAAACCTGGAATGTTTCCTAACCGTTCAAGGATAAAAACTGAGGATGTGCATGTATGGAAATGCATAACAATGCATGCATACACATGCATCATGACTTACGAGTGCCCATTTTGACTTTTGTACTCTACTATTTCAATATGGTTGATGGCTATTTAGGAACAATATAGCAGAACTAAAAAACCTGGATTGGAAAAGCCTGTAATCCAGCACTTGCTTTTTAATAGTGAGGCCTACTGTCAGGATGTACCTACCTTGTTATAAGGGTCCAAAGAGAGTCATGCACTCATCTATCCAGGGGCGGCTCCTCCATTTGGGCAGAGGAGCGTCACCCCTCCACCAGCAGTGGTAGCTGCAAACCTTATACTGAAAAGGTGGGGCTACGGGGGTGAAGAGTAGTGAGGGGGAGTGCTGTCCACTCCCCCTCACTGCGCATGTATGTTTGGTCAGCCGCCTCCGGCTGGCCAAACATACACGTGCACTGGGCTCTCTCCAGCCCAGCAACACAGTTGCTGGGCTGGAGAGAGCCTGCACAGGCTCCCAATCTGCCTGGGAGCGCCCTAGCTGGGCACTCCCAGCCAATTCTGATGCTGCTTTGAGCAGCATCAGGATTGGCCGCAGGGCAGGCTGGGAGCCTGCGTCTGTTTACAGCCAGCGACGAAGCAGAGGAGCGGAGCGGCGTGCAGCAGCAAAGGTAAGTTTATTTTCTTTTTTTATTAATTTATTTTTTATTTCCTTCCCCCTCACCCCCGTGCGCCTCCCCTTCTGCGCTTAGTGAGTCGCCATTGCATCTATCTCTCACCACCTCCACCAATGACCACATACACAAGGATATGATAGCTAGTGGTAAAAACGGGTAAAGGGAATGAGATAGGAGAGAAAGCAGAAACTCTGGCTCCTCACTATTGCTGATCACTCATGTCTATGTGGCATAGTGGATGTTTTAACTAGGGGTGGGTGGAACTCGTGGAGTTTGACTGTGCAATTCACCAGATTTACATGAATCCTCTGCGAGATTCAGCGGAGCTTTGACAATGGGCAGAATAGGTACGTTGCACTGTTCGCACTGATATTTAGCACCTGGCACTCGTTTTGCACTGAAAAATCAGTGCGAATGGCACAAAAAGGGGCACCCTTCTCAAGTTCTCAAGTAGATTATTTACTTGAGTGGCAGCTTTCTGGCCGTTAACGGCCGTGACCTCCCGCTACTGCCCGAGGTGCAGAAATCTCACCGGGTTCCCTCCCAGCGACCCAAATTTGTGCATGCCGTGTGTGAGTAAAAACTCCACCACCCGGCGTTTGGCAGAGTTTGTCTGGTACTCCGCATTATGTGTAGTGCCAAAATTCAGCCATCTCAACCGGCGGGAGCAGAATTTATCACCCACCACTAGTTTTAACAGCGATATCTACTGTCAGGATCCACTAACTGTGTGCTCAGTTTCCAATAGGAATGATGCACTTTTCTGTATCTCCACACCTCTACCAATGACTACATACATGGGTATGAGGGCCACTTGTAGAAATGGGGAAAAGGGAATAGGTTAAGAAAGAAAACAAAGATTCCAGTAATCTGATTTGTAATTTCTGTTGGTCACTGATCTCTACATGACATTGTGGATGTTTATAGGCAAAGAAATATCTATAGTAACTTGCCATGAAAGTTCTGCACTTAACTGCAACAAAGAGCTAATATATTGTAGTGTTATCGCTATGTAACTAACACTCTGTACTTTGATGTGGAATTTAATTCTGAAACTAAACATACAAGAAATTAGTAACTTAAACCTATGTCCGCAAACACTTCTCTCTGTGAGTAGAATAACTACCCCAAGCTCGGTCACCATACATCTTGTGGAAGATGACCTTTAGCTTTTACTTGCTACAAGAAAATTAGTGAACATTAATATTCTGAAGCTCCTATTTAGCAACTTATATATACATGCTAAAATTCTAATACCTTATGCTTTGACATATAGACATAGCATGAGCAACACATTGCTGGCTTACAACTGCACATTCCTGGCTTACCAATGCTTCCAGTTCCATCACAGGATAAATCTCAAGTATATGAAACAATCCTATAGTCCTTATGATAATTCATTTTAAATGTTCAAATATTTCAAAGTACGATTCCACCATGCAACATGACTTTCCAAATATACTTCTCTGTATTACCAGTGTTCTTGAAACAAGTCCAAAGGAAGCATCTGTTCTTTGAAAAGAGAATCTTAGATTAATGTGGTAAGGTATTGCCTGCAGCAACATCGCTGCCTAGCAAAGATGCCATTGCCTATGGGGAAAGTTAAATCCAGATATCCAAGAAGGCCGCAGCATCTCCAAACTATGTGAGTTCATGGCTTGCTGTGAAATGTAGTTCATTGTCAGGGTACTGTTAAGTAAAACATTCTCCATTGCCTGCGAGGACTCAGTCAAGGCAGCGCCCCCACTCTACGGGGACTACCAGCTTTCCTTTTCAGAAATGAGGTATGTTCTGGTTTGGAAAGTCACTCCCCTGTGTTCACTGAGTCTTAGACAGTAAGCAATACCTCATAAATGTTGTTAAGATATTTTGTGCCAATGTCATAAAGCTGTAATAACATTTGATTTGAAGTGCTGAAAACACTTTATGGTTTTATATTCAGTTTTATCCTTAGTTTACTAGGCAATTTTTCATCCTGTTGAAATCTCCTATGTGGACTACAGCATTTGGCGGCATTTCAAGCAAGCCCCTATACCATGCTGCTCCATGCTGATGACGGGCTAAACCCAGAAACACGTGTACAGGGATATACAGCACTTGCTGCACCTACGGAGGTGAAAGACTTTATTACGTTTTGAATGGACTACGAATTTGACTGCATTTACAATGAAGCATTGGGGTCATACTTTGTTCCTGGAGTGTAGGCAGTGTGCTCCCTTTCTTTGAAAGGTCCATCAAGTGACACCTAAACTTGTGTGTGGCTGTCTGGAGGGAATGCACAAAGCCCAGCTGTAACCCAACCCAGGCATATATTTACAGGCAGGCAGAGACACAGAATGGTTAAAGAAAGAAAATAGTAACTTTCTAAAAATGGCATTTTCAGTCTTACAATTTAAAATCCGACTTTACCCGGGATGCGTGCCCCGGGGTTGGATGGGTTCACTGGAGTGTTCTACAAGCAATTTAAGGACGTTCTTAGCCCTTACATCCTCTCGGTGTACACCGAGACCTTTAAGATTGGGGCCTTGCCGGAATCGATGAGAGAGTCGGTCATAGCTCTGTTGCTGAAGCCTGGTAAAGACCCTCTAAATTGTGGGTCTTATCGCCCTCTCTCTTTGATAAATTTTGACAGCAAAACGTTAGCCAAAATTATAGCCACACGTCTATCCCTTTTGTTGGAGACAATCATCTCCCCCACTCAGTCCGGCTTTATCCTGCACCACTCCACTTCTATTAACCTACACACTATATTTGGGGTGCTAAATAGAGTATCCCCTGAGGTTCCGGCTGTGGTTGTGTTATTAAATGCTGAAAAGGCTTTCGACTCGCTCAAGTGGCCTTTTCTGCACGTAGTCCTGTGAAAGCTCGGGTTCTTCTGGGGCTATACCAAATTGACCTCTCTGCTCTGTTCGCGGCCCCCGCAGCTCTACGGCTCAATGGTGAGTTTTCTCCTTTTTTCCTAGTAACGCGGGGCGCTCGGCAGGGTTGCCTCCTATCCCCCTTGTTTTTCATCCTGGCTATGGGCCCATTAGTGCACCATCTGTGCAAGGGTCATATACATAGAGGGCTGCGATGGACCACAGGACCGCTGCTGGTGTCACTGTACGCAGACGATATCTTGTTGTTCGTCCGTCATCCTGAGATCAACCTTGCACCAATATTGGAAGAGGTAACTCGTTTTGGCACATTCTCGGAGCTCCATATCAACTGGGCTAAATCAGAGAGTTTCACATTGACTGATGCTACCCAACTGCCTGTGATGGGGTCCCCCTTGCGCTGGTGCTCTGATTCAGTGAAATACCTCGGTATTCACTTACACAGAGACAGGGAGCAGGTGATCCAGCTCAATTATGGGCCCACGGTGGAGAGACTTGCTGCCCAGGTTGACAGATGGGTAAAACTACTGATATCCATGGTGGGCCAAATATCACTCCTTAAAGTGGTGGTCCTCCCACAATTTTTATATCTGCTTCTAAACATTCAAATCCTGCTTACCAATTCCTTTTTTTGCAACGGTCCATAGCCTGACTATCCATCTAGTATGGGCTGATCGTCATCCGTGCATTCGCTGGGAGGTCCTGACTCTCCCGTATGAGCATGGTGGATTTGGTGTTCTGCACTTCCAGCTCTACTACCTTGTGGCACAGTGCCACTACACATATCATTAGTATCACCTGGATGCTCATCTCCCGAACTCTATCTGGGAGAGAGACCTTTCTGCCCCTGTTCCGCTGAATGCCCTCCTGCCTGGGGGTGTCCCGTTACATAGCAGCAATATTCAAGCTCTCTCTACCACCAGCTGGGCATGGCACAAGCTTGCTCATGTGCTTCACTGCGACACACTTTATTCTCCCACTTTGGCACTCATAAATAATCCATTTATACCCATCACTCAAGAGACACTAGTCCAACGCACACTGTGCACTTTCCATCTGGATACCTTCGGGGATGTTTTCCGGGATGATCACATAACCTCACGCACCACAGACATTCAATTCACTGATGCCACCCACTCACAATGCTTTGCCACATGTGCTTTGGCTCCTGCAGAGTTCGCTCCTCTTACCTTGGTGGCTACTTCGGACTTGGGAGCACGCTTGGTATCCAAACTTTATTTATCTTGTAATAAAGCTCTCCTGATACCGGACACTCAACTCAGGGAATCCTGGGAGAGGGATCTGGGTCGTCCCTTGTCGCAGAAGGTGTGGGACGCGTGCTGTGCGCAGACCAGGTTTGTCTCACCCAATCAGCATCATAAAGTCCAGTTTACATTTCTTAGGAGAGTATACATCACGCCCACAGATAAGGCCTGTATCAACTCGAACCACTCCTCTGCCTGCCCCAAATGAAGTGCTCCAACTGCTGAATTTATACATATGGCCTGGACCTGTTCGGGGGACCAGTGCTTTTTAGTGCAAGGTGTATGACAAATTGTACGCCACTTTGCAACCTGTGAGTTCCTGACCTAAGGATATCTGGCAACCGCTGAGAAATTATTTGTTTGTGCTTTCCTCTTCTCCTCCAACGTCCCAGGCGTCTGGGATACCAGTAAAGGTTGAGTCCACCCTGCTCATGCATTCACTCTGTCTTTATGTTTTCACTCCCATGCTTGAACTGCATTGCTGTTTGTTCCCTGCATATATCAAAATGATAAATATATATATTTTTTAAATCAGACTTTATATTATAAGTTGTGATTTTAAATTGTGAGTTCACAGACACCAGACTCCACATTTCTATCTTTTCCCAGTTGGGAGTTATACGAAAAAGATGATTTAAGGTAATCCCAATGTTATCCTATGGGTAGGGATAGACCTTAAAACTTAAAAGTACATGCCAACATTTGCAAATACATTGCACCCTCCCGTTTGGGGTAACTAGGGCCTACCTTAGGGGTGACTGGCATGTAATAAAAAGGAAGGTTTGGGTCTGGCAAGTAGGAAAACTTGCCAGGTCAAAATGGCAGTTTAAAATGGCACACTCAGCCCCTGCAATGGCAGCCCTGAGTCGTGTTTAAAGTGCTACTGTAGTGGGTGGCACAATCAGTGCTGCAGGTCCACTGGTAGCGTTTAATTTACAGGGCCTGGGAAAAGGTAGTAACATTTATTACGGTTTTATGAGTAAATCAAATATGCCAATTGTGGTCAATCCAATGTTACCATGTTTAGAGGAGAGAACACATGCACTTTAGCATTGCTTAGCAGTGGTAACGTGCCCAGAGTCCTACAACCAACAAAAACAAGATCAGGAAACTAGGAGGAGCAAGGTAAAAGTTTGAAGACAACCCTGCAGAAAGGGCCATTTCCAACACAACTCGCCGCCAGCCTAAAGCCAGGGGATACTAATCAATCTCTTAATGGACTTGTCTGCTTAAGGCGATAGAACTTGGACAACGGTCCACTAATCCTGGCACTGGTCCTTCAGCCGAGAGACTGTACCTGGAGGCCTTTGCCCACACCCAACCCTTTTCCTACTCTTGAAAAGGACAGGGGACCATTTTGCCCCTTACTACACTAGGACCTGTCTAGGTCACTTTGACCCTTCCCCAAACTCTGATGAGGAAAACCTGAGCCACCCCCCTTAGAATAGTATCCAGATACTTTGGTACTCACCTAGAAGTCTGCCTCCCTTGCATGCTCCCTGGGGTCATAGAACTTACAATCTACCAGGTGTTGGTGTAGCTCTGGAAAACAGTAACTGGACATATGCTTTCTAGCAACCAAATTATACAGCCCCTCAAATGTGTTCACCATACTACCCTTCACCCAGCCATCCAGTGCTCTGCAAAAGTGACCCACAAAATCCCCCGAGGACTGACGAGACAGTTTCCTACTGCCCCTGAGCCTCAACCTGCACAGGGCTCTGGGGTCAAGCCATACCTCTTGACATCTCTCCCATCTAGGACATCCCTTTCATCACTAGGTATATGCCTTCATAGGACAGCCCCAATCCTCCTTGGGGATCCTGTGCACTACTAGAATGATCTCATACACCTCAAACCACCTGTCTATGTCCTCCCCCTCCATGAAGACAGACACCAAATAGTTGGGTGGGTGGACCTTTCCCTCAGCACTGCACATGGTACTTTGGCTGCCATCATTTCTGCTAAACTCTGCCATCTGTTTAGCCTTCAAGTCTAGCTCCTTGAGACTCCGTTCATGAGCCAGCAAGATCTTCCCTTCTTCCATGGCTCTCAGCCTCAGCTGCCTCCATGGCAAGGTTTTCCCTGGCAAAGGCCCTTTTAACCTCTGCCATCCTCTCCTCTGCCAGGGCTTTGTCAGCCTCAGCTCTTTTCTCTTCTGCATCCAGTTGGGCGAGCTGCAGCCTCAGGTCCCTCTCCACCTTTCTGTCCTTGAGCTCCTCAGGAGATCATTGAGGTCCCCTTTCTCCCCTGGATCCAATGCACAGTCATTGTTCCCCTCCGCCTCATCTTCCCAGGGCCACAGCCCTCTTGGGCTTCCACGTTTGGGATCCCGGAGATTCCAGGGCATTAGGTCCTTTATAATTCCAAAGGGGTCCTCAAAGCATACAGGACTTCCCGAAGGTCCTGCCTTGTGGATCTCTTAGACATCTTCAGCCCCGTCTGCTTGCAGAATACTTTCAGTTCAGTCCTAGTGGAATCCCTCAGGAAATTGAGATCCAGGATTGGCTCAATTGTGCTAAGGCACTATTGATGCAACAACAAGAGCCCCAGTGCAAGAAAATTAAAATGAAGCAGCCATAAAATATAGAAAAATTACTGATTGAGAGAAACTCATAATGGTCAGAGATGTGAGTAGTAGTGTACACCAAATTACTGTAAGGCACTGCAAAAATAGAAGTCCTATCCTCACCCCTGATCACCAATGTTAGAAATTGGGTATGTATTTGGTAGAGATTTGCACACTGTCTAAATAGGGACCATAATCCTAGTCAGGGTAAGTCAGATATACACCCTACATTAAACTGTGCTTACTCCCTGGTAGCTTGGCACAGACCAGTCAGGCTTAACTTAAGAGGAAATTTGTAAAGTATTTGTGCAACACCTAATTACAGCCACACAGTGAAATACACCACAAAAAGACTTCACAGTAGTTTAATAAAATAGAGATAATTTATCTGAGTAAAACAAGACCAAAACAACATATATCCAAATAGCAGAAGTCGAGATATGCATTTTTAAAGATTAAGGGCCTGATTTAGAGTTTGGCGGATCGTAATATGGCAGATGGGATATCTGTCACGTTTGTGATGGAGAAACCCATCTGCCAAACTCTAAATCAGGCCCTAAATGTGAAAACAGTGCTTAAAAGTCTATAGCTGTCAAAAGGTTACTTGGGGTCACAAAGTGACTAGTGCAAATCCTAAATCCAGGCCAACCATGACGAAGGCTGGGCCAGCTACAGAACCCATGCAGCGTCCCCTGAACAGTACCTTTCTTGGAGCAATGCATCAACAGCGAGGACACAATGCATCAATATTTCTGCTGCAGAACCCACTTCTGGGACCCAGGACTGGACCCCCGTTAGGCAAAGGGTAGGACTCACAGGTAGCAGAGTCCAACAGTACCAGGAGAGTTGCAAGCAGTCTTTGATGAACCTGAGACTGCAGACAAACATGGGGAAAGCCAGGAATACCTTGGAGATTCTTGGGTTCAAGGATGTTGAGAGCAAGTCTAGTCCGTCTCACTGCAGGAGAGAAGCAGCAGACATCAGGCCAACACAGTAGAGCAAACAGCAAAGTGGCAGTCCCTCCTAAAGTACAGCACACAGCAGCAAAAGGCCAATATTGCAATGCAGTTGCAGAGTGACTGTCCCTCATAGCAGCACAGCAGTCTTTCTTCCTGGCAGATTGTCCTTGGTTCAAGTAGAGATCTGATTTCGTGGGGTTTGAGGTTCAGTATTTAAACTTTGGTACCCTGGTTTTGAAAGATGGGAGAAACTTCCCTGCCATCCTTCGAAATTTACATATGCCCTGTCCTGGCTCTAAGCTGGCTGGAGTGACAATACAGGGTCAGCAAGCCCTATTGTGGGTGGACAGGACAACACTGTTCATGTGTTAGTGAGGCAATGTTAAGCTCCTTCCCCATCAAGCCATTTATTTGCCCATTAAGGCCCATCAAGTGACACCTAAACTTCCATTGTGTGTAGCTGTCTAGAGGGAATGCACAAAGCCCAGCTGTCACCCAACCCAGATGTGTATTCAGAGGCAGGTAAAGGCACAGAATGATTGAAGTAAGAAAATGCTAACTTTCTAAAAGTGGCATTTTCAGGCTTATAATTTATAATCCAACTTTACCATACATTTCCAACACAGTCATATAAAATGTGCCTACGTTTCTGCTCGGTTTGTTCGCAGCAAAGTGATTTCAGTCCATGTTGTCACTCACAGTTTCAGTGGTCAGGTCAACTCTGTAAATGAATGAGTTTACAGGCCTCACTGTTTTGTTTTGTGTGGTGCTGCCCCCTTCCATGTTTGGTTGTCAGTGATCCAGTGTTGTGTAAAACCTAATTTTCGGGATATACTGATCCCCAGACTCACCATCATCGAGTGTCCCCACACCTGCATCCCCTCGATCTCGAGTGTGTATCCCTCTGTATGTTTCAGCTTCATTTGTTTCTCTGTCTATTACGCCTATTACTGTTTGGTTGGAAAGTCGGGTGCTCCACCTCTTGGCGCTCTATACACGTTCGTCTGAGGTTAGAGCAGTCTGGTGTCATTTTTTGTAAGTTTGTGATGTAGACATCCTGTATCAGAGCTAGGGCACCTCATCCATCTTGCCTTCAGTGTAGAGTAAATGCAGCAGCTTCTGCTTCGGTTCAATTTAGTAAGTTTCAAAACTACAGCTATACATCTCAGTTGGTACTTGCTTTCCAGGACATAGTGATGCAGCACTTAAAAAGTATTAGGGCTAGGTCTACAAATTTACACACCAATGCGTTACTTTTGTGTCATGTCATGAGAAACATCTCAAGTGTACAGGGGATTGGGTGGTCCACTATCTCCGATATGACTTCCAGTAAAGTCGGCTATGTGTGTTGTAGTTTATGGCATTCTTACACCATATGATAAAAGTCAGCGCCAAACTGTTAGCATCTGAGGCATTCAGTGAGTGTCTCTCCAAACATCTTGTAAATGCGGTGAGGTGTTAGGTGCTTCTGGTGCACGTAACTGAATTGTGTAAATTGGACCCTCAAGTTATGGGAGATCTGTTTGACTATGCTTGTGATTGCCTCCCATTGCTTAGTCACGAGTTCCTTGTCTTTGCTTTGCTCCCATTTAATTTTGTGGCTTTAGATGAGATTTTGATGATATTCCAACAGTAGGTTATGCAATGTCATTACCGCTTTCCTACCAGTACTGTGGATGAGAATGCCTGCTTGGAGTGGTGACGTGGGTGGTTCCGATTGTCCCGTCCTCCATCGTGTGTATATGGCATGCTTTAGTACGTTGTATGCTAGGAACTGTCTATTTCGTATGTTGTGGAGATCTACCAAATCGTGGAATATTTGTAGTTGTCCAGCTGAAAATAAGTCACCCACCTGTATCACCTCTGATTCCCTCCATAGTTCTATGTCATGGTCTCTTGCTACTAACTGGGTCTCCATAGAGCTAGTTGTGATTCGTACAGAGGAGGATGTCCTGGAGATAGTCTGGTTAATACTAACTGGACTTTGGCTTGTTCATCAGAGCAGGTTCCGTCAGTGTCACCCCTTTTGGATTAAGGATCCATGTCAGGATGGATGTGGTGAGAAGTAGTCATGTGACCTCGTCCTTTTCTGCATGCTGGCCATCACCCAGGCACCACATCTGCCTTTTCAGTTGTACTGCGGCATCGATCGTTCATAATTAGGGGCCCCAATAACCACTCAGCCGGTGGACACTGCAATTTTTGATGTGATACTCTTTTCCGGCTGCATCCCAAAAGTAGGTATGAGAGCAGGTTGTGAAGCGTTTGAAAGAATGAACAGGGTAGGATCACTGGTAGGGCTGTAAACAATATAATAGTTGTGGGAGTCTTAACATTTTTGCTATTGGCACCTGGTTTGGATTGATGCAAGTGTCTTGCCCAGATTGCCTTCTATGATATCTGGTGCTGCAATGTATATCAGTATTCCTAGGTATTTAAATGTGTTGAAACTCCACATGAGCCCGGTGGGGGTGATTGCTGTTCTGTGGTCCTCAGGTGTAAGCCCCATTGAAAAGAGGCTTGATTTAGCTCAGTTATTTCTAAGGCCTGAGAGCGATCCAAGCATTTCCATCAATTCTTTGAGGTGCATCAGGGTTGCATCTGTGCCTTGACGGTATATGAAAGAGTTATCTGCACATAGAGAGATAATCTGCATCTCCTGGATGAAGGTATCCACCAGGCAGCTGCTTTTGTGCGGAGCAAGCATACGAGTTGTTCCATAGCTAGTGCGAGGGTCAACAGGGACAGTGGGCAACCCTGACTTGTGTCTCTGCTTATTGTCAGGCGGTCCGAGATAACCCATCCAGTCCTTATTCTGGCTGACAGATTTTTGTATAGTGTACGTATCCAATGCAAGAAGGCTGGGCTCAGGCCCATATCTTTGAGAACCACTAGGCAATGTTGTCAGCTGAGGGTGTTGAATGCTTTCTCCATGTCAAGTCATACTGGAAAATATTTTGCATCAGCTATCATGTATTCCCCCAGGATGCCCAACAATTGTCTTGTTGAAGAAGGTATACTTCTGTTGGGTATAAAGCCATTTTGGTCAGTATGGATCAACGACCCCACTACAGGTAGCAGTCTGTTTCTGAGACATTCCTGAGTGATTTATAGTCTGTATTGAGCAGGGACAAGGGTCTGTATGATTTTACATCTGTGGGGGTTGAGTCCCTCTTTAGGGAGCACCAATATTAGTGCCTCTCTTAACGACTCTGGGAGGAGTTCTCAGGTGTGTGCGTTGTTATACATCTGAAGAGGATTCAGCATCAAAGAGGAACCATAAGTCAAGTAAAACTCAATGAGTAAACTGTCTATTCTTGATGGTTTATTCTGTGCTATCTGTGAGATGGCTGTCCATACCTCTTCTATCCTGATTTGTTGGTCTAGGTCACTTTGTTGCTGTAGGTCATGTCTGGGTTGCGGTATAGCACAGATTTAATAATTAATTCAGTCCATAGCTATTGTCGGAGCCTCTGTGTATAGGGTAGCATAATAATTGTGGAACACAGTGTTTATATCTACCTGTGATGTCAGACCTACGGGCTTAGGTCCTGTGATCACACCTATGGGGTTGCGCATTGTATCTATCCACAGGAGTCTCGCCAGTAGCTTTCCTGCTTTGTCCCCTTTGTTGTGTTGTCTATTCGTGTATTCACCATAATCCAATACTCCCAACCTAGCATGCAGTTCGGTGTGACTGCAGTGGAGAGGGCAGAGGTGCGGGCCTTATCGGGGTTTGTGGGCACACTAGTTCCAACATTGTGCATCTCATTCTCCGTGGTGGAAATATCTGTACGTAGAGCGTGTTTTATCCTTCATGTTGTGGCAATGCACTGCCCTCGGGTTATCACCATGAAAGCTTTCCATTCTGTGGCCCTGTTCAAAACCATCAACCTCCAGGCACCCTGCATACACACATCCCTCGCCCATTATTGGAAATATTGGCCCTCATTATGACATTGGCGGTAAATCCCACTTACTGCCATGCTGACTGCCGCCAACAGACCACCACTGCGGCGTATATCCGCTCACCATATTATGACACACACACACCAATTCATCACTATACAGCCACACACACAAATCCGCCAGTCCAAACGTCAGTGATAAACTGTCAGTATCAAAACCCACACCCTGTTATGCCAACGGAACTACGCCCACAACATTATGACCTATGAATCACCACGGCGGACATCCAATGGTGGTAAACCATTGGTGGTACATACCACCACGCTCAAAATGTACACACACAAATACAAAACAACACCACATTGGCCAATTCAAACTACACACACCTGACACACATACACCACACACACCCACACCACCATAAAACACAACCCTTTACGACTACAAACTATTGCCACCAGAGGGAGACAACAAGACCACAGACAAGACCTGAGACACACACCACTTTCACCCATACACCACCACGCACCTTACATCACATACCCTAACACATCACCCGCACCACTCACACTACACCCATGGCACCACAACGACACCCAAGATTCTCTGAGGAGGAGCTAAGGGTCATGGTGGAGGAAATCATCCTGGTAGAGCCACAGCTATTTGGATCACAGGTGCAGCAGATATCCATTGCTAGGAAGATGGAGCTATGGCGGAGAATCATGGACAGGGTCAATGCTGTGGGACAGCACCCCAGAACAAGGGATGACATCAGGAAGAGGTGGAACGACCTACTGGGGAAGGTGCGTTCCATTGCAGCAAGATACCTACTAGCTGTACAGAGGACTGGCGGTGGACCCCCACCTCCTCCCCCACAATTAACAACATGGAAGGAAGAGGTCTTGGCAATCACGCATCCTGAGGGCCTGGTAGGGGTAGGAGGAGGACTGGACTCTGGTAAGTCAACTCTCTATAACTATCACTCCCCCTTACCTGCATGCCATCACATACCCCCACCCTTACCCCCACTCCCATCACTCCACCACTTGCCACACACCCCACCATGACAACCCACTCATCCAAATGCCAAGCACTGCGTGCTCTACCAATGCATGGACACCACTCACAGCACTGCATGGACACCTATCACTACAGCATGCACACTATAGAGGATCAGCTAGCCCACCAAATAACAACTCACACAAGGCAAAGCTGGCTGGGCAAGAACAACCATAGAGGGCAACCCACCCATGCACAATATGTCACACACAGAAACAATAACACTGCATTTCCATCCCCACAGGTATCCCAGCCAATGTCACCGGAGAAGAGGTGCCAGCAATATCCAGTCCCCCACAGAAGAGGCTCACAGTGATGACAGCAGCTCTGGTCGCCTGAATCTGGATGACCAACCTGGCCAATCAGGGACCTCCGGACAGTCCATTACCCAGGCACAGTCTCACACCACCACATAGCCTCCCCCCACAGGAAACACCACCACAGCACTCACCCAGCGGGCCCATACCTCTGTCCCCAGGACATGTAAATCAGCAGTGTGTCCACCACTACCGGGACCCCAGGCCACCCCACAACCACAGGACAATCAGGGACCTGGATTCAGTGACAGTGGGCACACGATTCAGGGGACAGGGACACAGGACAACAGGGAACCTGGGAGGACTGCTGTGCTCCAGGGGGAGGACAGGCCCAGGGAACTGACTCTCCAGGAGGCACTCACCGCGATCCTGGGAGCATACCAACATTCCCAGGACACGCTGGGCCAGATCATGGACAAGTTGCAGGAGAACATGCTGCTGCAAGAGGGACAGTACCTGGGGATCAGGGAGGACTTGAAGTCCATTAACACCACCCTGGTCTCCATTGCAGGGGGGTGTTGGCAGACATGAGCAACAGTATGAGGGAGGCAGTGTCACACCAGCCGGCCCCTGCCACTAGCAAGACTACTGAACAGCTCTCCACCTCCGCTGCCACTAGTAGACAGGAGGCCCCACCATAGGAACAACATGCCACCAGCACCCCTCCCCCTGCAGAAGGAGAACCACCCCGCAAACATTCCCTGTTATCCAGGCAGAAGCCAGAGACTATTGCCAAGACCCCTGCCAGGAAATAAGACTCTCCTGATTGTCACCCTTGTGTCCCACTCTGTCACCCTGTCCACCTTGAACTGCCATTGCTCCCCTCCCTTTTCCCCCTTGGACAATGCACCTCAAATAGACTGGATTCTAACCTGGACTTTCCTCCATCATCACCACAGCCCATTGCACTTCCCCCTTTTCGTCAGAGCACTGCAATAAACACACTTTGAAAAATTATAAGTATGGAGTATGTCAAATGATTTAAGTATGTATTAGTTTAACGAGGTGTAAATATTGCAATTCAACTGTACAGTAATGTTTACATATGAAAGACCTGTAGTTGGGTGCAGTGAACACACCAATCAATCAAAGATTGATAAAGCGCGCTATGTACCCGTTAGGGTTTCGAGGCGCTGGGGGGGGTGGGGTGCTGCTAACGTTCGAAGAGCCATGTCTTGAGGAGTCTCCTGAAGGTGAGGAGGTCCTGGGTCTGGCGAAGAGAGGTGGGGAGAGAGTTCCAGGTCTTGGCGGCAAGGTAGGAGAAGGATCAGCCGCCAGAGGTCTTGCCCTGGTTTCGGGGGACGATGGCGAGGGCGAGGTTGGCAGAGCGTAGTTGACGTGAGGGAACGTAGAAGTTAAGTCTGGAGTTCAGGTAGGTGGGTCCGGTGTTGTGGAGTGCCTTGTGTGCGTGGGTGAGGAGCAATAGTGGAGCACCAACATCTGCAAAAAGAGATGCCAATGGGTACAGTGAGTGGGCACAGAAGTAGGAATTCACAGTCTGCCAGTGACAATGTCAAACATCAAACTGTCAATGAAATGTGAAATAACAATGTCTTACCTGTGTGTCATTGGAAGTATTGATGAATGACTGCACTTCTGTTGTCCTCATCCTCATCCTCTGCCTCTTCATCTTCACTGTCCACAGGGTCCACTGCTGCCACATGGCCATCTCCAGCCTCCTCCTCCTGCAGAAAAGGCACATGGCGTCTCAATGCAAGGTTGTGCAACATACAGCATGCCACGATGATCTGGCAGACCTTATTGGGTGAGTAGCACAGGGATCCACCTGTTAGATGGAGGCACCAAAATCTGGCCTTCAGGAGGCCAAAGGTATGTTCAATAATCCTTCTTGTTCGTCCATGTGCCTCATTGTAACGTTCCTCAGCCCTTATCCTGGGATTCCTCACAGAGGTCAGTAGCCATGATAGGTTTGGGTAACCTGAGTCACCTGCAAATATCGAGGGCCAACTGTTAGCCATACACTAACCCTTATGGCCCACACCATACCCATACACCAACATCCACTGGGTGGGAACCAGGGCTCACCTATTAGCCACACCCTGTGTTTCTGGAGTTGGGCCATTACATTTGGGATGCTGCTATTCCTCAGGATAAAAGCATCATGCACTGACCCAGGATACTTAGCATTGACATGGGAGATGTACTGGTCTGCCAAACACACTATCTGCACATTCATCGAGTGATAACTTTTTTGATTTCTGAACACCTGTTCATTTTTCCGGGGGGGGGGGGACAAATGCAATATTTGTCCCATCAATCACACTAATGATGTTGGGGATATGTCCCATTGCATAGAAGTCTGCCTTCACTGTGGCCAAGTCCTCCACCTGGGAGAAAACGATGTAGCGGCACATGTGTTTAATCAGGGCAGACAACACTCTGGTCAGCACTATTGAGAACATTGGCTGTGACATTCCTGCTGCCAAGCCCACTGCCACTTGGAAAGAACCTGTTTTCAAAAAATGGAGCACTGCTAGCACTTGCACAAGAGGGGGGATCCCAGTGGGGTGACGGATAGCAGATATCAGGTCAGGCTCCAATTGGGCACACAGCTCTGTGATTGTGGCCCTGTCAAGTCTGTAAGTGAGGATAATGTGCCTGTCCTCCATTGTTGCCAAGTCCACAAGGGGTTTGTACACAGGGGATGTCTCCATCTCCTATTCCTAGCAGCGGTTGCAATCTATGGTGCAAAAGAGTGTATAGCTAGTCATAATCTGTACATTGTAACCACTACAGTTCAATGCATATTGTGATTGTTACAATTTATTGGTGGCATATGTTCAGAATGTGAAATTGTGAATTGTGATGCAGTTAGGATCCATGGCCTGCCCCGCCCCCCTGAAATGGCACCCACCTGTCCTGTGTGGCGGGACAGGTGGAAATGAGGTAATTCTGCTGACGTTGTGCGCCGTTGCGGGAGGTGGTCGGGAACCACCGTACAGCTCCTCATTGGTTATCATTGGGCCCCATGGGGTACAGTGGCCAATGGTGATGAACGCCGGCGGTGACGATATGCACCGCCACTGACGTCACTGCCATTTTGTATCTGTTCACTCACTTGCTACCTGACCTTCAACAGGAGAGGACCTACACTGCATGTGCTGCTGTGACCTGTGTCTTGAACCTACCATGGCTCATGTGACTGGGGAAAGGGCCCCTGCCTTCACCTCAGCGGAGTTGGAGAGACTGGTGGATGGGGTCCTACCCCAGTACCAACTGCTGTATGGGCCTCAAGACCAATAGGTGAGTACATTGTGAGGACGGTGCATGGGGCATGAATGCATGGAGTAGTGTGTGTTAAGGCCTCATGTGGGGTGGGTCGGTGGATGGGCCCCGGGCAGCGAGCAGCATGTATGCTGGGCCATGTCTGCGCTAATGGGGGTGGGAAGGAGCATGGTGGGGCATGAGTGTAACAGGTAGGACGGTCTGAATAATACCTTTCCCTGTGTATATTTCCTCTGCAGGTCAGTGCCTATCAAAAGAAGGGTATATGGCGTGCCATCGCCAAGGACGTGCGGACCCTCGGGGTCTACGGCAGGCAAAGCACCCACTGTCAGAAATGGTGGGAGGACCTGAGACGCTGGGCAAGGAAGACGGCGGAGGCCCAGCTGGTGATGGCCTCCCAATGAGGAAGGGGGGCCTGTCAAACCCTGACCACCCTGATGGCTCGCATACTAGGGGTGGCCTATCCGGAGCTGGATGGGCGCTTGGGGGCAGCAACAAGGGGGTGAATACAGTGCCCTTCATTACTACATATGCCTGGTGGGGTGGTATCCAGGTGGGGGACGTGTGCCTGTGGGTGCCCCTAGGCCAGGCCTGACATTGCATGACATTGCAGAGTAGGTACCATATTGGGTAGGTTTCTGATGTGGGATTCCTCCAACCTAGCTAGTAGGCATCCACTACTGTGCAGGGGTGTGTGGGTCCCAGGTATGCTGCAGTTGGCTGTATATGTCCCTCCCCATGGCCTGGTGACTAGCATTGTAACTGGTAGTGCAATGCCCAGTGCGTAGGGCTGTTTCCGGTGTGTGAGTGTGCTGTGTACGCCAACGGTCGTGTTGGTGCCGCCATTGACCAAGTGTATCCTTTGTCTCCCTGTCCTTATGTGCATTAGCATCACCTGGCGGAGGAGCAGAGGCACCGGCAACGGAGGGAACTGCATCCCACAGGACCCAGGAGGCACAGTCCACCGACGGTGAGGGCACCAGTGGGACGGAGGGCGAGGGGAGCACCACAGCGGAGACTGGAGGGGACAGTTCAGCCACAGATAACTCCTCCGATGGAAGCTCCCTGCTGGTGGTGTACACCTCTGTGCCCACCCCAGCTACAGGTATAGCCACCACCCCCCGTACCAGCACCGCCCTCCCAGCAGCTCCTCTGCGAGTTTCCCGTGCCCACACACCCAAGAGGGTGGGCATCTCCTTCGCCCCAGGCACCTCAGGCCCTGCTGCCCTGAGTGAGGAGGCTATTGACCTCCTGCGATCCATCTCTGAAAGGGCAGTCAGCCATTGTGAATGCCATCCAGGGGCTGGCAGCCCAAATGCAACAGTCCAATGCATTTCTGGAGGGCATTCACACTGGCTTGGTAGCCCAACAGAGATCAATCCAAGCTTTGGCCTCCTCTCTGATGGCAGCCATTGTCCCTGTTTCCAACTCCCCCCTCCAACTTCCTCTTCCCAGTCCCATTCCCCTCAACCCCAACCTATCCCAAGCACACAAGCAGACGAGCATGCACCCAGGACAACACACGAGTGGACATGGCAAAGACAAGCACCACTTTTCATACCACAGGCACTCACACCAACACCATCAAGATGCAGACATACCAACATCCACTGCCTCCACTGTGCCCCCTCCTCCTCGTCCTTCACCTCCCTCACAGTTGCGTCTACACTCACACCTGCATGCACTACATCCTCATCCACTCCCTCCATCACCAGCACACGTATCAGAACACACACCTCACTGGAAGTCACCACCCCAGCATCCATGCACACGTCCCCTGTGTCCTCTCCAACTGTGTCTGTGCCCCCTCCTCCCAAGATACACAAACGCAGGCGCTCAGACACCCAACAGCCATCCACCTCACAACAGCATCCAGCCCAATGCATCCGCACCCAAACACAGCAGACAGACACCTCCTACAACCACTCTCTTTTCCTCCACTCCCAAACCTTCTTCCTCTTCCCACCCAAGGTCCCTAAGAAGCTTTTCCTCTCCACCGTTGACCTCTTCCCTCCCCCTCCTCCCCCGTCCTTCACGTCAGGCCAAGGTGGTCAAAACCCAGGCAAGCACCTCAGCCACCCAGTCCACGGGCACAATAGTGTCCCCAGCAGCTCCAGGTGGTAAAGGATCCCGGGCACCAACCAGCCAGATGGAAAGAGTGCCTGCCCCAAGTGCTTCAAGGAAGGGCAAGGAGCCACCCCCAGCTGCTGCAAGAAAGGGCAAGGAGCCACCCCAGCTGCTGCAAGGAAGGGCAAGGAGCCACCCCCAGCTGCTGCCAAAAGGAGCAAGGAGCCATGCCCAGCTGCTGCCAAAAGGAGCAAGGAGCCATCCCCAGCTGCTGGCAGGAAGGGAAAGGGGCCTGCACCAACAGGCAGTAAGGACAAGGGGCCTGGTGCTGGGACTCTGTTGGAGCCCACACCACCAACCATGGTGGTGCAGCTGTCTGAGGCTGCAGGGGATGGGCAGGAGCTTCCCCCCACCACCACCATCAGCACCGCCAGCAGCACCACCAGCAGCAGCACCAGCAGCAGCAGCACCAGTGGGCAGCCGTATGAGGCTGCAGGGGATGGGCTGGGGCCTCCCCCCTCAACTATCACCAGCAGCAGCAGCACCACCAGCACCACCACTGAACAGCCGTCACCGCCGGCGGACATTGTGTAGTCCTGCCTCCATGGGCTGTTGTCTGGCCTGCCCCCTGAAAATCCTGTGGGATTGACACCCAGCTTAGAGACTGTCAGCTTGCACTCCCCAAGACCTGCATCACTGGGCACAATGCCCCCTCCAGATCCAGTGGAGAAGCCATCTACTCACCCCATCCTCCCCAGGATGAAGATCACTGGGCACGATGCCCCCTCCAGAACCAGTGCATGATGCCCCCTCCAGAACCAGTGGAGAAGCCATCCACTCACCCCATCCTCCCCAGGATGAAGATCACTGGGCACGATGCCCCCTCCAGAACTAGTGGAGAAGCCACCCACTTGAGAGACTGTGGCCTTACACTCCCCAGGACAGAGTAATGGGCATGTTGCCCCCTCAGAGCATGTGGGCAAGTCACCCTTTTGAGAGACTGTGGCCTTCCACTCCCTAGGACAGCGTAATGGGCATGTTGCCCCCTCCAGGGCATGTGGGGAAATCACCCACGTGAGACACTGTGGCCTTGCACTCCCCAGGACAGACTAATGGGCATGTTGCCCCCTCCAGAGCATGTGGGCAAGTCACCCACTTGAAAGACTGTGGCCTTGCACTCCCCAGGACCAAGCACAGGGCAAGTTGCCCCCTCCAGGACCAGTGGTGTTGTACCATCTGCTGGCTGAGGTGCCCACCATTCCCTGCCCCCTGAGGTGTCTGCCTATTTTCCAACTGATGCCTCTGCAGTGTTCTCTCCGTGTTGTTGCAGGAGACAAGTGGGGCCTTGGACTGTTTAATGTGGCCCTGTGGCCCACGAACGTTGAGTACTGGGCAGTATGCCTTCATTTGTAAATATTTATATACTTTTTGTTTTGGATGCACATATTGCTACTATATTTTTCTTATCACACTCACTTTGATCTATTGGAGTTGTCCTTGCATTATTCCTGAGGGGTAGGGAGTCAATATGTTATGTTGCTGCATCTGCTTGTGGGTATGGTGTTGGGGGTGGGGGTGTTCCGTGTTGCGTGTGTGTGTCACTCTAGTTTTTCTCCCTCCCTCCCCTGTGTGCTAGGCCGCTGAACTCACCGTGGTCGTCTTCGCCATTGTTGGTGATCGTGGTGGAGCAGGATGAAAATCAACACAGAGAATATGTGCAGCTCGGGCTCCATGGTGGCGTGGTTGTTCCCTGAGTCTCCACAGGTGAGTCCTTTGACATCTGGGATCTGTTTCCCCAGGATTTTGATGTTGTTGGTACCGCCTCGGGAAAAGGTGGCGGATTGGACTGTCATTATATGGTGGGTGGAACATTGGCTTCCGCCTGGCTGTAGGCGGTTACCGCTGTGGTGCCTGTTGATTCCGCCCTGGCGGTTGGTGTGTTAAAGTGGTTGTCTGTCTAAGCTGTTTCCGCCATTGTCATAATTTGGCAGTATTTACCGCCAGCCTGTTGGCAGTATTACCGCCATTTTATCGCCAACCACCAGGGTTGTAATGAGGGCCAATGTGTTGCTCTTCAGAAACTAGCATTCTGTAGGGGTGGCGCTGATCTATCCATGTTGATGACTCAGTTGTAGCCCCCCTCCATATGGAGGGCAGCCGTGGATCCCGCATTAGGAGTGACATCAGTTGGTCGAGAAATTTGAAATGGTCAGAGTTTGGTGCATATATTGCCGCTATGTTTAGGGAGTTACCATTCAGTTGGCCCTCAAGTAGAATGTGCCTACCCTCTGGATCTATTTTGCTTGTGGTTATCATCAGGGGGACTCCAGGTACCACCCAGATCAATGCTTTCCGGCCATATCTTGAGTATGTTGTGCCAGGTGAATAGCCCCCGCATCTTTTGTGTATTTTTGACAGTTCTATGCTGGTTAGGTGTTCCTCTTGGAGACAGACGATAATGAGTTTGATGTCATCTAAGGTATGTGTAAACCACATAATGTTTACGTGGAGTGTCCATTCTCCTGATGTTCCATGTCAGTGGAAGCACAATTAACTGTTTCCCCAACTGTTCCCTAGCCGGCATGTCATGTTTTGGGACTCCTGCCAATAACATTACAATGAACAAATTTGCAACTTGTAGATGAAAGTCTGCTTTCAGTTTTTCGGAGATTGGGGATGTGGTACTATTGTACCTCTGCTTCCATCCTAATCAGGCCCGTGTGAGATTTCCACCCCTTATCATACTTACTATATATGAGCTATAGTGTGGGCCTTATCTTCACAGGGGTGCGCATCGAAGTTTGGTTTGTGCAGGACATATTTCAGCCTATGTCATCAGCTAGTCTGGGAGTAAAGACTGGTCTGCGGCCATGAGATTTGTTTGATGTGTTTGTTCCTGTCTATATTTCCGATCTGTGGTATGTGCCAAGCACATCAAGGGGATTATGGCTGTGCTGCAACACTTCTACTACGATTTGTGCACGTTCTAAGCTGCTTGAATCTTAGATCTTTGTTTGATAGAGTCTCCTTCGCCTCTGGCTTTTGTGCTCACATCCTTGTGCCAGCTGGGCATCTTTTGTTGGGAGTAGATTTCCCTTCCCTTGCAGCCATGCCCATGCCTCAGCAGGAGTTTGAAAGAAGTGGGTCTGCCCCCTTCCACCACTCTCAATTTATCCAGGCAAACAAGTGCATGAGGCACAGCTGTCTCCTCACTGCCATGAAGGAGATGTGGCATTGTTTCACTTCTGATGTGTAATCAGGATATGCTGTGACAGTGGCACCTTCACATTTCAGCAAGTCTTTGGTCCTAAATAAATGTAGGATGAGACTGCGGTCCCTGCAGTTTAGGAGGTGAGTGATGACCGGGCAAGGGGGTGTCTCCGGTGGTGGAGGGCGCCCTGGCATGTGGGTGCGCTAATTCCATTGAGAAGAATTTAGGGATTTTTCCCTGTTGCACCATGTCTGTTAGCCAGTTTTAAGGGGACAGTTCCAAGTTCTGTCCCTCAGTCAATTCAGGTATGCCCAGTAAGTGAATATTGTTGCATCTAGAGTGGCCTTCTGCATCTTCTACTTGTGATTGCAGCTGGGGGTCACCTCTGTATGGAGGAGTTGCAGTTCAGATTCTACTTCTTGGAGCATTGGGAACACCGTGGTGTGTTGATTCTGTGTCGTCCACTCTTTCTGTTACATTCCTGTGGTATTCCCGGAGAAGATTTACCTCCAGTGCGAGACTGTCTTATCTTCCAGTGAGGATTTAGTGTCCGGGACTGCTTGTAGTATCTTCTCAAATTGTCCTGAGTGCTTCTCTAGAGTGGACTCCAATTGGCTCAGTGACCCTCCTATTGATGCCTTCGGTGCTTTCAGCAGGTCCACAATGTCTCTTGTCACACTGGAGGGCATCTTTCAAGGCTTCAGTTTCACCATGGTCCGGCCCTATGGCAAATTTGTGAGGCCAATCAGCACCTGATGGTGGGCAGGTTCTGTTTATATATCCTTTTCTGATGCCTTTTTTGGTAGGAGGGAACCTCTTCCTCTGATGCCTATGCCAGTTTGTGGGGCAGTTATGTGCCAGCTATCAAGCAGCCATCAACTGACTACTGGAGAGCCCACCTGGTGGCCTTAGTCTGTGTCAGCCACCTGCCTTGCCGCACCTTTGCCAACCGTTCTTCTCTGGTGGTGGAAATTTGGGGGCATGGCATGGACGCTGTCCAGCTTGGGGTGCCCTCGTGTGAGAGTATAGACAGGTAGTCGGCCCCCACTTCATGTTATTGTGTGCTCCTCAGTATTTTGGAGACCCTATTGGTATGGATGAATGAAGGGGTTACGACTTGCCACCACCCGAAGCCATTTTCAGTAGTTATTGGACATGTTGAGTGTCCCCCCTTATTCTGCAGGGTTGGGTCTTTAAGTTATTGACATGGGTTCCGTGGTTGCAGCCACAGGTGGTATCCTCACTGCTGGGAATGGGTGGGGACAGAGTTTCTGTTGTGGGAATGGGTACAGACTGGTTGCAGTCCAGGCCCCTACACTCAAGGGGGTGCAGTTTGGGCCCTGTAGGATCACCATGAAATTTAGTGTGCAACTCACCGCATCCCTGTGATCAAAGGGGGGACAAGAGGTTGTAGGTATTTTTGGGCATGTCCAGGTGCCAGGTGGGAAGCTCTGTTGAGGCTGCGGCTCCCCCACTTTCCTGTGTCCTGTGCCCAGAGGCCTCTGCAGCCACGATCCACCTTCAGTGCTATGGTGCAGCTGGTGAGGAGAGGACTTCGGGCCCACAGCGGCCCCCTTCTTCCTCCGGCCTATGAGTGTGTGTTGCAGCACAGTCTCTTGTGGCCTGTCAGCGGGTGTGTTTTCAGTCGAGGGGCTCAGAGCCTGTTGCTGCCTCCGGACGCTTATTAGCCAGCCACTCCAGTCACACTGATACAGGGGATGCAGGACATCTGTCCGGTGCGATGTCCCTGGGTGATCATTTGCCTCCTCCAGTGTCTTTGCAAGGTAGTGGGCCATGACAGGAGCAGCCCTCAACATATGGGTCCCATCCTGCCCCAGTCCCTATCGTTCATGGCCCAGTCTGCCAGTGGTATACTTCTGGTCGCAGATGACAAAGTTGTTCTGGTCCACACGGAGTGTGGTTGTCTGGGTTGTGCTGCATCTAGAGCTCCAGTGGCCCTAGCACGTTGTGGACAGAGGCAGAATTACTGTTGGGGTCAGTTTCCGACCCGGTGAAGCAAGAGTTTTGCAGGACTTCATGCTGAGTTCAGATTGTGCATCTCCTCTAATTGTCATCTTAGCCATGCCCCTGCAAAGTCAGATGCTCTGCAATTTCTCATAGTTTTTTTTTTTAATTTGTGGCTTATGTAGCTGGCTAATTATAGAAAAATGAAGGGGCCCTGCATGACTTTGGGAATGTTCTCACTGGTGTTCAGTGGTGTGAGTATGGCACTTGGCAGGCACTTACCAACTTCTGGAGTCCCAAGCTATGTGCATCCCATTCCAATCTCCCAGAAGTCCCAGGTTGGAACTCCCCGCAGCCTGGAATGGAATGTGCATGGCTATTTTGTTTCTCCTCTGCAACCTATGACAATGATACCGAGCAAAACAATGTAAGGTAGGCAGAGATCTCACTGGCCTTCAGTGTAACATTCGCTTGCAAGGACTGGGGGGTCATGTGTAGTGCATAATTTGAGCCAGTGGTTTCTGGTGCGGGCACAAGCACTTATTTTTGAGGGCCGGCATTTATTTTTCGGCCTCAAGCATTTACTGTGAGCAAAAGACACATAAGGGAAAGACGGAGGAAGAGAAAAACGAAAAAGCGTTCCAAAGAGAGAAAGCAGAAAGCTGCAAGAGTGAGCCAAAGGGGCAGGGAGTGGCTGTAAATAGATTAAAGAGGCCCAAGACGGCTTCAGGATTACTCTGCATCAGTATTCCGTGCTCACACATTTAAATGCAGCAGCCACTTGTTTCAGAGGAGAGCTTTGGGCTCTGGCACGTTTTTATTTACAAATTAAGCACCGATCCGGTGAATGTTGAAACTAAGCAGTATTTCCTGTCTTCACGAAAGCATAGAGCGTCTTTGTCGAGGATACCAAGGCTGTGGTGTGACCAAGGCGATGCGGTGTGCGGGGCCCCAGGTCACGGTGCGAGCAGTGGCCCAGTGATGGTGTCAGGTGACATCGTTGGTAAGACCAGGGTTGCGGTGCGAAGCTGGGCACCGCTCCATGAGTCGCCGTCAGGTCACGGTGCAGACAGCGGCATCGTTGACTGTGTGGTGGTGGTTTTTCTTCTGTTGCAGCACAAAACACAATGTTCCCAGAGCTGTAGGAAGATTAATCTGAAGTCCTTGATATCTCTGAGACTTCCAACAGGAGGCAAGCTCTACTTCAAGCCCTTGGAGAAACTTCACAAGCAGGATACACCACAAAGTCCAGTCTTTGTCCTCTTTAAGGCAGAAGCAGCAACTGCAGGCCAACCCAGCAAAGCAGACACAGCAAAGGGGCAGTATTCCTACTTCAGTTCTTCAGCTCTTCTCCTTGGCAGAGGTTCTTCTTGATCCAGAAGTGTTCTAAAAGTCTGTGGCTTTGGGTCCACAACTTATACCCATTTCTGCCTTTGAAGTAGGCAAACTTCAAAGGAAAGTCACTGTTGTTGACAAGATCCTGCCTTGCCCAGGACTGGCGCCAGACACACACAAGGACAGGCACATCTGTTTCAGGTGCAGTTGTGAGCTTTTCCATCCCCACTTTAGCCTAGGAGACTCATCAGGATATGCAGGCTACACCCAAGCTCCCTTTGTGTCGATGTCTAGAGGGAATCCTGCTTGTGAAGTTTCTTCAAGGGCTAAAGTCACCCTAAGTGGCCAGGGTATGCCCAGACCTAGGTCCCTTGCTCTCTGTGTCACTGGATCAAGCTAACCTGGCTGAAGAGGGTTGATACACTAAAACAGGTCCCAGGATTCTAGTTTTTGGTCCAGGGAGGACCTGGCCTGGAGGTCCGGATGGACTGTACCCAGGGGGGACAAGGTCAAGACTGATTTGCATAATGGTTGGGTCCAAACTGGGGTGGCATGGTGGGCAAAAGAACGATGGATTAAACCCAGATCCATGACTGGGGGTGAGTGTTTGAAAGGTTTCAGCACTCCGTCCCTCATCCTTTTGTATTGCTCAAACGTGCCAGACTGCACTCGCTGACACTGCAGTGGCAGCTCTGAGCCATGCTTACAGGGCTACTCTTGCGCGTGGCATAATCAGTGCTGTAGGACCACTAGTAGCATTTCATTTACAAGCCCTGGGCACACATAGTGCACTTTACTAGGGACTTACTAGTAAATCATGTAAACCAGTTATGGATAAACCAATAACCAATACAATTTACACAGGAAGCACTTGCACTTCAACACTGATCTGCAGTGGTAAAGTGCGCAGAGACAATAAACCAGCGGAACAGATCTGAAAAAACAGGAGGAAGAAGGCAAAAAGTTTGGGAATAATCCTGCAAAAAGGGCCTTTTCCAACACTTTGCAACTGACTGAGGTTGCTTCCTTTCTTCATAAGCTACTTTTCAAAACTAGAGTGAATCTCTAGCACTTTTTCCTCCCCTATTGAGAAGCATGATGAGCAACTTTTTCAACTTGCTGAGCTGAGTCCTGAAGTTATGGTGGAATTTCTCCATCTCTCTTAGGCTATTTCTCAGGCCTACTTAGCCACCTCTCCAACCTGTTGAACCATCTTTCAAACCCCAGAGTTACTTTCCACACTGAGGAAATGATGTGGCTTTCAAAGCTACTGATCTCGCAAACCGCCTGGTTACCAGTGTATCCACGGAGGCACCTCTCAAACCAGCCAGTGTGCGGTGGTAGAAGGTGCTAAAAACTAGGGGTGCAAGATGTGGCAAACGGTATTCCTCCTAGCCTTTTAAAAGTTATGTGGAGCATTTTCTAAATTCCACGAAGTTTCAAAGTTTTGTCTTCCCCAAATTTGAGTGGAAATTGTGTTTCATCGGACAGCGAATTCTACAAAACGTGTAGTAGCAGAAAATAAATTCTGCTTTCATATGTCAATAGGCATAGAAACACTCTGCAAAATGTGAACTTGTAGAGAGCCTGCACACATATATCCTTTCTTGGCTGAGTATGTTTTGAATAAAAATCTTGCAATGCTGTGAACATTATTTTGCAAAGCTAAAAAGCACCATGCATGAGCAAACATGAACTTAATCTAGGACATTAGCAAACTTCTTGAACTGCGAAAATTGGAAAATTCGCAAAACCCAGCTAGAGTATAATTGACTTCAGAGAAAGCACATTAAAGGGCCTTTAGCGCTGTGTAGAAGCCCATCTCTGAAGTATGACAAAATACTGCATAGATATTTCAGAATTAAAAGAGATTTAAACCTCTCTTTCGCTGCCCTGTGGAATTAAACACATCCACAGGAAAGACTGACTCTCTGAATGTTTGCCAAAAACCCAAAGATGTCATCCAGTTCCTGGCTGTCTCTCTGTTTATGACATGTTCTGGATGCCAAGGCCAGTAGGGTGCTTTCAGACGTAAATCTGATCGCCAGCCATGTGGCACATATGCAAGTCACATTTGCAATCAGGATGTGAACTGAGGGGGCGGTCTTCACTGTTATCAGGGCCTCAGTGCATGAGTTACGACCCATCATAGAACAGAAAGATATAACACTAAATACTGGACCTGATCCAGTGGCCAGGATCCGTCACAGGGTCAGTTATGCGTTCAGTGATGGGCTTTACAGACCGTGTGCAGACCGTGAGAGCAGAAGGCCCTTCTTTGGAGATCTTGTCACAAAGTCAGTGGCAGGGAGAAAGACAAGAGTAGTTCCATGCAGCGGGGCAACGCTAAGGGGTTTATTTATACTCTGTTTGCACCAAATTAGAGTCTTTTTTTTAACTCTAATTCGGTGCAAAACAAACTCCATATTTATTCTTTGGCACTAGACCCGTCTAGCGCCAAATTTATGGAGTTAAAGTCATTTCATTTTTGGATGTGGAAACCTACCTTGCATTAATGAGATGCAAGGTAGGTGCTCCCATGCAAAAAATGACTCTATGGCCTTATCGCCATATTTATACTCCCGTGCAAAAATGGTGCACGGGAGGGAGGGGGGGTCAAAAATGGGGAAAAGCATGTTTTGCCCCATTGTATAGCGTCTGGGTCAGGGCAGGCGTTAGGGGACCTGTGGGCCTATTTCCATGGTGGAACACCATGGAATAAGCCCACAGGTGCCCTCCCCGGGCCACAGGGACACCCCCACCCACACCAGAGGGACAGCGGAGGATGGGGGACCCCATCCAAGGTAAGTACAGGTAAGTATTTTATTTTGTTTTTTTAAAGTGCCATTAGGGCCCTGAAATGAGCCCCCATACATGGCACAGGGTGAAATGGCCATGCCCACGGGACCCTTGTCCCCTGTGCTGGCCACTGTGGTGGTGGGCAAGACTCCTGTCTTTTCTAAGACAGGAGTCATGTGGCATGATAGGTTCAGCGCCATAAAATGACTCTAGACAGGTTAGTGTCATTTTTGTTTTACTCTAACCTGCCTAACTTTTTGGTGCAAAACCCTATTCTTCCATACCGCCAGCCCCACCCGATTAACGTAATTTTTTTTTTAAACTAGCCTACCCTTTGCACCGGCTTGCACCATTCCATAAATATGGTGCCCATCTGGTGCACAAAAATGGTGCAAGCCAGTACTAAACTTTTTGGTGCAAAAACTGCCTTAGTGCAGTTTTGCCCCAAAAAGTATAAATCAGGGCCTAAGCACCTGATTCACAAACGCAAATTACATTTTTCAGTAAGTTTACAGTTTTGATTGTTGACTACTTTTTGGTATTTACATACTGCACTTTTGTCGTAACTCACACTTCTGTAACTTGCATTTTTTTCCAGCTCTTATACTTCACCAACCACTGGTATTGTAACATCCTCCCATAGAAAACAATAGAGGAAATGACTGAAATTTAAATCCCATGGAAAGTAACCTTAAATGATATACAATTACTTAAAATAGTTCAAAATATAGACTAATGTTAAAAACATATAAAAACAGTACACATTTACAATTTTATTATAAAATATGTCTTTACATTTTTTGAGTAAAAAAATGATGTAACAGTAAATTGGCATGCTGGGCTTACTACAGAAGTGTAAGTTACTTCAAAAGTGCAGTTTGTGAATAATGAAAAGTAGTCACCTCACTCAGAAGTATAAAGGTACTCAAAAGTGCAGTTTGTGAGTCAGGCCCTCCGATTTTATAAACAATGTAAAGTGTAAAATAAATACATACAAGTTTTTCTTAGGAGTTTGCCACCAGCACTGCCGAATCGCAGGGATGGCAAATTCCAAGGCACCATAGTCTTGATTCCCCTTCCCGCCTCTATCTTCCACCAATCTAAGGCCCAGATTTACAAAAAAAAGTGGTGCAGTGCTTTGACAAAATGTGCAGTGCCATACTGCACCACTTTTGAAATGCAGAGATGCACTGTATTTACAAAAATATGGCGCACCCCTGTGTTTCCCCCTGCACCGGCACTGAATTTAGCAGCCTGTGCCAACACAGTTGAATCCTTGCACCATAGGGCAAGGGTGTCTGTGTTGAGGAGATTGATTGTTTATGTGTAGGAAGTTGTCCCTTCAGGCACATAAACAATCAGTAATGATGATTTGGCACCTCTACACATAGATGTACCAAAGCGTCATTTTGGAATTATTGTTCATGTGCAGGAAGGGACACCTTCCTGCACTTAAACATTAATCCATGGCCTTTGCTCCATTTATGTGTGCTGCAGAATGCAGCACACAAAGAAAAAGCAAAAAACGAGGAGGAATAAAAGTATTCCTCCTTGTTGGAGCTGACACAGATTTACGTTTTATTGTAAATCTGGTGCAGCATCAAAAGAAATGGGTGTTGAGGTGGAACGCCCACAGAAACACTCATTCCACTTCCCTCTGACACAGAAAACTGCAGCGAAGTGGCCCATATTTACAAGGCGGCGTTAAGCAACAAAAAGTAGCTTAAAGCCTCGTTGTAAATATGGTGCAGCATCAAAAGAAATGGGTGTTGAGGTGGAACGCCCACAGAAACACTCATTCCACTTCCCTCTGACACAGAAAACTGCAGCGAAGTGGCCCATATTTACAAGGCGGCGTTAAGCAACAAAAAGTAGCTTAAAGCCTCCTTGTAAATATGGTGCAGTGAATAGCACCACCGGAGCGTCACTAAAAGTGACGGTCCAGTGGTGTCAGGGCCTTGTAAGTCTGGCCTTAAATTTCCTTTCTCTTTTCTAGTGCTTGAATCCCTACTTTCTCCCTTTGACTGGGGGAAGGCTACCTGGTGTCTTGCTCGTATACAAGAGGCTCAGTAATGGTTTTGCAGCAAAGAGATTATGTTATGGCTGGAAAATGGATTCCTGCTTGTCTCCAAACAGCTCTCATTCACTGTAATAAGGTCCAGTGTAATGACTGGATGTCAACCATTCCTGGCCCCTGTCATACATAGATTGAGAGCATTTCTCCAATGCCACTCGTAGAACTCCATCCCTTGTCAGAAAGATTGAACCAGGTCTATCATCCTCTTTAAGAACCTCTCAATTTGTAGTTTTGCAGCGCAAACAGCATCCATGGCAGGGCCACCATCTAGAAAAGGACCACTTTCCGCATGATTGAGATTGGGACTCTGTGCCATTTTTTCAGCTCTGCTTGGAGGGTCTCCAAAAGTGCAGTTTATATTCGAGGCACATGCCACTGCTGGGTCACATGGGACTGTGTGATTTAAAGTGTGTGAGTTATCAGGGGGAGTTGGTCTGCCAGTTCCTTGATCTCACCGTACACCGTAAGAGGAATCGTTAACCCTCAGAACTGAGAATTTTTGATTATCTGGTATTTGCATCAGTCACAAATGCACACCTGCAACTTGCTCTGAACCTGTCCTTCCACCCTCAGGTAGGAACTTGTATAGTCCTGTTGAAGCAGATATGCTAATTAAGAAAATTATTAATGATATCTGGGTTCTTAATACTGAAAATATGTAGAGAAATTAATTGTAGAGAAAATAATGTGCATGTTTGAAAATGTGACCTCGGGGTTGTGACCACCATGTATA
Organism: Pleurodeles waltl; assembly: GCF_031143425.1. Classification (NCBI taxonomy): domain Eukaryota; kingdom Metazoa; phylum Chordata; class Amphibia; order Caudata; family Salamandridae; genus Pleurodeles; species Pleurodeles waltl. The sequence continues at coordinate 155,829,789 of NC_090446.1, forward strand.
CGATGCTGAATTAACAATAACTGAAATGGTATGAAATAATGAAAAACATATGAGAAAATTGTAGTAATATGTCATATTGAAATGTATAACCTATGTTTACTTTAATTTGTAGTATTAACTTAGCCGAACTTAAGGCCTAGTCTCCCTAGGCCTCGCACACTGAGAGCAGAAACAGTAACCGCATTTGCAAAGAAGCCGCTACGAACTAGCCTGGACCCACCCGATGTTAAAGTTGCTTAGATAGAATTTTCTGCAATGTACCAGTGGACAGGAGATGATGAAGACAATTTGATACAATTATGTGTAGAGTAGGCTAAATGTACTTTCCCAGGACTTGAACAACAAAGGCACTAACTGAAGAGGAACATGCAACAATTTCAATACCTGAAGAGCCGGGTGATGAGGACATCGTAAAGTGGACCAATCTGCATCTTGTGAATGAACTGATATTAAAATTTGTAGATTCAGTAAACAAACACTACAGGTTAAACGCCTATCTGCTGACTGACTGACCAATTAGAAATTAGGGGGATGGACTGGAAGACCCTAATAAAAAGTCATGACAAGGGGATAAAACTTCAGATGCAGGAGACTTAAGGCGGATGCGAGGGGAGAGTTGATGACGTCAGGAGATACTGTCCGAGGTGCTGTCATTGGGCTCATACCCTGTGAGTCTGATCCGTGGCTGACTAATTGATGACCTGAAGACGAAGACTGACTTGTTGCTGATCCATCCCGGATAGGTAGCTATGAAAATGTGATTGATAATTTTATGCATTTTCTTCTAGGTAACAGCTGAGCTGATTATAGAAATTCTCACTTAGATAGAATTTTTCCAAATTGATGTTTTCTCTAAAATGTTTTCGCATGAAGACCCACATGCTGATGCTAATCGTGGTTAGGTAGGCTGTTAAGGGTGACGATTGACAGTGACAATTGACTGACAAACTTTTTTGCCGAACACTGCTATTAAGGCTGGTAATCTTGGCTTATGGAATTGTGTTCTGCACATTTATTCTTGAAGTGATGATGTTTTCTATTAATGAATTAATAAATGAGTGGATTGAATAAACTTTGAACTAACGGATGACTTAGAATTGTAATCAACAGGGAAATAAAAATTGTTTAACTCATTACTGAGTTGTGGTTATTCATGACTAGATGATTTTAAGCTTTTTTCCATAGATTGTAATTCTTGATTATTGATGTTAGCTATCGATACAGTAGTCACTGCATGACTAGGATACTCCATGCGATTCAAAAGGTTCATCGACCTATATGCGTCCCCTTGTAAGTTTACTTACTAAGGACCAGGCACGTTAACAGTCCTTTCTATCGTAGAGTGCTATATTGCCTTCGAACAGATCAGCAAACCAACTTCAAGGTGCTGTGCATTACACAACATTTGGATCTGCCTCTAAGTCCTTGAGAGTGGCATTGACCACCTTTTAGAGAGCTTTGTGCTTTGCACATTTCAATTTGCTCTTACTGCTTCTCTTTCATCAGCACATGTGGGTAGTTTGGTCCCTTTCAGTCCTGGCTCCCACCTTCTGGAACAAACTACTAGCTCATCTCTTGTTCAGTAGAAACTTTTACATTTTTTTGTTCCATATTAGATGTAATGTTATGGAGCAGCATGATTCATTTGCTTCTTCATTAGCTCCTAGGATGAACAGCACATTAGAAATACAGATGGAAGCAAAGGATGGAAGGATGAGTAAATGCATTTGTGGAATGCAGCGTCATAGTAATTCTTTGTTATTATGATTTCAACAGGCATTTCTTTCTATTACTGCCAGTGTCAAGAAATACTAGGGTGTACATACACTTTAGCATTACTATATAGATGGATGGTGGGTGGAATTGTTGGATGGAAGGACACACTTTTATAGGATGTTGGTAGTCCATGAACTCTTTACTGGGTCCATCAGCCAATATTTGTATTGGTGCTAGCATCAATAAATTCTAGTACTAACATGAAGTTTCAGAAGTACTTTATCATTGTCTGTACACGATGGAGGGATAAATTGGTGGAAGAAATGAGGGTATATGGTGGAATGCTGTAGAATAGTGGTAGGGCTTGGCTTCTTCATTACTTCTGACAGCCAAAGTTTCCTGATCCTAATTATCTAATAGACTGGTTGATGGGAAAGACGGGTGGCTTGATGGATGAATGGATGGATTTTAGTGGAATGTTCTGAATAGTGACAATCCTAAGTTTCCTAAGACAGTCAACATTTCCAATTGTTGTTAGCTTCAAGAACCATTATGGTGAATGTGTGCTTTAGAGGTGTGATATGGATGGACAGACCGATACAATGGGCGTAGGGACAGACAGGCAGACCAACAGTGGTGCTGGAATACTTTTCAGGGACGGGGTGCTGCCATCCATGTTACATCACTTAAATTATAAGGATTGTGAAAAATCGAAGCAGCTCACAAAAAATAAGTGTAGCAAATGAGCCACATCTACTCCGTATGGGAGCGGTAAGGGTGAAGTATGTAGCTGCTGGTGCACTTTAGAGCACACATCACAAACACATGACTAAAGCATGGTGTGGTAGCACACAGCGCTTGCACTCAGCCCATTTTCCATTACATTCACCACTAAATGTGCACAGCTATACAGTTTTACTGATATGCAGCGCACAAAGAATCATATGTGGAAATTGTGTTTCTGCGAATATTTATCATTTGCGCATAACCAGGAAAAATAACTTGCTTTGTTTTGATCCCACTAAAATGTGTGTTTCCACCACATTTCTGAATTACAAAAGAAAGTTTTGCATTTCAGCTTTTATAACTGCTTATATTTTAAAATAACTGTTCGGTTACTTTACTAGTGTTTAAGCTTTGTTGTGCATTGGAACATAAGTGGTATCCTACAGCTTTTCCTTAGATGCTTACTCTACCCTAGTAGTATTGTCACACAGTTCACTTTCCAAAATCCTCTCACTCTGCAGACAGGAAAAGAAACATAAACACCAATGTCCATGTTAAATGAATAAGGAACAACTTATCAGACAATATTACCTAACAGTGGATATCTGTGACAAGATTAAAAAAAGCAAGATTTAAAGGCATGTATATTGCTGTTTCGCTTTCCGAACGCCAGTACAGTTATTTTGGGGGTGCTGCAGCACCCCTGAAACCTTCCTTCCAGAACCTATGCAGTCAAATCCATTCTTTCATACGGGTTGAATGGAACATGATTACTGTTTGCAATGTGACCCTAATAATGTCTCTTCCTTTACAATCCATCTTGTCTTTTGTTCCTCTGTTGCCTTGAGTCCGAACCTTAAGGTATGCATGTTGGTTCGGTTTTAAGGTTTGACCACTGACAGCTGATCTCGGTAGTCTCATGAAATCAGTCCTGCAACAACGTACAATGTAAAGTGTAAAGAGAGAAGGCAGGCTTTGCGGCAGTCCCCTACAGCTTTTCGATTCATGGGTTTCGTCCTAGTTTGGCATTTTTTGGGTATGCTATCCATGAAAGCTGTTGTAAACTGGTGTAGAGTAGCAGAGAGTGGTGCAGAGTAGAGTATAGTTCAGTAGCGTGCAGTGGCATAGAATGGAGTAGCATAGAGTGGAGTAGTGCAGAGAAGAGTAGTGTAAAGTGCAGTGGCAGAGAGTGCAGTGTTGCAGAGACGAGTGTCAGACTGCAGTGGTGTAGAGTGGAGTAGTGTAGAGAGCAGTGGCATAGAGTGCCGTGATGCAGAATAGAGTACGGGGGTTTGAAGTGCAGTGGCATAGAGTACAGTTGTGTAGAGTGCATTGGTGTAGAGTGCAGTGGTAAGAGTAGAGTGACATACAGTGGAGTGGTGTAGAGTGGAGGACAGTGGCGCAGTGGCGTAGAGTAGATTTCTCAGAGTAGAGTGGCGTAGAGTGGAGTGGTGCAGGGTAGTTGTGCAGTTGCGTATAGTGGCATGGTGTAGAGTAAAGTGGTGTAGAGTGCAGTGACATAGACTGCAGTGGTGTAGAGTAGATTAAAGTGAAGTGGCATACAGTGGATTGGTGTAGAGTGCAGGGGCATACAGTTAAGTGTTATAGAGTAAAGTGCATTGGTGTAGAGAGTATTAGCATAGAGTGCATTGGTGCAGAGTGCAGTGTTGGAGAGAGAGGTAGAGTACAGTGGCATAGACTGGAGTTGTGCAGTGTAGATTGGTGAGGCCTAGACTTGAGTGGTGTAGAGTGTAGTAGAAAGACGTGCAGTGGTGTAGAGTAGAGTGACAAAGAGTGTATTGCTATAGAGTAGAGTGGTACAGGGTAGAGTAGAGAGGCGCAGCGTGAAGTGGCATAGAGTGCAGTGGGGTAGAGTGCAATGGTGCAGAGTGCAGTGGGCCGAAGTGGTGTAAGTGGAGTGGTGCAGAGTACAGTGGTGTGGAGTGGTGAACAGTAGAATGGAATAGCATAGAGTGGAGTATTCATGGTGTGGAGGCACACTGCCATTACAGACAACACATTTTGAATTAAAATTATCATTACATTTGCATAGACATAAAGTTTTACTAATAAACCAATACAGTACACAGATGAAAATGTGTGGAAATTGCTTCACCTAGTATAATGATTTGTTTTGATCATACTAAAGTATTTGTTTCCAACACACTTAATGTGCTTAATTTGTGTTCATAATTCTAATATATTCTGAAATACTTACACAGTTTTCACCTTGACCAGATCAGTACAAGACCCAGTAGAGATGGGATTCGGACAGGCCCCCAACAGAAGAGAGGGTCAGTAGCAGAAAGGAAACATGCAACCTGGAAACAAAATACAAAAGATCTCATGCATGTTAGAAGGAGGGGAGGTAGCAAGGGAAAGACTTTAGAATGCCACCACTTTCTCAGAATATCCAGGTGTACATTGGGAAAAAGTTTAAAACAGACCATCCAATACTGGAATACTTGGAATAAGTTCCACAATGCTACCTTTTAGGAGGAGGAAGCAGTACCTTGGAGGGGTGGGGCTTTGGAGTGAGTGCCAGCACCGCCTGATCACCTGAGCTGAATGCAGAAAGCTTTACAACCTTCAGTGGCAACCTGAGGCCACACCCACTCTTTGCCACCATCGCTTGATGCTAAAACATTGGTGCTAAAGTCATTCTCCGTACACACTTCCAGGGCCCTACATTAATGCCCAGGGTACAGAATATAAGGAATTTAGGCTTACACCTGCCCCAGCCCACAGCAAATACTACTTGTGAACAGTTTCTGTGGCAATGCGTGCATACATAATGTGCGCAGACCACAAGCTAGGGACCAGCGTGGGAGCTCTTTCCCTGAATTACATAGATATCTGGGGCTGCCAGCTTTGGCCTGGGGAGGCACACACAAAATGGAGTATAACAGTAAAGGGAGTCCACACTCAAACAAAAAACCTATTCTGAGAAAGGGTTCCGAGCTCATTTCAACCGGAAAATCTCTTCTCCATGTGACATGGTGAATTATGCTGGTACATGGACATATTAAGGATTTTGGGGGCCCCTGTTTGGATCAGTTTTGAATTTATGATAGAATTTCAGCTCTTACATACCCTCACTGACAGTGCACAGGCACACTATTACAAATTATAAGTGAGTCTACATCTGATATTCAGGGACAGCCTTGGGTGTTTTCAACAAATTAACACAGCAACAGCTCACTAATGCTACTGCAAATTATTTCTGTGACACCCTCCCATTTCTTATGTGTGGTCCTATTTTGATCTAAAAGAAACTTTTTTGTGAATGTTGCATGAAACATAAACACAACATTTCTCTGCAAAATGTCTGTCATAGAGTCTCACTCACCGCCAACATTAAAGATATATTATAGGAAAATGTGATTTAAAACAATCTGTTTAAGAATTATTCATTGGGGCAAGACTCTCTAAAGAACAGAGTTGGCTGAACCAGGGGGGCCTTGAAAGGCTGGGGTCCCGGTTCCAAGCCCACTTTACCCATGCCTTCAAACTCCTCTGTGCAGACAGTGTGTGACACAAAGCAGCACCGAAGGGCGTGGACTGGCCTGGTGAGAGGCCTGTGCATGTGGCATGTCTGAAAAGGCTCAGCAGGGTAGAGGTGTGAGGCAGTTAGAAAGCACTGTGCTTTAAAAAAACAGAGAGTAAATTAGTGTAAGAACTGATGTCACCAGTTGAACTAAATATACAGTGAAGTTGCTAAGGTCAGTTTACCTATACCTAATATACTGTACTGCTATCTTCACCCTGCTTCCAGCCACTGACCTTCATTAGCAAAGGGTCCTCCTGTTCATGCTGCCTCAAGGCTCTTTCTGCATCGAGGCACCTATAGAACCGAGGTTCAGAGCATAGTCTGGCACAGCAAGGGTGGCAGCTGTCAAGTAGGTTTCAGAAAAGTGAATAGCAACTTCCATGGAGGCAGGAGTTGGGAATTCGGGAGAGAGGATGCCAAATGCACTCCCAGTTCAGAAGTACACAAATAAATTAAAAATAAATAAATATGTGTGCAACCTTTTGATTACTTCAAAGCACAAAGGTGATAAGATCAAGATCCAATCAGAAGAAAATTATATTGGGAACTGACACTTCTCTTTCTGAAGAGAGCCTTAAAATGTGCATTCAGGGGCAGATGAACAAAGTTGGTACACAGTGCAGCGCTACAACGAAAGTGAGATGGAGAGAGCGGGGCAGCACTTATCTGCTAAGATACGGTTTCCTGCTCTCATTCATAGCATTAACGCATGATCAGTCGGTCTAGCGAGACGCACACACCGTCGCACCATAGTGCAAAGGTGTCTGCATGATTCCTGACATAACATTTTTTCCTGGGGCTACCCTTCCAGTACAAAAAATATGCTTTGACAAACTTTTAAACCTTTCCCACTTTCCATGTATGCTGTACAGTGCAGAACACATGCAAAGTTCAAAAGGTTTGAAGGAATTAAAACATTTCTATTTTAATGCCAGCCTCAAAGAGGTGTTATTTTTTGGCACAAATCCATGTCTTCAAATGTTAGTAGATAGTACTTTGCATCAAAATCCATGGGAGTTTTCATGGGACATCCACGTACCACCCAGGATACACCCTGTTGATGCAAAGCAACAAAAAGCAGCACAAAACACTACTTTGTGTTACTTTAGGATTTCTTCCTGTGCAAATACAATTTTGCATCTTAAAGGAAATCTCAAAGAAACATTCTGTGCCAATTTGTGTCACTTTTGTGATCCTAACTTGGCACAAAATGTTGGTAAATTTGCCCCTCTGTTTTTTACATTCCAGTAGCCTCCTCCCTTCCGATTTGGCCATGCTTAGGGGCCTGTCCTAAGAGTCTCAATTTCGGCAAAAATAGCCCTAAGGTTTAACCAAGAAAAGTAATTAATTAGTCTATAGTGAAATTGGTATTGCTTTAAAACTTTTAATGCAACATTTTAAAAAATAAGACCTCTCAATTATTAGTTCTAAAAATAAATACTTTGAAAAAGGAACACGCAGCAAAGTATTTGTTGTAAAAGTATGTTTAAATAAGAAAAGTGTGAAAGGGGTTAAATGGTTAAGGGTTTGGGGTTAAGGGTACAAGGTATAGGGATTGAGAATAAGGGCATAGGAGTTAATGGTGGAGGCCTTGGGGTGTAAAGTTAAAGGTAAAGGGTGCGTGGTGGATGGTTGACAGTTTGAGGTAAAAGGGGTTTGCTTTAGAGGTTTAGGGGTTAATTGTTAAGAGTTAATGGTTATGTGTGCAGGGTTAAGGTTATAGGATGTGTGTGTATAAAGGTTTGTGCCATGTATATGTGCTAAGAGGCAGCAGAGTGCTGTACAAAGGCAAAGATACAGTCCTCATGTGACAGGGGGAGTTGTGGGGATACTAGTAAGAGATTTGGGTGCATTGTTTATATAGGTTTAAGGATTTGCAGAATATGTTTAAGGGTGCAGAGTGTATGAGTGAAATGGTATACACTTAGGGTTAGGGAGTTAACGGTATGGGGTAAGGGTTGTAGGATAAAAGATTAAGGGATTGGGGTTTATAGTTAAAGGTTGTGGGTTTGATGAATAGCAGTATGTGTTTGGGGTACAAGGTTGAGGTTTAAATGTTCCTGGTATACAGGTAAGGGTATAGGGTTCAATGTTTGGGGTATAATTGTAAGAGTTTGGGTATAAGGTGAAGGTTTTGGGGTGAAATATTTAAAGGTAAATCGTTAAATGTAAAGGGTGAGAAATACAGGGTTAAGGATATTTTGTAAAAGGTTAAGAACAAAGTGTTAAGGACATGGAATGAAGAGGTTTTAGTATAGGGTTAAGATTTATCAGTTTAGGGTATGGATAGAGGTTTAAGGGGACAGGTGTTAAGGGAATGGGGTTAGGGATTAGAGAATAAGGATACATTCTACAGGGCTAAGTGCTTAGGGGTAAGGGTTTTGGCATATAAGGTTAAGGTTTTGAGATGTAAGGATAAAGGTTTGGTCTAAAGTGGTTAGGAGTTAGGATTTGAGAGTTGGGTACAGGGTACAGGGTTAACTCCCATGATTACATTTGTTTAGTGTACCCATTGGATATATATTTAATTAAAGCTGGGTTGATGAGTTTTACACTTTGAGGTGTTACTTTTCACCGTACCTCTACAATTAATTCCATAGAACGTTCTTCAGTTTCAAAGTGATGAAACTATAAATGTTAAAAATGAAATAATGCCATTTCTGAATGGCAGTTTTCGAAATTATAATGAGGTTGAACCCTAAATTCAGTCAGAGTTAATTATTCTGAAAGGCTTTTTAGCAGGACCACCAGACTTTCAGAGGGACTGGTATCAGAATCATACAGATTGTCCTGTAGGCTTGTTGTCAGGCTCTGCCTTTGGCTGACTTTCAGCAATCTTTAGATGAATCCATGCTGCTGGTCAGGCTATTGACTGACACCAAAGTAATGCTGTGTTGTTCTACTACTGAGTCAACTATATCTAGGGAATCTGGAATTATGCATCTGGGATAGGCAAAACTATGCAGTAGGTTTTGTAATTTTACACATTAACACTATCTGTGCAAAAGTTTCTCTTTTCTTTTACCTCATTAGTACCCAGTCATGGCTCACAGGGATTCAAAGAAGTGGGGCTCGGCAGCGCGTGTGGGGGGGGGGAAAGATTGGGCGAATAATAATAACATTTTTGTAAAGAATAAAAACGTACCTGCCACGCCTCGCTGCTGTGGCACTGCGGCTCCTATTTCCCCTGATCCCTCCAGGCACAGGCTCGAAGTCTGCCCTGCGGCCAGTCCTGACGCTGCTCAAAGCAAAATCAAGAATGGCTGAGAGTGCCCAGCCAGGGCGCTCCCAGGCAGACTTGGAGCCAGTGCAAAATGTTGACACTAGCCAGGGCTTAAAGCTGGCCAGTGTCATAGCTTAAATATGATGCCCAGGTGGCGCCCAGGAATGGCATTAGCTGGAGCTATACTTTTTTACACAAACCTGTGCTAACGCAGGTTTGCGTCAAAAAGTATAAATATGGGCCTAACAGTGAAAAGAGTCACTGAATCCCACTTGATTTCAAACTAGCACTGACACTGGCAGACCAAGCTCTATTTGTGTATTTATTTATTTATACTGTTTTGGAAAGGGCAAACCAGGCCCACCAGGATAATGGAATACTTTACATGAAGACACAAAGAACTACAAAGATGAAATTTGTTGAAAATGGCCCTTTTCACAAGGTTATGCCCAAACTTTTTGCCTCTGACCCCCTATTTTTGACTGTGCGCTGAATTTTGCTTTTGCTGGCTTTAGGACTCTGGGCACTTTACCAACCCTGACCAGTGCTAAAGTGAAAGTGCTCCCTAAGTAAATTGTATTGGTGATTGGTTATCCATGTTTGGCTTTTTTAATTTACTAGTAAGTCCCTAGTTCAGTGCACTTGGTCTTCCCAGTGTTTGTAAATCAAATGCTAGTAGTGAGCCTTCAGCACAGATTGTGCCACTCCCATGAGTAGCCCTGTAAACATGTCTCAGACCTGCCACTGCAGTGTCTTTACGGGCAGTTTTAAACTGCCATTTTGACCTGGCAAGTGCGCCCACTTGCCAGGCCCACACCTTCCCTTTTACTATATGTAAGCCACCCCTGAAAAAGGCCCAAGACAGCTCCATGGGCAGGGTGTAGTGTATTTAAAATTTAGGACATGTAATGGTGTGTTTTTCATGTCTTGATACTGAAATGCTGCTAATTTCGGTTTTCACTATTGCAAGGCCTATCTTTCCCATAGGGTAACATGGGGATTGCCTTGAAATATCGTTTAAGTGTAATTTTCCATTGGGAGCACATAGAGATGTGGAGTTTGGGGTCTCTGAACTCCCAATTTAAAAATACATCTTTTGGTGACGTTGGTTTCTGAATTGTGAGTTTGAAAATGTCACTTTTAGAAAGTGAGCATTTTCTTGCTTAACCATTCTGTGCCTCTGCCTGTCTGCAGAATACTCGTCCGGGTCAGGATGACAGCTGGGCTGTTTCTGTATTCACTCTAGACAGTCACAAAAAGGGAGCTGACGTGTGCCACGAATATCCTGATGGCCCATCAGCAAGCTGATGGGTCTTCCTGAGGAAGAGTGGTGGGAGGAGCTGTCACTTGCACTTGATTAGGGCTGTGCCTGTCCTTACAGAAAGCAGTCTCCAACTCCCTGGAGTGTGTATGGGGCCAGGGCAGGGAGAGGCAGGGTCTTGTGAACTAAAAAAACGTATCTTTGAAGTTTTCCTTCTTCAAAGACAGAAATGAGTATAAGTACTGGACCTTTGACACCACACAGTTAGAATCCTTCTGGACTGAGGACATTCTGCCAGGAAGAAGAGCTGGATGCTGTAGGAGGGGCTGCCACTCCGACTGTTGCTTTGCTGTGCTGGTCTGCTGCTTCTGTCCAGGGAGTGAAAGGACTGGACTTTGCTTTCTACATCCTCCTTCCAAAAGTTCTCGAAGGCCTTGGACTGAGCATGCCTCCTGTTAAAAAGTTTCAAGAACATCAAAGACTTCATCTGCCAGCACCTGGGCTCTCTTGCTGAGATTCCTGACTTGCCAGGTGGTGCCAAATCCAGTTCCTGGGCTCTCAGGAGTAAATTCTGATGCAACCAAGAAGAACCCAAGCACATTGACTCCAGACCGACGTGAGAATTGCACCGCTGTCTGACTCTACGCTGATGCCTGACCCAGAGCCGTGGTCCCCGCTGAGTGCAACGACCATGACAGACACCACAGGCTCGACACCACCGCATTGCCCCCAAAGTTTCACCACAGCGTAACTCCAGAGTGCTGTGTCACCAAGGTCTGTGTCACCAAGCTCTGACTCCACGCAGCGCCTGTGGCTCTATGGTGTGATCACAACACCACAAAGTCTACGCCTTGAGTCTTCACCAGCTGGATTCATCGACCCCACCTTGTCGTAAGGAACCAACGCCTCACCTCCCCTGCCCAGAAGTAAGGAACTGCTGCCTTACCTCCCAGTGGTGGTAAGGAACCTATGCCACCCCGGCTCCAGCAACGCTTCATCCCCCTGATTCCTTGCAACATCTTTGCTTCTTCATCGTCTTCCAAGGTATTGTACCTGGGGTTTGTGTGACTCCGTGACCAGCCTGTACTCCCTCACGAGTGGCCGCGGACTATTGGAAATGACTCTGTTAAGACATCGTGATAGTCCCCGTTAGAGCTATTTTGTTTCTAAGCGCTATACTAAGATTTAATCTTTGACAATTTGTATCTTTACTTGTGTAAATTGGATTTGTTTTGTTTGGTCTTGTTTTACTCAGATACATTTTGTCTTTTTTTCTAAACTGGTGTGGAGTACTTTTGTGGTGTTTTCACTGTGTTACTGTGTGTGTGTGTGTGTGTGTGTACAAATACTTTACACATTGCCTCTGAGATAAGCCTGACTGCTTGAGCCAAGCTACCAAAAGGGTGAGCAGGAGTTATCTTAGCTGTGTGACTCTCTTACCCTGACTAGAGTGAGGGTCCTTACTTGGACCGGGTCCAAACCACTGCCAACTAGAGACCCCATTTCTAACTAGATTTAACTAGGAATAGACATTTAATAATTAAACATAGAATATATAACAGCAATAATTTGAAACTAAAAATATGATAACTGAAGATTGAGTAGGACAATACAAACAATACACAATTAGAGAGGATAGTCTAAAAAGATGACAATGTCGAGTCGAAACACAAAAATTAAGGGAAAAATCATGGTGGGATAAAACAAACAAAAAAGGGATTGTGATGTCCAGAAGCATGAACTACATATAGAGCAATATATTGCTGATTTCACTTTTATAAATTTGTCACTAATGCCCTGATTACAAGTTGCTCATAATATTGTGACCCATGCGGTAACCCTTGTTTACACATGAGTCAGAATTGTGCGTTTGAAGGTATTTAAAGTAATATTTGTCATGTGTTAAGTAATTCAACCTTCATTAAATTTCAGCTTTTAACGGGGAAAACATACGGTAATTTACTGTCTCATGCGAATTTTGGTGTGTTACACATGAAAACCTGCATGTTGTTCTTGATATGCTCATAATAGGTGTTCTTTATTGCACCTGATAAATAACGTCCCCCGTGGTGTCCCTTTTTATCAGGGGCAACTAATAACGCCTACATTTGTGATCAGGCCCTACATCAGCTTTAGTGACACACTCCTCTGACCTAACCTTTTCTTGGCGCTGTCCAACTAGGTGCCCATACACCTTCCTACCTTATCCTTTATCAACAAAACAGGCCCGCCATCTTGCTGCTACCCAGAACAGGAACCCCATCTATCAAAAAATAAACTCACAGTACACAAAATCCTTTCTGTTCCCCTTAATTATTAGGCCTCAGCAACAGTTCTCAATTACATGGCTGAGCCCACAGCCGTGCAGGGAGTGAGACCGAATCCCTCTCTGTCTGACCACATGACGGGGAACGGGACAAAAAAACGTGAATTTCAAAACCGATGACACATTTATTACTGAATCGTAACTTTCTAATATTTTGGTATCATTTAGGTTTACATGTATGCCTTGGAATGTTTATAACTACTGTAAATCAAATGCAGACTCGGCCAAAAAAGGGCGCTGCAGGGCCTTCCACGCGGGGCTCGCAAAGCCCCAAAAACAATCCCATCTTAAGCGCTGCTGGCTGGTTGGAAGCAGGGCTTTTTGCTTTCAAGCCGGGCAGATGTTCAGATGCAGAAGCAGCAGGAGAGGATGTGCTGAGAAATGAATACTTTGTAGTCGGAGCGCGCTGATCCCATTGTGTGATGTGGTTTTTAGATGCTGGCGGTGTTGTGCACGAGGGAGTGCGAGGCACCTCCTTTGTCCAGATTTTATGAGGGCTCAGACCTAGCAATGCTGATGTCTAGCGCTGCGCCAAGCCCAATGCGCCAAGTCCAAACCTCGCCATCGCCAAAATAAAGCCATTCAAAACAATGCCATGAATGATGGTGATGACGCCGAAATGAAGGTTTTACATTTATTAGCGCATAAACGTAGTACTGCAATAATCAAGTGTGACTTTAATCGAATTAGTAAAGATTGTACGGGGACAAATGTGCCCTCAGAGTAGTTCGCCAACATTTATAAGCGTGCTTTATATAACGTGATGTATTAGAATTGCACTAATCTGACATAATCGTAAACGTGTGCTATGATTTGCTTGTTTAAAATGTTTTAGCTTAGCATAACTTTAGTGGAGGCTTCGGCCTAGTTGCCTTGTCTCACGGTTTAGATGCTCGTATTTTTCCAATGTGCTAATAAACGTGCATTCTTGCTTGAAGCTGTATTTTTCCAGTGAGATCGGTTCACATGCTTATCTTTAAGGTTTTGTGCCAGCCTGGCATCTTCTTCTTTACTCCAAGGTCAATCTGCAGGTGCGGACAATGGAAGCTCTGAAAGTGAGTTAATTGGTAAAATATGTTGCAACTTACGTACCCGACTTCAAGGATAATGTATGCCTAGGTAGAAGCTTGTGAACTGTTGTTTTTGATTGGACAATTTGAAGCCAACCTATGAACCCTCCAATGGAAGACCCTACTGGATTTGAACTGTTGTCTATAAAAACCAGGTGCACAAGGAGGAAGCAGCCATTATAGCCATTATTGGACATTGCCCATTGAGACATTGCAGATATTATGGCCCATCTTGCCGCGACGCCATTTTGAATGAGACTTTGATGCTTTCTCTAATCGAGAGAAAGAGACTTTAAATAATTCTGGCCCTAGAGACTTTAACTTTGATTTGTCCCTTTGCATGAAGTAGTAGTTTATCTTGCCGCCGTGAGGCAATTGCCCCGTCCACCCTGCCCTTATGCCCCGTCCCATGCTGATCGAATCCGGTACCTGTGAGACGAAGACTTCCTTGAATGCTTATCGAATTTGGTAAATATGAAAGGAAAATGTACAATTGCATTGTGTTTTCTTTTTAGGTAACCAACTGCTGATTTTGATAAAGAGCCCTAGTTAGGAGTTTTCCAAATTAATGTTGCTAAATTGTTTTCGCATGAAGTCCCACATGCAGATGCTAATTTGAGGTTAGATGAGGATTCATTTGACGCACGATGCAATTTGAGACCTTGTTATGCTGACTAAATGTATGCAATTAGCCCATTACAGATTGTAGTTTTAGTGGTTTGTGTTGCCATTATCGAAGGCATTGTTATTCAAATGCTGCATAGATTGCATCTTTTCCGTCGATATGGACAGCTATTAATGTTCATTTACATATATCATTTGGTGCTGAGACACATTTACATTGTGCTAGCTTTGCTAATATAGGGAAATAAATTCATTAACTTTGCATAAACTGGTGTGGTTATTCATGACCGAAAGGTCATGGTTTTGTCGAAATGTATTCTGGATTAATTGTGAAGTGTTATGTTGATCAGGGTATTGCTTATGTTCGTTATTGATTATTGATTTGATTAAATTGATTACTCTCGGGTGAAGTGAGTCCCACTTGGTCAAAAGATTCATCGACCCAAGAGCGTCCAGATAAAGGTAATTTATATGGTCGGAACGCTCTATCAGTAGATGGTAGCAGAGGACGGTTACGCCCTTTGGGACCCCAGCTCTAGAGGTACATGGTGTTCGATTAACGGTTCCGCCCTTTGGGACCCCGCTCGAAAGGTTGAATTAGATTTTTCCCTGGGTAAAACAGATTGAGAGAATGATGATGCCCTAAGTCCCCCGCGACTTTCACGGGATCTCGGAGCTTGCGAATGGAGAGAATGGAGGTGTGAAATCGGCGTTGGCGGTACTAGTGACGGTATGAGTGAAGTTAGGGTTTTGCGCTTGCACAGCTTATTGCCGCAGATTGTATGAAAAGGTTGCGAGGATTTTAAAGAATAGCGGAGGTGCGACTCCGAGTGTAGGAGTAGGGAAGTCGTCGAACTTCATAGAGAATAGCGGAGGTGCGACTCCGAGTGTGAGAGTAGGGAAGTCGTCGAACTTCATGTGCATGTGGCGCTTTGTGCAGGAAAAGGTCCACGTGGTTGTTGTTGTTGAGACGGGCCCTGCGAGGTCAAGAGACTCCGGAGTATGTTGAAAAGTGTATGAGACACTTGTTTTATGTTGTGGTCTGGTCGGTTTAATAGGTTGACCGGGCGTGGTCAACGAGTCGAAACGTGTGTTAAGGGAGTGAAAGAAACTTCGACTTCAGGCTTTGACAAATTCTAAGTGCACTAGAATAGATCATTGACAAGTTGAGAGCAGAGTCTGCGGGTCAGATTTGCTTGCGAAAGTGGGGACTGAGAAAGATGGAATAACTGCCGAGGCTAGTGAAAAATCCCTAAGGTCCTAAAGCGATTGTGTTACCCTTCCTGTAGTAAACCGACAGATCTGTTTTATTATTATTTGGTTGCTCGCGATACATGCCAGAGTTGTTACGAGAGGAGCTGAGTGAAGGAGGACAAGCCGCGAGGCTTTGTCAGCCGCAGTGTGTGTGAGTGTGACGTCACTAGGAGCCGCGCTGGGATAGGTTGGTTGCAGAGTAGGGTCGCGCACGGATTGGACGCAGTCCGTGGGGCTCGATTGGAAGGGGAAAGGCAAGCGAAGAGTATTCCGGGAATTAAAGTCACTTATTGATTACAAATTTTGTGAAATAAAAGACGAGAAAATGAAATTTTTTAAAGCATTAAAGAGTGCGATGAAGGGGGAGTCTTACATTAAAGCGAGTGTAGGAGAGGAGACGCCACCCGAAGGTACACCAGCTTACATCGTAATGGAGGAAAAGGGGGTAGCTCCGTGCCTTTGGCTAAAGCAATGGCACAAGCTGACAGAGAAACATGGGAGCGTAGCGTTCCCGATCCATGGGACATTCAATATAAGGATCCTAGAGAATTTGAAATTCGCGATGTACGACATGAAGGTACCTCCAAGGCCAGCACAGTTTGAGGCTCTAGCGATTTGGGAACTAATAGCTAGACAGCAACAGCAAAAGAAGTTCGAGACCAGAATAAGAAAGGTAGAAAAGACACTAGCGGACGCTAGGTGGGATAATGCACAGAAGGTGTGGAGGTCAGATGTATTGCAGGGGATAAAAATGTGTCCCGCAATTGTTGAGGAAGAAAAGGCGACAGGCAAGAAAGCCACCTGTAAGACAAACGGGAGGTGTTCCAAAGATAGAGAAGACGAGTCAGAGGATGAGGAGTTCATCACTCAGTTGCTGAACGACCGTCCACCACCTTATGCAGAAAATGAACAAGGTCCAAGTACCAGTTCTGTCCCTCCGGCACCGGTACAGAATAATGAAACTTCGAATTCAGAAACGCCATCGGGATCTAAAGACCCGAGTTTACTGTTCACCCCGCAGATACCGCAGGTTAGGAGAATATATCCAGATGTGCCTGTGTTGAAAACAGCAGAAAGTTATCAACCGCAGGTCCCAAGGTACTACAGCAGTAACATCGGTATAGGAATGATTTTAGATCCAACCGTAATGGGAGTACAGAATGGTCGCAACACAACATTGGCACAAGCTGAATCAACACAGCTTTTGATGCCTCAAAAGCAGATGCAAGGGGAAATCGCACATGCTCAGATGACAGGGAGTCAGACTGGCATGCCGGCAATGATGACCCATGGTGTGGGAATGAACATGCCTCAGAACCTGGGAAATGGACAGAACGCAGATGCGATATCCCTACCCATTACTGTAGGTCCACCGGTACCTTTGTACATTCAGCCTAACTCAGGTATGAGCGGTCAGGGATCAGTGGTGCAGAATGGGATGGAAAGAAGGTACATACAAAACACTCCAGAGACAACTCCGATAGTGGCTCAGCCAACTGGGTCTGGGTCCTTGATGGAGTTTAGTCCCATATGTGCTCAGTCAACAGTGGTGAGGTCGAGTCCCCCACTGGTGATACCGCTATCATTGAATACTGAAAAGTTGCCGCAACCATCAATGGCAGTCAATGTGAATGCTACACTGATGGGGTTGAATGCGCAACAGCTGACACAGTGGTTCAATAGTCTGAATTCCACTCAAGGCTCAGCCAGTGGGAAGGGAGAAGACTATTTGAATAGGGTCAGGTTGAACATGGAAGCAGAAGAATTGGTGGAAGGGATTATGGGTCTGAATAGGTTAGAGTCCTACTCAGAAGAAGAGCTGAGGTATTTATGTCCCAGGATTACGAGAGAAGTGAACAAGGTACATAGAAGGTTGCAAGAAATAGCTGACAAAAACGGGGTTGAGATAGACAAGACAAAACACTTGGGCAGGAGCTATAGATTGGATTTCGGGACCACAGACTTTGAACACATGAGGTCAGCAGGCATGAAAACGCACCTTAGATAATTGCTGCAGAGTGCACAAGTGTGGAGGTGCTTAGACAAATGGGAGAGCAGGTGGGCGAAGAAAAAGGAAAAGAAGAAAGACAGTGTCCCAGAGCACAAGGAGGAAAGACCACAGAGCAGTGATGCAATAGCTATGCTACCAATGAGGGAAACAGCAGGGGGAAAATTGATACATGTACCGTGGCACAGAAGCAACATTCAGTCTTTTACGGATGATTTTCCCAAACTGAGAGAGAAACCGATTGAATGGTATCAACAGACTGATAGGTTTGTGAAGCTTGCAAAATGTCTTTGGGAAGACCTGAACACCCTCTTTGAGATAGTGGTTCCGGCAGATTTGTGGGAAGACTGCAAAAGAGCTTTAGGTTGGCCGACAAGTGAACCAGAGAGAGACAGGGATACGGGTGCACCATCACCTATGGTGATGAGCTTGTACTATAAGGTGATTGAGCATTTGAAGACGAAGGTTGCCGCGAAAAATGTGGATTGGCAGAAGATTGATCGAACCCCCCAAGAGGCTAAAGAGTCGATTCATGGTTACTATGAGAGGTTGTTGAAGGCGTTCAAGAACTACAGTGGCACGGAAACAATAGAGGCGAAGGACATGCTCCATTTTGTGTTTAGATTTGTGGAAGGGCTGAGACCAGAGATAAGTCAGATGATAAAGACGCATTTGATCTGTTGGCAGTCAAAACCGATTGATGAGGTGTTAAATTATGCGAAATACTGTAGCGACGAAATTGAAGTGAAACAGAAAAAGTTGAAAGAGAAAGTGATGGTGATGCAACTTAAGGCAGCTCAGACAGGTTTGCAAGGGTTGCAAGGTTTCTCACAGCAGATACCGCAGCTGCAGCCGCAGGGAAATATGGTGTTTCAGCCACAAGTGAGAGGCAGAGGCAGAGGAGGCTTTGGGAGTAATGGTCCGGATTTGAGCACTGTTGTGACTCCGAATGGTGTGCAGACAATGAAAAGGGTGATGCCGTGTCACGTGTGCGGAATTGTCGGACATTGGAAACGCGAGTGTCCAATGGTGGTGCAGGAAGGTGCAGGTGTTGGTCAGCAAAACAATGATGTCAATGCATTCCAGACAATGAGGGGACCGAAAATGAGAGGTCCAAACCCAAATTTTCAGACCGTAAATCAGCTGCAAGGATTACAGCCCATGCAGCCGCAGCAGATGCAGATGCCCCGTATGCAGATGACGCAAATGCAGCCAATGCAACAGCAGTTTCCCCTGGTACCTAATCAGCAAATGCAAATACCTTTGGCACCAATGAATCAGCAGCAAGCGATGGTTCCTCCACAGGTCTCGGGTCAGGTGATGAACACAAATGGCACAGTACAACAGTTCCCATTACACAGTTAGAATGGAACAAACAATGTATGGGAGAGTGAAAGTTCAGATGAGGAGGGAAATTGTGTGCTTGCAGCATCCCTGGAAGTTGATCAAAAGGGTCCGTATGTAGAGGGAAGAGTCATGGGTCATCGTGTTTCATTCTTGGTTGACACAGGAGCAACACGTTCAACTGTTAGGAGCATTGAAGTACCAAATTTGCCCCTCTCAGGGAGAACAGTTCAAGTAGTGGGAGTAGCAAACAGGCACTTGACGAACCCAATAACAGATCCGGTACCAGTCAGAATTGGTAACTATGAAGGGTCACATAATTTTGTGGTATGTGACACAAGCCCGATAGCACTGCTAGGGAGAGACCTATTGTGCAAATTGGGATGTTCGATTATGTGTTTGAACGATGGAATTAAAATTCAGACGAGCAGTGATGGGGAAGAAGAGGACAGCGTAGAAGGGGATGAAATGGAAACTGTCGATGAAGAATATCCTCTGATTAACCTTTTTCCGATGATAACTGAAGAGGATATTCCAGCTGAATTACGGGAAACAGTCGGAAAAGAAGTGTGGGATATGACAGGAAAGGAGGTGGGATTGGTGAAAGGAGTGGAACCAGTGAAAGTGACCGTAAAACCCAATGTAACCTTTCCCCAGACCCCACAATACCATATGGCACAAGACACCCTCATGAAAGTGGCCCAACTAATTGACGAGTTTGTAAAACAGGGAGTACTGAGAGAAGTGTTAAGCAGTCCATGTAATTCACCAATCATGGGACTAATAAAGCCAAGTGGAAAGGTCCGAATTGTGCAGGACTTGAGTAAAATAAATGACATCATAGTTAAATGCTGCCCCGTAGTACCAAATCCAGCTGTGATAATGTTTCAAATACCTTGCGAGGCCGAGTGGTTCTCAGTCATCGATTTGTCACAAGCATTCTTTTCGGTGCCTCTTCATGAGGACAGCCAATTTCTCTTCTGTTTCAAATTCTTAGACAGAGTTTACAGTTGGTGTCGAATTCCTCAAGGGTTTTCTGAGTCACCGTCAATTTTTAATCAGATTCTAAAGAAAGACTTGGAAGCGCTAGAGTTGCCATTCGAGTCAACCCTAGTACAGTACATTGATGACTTACTGATTGCATCTAAGACAGAAAGTGGCTGCACAGCCGACACCATTGCTCTACTGAACCATTTGGGAAGGAATGGACACAAGGTGTCTCCTTCGAAATTGCAGTTCTGTCAGAAGAAAGTGAAATACTTGGGTCATCAAATAGAGAAAGGGTCACGGAGAATAATGAAGGAAAGAATAACAAGTGTACTTCAAATGAGTCCACCAAAGACGAGGAGGGAGGTGAGGAAGTTTTTGGGGATGGTGAGCTACTGTCGCCAGTGGATTCCCAACTTCTCAGCTCTAGCAAAGCCTTTACTGAAACTGACCCAGAAGGATGCATTGGATGCGATTGAGCTGAAAGGAGATGAGATGGATGCTTTTATTGAATTAAAGGAATGCATGTGCAGGGCTCCAGCTTTAGGTATGCCTGACTACACGAAGCCTTTCACATTGTTTTGTCATGAACGTGATGCATGTTCCCTGTCTGTCTTGACCCAAGCCCATGGTGGCATAAACAGACCAGTAGCGTATTTTTCAGCTACTTTGGATCCGGTCGCAGCAGCACTGCCAGGGTGTTTGCGCGCCGTAGCAGCAGTTGGTATCAGCCTCACTCAGAGTGAAGGAATAGTGATGGGACATCCATTAACAGTCATGGTCCCTCACTCAGTTGAGATACTTTTGACCCGCTCCCGAACGCACCACATGACTGGAGCAAGACTCACAAGGTATGAAACAATAATTCTGGGCTCACCGAATGTGCAGCTGAAAAGGTGCACTACGTTGAATCCAGCAACCTTGCTTCCCGGTGAAAATGCTGAAATTGAGAACGCTGAGGACGTTGAGCACGACTGTCTTCAGGTGACTGAATTTTGCACAAAACCCCGACCTGACATTAAGGATACTAAGCTTGATGAAAATGACCAAATTGTTTTTGTTGATGGGTCATGTTTAAGAGATGCAATGGGAATATTGAAAGCAGGATATGCTGTATGTACTGTAGCAGGTGTTTTGGAAGCGTCCTGGCTTCAAGGAGTCTATTCCGCACAAGTAGCAGAGCTTGTAGCCCTTACAAGAGCATGCCAACTGTCTACGTTGATGAGAGTCACCATTTACACTGATAGTCAGTACGGGTTTGGAATTGTACACGACTTTGGGCAACTATGGTCACAGAGAGGTTTCCTGACTTCTTCAGGGTCCCCAGTGAAAAACGGGGAGAGAATAAGAGAATTGTTACACGCCATTCAAATGCCAGCCGAAGTTGCAGTGGTGAAGTGTAGTGCTCATACAAAAGGACAGGACTATGTTTCTCTGGGAAATGCATATGCGGATCAAGTCGCAAGATTTTGTGCCTTGAACTGTATATTGCTCAAAGATGAATGGAATTCAATAAGTGAGCCAGAGCTTGAACCAGCTGAAGCATTTGCCCTGAAGGTTGTAGATAAAATGGATGAACTAAAAGCATTACAGAATAGTGTTAGGGAGGAGGAAAGGGTTTCATGGATTAAGGCACAATGTACAAAAAGACCAGATGAGTTATGGGTTTCAAATGAGGGAAAATTTGTCTTACCAAATAGTCTCTTATCACAGCTAGCGCGGTTCTATCATGGGCAGGCTCACCTAGGGAGAGATGCCATGATAAGATTGTTTAAAACTGATTGGTTTAACCCCAGATTCCGCCAAGTTGCAGAAGGAGTTTGCCATCGTTGTGTCACCTGTCAACAAATGAACCCAGGAAAGGGAACAGTTGTGAACATGGGCCACATTGGCAGGGTGGGAGGCCCGTTCAGTCGAATGCAGATGGACTTTATTGAGATGCCTGTGCATGGAGGCTTGAAGTATGTGTTGGTGATTGTGTGCATTTTTAGTCACTGGATTGAAGCATACCCCACACGTATGAATGACAGCCTTACAGTTGCAAAACTATCGCTGAGGGAGTTGATACCACGTTTCGGATTCCCGATCTCTTTAGAATCAGATAGAGGAAGTCACTTCAATAACGAGGTGATAAAGTTACTTTGGGCAGCACTGAACATTGAGCAAAAACTGCATTGCAGCTATCGCCCTGAAGCCTCAGGACTGGTGGAACAAATGAATGGTACACTGAAATCAAGGATGGCGAAAATTTGTGCATCGACAAATTTGAAATGGCCTGACGCATTGCCTTTGGTGTTAATGTCAATGAGAAACACCCCTGACAGAAAGACTGGATTGTCCCCGCACAAAATTCTCATGGGCAGGGCCATGAGACTTCCTGCAGTTCCCGCAAACGCGCTTTTGAATATTACAGATGATATGGTGTTAGACTACTGCAAAGGTCTGGCTGACGTGGTTCGCTCTTTCTCTCACCAGGTGGAAGCAACCACCTTGCCACCAATCCAAGGTCCAGGACACACACTGAAAGCAGGTGACTGGGTCGTGATAAAGAAGCACGTGAGGAAGTCGTGCCTGGAACCCCGTTGGAAAGGCCCTTTCCAAGTGATCCTGACGACAACTACCGCTGTGAAGTGTGCGGGAGTTCCCAACTGGATTCACGCCAGTCACACAAAGAAAGTGTTGTGTCCCACAGATGAGGAAGTTGAAGCGCTGAAACTGCCAGTGCCTGATAACAAAGTGCCGAGCGCTGAGATAGAGCAAAACAGAACTAGAAGCGAGCAGGCAGAAACAGAGGAGAGAGAGATATTTTCTGAGGACGAAGCAACAGACTCACTTGGGGAAGACCAAGGAGAAACCTCAGACAGCGACGAAGCGGCTGAGGGTGACAAAGAGCCTGAAGCAGCTGAAAGTGATACAGAGCCTGAAGAAAGTAACGGTGACAAAGGGCTCGAAAGAAGTGAAGAAGCAGGAGAGCCTGATCAGAGGAGGGCTTTCCCAGAAACAGATGGTACAGAAAAAGAAAAGGAAAACCTGATTGACTCCCCAGAAGGAGGGGACAAGGCAGAACAGAACGAAACTGTTCAAACGTCTTCAGGAGAGACCGCAGGTCCATCGAGTGGACACAGTGCAAAGAAAAGACCAAGTATATCACCAATAAAAGTAAAGACTAGAGAAAAGTCGAACGACAGTGAAGGGCCAAAAGTGAAAGAGAAAAGAAAGGAAGTGTCTGTCGTGGTACCAACATCAAGTGAAGAAAAAGACTTGGCCAAAGAGGAAAGTACCAGTGAGACAGAATCAAAGAGAGATGCAAAATTGAAAAGGAAAAGAATACCAAATAGGAGGTATTCCGGTCCAGAATGGGCATATGTAGTCAATGACGATTGGACCGATGAATTTGTATCTCTTAGCCTCGAGAACGAAGAAGAAGAGATACCAATAGAGAAAAAGAGTTTTATGGACACTGTCGATTGAAAAGCTGGTAAATGACATTGCTTGCTATAATCTAACGTGATACAACCAGCTGAGACATTGCTAGAACCGGATGAGACATTTGCTAACTTGATAAGACTTTGATAACCTGATTGACTTTTAAACCCGATTTGAGACAACGTTGCTAACTGATAAAAGACTGAGTTATTGCCGAATTGAGACAAATGCTGCTAACCGATAAGTGACTGGCCTCCTGAAGAAAACTGTGTGAACATTGCGCTCGTTCAGCTTTGTAACTAATTGCTACATCGTTTCTTTTATAAGTGTTTTCAGCTCTCTGATTCTATACAGATCATGACTAGGTACGCTACACAACACAGTAGAATGAAATATTGTAAATATGCGTGTATAGGCTTGATAACTGCATGTATAATAATAATAATCGCAATAGTGCTTGGAATGCCTGGTAAGGGTGAGAATGAGAAAATTGATGCTTCTACTTTTGCTCCTGTTACTGTCACTGAACTAACCGCATTGAAAAGACTAGAACTAGATGAGAGACACTTGCATGAGAAGAAGGAACTTTCATATAATGTTTTCTATCGCTTGCTAACGGAATATGTTGAGACTATGGATGCGAAAGATTGTTACGTGTGTACACAGATACCGACATCGGTGATGGAAGGGGTGACTTATTATCACATGCCTCTTACATATGGGATTACATGTAGTATAGTAACTTCTAGATTTTATGGTCAAACCAACATACAGTATTTTTATTCAAATTATGATGTTACCTTTGCATATGTTCCTATAATAGCGCAGCTAAGCCAGATTGCTAAAGATTGGGATGCTAAAATAATGAGGGAATTTTTCGAGCCAATGCAACCTTTTGAAACGGCTCACGCTCATAGGGAGAACCTTACTTGCTCGCTCACTGCAGTAGAAATAAGCTTTTTAGATCGCACAGATGATAGAAGGGCACAAATGAATGCGAAATTAGAAAAGGAGCTACATAAGAGGACTTCAGTAGATAATTACGCTTTTGCCGCAATAAGAACACAAGGGAAAATAGCTTTAGATGCTTGGCATGTAGGGAAATTTTGTATATATCGTGGTGAGTCTTATTATGATAACATTTTTGTGGGTGCGAGTGAATGTAAACACACGTTTATCTTTAAGGCCAAATGGACATTCATGCTGAACGGACTTGACCCTGTCATACCGGGTGTATATTACATTTGTGGGTATAATGCCTATTATCGTCTTCCAAAGGGATGGTGGGGGAGATGTTATTTGGGTATAGTATTCCCAAAGGTTTATCAACTGGATGACCTATCGGTGATTCCAAAGATGTCTGGATCCCATTGTATCCAGAAAAGAGAGACTGCAGCTGCTGTGGTAGGAGATATATTTGGAGCCATGATTCCTTCATTGGGAGTTGTGTTGAATTCCATCAAAATAAGAAAGTTGTCTACTATAGTGGATAACATGTTGACAAAGTTTTCAGGTGCTATAATCCTGATGGATGCTGAACTTGCAGCGGAAAGAGCTATGACTCTTCAAAACAGGCTTGCCCTAGACATTCTTTTAGCAAAGGATGGCGGCGTTTGCAAAATGCTTGGTGCGCAACACTGTTGCACGTATATTCCAGACAACAGTGTGAAGATCAAAACAATGCTTGCAAATCTAACAAAAGAAAGTGCAGACTTGAAGGAATTGAAAGAACGGGCAATGTCCAATAATGGCTATAATGGCTGCTTCCTCCTTGTGCACCTGGTTTTTATAGACAACAGTTCAAATCCAGTAGGGTCTTCCATTGGAGGGTTCATAGGTTGGCTTCAAATTGTCCAATCAAAAACAACAGTTCACAAGCTTCTACCTAGGCATACATTATCCTTGAAGTCGGGTACGTAAGTTGCAACATATTTTACCAATTAACTCACTTTCAGAGCTTCCATTGTCCGCACCTGCAGATTGACCTTGGAGTAAAGAAGAAGATGCCAGGCTGGCACAAAACCTTAAAGATAAGCATGTGAACCGATCTCACTGGAAAAATACAGCTTCAAGCAAGAATGCACGTTTATTAGCACATTGGAAAAATACGAGCATCTAAACCGTGAGACAAGGCAACTAGGCCGAAGCCTCCACTAAAGTTATGCTAAGCTAAAACATTTTAAACAAGCAAATCATAGCACACGTTTACGATTATGTCAGATTAGTGCAATTCTAATACATCACTTTATATAAAGCACGCTTATAAATGTTGGCGAACTACTCTGAGGGCACATTTGTCCCCGTACAATCTTTACTAATTCGATTAAAGTCACACTTGATTATTGCAGTACTACGTTTATGCGCTAATAAATGTAAAACCTTCATTTCTGCGTCATCAATTTTGGTGGCCTGTACAGACAAGGAATGCCGACTGGAACATAACTTTCTTCTACTCTTGGAGCAGCGTTCCGCCATCATTAGGTCTGGCGTTAGCCGAAACCTTTTGTTTGTACTAAAATTCTACATATAAAATATACTTACTTAAAGGGGCTCCATCTATTGGTCTACTCTGTGCCATTCGCATGTTTGTTCTGCCCACTACCGCATACAGCATGGGGGTAATATATCAGCCGTTCTAGTCTTTGGCTAACTTCACTTTGAGTGACTGCATTCTGCTCTTTCACAAGAGCCACATATGCACACAAGGGAGTTCCCTTCAACGTCTATTTAGGGAACTATATGTCAACATGTGCTTTTTGAGACCAAAAACATTTTTGCTTTTAGCCATGTTTTTATAGTGTTGAGGGACTAGGAAGTCACCCCTCACCCCCATGAACATCTCACAATAACAAGTACTGGCAAGGATGAAAGGCAAGAGGCGATGCCAGGTTTACTTGCTTCACCAATGCTTGTTTTTAACTTGTGTGGACAACTAAAGAAGGGAAACAACTTTACATAACTTGGTTTGAAACTGACTAAAAGTGAGCAGTCTGGCCAGAACTGCTAGCTCTCACCCCTTCTGTTCATGCAAATAAGTCTGGGCATGTGCAAAAAGCTGCATGGCAATGATGTATGTCCGTGCAGTGGCGGCTGCCACTGATCGGGGGGGAGGGGCAGGAGGAGTTAAAAAACAAATAAATCAATTTTTAAAAAAAACTCTTCCTGGCAGCACACAGACTCCAGACTCCCCTCAGCCAATCACAACACTGCTGTCAGCAGCCCCACCCTAACGTTGTTCGCAATGAAAAATAACATGGAAATAACATTTCGTTATTATCATTTTGTTTTTCCTTTTACTTATTGCAGTGGGGTGATGCTCCTCCGCCTTAGCCGAGGGGCGGCCACTGTGTCCATAATGTCATCTGACTGTACAGAAGTTGAACTTCCTCAGTTGTTTGGTTTGGGAATGAGACCTCCCAACAGAAGCCATGTTTTTTTATTTTATATCAGGACAGATGTTGGAGATCAGAACCATGATTTCTAAATCAACTTCGAAGGGACTGCGAAAAACAGCCGATTTCCAGCTCCACAAATGAGAGCGGCAAGGAGTTTATCCTCTTTGGCCTGGTAGTCAACTTAATGTCAGGAAATTAATGCAATCCCTTCAACAAGGAAGATTTGAGCGATACCCTAAAGCCACCAATATCCACAACACAGCACAGCACAGCACAATGTTTTCAAGAGGAAAGGTCATGACAGACACATCAAAACGTTTCTTTTTGGAGGACCGAATTAGTTTGTCACAGCAGTGACAGGGAGGTGGTGTACGGGTTTTTCAGATTTTCATTAATTCGTATTGTTCTACA
Source organism: Pleurodeles waltl (assembly GCF_031143425.1). NCBI lineage: Eukaryota > Metazoa > Chordata > Amphibia > Caudata > Salamandridae > Pleurodeles > Pleurodeles waltl. The sequence continues at coordinate 155,857,110 of NC_090446.1, forward strand.
AAGAAGACATGAGAAAAATGGATGATCCTTGGTTTGAATCTATTGTGCTAAAGCAGGTTAAGATATGCCCGAGTAATAGGCACTAGATGGAACTGGCAAATTGAGCTCATTTTATGGAACAAGTGACAAGAGAGGTATTGACTAAGTCAACTCTCAGTCCAGGATTCTGCAATGGAGTCATCCGTGAAGAAAGATAAGACAGATGAAAGGAAGAGCTGCAATAGGGTTGATTGCTCAAAGAAAGAATAAACAACCAGAAGCAACTAGGAAAAGCAGAAGGAATGGCCTGGGAGGCTGATGCTAGGGTATAAAGCTGTAAAGTGCAAAGTCCAGTATTTAGGAAGCCGGAACCCGAGGAGCAGAACAGGATAGGTGGGGAGATCTTACTGGTGACTGAATGCAAGACTGATTGTGGGGCCAAGTTCCCTCATTTAGTTACTATTCATGCATTTGGGTGGATTTTGAAGCACGTACATGAAATTGGTATGAGGGTCATGGCGCGGGGGCAAGGGGAAATGCAGTAGCATTATTTGTTATTTTCAAATAGTGACCCTTACACAGTACCCAGAATATGAGCAATCCCACTGTGGATTTTAAGATTTCCCGATAAGAGTTCAGTTGAACTAGATGACAGACAAGCAGAGAGAACAAACATTAGTGCTGGTATGCAGGGAGAGAGGTGTAACTAATAAAAGCAGGAGACCCCATCACCTTGCGTGTATTTTGAGGTTATGTGTGGCATTTTGTAGATTTCTCGAGGCAACAAAGTCAAAAAATTGAATCTCAATAAATTGATATCCTGGTCTCAATCTGATAATCTGTGTCACCTATATAACCTATAATATTATGTTCCAATTCACTTACTGACCCACATGATAACGAAGACAGGCAAATAATGTACAAGAGGTCCAATGGTACCGTGTAGGCAACTGGAGGGCACGGATACAGACTATACCAGAAATACAACTAACCACTCAATATTAACCAGACAGCACTGCAAAGACTGGAGGTATCTGTCAAATGTTGCTGGTCACTAGTGGGTTCTAATATAGTCCACCATGCAGGCCTCAAACAGTCACATACGCTGAAAACCCCATCCGATTACAACATAAGAATGTTCATAACATGGTGTACCTTGGCAAATCTACTTAACTGATGGCTTATAATGGCAGACATATGAAGGGGAACAGTAATGCAGTCTGTCTGGGCAAATCTCTGATTCCCACTCACTCCTTCTCCTCACCTGTTACCCCCACAGATCTATAGGATCACAGCATGGACGACCTCCTGCCAAAATGAGATTAGGAATTGTGAATAAAACTTTCCAACACAATAAATGGACATGCATAGTTCATCAGAGCTGCCAGCATACCCCAAACTATAAAAAGACATGTCCATCATCTCCTCATCATGTCTCTCATACTACCTCATCCATCACACCGGAAAGCACAGTACACACTAACACAGTAACAGCAACCGGTGATCACCAAGTAAGACATGGAAACTCTTCCCACATAAGTTCTAAGTAAATGGAACACCATTCCTACCACACAACCATACGGTGCAGCCTGCTATCCATGTGAATAAGTCCTTCTGCTAACCTTTTTTCTGATGCATGACCCTCTACTTACCTTCAATCTTGTGTGGGCGACCTCTCTCCAAGTACAGCCTACTCAAAGTCATATGGCTGTGTCGGAACACAAATCTGTCACCCCTTTACTTGGTCAGTGTGCGCCAACTGCTCAGACCAGGAGTGGCGTAGTACCTGTACGGTCTTTGGTGCTCTCTGACTAGACCCATCTCTCTGTTGAAGATCTTGCACATTAGAATGAAGATGCAACATTCTCTGTAAGACTAACAGACACGGGCTAAAGCTTAAAGGTTTATTTTGAGAATATAAGGCAGAAACACATAAGCTGGGAACATAAGTCTCTTAGTATAATAGTACGTAAAACTCAGTAACGATCAATAGAGAATCAAGCATTGACTCACCTTCTGAGGGGGGGAAAAAGTTTACTGTTCAACAGTGAAAAAGCTGGCCCTTTTGCAGGACTTTAGACAAAGGATTTTATTTATTCACAACACAGGAACATGGTTCCCAGGATGTGGACCAATGGGAAACGAACAAGAATGGACATTTAATACAGAATCCATTCAAAGATTCTCTCATAATACTATTGCATTAGATTCAGTGGTTCTCAGAGTTTTTCAGGTACTGTGAGTTGATACATAGATTGTAATGCTGCCCTAGACAGCGAGGTTGTTCTTGACTAGGTACATCATGTTCAGGGTGACCAGAAAAGCTTCAGTCTTTCAGGGTAAGGTTCTCAACTCCTTATTACAGCAAAGAAAACCACAACAGTGATGATACCATAGTGCATTACGATTAAGTCAAATTTAAAATGAAAGAATGCATGGAAACTGGCTTATATTAGCATAGGCCTAATTTATAATACGTTAAATGCTGCAGTTCAAAATGAATTCTGCAATTGTCTGCTTCATTCTCTGTTGCACTATCTCTGCAAGTTACCACAGCTCACTTCATAGATCACAGTTTCTCTTTTTTTGAAACTATATCCCTACAGCTTAGGAACACTCCTCTAGCCTAGCTAGTCATCCAGTCAACCATCTGGGTGAACTCACACACCCACACTAAAGATCTCATCTAAATCACATTAATTTAATCTACCATGTACCACAAAACAACTGGAGTGAGTGTCTTGATAGTTTACAGCTAATCCCAGTAACCACTGGATTAACCAGTAACTTTGGGTTCCTGAGGAGAATGCCACTCACTGTGAAACACTTCAGTGCCTCATCATTGATAGTAAATGCCATATAGATGCAATTACACCACAATGCAATCAATTGATGCTGACTGTGTAGGCTTACTGTGGCTGATCCTGCAAATCCTTGTTGTGCAACAAAGGTGCACATATCTCTCCTGCAGAAATGGCAAAATAATTTGTCTCCTTCTAGCTCGGTGTGAGTGGCGCTGTGCTAATACTGTGCATAAAAACCTTGCTAGAAAAATACATATTGGAGGTGAGCAGATTCAGTGTCGCTGTTGTTGTAGGGTACTCTATACAGGAGCTGCCCTCCAGCTAAACTTGGGAACTACCCAGAGTTCTCTGCTTCGTTTTTCCATAATTTAGGCAGTACTCTATGCCTTAAAAGGTATTGTTTGATGTGTACTGGGTGCTCACTTGTATCTGCACAAAGCTAATCCTGAAGCGCTATAATGACAGTAAGACGTGTCAGGGTTTACATTTATTCATTCCATGTTGCCTTGGACGGTATTTTACCAATCCAAAGGTGTAATACTGTACCTGGAATGGTGTTAGACCTGGCATCCTTAGGGTGGTTGTTAGACCTGTCAGCTCTTGGTGTGGTTTCCCCTGTCTTTTTTGCTTCTGACCTCTGAATTTGTTTTAGGACACTGGGCACTTTACCCCTGCTGACAGGTGACAAAGTGCAAGTTCTCCCTGTGTAAATTGTATATTGGTGATTGGTTTCTCCATTATTGGCATTTTTCATTTACTAGTAAGTCCCTAGTACAGTGCACCAGGTGTGCCCAGGGCCTGTATAGCAAATTATACTAGTGAGCTTGCAACACTGATTGGCCTTGCAAACATGTCTCAGACCTGCCATTGCAGTGACTCTGTGTGCAATTGTAAACTGCCATTTAGACCCAAATGTTCCCTTTTACTGCATGTAGTAGGCCCAATGCTGTCCCATGGGCAAGGTGCAGTGTATTTAAAAAGGAGGACATGTACTGATGTTTTTTACATGCCCTGATAGTGAAATACTGCTAAATCCAGTTTTCACTAGTGCAAGCCTGTTTTTCCCATAGGGTAACATGGGGATTGACTTAAAATACCTTTTAAGTGTAATGTCCCATTGGGAGCAGATAGAGATGTGGAGCTTGGAGTCTCTGAACGTACAATTTAAAAAAACATCTTTTGGTGAAGTTGTTTTTTGAATTGTAGGTATGAAAATGCCATTTTTAGAAAGTGGGCATTTTCTTGCTTAACTATTCTGTGCCTCTGCCTGTCTGTGAAATACATGTCTGTGTCAGGATGAAAGTTGGGCTGTTTGTGCATTGACTCTAGACGGTTATACAAAGGGAGCTGAGGTGTGCCATGCATATCCTAATGGCCCATCACCAGGGTGATGGATCTTCCTGAGCTAGAGTGGTGGGAGGAGCTGACACCTGCACCTGAATAGGAATGTGTTTGTCCTCATACAAAGCAGCCCAAACCCCCTGCAGTGTGTCTGGGGCCAGGGCAGGAAGAGGCAGGGTCTTGTACACTACAAAGACTTCTCTTTGAAGTGGGCCTACTTCAAAGACAGAAATGGATATAAGTATTGGACCTCTGAAAACCATATAGTTCGAATTCTTCTGGACTGGACTTGGCTTTCTACATCCTGCTTCCAAAGGTTGTCCAAGGGCTTTGACTGAGCTTACCTCCTGTTAAGAAGTCTCCAGGACATCAAAGCCTTTATCTGCCAGTGCCTGGGCTCTTCTGCTGAGAATTCTGACTAGCCAAGAGGTGTCAACTCCGGTCCCTGGGCCTTTGTAAGTGTAAGCTTTTGTTCTGAAGGGAAAATTCATGCATCAATGTGCAGAGGTGGAAGAATGGACACAGCACCTGTCTCATGGCTGAAAAATTGATGCAGCACTTAACCTGGGACTGCAGAATCAACATAGCGCCTGTTTTACTGCAGTTCCATCATCACACTGTTTCTGGATTTTTCCACACATTGTCCCTGGGTGTCAATCTGTCATCAACCCCGCACCGCAGTAAAGAACTGAGGCTGCGTGCCTGGAAATCAACGCATCTTTTCACATGCGAGGAAAGAATCATCTGCGCAGTAGGGAACTGATGTGTTGCTTTTCTGGCGTCTCACCTTCCCATTGGCCTTTATTGTCTTTGTTTTATACGCATCCCCTGTACTTTGTTCTAAAGAGATACATCCGTGGATGCCAATGAATTAAGACTTGCTGAAACGTTTAAAATGTGATATCTCGACATGTGTGTGTTGGATTTTTGTGGGTTTGGTCTCGTTTTACTCAGATAAATGTTGCCTATTTTTCTAAACTGGTGTGGAGTACTTTGTGGAGTTGCTTCGGTTCCGCTTTGCCGCTCTCATCACATCAACTTCCCCCAAGCAGCCCCTGACAATCTTTGCTGCTTGCAACTCTCCAACTTTCACCTGAATGGCCCTTGCCCAGCTTCACTGCTCTCAATCCTTCAACTTCACTTGAGCAGCTTCTACCCTGCTTTGCCACTTGCATCATGTAAACTTCACTTGAGTGGCTTCTGGCGTTCTTTGCCACCTGCATCACATTACTTTGCCCCAGCGGCTTCTGCCCTGCTTTGTCGCCTGCATCACATCACTTCATACGAGCGGCTTATGCCCTGCTTTGCTGCTCACACTGCATCAACTTCACCAGAGCAGCTTCTGCTCTGTTTCGCTACTTCCATCGCTTCAACTTTGTCTGAGCGGTTTCTGCTTCACATCGCTTCAACTTCACCCAAGCAGCATTTACCCCACTTTGCCACTCACATCACTTCAACTCCACCTGATTTGCTTCAGCACAGCTTCACCGCCCGCACCTCGTCAACTTCAACCTGAATGGCTTTTTCCCCGCATAGCCACACCTCGCGCCTGGTAGGAGTACGAGCCAGGACATTGGCTATCCGTGCCGAGGATTCCCTGGCACTACCGCTTTGGGCCTACAAAGCCGAATATTTCGTTATATATACAATTGGATCTGTATCATACTGAACGTGAAAATAACCAGATAAACAAGCTTTATTTATCTATATACCCATGCAAAGTCTTTACTCTTGTAACGCAGAATTACTGATCAATTCCAATGCCACGCCGGCAGAATTAATTAATTAGCACCTATATCTGTTGGTTTATTCCTGGACTTGAGTTGATCTCTTTTAATTTAAACTGAGTATTTGTCTTCTGCCTCCCATGATCACTGCCCAGATTGTGCGTCTTGTGCTCCTTGGCCTCTTTCGGCTCTAAACCCACACTGGGCTCCATAACACCCAAACAACTGTGCCCGAGCCCATAGATGCTTAATCCCGCAATACTGGTGGTAGTTTGGGTCCAAAAAGCAGCCCTCCTGGGCGGCTGCAGTTCTCCATGAGTGGAGCTGCTGGTTTGGAGGCCCCCTCTCCCCGAGACCTACCCGGATGCACATCAGGTTTGCACCCAGGCTGCAGACTGATTGCCTGACTTGAAACAGGCCTCCCTGCTATCCAAAACTCTGCTGTTCAACAAACGAAGATCGTGTGAAGTGGCCTGGGCTGTCCTGGAGAAATGCAGGTAAGAGGTGATGGTGAGAGAGGGGCTTTTGGATTTTATTTGTGTATTTGTATTTGGCCCTGAAAAGAACCGAGGGGCTGCAGCATTTGAAAGGAGGTACCTTAGGGAAGGAATCTCGGTTCTGGGAGATAGGGGCACCCCTCCTGTAATACTGTTCTGTGCGTGCTCTTGCCATTCAGAGGTGAGTGTTTTGGGAAAAGGGGTGGGACCTTGCCCAACAACATGAATGAAAATTGTAGCGCTGCATCTTATTAAGTTAAAATTCCTGCAGACCTGCATCACAGTGTAAATGTGCAGCTTTATTGCCAGTGCTTCACAGGAGCATAATTTTCCAAGGGCAAAGGGATATGGAAAGGGGTTGCATATTTTGCAGACAACCCCAAATAAAGTATTAATTGTGACAGCCAAAAAGCAACACGCTACCACAACATTGGGCGGCAAGCGCTACATGCAAACCAGGTTGACATAAGATTTTCATGTAATGTGTTTGGTGGTGTAGTGCTACGTTGCCCTTAGGGCGCTCATAGGAGCAACAGTGGGTTATGTCAGTTGCTTGCATAGCATGTATGATTCTCCAAAGCGCTATGTGAGAATAAGAGAGGGAGAGATGAGTAGAAATACGGAAGGAGGGGAAATTGAGGGGAAAGAAGAGAACGTGAGGCTATTGTGTAAAAAGTAGATAGAAGAACTGAACATGTTGTGTGATGTTGAAAGATTTTGAACGTGCACCACTAAGAGCAGAGCAATTAAGTCCACTTAGTCCATATTGTCACAAGAATATCTTCTCTTTATTAAGTTTTCCTTAAATGTAAAAACAAAACAGCCAACACGTTTTGTCCTTATCACAGGACTTCTTCAGGGCTCAAACATGATAAAAAACATATATAACCTAAGTGTATATACAAACATACATAAATAATACATACAAAACATATAAAAGACTTTGCATAAAAATTACAAATACATAATATTAAAGATAACACCAGCAACATAAATTCATATGAGGGCAAGAGACAACAACACCAAAATAAACTTAATTATCTCTATACATTAAAAGACTAACAACAAGCAAAACGTAAAGACAAACAGAACCAGCAGCGGTTGACAAGAAACGGTGCATCTAAGACAAAGAGTCTACCAGTAAACATAAATAACAAATATTGACTATATGATGCCACTATTGGTAGTAATAACTCCTGACAGAGAAAAGAGAAAGAAAAATAACAACTATACAGTGCGGGAAAATTATTAAACAACAACACGATTCACTGAGGCTATATATAATAAATAATTTTTACAAGAAAAATAATCCTATATCTTAGTTATCTAACGATAATAAGAATAAAAAGAATCATACCTTATAACATACATGATACTTAATTTCTCCTCACATTCTGGCAATTCTTTTTGATCATATGTGTCAAAAGACAACCAATATGCAAAAGGTAAACTAAACATAAAAAGACAAAAGGTACATGAGAAAAAAAAAGAGTCAAAACAAATAGAGCCCAAAAGCAAAAAATAATAAACATTGAGAAAGACATAAAGATAGAACTTGAAGCAGAGGAAATTAAAAATGAAACCAACCATCATCTGATACTAAAACAATGATGAATATAATTGACTTGAATAATATGATGTTGAAGCTTGTTCTTATTGGAATAAAATGACATGATATATTACAACAAGTAGTCTGCCTCAAAAGGACCAATTGATCATAAAAGTCCCAGGATATAAAACAATGTAGGGGTATCAAGGAAAAAAGCATTGTGACTTACTACATCACATTCAAAAAACTATCTGCAAAATCAAAATAATTGCATAAGTAAAACTAAACTAAAGACACCCACTGAAAAGAAAAACGTATCTTGAAACGCCACAACAATACCCAAAGAGCAGGATAGATTCGCTCATATATAAAGAGATCCGATAACCGACATCAAAACGCGCCTACCAAAGATGTGGTGCGGTAATAAGATGTACGCGTTGCCAGTCCAAAGAATAACTATAGGCAAAGCCCACCAATTTATTTGTATTGACAGTCAGCCAAAGATCACGATTCCTAATGAACCGCAAGGATAACGAATAGTTACACTGATATACAAGAAAATCCGAAAGCGGACATCGAGAGACACTTACCAGAGAGGTAATGCGGTATTGTAGTAAAACTGTGGCCGCACACGCTGCCGCACGTGCTGTAGATTGAAAAAGAGTCAAATATTATGATTGCTAATGGACCGTAAGGATAATGAATAGTTGCACTCATATACAAGAAAATCCGAACGCGGACATCGAGAGACACTTACCAGAGAAATAATAAGGTATTTTGGTGAAAATGTGGCCGCAAGCGCTGCCGGTCCCAAGTAGAGTAAATGTGAGCCGAACGCACAGATTCACTCGTATTTAGCAAGAGTTGAACGCCAAGAATGCTAATGGCACTTCCGGGAACGCCAAGGTGACAAATCGGCCCAAACGATGCCAATTGGAAAATAAAAACAGGAAACGGAGGCACCCATCTTATATTGGGTCAGAGCACAACAAAAAAGGTGGCCATCTTAAAACGAACAAGTATAACCCAAATGGGAAAAAAGATATAATAAACAATTTAAATAAAGAGAGGGAAAAAAGGATTAAAGAACGAAAGAACAGATAACAACTGAAGGCTTTGAATGAAAATACATAGCACACCCAATAATAATAGAAATTATACTTAATGGGACATAAGTAGTGTCAAAGCAGTCACACCCAGGAGAGTGACTAAATATAATACCTAAAGAAAGTAATGGAATTCATCATCAAAATTATGGCCCATATCAACAGCACGTAAGCGGCATATCCATGCTGCCTCTTTGCGTCGCAGGGCCAATTCTCTGTCTCCTCCTCTACGATTAGGTGATGCCTGGTCAACCCCATGGAACCAAATTTTACTATCATTGGGATGTTGTTTCATCATATGGAGTGACAGAGGATATTTCATATCTTTATTTTTAATTTCTCTGATATGTTCCTGTATGCGGAGTTTGAGGGGTCTGATGGTACTACCCACATAGATTTTATCACAATCACACCTTAAAATGTATACAACATATTTCGTTTTGCAATTGATGAAATGTCTGATTTCATACCTTTTGGTAGTGTTATAACTAAAGCTTCTGATCTTATCGACTCCAAAGTTGCACACATTACATTCATGGCAAACGAAAAAGCCCTTCGGGCCTGTAGGTAGCCATGTCTGCACCTCACTGGTAGTAATGTAACTGGGGCAAAGATAGTCCAGCAAAGTACGTCCGCTATGGAGAAAAGAGAAGATATTCTTGTGACAATATGGACTAAGTGGACTTAATTGCTCTGCTCTTAGTGGTGCACGTTCAAAATCATTCCCTATTGTATCTCTCTTTTTGAGTTAGTACCTTGGTGGCAGATACTGTGATCTGTGCACACATCCAATCATTAATACTGTCTGCTTATAAGGATTATTTACAAGTTGGTGATAGGAATAGGTGCACTTTCCTCTTTTCTGAACCCGCTGCCAATCGTTCTAATATTCTCTATGTTGTGTGATGTTGTCTGTCAAGTATTGAGCTTCCACTGCTATAAGAGCGTTTCAAAGTGCTGTAAATATGCATGCAGCGTTGAGTTGTTTGCTCTCAAGCACGCCCTCATGACGCTGCATGCTCTGATTGGGTACAGCTGAATGTGCGAGTAGCCTCGCAAACATCGAGACTCTCATTGGGCCCAGAGTTTAGGCCTCTGAAGTGCTGAACAGTATTATTTTCTATTTGCTGCGTTTGCTGAGCGGTAAGCAGCAGACCCTCCCTTAATTACAAGGCTTAACTTTCCAAACGACTGAATTAAAGTCACAGTCTAAACTGCTATAATGTGCCAGAACACTTTCCAGAACGAGACCTTGTTTATTCAGCATTACCGAGGAGTGATAATACAACCCTGTCTTCAAAGGTAATGCTGCTTAAATATCATATGGAAATCCGCTTTCATAGGGTGTGCGGAACTCTGCGGAATCTCCTGGAGTTTTTATGTGACTCCGCGGAGTTCCGCGGAGTTGAGCTCCACAAGCTCCGCCCAGCCCTAGCTCTGACTACAATTGTTGTCCCTACCTAGACAAGGTGCAATAACTCTGCCTGCCAGAGACCCAGATTGTCATTGTACAGCTTGGTATGGATGGCACTGTACTATTCCTATGCTTAAAAACCTTACTAGAAAAGCAGACATTTGAGGTGACCAGGTTTAGAGTGCCGCTGGCGTTGTAGGGCGCTCTATGCAGGAGGTGCTCTCCACCCAAACTTGGGAACTACCCAGAGTTTGCTGATTCTTTTTTGCTCTCTCTCCTACTGAGGATTGTTGCTCATACAATATCTCTGTTACTCTCTCTCTCCAAAACAGTTTCCCCTCGTATTGCAGTAGAGGTCAGGCTCTTTAAATATTGGGGAGTCACCAGTGGATTACACTCCCCCTTTCCAATTGCATCCTTTTCACTTCTTGCAGCATGCTTTACCAGATATGCTGCTTAATATACACCCCTCCCCCCATATTGGAACAAGCCAGCCCTGCTTCCGTAAGTCAATGAAAAGACGAGTTGTTGATAAGGCTTCATTGCATGTTTCCTGTTAACTCCACAGTTAAATACCAGCGTCGGAACCGCCGAATTTAACTAACATCTCCATGTGAGTTAACTGAAATCACAAAGATAACTCCCCAGAATGAGGTATAACTTGTTGATTCCAGAAATAATGGGCTATTTTACCTAATTTCCTTCTCACTTCGTATCAGAAGGACACCATGATTCCAGCCCTAGACTTTTCCATTACACATCATTGTTAGCATATGTCTGGATCCATTATTTGAATGGCTAAGAGTCAAGACCACATCACCCAGACAGTCTTAGCTTGTCAAGTGCCTAGGACGGGGAACCATGATGTCTAGGCCACAAGTACAGAGGTGCAATCGTTTTTTTTACTATTGACGTGCTTAGCGCCTTGAAAGGAGTGTGGAAGCGCTGTATCCACAGAAAACAATGTAATAGTCTAAAAGACATCAGGCCCTAGTGGGTCCAATAAAGGTATCACGCTACTATCCCTCAGCCTACTCCGTGACGGGTCAGGCGCCCACTCCTAGTGTACGTGGAGCCACCTAAAATGTCAACAGCGAATGCAGCAACAACAGTTTTTCCTGCGGTCAATACCGTTCATCGTGCTGATTTCGAAAGCAGCTGCTAATTTTTCAGCTATAACCCTCCCCCCACCTCCAACATCGCCCAAAGTCCCACGCCTGACCCCGTGGACCCAGCTTTTATGGGATTTTCACTTCAGAAACTATTTGATGTCGGCGATCGTAAAATTCTTATTTTTAATGGATGCGGAGGGGCGGATGAGATCTGACCCTTCAAACTGCGGCCTTTTGTTTGAAGTTAGGCACCGTGAAAGTCTTTTCACCTTATCACTGATATTAATGGTGTGTGTTGGTTTTCACAGAAAAAGGGCACTGTATCCCGAAACCGCGCCACAAGTTTTAAGTCCTTTGATAAAAAGTTATCGCTAATCTTGTCAAAAGAACAAACCTGCAGTATTTCAGTTTATTGAAGTTTTGGGTACATTGTTACGAAATGATTGGCTGGTGGCTGGGAATGAATACGACTTCTGGTCTCCTTTATTGAGATTACTGAAGATTGTCTGTTTACATTGTTTTGTGGCACACGGTGCTCGGTCGAGGCTGAGGCTTGATTGATGCAATCACTCCCCTAGACTTTTCCTTACTCATGAACCACTCACACATTCTCAAACAAATACACATTCGAGCTCAGACATCATGGCACTTAAGCCATTCTCCATAGTTCAGCCACCCCCCTTTCACCTACCCTGTTATTCAGCCCCCAAGAACTCTCCATTCATCCCATGACTCAAGCATCCCCTCCGCTGACAAGCCCCCTGCTCTATCATATATTCATTTGCTAACTATTCCACCCACTTCCCCACCAGTCATAGAGCTTCACTCATCCACCTACTTATCCACCAATAGTGACCCATCCATTTACCCATCCATCCAGCCTACCCTTAAAGGCATAGACCCAGGTATCTACAACAAGAACCACACACACATGCAGTCATACTTGTGCTGAGTGTTGACTTTATTGAATGGCTTGCTGTTGCACTCAATGCTGTTTATGTGGTTACATCTGATTCTATGTCCATTATTGCAACTCTCCTATTGGCCTTGTAGATCTTTCATCTCCTTTAGAACTCAAGTGGTAACGCAAGTGCTTTGACCTGTTGTAAGTATTGCAGGATTTTATCCAGGCTCACCTCATACCGATCACTTTCCCCTGTTCGTGGGCTTGCCTTTCAAAATGTTATTGGTAATTGATTTACATTTGACCTGCCTTGGGGCGGTTTTGTTACCCCCTTCCAGACTGACCCTGTTACATGGATAATTGCACGATTGCCAGTATACTTCAGCTTAGGTGAACACATTTGTAATTTTGTCTCTCCCCGTCGTGCTCAATGGCAGCCATGGCATTCACAATGTTCACAGCACCAACAGCGCAAACTCTATCGGCGTTTTTGGAGCACTTGTCACATTGTTCACACTGTAACCTAGTCAAGGTAATTTTTAGGCTCTCCCCTTCCCTTCATAGTTTTCCCCAAAACACTTATAAATGATAATTGCTTTATTAAAAAACACAGAAATCCACAGCGCGGCTCTCCCGGCACGGGACTACAATATTAATTGCATTTGGGAAAAGTCGCCCTATAATGCTTTGCAGGCATTCTTTTTCAAAACATTTTTGCCCATAACTCTGCCTGTGGTGGTCCTAGGACAATGGGACCACCTTCAAAACCTTCACCACAGTCTGTTCTTTCTGTCTACATCATCTAAAGGTCCCCACTCTAGGTTAGTGGAAGCCCCAAAATAATAACCCCTCCCTCCATTCAGCATCTTTTTACTCTTTCTCATGGGTGGAACTTTTGTTTCATAGTTGAGCGAAGATTGTTTTTTAAGGATTTTGCTTATAGTGTCATTGTAGTAAGCTTGCCAGTTCTGAAAATGCGTACAGCACTATTCTCTCTGGGGTATTAATATATGGTAACAATACAATACCATCAGTCATTTTTTTCATATGGTTGTGGTCTCTGAGGCTTATTATATGGTAACATGATCATGTTTCTTACACATGCTATTTTCATTGTGGTATTCTCTAGGGGCTGTTCTGAGTATTGCAGTCTTATACCAAATGTTTATTTCTGATAAAGGTTTTTATTTGGTTTATATGATAATTGTATATGTTTTATTAATCTTTCCTTATTACAATTATGACCATGATTCAAGCCAACTTAACATCCTTGTTACACTGTGACTGTTTGAACACTCTTGATATGTGTGGGTGACCTGGCTGTCTTATTTTGGGAATAGTATTAGCCAGTCAGCAAATCTGATGGTGTTGTGGTGAAAGTGGTATTCTACTGGAAGTAGCATCACAGATTTACAGTAGGATGCTAAATGGCAACATTTTCATTATTGGCTGCAGATAGAGGAAGCAGGTAAATGGAAGTGCTTTAGTTATATGCAGGGCCACTGGAACTATGTGGTAGGAAAAGACCAAGTCATGAAGCAGGGTTGACCAATGTATGTGGCAAGAAAAGTCCAGTTAAGAATTTACAACACCAATAGCTCTAACTCAAGTGAATGCAAGACCCATTGCATTACAAATGCTTGTTGTCTTCTGCCTGTATGCACTGGGGTTCCATAGGAATCAGCTGTAGGAGGCTGGACTGGCTTGTAGTGAGTACCAAGGGGTACTTTCACCTTGCACCAGGCCCAGGTATCCCTTATTAGTGTAGAGGGGTGTCTAGCAGCTTAGGGTGATAGAAAAGGTAGCTTAGCAGAGCAGCTTAGGCTGAACTAGGAGACGAGTGAAGCTCCTACAGTACCACTAGTGTCATATGCACAATATCATAAGAAAACACAATACACAGATATACTAAAAATAAAGGTACTTTATTTTTATGACAATATGCCAAAGTACCTCAGTGAGTACCCTCAGTATGAGGATAGCAAATATACACAAGATATATGTACACAATACCAAAATATGCAGTAATAGCAATAGAAAACAGTGCAAACAATGTATAGTCACAATAGAATGCAATGGGAGCACATAGGGATAGGGGCAACACAAACCATATACTCTAGAAGTGGAATGCGAACCACAAATGGACCCCAAACCTATGTGACCTTGTAGAGGGTCGCTGGGACTGTAAGAAAACAGTGAGGGTTAGAAAAATAGCCCACCCCAAGACCCTGAAAAGTGGGTGCAAAGTGCACCTAAGTTCCCCAAAGAGCACAGAAGTCGTGATAGGGGAATTCTGCCAGAAACAACAACACCAGCAATGCAACAATGATGGATTTCCTGACGAGGGTACCTGTGGAACAAGGGGACCAAGTCCAAGAGTCACGATCAAGTCGGGAGTGGGCAGATGCCCGGGAAATGCCAGCTGTGGGTGCACAGAAGCTGCCACTGGATGGTAGAAGCTCTGGATTCTGCAAGAACGACAAGGGCTAGAAACTTCCCCTTTAGAGGATAGATGTCCCACGTCGTGAAGAGTCGTGCAGAAGTGTTTTCGTGCAGAAAGACCGCAAACAAGCCTTACTAGCTGCAAGGGTCGCGGTTAGGGTTTTTGGATGCTGCTGTGGCCCAGGAGGGACCAGGATGTCACCAATTGCGTGAGGGGACAGAGGGGGTGTCCAGCAAGACAAAGAGCCCACTCAGAAGCAAGCAGCACCCGCAGAAGTGCCGGAACAGGCACTACAAAGTGGAGTGAACTGGAGCTCACCCAAAGTTGCACAAGAGAGTCCCACGAAGCCGGAGGACAACTCAGGAGGTCGTGCAATGCAGGTTAGAGTGCCGGGGACCCAGGCTTGGCTGTGCACAAAGGAAATCCTTGAAGAGTGCACAGGAGCCGGAGTAGCTGCAAAACACGCAGTTCCCAGCAATGCAGTCTAGCGTGGGGAGGCAAGGACTTACCTCCACCAAACTTGGACTGAAGAGTCACTGGACTGTGGGAGTCAATTGGACAGAGTTGCTGAGTTCAAGGGACCTCGCTCGTCGTGCTGAGAGGAGACCCAGAGGACCGGTGATGCAGTTCTTTGGTGCCTGCGGTTGCAGGGGGAAGATTCCGTCGACCCACGGGAGATTTCTTCGGAGCTTCTAGTGCAGAGAGGAGACAGACTACCCCCACAGCATGCACCACCAGGAAAACAGTCGAGAAGGCGGCAGGATCAGCGTTACAAGGTCGCAGTAGTCGTCTTTGCTACTTTGTTGCAGTTTTGCAGGCTTCCAGCGCGGTCAGCAGTCGATTCCTTGGCAGGTGGTGAAGAGAGAGATGCAGAGAAACTCTGATGAGCTCTTGCATTCGTTATCTAAGGAATTCCCCAAAGCAGAGACCCTAAATAGCCAGAAAAGGAGGTTTGGCTACTTAGGAGAGAGGATCGGCTAGCAACACCTGAAGGAGCCTATCAGAAGGAGTCTCTGACGTCACCTGCTGGCACTGGCCACTCAGAGCAGTCCAGTGTGCCAGCAGCACCTCTGTTTCCAAGATGGCAGAGGTCTGGAGCACACTGGAGGAGCTCTGGGCACCTCCCAGGGGAGGTGCAGGTCAGGGGAGAGGTCACTCCCCTTTCCTTTGTCCAGTTTCGCGCCAGAGCAGTGCTGAGGGATCCCTGAACCGGTGCAGACTGGCTTATGCAGAGATGGGCACCATCTGTGCCCATCAAAGCATTTCCAGAGGCTGGGGCAGGCTACTCCTCCCAAGCCCTAACACCCTTTTCCAAAGGGAGAGGGTGTAACACCCTCTCTCTGAGGAAGTCCTTTGTTCTGCCTTCCTGGGCCAGGCCTGGCTGGACCCCAGGAGGGCAGAAACCTGTCTGAGGGGTTGGCAGCAGCTGCAGTGAAACCCCGGGAAAGGTCGTTTTTCAGTACCCGGTTCTGAGCTAGAGACTCGGGGGATCATGGAATTGTCTCCCCAATGCCAGAATGGCATTGGGGTGACAATTCCACGATCCTAGACATGTTACATGGCCATGTTCGGAGATACCATTGTGACGCTATACCTATGTCGTGACATATGTATAGTGCACATGTGTAATGGTGTCCCCGCACTCACAAAGTCCAGGGAATTTGCCCTGAAAAATGTGGGAGCACCTTGGCTAGTGCCAGGGTGCCCACACACTAAGTAACTTAGCACCCAACCTTTACCAGGTAAAGGTTAGACATATAGGTGACTTCTAAGTTACTTAAGTGCAGTGGTAAATGGCTGTGAAATAACGTGGACGTTATTTCACTCAGGCTGCACTGGCAGGCCTGTGTAAGAATTGTCAGATCTCCCTATGGGTGGCACAAGAAATGCTGTAGCCCATAGGGATCTCCTGGAACCCCAATACCCTGGGTACCTCAGTACCATATACTAGGGAATTATAAGGGTGTTCCAGTATGCCAATGTAAATTGGTGAAATTGGTCACTAGCCTGTTAGTGACAATTTGGAAAGAAAATGAGAGAGCATAACCACTGAGGTTCTGGATAGCAGAGCCTCAGTGAGACAGTTAGGCATCACACAGGGAACACATACATAAAGGTCACAAACTTATGAGCACTGGGGTCCTGGCTAGCAGGGTCCCAGTGACTCATAACAAACATACTGAAAACATAGGGTTTTCACTATGAGCACTGGGCCCGGGCTAGCAGGATCCCAGTGAGACAGTGAAAACACCCTGACATACACTCACAAACAGGCCAAAAGTGGGGGTAACAAGGCTAGAAAGAGGCTACTTTCTCACATCAGCTTTACCCCTACTTCTTTTAATCTTTATGTACAACCTCTTGCCAATGTATTAAGCATTATATATATATATATATATATACATATATATATATATATATATACATATAATACCGGCGGTCGCCGGTAGGTTCTCATAGGTATGACCATGTTTCCATAGAAAAAGCGTTTTTTGACTTGCCTATAATCTTTGGCACCATTTGACGAATCTTCACAAAACTTTCCAAAAGCAGTGCCCCAGTGATTCTTGTTGTGCATGGAAAGATTCGGGGTGATCCATCAGTGGGGGCTGAAAAAAAGGGGGGGGGGAAAGCTGAATTTCCCATGTTAATTCCTATAGGACCTTTGAACACGACTACAGTCCAAACCGCTGGACGGAATTACACCAAATTTGGCAGAAAGCTTGCTGTTGATACACAGGTTGTGCTTTTGTTTATTTGTTGTAAATCCATCCAGTAGTTTAGGAGAAATTAAATGAAATCTAAATGTACATATCTGGCTGCAAATAAATCACAAATGTTTGCAAATTTTCACAAATGTGCATGAGAATAGAAGCGCTGTAATTAGCTGGCCACAACCTGACCAGAAAGTTGTGGCCACCATTTTATGTTATGGTAGAGGATCCCTGGGGCTGAAAATATAAATGATAAGTGGTATAAGGAGTCAGGGTGGAGCTACACTGACCCCAGGAGTCTGACATAGGGGTGTTTGAGGATCAAATTATGGGTTTAAAATGATTTTTCTTCCTAGTGCACGATATCTTGAATATCCTCAAATATTTGAGAACGTTCAAGAATATTCAATAATATTCCAGAATATGCAAAAAAAAATGTTTTAAACATTCACAGACTCATTTATATACTAAATCATTCACTCATACATGCACTCAGAGACTCATGCGCCCACTCACACATTCAGTCCTAGAAAGGTATCTGTTCTTGGTGTCCTGTTCGACTTTGCAACGTACTGACTAGAACTAGTCTTCACATCCTTTGCATCTCCATGTACCGGCTAGGAGTTAAAATGGTGCACTTTATTCATGTTAAGCAAACACATGTAAATGTTAGATTTATAAAATCTTCATTAATAAATCTTGTCTGACTCCATATTATAGTAAATTGCAAAGGTGAAATAACTTGTTAGTACACGTCAATAGATATGGTGGGGAATAACAATTTCCAACTTTAAACTTAAACATTTAATGCACATCGGTGATGAAAATCATTATCGTTTCCATGATAACTGTTCTCTAACACCATAAGGAAACATAAAAAAATCAAAATCAATGATTATTTTTAATTAATATGGTTATACCACACACATTTAAATCCTACTCTACAGTGACTGCACCTCAAAATAGACATTTAATACAACACTTTACAATTAGCTTGTTATCATTTCACACTATATAATGTCAACATGATCACATATAGATCAACATTGTGTCGTCAAAGGTAGCAGCCAATTCTCAGTTACACCACTATCATTGGTAAAGCAAGTGCAGTCGCACTGGGACCCAGTGAACCCAGACAATAGCTGTATTTGCTTCAGCAACAGCAATCAAAGGGGCCATTAACCTTGCTTGCATCAGGGTCCATGGCATACTTGCTATGCTATTGCACAGCGTTGTCTTTTCTTGGCCAAGGACCTAGAAGTACAGAGAGAATGACATGATTGTCACCAGTGGTGCTGGTGTGAGATCAGACTGGATTAGTTGATTTTGATTGATGCATGGCCCACATCGAGTGTTCTAATGTGTTCTTCCCAACTTCCATGAGTCAAGGCTCTTGAAAATACAGGACTGTTATCTCATACTCACCGGATTTCCCATCACAACTGAGAAGAAATATGGGTCCATGCAGGCTGAGGTTGCTGGGTTCTTCAGGTAACTGGGTACATCGCGGGTCTCTTCTTCAATTTTTCATCATCTCTTATATTCTCTGCCATCAAACATCAAGCAGCATCGGACACTTGTGCCATATACCTGGTGAGGGGCTTCCTTCAATATCGTTCCTAACTACTTTCATCGCAGAGGTTTATGGTTGTCATCCCACTCCCGCCGAGGATTGATACCAAAAGTTGGTAGGTATAATGGTCCTTTCTCAGGTGGTCACCTCTGCATGCCCAGCCATATTGCCCATGCTTACGTTCACTGTAAACAAGACAGTGCGTCTACCCTCTTGCTCTAGGTCTGGCTGACTTACTATGGACATCTTGTAAGGCTTATCAGTAAAGTTGTCTCTGCTAATATGGTTAGGGAAGTATCAGGTGGAATAAAGGCATAATATTCAAATAAAGTGCAGGGCCCGAAGTTTTTCCTAGGAGCCCACCTAAGCGTTGCTACCAGAAGCTGAACATGTGAAATACTAATGCTGTCCAGTTTTGGTTCCATACGATGCCTCTTTCTTCCAACACCCTACACTTCCTGTCTCTTTATATAACTCCGGCAGATTGTTTTCTATCCATTCCTTTTCACTTTGCCAATGTTTTTCTTTTTATCTCTTTCTGTCTGTCTCACTTTTCTGCCTTTTTTTGCTTCTCTGTATCAAAGTCTCATGATGAAAAATATGACCTCTCCCGAACATTACTGTTGGTGGCCTCCACTTATAACTAATGACATGATTTAAACACTGGTTGGAATTGTTTGGGGTGAATGACTGCAGTTCTATAACCCCCAGTGGGTGGATGAGGAATGACAAATCCATCAGGGGCGAAGCTATCAAAAATGCAGCAGGTGCAGTGGTACCAGCTTCCATTTGTGTGAAAGGCCCTTTTGACCCCAATTAATGATTGTTTTTACTGCAGAACCCGGGGATGGGGGCCCAATTTCCATGCTTGCATTAGGACCCAAGATGTAATTTGCTACACCACTGAAATCTTCATCTATCTCCAGTTTCAGATGGAATAAGGACTCTCAAGGACAATGATCGTCAACCTTTCTTTGAAATGTGGTCACTGTGGCGCGCTGTGGCTTTGTCTGGTCCTCTCTGTAGAAAACCAAGCTCAATTTGGTGTGTAAAACTAGAAGTTTCTGCTTAAACTTGGCCATGACCTTGAATGAGGTTTGTTGTCACATACAAATTTGCGCATGTGTATCTACGTAACTCTGACCTAAGCACACGTTCGCACAGCCCCCGATTGCAACAGCACTAGGGGCACAAATAAACCTCTGCACACCTGTAACCATGGAGCATTCGGTGCGCCAGCAGAGTGCTATTGTTCATGTGCGCTAGGAGTACAACTAGAGCATTGTGCTCATGTCATTGAACTTGGGAGAACTCCAGTAGCCTTGCATAGCTACTGTGCACCAAAGTCATTGCTAAAGCTATGTATTCATGTCCCAGGGCACACGGTTGACTATTGGAGTTTTGCACCCAAGTCCCGGTGCAACAGTGTCTCTCCTGAGGCTTTGTAATCACATCCCAGTGCACCAGGTTCACTGCTAAAGGTTTGTAGACCATGTCCCAGAGCAACAACTTCACTGCTAAAACTTTGTACTCACATACCAGTGCCCCAGGTTCCCTGCTGAAGCCTGGCAGCTAAGTCCCAGTGCAGCAGTGTCACTCCTAAAGCTTTGTACTCATGTCCCAGTGCAACAATTTCACTTTCAAAGCTTTGTAGACCATATCCCAGGTCACCAACTTCACTGCTAAAGCTTTGTACTTAAGTCCCAGTGCACCAAGTCCACTGCTAAAGCTTTGTACCCATGTCTCAGTGCGCACAGTTCATTACTGAAGCTTTGCATCCAAGGCCCAGTGCAGCAGTGTCACTCCTAAAGCTTTGTACGCATGTCTCAGGGCACACAGTTCACTATTGGATCTTTTCACCCAAGTCTTGGTGCAGCAGTGTCAATCCTAATGCTTTGTACCCATATCCCAGTGCGCACAGTTCATTACTGAAGCTTTGCATCCAAGCCCCAGTGCAGCAGTGTCACTCCTAAAGCTTTGTACTCAAGTCCCAGGGAACATGGTTCACTACTGGAGCTTTGCACCCAAATCCTAGTGCAGTAGTGTCAAACCTAAAGCTTTGTACTCATTTCCCAGTGCACCAAGTTCACTGCTAATGCTTTGTACGCATGTCCCAGTGCGCACAGTTCACTACTGAAGCTTTGCATCCCAGTCCAAGTGCAGCAGTGTCACTGCTAAAGCTTTGTACTCATGCTCCAGTGCATCAGGGTCACTAATAGATCTTTGTACCCATGCTATAGTGCATCAGGGTCACTGATAGAGCTTTGTACCCATTCCCCGGTACATCACGGTCACTGATAGATCGTTGTACCTATGCCCTAGTGCATCAGGGCCACTGATAGAGCTTTGTACCCTTGGATAGAGCTTTGTACCCATGTCCCAGTACATCAGGGTCACTGATGGATCTTTGTACCCATGCTATAGTGCATCAGGGTCACTGATAGAGCTTTGTACCCATTCCCCGGTACATCACGGTCACTGATAGATCATGGTACCTATGCCCCAGTGCATCAGGGCCACTGATAGAGCTTTGTACCCTTGGATAGAGCTTTGTACCCATGTCCCAGTACATCAGGGTCACTGATGGATCTTTGTACCCATGCTATAGTGCATCAGGGTCACTGATAGAGCTTTGTACCCATTCCCCAGTACATCACGGTCACTGATAGATCATGGTACCTATGCCCCAGTGCATCAGGGCCACTGATAGAGCTTTGTACCCTTGGATAGAGCTTTGTACCCATGTCCCAGTACATCAGGGTCACTGATGGATCTTTGTACCCATGCTATAGTGCATCAGGGTCACTGATAGAGCTTTGTACCCATTCCCCGGTACATCACGGTCACTGATAGATCATGGTACCTATGCCCCAGTGCATCAGGGCCACTGATAGAGCTTTGTACCCTTGGATAGAGCTTTGTGTCCATGTTCCAGTACATCAGGGTCACCAATAAATCTTTGTACCCATGCTCCAGTGCATCAGGGTCACTGATAGATCTGTGTACACATGTTCCAGTGCATGAGGGTCACTGATAGAACGTTGTACCCTTGAATAGAATTTGTACCCATGCTCCAGTGCATCAGGGTCACTGATAGAACTTTGTACCCATGCTCCAGTGCATGAGGGTCACTGATAGAACTTTTTACCCATGCCCCACTGCATCAGGGTCACTGATATAACTTTTTACCCATGCCCCAATGCACCAGAGTTGTGGCTAAAACTTTGTAACCAGGTCCAAATACACCAGGTTCACTGCTAAACATATGTACATGGTCACTGATGCCTCAGGGTCACTTCTAGAGCTTTACACCTAGGGTACAGTGTGCCAGAGGTACTGCTCAGTGGTATCCATGTCCCAGTGCACCAGCATCACTTTTGTACACATGTCCCAGTGCAACAGTGTTGGTACTAAATCTTGATACCTCTTCCCCAGTATGCTATGGCCACAGCTAAAGCTAGCAACCAGGCCAGAATGCACTAGGGGCACTGCTAAATGTTGGTGTCAGTGTTTCAGTGCACCACTTCTATTGAGAAAGGTGTATACCTATGTTCCGGGGCAATAGAAACACTGCTACGTTGTGCACGGCTACAGCGGTTTACCTTTATCCAAGTGCACTGGATTCACTTCTAAAGCTTTGTACCCTTGTTTCAGAGCACGGGGTTCACAACTAAAGCTTTTCGATCATATTCCAGTGCAGAAGGAGCACTACTAAAGTGCCCATGTTCCAGGTGTGTGGGGCACTGCTAAAGGTGTGTACACCTGTACACTGCAAAAGGTTTACTGCCAAAAGCTTTCTACCCAGATCCCAGTGCACCAGTGTTGGACTGCGAAAAATGTGCACTCACGTCTTCGTGCACAGAGTTCACTGTTAAAGCTTTGAAACCTACGTGCCACCACGATGTTAACTGCTAACGTTTTTTACACATGTCGAAGTGCTCTATGGTCAGTTCTAAAGTTTTGCACCCAGGTCCCAGTGCACCTGGATAGCACTGCTAAATATCTGCACTCATTTCCCTGTGCCCCAGAGACTCTGAGGTTTGTTCCCATGCACAGATGCAACACGTTCATTGTTAAAGATTTGTACACATGTCCTAGTGCAGTATTGTGATTGCTAAAGGTTTGTACCCAGGGACTTAAATGGGATGAAAAAACTGAGGGGTCTCTCAAATGACGTGGCCGGTGTAATCAAGGCCGTGACTTAAAACACCTAGGTTATAAATCTGTGCTTAGTATAGTGTGCCGCCCGACTGCTATTTTGCTGCTTCTGTTGTTGTAGCCAGATATTTAATACAAGTAACATTACACCTATTTTTCAGAACTGGCAGGACCAGGCACGCTTAAAGCCCTGTTTGAACCCATGCTTCTAGGCACTGTGGTCACGGCTGGAGTTTTGTGGTCATGGCACCAGTGGTGGCCGGCAGCTTTAGGAGGCACACACACACACACACAAACACACACATTCTTTCACACACAGACACGCACGCACGCACGTCCATTAACACTCATACCATTCAAACATGCACGCACGCGCCAAACATTCATTTAAAAACATCACACACACTCATTCTTTCACACACGCACGCACATCCATTAACACTCATAACATTCAAACATGCACGCATGCACCAAACATTCATTTTAAAAGATCACACACACTCATTCTTTCACACACACACGCACATCCATTAACAACACTCATAACACTCAAACATACACGCATGCACCAAACATTCAATTTAAAACATCACACACATACACACACACTTACCTTCAGCCTCCAGGTCCCAGGAGGGTTGGGACTGCTGCCTTCCCTCATACAGCAGTCCCAGCCTCGTCACAGAGTGGGATGGGGTCAGTGAGACTGCTGACCCCTCCCCACCCTGTGACGAAGTGTCACTGATTGACACTCACCCTGGGCGCTTTAGGGCTTAAACCTGAAGCACTCAGGGTGAGTGTCAATGGGTGACGCTTTCCTCGTCACCCAGGCGAGGGCCTCGAGGCACCTTTGCTAGCCGAAGAGGTCACGCCCATAGGAGCTGTGACCTCCTCAGCCCAGCAAAGTTCAGCTCAGGCAGCCAGGAGTCTGCGCAAATCGCTCATTGCTCACTCCTGGCTGTCTGAGCTGAAAATGAAGACTGTCTGTCAGGCTGGCCTTTGTTCGCCTGACAGACACTCTTCATGAGGGGCAAAAGGTTGGGGGGCGTGGCCCCTCCGCCCCAAAGGACTGGCCGCCACTGCATGGCACAGTGCACCAGAAGAGTATGTCTACCAATTCCAGAGCCACAGAGAGCTCTCACTGTCTCATATCGGTTGAGTACATCTGGGGCAACGCCAGAGGTCGCCCTAGTGCCACAAGGTCACTGCCATCCTTTTGTTTCTTGCCTTGTCTGTCTCCTGCGTCTATTCTCTTTCTTTACAGGCTCGGTCTGTCTGTCCGATTTGTTTCTCAGTCTGTCCTTCTTTCAACAGGGCCCGTCTGTTTCACATCCTCGTCTCCTCTGGCTGGACTGACCCGGTGTCACCGCACCTTGTTCTAGGGCTTTCTTGGTCCTGTACGTTTCCTTGTAACCTTAAGACATCCGTAATACGGGCTGCCTTAGCAGCTAGGTCCCCGCACGCCGTGCTCTAAGGTGTATTTGTTATTTTTCAGGTTTATTACTTTTAAAAAGCAGTAGAAAATACATCTAAAGAAGGATACACATATAACGAGATAGGAAATCCAATGTCGCCCCTCCCAGTGGGACCCCTATTAAGAAGTCCCATAGCGCTTAGGTCTCGGAAGAGTACGGGTATTAGATGGCTGCAGACCCGCTCCGCCGCCGGCTCTGGTGCTTTGGGGCCTAGCTGAAGTGACTTCTTTGAAAACATTTTATAAGATTGTTAACAACTGCCCGTAAATCTCTGCTTCCTTTTCCTTTCACACATACTCCGTGTATCCCCCAGGCTGAGCATGTTGGGTACGGTTTCCTCCTGGCCCCGGTAAGTATGGGTGTCAAAATGAGACAGGACAGGCCGCAGCGTTATATGGTAGCCGATCACACACGAGGAAAGCGTCCGCCCCTAACCGCATATTAACACTACCAAGCACTAGAGGTTTTCGAACGAGGCTGCCAACTTTTTTGAAACAGTTTTACTGCGTTTTGAGCTCGGTGCCCTTCACAGGGGAACAAGGCCTGCCTCAGTCAAAAATATGCCCTTATCACTGGTGACCGCATAGGCCCAAATCTCCAGGCATTTTTTGCAGCCTGTGTGTTAAATGCAAACCATCTGGGGTGGCCTGTCTAGCCTTCCCATAATGCTTTGGGCGGTAGGAGAAAGAACAGAGCTGAACCCACCGATCTCTGATGATTAACACCACGATAGGCCTCAGTCCCCCCCCCCACCCATTTGCTCATAGCCATCTCTTATCCTTTGAATGCCCAGATGAACAGCTGTGGCCTCCAAGGAGATTACGTGCCAGTCAGTGCATGTTATGGGCCAGACACCAGTCACCTGACTTGGCTGCCTTCGTGTGGTCAAAATGCAAATGTTAACATGCCGGCGAGCGTTCTACTAAAATTGTGTCTGTTCCTCATACATGTTAACATTTGGTATCCTCTCCTTGACGTGAGAGGGGATCCTAGTTGAACTGTCAAGCACCACCTTTTCAGCGAGCGCCCCTGGTGCAGGAGTCAGAAAAGTTGTGTTTTTATTGCAACTCATGCCATGGTTAAATGACTGTCTTTTGAAAAAAATTGTAGCTTAAGAGCATTTCTTTCAAGACCCTTTTTAGGACTCGACTACAGACACCTTTATCTGCCTTTTGCCGAACGCCTATTGTAATACAGTAAAATATATACAGGGAGTGCAGAATTATTAGGCAAGTTGTATTTTTGAGGATTAATTTTATTATTGAACAACAACCATGTTCTCAATGAACCCAAAAAACTCATTAATATCAAAGCTGAATATTTTTGGAAGTAGTTTTTAGTTTGTTTTTAGTTTTAGCTATGTTAGGGGGATATCTGTGTGTGCAGGTGACTATTACTGTGCATAATTATTAGGCAACTTAACAAAAAAAATATATATACCCATTTCAATTATTTATTATTACCAGTGAAACCAATATAACATCTCAACATTCACAAATATACATTTCTGACATTCAAAAACAACACAAAAACAAATCAGTGACCAATATAGCCACCTTTCTTTGCAAGGACACTCAAAAGCCTGCCATCCATGGATTCTGTCAGTGTTTTGCTCTGTTCACCATCAACATTGGGTGCAGCAGCAACCACAGCCTCCCAGACACTGTTCAGAGAGGTGTACTGTTTTCCCTCCTTGTAAATCTCACATTTGATGATGGACCACAGGTTCTCAATGGGTTTCAGATCAGGTGAACAAGGAGGCCATGTCATTAGATTTCCTTCTTTTATACCCTTTCTTGCCAGCCACGCTGTGGAGTACTTGGACGCGTGTGATGGAGCATTGTCCTGCATGAAAATCATGTTTTTCTTGAAGGATGCAGACTTCTTCCTGTACCACTGCTTGAAGAAGGTGTCTTCCAGGAACTGGCAGTAGGACTGGGAGTGGAGCTTGACTCCATCCTCAACCCGAAAAGGCCCCACAAGCTCATCTTTGATGATACCAGCCCAAACCAGTACTCCACCTCCACCTTGCTGGCGTCTGAGTCGGACTGGAGCTCTCTGCCCTTTACCAATCCAGCCACGGGCCCATCCATCTGGCCCATCAAGACTCACTCTCATTTCATCAGTCCATAAAACCTTAGAAAAATCAGTCTTGAGATATTTCTTGGCCCAGTCTTGACGTTTCAGCTTGTGTGTCTTGTTCAGTGGTGGTCGTCTTTCAGCCTTTCTTACCTTGGCCATGACTCTGAGTATTGCACACCTTGTGCTTTTGGGCACTCCAGTGATGTTGCAGCTCTGAAATATGGCCAAACTGGTGGCAAGTGGCATCGTGGCAGCTGCACGCTTGACTTTTCTCAGTTCATGGGCAGTTATTTTGCGCCTTGGTTTTTCCACACGCTTCTTGCGACCCTGTTGACTATTTTGAATGAAACGCTTGATTGTTCGATGATCACGCTTCAGAAGCTTTGCAATTTTAAGAGTGCTGCATCCCTCTGCAAGATATCTCACTATTTTTGACTTTTCTGAGCCTGTCAAGTCCTTCTTTTGACCCATTTTGCCAAAGGAAAGGAAGTTGCCTAATAATTATGCACACCTGATATAGGGTGTTGATGTCATTAGACCACACCCCTTCTCATTACAGAGATGCACATCACCTAATATGCTTAATTGGTAGTAGGCTTTCGAGCCTATACAGCTTGGAGTAAGACAACATGCATAAAGAGGATGATGTGGTCAAAATACTCATTTGCCTAATAATTCTGCACTCCCTGTACAAATGCTGGGTTTTTAGGCCAACCCGTTGCTCTTGATTGACCAGCTTTCTTAGCTATTTAATTTCCCTGCATCTTAATCAAAGGCTTTCCTCCCTATTCTTTTTTGGTATCGCCTCTGGCGAATTTCTACTTTAATGTGGGATAATTTGATGTCTTGTGTCCCTCTGCTGCTTGCATTCAGGGAGATACTTTTTGTGCTCTTGCTCGCCATTGCTGTCTGTGGCAGGGTGCAGTGTTTTCCCTATTTTGTGGTGCACTTTTGGCTCTTTCATTGAATGCTGCTCTTGTCTATTTAAATGTTGTGATTTGGATGAGCAGCTATTCTGTGTTTGTCCCTCACCTGGAGCATGTCTCTCTTACCATACTTTTTGATTGACTGTCTTGTTTATTTTTTCACTGCTGACACCATTGAACTCTTCTTTTGTTTTTATTTTTTTAAAGTTTTCCCTCCCCTGGACTCATCACCCATGTGATTATGGTAATCGCTAATGGTTTTGCTGATGCCGGAGGCTTTTTAAATACACTGGCATTGGCAAAGTCAATTGCGGCGACCGCCCATGGCGTGCATATTTAATTCACTAGGTCTGACTAGACAGCACAGCTGTTACCAACCCCGATATGATCAATAAAAAAAGAACTTTCATCGTAATACAAAGAGACGGGATAGGACACTACATGTTGGTTCCACTGATTCTAGGATTTGATTGGGTCAACGATATGTGCTTCCACTGAAAAGAGTGCTTGTATTGCACAGTTTTATCAGTACAGATGTGTTCTGCATTGACAGTTCTAGACAGATGTTACAGTTTTTCTTTAAAAAGTGTTTCACAGGTTCCTGTCCTCCCCTGCAGGGTAGGAAGGCTGGGAGAACAAAACATATAACTGCCATGCTGCGGCTTGATTTCCTACAGAGCTGAGAAAACAGCTGTCAACTTCACAAAATCAACGAATCTAATACCTTTAAGCTTATCCTAAAAAACTCAGTTGGTTCAGGTTTCAATCTGGTGCATGTGCTTAGGACTAATTACATATGCTAGTACAGGTAGGGTTAATAAAGGAAGATGAAGTAATTAAAAATGTAATAAGAGGGGACAGAGTAAGTATATATGTTTATATGCAAAATATCGCGGAGGGTGTACACTATAGCCACCTAGATGCACGTCATCTGGAAGGTTTAGAACAGAGCGTCATTGTTTTTACAATACAGCTTATATGGTAGGGACAATACTGAAAACACTGCCTGGGAAGCATTTTATGACTAAGTGAGGACACATCCAGTACAGCTGGGTTGGAGACAGCCACTGGGAACAGCACCCAGGCATTTAAACCACATGTCTCTGAGTAGCCAAGTCTAGGAGAACCCCCAGGAAGCTCTTGACCTAACACCATATATCTCCTGAGTCACTCAGCTCATTCGAGCTAATGGACCGCTGCCATATGTGCAAGGGAAGCGTTCCAGCGAAATGCTAATAGGAAGTAAAATAAACCCTTTTTCGGTTATTTGACAAAAGTTTGGCGGCATCTTAGTGGTTCCCCGATACAAAGATAATCGGAAGGGAAAAGAAATTCAATCAACAGCACGCTTGCCCAATTTGTCTTGCAGGAACGTTTCAACAGATTCCTGAATTTCACACAATGGTAAGTTTTTGAACTCCTACTCAGAAATGTAAACTTTTTTACAGCACTCCATAATTTGGTAACACATTGGTGTGGCTTTAACACTGTAACTTTAGGTTTTCAAACCCTCGATTTGAATGTAACTTACGTGGCATGACGTAATCTGCCCACCAAGAAACATATATAGTGCTCGGGAGGCACTATGGGTGTGTGCCCATGGACTTTATGGTATTACAGAAGGGGTCACAGGCACTTGTCAACCCTTCTGTAGTTCTGGCGCACTTGTACATCTAGTGCTATCTTCATGGGGCATTACCTCATTTGCATGGGGGCACGGCCCCTTGCGAATAGGGGAATCACTTTACCTCTGTGCCCCTGCCATATTACAGATGCAGGGCCAGAGGCAAACAGACCCATATTCAGTGCATTCCCTGAGAGCATCCCACTAGAGAATGGGTTGGACCACCCAAACATCTCCCTCCAGGCTGATACAGTCACTCACTGTACTACCTACAGGGGTAACTTTGTCCCCTCTGAAAAGTGCAGGTGACAAGTAAGCTGCCACTCTG
Organism: Pleurodeles waltl; assembly: GCF_031143425.1. Classification (NCBI taxonomy): domain Eukaryota; kingdom Metazoa; phylum Chordata; class Amphibia; order Caudata; family Salamandridae; genus Pleurodeles; species Pleurodeles waltl. The sequence continues at coordinate 155,886,866 of NC_090446.1, forward strand.
TGTTTCACTGAGCACTCTGTCCTCAGGGCAGCCTTGAGTTCACAATGTCATTTTTTAAGGGACACATGTTCAAAATAAGATTAGTACGTTTTTATTTTTAATAATTATTTCTACTAAGTTTAGTACATGGGATACACAACAAGTAAACAAACCTGTGAGGCATACTGGCCTCATTACGGGTTCAACCTTACTGAACTGAAGATCTATACACGAGGACAGTGGACAAGCGATCCCTATGTCTTTGCAAGTATCCAATGGTTTCCCCTTAACTTGTACCCCCTCCTCTTTGAATCTACAATTAGGGCTCCACATCCTTAGTTGCTCTCCAAGGACCCCATATTTTCTCAAATGTTCGTGGGCACACCCCTGCCGGGTAAACCAGATTTTCAGCCCTCATACACCAATCTATGTTCTTTCCCAGGTTCATTTCGATGGGGCTCTGTCCTGGCCGCACTTTCTAACCTCATCTCGTCTGGCCACCATGAGAGCCACAGTACAAAACAAGTATGTAATGTGGTCCAGTATTTGCCCCCTCCCCCCCGTAGACCCATGGTGATCAACTTCGAAGTGAGTTCCAGTGTGACATCTAAGACTGCTAATTACCGGTGGCCAATTTTCCTCCAGTAATCCTGATTCCTACGGCATTTCCAAATTGTGTGGACCAGGGTACCTCTTTGCCTGCACCCCTATAAACAGAGATCTGATTCTCTTCATCCCAATGTGGAACAGTCCGGTACTTGTGTAAGGTGCTCTGTGAGTATTTCTAATTGAATCAGTCAGAAACCTGCATTTATGGCCACTTCCCGTGCGTAGGGGAAAGCTGCCCCTCAACCGTTGTCCTCTATCCTGCAAAGGTCTTGCTCCCATTTGTCCCAGAGACTTTTGAGGGAAGGGAGGCTATGTTGTAGGAGGAAGGAGTACAGTTGAAACACAACAGAACTCGTCAGGGAGGCTCCCAGCACTCTGTTTTCCAGCGGCGACTCACCAGGAGCCTCCTACAACAGTTCCCCATGGGCTTGCAGAAAATAACATAATTGCTGATATAGGAGGTATATGTTGCTCCTGTAATTTAGAGAAACGTATCATCTCTGGTCCTTTTCAAACAACTTCTACTTTCAATATAGCCAGCAGGTCCCATTTTTAATGACCCTCTATCATGGGCAGTCCCTCTAACAACTCATAATCCCATAGCAGGGTCTCCATCATCATTTCCCTTTCCATTGCAGAGCCCAGGTCACCTTATGCTAAACCCTGACCACCGCTGTAGGAGTCAGAAGAGCCGTCATCCTCGCTTGCTGTATATTATTGTCAACATACATTGCTCCTCTGTTGGCCAACACTGATGGCTGTTGTGGGAGGAGAAGGCCCAGTCATTGACCACCTGTAGATGTGCTGCCTAGTAGAATAGTTTCAGGTCTGGGAGGGCGATTCCACCCTCAGGGGCTTTCTCATAAGATTGGTCATGGTGATCCTTGGTGCTCCACCCTCCCACAGCAAAATTTGTGTCACCTCTGCCACTGCCTGGAAGAAGTCATGAGAGAATTCAAACGGGGTATTCTGCAGCTCAAACAGAAATTTGGGTAGATGGGTCATTTTGTAGAGATCTGCCATGCCCAACAGTTCTTGGGAACCTGCTCTGGCAAGCCAAGTCAGCTCTCTACAAGTCCAGAATGTTGTCCGGGTTTTTTATAAAGAACAGCCCTCAGTCTCTCATTATGTAGATTCACAGGTACCGTAACCCTAGAGGTTTCCACCTTGGGGGGTGATTCCAACCCTTCTCTGTGACTCTGTCCATCAGTGGAAATGCGATGGACTTGTGTCAGTTGACATGAATCCCCCAATAGGCATTAAACACCTCCAGCACTTCTAGCACCCTGGGGGTGAAGTGATCTGGTTCATCCAGGTATAGGAGGACATCATCTGCGAAAAGGGTGATCACGTCCTACTACTCCCTGTCCCAGAGTAAGTCCCTTATCTGTGCATCCTTTGCAGCTAGTAAACCAAAGGCTCTATCACCAGCATGAAGAGCAGTGGGGACAGTGGACATCCCCACAGGTACCTCTGCTGAGCAGGAATTCTTTAGAGAATGCTCCATTCACCGTGACCCTTGCAATAGGGCCAGTGTATGAAAGTTTCACCCGGGCCTGAAGGTTTGCCTATCCCTATTTTATGCCATAGTGTCAGCAAGTAGGGCCACTCCTCTGAGTCCAAGGCCTTTTCGGCATCTAATGCTAGGAGGATAGCTGGCTCCCGGACCCAGTCACAGTGTGCCAGGCCTACTGCAGTCTGCACAATTTGTGCCTTGTCGCTGTATAGGGCATAAAGCCCTGTTAGTCAGCTGCCACCAGTGTATTGCCACCTGCATTCAGAGGTTGGCCAGGACCTTTGCTAATACTTTGGTCTCTGTATTTAGGAGCAAGATTGGCTGGTATGAGGCACAGTTCTCCATTGGCTTCCTGTTCTTATGAATTATGACTATCATCGATGGATTGCAGGTCCTGGGGCAACACCCACTCCTGTTGTGCTCTGACAAACATTTCATGGAGCAGGTATACGTTTCAGATTTGACACATTTAAAACATTTGGGTGGCAGACCGTTGGGGGGCAGGGATCTGTTGCTTTTTATCTGTCCCAGAGTGTCAGCATTTTCTCTGTTCGCTACGTCCGCTTCCAGGGATCAAATCGTTCCTTCCTGGAGTTCAAGCATTGGTATATCCCAGCAAATTTCTCAAGGTCAACCTGGTCTGTACCCCTCTGTGCCTGGTAGAGGCTGGTCAGGTATGTGGCCAAGGCTTGGGCCACCTCTACTGGAGTTTCCTGCTGCTCTCCAGATTGCACGTCTAAGGAGGATATCCATCTCTGCCACTCCTCTTTCTTCACTAGCCATGTTAGTAGTTTCCCCACCTTTTCCCCCATCTCATTGAGCTTCCCTTGTTTTGCCCTGGCCTCCTGCTCTACCCAGCTTCTCAGGTCATCCCTCATCCCTTCTATCTTGGATGCTAACCTTGGCGTGTGGGCTTTTACAAATTGCAGCCGCCTCAACTCCAGCCTTCTGGCCTCCCTGTCTGTCTCCTTCCATTTCCCTGGCACATGAGAAATTGGTTGCCCTCAAACAACTGCCTTGTACTCTTCCCATTAAACTATCTTGGATGCCACTGAACCTCCATTTTACTTAAAGAAAAGGTTTGTGGACTCCTCACTCTGAGTTATTGTGGCTTTGCTAGTGATTTCTAATGGGCCTACCTTCCATCCCCCCCTTGTCCCCTTGGTGGCAGTTGTCAGATGTGTTATCAGGGGTGAGTTGTCTGAGATGCCGGGAGGCAGGATCGTTGCATAACCGAACCTGTGCGGTTGGTGAGTGGTTGTCAGGAAGTGATCTAATCAAGCCATTGACTACATCTGGTTTACAGCATAAGAGTATTATCTTTTCCCCGGATGCACCTTCCTCCATAGGTCTGCCATCACCAAGAGTCAAGGAAAGAGGCAAGACGGGTGTCTGGGCAAGGCCTCTTCCCCGGCAGTGTTTTTCAGTACAGGACAGGGTACAGGGTTAGATTGAGCCTCCACCTATCCGTAGTAATGCCTCTGGTGTCTCAGCAATTCATCTTCTCATCTTGTGTATCCACTCAGTCTGAAACTCTTGGGAGAAATGCTAGGAAGCAAACAGCAGTTGTTCCTCATCCCACCCAACTGCTTCCAGCCATATTTGGGTCACCTGGAATGGGAGAGAAATGGAATTGGCCTTTTCTGCAGGGTTTCCTCTGTCTTTTTGGCTCATGACCTCCGATTTTTTTTATCCTGTGCTAAATTTAATTTTTGCTGGCTTTAGGTCTCTGGGCACTTTACCACTGCTGACCAGTGCTAAAGTACAAGTGCTTTCTGTTTAAATGGTCTTGGTGATTGTTTCATCCATTATTGGCATATTGGATTTACTAGAAAGGCCTTAGTATAGTGACCATGTGTGCCCAGGGCTCATAAATCAAATGCTACTAGAGGGCCTGCAGCACTGATTGTGCCACTCACATGCGTAGCCCTGTAAACATGTCTCAGACCTGTCACTACAGTGTCTGTGGGTGCAGTTTTAACTGCCAGTCCGACCTGGCAAGTTCACTCACTTGCCAGGCCCAAACCTTCCCTTTTACTACAAGTAAGTCACCCCTAAGGTAGGCCCAAGGCAGCCCCACGGGCAGGGTGCAGTGTATTTAAAAGGTAGGGCATGCACTAGTGTGATAGTGAAATACTGCTAAATTAGGTCTCCACTTTTGGAGGCCTTTCTCTTGCATAGGTTCACACAGGGATTGCCTTGAAATATCTTTTAAGTGTATTTTCCCCCTGGGAGCAGATAGAGATTGGAGTTTGGGGTATCTGAACTCACAATTTAAAAATACATCTTTTGGTGAAGTTGTTTTTTAAATTATAAGTTTGAAAATGCCACTTTTAGAAAGGAGGCATTTACTTGTTTACCCATTCTATGCCTCTGCATGGCTGTGCAATACATATCTGGGTCAGGATGACAGTTTGGCCTGTTTGTGAAATTACTCTAGACAGTCACACAAAGGGAGCTGAAGTGTGCCCTGCATATCCTGATCGGTCTTCCTGGGCTACAGTGGTGGGAAAAGCTGACACTTGCACCTGAATAGGGCTGCGTCTTTCCTTACACAAGCAACACCCAACCCCCTGGAGTGTGTCTGGGGCCAGGGCAGGAAAGGCAGGGTCTTGTGCACTACAAAGACTTTTCTTTGAAGTTTGCCTTTTTCAAAGGCAGAAATGAGTATAAGTGCTGGACCTCTGAAACTACAACTTTAGAGTCCTTCTGGACTGAGGCCATTCTGCCAGGAAGAAAAGCTAGATGCTGTAGTAAGGACTGCCATTCTGCCTGTTACATTGCTGTGCCAGTCTGCTGCTTTCGTCCTCTGCTTTCGTCCTCTGAGTGAAAGTACTGGACTTTGCTTTCTTCATCCTGCTTCCAAAGGTTCTCCAAGGGCTTGGGCTGAGCTTGTCTCCTGCTAGACGTCTCAGGGACATCAAATACTTAATCTGCCAGCACCTGGACTCTCTTGCTGAGAGTCCTGACTCACTAAGTGGTGCCAAATCCAGTCCCTGGTTCCTTGGTAGTGAGATCTGGTGTAACCAAGAAAAATACAAGTACATAGACTCTAGAGCAACTTTGGAACCGGCGCCGCTGCCCGACTCTGCTCCGCTGCCTTCATTGGAGCCGTGGTCCCCACTGAGTACAATGACCGCGATCAATGCCACAGGCCCGAGTGTTGTGTCACCAATGCCTGTGACATCTGACTCCGTCACAGTACTCGTGGCCCCGTGTGTGATTGTGCCACTGCAAAGTCAATGGCACACGTCTTGACCTGTTGGATTCACCGACCCCAATGGATAATAAGGAACCAATGCCTCGCCACTGACACCACATCATCTCCCCAGCAACTGTAAGGAACCAGCAACTCACCTCCCTGAGTAGCAGTAAGGAACTGATGCCGCACCTCCCCGGTAGCAGTAAGAAACCAATGCCTCCTTCGCTCCAGCGACGCCTCACCTCCCGACTCCGTGCAGCATCTTTGTTTCCTTGTTTTCTAAGGTACTGTGCCTGGGGTCCGTGCGACTCCGTGATTGGCTTGCACTCACTCATAAGTGGCGTCAGACTGTTGGGAATGACTCCATCAAGACGTCGTGATAGCCCCAGTTGGAGCTATTGTGTTTCTAAGTGCTTTACTGAGATTTGATCTTTAAAAAAAATGGTGTCTTTGCTTGTGTATGTTGTTTGGTCTTGTTTTGCTCAGATAAATATTGGCTATTTTTCTAAACCGACGTGGAATGCTTTTGTGGTGTTTTCACTGTGTAACTGTGTGTGTGTGTGTGTGTACAAATACTTTACACATTGCCTCTGAGATAAGCCTGACCACTTGAGCCAAGCTACCGAAGGAGTGAGTGAGGGTTATCTTAGTTGTGTAGCTCTCTTATCCAGAATAGATTGAGGGTCCCTAATTGCAAAGGGTGCAAATCACTTTCAACTAGAGACCTCCTTTCAAACAGAGGGTTTTGTGAGCTAGGATGCTTACTCCCCGAGATCCCATTGCGAATCCCGCATGGGTGAGCAGAGTATATCAGCCATGGTTCAACACTCTGCAGGTGTTGCCTGCCGGATGTATTTCCTTCATTAATATTGTGTCCAGGTTTTGTTGTCCCAAGTTCTTCCGCATCATTCCCCTCTCAAGTTTGATGCAGAGACCATTAACAATCCAAGATAACACCTTGAGTGATAGCCTCGCGTGGGTGGGGTGTGCTAGGTGTGTTTCCATAAGGTTTTGATTGTGTATGGTGGTTTAAAGTAAAGGTTAAGACTCAGCATGCCTCCAAATGTACCCCTGATCCCTCCTCCCAACCCCTCATGCAGCGAATATAGAACTACCTGCTCTCCAATGCCCGAGGTGTCTGCTGCCCCACCATATTAAACTAAAACTTCAGTTGCAACAAAAAGAGGTGTTCATCTTGGTAAGCAGAGGGTGATTGGCCCCATGGTCATATGCCATCCTGCCAACCATGGCAGATTTTCATAGCAACCATCCATGTGAGTCGCCAGGACTGAGCCGCTCCAAGGTTCCGTCCAGTGACAGTCTCTTCTCCTGTCAATGGACTGATGACAGGCAAGGCTGCTTCTTCCAAGCCCTCCAGAGGGTCCTCGGACTTGCTGAATGCCTCTTCCGAGTCCCTTGAGAGTGCTGCCCATTTTTTGCTCATGTTGAAAGAATGATGGTGCTGAATATCAGCAACTACTGTGGCCCTTTCCATCTCTACTTGTGTTTTGATTGGAGATAACTGTGAACAACTGTGTGGCCTGCAGCTTGGCCTTTGCTGTTTCTAGTTTGCTTGTCAGGCCAGTTTCCTTGATTCAGAGAGCGTCTACATCTCCAGCCTATCCCACGCTGCATGGGCAAATGCAAAAAAAGTGTGACTCTCCTGTGTCCAATATTAATAGTTTTGCAGGGTAGAATAGGGCATATTTCAGATTCAGTTTCTGGAGAGGTCTCTTAACACTCAGGAAGGGCTCTCATTGGCACTATACTGCATTGGTGTAGTCCGAGTATATGTTCACCATGCTTCCACCTATCTGCTACAGGTTGTACATGCAAGCCACCTGCAGGATGTTATCCCTGTACCGAACATTGAGCAGGGGGTCCACAATCAGCCTGGTCAGCACTGGCGGCTGGCCTGACACCCTGTATGCCCTTTTGATTGTAAACATTGTGAACACCTTGCCCCCCAGTGCATCCATGAGGACCCAGCCCTCCAGAAACAGTTCCACACACAGGTCTTCTGATCTCTCTGGGACCCACATACTAATGCATCTCCGGTGTCCCGCCATGTCTTCCACATTGCCCATTAAATGTTCCATGGTCTTGTGAAGAGCCTGGAACTCTTGTCGCTCTCTGCAACTGCAGGCTCCAAGCTGGGCAATGTACTGTCTGCCTCCTTTTTATGGTCCGCCCTCAAGAGCCCCCTGATCTAGAGCTCCCTCATTGATTTTTTTTCCAAGGCAGTTTTTTGTCCCTTACGGCAGCCAGGATGGTGACGGTGTGGCCGGTCTCTGCCGGTCTCTGGCTGTTTGTTTCTTCCTTCTGTTTGGGAGGTCAGCTATTGGACCCATCTTCAGTGCCTTGGGACTCAGCATTGTACCTCAGGACACTCCCATGTCTCACTTACTGTGTGCCCCTCCCACACCATAGATCTGCCATTCACTGGGACAACTGGATGTCAGCTTCTGGGCCAGCTCCCCAGTCACCACGGGCCCAGGCCAAAAGAGGACAAGCCCAAGCCGTGACTGCAGCACCGGTGCAAGCATGAGCACCCCTGGCCTACCTCAGGGCCCACTTCTCTTGGAGATCTCTGCTGTGGGACAGGTTTCCCCAGCTGCTCCTCTTGATGCCACGCACCGAGGCGTGGACTGGTCACACCACAGGAATCACCTGGTGCGGGCACCCGGCCCATCCATCCTCTCATGGGGCTACCACAGAAACTGCAGGGCTAGTGTCCTCTGGATTGTGCCACCCATGGGGCAGCAACCCTTCACCGGTTTTTCTCTGATCACACAGGGCTTACATCCCCTATCTCTGGGTCTCGAGGTTGAAGTTTCGTCTTGCCCGACCACCTGCCCCCTTCCTCCTCACCAACAGAGCTAATGTCACTCACTCTGGGCCCTGGCACCCAAGTTTCAGCCTGCCCTCCAGTCATCAGAGCGGACCTCTGTGCTGCAGCCGTGGCCGCCGCCATTTTGTGGGGCAACATCCTATTGGAAGTCTGGCGGTTTTGGGGCTGGTATTGCTACCCTTTACATCATTCTGTAGGCTCCCCAGGTCGCCCCTGCCACGGATCAGCTCCAGCGCCCCCCCAGGGACGGCAGGGTTACTGTACACACTGGGCTGTGAGCGGGAGTTCCAAGCTCAGGCGGTTAGCTTGACCGCTGCGTAGCTATGCCCCACCAAGATCAGTAAGTTTTGAATGCAATTATTGCCCATAATGAAGGATCAATCCTGCTTCAAATCTTATTGCCACTTAAGGACTAGCAGGCTCACATAAAGAATGTCTTGTACTTTTCTACAGAATGATCAGGCACAAAAACTACTTGAGATTTCAAAACAGATTTGTTGGCATTGTTGTGCAACCATGATAAGCTCAAATATCAAGTCTAGTTATGCTAATGGGTTCATGTAACAGTGAGAGAAGCAATATGTCCTAAAGTATTCACAATTTGCAAGCAAAACTCTGGACCTGGTTTCAGATATAAAGAATATGATGTTTTCTTACTATAGAAAAGGTCTTGTAATGAGGTGGTATCAAGGCAGTTGTATGAAAATAGTTCTCTTTTTATATTTTGAGTACATGTAGTCGATTGAACTAACATGCCCCACCAGGACCTGTACAGCTGTTCTTCTTCCTTTTTCAGTTATCAGAAACTCACAGATCAGAGAATACACATTCACACACTTATCCATAAACACCATACTGGATATAACACGCTATCTTTACAGAAACACAACAACAACTCTGAGACATATGTCCTTACAAAAACACAACAACAGCTCTGAGACATATGTCCTTACAGAAACACAACAACAGCTCTGTGACATATGTTTCCCCCAACCACAAGGCAGGAAGAACTCATGGATATATATGTAGAATTATTGGAATTATAGATGGGTAATAGTGAATAGCAAACTTTTTCAACGGGGGTTTTTAAGTGACATTAAATAGACAAATTAAGCAAAGTTCGAGTTGTCAATTATATCATTCAGAACCTGAAAGTGGAAAACATTTATTACAGTTATTCACTTTTAATCATCTACAATTTTACATCATGTATGGCCCACTCAAATGATCTGCCCCTGTTTTCATCAGCAATACAGGGGTATAGTTGTCTTGGGGAGCCATATAGAACAGGTCCTCTACTGTCTCAACCCCACCCCATGTTACACCTTATGTACTGCTAACCATCACACCCCCCTCTGGTTGTCACCCCTCCACAGAAAAGAATGCCTGTAAACCTGCCACAATCTTACACAACCCTTAGGATTACCCTAAAATATTAAAACACATACCTAATGTCCTGCCACCCACCTTACCCCACCTACATTTAAAAATAAAGCTGTGGTGTTTTGCCACCCAGACATAGCACCAGCAATTCAATTCTCCCTTCCACCCTCTCTGAGCCTTACCTCCCGTTCTGAAGGTGAGCTCTATACAGAAGCACAACAACACCACTTCACCAAAAGGCACTCAGAGAGCCCTGTCAGAGCAGTATTGAATTATTTTAAGACGTGGCAACAGTAGGAAGCAACATTTTTTGTCTCACTACAGATTTTGTATCTCACTGCTACCATGTTACGGCAGTAAGTAATCAGGGGCCAGATGTACAAAAGAATAGCGACTCGCAAATCAGTCACAAACTACACAATGTACAAAAGTCAATCGCAAACCAAAATTAGCTATGCAACCGATTTGCAAGTTGTTATTTTTTTGTAAACGGAGGAAGGGAGATAACAAGTTGGTATTAGGGAATACAGGGTAAGTAGCACTGTCCTTTTGGAGTAAGTTGCCCTTTTAAGGCCACACATAGAAAGCAGTACTCTGCACAGCAATTCCATCCCCACCCATGTCCAGGTGTTGTGCTTGTTACACCTACTAGCCACTGGTAGTACTAGGATGTGGTAGCTGTTGCAGGTTAGGTATCACAAAGTGCCCTTTCACGTTTCTTCCGCTCTCTCCTCGATGCCATGCTTCTCAATAACCACCAACACATATGCATGCCCAGGAATAATGAGGAAATACAGATTTGCAAATTGCAATTTTGCAGGACTGCAACATTTCCCATGGTCATAGTGTGTATAGAAGGCACACGTGTGCCCATATGTCCCCCATCCCACCTTGAATATCTTTTTAGGAACCAGAAAAACATGCATTCCCTCAATATACAAGTAGTTTGCAATTCTCACAGCATAATCACTGACATGGTATCATAATATCAAGGGAGTACCCATGACCCCTACATGTTCAGGCACAGCTGAATATACAGACAACTGGAAAGTGGGGAGTACTTATTAGGTACTGACAAATAATGTAAATGATGATATGTAAGTGCCCAGGCCTCACAAAATGTGCGTTGACTCATATGTATATTTGGGTTTTAAGTGACAGTGGTATGTCCTACGTCCCTGCATTCTTACACCCTACCTTTCTCTCCCACTCAAAATGAAAAGCAATACAACACTGAACATCAACACATCAGGACTGTAATAAAGCAGACATGCAATATTCTGAAATCTCATTTTCGCTGCCTCCATAAGAGTGTTGGGGGGAGGCTTTCAATACAGGCCAGAAACCGCTTGTAAGATATAGCAGCATGTGCCATCCCACACAATATTGCCTGCAGGAGCGGCTTACATAGTTGCGGTGACAGAATGTGATTCAGAGGAGAAAGATCCTGGTCCACCTGTTCAGCAGAGGATAACAGAGCAGTGGAGGGGAGAATGCGCAGGGACCGTATTGCTACACATTACTTCATGAGGCAAGACATTCTTAAATCAGCAATACTGTAAAACAATGCCACCACACTTAACAGATTGCTCACAGTAAAGCTACTTTTAATGGCAGGAGTTAACAAAACAGTTTACAGGCAAGCTGTCATTCTCAATAATTCTGACACCATGTAGTCAACATGTAGGTCGGTTACAGTACCAGCAACAAATGGAAAACAATTATATCTACTCCGTGATTGGTGCCCCTCATTTATTTTCTCTGAGTGCACACAGAATGTGAAGTGCCACCGTGCTGAGGTGTAGTAGTGCAGCTGGTACTGTGTTGCAGCACACATGCATCTGTGGCAGAGATGCTGCTGACGCTGGACAACTTACTGGCACAAGCCTCTGCACCTACACTACTAGTAATGTGTGTTGTTTGGATTGCCTCCTCTGCAGCTGTTATCTGCCCAAGTCCCCTCAAAACATCCCCACTGAAGTGGCCCATCTCCACCTGTAGCATCACAGTACGCCTGGATAGTGTAGTGGTGGCCTGTGTGAGACTCCCAATGGCCCTGGTTATGGCATCCATGCACACAGCACTGCTTCTCTCCTTGTACCTTTAAGTGCTCCTGTCTTCTGACATCTCAGTGCAGAGTTTCTCTAGGGTACCTGTAAGGTTGGTCCATTTTTGTCTCCATGCTGACCTGATTGCCAACTGATTGGCCACTGTGATGAACTCCACTTTTATAGACTGTTGCATTGCCTGCAATTTGCGATTTACTGTACTCATCTGTTTGTGCTGCAGGCGCTAAACCTGCAGCATTGATGCCTCATGTCCACCATACACCACCTGTTGTTCAGCATTTGACTGAGAGCCAGAAGCCTGCGACGTGTGACAGCACCGACGGTCATGTAGAGTGGAGCACTGCTGTCGGGACCTGATGTCTGGCTGCAGGGCTGGAGTGTGTATCTGTAAGGCATCCTCACCCTCTACTGTTGGTGGCTGTGGGGAGATGGAAACACTGCTGTAGTGGCCATGAGATGTAGTGGGCAGACTTTCAAGAACTACTGTTTCTTCTTCCTCCATCTGGGCCTGTTCTTCACCCTCTTCTGTTGGGTCTGCAATGTCTTTCCCTGATGCATTTAATTGGCTAATGGAGATACCATTAAAAATGTAACGCTTGAAACTCATTTTTATTGGACTTGCAAATTCATTCTAGACATTTCTGACACTGACTTTACTGCTTCTGACTATGACTACAATGCTCATGATGCACCATGTGGGATATTCTGGACATTGAATTATCCCATCCTGATATGTGTGTTTAAGTTTGTTTTACAGTCATGTGGACACCAGATTCAAGCCCTGAAATGTTGCCATAATTAAAGTTTAGCACTTACTTTGCGATGGTACAGGTGCAGATGTGTCCAGGTTAGCAAATCCAACAACAGCCTGTGAGCGCGTCTAACCTTAGATTAACAATGCTAATATCACATAAATTAGTTTCAAAACCACAATATAAGTATACAAATAACACTGGTTGACCGAATCTTTTAAAGAATCTCAACTTGACTAAAGTATTGAGAACTAATCCCTCTAAAGCCAAAGTACAAACCAACAATAAGAGTAATTGCATAATGGAAATAACATTCATTTGAATTCAGCAATTGAGTAACATCAAATAGCAATTTAGTTGGATGGAGGAAACCTCACTAACTTCAGATTAGCATCAGCATGTTTGGGCATCATGCAAAAAGATTTAGTCAACATGAATTTGGAAAACATCTAACTATGGCTCAAAAGCAGCAGTTGGTACCTAGAAACAAGACAAATCAACAATAAAGACAGTAATTTGACATACCTTTCCTTATGGATCAGCAAGCTGTGATAATCTACGTCAGGCGGACTTCAGTTCGATCAGCATCGGCCACGGGACATGTAAAGGGGTAGTGGTTCAGAATCGGTGACTCTGAGCTCTCCGAACCATTATAAAGAAATGTCTTGAATAGACAGCATTTAGAATCCGAAATCCAAACAAATGAAGGTTAAAGATCAAAATTCTCTAAGTAAGACAAACAAAGGTGCAACGAGCTCTGAGCATTGAGCACAAAGGTGAGCACCAGCATTGAGCACAAAAAGAAAGTGAACAAGAACCCTTAGTGCGGTCCGGTTAAGTTCAAATTGTCCCACATTGCCACTGGTCAAAGAATCATGCGATAGCCATTAGTCCAATTAAATGAGTATTTCAAATTGAAGATATAACTAAAGAGTCTCTCACACGTTGATGATTGGATCCTCTTCTTCTGCACACATCGTTCGACTGGTCAAGAACCAATTTTAATATCCTTCCGTCAGTGCATCCATTGTTAGTTCCTGGGAACATCGCTTTCTCATACTTCAAGTTAACATTTGTAACAGTTTAGAACATTCCAGTTTTCTACACACATTTCTTCATGAGAAAACATTTTGTTGCTACTCTGAGTTGGTCAACCTTCTGTTAGAATAGTACATCTTTATTATTCATTAAACATGAGATCATATTTTATTCTGACATTGCATTTATAATATAAGGCAGTGCATTACTAAGGCCTAGACCTTGCTAACTTGAGATCTACAGTTAATTTAAGAAAACACATAGCATTTAATCGTAATTATAACACTCTAATACAAACTTCTCATTCATATATGTTCTGAATAAACATTAATATGGTTTTAGTAAAACATTACATAGTAGGTGGCGCCATTCAAGTAGGCACTTTTTCGGGGCACACCTTATTTTCTATGTTAATTCACTTTCTATGCAGGTTCAAAATACAGAATACATTAAATATTTATTAGCAATAATTTCAGCGCTCACAAGCCTCTGGTGCCAGGGTGCTCTCCACCATTGCCTCCAGTGTCATGTGTGGTGGTGCAGTAGAGGGTCCACCTTCTGTGGCTCAGAACTCACTCAGGTGTGTTGCAACTTTTTCCTTTGTGTGGGAACGGAGGTCATACCACCTGTGAATCTCTTCGACAGGGTGCTATGCCACACCCACAACATTTATCTTCTGCTGCATCCCCTTCCATATCTTGCGCTTTTGTGTCTCTCGAACATTCATGGAACCCAGCCAAACAGGAGGTCGTTGCAACACTCCTCAGTCAGAATCTCCAGTTCCTGCACTGAGAACTTTAGTTTTCTTTTCCTCTCGCCTGCCTCCTTCCCCTGCTCCTGCCTGGCCATTCCTGGTGTTAGGTGACTGGTGTTTGACGTCCTCAAATCAGCGCTTGTGCCCTGCAGCTCTCCAGCCTCTCTTTGTCTTCCTTCCTGGATACTGTTATCAAGCACTTCCTGTTGAAGAGGGTCATCTTCCTGAACCAGGAGGCAGAATCAGTATTTCTTGATGTGGTCGCTAATTGTGACCTCATTCGCTACGTGCGACCAAATAAGTTATCAGAAAATGCAATTTCCTTTTTTGCAAAGTTACTCATTTCTTAGTTGCAATTTCCGGGCAGACAGCTACTGTACATCCCATTTTGCGATATCCTAATGGTGATTCACTAAATATCACAATTAGGAAACGCAAAATGACTTTTTTGAACATTTGGGCCCAGATTTTGACTATGACGTTAATAATAGTTCCTCTCTGTAAGACATACAAAATGAAAAGGGTAACACAGGACCTTTGTGCCATCTGTGGTATCTTAGATTCTGACAAAAATGATTTTTTTTTTTTTTTATTCAGATCTATTCAACATATGAAACGTATCTTAAATATATAAAAGAAGATAAATAGAATCGTCAGTCAAGAAATGACATGGCAGGCACAAGACCTGTTGCAACACTGCAGCACTTGAAGCTGCATAATTTAGTTCTCCATACATTTGTACAGCAAATAATATAACCATGTGATAACAATATTAATCTGTGTGCATTGGACTAATCAAACTGTTAGTAGGTAGCTATATTTATCTGTAGTATGAGCCAGATATAAAAATCTAACTATAATCAATGTTTTTGCTCAAGTAAACTATACTTGTTTGGATGGCATCCTTTTCTTAACATTGACCTGACTTGTACCTATGCCCGACCACTCAAATCATTTATTAGTAATATGCATTCCAAGTTTCAGGTTCTTCTCTCCTCTGCCGATGTGTTATCAAGTAGTGTTTTTAGTTTGAATAGTCTTTTTGCTTATTGTTGAGAACTCTTTGATAAGCCAATTTATTTGAAACATGGCTGTGAACATGCAGTACTTAGTGATGGGAGAGAACTTCATCTACTAGCATGCCTGTGTTTTTGTTGACTTCAAGGCCATACAGCTGCGTATCGCTTTGCCTAATTCTGGAAACCTGGGGAGTCTACCCGCTGCCAGTAGACCTCTTTTTCTGATTGGACCTTTCAGAATGAGTTGGTGGGAAGAAGCCTCTGGAATCTTCTTTGTGTCTGTTCTTTAGAATAGTCAGCAGACCCTGTCTTGACTTCGCTGAGAGACCATACTTGAACTCTTGTGAATTTCTCTGCCCAGGTTGTTAAGCTTCATGCTTGAGCACCAGTGTCTTTCCTCTGAACCTTAATTTGGCTCTTCTGTTGCTGACACCTTCCTCTTAGAAATTTCCCTTGTACTTTGATACTTTATTTATAACAGGGAAACAATTTTCTTCTTATTGTGTACTCTTTATGTTATTATATCTTGCATCTTTTTCTTTCTATTACACAAATTCAGTCTGCATGGCTGAACAGACATTTAGGCATATCTGATATATTGATTTACTAAATGATTGATGCCTAACTTTTCCTAAATTTGCTGATAAGACTACATGGTATGGATACCTTTCTCTCTTTTTGTCCAGACCCACATTGGTTACACTGTAACTGAAATTTATTGCTGATGCTAGCTTCTTTCATACTCTTCCAGTCCACAACTAAAGGTCCTTAAGACCAGTTAATAATTTGTATAACAAATACACTAAAACGTCTTAATATAAGGATAGTTGCTCGATCAAGTTTATCCTCTTACCAAGCTGCTGATTCCTCTATTTATGTTGAGGAGCGTAAAACAGGGATCTGCATTCTCCAAAATAATCCAAATAAAAAATATATATAAAGTGAAAATAAAATAAGATTTGAAGTTCCATAGCTTATAAATTGCTTTAGACAATACAAAGAGCAAGTTTTGATTAGCTTCTGACATTCAGGAACATAATATCTCACATGTATCTCATATGTGCATCATGTGATCATGCAACATATCAATAATAAATTGCATACAGCACCAGTGTGTGCACTATTCACTGAGCGGGTTGTCAGTATTCAAATATTTCTCCTATATCCTCCAGCACAAAATAAGAAATTAGAAACAGCAAAGATCAGGGATGGGAAGGATACAAATGACAAAACTGTAAAGCTTTCTGTGATCAGTTAATCTTTAGTGACTTGAGGGAAGCACCAATCTTTGCCTGTGCATTGCCTGTGCAAGTATGCATGGGTACTGAACTCTTCCACTTTAATCCTTAGTTAGAGAAGGTATGAAGTTTGTGAAAAGCAGTCTCGCGTTTTAGGAATTCATCAACATGAAGTGTGGTTCTAAGCCCAAGTCTCTCCTTAACATCAGTAACTGTCTACCTAAATGCTTACGTTCGTGTTTGTGCAGTAACTGGCTTCTTTTCTACAAATGATCTTCACACAAGAAAGAGGCCAGGACTGAAGAATATTTGAGAACGTTTACCTCATTTTTCAGACAGAAATACCCCTACTGAATGATTAAAGCCGGTCTCTCCTCAGGATCGTTAGTGCTCCGAGGTAACCAAAAGAGAACTAACAGAGCCCTACAGAACTCATAAATAACAAAGAGACCACTAGTGCTGTTCTTCCTTGATTTGGGGTAATAACGTCTTCGCAATAGATGTCAGGCTAGACAAGGGAAAGAGTTTTCATTGGCTTTCTAAGAGTTATTTTTTACAATTATCTTCTGGGCAACGAAGTTGTGCTCAGGGTGAAAGAAGATTAGACATAAAGAGACACTCAGAGAGAACCTAAATAGTCTTTTAAGAAAGTACTTTTCAACCCTGGACAGCACAGGAACACGAATGCATGATCAGCATTTGGGCAGGTCAATCACCAACCGCACCCTGAGAGATGCATATACCTTGGTATACATTTTTACTTTCCTAAGTGATAAATGCATACAGTTAAATTGCAGGTATTCACATTTTCTACAGTCTTTCCTTTCACACTCCCAGTACACCAGCAAGACTGTCACATAATTAATTGGCTTTAAAAAACACTCTTACTTTGCACGCAGAGAAAGAAAATTAAACACCAACCCCCCTGTTAAAAGAATGAAGCAGCCTCAAATTTGAAGCAAGCAATTGTGACCAGATAATCACAGAATTTAAAGCCATCTTTATTTATTGCTCGACTTTCCAGATCCACCAAAAATCGGCTCGTGACCTACCGTTTGAAGCTTTGTTCTAAGCCCCTTTCCTCTTCCTCACACCTCTACCCTTCATTTGTTCATGCATGTATTCAGAGATTACAATTAGTGTACTCACATGTCAACACGAGGCTATGAGGGACATTTAGGAAATTTAGTAAACAATCCAGAGATGTTTAAAATCTAGGCAGTTGGTGTGTATGATAGCACGAGACACGTGATCAAAAAGTGCGACATGTGATACATGGCTTTACTTAAAAGTGTTGGAACTGCGGGTTTACCTAACGCTGTAAAATAGAGTACAACCGACGTTCTGCTTGAATAGGGGGCTCATTGTAGCGTTTACATATCAGGTACAGTGTTATTCCTGCGTGGCTCATAAATACAGCTCATTACCGTTAAAGCACGCCTGGGAACTGCACCATTGTCTATGATGTTAGCTTTGGCTGCAACATTCAGCCAGGCTGCTGTGGTTTTCCTGCACGGTGGAGCTTGAGCTCGAGGGGGCTGCGTCACCGCCGCCATCTTAGACAGGCCATCTGGTGTCTCCGCGGAGGGCTGACCCTTCTTCTGGAAGGCTCCCACAGCTGCCGTTTAGTATGTGTCATTAAAATAAAGTACTTCGCCGGAGTCTATAACACCATATAACACCATAAATATTTCGAGAAACGGACGGGCCCTGCCAAAGCAAGCCTCAAAGTGAGCCACTCACACACATGGAGAAGTGTTCAGAATGTGTTCATTCATGTGGAGGGCTGGGAGGGTTGCAGGGGATAATGTCAAAACACCTGGGGGAGTCCTGGAAAATGTATGAGGGCCCCTGATATTTGGGTGTCTCAGATATACTTAGGTGTCATGCAGAGCCGGAACCCCTAAAGCATGGAGGCCTCCTAAGCTACAGTGCAGGAGCAGCTAGCGGGGCGTGGAAGGGGTGGCGTGGTGCGCGGGGAGGGAATAAACATTAAAATAAACTAAATTAAAATTGAAAACACTTACCTTGATCCTCGCCACGCCTGCGCCTCTCCTCTCTTTTGCCTTGCTGCAGGCACAGGCTCCCACCCTGCCCTGCGGCCGATCCTCACGCTGCTCAAAGAAAGCCGGCCAAACATACATGCGCTCTGAGGGGGAGTACTGAGCACTTCCCCTCGCTGCTCGTCACCCCGATGGCCCCACCCCTTTGCAAGAAAAGGAAAATAAACAAAGTTTTATTATCCTTTTCTTTCAAAGGTTTTGCAGCTGCTGCTGCTGACAGGGGGGGGGGGGGGGGCGCTCCTCCGCCCTAATGGAGGAGCCGCCCCTGCTATAGTGGCCTATGAAACACCCTGGCTATACCCATTTTTAAGCCATAGAACACAGAGTTCATTGGCCCTGTCATGAGAAGTTCTGCATGTTCGGAGCAGAGGGTACAGTCTGTTTTTTTGCGTTTAAGGTGTCCAAGGCATATACCTAATTTCTCAGAGTTAGTGCATGAACTTTAACAACCTAAAGAGCTTAGAGAATGTTTCACACTCAATGCAGAACTTAACAAGTTCTTCTGTTTTAAGGTCAATTTTATCCACCTGTATCAATCAATCAATCACATTTATAAAGCGCGCTACTCACCCATAAGGGTCTCAAGGCGCTGGGGGGGAGGGGGTCAGTGCTCGAAGAGCCAGGTCTTGAGCTGCCTTCTGAAGGGGAGGTGTTCGGGTATGGCGCGAAGGTGACTGGGCAGGGAGTTCCAGGTCTATATCCTGGTATATATCCAGGTATATATCCTTAAAGTGAAACTTAACGTGAGAAATTCCAGAATGACCTTTGTGACAAAGAACAGTGGTTTTCTATCTAATATCATTTGGAAGCAGTACTTAATTTGAGCCTGTGGTTGCCTGTGGAAAACACTGGCACTCATTTTGGGGACCAGCACGTATTGTTCCTCATCTCACAATTCCCCAGACCAAGGGAAGGGAAAATCAAACAAAGCTGAAGAAGATGCAAGAGAAAGATGGAAAACTGTCACAGAGGCAGTGGATTAGAGACCTGATGAGGATTTAGGACTCTGCAGCCTCACTATATTTGGTGCACTAACATGTAATAGTGCCGGCTGCGGGCTTCTGAGCAGAGCTTCGGCACCGCTACTCATCGGGCCGACACATGAAATGACCACGACACTCGCTTAAAGGGGTAAAAGGCCGCTTTAATAGAACAGGTCTGGCAAAATTACAACCTTGGCATAATAGCCTCACAAAACTACCCAATCCTCACTAATACAAAATTCATCACCTAACCCCTCCCCCTCCCTCTAAAATGACCCCACTGCACTACCCCTTGTCCCATCCCCACCTTGACTCGACCAACCATTGACCCATGTGTCCTGCAGTCACCTTCTCCAGTTCCCCTTGTCTGTGCAAACTCCCTGCCCTCTCATCTTTCTGATCTACCCCTTCCCCCCCAAAAGGCCACTTATTAAACATAGAAAACCCCACCAGACCCGCCTATCAGCGGCAAAAATAAAAAACCACCCCCCCCTTATTCACATATCTATGCCGTTGTCATCATAATGAAAAACAAAATAAAACAGAGTTGGTACCTATCCCATTCTAGCAAAAGTTAAATTTCAAACCCCAAAACAAAAAACTCCTTAACAAACGTAATGTTCAAATCTACAAAAAACCACCTAAACGCAACACTAATATCTAACAAAAATTACAGGGAGGGCGGGCGGGCACAAAAACAAAACGCCCACTGGGTGTGACAACGGCCAAAGAGGCCTCCCACACCGAGCCCTTGCACTTTATCCTCCCGCCTAAGCCACCGCCCCATCCTGTCCAGCCAACCAATCCCCGTTCGTGATCGTGGTTCATACCACGTCAGCCCGATAAGCCCGGGGGGAGACCGGGCAAGCCCATTGCTCCCCCCAAGCCCCCATTCTTTCACAAATTAAGCCCTAGTGGTAGAAATCAAATTATCACCCCTCAATATCAGCAACTCCTCCACACTACATTTTTCTCTTACTTCCCAAAACGCTCTCAAATTCTCCTTGTGTTCCACTATATCATGTTTATTACACCCATTAGTCTCGCTTTCTCTCACCTTCTTCAAAACATCATCATTAGCATAAGCTCCCATCTGCTTTTCCTAATCATAAGTGTTCCGGCCATTATTAATTTGAAACACCCAAGCAATGCAGCACTCACTCAATGGGTCCATATCAGTGTCCTGAAGCGGTCGCGCGGCTGACTTATGAGATGGAAATAAAGGAGTTTGGAAGTTTGAGGCATTCGGCAGTCCAAAGGGCTACAGAAGGCTGTGAGGTCTGAGTAGAGCCGCCTGGTGCCCAGCTCAGCAAATAAATCACAGGCGGGGAAGTCATCTGAAAGCCGGCAGAGATGGCTGGCAAAGAAAAAGCCCAACGAAGGATTGAAGGTACATTGCCCGGCAGCTGAAAGGGCTTAGAAGATAGGAGACAAGGTACAAGATACATGTGGGCTCCTTGCAGTAATAGTCAAAGATTGGCCAAGGACATAAACAGTCAGGGTATGAGAGCGGAGGTGTGCAGCAGTAATGGCCAGCAGAAAAGTTCTGTGGATGTTAACAAAGGGGGTACAACATGGAAATTCTCTATCTCAGAATGTGGATATTTAAGGGGGACTTCACCCTCTGTGTGCTGGAATATGAACCTGTGTGACCCCTCCCTCGGGTGCTACGTAGCAGCCAGGAGTGGATCAGACCTAGCCTGCTTGTCCAGTTGTTGCTGCTTTAGATGGAGAAGAGTAAACGCTGACCCATGATGTGGTGTATTCCCAGTTGGCCCAGGTTCCCAGTTCTAAGAAGACATGGGCGCAGGAAGAACTTTAATACCTGCGAGGTTAGTCCATACTCGGTATCCCTTAGTTATCTCTAGTGCTGCAAATGGCGTGGCTAAGCCAAACCTTAAAGAAACAGTAACAAAAGCTTTGTGCTTTTCCTTCGCCTGGGTTGGGGCTGATCATCACACCTGCGACTTCTCTTAATTTCGTTCATATATTCCAGTGATATTTAAAAAAGGCTTTTAATTTACGTGTCAGGTAAACATCCCATTGTATATCTTCCTAATGTTCTTAACCGTCCTCCTTTGTCTCAGTAATCTCTCCTGCTATGTAGTCTCCCAAACTAATATTGTGCTCAGGCCCATTGCGTTTGTGGTTTGACTAATGGGCTTCGTTTCTTTTGTGTTTTATTTAATCCCAGGTACCTAGTTGCATCTGGCAATTACAATGTAGAGGAGAGGCTCAATTCGCCCGTTGTTGGCACAGTCTCAGCACGCACTTATTTGTATATTATTTATTAGTACTCTCCATTACTGGCAGGTCTGAACCTCAAATTACAATTTGCTTTTATGGTTCAAGAATTCCATGACCAGGGCTGGGTGAAGCCGTTCGCTGAAAAATGAATCAAGTACAATTGACCTTTTTTTCACCTGCGGTGTGAAATTGGGCGAAACAAAATCGCAACCAAACTTATGTGTTTGTTACCCCCCCAAAAAAAAAAGACGACTGTGATTGCTTACCAGTGCCTCCTAGATCAAGAAACGTGGTACAGTGAAGTGTAGGCTTCCCTCAAGGACCGTGACTGGCTGCCAGCGCCCAACCAGAACGTTCTAGCACAGTGGTTCCCAGCCTGTGGTCCGGGGACCCCTGGGGGTCCGCGAAGCCTTCTCAGGGGGTCCACGAGAACCTAGAAAATTAAAAAAATATTAACAAATATTGACAAATTAGGTCCCCAGCTTCCAGTAATGACTCAGGTGGGGGTCCCCGAATTCCCACGATGATTCAGTGGGGGTCCCTGGGTTCCATTAATGTTAAAATGGGGGTCCACAGAAATCAAAAGGTTAGGAACCACAGTTCTAGCACATGAACATTTTCAACCAATTGGAACAGTCGTTGGACTGTGAGTTGGAGATGATTTTTTCAGTCATCGCAGAGATGTGGTAAAGCTGAGTGAGAGAGGCAAGAACAACGCAGAACAGTAAGAAATGCACAATAATCCAAGAACAATTTGGAGCAAATGTGTGACTGCCAAATTCATGACAAGAATTAGCTCTGCGTCAAGTGAGTTGGAAATTATGGTGACGCGTTTTAAATGTGGCTTTAGGAGTAAAGAGGAGATGAGGTGAGAAAAGGGGTCACAAGAAGTGTCGAGATGGTGGCCCTGCTACTAAGTATCTTAGAGTGTAAGTAAGCGTCACATTCCTTAGCCAAGATGATAGAGGCCGTAGGGAGGCATCTGGAAACATTGAAAAGTTAGGGGTGGATGTTTACTTATTGCTTTTTACTACATCATTTTCTTTTTCTGGTTCAGTTGTGCAGACCAATAGCAAGCGTGACAGAGAAACCAGGCCCAAGTGTTAATCAGTGAGATTGAGGAGCAGAAGGTAACTGATGAAATAGAGAAAATACGCACTACAGTTGTGAAAAGCTTTCACAAATATAATTGCAGGCAAGCATGAACCTCAGTGTCAAAGAAAACAAAGCAAAGAACCTCCTGATAAATGTATAATCAAAAGACATCATTGGGTGTGATCAGCCTGTATGTCTCTATGTAGTAGTTATGTAATGCAAAGCAATCCAAAGGCAGTGGTGTGCTGCATAAGGTCAAAGGCAAAAAGAAACAGTCAACGAGTGATGGAGAGGGTAGCTGCTACCTGAGAGTGGAAGTGGACTGTTACTGCGATTTGATGCAGTGTTATTCAAAGAGGTGGGTCTTCAGCTCTTTTCTGAAGTGTGACCAGGTTGGATAATGGGATGTTGTTACAAGCCCTGGGTGCACTTATGGAGAATACCCATTGCCAATCCTTTGTCTCAGGTCTGGAGGTGTAATGACTGGGTTTACTGAGAGCCACTGGAAACGGTGAGCTTGTCGGCCGGACAGGCTGGGCTACTAATCAGGACAGCTTTGCGGGCGGTGCTGCTAATTTTGAAGATGGTGCAAGATAGCAAGGCAGTGGCATCGGTGTTTTTTACATCGTAGATATAAAGATATTTTATGGACTTGGATACCACAGCAGAAAAACCACAACATTCTTTCTTCCATCTCTGGAAAACCAAGTAACATGATGGTGTTACAACTAAATCTCTTTTCCCTGGCTAGTCACTTGTGCCTGCTATTCTGCAAATGTGAAACTTGTTGCTTATGGGCAAGAACTTCAAAAGTGACCACAGAAAGTGTGTCACCTACTTCCAACAGCACCTGCTTAATGTTTGCCTTATGGTCAATTGTTCTGACTGATGTAAAGCAGGGCAGACATTCTGGGGATGAAGCAAACAGAAGGGAATGGTATTCTAGAGTGAAAAGGCAGAGGCAGTTATTGGAAAGTAAATGGCAGTATTCCAATTTCACAGTTGTATAGTTCACTCTAGGGAGAGTCCCTGCTGCAATTTTCCTCTTACGGTCTCAGCTTCTCTGTGTTCACCCAGTCATATTCTGTAATTTTGGAAGTGGTCATAACTCATGGCATGACCTTTTAGCGTCAGGAGTAGATCCTAGAAAACCAGGGGTCAGTACAGCTGCCTCTGAACGGATATCTTGATGAGAACAATGCTTACCAATGATTCGGATGTTTGTGGATAAAGAGTTTCCTATGGTAGCCAAGACCATTAATAAGGTTCTTCTAATAGATATTTCATAAAAGTCGAATCATTTGTAGGTTAATGGAGGTAAATCACAGAGAACAAGTAAGATTATGATGCATGCATTCTGGATATAGGAATAATCGGTCAGTTCAAAAGAGATTTTGATATCCGAAACACTAACAATTCTTCAGCATTAAGGCTGTATCCCAAACTTTTTTGTCATCTCTAAAAACCCATTTTCATATCAGGTATGTTGGAGGCTGGCCCTCTATGCAGTGTGCAAAACCAAGCACACTGTGCAGATGGTTCAAGCAACGCTGGTTTCCAGAGGTTACAATTAGACCACCTAATGCTCCAATTTGTGTTCCAGGAGATGTGCTAAGTATTTGCTATACTCTCAAATCCAGTCATGCACCACACACACTCAATAAATATCTCGAGACCAGAATTTATAAAAAATACTTCTGACATTTATATAAATTTTGAGACCAAGATCTTTAGAATACTGTAAGACTTTTCAAGTTATGACTTTTTAAAGTTTTAGCAAAGTTAGTCTTTCTGTGCATAATTACGCACCATTGGAATCAATGCACAGTCATTCAGGGGCGCACTGTGCCAGCTGGTGAGTCCCGGGCAGTTCCCGGTTCTGGTGGGAGCAGCATTGGAGAGCTTCTAGGCAGAGGTACAGGGCCACCTGGAGGTCCACTTGGAAATGGATCTGGTTTGCAGGTTTGAAGATGGTGCCTTGGGGTCCCCTTGGGCTGTTGAGGTTGCAAGGGGTGGGGGACCCGAGGCACACAGCAGATCCTGCGATGCAAGACCCAGTGCGGCCAGATGCACGGGGAGTTGCAGTTCCAGGAGCTGTGCGCAACGGAGTCCTTTGGAGCTGGAAGCGAGTCACTTTCAGGGCTGCTTACAGGACAACAGGGGCACTCTGGTCAGAGGTCTAGGGTGTTTCTTAAGTCCCTCAACTGTGGCTTCCTCCTGATCTTTTTTCAGCTCTGGGGGAGCTGGTTTTCTGCTTGTCCGATGTCAGCTAACCAGTACCCAGGGTATTGGCGTAACTCTACCACTAGAGGGCGCAGTGCCACCAAACGTGGCACAGTTGTAGGTCACATCCCGCCGGTCGTCAGGGTGTGGTTGGGTCAGATTTTAACTTCTGGTCTCAGAGATATCGGCCAGTCAGTGAAGTGACTCTCACTGTTTTGTTAGTCCTTTACAGGATTCTTGATTTTCTTGAGTGGTGCCTCCACTCAGGAGGGAGATCTGAGATGATTCTTGAAGCCTGGAGGTCCCCTGGGTTTCTTGGGGTTGGTCCAGTGTCCAGCTCCTCCGCAGCGGTGATTTTCGGGTCCTGGGTGCAGCAGGGAGGGTTTTTCACCTTTTCTTGTGCAGCAGGTTCTCAGTTTTCTTTGTCTTTTCAAATTTGTTTCAAATCTGTTTTCGTGGTCTAGGGGAGCCCACTAAATACTGAATTTAGTGGGCATTTTAGGGGAAGCCTGGTAGTGTCCAATGGGACACTTACCCTTGGGTGCCTACACTTCCTGTGGGAAGGGTCACTTCCCTAAAGGCTATTTTCCTCCATTCTAAGATGGAGAAAACTTAAATGAAGGATCCACTTCGCCTGCAAGCCCCTAGGGGTGGTGCATGCTCAGTGAGGCTACTCCTCCTATCCTTTGTGTGGTTTCCTGCCTTTGCTCCCTCCAAGAGTAGGGGTTTGGAAAGGGAGAGGCCATCTGCTGCTAGCAGCAGGCCTGGGGATCAAGTTTCAAGGGTGGTAGCCCTCTGAAACTCACTGCTAGGGTAGTGCACATTCCTGAGGGAGGGGGAGCTATCTCCTCCACCCAGGAAAGGCTTTGTTTCACAAACCATTGAGACAGGGCTCTCCTCCAGGGTTTGTGTATTGGCTGTTTAGATGTGGCAGGCTTGCTGGAACAAGTCAGCAACCATGCCAGGATAGTTGGGTTTTTCAGGTGACACCACTAAGGTGACCGCTGGGTACTTTTTATAATAAATCCAGTATTGGTACCAGTTTGGATTTATCATTCTGAGTTGTTTGTCACCAAACAACCCAGGGTTCAGAGTAGGCATTATGTAGCAGGGAAACTCGTATTGACCAGTGCCCAGCACATATATTAAAATGGCTGCTGTGTTCACTCACTATGTCCCAGGTTTGGCTAGGACACAGCGGGGGCATATTACTCATGCAATTATGCCCTCACATATAGTATGGTGCAACCTGCCTTAGGGTTAGAAGGCCTGCTAGAGGGTTGACTTACCCATAACATATGCAGTGTAAGGTGGACAGGGCACACAGGGAGTGTGCCATGTTGAGTTTGTCAGCCTGTTATGGCAGTGCATCTGTTTGCATGGCTCTTGAGGGTGGCAAAATCAATGCTGCTGCCCTCAGAAGCCTACCCATAGTCCCCATGCCTTGGGTACCTAAGTACCTTTTTCTTAGGGACTTATAGTGGCAGCTAAAGGTGTATCCAATTACTTTTACCATGTTTTAGGGAAAGAACACTGGCACTGGGAACCTGATTAGCAGGATCCCAGTGCACTCCCGTCCATGTTGCATTCAGAAACCTGCAAAAAGTGTGTGGGGGTACTGCAACAAGGAGCCAGTCTCTCACAGTAGACAATGGGCTTATTAGATCTAGGTGCTTACTTTGCTGTTTTAAATAATAGGATTATTGTGGACAGAGATCAAAGGTGTTGTAGCCATTATTCTTTACAGTACCATATTTACACACGCACACATATATACGTGCCATTTTACTACCACAAAAGCCCACTAGGATATGTATATGAGCCCTAGGACTGAACTATCCTAGAAATCGTACATAATGTTCTGGGATATTAAGGATATGGCCCCCAATATGGGTTTATCTCAGAAATCCTTGACACCAGGTTGCTCCTTCCAAACAGCAGGAAATGTTTAGGCTGGCAAAGTGGTTGTGATCCAGAAAAATAATTCCGTGAAGGCGTTTAGAGGGTTGCATCTGCCAGGATATTTTTAATCCAATTTAGGTGGAAATAGCAGAGGCGGAAGAAGGTGTAGGCACTGCAGAAAAAACAACCAGGGAGGGATAATAAAGTGGTAGGATAACACAGGCCTCCTTGTCTTTATTAAAATCTGGCCTTTCTGACACCAAGGCTAGGAAAATCTCAATTTTATTACAAGATCGGAGGCTCATATTATGCATGTTCAAAGCATTGCAATAACAGAATCAGTGACATGAGAAATAGGTTTGCAATTAAAAGTTTTGAAGGTATTAACATTTGACCAATCTGCAGATTTGAGAATATCGTGCAAACTAGCACTGGCCCAGAAAGTCCTAGAAGCCATAGCTCCTCTGGCTCAATGGGCACCAAACATGTCAGTATCAGTACCATGTAAGGACATAATCCAACTAACCCAATAAGCTAAAGTGAGAGAAGAAACAGGTTTGTGGGGTTTCTGAAAAGAAATGAGTTATTGAGTAGATGCGGGAAATCTCAAATCTGCAGTTCGTGAAACTTACGATTTTAAACAATCTTCTAGACATAGTTTAGGTTGGGAAGGGAAAAGGGGATTTTGAACTGTTGAAAAATACATTTTGGTGCACCTATGTACCTGAAAGAAAATGCCAAGGGGTGAAAATTGAAGACACATATAAAGCTTTAACATCCGACACATGTTTCAATTAAATTAAACATAATAGCATGGTCAATTTCGCAGACAAATGTTCGAGTGTAAGAAAAACATTATCTTGCTATGAAATAAAAAAATGTTAACACCAAATTCACATCCAACATTGCATTATATTTGGGAACTGGAGGTTTAGAATATTTTACTCCCTTTAACATTCAACTAAACAAGGCATGGTCTCCAATTGCTCTTCCATCCACTCTGAGGTGTTTAGCTGAAATAGCGGTTCTGTAATTGTTGATTGTACTATAGGCTTTGCCCTGAGAAGCTAACAAGGGTAAGAAATTAACAACCAGTATTACATCTGCTGAAAAGGGATCTGAATTCCTTGTCCATACATCAGCTACACCAGGCCAACTAAGCTGATTTGTAAAGGTCTTCTTCATCTGAAATTCCTGGGGTTCTCCAAGAAGACTGGATATCCTCCATGCGATCACAGAGAGTGAACCTTCTTGAACCATGTTGTGTCGAAGACCTTGAGGGCTGAAAAACAGATCTGGAAAGTGACGAATCCGGACAGGGAAGTCCGAGGCCATTTCAAACAGAGTTGGATACCAAGCCTGAGCATGCCAAAAAGGGGCTATTAAAACTAGAGATGAAAATTGTCTGTGAGTTTGAGCAAGGACTTGTGCAATTAATAGAGAGGGGAGAAAGGCATAAAGAAGAGTCAGAGGCCAAGACTGGAGGAAAACATCAGTCGCTAGGGTCTCAAGGTCTGGTCTGCAACTGAAATACGAAGGTAGTTAGGTATTGAGTTGAGAAGCAAAAAGATCCATTGACATGCTGCCAAAGATGGAAGAAAGATGATTGAACAGTGAAGGGTGCACCTGCCAATCGCTTGAACCTTGAAGGTGTCTGGAGTACCAGTCCACTGCAATGTTTAGATTTCCTGTAAGATAAACTGCTCTGACTGAAAGATTGCGTTGAAGACAATATTCCCGAAGATGTTTGGCGAGATCCACCAGAGGTTTGGATGTTGTGCCTCCAAGAAGATTTATATATCTGACTGCAGTATGGTTGTTTAAGCATTGCAGAATGATGCATTTTGCTTTGTCTTTTCTAAAGGACAGGACGGCAAAGGAAATGGCAAGCATCTCTAAACTGTTGATATGCAAAAACGACTCCTGTCGAGACCATGTACTCCAGTTGACAACTGTCCACATCTTGCACCCCAACCTGTCCGACGTGCATCAGATTCTAAGACAAAATCTGAGGTGGCAGAGAAAATTGTTCTCCCATTCTAAGCATCAAGGTGAGTCAACCACCAGGGGAGTTCTTTTTTTGACTCCAATTTAAAGAAGTGGGGTCTGAGTAGGGTAGACTTTTGATGAGGTGTCAGATTTTTAATCTTTGAAGAACTAAATAATCTTGTAGAGTTCTATGTGATAACCTTGAACTGCTAATAATATCCATGGATCTGTGGTGAGAGAAAACCATGCATTTAAACACAATGCCAGTCTGCCTTGTACAGGAGGAGGGCCAAAACTGGAAATTCTTACCTAAGTACTATTCTCCTTTGTTTCTATATCTCCTGGAGCGGAAACCTCTGGAAGGACAGGAATAGAAGTGGGGTTTGTAGACAGTATAGGTGTCAATTTGGAGTTGCTGATCAAAGGAGTCTCTGTTGAGGGATTGACCTCTTGTGGAGAAGCGGTCGGCAAAAAGACTCCTACCTTTGCCGGCACTTGCAAAAACCCGAAAGAAGAACATTTTCTTAAGAGAAAGTTGGGCCATGTCAATAGTAGCAAATGTGGCGACATATTTTCCCAATACTTTAATATAAGAATCTCCAAAT
Source organism: Pleurodeles waltl (assembly GCF_031143425.1). NCBI lineage: Eukaryota > Metazoa > Chordata > Amphibia > Caudata > Salamandridae > Pleurodeles > Pleurodeles waltl. The sequence continues at coordinate 155,916,383 of NC_090446.1, forward strand.
AAATGTTCTTTGGCGAGAGATCCTTCTTCCTCGGTGGAGAAACTACTTAGTTTAAGGTCTATTTTTAAGAATAAACTCTTTAGTTGCTCTTGAGAAATATAGGTGTTAGCATTTCCCAAAATCCTTATAGCCCATTGAGCCCAGACCAGAAACGGTATACTAATCCACTTGGGTGCCTTCTATTTTTGCAACCTTAGCCAAATCCAATATCTTTGTCAGTGGAGGGTGAAGATAAAAAGAAACGTAATTGGCCATACCATTCAGAGGAATTGGGATGATGGATAAGGGAAGGATCAAATGTAGGTTCCCCAGTATGAATCAACAAGTTTGTGAGACACTAGCTGAAAATCACCACCTTCAATAGGAGAAATTTGACACCTTTTCTCCAGAGGCACTTAAGTATCTTTAGCAGAAGATGCCGGTCAGGACATCAACATCATCAAAGTCTCTTAATTGGGAAATTTGGAGAAAGGGAAGTGAAACCTCTTGGTGGGAGGACCAAAATGTATTTAAACTCCCTTGGAAGACCCAGCAGGGGTTGTCGCACATCTCTTTCCCTTATTTGAGGGAACATTCATAGAGGAAGACAGTATTTTTGATAAGGCTGCTTCCAAATTTTTTGTAACATACAACATGGAAACAGCAACAGCTTGTTGAACTGAATCCTTAATAAAGGATGTTAAATTATCATTGAAAACCTGAGTTTCCTCTTCTTCTGACAAAACATTAAATGTATTTATCCACAAAAAAAACACTCAAAGTACAAAGGGAGAATATATTGTTTAAAAATACTGTTTAAATGAGGCTAGAAAGGGTTAATGGAAAGCAGGCTTAAAGGTAAAGGAGCCTTTAAGGGGGCAAGGCAACATAGAGAGGGGTGTGTGAACAGAAGGAGTCACCCGAAGGAAAGCTACAGTGAACGCTGAAACAGAAGGCGAATGCAACGAGGTCAGGACCCTTAGAGAGTAATGACAGCCAACAAAAGCAGCACTTCTAAGGTGGCAGTGAAGAGGCAACAATGCGAGCTGAGGAGGGCAGAACAAAGAGCTTTTCTAACCGAAAAGAAAGCTCGATTTAAACAAACCAGGAAATGTGTGCACACGCTTGCCTTGCAACCCCAAAGGATTTAATAAATAAACAATAAAGGTGACCAAATGCATAAAATACACCATAAATATATATATCATTTAATGGAAGATCAATTATTCGTACTTATCTTGACTGCGAGCAGCAAGAAAAGAGGATTTGTTGCTCTCAGTCATGATAATTATTGGGTTAACTCAACGTCTCATTGGATGTTCTATTGTGATGTCACAATTTGTAATCATGTTTTTCATTTTTTTCAGGGAAATTTAGTTTTTATCTGGATTGGCTGCTGTTAATTAAAAGCAAGAAAAGACTGCATAATATGAACCTCCGGTCTTGTAATAAAATTCAGAGGTTATATTGGAAAAAAACAATCTTCGTAAAAGTGGTGGGCAGCAAACAAAATCAAACATCATAGATATATTTATTTTATTACCATTCTGCCTATGCAATTTCATATAGCACAAATAAGACCCAAAAAGTGTATCTCAGTGCTGAGTGTGCTACATAAGTACAGTTGCTACTTGATACAACTAATTTACAAAATAACAGTTTTAATAGGTTTCATTGTCTAACAACAGTTTTACACAGTAACATTAGTTTAAATATGCAAAATAACCTATTCCTACAGATCATTCTAGTCTTCACTAGTGCCATAACTGTAATACTAAAAACTAAAGAAAAGGAATGTTGTGGTGGCAGCCATTTTTCCTTCCAGTGTGGCCACCATAGTTATACCAAGATCGATGGAGAGGTGTTCAGTAAATTGGGAGCCTAGTTGTTGTCGGGGCAATCAGGGCACAATACAGCAACCTCCATAAGAATCCAAAAGAATGGTGAGTGGGAAACAATATGTTGGCTTCCATTAGCGCTTGGGTAGCCTCTGCTACAAGTGGATCCAAAAAGTCCCAAAATATAAAACTTTTGATGTAGATGAAAGGCTGATGTTTCTAGGTGACACAATTAACTCTTGCCCTCCACCACTGCCACTGAGATTGAGGTCAGGCTTCTGATCGGACAGCATGGGGGCTGCTGCAGTGCACAAAAACTGGGCCCTTGGGAGCTGCTCTCTTATGTTTCCCAGAGCAGTACTAAGCAGTAGTAGGCCGGCCTAGAAAGCAGCTTCCAACATCCGCAATAACCAGCCTGAGGTAGGGACCTATGGGCTATAAGGCTGCACTCCCCAGCAATATGTCTGATGATGCAGCTCTCCTACCGGGGGTTCTACAATAGGCCATTTATTCCACCAGGCCAATGTCAGATTGGGACAGAAAATAGTGCCAGGCACCAAAATAAAATTGTCTCTCTTTGGTAAATTAGCATAAAAAGTGGCCCATTGTTGGAAATTGGGGCTGTTTTGAACTTGTAAAGACACTATGGGGGTCATTTCGACCGTGGCGGACGGCAGTGAAGCGGCGGTAAGACCGCCAACAGGCTGGCGGTCTAAAAAATGAGATTTTGACCATGGCGGTTACCGCCATGGTCAACTGCCGCTTCACCGTTCTGCCCGCCGGGCTGGAGACCTGGGTCTCCAGCCCGGCGGTTGTCACTATACTGCCGGCGGTATCACAACCCGCCTGACCCGGCTTACCGCCATGGATTTCATGCAGTTTGGGACCGCCATGAAATCCATGGCGGTAAGCTCTATCAGTGCCAGGGAATCCCTTCCCTGGCACTGATAGGGGTCACCCCCACCCTGACTCCCTCCCCTACCCCCCCACCACCCCTGCCACCCCCCAAAGGTGGCAGGACCCCCCCTCCCCACCCCGATCTACACACATACACGCACGCAGGCATACACGCACTCATTCACATACACACAACACCCCCGCATTCATGCACGCACTCACACGCCCCCTCAACATACACACACGCACACCCCCATGCATGCACACAACACACAACACCCCCCACCCCCCTTCCCTAACGGACGATCACCTTACCTGTTCCGGTGAGCCTCCGGGAGGAATGGGACCCATGGGGGCAGCTCCGCCGACACCGCCACGCCAACAGAACACCGCCACAGCGAATCACAGGACGTGATTCGCTGGGCGGTGTTCTGTTGCCGTGGCGGTGGAGGTGGAGCTACGTCCACTTCCCCGCCTGCCGCCAGTATGGCTGTTGGCGGCTCTCCGTCCATAAAAGGACGGAGCGCTGCCAACGGTCATAATGGCCTGTGCGGAAGACCGCCAGCACTGGCGGTCTTCCGTACGGCGGTCCCTCGGCGGTCTTCGGAAAAGACCGCCGAAGGTCATAATGACCACCTATGTGTAAGTGTTATTCAAGACAAGGAACATACATTGAATTTGTGCTTGCTGCAGGCAATGTTTGATTTGATATTAGGGAAATCTACAGTAAAAACAAGCTGAGCACACAAAACAGACCCACAAACAGCAAAAAAAAATGGCCCAACAAAAAGCCCTGCCAGACTAGCCAGTGGGGCACTCTATGATTACCCTCTAGGTCGGTTTGACCAAGCATTGTAGCAAGCACTCAAGGCCCCAAGAGATGGAGAAATAGAGAGAAAGGGAAGGTAGAGAGAATGTGATCTGAGTGGGAGAAGAGTGGGACTGGACTGAAGGAGAGAGGCTAGATAGATGGAAAGAGAAATCGTACCAGGAGATGAAGGAGCAGGGCTGATTTGAACATTTTTGCTAGGGCTGCTTTTGGTTCCCTAGTCCAACCCTAAACCTTCCTGTAGGGCACTTATGTACTGAGTGACCACATTCAATGAATTATACAATTGTTTGCTTATATTTCTATTCCTTTAATCTGTTTCATCACTGTGAAAACAGGTAAATGCAGAATCTTGGGAATTTCTTATACACCTATAGCAATGGATTCTCATCTCTCTTCCTCTTTGGTGCATACTAGATTTCACTACTCCCTCTTATTTTTAGGTCTAGGTATGTGCTGTGCTGCAGGACATTTTGTTTACAGCTCAGTGGGCTTACAACCCATTCACAGCATATTTTAATTGTTTTCATTGATAATTCAATTTGCAATCTTTTGATTGCTTAGCTCCCATAGGCTTTCCTTCTTTCCTTGTGTTAGCTCCTCCTTTGAGTATGGACCATGTACATGCGTTCTTCCTCGTCTTTGTTCCTCCTCGTCTTCTTGCTACAGACATTTTTATTTTATGAGCATGTAGGTATTATTCTTGGATGTGCAATGCGCTTTCCAACTTTTAACACAGGCATAAGGCCTCTTATTTATGTTGTTTTAATCCTATCTGTTGCCTCTATTGACGCTTTAGTTTCTTACACCCACAAGTGTACTACTTTATACCACTTTACTCTATGCTACTTCACTCTACGCCACTTTACACCACTTTACTCTACACCGGTCACCTCTGTGCCATGCCACTCTATTCTACTCTGCACCACTCCAGTCAGTGCCTCTCTAGTAAGCCACTGTACTATCCACTCTCCACTCTACTCTATGCCACTCTACATCATTCCACTCTACTCAATGCCACTCCACACAATGCCACTCTATGGAACTCTACTCCACACCCCTCTATGCCATTCTACACCACTATAATCTAGGGCACTCTACTCTAGGGCACTCTACGGCCCTCCAGCCTCTCTATTCCACTCCATTCTACTATACACCACTCCACGCTCCTCCATTCTGCGTCATTCCACTATACTCCACTCTATTCCACTCTGCTCTACACCACTGTACTCTATGCTGCACACCAATCTACTCTATCCAATGCCATTCTGTGGCATTTTCCATCACTCCACTCTATATACCTCTCTATTGTATGCCATTCTATACCACTCCACTTTGTGCCACTCTACAAATTTACTCTACGCCACTCCATTCTAAAACTCCACTCTACTCTACGCTACTCTATTCCAAGCCACTTTACTGCTCTCCATCCCACTCTATGCTGCTCTCCTCTATGCCACCCAATACATCTCTACTCTACCCCACTCTAATCAACACCACTCAACTCTACTTTACCCTAATCTACTCTATTCTACACCACTCCCCACAATGCCACTTTACGCCACACCACTCAATCCCACTCCACTCTATGCCACTCTACTCCACACCACTCTACTCCATACCACTCTGTGCCATCCCACTCTGTGCCACTCTACTTAACGGCACTCTATTGTACGCCACTATAAACCACTCCACCGTACCTAACTCTACTTCACTCCACGTCATTCTATGTCACCCTACCCTACGTCACTCCACTCCACTCTATTCCACTGTAGTGTATTGCACTCCTCTTTACATACTGCTACTCTCTGCAGCTCTATGCAACTCCACTCCATACCAATCTACTCTATGCCACTCTTCTCTGTTACTCCAGATCACTCCACTTCTCTCCAGCCTGCACCACTCTTCGCCACCCCACTTCACTCAACACAGTGCCACTCTGTGGTACTCTACGCCATCCACTCTATCCCACTCCACATTATGCCTCTCTACTGAACACCATTCTACTCCATTCCATTCCACTGTATGTCACTCCACTCTACACCACTCCACTGCATACCACTCTACTCTACTCTACGCCACTCTATTGTACGCCACTTTACTGTATGCCACTCCACTCTGCGCCACTCTACTCTACTCCATTCCACAATACTCTCTGCCCCTCCACTTAACTCTACGCTACCCTATACCACTCCATTCCACTGTGTGCTGCTCCACTCTACAGCACTCTCCTCTGTTCCATGCCCCTAACCTTTAGCCATGCTGCTGTACAACATGGCTAAAAGACATGGAAAAGGCCAATGGCTCTCAAATTGGCAGAACCTATTGGCTTTGCCAAAACGTGTTTATGTTTCTTTTTTCTCCAAAGTCGGTGCTGAATGCTTCCCAGGACAAACGGCTGAAATGTTTCGCAGCGTGAAAGTAGCCACAGACTCACAAACCTACTTGCTGATTCCACTTTCCCTCTGACCACCCTCAACCTGCCCCCCCTCCCTCGTTCGCTCCTCAGCCTACATGTCTCTCACATTCTGTCTCGGGCCTCCTGGGAAGCCGGACATCAGGCTCCTTTCAAGGTCCCGCGCTCGCCTTTCCGTTCCCTGCATTACATCCGAACCCCAGTAGTAGATTAGTCGTCCGACGAAAATAAAACGCCTCGCTTTTCCTAGATTACGCAGCTCCTTGGCTTTATCTCATTCCTTACCTATATCTTGACTGGACCTGTGTTGACTTTGGACCCAGACTGAGTAATGAGCTTCTCGAGCATGTGTGAGCTGTACTGCACTCGACATTATCAAAGCAGGGCTAATTTTAACCAGAAAGACACTCCATATCATCATGACGAACATCATTGCGGTTTATGCAGTGTGAGGACGCAGCTGAGCTTCCCAAGGTCTTGCTGCCAAAGTTACAAAACATTTTCCTCTGAAGGATCAAGGGAACACCCCGCTCTAGGCCAGCCTTCGCATTAGGCCCTTAAAAAAGTGTAGTAATTTTTATTAAAATCATACAGAATGAACAGGCATAACAATAAGAATGGTATAAAGGAAATGTCGGTAATTTGGTAGATAAAACCGATATGTAAACTGAAAACTGTAATATAAAACATAAATAAAACATTTACTAATCTAGTGAATAACACACGCACTCACTCTGATCTCTCTCTCGCCCTCCTATATATATATATATATATATATATATATATATATATATATATTATAAACATATATTTACAATGCATTCACCTCCATCAAGGATTTCATATTGTTTTTCAACATCGTTTGTAAAAAGACACACTAGCTTTGGCTTTTTTAAAAAGGGGAGGGAACCGCGTGGCCCACCTCGCCGCGCCAGATTATGCCCTGGAGACCCCACCCCCCAGGGCTGTATTTTGTTTACAGTGAAGAGGGGTCACGCCCCTTCAAGCTTATTATGGCCCCAGAAGCCCCATCTCCCAGGGCCTGCATTATTTAAAGCTTGATGCCCCAGTGCCCACCCAGAGCACCCACCATATAGATGGAGTAGCTACTCCCTCTGGGTGCGAGCAATATGGTTGATCCGGTTCCCTGCCCACATTAGTGCAGGCAGTTAAACAGATCACAAGTCTGCACCCAGCTGGTAGAAGCATTTTTGAAACTCACGCCCTATGGGAACAGACTTTGGCCCTCATTCTGACCCTGGCGGTCGGCGGAGAGACGGCGGTCGGACCGCGAACAGACCGGCGGTATTAAAAATGGCATTCTGACCGCGGCGGTCCCCGCCGCGACCGACCGCTACTTCTCCACTCCGACCGCCGCGGCGGTCATGACCGCGGGGCTGGAGTTTGCGCACTCCGGCCCGGCGGTCGTCCCAAGACCGCCAAGGGTATTATGACCCTGCCTACCGCCGCGGTTTCTTGCGGGCGGTAACCGCCGTGCGAACCATGGCGGTAAGCACTATCGGGGCCAGGGAATTCCTTCCCTGGCACTGATAGGGGTCTCCCCCACCCCCCACTACCCACCCGAGTCCTCCCCCCACACCCTCCACCCCCCTGCCACCCCCCAGAGGTGGTACGAACCCCCTCCCCACCCCCACCCCGACATGCACATACATGTACCCCGACATGCACACACCCCCAACATGCACATATACACGCCCCCTACACACACATACACAACGGGGACACATACCCGCACACATACATGCCGACATGCGCACCTGCCGAACAGCACACATTACCCATAGACACAGCAGCACCCCCCGCCCGCATACACGCACTCACACACCCACTCTACACACTCACACGCACACCCCCATGCACGCCCACATCACACAACACCCCCCCACCCCCTCCCCTCACGGACGATCAACTTACCTTGTGCGTTGGTCCTCCGGGAGGCGACGGGAGCCATAGGGACGTGACCGCCAACAGAAGACCGCCAACAGAAGACCGCCACACAGAAATGTGGGTCGTAATTCTGTGGGCGGTGTTCTGCTGGCGTGGCGGTGGAGGTTGACCAGTCTCCACTTTCCCGCCGACCGCCAGTGTGGCTGCTGGCGGTTTTCCGGCGGAACGCTCCCAGCGGTCAGAATGCGCACAGCGGCACACCGCCGCGGTCGGCGGTCTTCACCGCGGCGGTAACTCAGCGGTCTTGCGAAAAGACCGCCAAGGTCAGAATGAGGGCCTTTGTGTTTGCTCCAGTTTGGCAGGAGATTCAAAAATGCTCCTGCCAGGCAGGTGCAAATATATGTTTCCCTGCCCTTGCGGGTGTGGGTAGGGAAGCCACTGTGTCACAGGGGTAGGCTCCCCTTTGAATGCTTGAATCCTTCCCTTTTAAGATCATTTCAGCCTGGGGATGGTCTCCTTTTGGGCGATAATGGCCCAGGAAGAGGGGGCACCCAGATCCCTCCCCATATGGCATGCAGCCCTTGGGGTGGGCTCCCTGGGACAATTGAAGGGTCAGGGAGGGAGGGAGGTCCCATGGACCCCATCCCCTTAATTAAAGTAAACTGACCCGGGGATGGGGTCCTAGGTGCCTTTAAAGGCTCAGGAAGGGGGACCACGTGGACTCCTTCCCCTTTTTTGCAATTGTTAATAGCAATTAAGAATGCAGCGTTCATCAGTAGGCATGATACAACTCAATATAAAGAGAGCACAATGTGCTAAAACAGCTGTTTGTTCTCGAAATGTGAAGGGCCAGTGAGCCTCAGTGGTACTAAGATAAGGAACCGCACAGTGTTGTGAGTAACTATATATAAATATTTAAAATCATGACGAGATCTTAAATGGAAACAACAGCATCCCTCTCTCAGCCCAGACTACAGAAAGTCCAAACCCCCTGGAAATTATCCGAGGGGCATGCAGCTAGCAAGCAGTCTTTAAACTGATTTCTGAGCAGCTGACATCTTGCAAGTGTCTGGGGATGCACACACGGGGCTTGAGCTTCTTGCTTTCTGGCATGTTTGTACCTTGAGACACCATATAAGACTCAGAAGCAATCAAATGCAGAACTCTCTCTCCTCCAACTTACGGAAACCTAGGGTACAAAGAGTAACATAGCCTGCCCTGCCAGGAGCACCTCCAGGAACCACTGGTAACACAAATGTCCTGCATTTCCCTGCACCAAAGGTATCCACACGTCGTACATCACGGATCCCTGGCATCACCCAACAACAATCAAGTGCCTCAAGGAAAGCACAGATGCACTCAAGTGCCCCATAGACATAACATTGGCACCCTGGAGGGCTGCAGGCATTAGCAGAGGATGAAAAGTTTCACAGTGATTGGCCAAGGGGGTGCAAAGATGAAAGGGGGGGCAAAATATAAGTATTTCCATCAATTCATTTTCCGTAGACTATTGTAATGGATGTAGCATGAAAATTGCTAAACAGATTTCCATGAAATTTGGCAGGTTTATATATTATGGTGTGCAGATTATCCTTCTGGGTTCTACAGGTATGTAGGGTAAGTAAGAAGTTATGAGCCATTTCAAATTAATGGTACCTGTTGCCACTGTAGTTTTGCAAAATTTTACAGTATTTCACAGTACTTTGTGAAACTACAACAGTACATAGTGATAACAAGGCATTATGAGATTGGCTAATGGCTGTCTTTACAAAAAATAAAGGCAACCATCTTGTTTTAAGTACACTTTGGCTGTGCTGTGAGTCATACCACTAGAGAGAGGGGAGTATTAGGTTTCGCATTTTTCCCTACCCATGACCACTTTATTAAAGCTGAAGGGGGCATGGTTGCAAAAAGACATAAGCATATTAATCAGGAACCAGACGAAAAGTTATTCAGTGATAATCTAGTGATAAACATCTCACACAAGCCCATCATACTCCTACAACTGAACATCCTTCAGAAGGGTACTGCTTTCATGCCAATTTATTAGTCTAATGAGTCGGAAACATACATATACCTATTCATGATAACCTTGCGGTTACAATTTTTTTTGAGAATGTCATAGAGAAATGGAAACTTACAAAGGAGATCGAAGGCACCTTAAAAAACTTGAGACCCTAAACCACATTCCAAGGCAGTTTTTTAATGATTATCCCATTAATTAACACAAGGAGATTTACTGTTGGCATTATTATTTCTTTTGTTCTGTAGAGAAAATTCAGCTCCTGATGAAGGACCAGTGATCTGAGATGCATTGAGGCTTTTTGTTTGGAATTATTATTGTTGGAAGTGAAGTTACGCAAATGAGAAAACAAAGAGCTGTGAAATTTATTTTTGAAGAAACAATTTCCCATAGCATACAAACCCAGCTTAGGGTATTGACAAGGTGAGTGGAGGGAGACATTGTGCCAGTTTGAACAGAGCTTATTTTGAATTGAACCCCACATTCTGGATCAGGGGATGATACCCCCAGCACCCTAAACATTTAAAGATTGATAATATGTCACTGAACTGCGGTGTGCAGGGAAACATATAACCTGTGTTCACTTTGTTAAAGTCGGCATGCGCCATGGGCAAGGAAAATTATTTATAAGTTTCCATATATTAAAAAAAAATTGCAGAGTACTGCGATACTTCCAGGGAAGTACCGCTGTCTTAAAAAAAAAAAAAAAAAAAATATGTTAAAAAACTAAATAACACTATGGGCCTCATTATGACCCTGGCGGCTGGAGGTAAGCTGGCGGTAACACCGCCAACAGGCTGGCGGTGTTCCGCCAGCTATTATGACCGTGACGCTGTAGCCACGGCCATACCGCCGGCACCTTCACAATACCGCCAGGCAAAGGGTAGAGGTGCAAGCACCGCTGCCCTGGGAATTATGAGACCCTGACCGCCAGCCTGGCCACGGCGGTAAACACCACCATGGAAAGGCTGGTGGTAAGGGGGACTTGGGGTGCCCCTGGGGGCCCCTGCACTGCCCATGCACTTGGCATGGGCAGTGTAGGGGCACCCAGGCATAGCCCCGTCGCGCATTTCACTGCCCGAATTTCGGGCAGTGAAATGCGCGACGGATGCTTCTGCACCGGCTGCACATCAGCATTGCCGCCGGCTCTATTATGAGCCGGCAACAATGTTGATGTGACTTTTCCGCTGGGCCAGAGGACGGTAACACTGTTACCATCCGGTGGCCCAGCGGAAAAGTCATAATAGGGAGCCAGAAATACCACGGCACTGGTGGTACTCTGGCACCCGCAGCCTCCGCGGTCTTTTGCAAAGACCGCTAAGGTTGTGATGAGGGCCTGTATTTTGCAGATATAGGCCCTCATTACAACTCTGGTGGTCGTTGATAACGCAGTGGTAATACCGCCAACAGGCTGGTGGTAAATACCGCCAAATTACGACCATGGCGGATACAGCTCAGACAGACAGCCATTTTAACACACTGACCGCCAGGGCGAAATTGACAAGCACCACGGCGGTAGCCGCCTACAACCAGGCAGAAGTCCATGTTCCACCCACCTTTTCTGGGGCGGTACCAACGACATCAAAAGTGTAGCGGAAACACAGCACAGAAGGGAAACAACTCATCTGTGGAGACTCTGGGAAGAACCACGCCGCCATGGAGCCCGAGCTGCATATCTTCCCAATGCTCTTCTACATCCTGCTCCACCACGAACATCAACGCCAGTGAAGACAACCACGGTGAGTACTACCGCCAAGCACACAGGGGAGGGAGGGAGGAAAAAGAGAGTGAAACACACACGCAACATGCAACATCCCCACCCCCAACACCATACACACAAGGAGATGCAGTAACATAACATATTTACCCCGTACCCGTCAGGAATAATGCAAGGACAACAGCCATAGATCAAAGTGAGCGTATTAAGATAAATATAGTAGTAATACGAGCATCCAAATCCAAAACTATATACATAATTAAAAAAGGAGGGACATTGCCCAGTCCTCAATGTTTGTGGGCCACAGGGACACAATACAAAGTCCAAGGCCGCACTTGTCTCCTGCAACAACACAGAGAGAACACTTCAGGGGCATCAGTTCGAAAATATGCAGGCACCTCAGGGGGATGGGGAATTGGGGGGCACCTCAGCTGGAAGATGGAACAAATCCATTGGTCCCGGAGGGGACAACATGCCCTGTGTTTGGTCCTGGGGAGTGCAAGGCCACACTCTCTCAAGTGGGTGACTTGCTCACATGCTCTAGAGGGGGCAACGTGCCCTGTGCATGGTCCTGGGGAGTGCAAGGCCATAGTCTCTTGAGTGGGTGACTTGCGCACATGCTCTTGAGTGGGCAACATGCCCGGTGCTCTTGATCCTGGGGATGCTGGGGTTGCTGGGTGGCTTACCCACTGATTCTGGAGGAGGCATTGTGCCCTGTAATCTTCATCCTGGGCAGGATGGGGTGATTGGATGGCATCTCCACTGGTTCTGGAGGGGGCATTCTGCCTTGTGATCTTCACCCTGGGAAGGATGGGGTGAGTGGATGGCATCTCCACTGGTTCTGGAGGTGGCGTTGTGCCCTGTGATCCTCATCCTGGGGAGGATGGGGTGAGTGGATGGCTTCTCCACTGGTTCTGGAGGGGGCATTGTGCCCTGTGATGCCGGTCTTGGGGAGTACAAGGTCACAGTCTCTCAGCTGGGTGTCAGTCCCACAGGATTTGCATGGGCAGGTTGTACAACAGCCCATGGATACAGGACTACACACTGTCCGCCGGTGGTGACGGCTGCTCAGTGGTGGCAGTGGTGGTGCTTCTGCTGGTAATGGTGGGGGGAGGCTCCAGGCCATCCCCTGCAGCCTCGGATGGCTGCCCACTGGTGCTGCTGCTGCTGGTGGTGGTTCTGGTGACAGTGCTGCTGGTGGAGCTGGTGGTGGGGGGAGGCTCCAGCCCATCCCCTGCAACCTCAAGCGGCTGCCCACTGGTGCTGCTGCTGCTGGTGGTGCTGGTGGCGGTGCTGCTGGTGGAGCTGGTGGTGGGGGGAAGCTCCAGCCCATCCCTGGCAGCCTCTGATGGCTGCACCACCATGGTTGGTGGTGTGGGCTCTGACTGAGTCCCAGCACCAGGCCCCTTGTCCTTTCTGCCTGCTGGTGCAGGTCCCTTGCCCTTCCTGACAGCAGCTGGGGATTCTTCCTTGCCCTTCCTTACAGCAGCTAGGGGTGGCACCTTTCCCTTCCTTTCAGCAGCCGGGGGTGGAATCTTTCCCTTCCTTTCAGCAGCTGGGGCTGGCACCTTTACCTTCTTGGCAGCACTTGGGGCAGGCACCCTTTCCGTGTGGTTGCCTGGTGCCCGGGATCCTTTCTCACCAGGAGTTGCTGTGGACACTACTGGGCTCATGGACAGGGTGGCTGAGGCGCTTGATTTGGTTTTACACACCCTGGCCAGACGTGAAGGATGGGGGGGAGGGGTAGGGAAGAGGTCAACGGTGGAGAGGAAAAGCTTCTTAGGGACATTGGGGCGGGAAGAGGGAGAAGGTTTGGGAGTGGAGGAAGAGGGAGTGGTTGTAGGAGGAGACTGCCTGCTGTGTTTCGGTGCAGGTGCATGGGCTGAATGCTTTTGTGAGGTGGATGGCTGTTGGGTGTCTGAGTGCTTGCGTTTGTGTACCTTGGGAGGGGAGGCACAGACAGAGTGGGAGAGGACACAAGGGACGTATGCATGGCTGTTGGGGTGGTGTCTGCAGGTGAGGTGTGTGTTCTGGTAGGTGTGGTGGTGATGGTGGTATTGGATGATGGTGTAGTGCATGCAGGAGTGTAGACACAACTGGGAGGGAGGTGAAGGAGGAGGAGGAGGGGGACACAGTGGAAGCAATGGATGTTGGTATGTCTGCATCTGGATGGTGTTTGTGTGAGTGCCTGTGGGATGATTTGTGGTGCTTGTGTTTCCCTGTGCCATTCTTGTGTGTTGTCCTGTGTGCATGCACGTCTGCCGTTGTGCTTGGGATAGGTTGGGGTTGAGGGGAATAGGACTGGATAAAGGAAGTTGGAGAGGGGAGGGTGGAAACAGGGACAATGGCTGCCATCAGAGAGGAGGCCAGATCCTGGATTGATCTCTGTTGGGCCGCCAAGCCAGTGTGATTGCCCTCCAGAAATGCATTGGTCTGTTGGTTGTCTGCCCAACAGAGATAGATCTCAGGAGGTCAATATCCTCCTCACTCAGGGCAGCAGGGCTCACTGGGGCAGGGCCTGAGGTGCCTGGGGTGAGGGGATGCCCACCCTCCTAGGTGAGCGGGCACGGGCAACTTGCTGAGGGGCTGCTCGGAGGGTGGTGCTGGTACGGGGGTGGCGGCTGTACCTGTAGCTGGGGTGGGCACAGAGGTGTCCACCACCACCAGGGAGCTTCCATCGGAGGAGGTATTTGTGTCCAAACTGTCCCCTCCTGTCTCTGCCGTGGTGCTCCCCTCTCCCTCCGTCCCACTGGTGCCCTCAGCGTCGGTGGACTCTGCCTCCTGGGTCCTGTGGGATGCAGCTCCCTCTATCGCAGGTGCCACTGCTCCTCCACCAGATGATGCTAATGCACATAAGGAAAGGGTGACAAAACAAAAAAGGGGGATAGACAAAGGATACATTTGGTTAGTTGCTGCACCAACACCACCGTTGGCGTACACAACACACTTACACACAGGGAACAGCCCTACACACTAGGCAATGCTCTACCAGTAACAATGCTAGTCCCCAGGGCATGGGTAGGGACACATACCACCAAATGCAGCATACCTGAGACCCACAGAGCCCTGCCCATTAGTGGATGCCTACTAGCTAGGATGAATGAAATTCAAATCAAAACCCTGCCCAACATGGAACCTACTCTGCAATGTCAGGCCTGGCCAAGGGGCACCCACAGGCACACATCCCCCACACGGATACCATCCCACCCGGCATAAGTAGTGATGATGGCACTATACTCACCCCCTTGTGGCTGCTGTGATGCCCCCAAGCGCCCATCTTGCTCCAGGTAGGCCACTGCCAGTATGAGGGCCATCAGGGGGGTCAGGGTTCAATGGGCACCCCTTCCTAGTTGGGAGGCCATCCCCAGCTGGGCCTCTGCCATTTTGCGTGCCCAGCGTCTCAGGTCCTCCCACCATTTCTGACAGTGGGTGCTCAGCCTGCTGTAGACCCCCAGGGTCTGTATGTCCTTGGCGGTGGCACGCCATATACTCTTCTTTTGATGGGCGCTGACCTGCAGAGAACTTTTACATAGGGAAAGATATTAGTTAGACCGTCCTGCCTGTTACACTCATGGCCCACCATTTCCCTTCCCATTCCCCTTATGCACAGAGATGGCCCAGCATAAATGCTGCAAGCTGCCCAGGGCCCATCCACCAACCCCCCCAACACGAGGCCTTCACATACACCACTCCATGTATTCATGCCACATGCATCGTGCTCACAGTGTACTCACCTGTTGGTCTGGAGGCCCATACAGCAGTCCGTACTGGGGTACGGTCCCATCCACCAGTCTGTCCAACTCCACTGAGGTGAAGGCAGGGGCCCTTTCCCCAGTTACACGAGACATGGCAGGTTCCAGACACAGGTCACAGCAGCACATGCAGTGTAGGTCCTCTCCTGTTGAAGGTCAGGTAGCAAGTGAGTGTACAGATAGAAAATTGCAGTGACGTCCGCGGCAGTACATACCGTCACCACCAGCGTACATCACCATTGGCCACTGTCACTCATAGGGCCCAATGATAACCAATAAGGAGTTGCACGGCGGTTCCCGACTGCCTCCTGCAACGGTGCACAACTTCAGAAAATTACCTCACTTACACCTGTCCCTCCATACAGGACAGGCAGACGCCATTTCAGAAGGGGGCAGGCCATGGATCCTAAATGTGTCACAGTTCACAATTGTACATTCAGGACATATGCCACTAATACATTATAAAAATCACATCATGCATTGAACTGTAGTGGTTACAATGTATAGATAATGACCGGCTCCTCACTCTTTTGCCCCATAGATTGCAACCATTGTGGATGAATAGGAGATATCCCCCCATGTACAGACCCCTGGTGGACTTGGCAGCAATGGAGGACAGGCACATTATCCTCACCTACAGACTTGACAGGGCCACAGAGCTGTGTGCCCGATTGAAGCCTGACCTGATTTCTGCTATCCGTCACCCCACTGGGATCCCCCCTCTTGTGCAAGTCCTATCTGTGATCAATTTCTTGGCAACTGGTTCTTTCCAACTGACAGTGGGCTTGGCAGCTGGAATGTCACAGCCAATGTATTCAATCATGCTGACCAGAGTGTTGTCTGCCCTGCTTAAACACATGTGTAGCTACATCGTTTTTCCCCAGGTGGAGTATTTGGCCACAGTGAAGGCTGACTTCTATGCAGTGGGACATATCCCCAACATCATTGGGGCTATTGATGGAGCACATATAGCATTTGTCCCCCCCCCTGGCAAAATGAACAGGTCTTCAGAAATGGAAAAGGTTTGTAATTGATGAATGTGCAGATGGTGTGTTTGGCGGACCAGTACATCTCCCATGTCAATATGGCAATGCTAAGTATCCTGGGCCGGTGCATGATGCTTTTATCCTTAGGAATAGCAGCATCCCAAATGTGATAGCCCAATTCCAGGGGCACAGGGTGTGTCTAACTGGTGAGCCCTGGTTCCCACCCAGTGGATGATGGTGTATGGGTATGGTGTGGCCCATATGGGATAGTTTGTGGCTAAATGTTGTCTCTCGATATTTGCAGGTGACTCTGGTTCCTCAACCTCTCATGGCTCCTGACCCCTGTGAGGAATGCCAGGACAAGGGCAGAGGAACGTTACAATGAGGCACATGGGCGAACAAGAAGTATAAATGAACTTACATTTGGCCTCCTGAAGGTGAGGTTGCAGTGCCTCCGTCTAACAGGTGGATCCCTGTGCTACTCACCCAAGAAGGTCTGCCAGATCATCATGGCATGCTGTATGTTGCACAACCTTGCCTTGAGATGCCATGTGCCTTTTCTGCAGGAGGAGGAGGCTGGAGATGGCCGTGTGGCAGCAGTGGACCCTGTGGACAGTGAAGATGAGGAGGCAGAGGATGAGGATGAGGACAACAGAACTGCAGTGATAAATCAATACTTCCAATGACACACAGGTAAGACAGTCTAGCTTCACATTTCATTGACAGTTTAATGTTTGACATTGCCACTGGCAGGCTGTGACTTCCTACTTCTATGGCCCCTCACTGTACCCTTTGGCATCTCTTTTGCAGATATTGGTCCCCCACTATCGCTCCTGGTGTGTTCACTGCAGCCAACTACAGGTCTTTCCTCTGTATACATAACTGTACAGTTGAATTGCAATGTTTAAACCTTGTTAAACGAATACAAGCTTAAATCATTTGACTTACTCTATATTTGTATTTTTCAAAGTGTGTTTATTGCGGTGCTTTGAAGA
Organism: Pleurodeles waltl; assembly: GCF_031143425.1. NCBI lineage: Eukaryota > Metazoa > Chordata > Amphibia > Caudata > Salamandridae > Pleurodeles > Pleurodeles waltl. Next base: position 155,933,723 of record NC_090446.1, read on the forward strand.
AAAGTGGGAAGTGCAATGGGCTGGGTTGATGATGGAGGAAAGTCCAGGATAGAGTCCAGTCTATTTGTTGCAGAGGTGCATTGTCCAAGGGGGCATAGGAAGGGGAGCAATGGCAGTTCAAGGTGGACAGAGTGACTGAGTGGGACACATGGGTGACAATCAGGAGAGTCTTATTTCCTGGTGGGGGTCTTGGCAATAGTCTCTGGCTTCTGCCTGGATCACAGGGAACGTTTGTGGGGTGGTTCTCCTTCTGCAGGGGGAGGGGTGCTGGTGACCTCTTGGTCCTGTGGCGGGGCCTCCTGTCCACTAGCGGCAGCGGAAATGGAGGGCTGTTCAGATGTCTGGCTAGTGGCAGGGGCGCACTGGTGTGACACTGCCTCTCTCATAATGTTGGCCATGTCTGCCAGCACCCCTGCAATGGAGACCAGGGTGGTGTTAATGGATTCAAGTCCTCCCTGATCCCCAGGTACTGTCCCTCCTGCAGCCGCATGTTCTTCTGCAACTTATCCATGATCTGGCCCAGCGTATCCTGGGAATGTTGGTATGCTCCCAGGATCGTGGTGAGTGCCTCCTGGAGAGTCGGTTCCCTGGGCCTGTCCTCCCCCTGGAACACAGCAGTCCTCCCAGCTTCCCTGTTGTACTGTGCCTCTGTCCCCTAAACCGTGTGCCCACTGCCACTCACCCCAGGTTTCTGATTGTCCAGGGTTTGTGGGGTGCCCTGGGGTCCCTCTAGAGGTGGACACAATGCTGATTGACGTGTCCTGGGGACAGAGGTATAGGCCCGCTGGGTGGGTGCTGTGGTGGTGTTTCCTGAGGGAGGAGGCTCCGTGGTGGTGTATGACTGGGCTTGGATAACCGACTGTCCAGAGGTCATTGATGGGCCAGGTTGGTCATCTAGATCCAGGCGAGCAGCGCTGCTGTCATCACTGTGGGTATCTTCTGTGGGGGGACTGGATGTTGCTGGCACCTCTTCTCCGGTGACATTGGCAGGGATACCTGTGGGGATGTAAATGCAGTGTTATTGTTTCTGTGTGTGACATATTGTGCATGGGTAGGTTGCCCTCTATGGTTGTTATTGCCCTGGCAGCTTTGCCTTGTGTGAGTTGTTATTTGGTGGGCTAGCTGTTTCCCTCTGGTGTGCATGCTTTAGTGATAGGTGTCTATGCAGGTTTGTGAGTGGTGTCCATGCATACGTGGTGCATGCAGGACTTGGGATTGGGATGGATGAGATGTGATGGTGGGGTGTATGGGAGGTGGTGGAGTGATGGGAGTGAGGGTGGGGGTATGTGATGGCATGCAGGTAGGGGGGTGATAGAAATAGTTGAGAGTTGACTTACCAGAGTCCAGTCTTCCTCCTACTCCTGCAAGGCCCTCAGGATGCATGATTGCCAAGACTGCTCCTCCCATGTTGTTAGTTGTGGGGGAGGAGGGGGGGACCACCGCCAGTTCTCTGTACAGCTAGTTGATGTCTTGCTGCCACGGAACCTACCTTCCCCCGTAGGTCGTTCCACCTCTTCCTGATGTCGTCCCTTGTTCTGGGGTGCTGTCCCATGGCGTTGACCCTGTCCACGATACTCTGCCATAGCTCCATCTTCCTAGCAATGGATATCTGCTGCACCTGTGATCCAAATAGCTGAGGCTCTACCCGGATTATTTCCTCCACCATGACCCTCACCTCCTCCTCTGAGAATCTGGGGTGTCGTTGTGGTGCCATGGGGGTTGTGTGAGTTGTGTGTGTTGTGTGTGTGAGGCTGTGTAGGGTGATGTGTTGGGGTGTGTGTTGTGAAGTGCGTGGGTGGTGTATAGGTGGTGGTGCTATGTGGCTCTTGATGTGTGGGTGCTCTTGCTGTCTCTCTCTGTTGGCAATGGTTTGTATTTGTAAAGGGTTGTGGGTGATGTGTGTGTGTGTTTTATAGTGGTGTAGGTGTGTGGGTGTGGTGTGTGTATGGGTGTCAGGTGTATGTAGTTTGAATTGTCCAATGTGGTGTTGTTTTGAGTGTGTGTATTTTTAGCTTGGCGGTATGTACCGGTTTACCGTCGTTGAATGTCCGCCGTGGTGATTCGTGGATCATAATGTGATGGGCGTTGTTCTGTTGACGTAACGGTGTGGGTTTGGATACCGCCCGTTTATCACTGACCTTTGGTGTGGCGGAGTTGTGTGTGTGGCTGTATAGTGACGGATTGATATCCGTCACAATATGGTAAGCGGATATCCGCCGCCGCGGCGGTATGTTGGCGGCAGTCAGCATGGCGGTAAGTGGGATTTACCGCCAATGTCATAATGAGGGCCATAGTGTTAATATAGTGTACTATAATGTATTTTTATGTAGTTAATTCTTTACAAAAAGTCTAGAGTACCACTGTAATTTCTAAAAATTAAAGAACTACTTACAAAAGATTTTTTAAAAGCACAGCTCTCTGTAGAGTGCTGTGAAAATATATAGAAAAATCTAAATACACTTCTCTACCTATTACCAATGTAATTAAGTGGCAATAGGTAGAGAACAAATATAAAACCTACCACTGACATAGATCTAAGGCCCTAACCCAGAATGCAGTGAAACACAGAATGCAGCGAAAGTGCGGGAAAAACAACATGGCTCTCTTTTATGTTTTGTAAAGACAGCCATTAGCCAATCGATACTGCCTTAACATCGTCATGAAGCGCAGCATACCACAAAGTTAGTGCGGTATACTGCGGCACAATATATATTTAAGAATTTTAATATTTGTATCTTTAACACTACTTACACTATTTACACATATTACCAAAAATTACCATTTGCACCTCATGATTTACACTCCTGCCTCATAACATCTACATTTGATCACCCACTTTCACGCTACGTCTGTTTCAATTACAACACTCCAGCCAGTCCATTACACACTACTAAAATCTCCACCACTCCACTCTACATCATTCCACTGTATGCCACTCTACTCTACGGTAATCCACTGTATGCCACTCAACTCTACCCCATCCCAGTCTGTGCCACTCCACTCTACATTACTCCATTATACAGTATCATACTGTACGCCACTCCATTCTTCGACACTTCAGTCTATGCCACTCCACTGCATGCCCCTCCACTCTATCCTACTATACTCTATTATTCTACTGTATGCAACACCACTCCATGACTACACTCTATTCCACTCTATGCCACTCCAATGTACCCCACTCCACTTTATGACACTCCCCTTTGCACCACTCCACTGTACGCTATTACACTGTACACCTCTCAAGTGTACGCCACACCACTGTATGCCACTCCAATGTATGCCACTCCAGTGTACGCTACTGCACGCTATGCTATTCCATTGTACGACACTCTACTGTATGCCACTCCACTCTTACGATATTCTGCTCTGCGTCACTCCACTCTATGCTACTACATTCAATGTTATTCCACTGTACACCTCTCGACTGTATGCTTCTCCAGTGTATAAAACTCCACTCTAAGGTACTCCACTGTATGCCACTACATTGTGTGCTAGTCCAGTTTATGCCACTCCACTAGCTGTCACTCCACTCCATAGCACTGCACTGTACCCCACTCCACTGTGTGCCACTCGACTCTACCCCACTCAACTCTATGCCACACCACTCTACACCACTCCACTGTAGCTATTATACTGTACACCACTTCGTTCTATGACCCTCCAGTCTACGCCACTCGACTGCACACCCCTCCACTCTATGCTACTCCTCTCTACCTTATTCCACTGTATGCAACACCACTCTATGACACTATACTCTATTCCACTCTATGCCAGTTCACTGTACCCCACATCACTTCACAACACTCCACTGTGCACCACTCCAAATTATGCTAATACACTGTGCACCACTCCATTGTACCCCACTCCACTGTACGTCACTCCAATGTATGCTACTACATGCTATGCTATTCCATGGTACGACACTCCAGTGTACGCCACTCCACTCTATGCTATTCCACTGTATGGCACCCCACTCTACGTCACTCCACTCTACACTACTACATTCAACGTTATTCCACTGTGCACCTCTCAACTGTATGCTACTCCAATGCATGAAACTCCACTCTATGGCCGTCCACTCTATGCCACTACACTGCACGCTAGTCCAGTTTACGCCACTCTACTGAATGTCTCCCCCTTCTACACAGCTGCACTGTACCCCATGCTATTATACGCTATTCCACTGTATGCAACTACATTCTACGCGAATCTAGTGTATGCCACTCCACTCTATGCCACTCCACTGTATGCTACTCCAGTCTACGTTACCCCACTGTACACTGTGTCAGTCTATGCCACTTCACTGTATGCCATTCCATTCTACACTACTCCACTCTATGAATTTCAGCGTAGGCTACTTTACTGTGTGCTATTGCACTGTAGGCAACTCCACAGTATGCCAGTCTCCTGTACTCTACTCCATACTATTCCATTGTATGCCACTCCACTCTACACCACTCCACTGTACACTGTTCACTGTATGTCACTGCACTGTATGCTATTCAACCTCATGCCACTCTACTCAATGCTGCTCCAGTCAAAGCCACTCTACTGTATTCCAGCCTACTCTACTGCACTCTATTCTATACTATCCACTGTACATAACTCAGCACTACCCCACTCCAATCTACACTATTCCACTCTATGCCAGTCCACTGTGCACCACTCCACTCTACACCGGTCCACTGTATGCTATTCTACTGTACACCTCTCTACTCCACTGTATGCTACCCCACTCAACGCCACTCCATTCCAAGCTATTCCAGTGTACGCCATTCCACTCTACGCAACTCCAATCCACACCACTCTACTGTTGTCCACTCACCAACACTGTACTCTGCTCAACAGGCTCTGCCGCTCCACTCCACCAAACTATACTCCACTCTATAGCACAACACTGTGCAAAAATGTACTCCTGTCGGTGCCAGGGTACAGCACTCTGCTTTATTGTATACCACTTTACGACACCCTACTCCACTCTACAACACTCTACGCAACTCCCTCTATGCCATACCACCCCGGTTTACTATACTCTACTCTATGAGACAGTACTCCACTGTACTCTGCCACTGCACTCTACACCACTCCTCTGTGTGCTGCTCTATGCCACTGAACTGAATGACATTATATCCAACTCCACTTTACCATACTGTACCCCACTCTGCTCTACACTAGCACTCCACTGTACAACCCAGTCTTCCACTCTATGGAACTCTACTTCACCCTACAACACTTGACGACACTCTGCAACATGCCCGTCCACTCCCTTGTATTACACAACACTCTACTCTAGAATACTTGACTCCACTGTATGTTATGCCATTCCACTCAAATCCACTCTTTAACACTCTACACTATACAACACGCTACTCCACTCTATGCTATGCCACTCCACTGGACTCCATTCCAACCTACTCAACTGCACAACACTTTACTCCACTCTATGGAAAAGTACAACAGTCCACTATGCATGGCTCCAGTCTACCACACTTCATTTCACTCTGTACACCTCCACTCTACAAGCCTCTCTTAAACTTTGTGTCCGCTATACAACAGTGTACAGTACCTCCACAATCCACTGTGTTCTTACAAAAGATGTGCTTTGTGATACCATAAGGGTTATTGGAAGTACTATTATATTAAATAGAATAAGTGATATAATATAAAAGGGTATAAGCAGTGCATGGAGAAGGTGCAAATTATAGTAAATGTAGTGTGGTTACTGAGTTGAATACACAGTGTATATAGGTGCGCATGTTATAACAATTTGAAGGTTGTGTGTAAATTATAAAATTAAGGTCTAACTATAACTTTAGAATTTGAAATGTTTGTGTATTTTAAGTTTGGTTTATATAGAAAGAATAAATAAGCAAAATCTCCAGGAAACCCACTGAACACTGATTATTGCTGTATGTTGCTAACTAAACAAACAGTCACAAGCGCAGTTACCTTGCAGTCACGAGGGCCATGATTTGAATGGTGCAGCAGGTGCACTGGCACAGGGGCCAAATGCTCTAGGAAACTAACTGAACACCATTTATTGCTATATTTTACTACTAGCAAGCAGTCAGAAGTGCTTTTTTAGTTCTTTTGTAACTATTTCACTCAAGGTAACAATTAGTCTAAAGTATCACTGTAATAAGGGCCAGATGTAACAAAAAAGGCATTTGCGATTCGGAAATAGTGAATTTTAAAAAATCGCTATTTCTGATTCGCAAAATGTAATGTATCATATTTGCGATTCGGTAATAGCGATTTCTTAAAAATCGCAAATGCTATTACTGAATCGCAAATTGCGATACAGACCCTATTCACACCTATGGGCTTGTAGGCCCATATTTGCGAATTTGTTGCATTTCCCAAATTGCGAATTCCTAACTGGAATTTGCAATTTAGGAAATGCAAAACCCCAGGGTAATGGGGGCCTAAGGCCCCCTCTGCTGCACCCCCGAAAAATATTTCAGGACATGTGAGGTGCACACATGCCAAAGGGGCATGTGTGCGTTACATGTCAATTTAAAAATGCATTTTTAAAATTTGCACATGGTTACCACCAAGTTCAACTTGGTGGTAATAGAGATTCCTTAATGTCCAATTTGCATTAAGAAATTGCTTGTTACATGTGGTTTAGAAATCGCAAATAAGGATTCCTTATTTGCGATTTCTTATTTAGAGAATCTCAATTTGCGATTCTCTAAATGAGGTCGCAAATAAGGAATTCTTATTTGCGCTGTCGCTTTTAGAGAATCGCAAATTGCTATTCTCTAAATGGTGTCGCAATTTTAAGAAATCGCTATTTTAGCGATTCCTTAAAATTGCACTGCAAATGCCTTTCTTACATTCAGAAAGGCGATTTTGCATTCGCAAACGGGCATTCGCACCGTTTGCGAATGCAAAAAGGATTTATACATCTGGCCCTAAATGCTGTAACCTACTAGACTTTTCTGTCTACCTACCTTTTATGTTACATTCAGCTCATTTATATGAGTCATTTTCACAATTTTTGTATGGTCCTAAATGCTTCTGAATCTGGACACACTAACACCTTGGCAAAGGCATTCTCCATTCTATAACATTAGCATTTCATCCATTGTAAACACTACATAAATACTTATAACTTACCTTATGGCATTCCATACCAAGCATTGGCAAAGCCGATAGGTCTCGCCTATGCGAGATCTATCAGTTTTGTCAATGTTTTATTAGCCATTTAATACAGCAGCGCTAGCTTCAGTGCAGCATAACTGAACATTAAAAAAGCAAACATATCACTGTTAGCGCTGGCTCTGTCATACAGCTTTTTTACATTACTTTCACCCAACATAGCTAAAAAACATTAGCAAAGTCAATAAATCTCATATAGGCAAGTCCTGTAGCCTCACTAATATAGTTAACTTCAGATCTTCATGCACAGTTTCTTTCCTGTGCCTTTTCAAATTTTCCATCCCCCCAACACACACTCTCCTCCTCTTCTTAGGGTGTTGCCTGCATACACAAAAGCTCCCTCTTTAGGCATCTGTGGCCTGCTCTCTCCTTCTTTCTCTCTTTCTCACATGCTATTTCTGCTCCTCTGTCTCAATATCAATAACCACTACCTGCACAAACTACTTATCCCTCTCATTCTCCTTCTAACAATCGTATACAGCTCTCACCACTATCTATTCATCATGCCACATAATTCTACTACACAAATACACTACACAACCCATAATTCCATACCACACAAATAAACAACTAACAATACCAATACAACACACATAATTCCACTGCACACCACACATATCCACTACACTACAAAACAAAACACATAGGTAAAAACAGTATCATTTACAATGCTAATAGCTTTAACTCTCACAAATGCTAGACCTATTGCGTTGCAATGCTTGTATGATTTGCTGTAAATTGACTCAGTAGTTTTTGAGAAATTAAGGTACAAAATGATTTCTGTTTCTTGCCAGTGGGAAGCAGGGGCTTGAGTTAGAGTTACCTTGTAGTAATTTGAGATAACTATAACTCGTGAATTTAATTGGTTTTGTTAATTTAAAATGGTATGTTTTAACTGACATATTTGCCTAACTGTAATGCCACACTGTCCCTTTAATCTTAGTTTTTTTCAGTGTATTTATGAGGGTTTTTTCAAAAGAAAGTAAGATATTGTTACCATACCAAACTAGAAAGTATCTTTAACCTTTCAGAGTAGTTATAGTTAGGATTTTCAGAGATAGGAATTCCTTGGATCTTTGCTTGCTAATAACTTTGTGGAAGGTTGACAAGTCTCTTAGCAGACCTATTTCTCTTTCTGATTTGTCAGATAATGCAAAGTTTTGCAGAGATTCCTCAAGGGGTGCAAAGAAATAAGGTGGGTTCCAGAATACGTTTTGGCACCAATGCATTTTCCATTTTATACACTATTCCATTCTATACCACTCCACTCTATGCCACTCCACTCTATGTCACTCCACTATATGCTATTCCATTGTATGCTACTAGGCTCTAAGCCGCTCCACTCTATGCCACTCTACTTTACCCCACTAACTCTACCCCACTCCATTCTATGCTATTCCACTCTACATCACTCCACTACATGCAACTCTACTCTACGCCACTTGGGTCTATGCTATTCCACTGTATGCCACTATATTCTACATCACTCCACTCTACGCTACTCCACTCTACGCTACTCCACTCTATGCTACTCCACTGTATAATATTACACTCTACACAGTATGCCACTCCACTCTTTAAGACTCCACTGCATGCTATTCCAGTGTATGCCACTCTATGGCACTCCACTGTACCCCACTCCACTCTACTACACTTTACTATACGCTATTCCAATGTACACAACTCCACTGCACACCACTGAACTCTATGCTATTCAGCTCTATGCCACTCCACTCTACCCCACACCACTGTATGCCACTCTATTGTATGCCACTCCACTTACTCTACTCCACTGAACGCCACTCCACTCTACGCCACTCCACTGTATGCTACTCCAGCCTCCTCCACTCCACTGTACATTAATCCAGTGTATGTCACTCCACTGTATGCTTCTCCACTCTATGCTACTCTACTCTACACTATTTCAGTGATTGTTCCTCTACTGTACGCTATTGCACTGTATGTCACTAGGGACTTGAGATCGATTTGCATGTAAATCCTTATATTGTCTTACAAATGCCTCACGATAATGGATTTGCTGCACTAGTGCCTCACCAGTTTAGTCATGAATGCGGGTGATGGGGTGGCGCCTGTCCTCCAGGCGTGCCAGCCATACTAATAATCTGCCCACTCTACATCCTTAGAGTGGCCAGTGACTAGATAGTCCGGATACGTCATGGCCCTCAATTTTTCCTGTGTCACTGTGTGCTTTTCCAGTTCTGACAACCATTGGGCTGAAGGAAGGGATTAGTCTGGAGGTCAATGTCCAACTTACGGAGGTTGTTTTCTAGGGTCAATAGTTCTTCTTCTAATGTTTTCTTGACTCCTACTGTTTGACCCAAGCAATGCCCTCATATTACTGCTTTGAACGCCTTTTACTCTGTGGAAACATAATGAGCCATTTCACCATTTAGTTTGAAATATTCAGCTATCATTGCGCTCAATGGGATTTGGAAGGCACTCCCCTCAAAGTGTGAGGGTTGTAACAGCCATGTAGGAATCACTGCTCACTGCACCATCCATGCCACCTCCAGGAGGAGTGGGTTATGATCCGACAGCGTAAAACCCTGCCGATGAGGCCTTCAGTGCACATAAACCTGTCAAGTCATGCACTAGAGAGTAAAAGGAGTACTCTCGACCACAACCATTCTACATCACCACACATCTGCTTGATTCCATCTTGTTGCCCAATCTCGGTACTCCCACGATTGTTCCATATTGGGGGCAAACACCAGTGGTCGATGCAGTATATCTAGGTCTAATTTTTCCATGCATTTGTAGTCCCCCCCAACATCATGGGGAATCCCCTCGCTAGAGCAAGTATTGGTGCTAGTGAGTGCATTAACTGCATCTAGCCTACATTTGGTGCATAAATACTGGCCATTAGAGTCTCCATCCTGTTTAGTCATGACTGTAATACTACATTCACTGCCATCTCGGTCTATAGACAGTAATGGGCTCTACAGGGACCTCTGAGAGTTCCTTTTGTGTAAGCAGAATAACCAGTGGCTTTATGTTTTTTTGACCATCATGTTCATACCTATAATGCTCCACGTAAGGAATGTGTAAGCTATCATGTCCCTCTTCTTCAAGTACGGAGCTGCCCTAGGGTCACTTTTGAATTAAGTGATCTCCCTGTGTCTAAGGTGCATGTTGTGTGTGCATCATAAGTAAGCAATGTGCGGAGCAAGCAGCATTTATGTAGCAGTCCCAACTCCCCACCCGGATTGGAAGTGCAACAGCTATCTATCCCATATTGATACCAACACTAACAAAAGAGCCAAAACAGCCACAAACACTAAATCATCACAGTAACAGCCATAGCAAAGTGCTTTGGAAGCAGCTGGCTGCATGTGCTAATCCATTACCCCACCCACCCCCGCGTCCTCCCCATGTACAATAGATCATCCAATTCCCCCAGGTTGAAAGAGACCGCTGCTCCAGAGAATCCCTGCCCTACAATAGGGTCTGCACCTTCTACCTTCCCCCATTGATTAGTGTTCAGTGAAGATGCTGTGTTCAGCCCGCCTCAAAATTGGCAATTAAAAGTTGTCCAACATGCGAGATGTGAAATTAGGGGAGGAGAGGGACAGTGTGCTTTCCATCGTCGGTGTGCTTCCCATCTTTCTTTCTGATTCTGAGCTGTCTGACTGCAGGGTTGAATTTTGTTCACTGAGCATTCTACGCGCTTGGCCCCAAAGAAGTTTGCTGTGATCAGTGCCTCTGCTCTGCTCTGCTCCACTTTTTCCTAGAGAGGTGTCTGACGGGTTACCCTCCCATGCTGGTGTTGTCTCCATTTGGCCAAGGTTAGTGGTCTAGTCCAAGTGGCAGAGTCCTGTCCCGCCTGATGTTGTTCCAGCCAGTCCCATGCAGACTCCGGAGTTGTGAAAAACATATTGGTGCCATCCACCATAACCTTAAGCCAAGTAGGGAAAAGGAGTGTGTATTGGACATTGACCTCCCTTAGTGCCCTCTTGACCGCCAAAAAGGAGGCTCATAGATGCTGCACCTTCAGTGTGTAGTCTTGGGAAATTGCCACCTTGGCAATCACCACACGTAGTGGGCCTGTCATTCGGCTCGCTTCAACAGAACATCCTATGCCTATAGTGTAGTGCAACAGTGCTGCTACCGGTGCCATGGTGCTCCTGGTGTGGGAGGTCTGGCAATTACCCTGTGCGCTTTTTCCAATGCATAGAAGAGTGACAGTCCATCCGGAGATTCCTCACTGTCCAACCACTGCTCAAGAAATGCCACTATGCCATTACCTTCTATTTTCCCAGGTAGTCCTATGATCCTGATATTATTTCTGCATTTCTTCTTTTCAGCGTCCTCAGCCCGTTTGTCTGGGATGTCCACTATGCATGTAAGGTCTTTGATCGGTTCATGTAGAGTCACTACTGGCTGTACCTCCCATAGCTGACCTTCGGATGTTGTAACTCTGAAGGCCAGCTTCCAATAGGATTTATAATTCAATGGCCATCTTGTACATTTTGTATTCCAGCATTTCCCTGGTTTTGTTCACTGCTGCTATTATATGCTCCAGGGACACTGCTGTAGGTGCCTCCACAGCGCTGGCTGTGCACCATCCATTTGTACTGTAATCTGATCAGTGTGCAGGGGTGTACTCTCTGTATGCCACCTGCTCCCTACACCCATGCTTTAAGAGGCCCCTGTTCGTCTCATGGCAGCTTATCACAAGGGGATGCAGCAGGAGAGACATCTCCCATATTATGCTCCAGTACGACACTGGTCTAGGTTAGTATGCCTGTAGTCACACTGGTTCTGGCCCCCTCAGTGCGCCCTCCGTCTACGGCACAGTAGTCTCCATGGCAAAACCCGGTAAGGGTGACTCTCACACATACCTTGCCAGAACTCTCCGCTGCCTCACCCTGTGTCACAGCTCCTGCAGGTGCAAAGTCAACCAACTCCTCAGGTTACAGCCTCTTACCCCCAGGTAAGTTGCTTATTAATCCAGGCCCAGGCAGGGGTCTTGTCTCCACTATGGGGCAGCCCCAAGGCCTGTCCAAGTCAAGCCATCTGTGGCATGTCCCAGTTGGGTCCCTGGTTCCTGTTGCAGCTCTGTCAGTCAGTCACCGAAGTAACCAGAAGCTCATTCAAATGGAGCTCACAGGTGCAGGCCCCAAAAAGGCTCCCAATGATCTCAGGTGCCTGGCTATCACTTGTCGAAGCCAGAGATGGTCATGGCAGGACCTAGTTCTCAACGAGGGCCTCTCCAGATGGGTCATGTGTGTGCGGCCTTCAGCAACAACCGGGTTCTAAGTGGCTAGTGGTCTCAGACAATCTAAGTCTTACCACAGACCACCACTGTCCTCGCAGCTTGCACTTCTCTGCCCTGCTCCTGCTGTGGTGTTGCCTGTGGTATGACAGAGGCCCGCACCACAAGGAGGCTAAGGCGTCTGGCGTAAGAAACAGAGTCAAGGCCTGGTAACAGTGGTACCCGAAGGGGACAAAGGTGTGAAGGAGAGAGGTGAAGGGAAATCAGCAGCAAAAACTAGTGGAGTGGTGTGAAACGGTCACCCAATGGGAGGGCTGAGCATGGTTCAAAAAGTGCCCTCAGGGCATGCTGCCTATATTAATGGGGGCAAGTGCCAGAGGCCACTGTGGCATGACAGACCTGGTACTTACCTTAGGATGCCTCACTGCAGGGTAAGGCAGTCAGAGAGAGAACAGAAAATGGCACTTTCAGCCCAGCCTGCCAGTCGGCGGAGTACACCGAATAGCCAAGGTAGAAAGTTGGGCCTAAAATAAAGAGATGGTCTCATACCCCTGCCCCACATAAATGGAAAAGTTCCAGCTCAAGGGTCCCAGACATCAGTAATAAACGCCAGACTGATGCAGGGCCGAAAATGACTTTTAATTCATCATAAAAGTGTCTGAACGTTTGATTTATGGCTGAATTTAACTACTTGAGTAATTTATGACTTGATTTATGATCGGGTGTCAATCCGGTACATTCTGATTTATGGCATTGCTAAGTAGTTTTTGAATTACAATTACAATTCTTCACTGCCTGTTGGTCTTCTTAGCAGGCCACATCCCCATCATCTTGCAACAAACATCATAGATAAATATGCTAAAGTCTCTTCAGAATTAAAAAATATGTATTTCTTTGTCATGTAGAAGCGTTTCATAGTTTTTAGATATGGAGTTAGAAACATTCACACCTTCCCCACTTCAACAATATTATTAGTGAACTAAGATGCAAGTCAGCTGTCATGTGCACCTCATATGTGGCCTGCATTTCAAAAAGAGATAGAGAACATTATAGTATACTAAATCAAATACAAAAAGAATGTGTAAATTTGACATCCTTTACTCACATACTTTAAGGTGCTCTTAAATGCAATAATGAAGGAAATAGCAGGCATGGTGAAATAAAATATTTACCTCCGATCGAACAAATTGGTTAAGCGTGAAAGCTGGGATTGATCCAGTGTTTTCTGGGTTCACATTGAGCAAATCCACCACTAAATGTATCTCTCTTTCTCTCCCCTGTTTTACATCGAAGCATAATGCTTTTTCTTTAATTCTTTGAGCATGACGTTAGAGCATAGCTGGCAGCAGAAGCCACATGTAAGCTTGGTTTGTTTTGGGCTTAAGTGGCCAAGAGGATCTTGAGGTGAGCCTAAACCAGGCATCCGGCTTGAGCCTTCATTGGCTCACCCACCTCTACTAATTACTAATGCAGTGTTAGTGAATGAGCAGTATTGATTATAAGAGATGCCCTACAATTGGATGTAATCCAATTAACCCACAGACATGTTTACTTACTCAAGTACTCAAGAAGTAACTGTGAGGAGACACATAAAACTATATAAAATTCTGAACCAAAAAATTGCAAACCTATTGGCTTTCTCAGAGTGTGTTTATACCTGGCTGTCCACTTCTCTGAAACTCTAACATGGCATCCCCACATAGGTCACATTATAAACTTATTTTCTCCCTGCCATACCTATCAATGAGGGTAGCTTCACACATGACCTCCTATGAGACCATATTGGGCCATGACAATGGTATGAAGTGCTACCTGTGCACACAATGAGGAAGAAGCAGACAGAGTTCAACAATTATTGAGCCAAATTTGGGATCAGGGTCAGCCAAGTGAAATATTCTGAGTTTGTTCTGGTGTAATTTGCCAACACTGCACATTCAGCAGCTCCCGCATGTTGCCTGCTTTCCATTTGAAGCAGTAACCTGCAGCGGGTGAGCAGTGTTTCTTATTTTCACATCCAGCTGGGGCCAACACAAAGGTCTCACATAAAGGGCCATCATCAATTCTTTGGTTGGAGTCTCATTCTGACCGGGAGCTAGCTGAAGACTAAAGTTAGAATCCAATCCAAAGAGAAACAAAGGCAATTAGGCCCTCAGTACAACCTGGGCGGTCTTTTCAAAAGACTGCTGAGGCTGCGGAACCAGAATACCGCCAGTGCCGGCGGTATTTCTGGCTCCCTATTACGACCTTTCCGGTGGGCCAGTGGATGATAACAGTGTTACCGCCCGCTGTTCCAGCGGAAAAGTCACATCAACATTGCTACCGGCTCGTAATAGAGCCGGCGGCAATGCTGATGTGCAGCGGGTGCAGTAGCACCCATCGCGCATTTCACTGCCCGAAATTTGGGCAGTGAAATGCGCGACGGGGTATGCCTAGGGGGCCCCTGCACTGCCCATGCCAAGTGCATGGGCAGCGCAGGGGCTCCTAGGGGCACCCCAAGTCCCCCTTACCACCAGCCTTTCCATGGCGGTGTTTACCGGCGTGGCCAGGCTGGTGGTTAGGAACTCATAATCCCCAGGGCAGCGGTGCTTGCACCGCTGCGCTGGGATTATGATCGCCAGGCGAAAGCCTGGTGGTATTGTGGAGGGGCCGGTAGTATGGCCGTGGCTATGACGTCTCTGTCATAATAGCTGCCGGAACACCACCAGCCTGTCGGCGGTGTTACCGCCAGCTTACCGCCAGCCGCCAGGGTCATAATGAGTCCCATAGTTTGTTATCACCTCACAGTTACTTAAGAGAAACTAGGAATTGGAGCAGATGTTTTACTTTGTTCAGTCTCTGTATGCACTGAAATGTTGTCAGATGTATCTGTTAGTATGAGTAATTACACTCATAGCAATTTACATTGCACATACTATTTTTATATCTTTTTTTTTATTCAAATTTTATTTTTTAATGTTTAAATAGCGTAACTGATTGGAGCACACACACATTACAAAAGTATACATAGACGATGAATTATAGAGGTGTGTTAATGTACAGGAAATTTTACATTACGTAATTTGGGTTACAAGGTGTAGAAGTCATACTTCATAAATACTAGTAGGCAAGATATGTAATGAGTGATTGGTTTTGAGAAAAATATAGTCAGAATTTAAAATGAAATGTACTGTTTTGGGCTGTCTGTACTAAGAAGATTTTATTACTACCGAATGAGACCCTTAAAAGCAAACTTAGAAAAACGAAAGGAAAGATTGAGAAAAGCAAAAACCTGTGCCTTGCAGCTTGCAAGAATCTCCTGATGAGGGTCATAGCTTACTGTGCTGCATTAGGATTCTAACTTACAAACTGCAAGAAACAAAAAGATCTTTGTGACAAAAGCTGGATGCCACTGAACTATCTTCATAAAATATAAACACGTGATCTGCATGTTATATAGCGTGCCCTGCAGAAGACACATTAACCTTCTATGCTGCTTTGTGATGAGTCAAAACTGTGACCAGAAAAACACACATCTCTCCAGTAGGTGCATTAATCATCCGAGTTCTCTTGTCATTATTGGTATTCTTTGAAAATTACTGGGCACACAAAGATCTTCATGGCAGGTGCTTTAGCCCCATAAGATATTTTTTAAAGTTCAGCCTTTCTGTGACCAATAAAATAATCCAGGGCAGATTTACTGTCACAGTTGTCGTTCCTGCCAATTTCTTTGAGGCAGAGTTTTAAAAAAAATATTGCATACAACGACTGTCAGACTCTGCTTGTCATGACTGTCCATTTTAACATCACACACATTCCGCTGCCGTGCCTCAGTCACAGATTTATGGGACCCCAGCATACAATTGCATTGTGTAAGCTTGTGCTGCTTTTGCATCAAAAAGTGACGCAAATGCAGTGCAAAAACAGTATAAATATGGGCCCTGGTCTCGGCTACTTGAGTGCTAAGAAATGAAGAACTTTGCAGTGCAGCCTAAAGGAATGGGCAGTATTCACTGTTTTTTTCTTGTGAGGCAGGGGACGGCTCAACCACGAGCACAATGTGTTGACATATCTATCTACGTGCCTAGAATTACATGGCCGACAGAATTCGTCCATATTTGTAGGCAATTCCCAAGCGCCATGTTTGAAGTCCAGCTCTTCCTCAGGGCCCCCACCTGTTGTATGTTGAAGTCCAACATTGAATCTTGGATCAGGCTGGTAATAAGACTCTCTTTTTGATTTCGATCCATGGGTCAGATATGCATTCCTATATTCTTTTCCCTGACATCTCCGTGTATCTGTGGCCGCAGTACAGAAGAGTTATCCCCACCCTGGTTTGCAATATCTCTGGCTATGAGAACTATCCCAACTGGAATGCACATGTTTGTTTGCATTGTACCTTTTGCCTTTACATCTCCCGCTGGAAGAAATTGTGTTTTCCATATGAACATCTGGAAATGAAAAGATTCAACTCAAGTCAAGTGAATGAGCAACAATCCAGAGGTGTAGGAACTAATAACTTTAGGAGTTTCTTGTGGCTAAGAATATTGTTATGGCCTCTCTGTCGACTCTCACAAGGCCTGGTGTGGATTACCACATGCTGGCCTGCATGAGACACCAGAAGATGAGCTGTCCTGCAAAGGCAGCTTTATGTTTGCACGAAAGGCATGTGTCATGGAGGAAACAAACTCCTGGGAGAGGGGGAAGCATGCAAGATGTGATCTCCCATCACAGCAGGGCCATCTACACTCGTACCATGAGAACGAATCCTACGCTGCACACAGACACACACGTACACACACACGTAATGCCCACACACAAATCATGTATAAGCACACACACATACACCGACCTGTGTATGCACACATGATGTTGGATAAGGTAAAAAAATGTATGTTACTTTGTTAAGTGTGTGTCTGACACGCAAGGGTATCCCAGCGCTCAATAAGTGCGAGGGGACTGTGCTGGCCGAGCCTGAGGGTTCTGTAAAGACCCACATATTCAATCTCTTGCCAAACTCAAGGACTGAGGAGGCAGCTCTGATGTTCAGGAGGATGCCGTTCCAAGATGTGGGAGTGAGGTAAGAGAAGGCTCGACTATCATCTCTGGCTCTGCGGATGCCAGTGATGTGTGCAAGTAAAGGTACCCTTTAAGCATGTAGAAGGTGATGCGACTCTTGAGGTAGGAAGGTCCCAGATAGTGTTGTCCTTTGAATGTATATGTAAGGAGCTTCAAGAGTGCCCATTTGTGGATGTGGAGGCAGAGAAGGTCTCTGAAGTGTGGGCTGATGTGTGCATGGGGTGGGAGTCTGAGTGTGAGACTGGCTTCTACGTTTTGTATGGTCTGAAGGCTGCTGGTCAAGTGGGCGTTGAGGCCAACATAAAGACTTTTGCCGTAACTCAGTGATAGTTCTCCGTTCATTGATCAGCAGCCACTTGAAGATTTTTTGAGGTGCTTGAGGACATGGAAGCATGAGAAGGTGACTGCATTGACTTGGCTGGTCACCAGGAGCTGGCTGTCTACTGCTGTTCCCATGTAAAGTTTTGCCAGTATGGTAGAACAGTCTTCTGTCACACTGGCACGATTTTTGGGTTTTCGGCAGGGGCATAGATATCAGCTAATATCATAACTTTGAGCTTTCAATTTTGACCTGTAAGAATATTGACTACCACAGTAACAAGGTATGTGTAGATCAGTATAGATTTACTATTCTTAAGTTCACATATACTTACTTTGACAATATATACATTGGGAGTCGATATTCTGCAGTCTGCGTTCTTGTAGATATAGTAATCGGTTTTGATGACCTTGATATTCTGAAGTACACCTGCAGTGCCACCAGGGCTGAGGACTTTGCCACTGGGGCTCACTGCACCCTACCATAGTTTTGGGTGATTTTTTACTTCTATGAAGTACCATCCCACTGATCTTAGACAATCTTTTAAATTTGCCAGACAGGTATTCATAATTAAGGACCTGAGCCAAAACCAGATACAAATACACCTGTAGGTACTGAAGTACTTAAAAAATAACTGCAGCAGCCATTGCTAACAAGAAATGAGAGTTTCCTCGTGATGTATACGCAAACCTGACCTCGCTTCTACTTATAGAAATGCAGCTCAACTTTCTCAAAACATCGAATTTACAGATTTTAGTACATTTAGTTTATTCAGTCCTAGCTGAACCCCGGCGTGCTTGAGTAAAATCTATTCTTCTGCTAATTCCAACTGCCCTAGCTACCTTGCTCTTAGAGTGGACATCAAGCATATGTTCTGGGACTGCCCATCAGTTGCCACTTACGGGGGTGAAATTACCACTGTCCTCGCCTCTGTCAGCGGCCATCAAGACGTACAAAACCTAGAATGTTGCATTCCGTCACTTTGCACCCTCCCCGCTCCTGCTTCCGAACTAGCCAACGTCGGTAATAGATTTGCAGATCTAGCATCTTTGCTGGGCCAGTGCTAGCTCACCGTGCATTGGAAGGGCTCCACTGTAGCTGGCCTTCCCCGCTGACCCACTAACAATCTCTGGTGAGGTGGAATCCATTTCCCTGAGGTGAGAGGAGCCAGAGAAATACGACAACGCCCAATTGCATGTGTGTGGAATGAACTCATTTCTTCCTTCATGGAATGCCTCAGGGACGGTGCCAGGCTGCCATAGAGTGATCCCTGCGTGCCCTAGGAGGGGTAGTACCCCCGCCTCTCGCATTGCCTCTCTGATTAACTGATTGCCGGGTTCCCTGACCCACTGACAAAGATTCCTGCTCATTTCCAAACTGTGTGGCTGCGTTCAGAGTGCATTCTCTTCTCGAACGCGTTAGGCACATTGGCTCTTGCTTTCAAACTAGGTTAATGGCTGTTATACATTGTTTTGTTTTGTTTTCAAGCACATCACTGACTTCCCCATTGGCGCGACCACTGTTGGCACCTCGTATGTAATAATGGTTTTCATGATTTCAGTCACACTCTAACTCGGATACATACAGGGGGTAACACTCTTAAGGTTCTACTATAATCATATTTTGTAATGTGCTTTCTTTGTTATGATAAAATCATAAAGTTGGTTAAAAAAAACTTTTTCAAAACGTATTGCTCGTTCATCCCTAACCGACCAGCTTCAAAAAGAAGGTTTACAAGAAGAGATGGCTGAGAAATGCTTTTGACCTGATGAACAGAGAGATAACATGGAAAAGCCATTAGGCGAGGAGGTTGTGCCTCGCGCCTCCAGCCTGCGCTGTCATCACAGTGGTTACTGCCCGGATCTATGCAGCAGCTGTCTATTGAACTACTGCGTTAACAATACTGTGCGTCTTGAAACATCTGCTTGCTTTTGCCACAGCCCCCCTTGTTCCTTTTCACCTTGGATCTCATGGCTGGGCCTGAAGTTGCATCAGACACTATTCGTTTGATAAAGAACAATTCACTGATACTGACATTAACTGCTGATGTGCTGTTATTGTTCTGCAGCATTTCTATAGCTAGTCTTCTGTCTCACATGCATGCAGAGAAGTGGGCATCCATCAACTCACCAATGTTGATAGGTTCTGTATTTCACTATGTAGTATCGTTTCACTATGTGGTCCTCCCAGGACCAAAGTCATTCTACTACCACTGATTCCTCAGTAGCACCTTCGCTTCGACGTTGGCAAGGCACAAGTGACCAACATGCTTAACGCTGTTTTACATAATAAGGCCCATATTTATGGGCTTCTGGCGCAGAGTCACCTTGCTATGCTACCCTGTGGACAAGGGAAAGGGCAGGAATGGGCCGTATCTATCGCATATGGCACACTCCTGCCCTTTATCAGTGTGCTGGTGCAGTTTTGCCAGCCTAGGGCCAATGCAGGCACCCTTGCACCATGGGTCTTATGTTGCTTGTTAGTCATGAGGAATAGCAGGAATTCTGGGCCAGATGTATCAAGAATGCATTTTGCGAATCGGAAATAGCGATTTTTAAGAAATCGCTATTTCTGATTCGCAAAATGCAATGTATCAGATTTGCGATCCAGTAATAGCGATTTCTTAAAAATCGCAAATGCTATTACCAAATCGATACAGCCCCCATTCACATCTATGGGCCTGTCGGCCCATATTTGTGAATATTTTGCATGTCCCAAATTGTGAATTCCTAACTGGAATTCGCAATTTTGGGAAATGCAAAGTCCAGAGTTCTGGGGGCCTAAGGCCCCCTCTGCTGCACCCCAAAACATTTGTTTCCAACATGTAAGATGCACACATGCTAAAAGGGCATGTGTGCTTTACATGTACATTTTAAAAATGCATTTTAAATGCATTTTTAAAATTTGCAGATGGTTACCACCAAGTTCAACTTAGTTGTAATAGCGATTACTTAATTCCCAATTCGCATTAAGGAATTGCTTCTTACATGTGCTTTAGAAATCGCAAATAAGGAATCCTTATTTGCGATTTCTTATTTAGAGAGTCGCAATTTGCGACTCTCTAAACAGGGTTGCAATTAGCGATTCCTTAAAATTGCATTCAGAATGCCTTTGATCCATTCTGAAATGGCTTTTTGCATTCGCAAACGGGCATTCGCACCGTTTGCGAATGCAAAAAGCTTTGATACATCTGGCCCTCTGTCTTGATGGGGTCATGAGTCAGGCAGTTGCCGGACATCCAGGCATGGATGAGATACTGGCAGTATTTGAGGGGTTGGATGTCTGCAGCAGAGGAGACTTTCAAGTATAGTTGACTGCATATGGATTAATTTTTTTATTGCTGATGTAGTTACGTTCTAAAGGGCTCTGTGTAGACGCTGAAGACGGTTGGGAGACAAATTGAACTCTGAGAAATTCTACAGGTGAGTGTGATGGCCTGGGACCGGAAGTCATCTTTGAACTTCTGCTGGTCCGTTGTATGCCCTACATCTCCGCTGGCCACTGAGGTATAGGACTTTTGAAACTCACAGCTGCTCACGATGAGAAGAGTGAGTGTGGTTGCCCATGCAGTCACTAAAACAGCTCTACGAGCACTGTTGATCATGTGGTCATAATATTTATATCAACTGCCAGTGATGTGTACCTTAAGAAGGAGCGACACGCATGAGTTGAGTGTGGCTGATCAGATTTACAGTAAATTGCGGTCACGTGGAAGGAAGCACAGTCTGGGGCAGCACAGGCCTGAGATCTCGTGTTTTGTGCACATTCAGCCATTGTTCCAGCTGGTTTCAATAAATGCTACAGAACTAGCTCCTGTTACTAATGAAGTGTTAAGACACTCTGTCCTGGACCCGGTTCTAAGGATCAAAACCAAACTAAAAAATTTCCTGAGGTTAGAAAAAATATAGTGATGTTTCCCAAATGTGTCATTCTGAGCACTTCCACAGAGTACTGCGAGAATGTTTTAATGATGAAACACTCCTGAAGATTTAGTTACAAAAATATGACCAAGTGGATCCTTTGGGACACAAAGGGAAATTGCTGTCATTTTCTTTATATTAAAAGAACTTATCATTTTTTTTCTGAAAGAACAGATACTTGAGGACTCCACCACACTTACGATTCTACGGTATGCTGGACTTGTTATGGCATTAAAACCTATTAGCTCATCTGATTTCTGACCACCAGGATTAGGCAATTTCGGGAAGAGGCTGTAGAATTATTAACAGAATTTACATTGGCTCCAATGATATTTGGAACGCACCCAAAAATAAAAGGTCCAAATTGGTAACTATTCCGTAAGTTGATAAATGTGGCAATTGGAATAACAAACAAATAGTAATTTGATAATCAAAGAAGTTGGGATAGACGTGCTTTTTTTTTAAGTCGAACCTACCAGGCAGCACAAACAGTCTGGTGGTGAAATATATATTGTGGGCTTACTAGGAAGATATAGGGGCTTGCAGCCCACCCATTGCTTAACATTAATTTGCTTCACTGTCACACCTATTTGTTTGTTTACCATTTGTTAGCTTTCCTTGATCCAGACAGTTTATCTTGTGGTTTTCTCACCCATAGAGCATAGCCTCTATGCCTTCTCTATGACTGATTGGCTTCTATGCTTCCTCAGCTTGCTATTACGGAACTACTTTTATCTTTTTGCTTAAGCACTCTATGTCAGTGCATGTGTTTTCCAGCTGTATCTCTCATGTGCTTTTCTCACACCACATTGCTTTCTTTTGCCCATATGCTTCACTTCCCCACCCACACACATGTTGCTCTCTCACCAGTGTGCTATTCTCGCTGTGCTCCTTATTGCCCTTTTTCACCCATGTGTTTCTCCCTTTGCTCTTTGTTCTCCTCCTCATGTTGCTTCTCTCCCTGCCACCATGTTGTTTCTCCTGCTGCCTTCCATTTTACTTCATACCTACTCCTCCCCAACCCACTCCTGCAACCCGCTCATCGGTTAAAATTATTACTATTTTCAAAAAAGTGCTTTTGGATCATTAAATTATCAAAAAAAGCCTATGTCCTTTTGTGAACCTACAAAATTAAGCATCCCACATCATCACTTTTTTTAGCTATGCTGACCAGCAGTCTCAATGCTGTACAACATTGCTAAGAAACAGTGGCAAAGACAATAGGTTTGACAGATGCGTCCTGTTGACTTTGCCAATGCTTGTTGAAAACCCAGGCTGGATAGCAAATGCAAAAGATCTTGACTGCTAGCAGAAATATATAAAGATGTAGATTCTTGTGGATTTGCTTTCAAAATCGAGACATTGAAAAGGATATCCAGTCATTTAATGAGGATAGCAGATCACTCTGAATTGATGTTCTTCTGCATACTGCCTTTATTAGAGCCAAACATAATAGATAACTTGTGCTACTCACTAGGTTTGAATCTCTCCTGTCCTTTCATTTTTTCCTTGCCGCAAATATGTTTCCAGTACACGTGGGTACAGATTTACTAATGCTTTGGATCAGGCTTGCGCCAAGTGATGGCAAAAAGTGTAGCATTGAAATTTACTTTCCAGTGCAAAACTTGTTTAGGTGTTCCATGGATGGTACGTATGCATTCCCAACGTTGGAGAAAAGTTTTATTTTCTCCAAACTTTTCCATCTTTTGATCTCTGTGCTACCTTGCATCAAAACTTCGCAAATCTGCCTCATAATGCTCTATTGTTATCCCCACCTCCTTTTACTGCGGGTCTGCGCCTCCACATTATTAAATATATATGTGTAGAACACTTGTATCTTACTTAAGTTGGTAGTTTGCAGGAGTAGTGCAGTGTAATAAAAGGGAAATAGTTAAGGTTTGTCAAGTGTCTAGTAGGCAACAAAATAGAGGCCAGAAGAATAAACCTTTTGGCACACCTATGTTAAATTCAGCTATGCAACAATCCTTTCTTGTGACCTAAATAGCAGACCCAGTTTCATGAAATTAGGACCAGTGGACAGTGACGCCTTGAGATGGAATCACAACAATGGAAAATTCTCAAAGTTGGGCAACTATCCCGCAGTCGTAAATTTAATTATAAAGGTGGGTGGGTACATAGGTAATCCCAGTGCAGTACCTGGTATTGACCACTGGGAATAGGATGAATGTCAACAAAATTAGAAATTACTCCCAGTGTTTTTTTCAACCGACTTGCAAATTGAGTATATAAAAAGGTAGAAACTAGTGTGCACATATGATTTTAGGTTCCCATAACTCCATATCATTTTTGGGGGTGTACCGAAAAGGAAATCATGGAAAACTAGTTCCCATGTAGAGAATTTAAAAAACAAATACTTATGTAAATGCACTTATGTGCAACACTTACTCATGTGGTTTGTCAACCCTACAAACAATCCACAGAAGTTATCGAGGCTGTGTATGCATGCACATTAAACAAAAGATTTTTTTTTAAGTCTTCTAAGATGCTCAATGCTCACAAATCATCACTCCATCATTAGAATGTCAGTGATTTTTACCCAATTTGTGGATAATTTACACTCATGTGAGAATAATCTGTGCGTGGTAAACATTTTTTGCTTGTGCTATAGTGAAACATTCATAAGTGATGAATATGAAAGCCACAGATGTTTTATTGTGCACATATCTGGAAATTCGGCTCAAAGTACATTAGTGCTTAGATCTCACTAAGCATATTATCACATTAGCATCTTTGAATCTTCAACTCGTCCTCATGTTTAGGCCTGGAGTTAGTCAAGATCACTTGCTTAGGAAAAGCATTTTTTGGTTTAAATATAACTTTGGTGCCCTTTGACGAATCGTCATGACACTTTCTGAAAAAAGTTTCATTCACCTCAGCTCTTCCCTAGAAAGTTTTGGGATGTTCCATCAAGAGGGGGCTGAGAAAAAGGAAGTGTCCCAAAATGCATTTTTCCCTTTCATTTTTTCCATAGGAACTTAAGACACAACTGCAGCCAAACACCTGAACGGATTTACACCAAATTTGGGAGAAAGCTAGATCTTGGTCCAGAAAAAGTATTTTTTTGAGTTAGTGTAAATCAGGTCAGTAGTTTGTGAGTAATTAAGGGTCAAAACAAACTATACAGAACCTACAGATCTCATGCTGAGATCTGATTGGCTGCAACCACATCAACAAGGATGTGGCAGCAGCCATTTTAGGACCAGGGACTCAATCCCAAGACCTAAAAAACTGTTTAAAAAGAAATAGGTGGCAGGGTAAGGATACTCTGACACCCTAGGCCTGGTGGGGTGTGGGTAGTCCCAGAGGTCTCTATTGCTACTGTTAAGAAACCCAGGGTGGGCCAGGCCCCAGGTGCAGCGCAAAAGGCCACAGGAACCCCACCCCTGGGATAAATACCATTCTAAAGAGGAGAGGGACTCAGTCTTAGTAGGCCCCGAGGACCCCTTCATGGGGCTGAATTTCATGAAAAGGGGTAGAGGGTGCACGTCCCTCCTCCCTGAGCCTTAATAGACCCTTGGGACCCCATGTGAAAGGCAACACTAATCAGGAATACAACATCCAGAATACAACAGGATGTGAAAGATAAAATCTAGGCTCTGAGCTCAAGTATTAGAATCTGGGACCCTTTATGTCGGAGTCAGTAACAGAACCGCTGAACTAGGAAGCTGACATTGTGAAAAATAGCCATGTCTGTGAGCACAATAAAGAATTTGCATTTTCAAGTGGAACAGGTACAATATGTCATAAGAAACAGACAGGCCAACCCCCTGGGTTACAGAAGATATTATCATACACTCAATTTTCTGAACAATGTCAGTACTCAAACAGCTGCCAGCCTAATTAAATCTTTTTGCAAATCAAATAATATCGTTATTGAGTGTCTGATGCATGAAAAAGTAGAGTTTGCCTGTTTGTTAGAAGAAATTAAATTAATATACATCTCCTGCTCTCAGAATGCTGCAGTAACCACACAGTGCTGAATACGCCATCTACTATAGCTATACAAAGACAGCAAACAATTATAAATAAGGAAACTTACAAAGACACACACAAAACACAATCAGCTACATGCAGGTTTCCATTGGTCTCTGCACATGGAGTAGGCTCTCGCTGCAGCATCCTGGGACTCGTAGTTTTCGTCCGTTTATCAGAGTATGTCTCACAGAGTACACATCTCTGTGTGTGGAAATCGAAAAGAGACTATGTTACTGTTTTGCATCGCAACCTTCTTTGTATGCCCACTGGAAGAACTCCACAGACTCCATGAATTAGGTACTGTGAAGCTCAAGCAACAATGCATGATAAGAAAGTTCTAAAGCATACACAGGTGATTCCCTCTAGTACTTTGGTAAGTGTGTCGAATCTAAAGAACAGAAACCAAAATCCTCCCAAAGCCAATTGAAACAAGAGTGGCAAAATGAAACCAGCTGCCGCTACCTATAAAAGTAAAGAAAGGAGAGTGATGGAGAATCCTACTAATAGTAAGAGAAAGGATTGTGATGAGTGAGTCTACCAGTAGTAAGTAATGGGTGAGCTATAAGCCCTTTTATTTGAGTTGTTGCTTCTTAAAGAAAAATAGACTTGCAGGAAACAGTGCATGGCTGTCTCAGGCAAGACCGAAAATGGTGTGCTGCAGCTCTACTTTCACATTAGCCAAAAAATTATTGGATGTAAGAAGACTTGTAGTACAGTTATTTTGGAGGCCTTGTGACTTCACGGAAGGCAAGGAGTGTTGCCAGACCTTCCCTCAGTTGACTGATATTTACAAGAGGGCCGCTGATTGCCTGGCCACTTTCCTTTATAGCGAGACAAGTACAGTTGACTAGAGGTTGAAATTGAATAGAATGCTGTGCATGCCTCGTGTGTCGCTTGCAGGAGCTTAGTACGCTTTTGTCCAGCCTCCATCAGAATGCGTGGTTTCCCTCGACCTTCCATTGTGTACACTGCTCATGGCTTACTGTTGCTGCAAGCTGGTATCCTGTAAGGAATAGCTTTGTGGTGAGGATGGAGTATGGATGGATGGATGGGCGAGCAGGAGAGTAAGCAAAGATGGAGACCCCAGTCTGTGGCATTGCTACTTCTAATCGCTGTTATAGCCAACAAGCACAATCTCTGCAATAGCCAATTTAGTAGAACTGATCCTACACACTCCATAGCATCTAGACTCTGGCTGGGCTTCCAAATATCTAGGGCCCTACTATAATCACTAGCCTTCTCTGTAATCCTTCTTCATGCCAACAGAATGAGATTAATGTGCTGGCAACATTAGAAAACATTCCGTGCTGTATATTTCAGTATGCTATTGTCAACTGCCTGATAGGAGGCAACTTTCGTAATTATGGCAACATGTCAGAAAGATCACCCCTGCATTATGTTGAAATCCAGATTTCCTACAGATCTCGCATTTCCCTTTACAATTGTAGGATGAACTTTTGCTCTCCCTTATTGCAACATTTCTGGGAAGAATTATACCAAATACGACCAGAAGATAGAGCACAGGCCGAGGGACAATTATTTAGATATGGTAAAGTTTGTGAATAGTCAGCGAAAATTGAAAATAATAGAACACAAAAAATACAAAAGCACTCTCCAGCAGGGCGGCCATCTTGTAATTCTTGAACCAGCTCTGCCCTTTGGCAAGCAGTTGAGTATGTTTGGCAGGGAGGATTTAAGACTTTTTTTCTTCAGTGACCATTCCAGACTTTACAAACCTGCATGAACCCCAAAACTTATTGCAAAAAAGACATCCTGCGACCTTGTGGTGGCAAAGTGAGCACACATCAACCACTGGGAGGAGGAGTTATGCCTCCTGGGAGCTCAGGATAGATCCACAACAAAAACTCCTGGTATGAAGCAATCACCGAGTTCTATTTCTTGACTGTCATTTAAAGTGCTCACAATGGTATGTTTCTCTCAATTTCCAAAGCTCACATTGTAAAGAATAGAAATCACTCTTGTGTATTCAGTCAGAAAAGAAAATATTATTTTTTAAAAATGGCTTGTGCCCCATTGAACCGAGGGCATCATGTGAACAGGATGCTGCCTTTGAACTTTCAAACTCTGCTTTTCCAACATGCCTCATCACAAAAATATGAGGAATGGTGAATACAGTAAAATATCCAGGATTGTTATTTTAAAGATAAAACCCTTAAGGAAGGGGGTCAGAGGTCAGACTACAAAGCTGTGCTCGCTCCCTGTCTATCATTCTTTAATGGGGAAGCACATTCATGCATGAACATAGATATTCTGTCATCCACGGTCTAAGAGCCTTGTTCCAGTACTTTCCGGCAGGACTGAACGCTGATAAAAACAAGCATTGGCAAAGCCAATAAGTGTCTGCTATCTATTGGTGTTGCTGTTGCCCCTGGTTCATGCTGTAAAGCAGTGGCTGAGTCATTTTGTAATCGCATGCGTGCACAATGATGTATGCTTGGTTATGGCTCATTACGCATAAACGTCTACAAAATGACATAGGCACATGTTTTCTTAATTACTAATTTGGGGTGGAGTAGCAAATTAAAAAAAACAATCAAGAAGCAGCGCAAAAGTGCTTTTTTGAAGGCGCAGGTGCTGGCAGCAATATGCTGACTGGTCCTTCCCTTATTGTTTTAAATAAAAGTCGTGGGTATGGGGGCAACAGATGAGGTGGTGGTGGAAGCAACGCGCAGTGGTTGGCGAGGGGAAAATCAGCACACAAGGGAGAGCAACACAGGGTGTAAGGGAGAAGCACACGAGCAGGGAAGTAACTCAGAGCATTGACAAGGCAGGGAGATTGGCAGGTTTGAAGCATACGAGCGAGGAAACTGGACACATTCACTCTCATTGTGTGAATAGATACTATGATCCAGGGGAGGTATAAATACAAGATGCGCAACCTGGGACAAGGAAAGCACTAGAATAAGAAGCAAGCAAATAAGCGACAATAAAGCCAAGCGGAGATACAGTAAGAAGTGGGCAGGTTGGAACCCCATGTAAGTTGTTTGCAAGCTTTGTATTTGTATTTACATTTATTTATAAAGCACATTCCGGCCGCAGCATTTTTCACAACATAGCAGCCGCCTCCGAAAAGGCCTTGTCATCCCACTTAGACTTCCTGCAGTGGGGGACCACGGCCCGGTGTAAGCTGGCTGATCTTAAACGGCAGCTAGTTGTATGCCACCTTAAAGTGGAGCTAAGATATTTGGAGCCCTGGGAATGTAAAGCCTTGTAAGTAAGACAGAGAGCTTTAAAGGGAATACGCTTCCCTATGGGCAGCCAGTGCAGCTGCCTAAGGCTCTCGCTTGCTGATGGCGTCCAAGGAAGACCCAGCACAAGGCGAGCTGCAGTGTTCTGAATGAGTTGCAGCTTATGACGAGAGCCTTGATTAACATTCAGCAGTAAGGCATTACAGTAGTCAAGCTTTGAATAGGCTTGCACTGTCTCCCAATAATCGGGCGCACTTCCTCTGTTTTTTGCTCGACGCTCCTGTTTTAAGGAGCACCAATGTGCAAACAGAGAAAGTGTGGCCTATGTGTAATAGGGCCACTGGAATTTTCTATTACAAGGCATTTTAATCACGTATGTCAGTCCAGTTTCATCAGTGGTAAAAACCCATTAGTACAGCTCCCATAATGCATTACATTGTCAAATGAAAAGCTGGCTATGGAACAAAGTGGCCCTCTGATGCAATGGCTTTCTTGTGATTCTGTGTTGAGGTTTGTTTTTCACATGTATTTCAGTACAATTCTCTATTGTTGGAGGGGTGAGTTCTGCCCTGCTGTTGGTTACTGGGATCTCAATTCAATTTTAATGACAGTGGGGGTCCTACCCTATTGCTAGTGATTGGACTCACAGAGTGTGTGATACCAGGGTTCTGATCTGCTCCTGGTGTCTCTTCCCTCTAATTTAGTGACAGTGATGGCATGGGTTGTAGTCCAGAATATTGATCGGTTTAAAACAATAAATCAGCTAAATTATCAGCAGGAACAGAATATTGAGGAGCTAAGTGCATAAGGGTAAATTTAAGATTACTATTCTAAACTCAGCATCCACATATCTTGAACATATATATATTGTCAAGGTACACATTTATAGAGTTAAGAATAGTAAATCTATGATTACCTATACATACTAACATGTTGATACGTTGGTCCTCCATATTTTAGCTATGATATGGTGGTAAATTGATATTCTGTTTTCAGTATTTTGTACCTCCACCTATAATATGGTCACCTCCTGATGCCTGTGACATTTAGTTCAAATGACACCAGTGTTCTGGCCTACACCAGTGTCTTGTGTCCTTAATCAATGCAGCATTCTTCTTTGCAGTCAGCGCCTGTCATATATATTGCCAGGGGTGTTCTGGTCTGCTCGAAGCACCTAGAGCTTGGGTTTGTAATGACAGTATGGTTTGTGCATGCTGAAGGTGTGTGTGGCATAAGTGTCTATCACCATGATCTTCTAGGCCACAGACAGTGCCTGGGTGTTCACTTGTAGGTGGGGGGACTTTGAGGGCATCCCTTCTTACCATAAGCTTTCTATGATCAACCTGTTTCATTCATTGGCTTGAGACTCTGCAATCACAATTTGGCTCAGCTTCACCTAACATTATTGTCTGTTTGGATGTATCCTCCCATCGCCACTTGAGTACCTGCATTGAACTGCTTGAGGGGATACTTCACAGTTATATCCCTCGCTGGCCTTTCCAGCTGGTTCCCTCCTGTGTGTTTTGCTTGAATGTGGTAATGTTGCATGCATACTAAACCCAGACTCTGGGCTTTAAGTGGGCCGGGTCCTGCCAGTGCTCAGAACTGGCAGTTCTAAAAAGCAGGTGCTGAGACTGGTGCCTATCAGGCTCTCCCTTATTGCCCTCAGCCTCAAAGTGTTTTTCTTAACTCTTCAGCAGTACCACCATTTGCTGCCTTTGATGTAACTTCAAAGAGACTCTTTATAGTTATTTCACATTCTGATTTCAGAACTGTAGCATTTTGTTATTATATACAACAAAGTCATTTTGTACTTATCTTTTACGAATAACAACCACTGACAAAGCCAATAGTCCTAGCTATTTTTAGGTGCAATGTCAGTTGTATAATATATCTGGATGCAATGACAGAAAGAGGCAGCAAATACCAGTTGGGAGGCACACTATGCTAAGCATACATTTTTAAATTGCATGTTTTTAAGCGATGCCCTTAATTATACAGACCACGCCCCTTTAAGAGCCCCTCCCAGTTGCTTCATCCCACCTAAAGCCCTGCCCAGACCTATTGGTGTTGCCTATGCTCATGTGTTCCTTGAATGCCGATGGCATTTGGAAGCCTGGAGGGGGACCGTAGACCCCAGTGCTATGTATGACTCCTTTGAGCTTGCATAGTTACCAAGTGGCTCTTCGTCTTGTGAGTCGCCTTCAGTCTGTCCTGGGTTTATATGTTAAGCCCAGAGTGTTAAAGGAACCACAGTTTTGCTTTAAACATGTTGCACTTGTTTAATAAATCTCACTATGCAACGTGCTATTGCCCAACACCCAGAGCTGGCTGAAGGGTCCCACACAACGGGTCACTTGCCACCTATGTCCTTAGGGGGCTTGGCAACCGATGGGCTCTTCCACCTTCTTTCCAGAAGCGCTGGCCTGCTGAGAAGTGACTTGGTCTGCCCGCAGGCCAGTCTGTCTCCGAGACCCTCCACAATGACTGCCAGAAACCATTAAGGGACGTGGGAGGCCTGGAAAATAGCAGCGGCTTTACTTTTATCAAAAAGCGATTACAGAGGAATCAGGTAAAGCGGATTGCTTAATCATCCGGAGAAAGCCTGTGACTTTCCTGTAAAGAGGCCGCAGGAGCAAACTACTTAACAGCTTAGCTCCTTCATGCCCCAGCTTGGGAAAAAACCATTACTGTGTTTGGCGCCTTTTTCCCCCCGTCCTTTCGTACAGACTTTAAATGGCACCGGCCTGACAGTGTCAAGATGCAATGGGCTTTAGGATTTTCATCTCACGTAATCCATCATGCGAACACAAACAGGGTGTCATTGAAGTGACAGTTGTGGTCCTTGAGGTGTGAAGGATGGGATACACACCAGCTAATGCCCTTATCCCTTTCATAAACACATCCTCCTCTGGAAGGCCATGCGCCGGGCAACAAAGCAGTGTCCTACAACAGACGACGTCTGCGATCCCTTTTAAGGTCGCTTCAGCGCCAGTCCAAAGTTTCCTGCAAAAAAAATATTCAGAAAAGTCAAAAACGCTGACATCTGTGGGCAAACTTATGCCACGAAGGGAGCATTTTATTCCAGAGGTGTCATTTTAACAAAATCACAGGAAAGGGTTGTGGTGACTTCACAAAATATATGAACCATGCGCCGTGGAGGGCACAGGAAGTAACATCTCACAACCTTTGACCTCCTTTATGGGAGCTGATCCCAACTGATAAGGAAGAGGCTTGTTTAGTGATGGAGAGAGAGTCTGTAACTATGGAGAGTAGTTTGGGGACTGTACTCTTAAATATTTCGAGTGCAGAATGACAGAGCGCCTCCCCAGTTGTAGAGGCGTGACGTTTAGGACCCGAGGCCACCATGGCACCAGCCCCATACGCCGACCCCGTGTTGTTGGCCAGGTGACTTCCGCCCCTTTCGTCTCGCGAGACAGGTGGGGTGGAAGCAGTCAAAGCAAAAGAGAAAAATCCTGGGGGGCTGCAGGAGGCGCGTCACTTCCGGCCCACGCTGCATCCTTGGGGGGGTGTTTAAGTACCTCCCTGAGTAGGCTTAGGCCTTTCTGTTGGATGCAGCATGGGCGGCTGGGCGCGGACCTTTGTGTTCTCCTACCCTCCCATCCCGTAGAAATAAGCTTGGAAAATTGGTGTAGGAAGGTTGTGACAGAAGATACTAAATGGGTACCCAAAGCAGGGTACTCTGGATAACAATGAAGGTAGGATCCTGCAGTCCTGAACCAACTGACAGATGTACACACCAGCTTGGGGGCTAGGGTGCCCAGATCATTGGGGTGGGCATGAGGCTCCTGCGCCTGGCCACCCCATTGCACCCCCACGGCAGATTGGTGTTTGGGGGGGGGCGGAACCTGGACCATGAGGAGAAGGTATGGTAAGGTGTTTGAACCAGCCCCCCCCCCCCAAGGATACAGGTGAGGTATGGTTCACCTCTGTGGTCCAACGGTGGTTCGGTATGCGGCCGGATCCTTGGTTGAATGTCAAAAATTGATTAATGATTTTGATTTACAGGTTATGCATTGTCCTTTTTTTACGAGTTATGATATGATTTCATTAATCTTGCACAGTGTGTATTAAATGAGGGTAATCTTTTAATAAATTCTCCCAAATCCAAAGACAATCAGACTTTGTTGGTTTACGTTTGGTGGGTGTTGGGGCGGGGGCTTGCTGGGGCATCCGGGTCCTATGTTGTGTGACACTAATATTGTGGACAAAATATCGAGGGACAAAGGGCCTGATGTATGACCATTTCAGATTGCGACTCCAAATTTGTATTTTTTTTAGAGTCGCAATTGTGAGTCACAGTCTGGATATACGACAGTGTCAACCACACTGTTTGCGATTACCCAGTGGGGTCGCAAATGACCTACCTCATCAATATTCATGAGGTAGGTCGCAATTTGGGACCCCATTGGGAATGGCCGCACTCACAGGGATGGTGGCCTGCTGGGGACAACAGGAGACCACCATGTATGTGACTGCTTTTTATCTAAAGCAGTTCATTTGTTTGAAATGCAGTACGTTTTCCTGAATGGAAAACGGGTTGCATTTCAAACAAATAAGGGAAAGTTTTATTTTTATTTTTTCAGAGTAGGCAGTGGTCCATGGAACCACTACCTGCTCTGAAAAAATATCTCCGCTTCTATTCACAAAGGGGAATGGGTTACCACCAATTTGAAATTGCTGGTGACAGCGACTGTTTTGCGACCGCAGTTGCAGTCACAAAACAATCATAGATGTTGTGCGACTTGCAATTGGGAAGGGACGTCCTTGGAACGCCCCTTCCTAAATACGAGTGGCATTCCCTATTTTGCAAGTCACAATTTGCATGCTGGCTCGCAAAATATGGATGGTACATTAGGAAAGGCCCTTTTGGGGTCCCAAAAGCCAAAAATCGCCTTTTCTGACCGCAAAATTGCATCCTACTTTGGGCCCAAAATATTGATCAAGGTTCCTAGATGTGGAGATAGGTGTAGAAAATCCATACATACCTTTCAATATTTTGTCCCACAATATTTTGTCTATGATATTACTCAATATTCAAGAGCTACACCGACTGGGGAGGTTGACCCCCAAACTCACCTGTAGTGGTGTCAGAGCAGGCTGCTGGGTCGGAGGAGCCAAGTGAGGAGGATGAGCAAGGAAATTTGGCAGCTGAAATGTGTGAATACTGGGCTGCAGTGTCCAGTGTGCAGCCAGTAGGTGTTACTGACAAGGAGCAAGGGAAGTGCCCTTTTCCTCTCAGCGCAATGTCTTCTTCATCGTAGAGACAGTTGGAGTGAGAAAAGAAGCTGTGAACTTGTTTTTACAAGCAGCAGTGAAGCAGAATGAAGGTGCTACTGGCCGACATTTTAGTGGGTCTACACCTACAGGGAGCGGTGAGTCTCTGAAGAAAAAGTCTAAGTTTGGATACTTTGGCTGTGGAAGAACAGCGTTTGATTGTCCGTGTGATCAGAATACTTACGAGTCAGACACGGTTTCTTCATTTAAGACGATTTTAGGTGAGATGGTTGCACTCTTGATTGCCTGGCGGTGCACTGAAGATACAAGACGTCAGTGTTGGTGTCAACAGTGTGATCTTAGGCAAATATTTTCTCCGGGTAATCCATGGCAGCTCGAGCACATTTACCCACTGCTCTTAACTTTGAAGAGCCGTCGTGCAGCGTGTGCTCAAGCTGCAGGGGGAGCACGGTTCCCGTGTATGCATTGAGCAAGAGCATGTTGTTTAAGCAAGTGTCCATGTAGGACACACAGGGAAGCTGTTCAGAGCTTGTCTTGGATCTGCAATGAGATAAGCAGTGATTGTTTCTTTGGCTGTCAACAGCAAGTGAAGATGGAAATTTTTTGTCCAATGGGCCCCCCGGGGGGGACCTGCCAAAGAATGAGATCTCCCCCCCGGGGTCTTTGGGGAGGGTGGAACGGCCCGCGGCGCAGTGGGCTGTGTTTGGGTGTTTTTGGGCTCTGTGGGTGGGGGATGTATATGGGGGCCATTTTGTTGGCCGGCCACCATTTTGTCAAAGGTGACACGGTGGCCGGCTTGTTTGGGGAGCAACTTTTTTCGGGCATTTTTTGGGCTAGTTTTGAAAGAGAAAATAAAAAAAAAACAACCACCAAGTTTTCTGCCATGCATTCATGTGAGGCAAGTGCGGGAGTCCGTTTATTCACGGACGTTGCAGGCGCGGTCGTGGTTTCCTACCTGAGCGTCGTGGAGTCGTCCAGTTTGGTCAGGGCGCGTTGGGTGAGCAGAACCTTGCGGCGATGGAAGGAGAGTATATACAGGCAGCGCTGTCGCTGCTAAAGAAGTCCGGGCGCATGGACCACGTCCGGCAGGAGGCCCTACCTGCCTTGCGCCCGGCGAGGAAGGCGGCACAGGGGGTCGCGGCCACCGTGATGGCCTGCTCGCCGCCGCGATCTGCTACACGGGTGGAGCAGGTGAGGAGGCAGGGGTGGGGCGGAGGGCGGGCGCCCGCAGTGAAGCCCAGCCGCGTGCTTTCAAAGGCTGCCGGCCTTAAGAAAGGATTCCTGGGTTTGCCGCTTGCCGGGAGGGGCGGGGCGAGGGGCGGGAGGGCCCGGGCGGCTATGGGGAGGGAGCGGAGGGAGACCTGGCAGTTTGGTGGTCTTTCCACCCCCCGGGAGGCAAGGGGGAGGGCCCAAATGACTGGAAAGGCTGGCGAGGTGCACGCAGGGGGGTTGGAGGGCAGCGGTCCTAGCCTGGGGGTTGTGGAAGAGGTGAGCCTCCCACAGGGGACAATTAGCCCCATCGGTGAAGGGGGGGGTCCTTAGAGCGCGATGGGGAGCTTGACCCCTTAGTGCTCATATCCAGCAAGTGGCCCACTATCCTGGAGTGGAGTGCCACGGACAGCGAGGGCGATGAGCAGGTAGATGTCGGGGGCGCGCAGGGGAGGAATCACCTTCCCCCCGCTGCACGCTGCAGAGCCCCCCAGCATGTATACAGTGAACGGGCGCCCAGTGGAAGAGATGCGTTGCCAGGGGAAGGGTTGCAAGCCCAGGGCGCGCAGCGTGGTCCTTGGGGGCTAGGGGTGGGGTGAGGGGCGCCGGGTGGTTTTTCCACCAGGGGTAATGTTCTTGCCGGCACGCCGGACCTTTGTTGTCAGGGAGAGTGTTGTGGTCGGGCACAGCCAGGCGAGCATGGGGCGGCTCGGACACCCTGGCGAGAAGAGCAGGTGGAGCCCAGGGCGGCTGGCCGGAGTACATCACCAGGAGTACAAGTGCGGAGGAGGTTGGCTACGGACGCTCCAGAGGAGCGGTGTGGAAGCATGGGTTTTGCGCCCGCCAGCGCCGCCGCCTCTTGGGAGCAGCGTCCGGGTCCATCAGGGGTGCGTCGGGTTGTGAGCACGCGGCACACGGCCGTGGAGAAAACGGGTGAGTGGCAACAACAGAGGGCCCAGGCAGCATTGGGCCAAGGAGACGACCTGTGGTGCGAGGATGAGTGCATTTTGGATTTTGAGGAGGGCAGCCTGGAGGAAGGAGAGCTGGTAGACGATGGGGAGGAGGACGGTTGGTGGGAGCAGGGTGGGGCGGGCCCGCTAATGTTCTTTCTCAGTCGTTGCAGGGTGCTCGGCAGGTGCTACCAGTTTCGGCTGGAAGGGCGTTGGATGGAGCCCAGATGGTGCGGCAGAAGGCACAGGAGTGGCCACCGTCACTGGTTGCAGGTGAGGAGGGCTCATGCGTTACTATGGTTTTGGTTGCGGTGGAGGCGACCGAAGGGGTGGGGGCGGCGTGTCTGTTGAAGGGGGTTTATGTCACAGACGCGGGTGTCAGCACGGAGGGGACCACAATGCAGGAGCCCGTTAAAGGGGAGAGCGGGGCGCAGCCGGTAGACGACGGGGGAGTACAGGCGCCGAGGAGAAACCGAAAGGCGACACTCAGCAAGGGGACAAGGCGGAACAGCCGGTTTGGAAGAGGGCCTGTTTGCCCTACATGGGCACCGCTAAGCCTTTGGGGGCTCATCTTATGCAGTCCACGAAGGAGAAGATTTGGAAAGGGGAGTACCTGGAGCTGCTCAAACATCTGCACAGGGAGGTGCGGCCGAAGGAGGGTTCAAAAGAGGAAGAGCTTGAGCTGGCTAAGCGCCCTAGGGTGCCCGTGAACATTGAGAATTGGACGGCGGCCTTCTTAATTTTTGCCAGCGTATATTGTGAGAGCTTTCCGGAGAGGTCTGTTGCGTTCAAATATATGGATATAATACGGAAGGCCCTCCTAAATTATTGGGGATTTGCGTGGCAGCAATACAATGAGGAGTTCCGGGCGCGAATGGTGGCGGACCCGGATGTCAAATGGGGGATAATAGATGCCGATCTCTGGCAGCACACTATGGGCCTGGCTAAGTTTGGTAAGACCGTTTTCACAGCCAGTGGCCTACCCATTACTTATCGGTGGGGAACAGGGGCAGCAATCAGGCAGGTTCCAGCTCTTCGGGCAGTGGTAGATCGGGGGCGTGTTGGGACTACAACAAAGGGATCTGCTTCCGGAATATTGCAAATTTCAGCATGAATGTTCGAAATGTACGGGGAGACATCCGGTCATTCACTGTTCCAGTCAAGTGTCCACGGGAAATTCGGCAGAACAAGGTCAAAGGTCTTGGGGACAGGAGCAGTCAGGACCCAGCGGGAGGGAGCAGCGTTTTCGTCCAGGCCCTTCTGGAAAGGGCTCGTACTCCGGTTAACGTGGTCAGGTTGGCATCGTGGTTGCGGATCTACCCTTATAGAAGGGACGCGGAGTTACTGCTTCGGGGCTTCTCGTCGTTGGGCTGAAAATCTGCGGTCGGTGAACGGGAAGGAGGATCTGGTCCAGGGGAAGCTGGAAAAAGAGGTGGCCGAGGGCCGCATGGCTGGCCCCTTCTATCAGTGGCCGTTACCCAACCTTATCGTATCCCCCATTGGCGTGGTGCCTAAGAAGGAAAGGGGACAATTCCGTTTGATTCAGCATTTGTCATGGCCTGAGGGCTCGTCGGTTAATGACTTTATCCCAGAGGAGTGCACTTGCGTGTCGTACACGTCGGTTGACGTGGCAATCGATATGGTAGATGCGTTGGGGCCCGGAGCATTGATGGCCAAAACAGACATTAAGTCGGCATTTCGCTTGCTACCGATTCACCCAGAGGACTTTGAGTTGCTGGGAATTCAGTTTGGTGGGTGCTGGTTTGTGGACAAGGCTTTGCCTATGGGCTGCGCCAGTTCGTGTGCCTTGTTTGAATGTTTCAGCTCTTGCCTTCAATGGATTTTCACAGAAGTGTCTGGCCATGCCCAGGTGACGCATTACCTGGACGACCTCTTTATTGCGGCGCAGCTAATTCTCCGCGGTGCGCAGAGGTTTTAAGCACCTTTCAGCAACTCATGGGGGACCCTTGGCCCCGAGAAGACAGAGGGGCCTGGTACGGTGCTGTCTTTTCTATGTATCGAATTGGATACGGTGGCAGGGATGGCTCGTCTGCCAGAGGATAAGAAGGTGAACATGCTGCACAAGACATCACATATGCTGGGAAAGGAGAAAGTCACGGTGCATGAGGTGCAGGTCTTGCTGGGCCACCTCAATTTTGCATGCAGGGTCGTAAGGGCAGGTAGGACATTCTGTCGCTGTTTGGCTTTGGCTCTCTCGAGTAAGACTTTGCCCCCTCATCATGTACGGCTTAAAGCAGGCGTGAGGGAAGACCTTCGGATGTGGCTTACATTTTTGGAATCTTTCAATGGCATCCCCTTGAAGCCATGGCAGGAGTGGGAATGGGATGTGCAGATATTTTCGGATGCGTCCGGGGCGTCGGGGTTTGGAATCTACAGGCAGGGTAGGTGGTGTGCGGAGGTTTGGCCGCCTGCGTGGAAACATGGAGGGCGGAGTATAGCATTTTTGGAGCTCTTTCCTCTGGTGGTAGCGGTGTGCCTGTAGGGGGGTGCTTTTCAGCATAAGAAGGTCTTGTTTAAGGTGGACAATATGGCAGTGGTCCAGTTGGTAAACAGGCAGTCAGCAAGGGAGCCCCAGGTTCTTCGTCTGCTTCGGGTTTTTGTGCTGCAATGTTTAAAGCTTGATATTTTGTTTCGGACGCGACATGTACCAAACGTGGACAATGACATTGCCAATGCTTTGTCTCGTTCACAGTGGGACAGATTCCATGGGTTGGTCACGGGCACGGCGTTGTGCAGGACGGTGATGCCGGAAGCTCTATGGAACATAGGCACGCGAGGATGCTTCAACTGGTAATCCAATCATTGGCGCCTTCCACCCGAAGGGTGTATGTAAAGGCATGGGAGGAGTTAGACAAACGGGGACACGTAAGAGGACCAGGCCGGAGGATGTGGTAGAGGATGTGGTTCAATTCACATTGACGTTGATCGAGAAAGGTCAGTCACGTGTTACGATAGCGGGTAAGCTTGCGGCGTTGGGGTTCATGGGCAAGTGTTTGTGGGGTTACCAACCAACGGCAGGGGAATTGGGTCAGTGGATTTTGGAAGGTTGGGCGTGGGAAGGGGGCACTTCGGGCCGTCAATGGCGCCCTCTGTCTTTGCCTTTGTTGAAAGCTTTGTCAGGAGTGCTGAGTGAGGTATGTTTTTCTGGGAGAGAGGTTCTACTTTTTCGGACCCTCATGTCCTGGATGTTTTTTGGGGCTTTTCAAGTTTCTGAGTTGCTGGGTTCACATTGCACGTCAGGTACAAGGTTGTACAAGGTTGGACGGACGTACAACAGGGTGTCCGGGGTGTGGCAGTGCACATTCGCAGCTCGAAGACCGATCAGAGGGGCTCAGGGGTGGTTGTGTTCCTTAGGCGTTACCCAGTGTCTGCTATACGCCCGTTAGCTTTGGGACAGCAGTGGCGACAGCAGGCCGGAGAGCTGGGGGGGGCGGTCTTTCGGCATGCGGACGGGCACAGGGCCACTCCAGCCCAGCTGCTAGCGGTACTGCGCAAAGGGCTGGTCTCCCTGGGTGAGGACCCTCTCCTTTTTGGTACCCACTCATTTCGTATTGGGGTGGCGACAGAGGCGGGCGGAAGGGTTGGTCAAGGGAGGCTCTCGTGTCATTGGGAAGGTGGAGGTCAGATTGCTTCAGGAGATATGTCAGCAGGCGGGAGGTCACAGGGGGAAGCGAGTGCTAATTGTCTATTTTCTTTTTTCAGGTGTGGTGGTCGGCCCTGAGGAGGAGTTTGTGCGCATCTGGGTTGTCCGCCATTCTTTTGTAAAATGGGCTCAGCAGCAGGCTCAGCGGACTGCATTGGGGGAGAATTTAGGGCTGGATTTACGTCGGTATCAAGTTTGGTGGTTTGGCAAGGGTGGTATGCGTTGGGAGGAGCTGTTATCACGCTTACAGGGGGTCCGTGATGGGGGCCCCTGCCCGGATGTTTTGTGTCTGCATTTGGGGGAGAACGACATGGTCAGGAGGACGGGGTTGGACCTATTGAAGGTGATGAAACGGGATTTGTTAATTATTCTGTCGCAGTGGAGCGGCTCTCATATACTGTTCACAGGTTTTGTTCCGTGTCGGGTTTGGAGTTGGGCGAGGAAGCCAGGGGCTGTGGAGAGAGCGTGGCGAAAAGTTAATAAAGAGATGAGAATTTTCTATGTGGACAGGGGCATTACGTTCATGGAGCAGAAGGACTTGCGATTTCAGGATGCAGAATTTTTTAGGGATGACGGGGTCCATTTGTCGTTTGTAGGGATGGAGCTTTACCTCTTGCAGTTGAAGGACTCCTTGAGAGCGATGTTCCGAGAGTCGTAACGAGTTGGGGGGCAGAAAAAGGCCGGCTGGATTTTTCTGGTGGCGGCGATGAGAGTTTGCAGCCAACGAAACACGTGCGGATGGGCAGGATGGCAGGACAATTTGGGATAGTAGGGTGGGGGTACAGCAGCAGGTTGTGACGGGCAGGAAGGAAGATTGACAGTGTTCAGGAGGAGAACAAATGGGCAGGATTGAGAAGTAGCTAAACAAGAGTCGAGAGGGGTGGCAGGAGAACTTGGCAGGGAGGGGGGAGGTTGGGGTAGGGGAGGGGGGAGGATGGTGTGGTTAGGTGAACTTGATGTCTAGTGAGGCTTTAGTTTTGTAAGGCAAAGGCCAAGGGAAATTGTTTGTAAGTGCACCTGTTCCAATAAAGTGGCCTTTTACACACAGCAACAGTGTTGTGGTTCTGTGTCCTCCTCCCCAATGGGGTCCCTTGGGGGACCTGCCAAAGAATGAGGTCTCCCCCCCCGGGGTCTTTGGGGAGGGTGGTACGGCCCACGGCGCCGTGGGCAGTGTTTGAGCGTTTTTGGGCTCTGTGTGTGGGGGTATATATGGGGGCCATTTTGTTGGCCGGCCACCATTTTGTCAAAGGTGACACGGTGGCCGGCTCGTTTTGGGAGCAACTTTTTTCCCTCCCTCCCTCTTCTTTCCTTCTTTTCTTTTGTTTTGTTTTGAGGGTCTGTTTCGTTCCAGTGGTTATTTACTCATGTTTAATGGTCGCTGGATTCTGATCGGGTGCACATTTCGGGCTATTGTGTCATGGTGGCGTCGCTGGGAACAGGTGCGGATGGCGACGATGAGAGTTTACAGCCAACGAAACACGTGCGGATGGGCAGGATGGCAGGGCAATTTGGGATAGTAGGGTGGGGGTACAGCAGCAGGTCGGGACGGGCAGGAAGGAAGATTGACAGTGTTCAGGAGGAGAACAAACGGGTAGGTTTGAAAAGTAGCTAAACAAGAGTCGAGAGGGGTGACAGGAGAACTTGGCAGGGAGGGGGGAGGTTGGGTTAGGGGAGGGGGGAGGATGGTGTGGTTAGGTGAACTTGATGTCTAGTGAGGCTTTAGTTTTGTAAGGCAAAGGCCAAGGGAAATTGTTGGTAAGTGCGCCTGTTCCAATAAATCAGCCTTTTACACACAGCAGTGGTGTTGTGGTTCTGTGCCCTCCTCCCCAATTCATGTTCCATGGGCAAGCGAAAGAAAAGACGGACACCTACTTGCTTTTCCAAACCTCCTCGGGAAAAAACTAGTTTCCACGTTTTTTTAACAGCATTTTACAGAGTTAGAAATTTTGAGATATCTGCCAACAGGGATAATTTAAATGGATATTGAACAGAGATGAGTGGAACTTGGGGTTCCACATTATTTTCTATGGCCCCGTCTTCACGTTTTTAAAGCAGAGGTGAGATATGACCATTACATGGTTATTCATGTGAAGGGGCTGACATTTCCAGACAGTGAGCTCGTGTTGGCAAGCCACGTGGCAGTAAACTTTATTGTAGAGAGGCCGCTTCTATGCTAGAGCTGAAACTGTTCTGTGAAATGTGAAGGAAATGCGTGAGTGCAGTTTCCACACTTCTGAAGATAAAAATACTGTGCACAATGTTTGTATTCTAGAGAGGAAACCGTTTTTTATTCATGTGATGGTTGAATGCAAAATAATATGGCACATCTCTGACCATAATCTAACATGCAATTTTCATTTCTCCTATCTGTTATCCATGGAAACCTCTATTCTGTATGTATAAATTATGTATTTTGGTTGCATGGAGCAGTGCCATATCATGCATTTGATTTTAGTTTCTTAATTGCAAAATCGTGTTGCTGCAGTTGGTGGGGTATGATGTGGCTGGATCCCACAAGTTCTGCTTAAATGTGCTTGGGGACCAGTCATCACTGTCTTCGAATGGGAAGTGTTGAAAGGTGTATGGTACTGGAGGAAGAGTACATCAGTTTGAGGGATAGTATGTCTTTGATTTCTATAATATTTTTTGTCTCACCCAAATTTGATCTGGGATAAGTCGTCATTTTGTACAAATATGAGGATTTAACAAGTACCAGGTACAAGAGACAGAGTACATCGGTAGTCGTCTTGATTGTGCATGGGATTGCATACATTGGAGTCGATTATTTTATGTATGGAGGGGAGGGAGAGAGGTACCTTGTAACTGTAGGATAGGATATACGAGTGCTTCCCTATTCAGTCACCTTAAGGCATTGGTGCTAGGTTGTTGCATGAACTGGTGTTTTGCTGATAGTTTGGTACTACACCAGTGAATGAGTGTTGTGTTTTCAAAAGTTTCAGTGTGCACATACTGAAGGTTGGCGTCATTAGGTGCGGAAAATGTTGTGTTTGCTGTTTTTGCGGCTTCCAAAGAACCTGGTACTGGGTGCATATTTAGGTCCTTTCTTTGGTCGAGCACTTGGTCATGTTGGTTTGGCCAGCAAGTGTGGCTGGGTGTTGAGCATGTTGGAATGCTGGACTGCATTTTTGCATGTGCGTGAGAGAGCACAGTCCCTGTGGCCATTTCTGTGTTGCTTGTTGAAGATGGAGAAAGTGTGTTGGTTCGTCTTGTTTTTAGGGGCATTTTTGCATTGGATTGATGTTTGTCCTGTATGTAAGCAAGGAGAATGATTTAATGGCATTTAATGGGTGTAAGGAAACTGGATAGTGTAGTGACGTGATGTGTCTGTTTATGGATGTGCCGAATGGGCAAGCCGCAGAATTTTGAGTGTGAAGCTGGGTGAATATGATGATGCTTGGAATGCTGGTGTCCGTATACTGAAACAAAGTCCTGTGGCTGATTACTGTTGATATGAGAGTGAAGCCCTAGTAAGAGTAATCAGGCTGTAACCAAACAGATTAACATAAAATAAATAATTTACCTCCCACCCGAATTGCTCCAGACTCTAATTTGAAGTGCCGGCCCTACAACATCAGGTTCATTGAGACACAGCACACCTTTCACAGTGGTCGGGTTTATGCACACATAGGTAGCATATCTCAGAGGAGTCTAGTCTGGCGGGTCACGGAGAAACAAATAAGAATGGGCAGTACACAAACAGCCAAGAGGCATGTTCTGAGGGTCCACGCTGGCATGGCAAAGAAACAGGTTTGGCTGTGAACAACCAGCTGTAGCATATTCTCTCAGCGCTCCACCTAGAACCAACAAGAACCAGCGTATTTAATCAGCCATGGTATGTGCTCGGACAAGGCCACCCAGGGCATAGAGCCCATAGTACGAGGCAATATGACCAGCTGTAATATATGCTTCAAAGAGTTCAACTCACTGAGCAGGAAGTAATCCACAGGATTGGGAATTATGTAACTGTCTATTGTATGTGGTATGTGAAGTCCAATCAGAAGAGGACAGAGGGGCAACCCACAAGAACGTGCCATGCATGCTCACAGTCTTCAACAAGGAGCAGTGGGTGCATTACCAAATTGAATCGGCAATGCAACATTCCATGTTACGTGCTACAAACCAAGGCACAGTTTATGGTTTACAGCATCTGTTTGCAACTGAGGACAAAATCATAGGAGGAAGCAGCTTCAAAAGTCACTGAGTACAAAATGTGGGGTTCCCTCTGAGGGCTGCAGAGATGAAGCACTTCTAAGAGGTACCTTGTGTGCAATGCCGTAAAGGGAAATAGTTGAGGATGAATGAGGCTAAGTAGAAGGGAGTTAAGGGAAGAGTGTGGTTATAGGATTACAGGACTGAAGGACTGAGGTAGATAGGTTAGAGAACTGGGAATATTGGTTTACTTAGGAGCGTGTTGGTTGCATCTTTAGGAAGAAAAGG
The DNA here is from genome assembly GCF_031143425.1 of Pleurodeles waltl. Classification (NCBI taxonomy): domain Eukaryota; kingdom Metazoa; phylum Chordata; class Amphibia; order Caudata; family Salamandridae; genus Pleurodeles; species Pleurodeles waltl. The sequence continues at coordinate 155,978,165 of NC_090446.1, forward strand.
GTCAAAAGCCTTGTTGAAGGGATGAGCTTGCTTTCTATTAAGAAGCTAACTCTTCACTAACAGTTCATGACTGCTTGTTGTGTACTGATTTCGTCATCTCAGTGGCTGGATAACTAAAACTGGGGGACATTTTGAACCGCATGTGTTCGACAGTGCAACTTCAGTGGGAGCCTTTTTGAGTGGCGGCCATCTTGCCTGTTGCTCAGAAGAGCCAAACACACCCCTTCCAATCACATTTGTTGATACTGGCCAGAATCATGCTTTATTCTTCTGTACTGACCCATCAACTGATTGTGTTTTTATTTCATTTCAAACTCTGCTTCAAACTATTTCATCCACCCCTCTTTTGGGAATTCATTCAAGGGTTACGATGGAGGGTCTCCAAGCACTGCCTGCTGCGATTTACACATTCCTAAATAATTGTAAAAAATCTTTTACGTTTTTGAAGGAGGGTTTGAATTCACTCCATTGTGTTTCTGACTCTCACCCCTGCAATGGCCGTCTCTGCTGGACGCTCGATGATGAATTGACACCACACCAGCAGTTCTGCCTTATCACAGTCAGTAGAGGGAGAGTGTTTCAGGGCCCTGGCTGACATCCTTCAGTGGGAGGGGAATGAAAGGAAAACTCCCTAGGATCCTATTAGCAAAAATGACAAAATGCTTGGAAAATATGTTTTCAGCTGTAGTAGAATTTCGGGGAGCAGAGGGGAGGATCCCTCAACTTGAAAAATGAAATGCTCATTTATCCAGGCAGATACAATCGCTCCTCTGCTCACTCCCTTACGTTTTACTTTACGGTTTTGTTATTTTACATTTATCAAGAGTCTTTATTCCTCAGATGCTAGTCTGCACGTGCAATGTGAAAACGTCCATGCTTTTTTTCCAAATGAGTAGCCCGTAGATGCATTCGTGATTCTCTCTGTAGTTAAAATGTTTTCTCAACAGATGTATAAGGAACCATGTACTTATATTAACTTTCCCAACCAATATTTTGCCGAAATTAAAAGAAACTGGTCTTGACGTGGGAGAAGTACAGGAAGGGATGCGTTAAGACCAACTTTCTATTCATTCATAACGCTATTTTGCAATAAGTGGCAGGAGGCGGACTAAGTGCATAAAAAGCTTATTTTCAGTACTTCAGTTAAACTTTTTTTTTTTTTAAATCCAGAAGAAGTCAAAAATATCCAAACAACTCCCACAGAAGACGAGTCAGTAAGTTAAAATCTTCAAAGGGGTTTGTTGTGTATTGATTCTAAGTTTCAAATTTGAAATCCTGGAGGAATTTAATTCTTAAAATGGCAGGTGGGTGTCCTTTTAACGTTTCACCTGAGATAGTGCATGCTCTGTCAGTTGTGAGACATTTTGTTATCTTACAGGGGCTTAGATATGCCCATTATGTACCAGTGGTTGGCTTCATCATTATTCTCATTTCCTTGCTTCTCTTGGGTCAGAGCTTGCTGGCTTCACTTCCTCTTTGTGGGAGTGTCCCTTTCTGGAGCATGGCCCAAGTACTGCTTCCGCGTTCGATTGTGTAGCATTCCACTGCTTGTGCTTTTGGAGGTACTTTTTTTTCATTTACGTGCAGCAGTTAAAGTGTTTGCAGGCCTCCTCACCCCATCCAGCTCCGTGTTGTTGCTTACCCTGTAGGTTGTTGCCCCATAGAATAATGAAAGTAATAAATGTACAAAAGTAGAATATCTGGGTGAAAGATTCTAATTTAGACATGATGGTAACTGCAGTATCAAATACTTTATGTGATACCCTTGGAGTGAGGGGGTGGGATTCGAGTTACCAGTAACTTTCTATTGGTGCTGGACCTGTAGGTGCCACTACAAAAGCCAACGTTACACATTTAACCAACTTCCAAAAAATTAAACCTGTGCAGCTAGAAGCAGGTCTTTGATTTACAGGTTACACACACATGCACATCTTTGTAAGGGGTGTCCAACAGTCTGAATTAGCTGGCGATGGAAAATTGTCTGTTAGATGTGGAAGCATGCTGTGTGATATGTTTGTCAATCAAGGAAGAGTATTGTGTTACAAAATATACCAGACTATGATCTAGAAGTTATGAAAAAACTGATTAACTCTGCACATTACAAACAGCTGCCTAGAAATCTGACTCCAGATATTTGTAAAGAAATCCACGCATTGACAGTTAACGGCCTTAATGACTCATGGACTGGTACTAAAGAATTCACATTTCTCAAAATAAAATATTAAACAATTCCAACCTTTTATACACTTCCCAAAATATATAAAGATAAATCTAAACCACCAAGACGACCGATTGCTGCAGGATGTAACTAAATCCTCCAACCTTTAGCCAAATATGTAGAAGTTTTCAACAAATCAAATCAGTTACCAAAGATAGTACAACCGCAATCGTCCAACAAGAAGGTGAATGTTTTTTACAACACACGCGATTTATTAGTCACGATGGACACAGAAACATTTCATAGAAAAAAGCTCTTGAAGTTATACACTTGGTCCTGGAGACCCTCACTCAACCACATAAAATGCCTACTTCCTTCATTGCGTCTTGTGCCGTCATTGCACTAGAACTGAGCTATTTCATTTTTATTGACATGTTCTATGCTCAAACAAAAGAAGTAGCAATTGGAGCTAATTTTGCCCCAGACAAATATCCATGTTGCTTATTTTGAGGATACAACTTTCTTTAAGCCTCTAACCCGTTTATGATTCACATTCACAAATGGCTCTGGTACATTGGTCACGTTTTCCTCATCTGGAGGGAGCTAGTAGAGAGATTACAAGCATTTAATAGTTGTCTCAATAGCCAACCAACACACTTACAATTTACCTTAGAATATAGTAACAGTCAGATCAATTTGGATCAATGTCATGGATCTCACTGTAAAAGAAAATGCCTCTCGTAGACTCTACACGCCTTTCTACCAAACATACAGCACATAATACCATGCTTAAATCTCAGTGTCATCACCCAAGAAACCTAAGGGACAACTTACCCTTAGGGCAATTTATACAGATTAGATGCAGCTGTACAAAGAAAATCGACTACTTTAACAAGGCTAGAATGTTAACATCTAAATTGGTAGCTAGAGGTTACCCCTATTGTCTAGTAAAAAATCTATGGAGAGGACTTGGTACAACTATTAGGATGCTCTCCTCAAAGGAAAAGAAAAAGACACTGCCTCACTTTTGGCTTGTGTGACTAATGTAGATTTTCTTAGTTTTATGACAGAAAGTCTTAATTTTATTAAAGACACGGAGGCGAGTATTATGCATTTCTTTCCTTACTTTATTTGAATAGCAGCAGTCAAGAAACATACTACAAATCCCAAGAGGTGAAGGAAAAAGAGCCAATGGGAACAAAAACGTAGTGATAACATGGTAACCAATCAGAATGCATATATGGTATTATGACATCACTTGACTGCGAACAGCCCTCTTTTCTTGCGTGATAAGTCAAACAGAACTAAATAGAGGAAATATGGAAAATAGAATAAGAATAGCCATGATAAAGGACAATAAGTCAGAACAAAAGTTCAAAAATCCAGGGAGCCGAGGATGGTCCGGGAAGACAGGATCAGCAGGCAATCCAACTCTTGTAGAAGACGATGAACTTTGAAGCCTGGAATTCCAGGCAAAGGATGATGCTTTAAGTGGAAGGTTGAGAGGTGGACGATGATGCTAAAAAAGGGGGGAAGAAACAACGATTAAACAATGTGGTGGGATAATACTTGCCTCCGTGTCTTTAATAAAAGTAAGACTTTCCGTCATAAAACTAGGAAAATCTACATTTTATGTCAAGACCGGAGGCTCCTATTATGTGAGTTCAAAGCATATTAATTATATTCAATTAAATGTTATCAACAGGTTTGCAATAGAAAACCTTAAATACATTATCATTAGACCAGTCTGCAGATCTAAGAATATCCTCTAAACGGGAACCCGCCCAGAAAGCTTTAGAAGCCGTAGCTCCTCTGGAAGAGTGAGCCCCAAACATGGAGGTGTCAATACCCGCCAAGGACATAATTAATTTGACCCAACGAGCCAGAGTCGTGGCAAAAACAGAATTATGAGGTTTTACAAAGGAAATAAGAAGTTGGGATACAGAGAGCATTCTTAAATCTGCAGTCTTTTGTTCGTATACTTTTAAGCATTGTCCAGCACATAACTTAGGGTGATCTGGAAAATAAGGATACCAAACCGAAGTTAAATTTGTCTTAGTTCGACGAACCACAGTAAACAATACTCCAGATAGAGTAAACTGGTGATTAGAAATGTCTAAAGCTTTAAGATCAGAAAGGCATTTGATAGAAATAAGACATAACAGCATTGTCAAATTAGCAGATAATATTTTCAAGGAAAGCATGATATTATCAAGCCATGACAAGACGAATTTTAAAACTACATCAACGTCCTATAATTGTTTGTATTTGGGCAACAGAGGATTAGAAAACTTTACTCCCTTCAAAAGACGGCAAACAAGAGGATGTTCTCCCACTGGTTGGATGAGATAGCTGATCTATATAGGTTAATGGTACGAAAGGCTTTGCCTTTGCTGGCTTCGGCAGCTAGGAAATTGACAATAAAAATCACATCTGCTGAAAAGGAATCAGTGTGTTTTCCCAAACACCAGTTGTGCCATAAAGACCAGGCCTATTTGTAAGCTTTCTTGGTCCCTGGAGCCCAGGATTGTGTGATGTATTGTGAAGCTTCTGACAAAATGAGAGGGAGAGACTGGGAATTCCTGAGATTTTCCATGCTGACAGAGTCAGGAGGTTGTCCAAAATGAGGGTGTGAGGATGGTGAAGCGGATCTAACAAGAGGTTCGGGAAAGAAGGAAGAAGGAAAAGAAAGTCCACTGAAAATTCCAATAGGGTTGGAAACCAGATTTGCGATTGCCAATATGGAGCTATGAGTACCAAAGTGGCTTGTTGTCGTTTGAGTTGTGCAAGCACCCTGCTGATCATGAGAAAGGAGGGAAAGGCGTAATTGAGGGCGATAGACCAATCCTGTAAAAAGGCATTGGATGCCGCCTGTAGCCACTCAGTAGAGTTGGGGTGAGGAATGTGGCATGGGTCAAACATTGGTAAACCTTCAGAAACCAAGAGAGTCATGGGCTTAGAAGTGTCAAAGGAGGATAATCTGTTTGTTTTTTAAGGAAGGGGGGATAAGGAACTTCCGTTATCCTTATTAAATAAGTTAATCTCTGAATCCATGTTGGGCATGTCGTCATCCGTATCAGGGATGGAAGTAATGAGAATAGGAGGTATAATATTTTTAGATTTAGATTTACGTTTTAAAGATGATTTGACAACATCCAAATTTTTATTCTCCTTAGTAGGAGCCTTGTGAGGAACTGCGTCCTCTGACATGTATGAGGAAACCTCACTCACCTTTAGCACCACTTTTTGTAATTTCTTGGGTTGTTTAATGGGTGAAAGGCGCTGACTGCTTTCCCCCACAGCGTGGGCCGAAATCGTCTTGGTGATCATGTTAGAAATTGAAGATTCCAAATTTTTTGATAATTTTTTAATAGAACAGGAAACTGCCTGTTGTACAGAGCTATTGATAGAAGAATTAAGCTCTTGTCTGATATCATTAATATCATAAGGGGCATCCTGCCCTAAAGGAGAGCTGTCAATCTCCATCCTGTAATATAAAATTGAACATGCAGTGAAAACCTCTGAGGAAACCAGCAAAAAAGGGGTTAAAATTGGAAAGGGAAGGCTGAAAAACAAAGACTTCGCCTATGGGTGGTACTTGAGGAGGGGAGGAAGGGAGGAGGGAATCTCAGAACCTGAGCTGTCGCTTGAGAAGGAAGGAATGAGCGACTAGCACAGGTAAGGAAAACACGCCAATTAAAAAAATAGACGGTGCGGAATGGAAACAGCTCCTAGCGCTTCCTCAGACGCTGTAAATTTTGAGGAAACAAGAGAAACCATTGGAAAGGGAGCGCTAGGAGCAGCGCTCGGAATATGCCTGCGGCAACGTGCCGGCTGGGGACGAAAACGTCAGAAACACGGTACAGTATAATCTGCAAGTACAAACAAGGCAATAATCCAAATATTTATAAATACAGTGAAAAAACAAGTAAATGTTAAATAAGGAAAATATGAAGGTACTTAACTTGAGTGCGAGCAGCAAGAAAAGAGGGCTGTTCGCAGTCAAGTGATGTCATAATACCATATATGCATTCTGATTGGTTACCATGTTTTGACTATGTTTTTGTTCCGATTGGCTCTTTTTCCTTCGCCTCTTGGGATTTGTAGTATGTTTCTTGACTGCTGCTATTCAAATAAAGTAAGAAGAGAAACGCATAATAGGAGCCTCCGGTCTTGACATAAAATTAAGGTACAGACTCCAATAACATTGGAAAAAGCATTAAAAAAAAGTGGCACTTATTAGACTCATACTTATAAGTTGGACAAACCAATGTTTGCACTTAAAAGAGGAAAGAACTTGAGAGATAATCTAGTGAAAGCATAAAAAGAGCATTAAAAACAGTCAATCGTCCAACTTTGTAGTCCGAACCCTGTTGTAGGCCACTTCCGATGTGCTAATTGTATAGGCTGCAATTTCACATATACAACCAGAAGCTGGGTTCTGAATGGCAAAGAATGGCAGTTAAAACATTTTTCATATTGTGCAACTAAAAATGTAATATTCTGTATTTAATAGTCCATGCAATTTGAAATATATTTGTAAAGCCACACAGGAACTCTGATGCAGAACCCTCCAGCGCCAATCAAATACCTGCTGCAATGTACCCAAATGTGCACACTGGAGGAGCCTTATAAAGCACTGAATCATACTGACACTTATATTAAATGGTTTGTACCAGAAGTCGTCACCAGCTCTTTAAGAATTCATGATGTGGATTGAGTACTCACATCAAAAGCAGAACAGATGGGGCTGGCTGTGTGACTCGGTAAGGAATGGCCTCAATCAACCAACTGAATGGTATTCACTCTCTTCCTTAGGAGTCTTCTCTTTGACTATGGACTCTCTGTTACTTCAATTACAAGCCTTATATGCGCCTCAGTGCCGCCCTCTCCTTTTTGTTCTCATATTTGATTGGTTCCTTTTGAATATATTTGTGATATTGTTTAATGTTGTTGACTTGTGTACATCACTGCAGTCGGAAGTCATTATGTTTAAGCAGACTACCCTTCACTACTTGCCTATTTGAATTCCTAACCAATATGGCGTTGCCAGCCGGCATGTTTTATGTATCACCTTTTCTACCCAGATAATTTATACCCATCCGAGCAGCTTACTTCCACCCGTCCATTGTGCTCTCTGGGTTAGTAGCACATGTTAATAACACAGTCTGTACAGAATGAGCGTAGTATCCTATCCATTAAGATGGCAGCCGAGTAAGACACTGTAAATCTCTTCGGCTGTGACACGCCTATGTCCCTTGATTCATTTGGGAAGTTAGGACTGTTGGCTACTCCATCCCCTCTTACCAGCAGTGTGTGGGTGAGATATTCATTTTGTTTACTGTGTGCACTGCATAGTGCTGACCCATTGTCCAGACTTGCATTGGTCTATTTGGTATTTTCGTTTTCTTCAATGTAACTTGGACTTTGTGATCTTAACTCAAGTATTCGTTGTAAGTCATCTTTCAGTGTAAGCACTACATGGATGGTTCACTAGTTTGGTGGCTTACTATATAGGGTTGTATTCATGTTCTTTACTCTATAGGTCATTTCCTACTACATGCATCTATTGGATTTCTGGGTAAGCGATCAGTCGCCTCATGAGTTATCCCTGTGGTTGGGTTTTATTGTTGATATTATTTCTGAGGGACTTTCATGTCTGAGCTTCACACCACTAGTTTGTGTGGAGTTTGTGCATTGTCCTGCCAGCATGCTGTTTCTTTGTGTGGTGGATTCACATCATGAGACCAGTGGAAGTGTAATTCTTTCATATCCTTTTCATTTGTCTTTTCTTTTGTATATACTTACTGAATTTGTGTAACATGTTTTTACATTCGGTTTAATTTATTTTGTGTCCTTAAGTGATGTTAAACTCGACACTTTGTAGTGATTAGTCGCCAGGATACCAAAACGTCCACCTACATGCACCAACAGCCTCTTCAATACGGGCTTTTGAGTCATTGAATAGCGAAAGATTTCAAGTGAAGACATAAGGACTTAATTAATAGGTTAAGTTGTCATCCGTGCTGTCTATGTTCTCTACAAAAACTCTTTTCTGTACGTTTGTATCCAGTATCACAGCCAAGGTGTGCTGGTTTATGTGATCCAATGATAGAATGCATTTATGTTAAATACATTCGAGTTGTTTTCACATTAATATATATGATTAAGTATTTCTACTATTTATATTAATAGCCATGGATTGGATATATCAGATACCATTCGAAGAGCCAAGTATCCTAACACAAGTGGATCTGGCATGGTGATTATATAGCGTTGTTATCAATCACCTAGTGATTTATTGTGTAATTACTCCTTCAGGAGCCATCATTTCAGTTCAATATGCTTAAGGGTTAAGAAAAAGCCTTCAAAGACAGCTGACAGATAGGCACCTGCACAGCGTCCATTTGGAGGAGAAGGGATGGGAAGCTTTGGCAAAACCAACAGCTTAGTGCCTGCATTTGAAAGGTGAGACCTATTGGCTTTGCCAGTGTTTGTTTTATGTCTGATGTCTTGATCACCCCTTCTCTTCACCCCTGTTGACCAGATTTGAATTCCCATAAATTGTGTTGCTGTTAAAAAGGGGGAATTCTGAAGTATTCTGTTTGCCATTTATCAGAGTGCAATATGATCTCCTCCATATACTTAACTGAACATATACCCAGTAGTACAAGAACCTGATCCCATTCATTTATTTGATGCAAGAGCATTTAGCTTTACACATCAGGAGAATCCCTGTGTGGTCCAGTCATAATCATATGTCAATCAAGTGTTCTGCATTATGTTCCAAAGGACATGGACATATTTTCAATTTTGGGGAGACATAGTTTAAGAACCCACAAAGGCCCAAATCACAGTTTCACAGTGGAGCCTCATTACATGTTAATACAGCAGAACAGCAGAAGCCTACAACAGCAGAATACTGTTAATGCTCTAATCAAAATAATAAGAGGGTTGATGCATAGGATCAGGACTATCTAAGTGTTCTTAAGATCTTGTGAGTCTTTGTAAGAGTGAGTTTAAAGCCAATTGAAATAACTTACACGAGACAGGATTCAAGATCAATCCTCTCGGTTTATCAAAATGAAAATCAATACAGAAAGCAAAAAAGGAATATAAGGGCGCAGAGTCTGAAGCAAATTAAAAGCAAGAACCAAATCTAAGCAAATAAACAGGCTAGCATAGAGTTTGCTCTCTAAGCAAGTGCAGAAAGCTCGGTCGCATCACCCAAAAAATCATCTTTTATAGGGTTTTAAGCAAAGAAGCCACACACTCAGTATGGTGAGGCCTGACATAATAGGCTGGATTAACTACTATACATTCAAGCAAACCAATCATTATTCAAATACTCAGGATACATCAAATAAGATAGATCCAGCAAACACCTACTTTGCTGCATGTTATTAAAGAGGCGCGCATAGGCAAATAAGGGAATGACATGACATTTATAAAATACCGAAATATAATGGACGGTTCAACTAATGTATGACCTCTAGGAAAGACTTGAGCAAAGGACCTTGAATGCTACAAAGGCATGAACATCTTGAGTTTGGCTTCTTCACGAGGAAGGCACATTAATACTTATATATTTTGCATACTAAAGAAAACCATGAGTGAAGCTTCTGTTTCGCTGATTTTCTGAAGTGGGAAAGGGCACACAACACATGCACGTAGAGGAGACTCGTTCTCATAAAATAAAAGTATGCATTTCTTTCTGCAAACGAGATCAGGTGTCCGTGCAAGACAACTTCGGCCTAGTCGTGCAAATTGAAGCACAACTAACATTTGCATTATTTTTCTAATTAATATAAAGCTCCAACTCTACCACAGCACAAGTCAAGCGGCAATACAAGTTTAACACCAATGCACAGCAAAAGATCACATAACTGTACATCAGCACAGCAACCAACTAACACAATACAACGCAAGAGAACCACAGTAGGACTGGACAAATCTTGGCTCCTCCAAATAATCCAGCTTTGACCAGGATTACTTCACAATCTATTGTCTCATCACCATTTCTGTGAGAAAATGTTTGGAAATTGAGGAGCAGTTTCACAACAAAGTCAAGACCACTTCACTCCTGCAGCATTACATATCTGGCTCCAGGTCACAGGCCAGCACTGAAACAGCAACCATCAAAGATACTGATGATGCCCTTCAGATACCAGATTTTGAAACCACTGAATCTACATTCTGCTGGACTCTGAGGAGTTCAACTCTGTAGATCACCATGTTCTAGTTAACACTACGACTCGTCAGGTGGGACTCAATACTACCATCAGTCAGTGGTTTCAGTTGTACCTAAAAAGGAATATGTGACAGAACAACGAGGTCCTAAACAACTATAGCCTAAACCACTACTGCTAAACAACTAAAAAGTCTCTACAACTAAGTACTGAACAACTACTGTCTGAACAACTACTGTGTCTGAATAACAATTGCCTGAAGAACTAATATATATATATATTCTAAACAACTAATAAACCATAAAAACCAAAAGGAAAACCTTACCTTAAAATTAGTTGTTCAGGCAATTGTTATTCAGACACAGTAGTTGTTTAGACAGTAGTTGTTCAGTAGTTAGTTGTAGAGACTTTTTAGTTGTTTAGCAGTAGTGGTTCAGGCAAGTAGTGGTTTAGACCTAGTTGTTCAGGATGTTTCCCCCTAAAAAGCACCCAGCTAGTCTAACTGAACCCATCCAGGCACCAGTGTCATTCCAAAGGCTCCATCGTCTTCCTTGTGATCTTCAGCCTCTACATGGAATCATTGCCAGTTCTAATGGCCAATAAGGACTTTAACAGCCACCAGTACACTAACAATGCTCAACTCTTCCTACACCATATTCCTAACATAGGATTGCTTGATGTGAGCCTTACTTCACTCCTGGCTACACCTGCTTTGCAAAGCCTGCCACACGCTGAACCTAGTAAAATCAATTTCTCATTATCCTTAATACCAAAAAGCAGGACCAGGCCCATAGTTAACTACATGAAAAGAACATGGGTGGCTTTAGACCCTGACTCATCAACTGCATTAAGTCCATGGGCACAGCTTTCAGTCTCAAAACTAATATCTCAAATAAGACAAAGACCTCCAGGCAGCAACTGCGATGGCCTCAGAACAGTCACAGAAGGGCTGGTGATTTTTTCCTCTTGATAGAACCAAAACCAAAATACAGCAACTCAATAGCACAACATATAGCCTTCCATCCACCCCAAATCTACCTCCTCCACCCATTGACTTGCACAGCTTGCATGAAGTGTACATTTACTATCTAACCACCATTACAATCCAAGCATTTTGTTATGTGCACGTGCACTTTGTGGGGTTTCATACATGAAATGGGGACTGCACTTTGTAGGTACATAGTGTATGTCTGAGGAACCCCAGGAAGTCACCTACCTAAATACTGAGCTCTAGCACATCCATAGAGTTGCATTGTGTACAACTACTGCAGTCAGTATTTACTATAAATGGAACACTGACACGTGGCCTGCTATTGCCTAATGATGCAAGTTATGCCTTTTTTAGTGAGGAATATGAAATAAAACCTGATTCAACATAGATATTTTTAAAATGTTCTTTATTGTTCCTTTAAAAATAACAATATATTAAGGGGAGAACAAAAAAAGAAAAGAAACACTACGTTGCACAACATATTTCAGCACAGCGCCAAAATCGCAGGGGAAAACAGAAAGGAATACGAATCGAAGTTCACGTGAAGTGAAAAGTCCAATCAGTATGTGCAATTAGAGACAATGCGAAATTCGGCAGCAAGGTTAATGTTAAACGTTGTTAGCTGCTTCTATCAAAAGGAGATTGTTCTCTATGGACGTGAGTGAGTGCATGCCATTATTCAATTTATATGTTTCCTCAAAGTGATTATACTTTGATTTTTAGAGCAAACAAATTAAATAAATCTTGAAACAACTGACCTTCCATAGAGTTCTTGATCCATTCAAGCATTCACTAACTGGTTTACCTATCATTAGCTCAACGAAGACCCCCACCACCACCACAACTAAATGGGGATGGACATGGAAAAGATTTGCAGGTCAAACGGTTTTCTATAAACAGATGCCCCAGAGTTGATATTGGTTATCTTGACCAATAAAATAAATGTGAAGCCCCTTCCTGTGAGCACCGGGGCATCTAGATTGAGCCAGAACACTTATGTTGCAGTTTAGTAGGTTAACAGACCGACTTATAAGGTTGAACTCTCAAATGTTAAAAATAATTTTAAAAAATTGAATTATATTTACATAAAAAGGAATGTTACAAAATGTTTACATTCAAAAAGTTTATTAAAATAGGGTAGCAAAATAAAAAATATGTTATATTTGTGGATATTTTTAAAACATTAAATTAAATGTTTTAATATTTTTAACTATTTAAAATTATCTAATTTAACCTAACATTATTTTCTATGAGGGTTTTATTTAAGTCGCTATACCCATTATTTTCTATGGAAGAATATTGCATTAACAGTGGTTGGCTATGTTTTTTTCTGGACGTACTCCTGCTCTGACCTGGAGTATATTTAGTTCTGTTTTGTGTCCTTTTTGGCTGTAATAACTGTAGAAGTGAAGTTTGTGAATAGGACTGAATTTATCCTTTAGTGTGGGTGGGTGCACATTCCTCCCTAAAGCCTTCCTTAACCCTCTCTTAACTTCTTACTCTTCCCTTTAACCATATCCATTAGTAGTATTTTTAATCTCTCCCCACCCACATGCACTACTAAAATGTATACTTATGTGAGTGGAGACTCTGTAGGCGGGTGGAGATCTCCACAAAAAAAAGATAGGACGTAGGTCTGTGAATAGCATTTTGTAGTACACGACTAATGCTACTGTAGATCAACTAAATGTGCTACAAAATGCAGCTTGTGGCTAAGCCCTAATGCTTCGGTGTCTAGAGGTTGCCTTTTCAATCTGTACATCCTGAAACAAATACTCGCCTTCCTTTTCTTCTCACAGAGGATTCTCATTGAAAATGCTTCTATAGAATCCCGGGTAGGGTCTTGTAAATCAGTTTACCTAGGGTTTCACAGGAAGAGCATTCATAGACGACAGTTGATTCAAAACACCACTGCAAGACTTAACGTTAACTTACATAAGTATGAGGGCATATCCACCTATCGGAGCCAACTCCACTAGCTTCTGGTTCATAACTGGATTACCTTTAAATTAATATATATGGCATACAGGTTATACAATAAGTTGTGTTTCTACTTGTTGACAAGGGAATTCATAAAATATATTCTTGTACGAGATTTATGATTTTAAAAGCAAGATCTTATTGTCATTCAGGAAATATGGAAAGGGAGAGCCTTTGGATTCTAAGTCACAGAGATGTGGAACAGTATTACCCCAGATCCCTCTCTCCTTCGGTTTTAGGAAAAAGCTGAACAATTGACTATTTTTCCAAAAGACATAATTGAAAAAGTTGTTACCCATAAGGATATTTACTGCCACCGCCCCCCAACCACCATCTTACTTCATAGTTGTCCTGGTGCCGAGTTTGCAATTGCAGTCTCCACACCTGGACCTCCTAGGCCTGCGAAATAGTGCAATACCTGGAGTGAAGGAGACCTATATCTACTGGCACCTGCCCAGGTGCCCGGTTCCCATTTGTGAATGGGCGAAAACAGTTCAAAAAGATTTTCCTTGTTTTAAAGTTTTCTAGCATTCGTGAACACTACGAGTACTATAAAAACATGTTGCCTGAGTTCCAGCCTTTTAACAAAAGTATTGCGAATCAGCTATTTGAATCCCTCCCAGCTTTTGTAAACATCGAGAAAGAGAAAAACATTTCCTGCTTGCCCAACTGTGTGTTTTGGAGGGATTTTCTCAGCCCACTGCCTCGTGTGGGGTTGTGTTTGCACTCTGTAGCTTGTCTAGCAGTGCTCCAACCATGCACAAGGTAGAGGAGTCGGTCATGCCCAATAATTCCACGATGTCCATGGGCTTTGGAAGGAGGGGTGGGTACTTACCAGTCCTCACTTGGCTCAAAAGTGGGGATTTTGACCTGTTTGCCTTGCCTAATGGTAGGGGTATGTCATGCCCTGTTCCGGCTTGCCAGCTAGGGCAAGTAGGATTTTGTACCTTATCTGCCCTGCCCAAAGGTGGAAAGAGAGTTTTTTGCTGTGTCTCACCTCGTCTCTCCAAGGGTAGGGAGGTCTTGGTTGATCCCAACTCCTTTGCAAACGCAAGAGTGGGGAATTGGAAAAAATACGAAAAGTGTCCTGAGATAGTGGTCAGCTGCCCTGAAGCCTATTCCCAAAAGCAAACAGGGCACGATGGCAGATGATAGCTGCCCCAAGCTCCCTTGACCCTCAAAAAAATGATGGTGCAGAAGGCCGGCAGCAGTAAACAATTATCTCAGGTTACCAAACACCAACAGAACACTCGGACAGCAGGGACCCTCTAAAGAGTGAGGGTGAAGCCCAGGCCAGCCAGCAGCCCCCTGTGGCCATGTCGACAAATATCAACCACTCACTGAGGCAGATGTTTGCTGCCTTTGTCGCCCAACCCTTAAACCTGGGCAAGATAAAACGATAACACACCATTTGGCAAAGGAAGGGGGTCTACACTTGTAGCCACACTTGAGTAAGTCAGAAGGGCAACAAAAACCCCCTTCAAAATCTAAATAGTGTTTGTATCCATGTTCTAAATATATCCGCCTACTAGCAACCACCATACCTTTAAATCTATATGTGATGGTTAATGTTTTTAATTGTGTTGTTTTGCAATCACTTGGTCTCTGTGCTTAAGAAACGCATGTATCGTTTTATCCTTTTGTGTGGCAAATGCAGCAGCTCTGCATGGCCAGGCCCATTGACTTTGCTACTGAGTCTGTCTTATTGTTTTGTGAACATTGATTGGTAAGTGTAAGGACCACTTGTTCTTTAACAGTATGGGCCTGATTACAACTTTGGAGGAGGTGTTAATCCGTCCCAAATGTGACGGATATACCACCAGCCGTATTACGAGTTCCATAGGATATAATGGACTCGTAATACGGTTGGTGGTAAATCCGTCACTATACCGTCACTTTTGGGATGGATTAACACCTCCTCCAAAGTTGTAATCAGGGCCTATATGTTTACTGTCCTGTACTCCCCTTTTTCATCATTTTTAACCTGTGGTTCAGGGACATAAAGAGGCAAATACAACACTGGAGCATGTATACCGCGCCCTTGTTTTTTGCATAGTCCTTCAAAATAGAATGAAAATACAACAAACCACAAAAAAACACTGAATGAATATGAACATCATGTGTCCGGAAAATGTGGTACTCTGTAGTTCTTGAATCCTTTGGAAGTCGCTTAGGGTTATTTGAATGTTATTTTGTTAAGGTGGCTGGATTTGGGTACTTCGGTCCCCACCTGCTTAATACCTTTGGAGCCCTTTGAATAACGTGGACCATATTTGAACACAAAGGGGAATGGCAAAGGCCTTTTCATCAGTACAGCTATCAGTCCTGCAGCAGGTGTAGGAGCAGAGAGTTCCTCTGCATCCAAATATGACAACTTAATCGCAGCGTCAAAAGGCCCATTGCCTTTGCTTGCACTGGGGCCAGTGCACCCATGCCACACCGTTGGTCATTTCCCCTCGTTTGGTTCCTATTGGTTGAGGTGGGCAAAGTTATCACGAATTCATAAATATGGTTCTTAATTGACTGAGGTGTGATCTTAGCTGAAGACTGCACATCTGTAATCCCGAATAGCAGCATAAATACCTGTTACTGCAAGTATCCCCATTATGTTCTATGATAAACATCGAAAAGCCAAACCTGCTGATATTTTGTGGGGAATAATGCCCAATATTTATCAGGACACATAGATTTTGTTGCGATAAGCACCAAAATCTGCTTGATTAATTCCAAACCAACTGAATCCGTTTTGGTCAGGTGTGATAAATATTCCCTCAGTTACTGGGCTGCTCATGTGATGATCATGCCAAGAGTGCTGTGGCATGGGTGGGGTTGAGGGCATCAAATTTCCAGGGCCCATCTCCAGATGGCTACTCGTCTTCCACAGCTGACAGGTCAGGGGCATCAGACAGGCCTGTCTGCAGCAGGAAATCCAGGTCTGGATTTGCTGCAAAGTACGTGCGAGGGGCACCATATGTCCCTGGGACGAGATGTTGGTGGTTGTAATACCACCTATATTTGGCATTTAGGGCCAGATTTACAAGGTCCTTGCACCCCTTACTGCCATATCCGCTAATGGGCCACTACCATAGCACCATATTTACAAGGTGGTGCAAACAAGGTTTGCGCCCCCTTGTAAACCCTTTGCGCCACATCATGCATAATATATGCATGATGTATGCAAAGGGGGATTTCTCTTGTTTGAGGGTCGCTAAAAATGGCGTAATGGAATCTACAAGATTCCACTGCACCATTTTTAGCATAATTTTTAACGCCTGCTTAAAGCAGGTGTTAAAATGAGTTTCCCATTGATTTCAAATGGCCTCTTAACACTATACTGGATTGGTGTTATTGTTTTTTTGCACTAATCCAGTATACCATTACAATAGCATCACAAAAATGACACTATTGCCCCGAACATGCACCATGGTGCACTGTATTGTAAATACAGAGCTACCATGGTGGCGTTAGGGGATGCAAGGGGGCCGCAAGAAACGTGGTGCATCACTTTTGATGCGCCACTTTCTTGCAACTATGGCCCTTAGTGCTGCAAGAGGCAACCAGTCCTGTGTGTGGGGTGAGTTCTCCCAATGTATGGTGGTTCTCCTAGAAGGTAGTGAGAGTGCAAGACCATCCCGACGGCGGACTCCCAGTGGTAGTTCCTTAACATAGTTGAGGAATGCTACGACGTGTCGCAAGTCCACCGTATAACCCAATACGTCCAACAGGGTGTCTGTCACCTCCATCCAGAACAGCTGGACAGTGCGACATGTCCAGGCCAGATGCTAGACATTTGCATAGTCCTCACCATACCTAGTTCATTAGTGAGGTCTAGTATTATTTACCTTGGCCCGTTTAGCAAGTATGGAGTAAGTGCAATGCAAACATTTTAAAAATAATCATTTATGATGGTGATTCAAGGAGACTTCTTTGGTCTGCAATCAACAGAAGCGCCACTGGGCCACTGTAATGGTGCCTCCTCTAGCTTGTTCTCAGACCCCTCACACACAGACTGCATGTTGCAGTTGATGTGTCAAGCATAGTGAATAGAGTCTGGAGACCCAGCAAGTGGCATCCGTAGACTGAATGAAGAGGCTTAATGGGGGGAATTCCGTTAATTTCTCTCTTTCCAGGCCTTGTGCCTCAACCTGGCATAAATAAACAAGTGAAATGGAGTGATCCTATAGGTTGATTTCATGTGCTCTAATGAAATGAACATCTCCTGATCGTACAGTGCTCCAAAGTCACGCCTTGTCCATTCCTGCAAGGTGCTACACACCAGTTCCCCGTGGTTAAGGGCAGAAACGGATTCTGGAACAATGGGGTTGCTGGGGAGTATAGGGTCGAATTTCTCAATCTAGGGTCAGTTTCATCCCCGCCCAACAACTCTTGCCACTAGATCTCCCTAGGATTGGCGTGCACGCCCTGAGGTAGAAGTGCCAGGTGGGGCAGAGGGGATGCCGTCTGTCGAGGCCTGGTTTAAGGTATGGTATTCTAGCTTGTGGATGATACCAGTATTGGGCGTGCTGCAATTGAACGACCAGATAATACAGTTGGAAATCGGGGACTTCCAACTCCCCCTTCTTGCAGGACAGTATGAGCGTTTTCCTGCTAATCATAGGACTGGGTGACTCATCATGAGGGTCTTAGGCTTAATTATGAGGGCCATGGAGAGGGTAGAGATTGTTTACTGCACCTGGTAAATAATGGCACAGAGGGCTGTCATAAATACCTCCTAGTTAGACAATTATTACAAGTGCATTGCTAAAATCGGATCCCTCTGCAAACACGTGTTTGCACAATACAAATTAAGAGCTGGGTGATTGATACCACACTGTAGGAGGCTGGCCTGGCTTGTAGTGGGTACCAAGGGGTACTTACACTCTGTACCAGGTCCAGTTATCCCTTATTAGTGTAGAGGCGTGTCTAGCAGCTGAGGCTGATAGAAAAGGTAGCTTAGCAGACCAGCTTAGGCTGAACTAGGAGACATGCAAAGCTCCCACTATACCACTGGTGTCATATGCACAATACCATAAGAAAACACAATACACAGATATACTAAAAATAAAGGTACTTTATTTTTATGACAATATGCCAAAAGTATCTCAGTGAGTACCCTCAGTATGAGGATAGCAAATATACACAAGATATATGTACACAATACCAAAAATATGCAGTAATAGCAATAGAAAACAGTGCAAGCGATGTATAGTCACAATAGGTTGCAATGAGAGCACATAGGTATAGGGGCAACACAAACCATATACTCCAAAAGTGGAATGCGAATAACGTATGGACCCCAAACCTATGTGAGCTTGTAGAGGGTCGCTGGGACTGTAAGAAAACAGTGAGGGTTAGAAAAATAGCCCACCCCAAGACCCTGAAAAGTAGGTGTAAAGTGCACCTAAGTTCCCCAGAGAGCACAGAAGTCGTGATAGGGGAATTCTGCAAGGAAGACCAACACCAGCAATGCAACAACAATGGATTTCCAGACGAGAGAACCTGTGGAACAAGGGGACCAAGTCCAAGAGTCACACTCAAGTCGTGAGTGGGCAGATGCCCAAGAAATGCCAGCTGAGGGTGCAAAGAAGCTGCCACCGGATGGTAGAAGCTGTGGATTCTGCAAGAACCAAGAGGACTAGGAACTTCCCCTTTGGAGGATGGATGTCCCACGTTGTGAAGAAGCTTGCATAGGTGTTCCCACGCAGAAAGACCGCAAACAAGCCTTGCTAGCTGCAAGGGTCGCGGTTACGGTTTTTGGATGCTGCTGTGGCCCAGGAGGGACCAGGATATCGCCAATTGCGTGAGGAGACAGAGGGGGCGCCCAGCAAGACAAAGAGCCCACTCAGAAGCAGGCAGTACCCGCAGAAGTGCCGGGACAGGCACTACAAAGAAGAGTGAACCGGAGCTCACCCGAAGTCACAAAAGAAGGTCCCACGATGCCGGAGGACAACTCAGGAGGTCGTGCACTGCAGGTTAGAGTGTCGGGGACCCAGGCTTGGCTGTGCACAAAGGAAATCCTGGAAGAGTGTACAGGAGCCGGAGCAGCTGCAAATCATGTGGTACCCAGCAATGCAGTCTGGCGTGGGAAGGCAAGGACTTACATCCACCAAACTTGGACTGAAGAGTCACTGGACTGTGGGAGTCACTTGGACAGAGTTGCTGAGTTCCAGGGACCACGCTCGTCGTGCTGAGAGGGGACCCAGAGGACCAGTGATGCAGTCTTTTGGTGCCTGCGGTTGCAGGGGGAAGATTCCGTCGACCCACAGGAGATTTCTTCAGAGCTTCTAGTGCAGAGAGGAGGCAGACTACCCCCACAGCATGCACCACCAGGAAAACAGTCGAGAAGGCGGCAGGATCAGCGATACAAGGTTGCAGTAGTCATCTTTGCTACTTTGTTGCGGTTTTGCAGGCTTCCAGCGCAGTCAGCGGTTGATTCCTTGGCAGAAGGTGAAGAGAGAGATGCAGAGGAACTCTGATGAGCTCTTGCATTCGTTATCTAAAGAATTCCCCAAAGCAGAGACCCTAAATAGCCAGAAAAGGAGGTTTGGCTACCTAGGAAGGAGGATAGGCTAGCAACACAGGTAAGAGCCTATCAGAAGGAGTCTCTGACGTCACCTGCTGGCACTGGCCACTCAGAGCAGGCCAGTGTGCCAGCAGCACCTCTGTTTCCAAGATGGCAGAGGTCTGGAGCACACTGGAGGAGCTCTGGGCACCTCCCCTGGGAGGTGCAGGTCAGGGGAGTGGTCACTCCCCTTTCCTTTGTCCAGTTTCGTGCCAGAGCAGGGCTGGGGGATCCCTGAACCGGTGTAGACTGGCTTATGCAGAGATGGGCACCATCTGTGCCCATCAAAGCATTTCCTGAGGCTGGGGGAGGCTACTCCTCCCCAGCCCTGACACCTTTTTCCAAAGGGAGAGGGTGTAACACCCTCTCTCTGAGGAAGTCCTTTGTTCTGCCTTCCTGGGCCAGGCCTGGCTGGACCCCAGGAGGGCAGAAACCTGTCTGAGGGGTTGGCAGCAGCAGCAGCTGCAGTGAAACCCCGGGAAAGGTAGTTTGGCAGTACCCGGGTCTGTGCTAGAGACTCTGGGGATCATGGAATTGTCTCCCCAATGCCAGAATGGCATTGGGGAGACAATTCCATGATCTTAGACATGCTACATGGCCATGCTCGGAGTTACCATTGTGACGCTATACATAGGTAGTGACCTATGTATAGTGCATGCGTGTAATGGTGTCCCCACACTCACAGAGTCCGGGGAATTTGCCCTGAACGATGTGGGGGCACCTTGGCTAGTGCCAGGGTGCCCACACACTAAGTAACTTAGCACCCAACCTTCACCAGGTGAAGGTTAGACATATAGGTGACTTATAAGTTACTTAAGTGCAGTGGTAAATGGCTGTGAAATAATGTGGACGTTATTTCACTCAGGCTGCAGTGGCAGGCCTGTGTAAGAATTGTCAGAGCTCCCTATGGGTGGCAAAAGAAATGCTGCAGCCCATAGGGATCTCCTGGAACCCCAATACCCTGGGTACCTCAGTACCATATACTAGGGAATTATAAGGGTGTTCCAGTATGCCAATGTAAATAGCCTGTTAGTGACAATTTGGAAAGAAATGAGAGAGCATAACCACTGAGGTTCTGGTTAGCAGAGCCTCAGTGAGACAGTTAGGCATCACACAGGGAACACATACATATAGGTCACAAACTTATGAGCACTGGGGTCCTGACTAGCAGGGTCCCAGTGACACATAACAAACATACTGAAAACATAGGGTTTTCACTATGTGCACTGGGCCCTGGCTAGCAGGATCCCAGTGAGACAGTGAAAACACCCTGACATACACTCACAAACAGGCCAAAAGTGGGGGTAACAAGGCTAGAAAGAGGCTACTTTCTCACACACACCCTTTCAGTTTTTCGCTGATAGATTCCAGCAGGTCAAACCTGATAACATTTATTTTGGGGAAGAAAGGGAAAACATCAGAATCCACATATTAAATGTTCATTCTGCATTTAATGCTTCATTTGCAATTTAAAAATTATGGAATAGGAAGTATTCACCATACGTGGTAAATTACGTCACCGTGTGGCAATGACAGCAAAACCCAGAAACCCGATGTGGGTGGTGCCAGGAGTTACGCACATGTCGGAAATGAAGGGCCCACTCGCGGTGGGGGCTTTATTGGGAACTCTCTATTTCTGTTATTCCACCTTTGACAGCGTGCCTGGAGGTACCTGGAGCTGGCAACCAGCAGCCATAAAGTTCCAGCTGAACTCATTTTACGAGCGAAACGACTGCAGTGAACTAATGTAATTATTTACCAAGATTATGGCGAGATTAGTCCCCGAAGAGGAACTGAAGACCACTTTGCAGTAAGAAAAAATGAAGCCAATTAGGCTTGTAAAAGCACTCCGCAGGCAGCGCATTAAACTGGATCAGGCAAGCCGGCTTCTGGACAGGAAGGGTCAAGGGCGGTGAAACGTGGCGCCTTTCTCTGTTAACAGTGGGACGCCAAGCTCAAGGTGACCCAAGGCCCGCCAGCGTGAAAGGGAATGGCACGGACCACCCACCTGCACCCTCACCAAAGCTCAGCTGGTGAGAGTGAGGGCCTCCGGCGGGCCCAAGATTCCAGAGATCCCAAGATGCCCCATAAAAGATGTGGGATCAGTATGTTCAGTCAGTACAGTATTTAGCGTTCACACAACAGTTGTGTGTATTCTGTCACAAATGCCGGACTGCAAGTGCCAGAAGTGCCCTGATTCACAGCACCTGACTAGCTAAACTTGTCACTCCATCCTTTGAAGCTACGTCGGACCTGTAAGGAGAAATCATTGTTCACCTACAGGAAATAGCTCCTCAAACTCTTACACAATATGCCATCTGGCCCAACTTGTCTGTTCATTACACTGCCTCACTTTATCAGACAGACCCTCTTCATCCTTACCCCTTTTCTGTGTTTTTCTGTTGCTGCTCTTGAATATGCAATGTAAGAATGTAATCTCTTTTCATAGATTTCGGGCTGCACCCAGTCTGACTTTACCCTTATGGAGACCTGGCCTCCAGATTCAGGTGCAAGGCTCCAGATGTGGCACAGAGACGGAAACCAGATTCCACCTGTGGTCTGCAGAACTGGGTACAGGACCACTGATTAGGCCTCAAAAGTGAATTGTGTACTCATGATTGAGGTCTCAGAAACTGCACACAGCACTAATGCAGTTGAGGGTTCCTGCGTGATTTTTACAGTAGAAACATCAGGTAACTTTTAATGCAGATTACTCCGTGGGTGCTTCTTTCATGTGCAGAAAGATTCCTTTCCTGTGGCAGTACACAGGATTAGTCTGCTCTGAAGAGTTCAACAGTCTCCCCTTTGAGCATTTCAGGAGGTACCTATCTCTACTTTAATGATACTCAATTTATGAACCTCAAAAGGATGAAAAGCTGCTTGGGTTTGTTGGGATTTGAATTCATGAACAGTATATCATCACACATCTCAGCGGCAAGTGTTTATATCAAACATCTCAATCTCTCCCGTCACTGCTCACTTTAATTGTAGGCCCAACCTTCACCCATCCACTCTTTCTTCGCTGTTGTGGACATCTCATTCGTATCATCACTAACAATTGCCAGTCCTGAAATTGTCACCTACAAATCACTGCAATCAGGTTCATTAGTCTAATTAGTTCACTGGAAGCAAATAAAGAGTACAACATCTAGGAAACATAAAACTGGCACACCAAATCCTAGGACCGGAAACAGTATCCCTATAATTCCTGCAGTTGCAGAGCCATCACAGGGTGATGTTTTTCCTTTGATGTGCTACATCCATGGCTTCCCTTCCAAAGATGGCAAGTTGACGCTAGTCCTGTGTGACACTTTCTGCAAGTCTGACATTTCGTCCAATAACACTTAGGGTGTTTGGAAGTTGTAAATCAAATCTGCATTGAGTAAAGAGGAGCTACAGACCGTAAAATGCAAATAATATTTATTTAGAAAATAGGACTGGCTAACGGTGCCACACATACCAGGTGCTCGTTGTATCTATCTCCAGCTAACTCAGTGAGATGCCTTACCACTATTACCCAAATGTCATAAACAACAGAGATTCTTGAACTGTGGTTGCAGACCCCTTGGGATCTGTGATGCCTTCTCAGGGAGCCTGCGACTCTTTACAGAATTAAACAATGTCAGCAGATTAATAAAATAATTATAACTAAATAAGGAAAACTGAAAGTTTAAAAATGCTTTGCAACTGTGAAGGAGCACGAAATTGGAAGCTAAAAATGTAGATTTTCTTTTCTTGATTTGTGGGAGCAGAGTAATTCCAGCAAACTGAATACAGTATGTGCTGCCAAAAAGAGGGCCTGTGCTAGGAGGAGAAAAGACAAAATGATATGATAGAGTCTAGCATGTTGCTTCGTCTTCTAGAAATAAAACAAAATTTTAAAAGGCTCAAACCTTCCCATTAAATTTAAAATTTAAAATGTCACCTATTTTTTGTTTGTGCATTAAATAAAATATTTTATAATTTGTGTATTTGTTTGAAGTATTTTTGTTTTTGCATATTTGTAAAAAAAATTGGGGTTCAAATCATAGAAATTGCTTAAGCGGGGGTCCCCTTCATCCACTAGCGATTCAGTGGCGGTCCAAAGAAGTCAAAAGGTTAAGAACCGCTGATGTACATCATACTTGTTGACTGGTCGTTTGACAAATGGGTGACTTTCATGAAGTACTTGTTTTTAAGGCTGAGGTAGGTAGTTTCATTTATCCATTTACAGATGTAGGCTTACCAATTCAACCATGCCTATTGTTGGATGAAAAATGTCTTGCTGAAAGTCAATGTCATGTAAAGTTATTAGATAACTCCATGTCACCAGAGACGCAGATCACTGTTCGTGTAAACAACCTAAAATAGTCTAGGATTAGAAGTCCTTGTTCACTTCTATTTATTCAATTCAACTGAAACACCTCTCACGTTTCCTGTTCAGGCTATTATAAAATCAGAACTATAAGTCCCAGAATGCAAGCAAAAACCTGACCTGAGTGAATTACTCACACATAGACACAGAAAATCTGATACTTCAGCTGAAAGCAATGATTTGAATAGCAACAATCCCAAAACTTGTGCGTGAAGCCCATGCAGCTCAATACTTTCCGTTCATGAAATGAGGCCACTTATCACCTGTATTTCCTTTAGGTTTTAGCATTTAAAATACTGTTCTGTCAATGTTGAGATCTCAGCCCTCACGTATCAAATACACATGTGGCATTTAGACTCTGATCTGCAAGTCATTGAAACCATTTCCTATTCCTGAGCGGCCTGTGCGCGCGCGCGCATCCGTTTAATTCATATTGACCTATGCCTTTACGTGGGCCGCCATGCTTTTACTGCACGTTTTGCACATGGTCCCATCATTAGAACTGATCACAAAAGACAGGCGCCATTAGTCATGCTGCTGCCCCTTACACACCCACGCAGGCGAGCCTGGGAAGGCCTTCAATGGAAGAAAAACTACGAGGGGAGTTGTGGAAAGTTACAAATTAACAGATAATGGCAGAACTATTGAGATTAGTTTCTGTCAGTGGATTTATCTGGAAGCTGAATTAATGACACTTATATTTCCATTTGTCAAAGAGAGATTACAGATTCTGCAATTACTACTTTATGGGGGTGTTGTTAAGGGGGAATGGGAAATTCCAATCACCCATAATCAGATTCAGTCTGAGACTTAAAAAACAAACACTTCCATGATCATTTTACCCTATCTGCTAATTGGCCTCGTGTCATGAGAGTCAGTTGCAGGTCGTCATAATGTCGTTGGGATTTATAGTCCCATACTTTGAATTTGAAGGTTAAAGCTATAAGTCTCAGCATGCTTTGTGCTGCTGGCTAACAATCACCCTCATTAGAATGGGTTAGTTAGGCATTTGTTTTTCACACCCTACGTCTGCAAACCTTTCCTGGGGCATATCATTCCAGAATCAATGTGCAGTTGTGTAAAGGGAAGCTGTGTCTTGGGTAATGTCAGTGGGAAACACTCACAACGTATAGGGAAGATATCAATACTTAAAATATAAATATAGAACAGCAGGTGAAGGCTATCACACAGCACATATTTGCTGCTGCGAAGTGCAGGTACTCTCCCATTAAAAATAAGGAAGTGCAGGTATTTAGTAGCTGGCAGTTACCTGTCCCTTTAAAGCAATGGATGTTCCATATGACCAATACCCTACAACTAGACTTACCTTTTACTATTCATGGTTAGCATTCGTAGTGGTACAATTATTTCAAACTTTCAATCAAATAGAATTAAGACTACAGAGCCCATATTTCTTTAATTTGTTAAATGAATGTCCAGGAGTGGAAATGTGTGTCCTGATGACATAAGTCATCTGGTAACCCCTATAATGCAGCTATGATGGTGCAAAACAAAATATCAGGCACTAAAGTCAGTGTCACTTTAGCCCTACTTTGTCAAAGGCACACATCTCTCAAAGATTATCATCAATCATTCACTCTCTCAAGTTTTGCAGGTTGATGCATGAGTACCCTACAATTTAGTTTTTACCCTCCATCCTGTTTTTTTGTAGTACCCTATTGCCCAGAAACTGAGGACTACCGGTACCACAATGCAAAGATCAAAACATCGCCTGGATGAGTTACCCACGTATAGAGCGGAAAACAAGCTAGTTGCGATCACACGTTTGTTCAGTTTTGGACCCATCGTTGTGATGTGATTCCCATTCCAATGAGGCACAAGTTACTGCAGTGAAAATTAAATGCACTGAGCTATCCTACACGTCAAACTGAAAACGAGAAACAGAAACTAATTTTAAAACTATATATAAAGATAATATTTCACGAATAATTAGAGTGCATTTAATACCATCATTTGGTATTTGGCCAAATATCAAATTGATAGTGTAGTATCCGACCTTAGATGAATACTTTTTTCGTTATTGCTGCCATTAACCTTCTAAACACTCGTCCTAAATATTACGGTTCCATTCATTTTGTTCCCATGTTACCTTAACGTCTCATTTTTTTTATAAGCGAAATGTACTGCAAGTAAATCATTCAAATAAAAAACGGTATCATCCACCAATAGTCTGATTACAAAACTCAAAATTGTCTTGTACATTTTTTTTTTTTGTACAGTGCCACATATCACTGTTCAGCCACATCAGAGCATCATCTGAATGCATTTCTGAAAGGCCAACTTGTTTTTATTTATCTTTAAAACTCTGTAGCCATTGGATGGAAGACACGTGCACCACTTAAAAAGCACACTGTAGTTAAGCTCCTACAGTGAAAGTGGTATACAATCACTTCTTGAAATACAGCTGCACGAGAGGAGGTGTTAGTCCATCCCAGTGAACCGGTTCCTGCTGTTACTCAACACAGAACGTTCTGTTCCCTCATCCATCTTTCAGATTTATATCGCACTTTTATCACAATAAATAGGCTTAGAAGTACATTTTGTAAACTTTAATTCCTTGTATTTGTTACTGAATTCTAATTGTCACTTTGACAGAATAGCAAGTTATGTGACCTGGGTTCACGTGTGGCCATCATTCGGCACACGTGCGTTAAGAGCGCATGAAGTTTTATCTCATATAACCTTCCCAGCCTCTGATATTCTCATTGCCCTGACGCCAGCTGCAAACAGACACCTAGAGGTTAAGGAGAACAAAACGCTTCGTGGTCACCAAGAAGGGTGAAGGAAAGGGTCGTGTCTTGCCTTCTGGACCACCCTGTTCAGTTCCTGAAAGTCAACCCCGTCCGCCATCTTGGAAGGAGGCTGACTCCATGGGTGTTCAATCTCTTCACATGTACGCCTAGCAGACTGGAGAAGATGTCATAAGTCCTCAAATGGAATCCACATGGTTTTGGTGTATATGCTGCTTGTGGAGGTAAGTGACTCGTCTGGTTGACTCTGAAGGCTAGACAACCTTTGCAAACATGATCATGTATTAGTATTTGTAAAGCTTGACTCTATCTTGACAGCAACCGTGCTCTGTATTTTAACTAGTCGCTGCTCGCAGAAGGGGAGGGCCAGCGCGCTGGGGAAGAATAAATATTACATTATTTTAAAAAATGTCCTCTGCCTCGTCGCTGCAGGCACAAGCTCCCAGCCTGCCCTGCGGTCATACCCGACGCTGCGTAGAGCCGCATCAGCATTGGCTGGGAGCGCCCAGCCAAGGCACTCCCAGACAGATTGGGAGCCTGTGCATGCTTTCCTGCCTGACAACTGTGTTGCTGGGCTGGAGAAAGCCTACTACCCTTGTGTGTTTGGCAGGCCCGAGCCAGCCGGACAAACATACATGCGCACTGAGGGGGAGTGTGCACTCCTGCCTCAAGGCACGTCACCCCAGTGGCCCAGCCCCATTACCAGAAAGCAATAATAAACATAGTTTCTTATAGTTTTCTGGTAACGGTTTTGCAGCTGCCGCTGCTGGTGAGGGGGGGGGGGGGGGCGCAACGCTCCTCCGCCCTAATGGAGGAGCCGTCCCAATATTAACGGGACCATTTGAAGTCAATACATGATCAAGTACATCACTTAAGCATTATACATATGAATAAAACAGCATTACATTTCACCTTTCCAAAATACTGTCATGTTCACGTTTATTTATAATATTAGGCAGAGGCTAAAAAGTGATTTGCCCAGAATCACTTGATTTGCGATTAAGTTATGGAGCTGGATTTAGAAAGCCGAGGGTCATCGTGCAAAGCCCGTGACCTTGCCATTTGACCACACTACTGCCTACTCTCAGTAATTTTCTGTTAGTTGGTACCTTGTGGTGTCTTTGATGAACAACGACCCCCTAATACTGACATTATGCAACCAGAACCTGCTTGGGTTGAGACTTTAGGAGGCTTGCGTTGGGTTGGAATGGTACCTGGGCAATGGCTTGAACAGGAAGGTGGAAACTGAGCACTTTTGTCAAATTTTGGCAGAGTTCGATAAGGGCTGTGGCTGAAGGAATTGAGTATACAGTGGAATGGCTTATGATGCTTTGATAGGATGCAGGAGGAAGGCAGGAGTGTGTGTTGTTGATTTGTGAGGGTAAAGGTGTATAGCCTAAGCAATGATGTTGCTTGCTTGTGCTGTTTTGTAGGTGTAGAGGAGGACTGGGGCAGAAATGAGACCATTGGTGCATAGTACTTCCACATCCATAAATGCAAAGTGTCAGAAATATTTGGGTTACATGTAACAATGTGTAGTGTTGCATATCAGCTGCACAAACTGAATGATGTGGAATGTCCGTTTTGTGAGAGTGAGAGCCATGGTCTGGGAGACCATCAAGACATTGGGGACTACCCTAAGTACCTGCTTCAGATTTCTTGTTAAGGTCATAGGGTGGTGCTAAATAGGGTCCAAGTGGCGCTGATTTCCACAGGTGTCAGGTGGCAGCCTCTCCTTAATTGTTGCACCACCCCATTACAAGCTGCTCTTCCCATTGATTTCTTGAAGGTCATCAGGCTGTCGCAGACTGCTTAGAATTGCACTTGGAGGTTGCAGACTCTCCAGTTGGCTTGAGAATCGTCACCGTTGGAGTGGGAAAAATTGCTGCAGAATCTGCTGAGCGGCATATACAGGTTCTAGTGGTGAATGGTTTGAGGCACTCCACTGTGATGCTATGGAGCGCTGTGAAGATTTAGCTACTTCCATGTAGGGCCTTATGAGCACTAGTATTGTCAAACATAACTCAAGGAGAATGCACATAGCATGAGCATATTTATTTGCAAAAATCAAGGACAAATATCAATCAGTGCTATGACCATTTGAACTTTGTAGCCTTCCCGAACCAGAGGCCATTTCATTGATATGGTGCACTGTCTCACTCCATATGTGTGCCCTAGGCACAGACCAAGACAGTGCATCTATAACACAGTAAATGCACTGTACCCAAAGCAGGCATGAATTCATCCTGTCCTAGCAGTCACACTCTAATAAAAGGTGGACCGGCACTTTGAAGCTGCCAGTCTGACTTTCACTGTGTAGGTGACAACTGGGGCCAGAGTTCTTTCAAGGAGTGAATTTGGTGTTGCTAGGACCCCATTTCTTTCATTCCAGGGGGCAACGTGCCTGTGAGGCCAAACTATGGGGGTCATTCTGACCCTGGCGGTCACCGACCGCCAGGGCCAACGACCGCGGAAGCACCGCCAACAGGCTGGCGGTGCTTCCTGGGCCATTCTGACCGCGGCGGTAAAGCCGCGGTCAGAAAAGGGGAACCGGCGGTTTCCCGCCGGTTTTCCCCTGGCCCACGGAATCCTCCATGGCGGCGCTGCTAGCAGCGCCGCCATGGGGATTACGACCCCCTTCCCGCCATCCCGTTCCTGGCGGTTTTTACCGCCAGGAACAGGATGGCGGGAACGGGTGTCGTGGGGCCCCTGGGGGCCCCATATTGATTTTCAGTGTCTGCTTTGCAGACACTGAAAATCGCGACGGGTGCCACTGCACCCGTCGCACCCCAGCAACTCCGCCGGCTCCATTGGGAGCCGGCTTCATCGTTGCTGGGTCTTTCCCGCTGGGCCGGCGGGCGGCCTTTTGGCGGTCGCCCGCCGGCCCAGCGGGAAAGCCAGAATGACCGCCGCGGTCTTTTGACCGCGGTGCGGTCATTCGGCGGTTTCCGCCAGGCAGGCGGCTACCGCCGCCCGCCGCGGTTGGAATGACCGCCTATGTGCCTCTTGATGTTTTTTTTGCTATTCGCCTTCATCTGTAACCAAGGTCCTTTAAGTCCATGTCTGTGCAAATTTAGCATTGGCATAGTTTGTAATACAAGAGTGATTGAGCAAGGATCTGCAGCGCCTTTTGTAATACCAAATTGCCTAAGAGGTTCAATAAGCAAACACACACAACTGTTGCACCCCCAGGGCACAGGAAATAAGCCTTGGCTTAATGTGCTATGAGATGCAATGTTAGCACATTAGAGTGAAAGATTTGAGAGAGAGCCAGCAAGAGCGGACAAAGAGAGATATAGTTGTTAAGTGGTCTCTCATTCAATGCAGTGCTCGAGTGGGGTTGAAAGAATACCCCCAAACAGACAATACAATAAGTGAGAGATGAATACTCCTCCGGTCTGAGTCAAGATGAGACTGACAGTCTCAAGCCAATTGCTCAAAAAGGGTGGTTGAAGAAAGCCAGTGGTTGAAGGCAGGGCTGGCTTTAGCACTGGTGGCGCTTGGTGCAGCAATGTTTTTTGGTGCACCACCATCCCATGACCACCTCCTCAGGTTCCCTCACTACCATCCGGTAAAAGTGCCCCTCATTTCTCCATAGCCCCTCTCACATACAATGTATTTGTTTTAAGGCGCTTGTAAAGGCTGGCTTTACTAATCCACTTTCCTATCCCCATAAAATATAGTTCTTTACTTCACAGCAGGCATATTAACCCTTTGCATTACTTTATGGGGAGTCAAAACTGCCACTGGACAAAACGCTGAACACACCCAGCAAGAACATTAATCACAAGAGATATCTTGACACCTTAATTGCCTCCTGAAGGCTGGATGCACATGGAACTTTTCAGCAGCTGCTTTTAAATCGCAAGTTTCGTAAGTTATTTCTAAACACAGCGCCACCCTGAGGTCAGCACCCTCCTGACCCCCCCATCCAAGTCAGCACCTGGTGCGGCTGCACCGGTCGCACCCCCTAAAGCCAGCCCTGGTTAAAGGGGCTCGACACGAAGCCCACTCTTTTTATATTGTAGGCAGTAGGTCTATGTGTCAAGACTCAGGCCTAAATTGAAGGTGAAGTGACGAAAAATGCTTTGGATTATAGAATAGAAAGGAAATGGGAGAAGAGACACAATAACAGCAAGAAAGGTGGGTCAACAGCAGTTTTTGCCAAAAAGGCATAGACAAATGCCTCATTCCGACCATGCCTGTAACAATAAAACTTGTTTTTTATACAGCACCTCATTCCACATTTTGGTTGCCTCTACGTGCTAAGAATATCAGTTGTTACCACTGCCCATCCAGGAGCGGCTCCTCCGTTAGGGCGGAGGAGCGTCAACCCCCCCCCCCCCCCCCCCAACCAGCAGCAACAGCTGAAAAACCTTTACAAGAAAACGATAATAAACTGTGTTTATTATCGTTTTCCTGTAAAGGGGAGGGGCCACGGGGGTGACGAGCGGGGGGAGGGGTGCAAAGCACTCCCCCTCAGTGCACATGTATGTTTGGCCACTCGCCTCAGGCCAGCCAAACACACATGGCAGTAGGATCTCTCCAGCCCAGCAACACAGTTGCCGAGCTGGAGAGAGCATGAACAGGCTCCCAGTCTGCCTGGGAGCGCCCTGGCGGGGTGCTCCCAGCTAATCCTACCACTGCTCTGAGCATCGTCAGGATTGGCCGCAGGGCAGGCTGCAGCGGCGGCGATCCAGGTGTTTTTTTTAGTTAATTAATTTAATTTGTATTCCCCCCCCTGCGCTGCAAACATCAGAGTTTGGGGCCAATTATTTAACTCACTGAGCAACTTTGCCTTCAATGAGTGAGGCTTGTGTGCTACTCTCCCCATATTCACTATACAGAGGATTTATTGGGCAGGTGAGTATTGTTATTATTGGATTTGCATTTTTGTTACTGGAACTGTGAATCACAACTAGGCTCCATTACCATAATGGTGTGTAAGGGAGAAAACGTATGTTCATCGGGATACTTGACAACTTTTCCTCCTGCACCCTTTAATACATTTATATACATAAGCACAAAGCGTGTCCGTAATGACGCACACCTAGCATCAATTTCCCGGTACAACTCTCCGGTGTGCCAGTCAGACTTTTGTCGTTGGGGGAATTTCGAAGCAGTAACTGGTTCCAATGAAAGCAATACTGTACATGTTTCCTCAATCTAATTTCCTTTCAGATGTATGCAGGATGTATACAGGAATTTTGGTAAAGTGGTGTCCCTGTGATTCCTTGGGAAAAATAAACACTGGTGAATAACAATACAAATAGGATCTGCTGAATGTGTATATAGAAACCCTTTTATTGTTAGTAGCAGTGGGGTCCATTCAGCATCAATGTGGGTTGATTTATGAGAATAGGTAGATAATGATGCCAAGGAAAAGAACAACTTAATTTGCCACTAATTACATATTGGCAATGTGGCTCCTCCACCCAGCAAACCCCCTGCTTGCCTACATCCCACACATCCGAAGAGCGAGAGCCTGCGGTCGCACATTCTTGTACCTGACTCCTACAGTCTTGAATGAGATACCCCTGCATATCAGAACACACCAGCTCTGTCCTAGAATCCTGCAAAAAATGACAATGCGGCTATTCCTATAGGCCTCATATGGGGCAGCACCTCTATCTTATAACATAACATGACTTTATACATAACAACATGAATACAACACACCACAACACAATAGAACATAACAATATGCATAATAATTTGTCTTTTCTTGCTTCATAGTTTAATTCTGCTGCACAATTTGGGCCTTTGATGTATAATTGCAGGTGCCGAGCCTAAAAGTATGGTCTATCCTACCATGTAAACTGACTATGCTTTAACATCCGCACTCTCAGTGGGGAAAACCCGCTTTCCCAATAGTCCAGCCTGCCTCTGGAGACTGAGGCACGGTACAGGGCCTGCTACGTTGGGCATTAAACTCAAAATAAACAGTGCCAGGTAAGGGAAACCTGGAGTTCCCATTTGTCTTCGCTGTTACACTTGACCGTCCGAGATCTATGGCCTCGAGAGAGCTTATTGCTGTTTACCAAAATGATCGGGTTTCCGCTTGGACTGGACCTGCCTGTGGGAGATCAAAGGTGGGGCGTGCAAGTGGATGCCGTCTAGCTGATTTCATAGCTCATCAGACAAACATAAACCCCCGACAAGTGCCTGCAGCTCCTTCATGGCTTTTATCCAACACTGGCTGGGCGCGCGCCAGGGGTAACCGGTTCAGCGAGGACACGGAAGCAACTCGTGGTGCGGGGCCTTCGGTGCACGTGCGCAGCGATTACTTCCTGTGGCGGGTCTCTGCCTTTTGAACGTGTACTCTTAATATGTGTGTATTGCATGTCTTGTACATGGTGTTAGTGGCATGGTACTTATGTTGCATTACATTCAATGTTACTTATCAGCATTGCATGCTTTGTACTTATCAACCATCAACTGGATTTATAGAGCGAGGCTAAGCACCGGTGAGGGAATCCAGGCTCAGTGTTCAAAGCAGCTTGCAATGCTGGCTGGCCTGGCTATCCCGCTGCTGGTTATGGCTCTGACTGGGCCAAAGTAGGTAGTGAGAACTCATTTCATTATGCTCTGTCCTGGCATATGTACAAGAGGAGAGGCCTCGCACTGTGGCTCGTTTTAACTCCATTTCGAAGAACATCGCATTTTTTTACACGCGAAGGAGCCATCTTCCAATATTCCCCCAAAGAAACAGAACTGTTAGCAAAATTACAAAGCGAATTTTTTTATTCTGTCAACATTCAAACAGCAATTTCGATTTTTTTTTATTTTACTAAAAAAGTAAATATTCTGCGGGAGTGGACATATTGCATAACAAGCTTCTTGGATGAGTCACTGTGCAAATTCACAACTGCACATAACTTTTACACAACATTTGCAAGTGGCTTTAAAAACAAGCATGCCACCTGGCAACCGCACAGATATTTTTACTGCACTCTCATGTATTTTAAATATTGCACAGATTCTTTTCACTTTCTGGAACTTGTAGATTCCCATTTTCATAGAAAACGTCAACTAATAGAACTCAAAGGAAAACACAGGAATGTATTCTAGGCATAACACTAAATGGGATCTCTCTACAAAACTAGAGAAAGAGAGAGCTGATGCTTTACAGCCAACCCTAAGAATGAGTGCATAGTGTTGAAACAACACATACTTTCAGCATGTAACAGTAATATGTTCCATATAGCGTTTCATACTACACATTTGTCACATCTAAGCACTATAAATATTAGGAATTACTGTTAACAAATTCAAGGCTCCTCAATTTATGAACCTCAGAAGGCCGAGATGGCCCTGCCATGAGTCAAACCTATGACCTGTACATCATATCAGATGGCAACAGTGAGCATTAACTCACTGAAATATCTTGGCACTTTGAAAGGGATCTGTTTAGTGAGAATTCTGGGCTATAGTTTGTAATTACTATAATACTAAGGAGTTCCAAAAATATTGTTTACTAGGTGTTTACAAGCAAACTTGTATTGTGTCAGAGAATCGAAAACAGAATAGTTGCAAAATGTTCTATTGCCATCAAAAAGGCCCATCTTCTTAGGCCAATTTAGTGACGATCAAGATATGATAGTAACAGGTAACCAGTGATAGAGAGAAAGAGTGGGGCACAGGGAAGGAAGGAAAATTTGACAGAGTAACTGAGATATAGTGACAGGAAGTTAGAGTTATGGGCCATGGTGTACTGTACATGGATCAAATCTTATAGAACAGCTACTATTTCCCAAAGGTGGTTATTTTTTATTGACTTCCCCTTTGACATATATTGCGACTAACATCTGTTATTACTCGTTATAAGTTCTTCATTTTCTGTCCCTCAACAACAGCTGTTCACTATATGCATTCAAATGGGGACCATGCGGCAAATGTACAAAGGTTAGGAATACGAATTGCAATTTGAATTGTTATTAGGAAATCAGTACTCCTAATGTGTGAAGTATTTTTATATCCAAATGGCGAGTGCTAGTAGGTCACCTCATAAATATTATTGAGGTAGGTCTCAATTTGCAATCCATTAGAAATTGCAGTCATCACAGGGATGGTGGCTTGCTAGGTTCAGCAGACCACCATGTCTTTGATTGCTTTTTAATAAAGCGATTTTTTTTTAATGCAGCCTTTTTCCCCATAAAGGAAAATGGGACAGGATTAAAAAGTACAAAATTAAACTTTGAAGTTTCAATTTTAAATAGTAGGCAGTTGTCCATGAGGTTACAGCATTCTTTTAAAAATATTGTTTCAACATTCTCAAAGAAGAAGGGGCCCCCAGGGGATCAATACTCACTTGCAAATGTGTTACCACCTCTATTAAAATGGTAGTAAAGTAATACTGTTTAGAGTTTGGAATTGGCTTGCAAAACAGTAATGCATACCTTACTGATTCAGTATTTGGAAGGAATGCAGAAATATGCCCCTTCCAAATATCAAATTTCAAATGCAAATTGCGATTCGGTAACAGGTTACTAAATCACATTTTTCACTTTGTCTATTTGAAAAAAAAATGCTTTGTACACCTGACTCGTTGTTCCCACGTCCTGTAAGGGCTTCCACAACATGTAAATGTACATAGATATTCACTGAAAAAAAACATGGTTAAAGTGCCTTTATACTTAGGTATGCTAATAAGATATAAGCTTACGTTAAAAAACCTGAGAAATTCACTGAAACAACAAAGGTTAAAGTGTTACAGTTAGTTGTTGAAATAAGGTAAAAAATAATTAATCAAGAACAAAAACACTCTGAAATTCACATTTATAAATATTTATACACACATTTATACATACAAATGCACTGAGGTAACTATAAAGTGCACCCCCACTATGCACTGCTTATGACCTTACATATTACACCACTCATGACAGGTTAAATTACATCAATGATTACATCAATGATGACATCTCGGCCTTTGACCGTGCGCAGCCTGAAGTTGGTGCTCAACCCTCCCCCCCTGCAAACTCTCCCACCCTCTCCCCACCCCCTGCCAGCCAGGCAAGACCCTGTTGCTGGGCAATCTGTCATTGTGGGTACCACAGTAATACCATGAAATTACACCAGGGGCCGCATGGAGCACTGTGGAGTACTGAGGTAGCACCACTACATGGAAAAACAAATTATTTTTCATTTGACCCTGAGGTGTCCTAGAGGCCGGGGTTTCAGGATACCCTTACACTGCCCCCTTATTGATTATTTCTATTTGTCTTTGATGGTATGGGGACCAAGTTCCTGAGTCATTAAATTGTGGTCACAACTTTCTCTTCATGTCACTGCCAGCCAATCAAACTGTGTTTTGAGCTCCCAGTACCACAGTACTCTACAACAGTACCACATCTCTCTACATTTGTACATTTTGAACATTATTGTCTAAAAAAAACAACCGAACAGATTTACAGCGAATCACTAAAAGCATGCTTTTTTGGATCAAGGTCTAGCTTTGTACCAAAATTGGTGTCATTCTGTTCGGCCTTTTGGCTGTATCTGTGTCTGAAATTACTATGAGAAACTGCATGATTATCCTCTCACACAATAGACCACTGTTGATAAATCTGATCCTCAAAGTGAGCAGCATTAGACAATGCCAACACACGTCATTTGCATGGCTGTCAGGCATGGCCAGCAGGTCATTGAGCAAGGTGATTGATGCCAACTGGGCA
Organism: Pleurodeles waltl; assembly: GCF_031143425.1. Taxonomy (NCBI): domain Eukaryota; kingdom Metazoa; phylum Chordata; class Amphibia; order Caudata; family Salamandridae; genus Pleurodeles; species Pleurodeles waltl. The sequence goes on from NC_090446.1 coordinate 156,014,847, forward strand.
GCTGTGGGGCCAGCCTGAAAGATGATTGGGGGACATCTGCCCCTCACCAAGGGTGTTCTAGCCCTCAGTTGATTGAAAAAAAGACTGGAGATGCATTGCATCATCATGGGAGGAGCGTGTAAATGAATTTACAGAAGTACATATTAGTGGAGGGCTGTGTGAAGGTGAGTGTTGTTTTGGTGGGATAAATGTATGTGGCTCATTAGCTAATGTCTGGGGACTGACAATCCACAAAAGTGATTTAGGAGGAATAATAATGCCGGCCTGTGAAGAGGCCTTTTAGAAGATGTTCAGTGTGTGGGCAACAATGTCCTTGTCCTCGTGCAGCTCCTCCTCCTCGACCAGCTCCTGCTCCTCCTTTTTTTGTTGAGCAGTACTGACCACTGACATTGTTGCTTGGAAGAGGATTGGATTTTCTCACTGGTTTCCGCTCTGTCCTTCACTTGTGAATGGATCAGCATCACCATCTAGTGTGATGTCCATAGTACCAGTAGAAGATTTCAACAGTTGAAGTAAATGACATACAATTTTGTGTCTCCTTTTTAACACTATATGTTAATAAATATTATTTTGCAAATAAATAATAAAGGACGATCTATGGATGGAGTTATTAAATCTCAATGATGTAAACTCACCAGCCCCAGCCACAGAGCTTTGAATTTTGAAGATCCTCAGCAAGGTCTGCTGCTGAACCTGGATTCTTGTAGTTTGTATTTCCAAAGTATTTCTAGGTTTAGCAGCTATAGAGATATAAATTATGTTCAATAGATGTTGTCAATCTGTAAAAGCCATAACTCCAAATGCGGACACATTAGTGATGAATAAAAGAAAGGAAAACAAATATCACTATTTAAAAGACTTATAACGTTTGATATACTTACAAAATAGAAATAAATGAATTGTTGAAAGTATGAATGATGAAATGCAAAAGTTAAAGTCATATGTGTCCAGATATACCAGGACAACAGATGGTAGAGGTCCTAATAGCTGTAACCAGGATGTCCCATGGTGTCATTGGTGTTGATGTTCTCAAGGCGGACACCAGGGGTTGTCATATGATTAAAGCTGACAGAGAGGCAGACCTAGATGGGGGGAGTAAGTCATCATAACCATCACAAATAATAGAATAATATGCTTGTTATATGCTTTAAATACTTATTTTGAGGCCTCCCAAGAGTGGCAAGTTCTAACAGATATCTTATATTCAGGGTCAGTAGAATTATGTGACTGTGTGGTTGTGGCCTTTTTAGCTCAAACATTTAAAAAGTTACCAAAAATGCAGCAACACCATGTTGCTGAGCAGTGGAAGGTCCTTTGCAAAGTTTGAGTGGCCATCTTTCATTTGCTTATTTATTTTTTGGGGTGTTAAATTGGTACTTATGAGGTGCAACCTATGCCCAGACAGTGTTAACAAGTGTAAAAAGGTCAAAATAATGAAGCAGCACTATAACACAGTGTGACAAGTTGCACCACATAATTTGCTTTTTTTTACCACAGTCTTTAGTCAACCCTGTTGCATAATTTTGGTCCTCACCTGTCTCCTCTCTAGTGCCCTTGCTTATAGTATTACCCGTATGTTGACAAGTTTGAGGGCACTTTTATAAGATAATCTATAGTATCTAAAACAATAGCACAACAGCATCACACATAGGGGATGGTGCCATTAGGGATGTATGACAAAAGAAATACAGCTATGCTGTCAATAATAAATAAAGATGTCAGAACTAAATGCTAAAGAGCAGGCTTTTAACTTACCATCTGTCTGATGTGTAGTGCTAGTCCAGGTTTTGGTGCAGTGCGAAGAGCAGAAGCTGACTTTGTGTCAGGTGGTGGATGGACCTTAAAAAGATTGAATAAAATGTAAGAGTATATAATAGTGTAACAAAATTAATGTCAAGGCTACATGTGGATAAAATTACGAGCCATTTCTAAACACATTTTCAAATATGGGTTTGAAATTTAACAAACAGGTGATCAAAATCATTTATAGTAAGTTAGTAAGATTGTTAGCATAAGGACATTCCTGTGTTTGCAGGTGAGTTGAAAGATGTACACCCGTGTGTTTCTCTGCTGCAATTGTAATGGCTCCGGCCCCAGCTGAAGCAAAAAATGTGCTAAAAAAAGTTACTATATGAAAATTCTGTATACAAATATAATTAGCAAACAAGTAGTAATATATAGGACTTGAGTTAGACTGTGTTTTTGAGGGGCATATATGTGATGTGTGCCTAACAATGCAGATATGAAGGAAGGTCAGATATGGGTGAGGGACTGTAGGTTTCTTTTTAGTGAGAGTAGAATCTTACCTGACACCACATTAGAGTTGTCTGAAAGAGTCAGGCTATGGAGCAGTAGGGGTGTATTGTGGGGAGGACAGCCTTTTCGAGAAGGGGTTAGGCACATGCAGGATTCAGGTGGCCCTCCAGGAAGTTCTTCAGGCAGCTGAATTCTGAAGAACTTCAACTTCACCCACCTCCTCTCCTCTTGCCACTTCTTTTTAATATTTTCCATGCTGTGTGTCTCCTGCTCTAATTCATTAACAGAATGTCAGTCCTTGCCATAGGGCTGTCTTCTGTGGTTCACTGAGGATGAATAGATGTGGTCCACCTATTTGTTTGTAATATTTCACCACACATTAAACTGCAAGGGCTGTCTCCTCCTGTAAAAAGCTGGCTTTGTATATACTAAACCAAAATGAGATATGGTGTGTACAGAGTCCAGGGGTTACCCAGAGACTTAACAGAGGCTAAAGTATATAATACTAATGCTCTCTCCTGTGGTAGTGTGGTTGAGCAGTTAGGCTTATCAGAGGATAGTGCAAAGCATGTGTTGTACACACACAGGCAAGGAATGAGGCACACACTCAATGACTAACTCCAGGCCAATTGTTTTTACATAGTAAACATTTTATTTTTTACTTTATTACTAGAACCAAAGGATCTTTATTGCAGGTAAGTACAGTTGTAAGTAAGTATCAAGCATATGTATCAATTGTACTTTGAGTTCTGCAGGTGAAGCAGTTTACAAGTAAGTAATACATTTCAATGTCAAAGCTTGACACAGCACAGTTTTTCATAGGAGTCAAGAGATTCCATGGGGAAAGGTTTTAGCACAGAAAACAGGTAAGTACTCGACTTATGATTCCAGTCTTTGGGGGTTAGGATGTCCACAGGTCAAACTTCAAGTTGACCCCAAGAGTGCACCACCGGCAGCACAGAGCCGGCAGGGTGCAGAGGTCAAAGTTGGCATCAGGTTTACAATGGAATCATATGAGGACTGGGGGGGGACTTGGTAGTAAGTGCCCCCTGTTTCAGGACACAGGCCTGGGGGGTTTAGGTCAGCACTGGGGGTGGGGAAGCCATAGGTCAGCACCACACACCCTCACTGGCGTAGGGGTGGCCAGGTGCAGGATGCAAACACAGCATCTGGTGCCCAATGCTTTGGAACCCTGGGGGTCACAAAGATTCTGCAGGCTGGGTCCAGGGGGTCGGTTCTGGAAAACTAAAGGCTGGACAGGAAGGAGAGGTGCCTGCTTGATGTTGCTGGACTGTCGGTCGGATTCCCCAACGCCGGGGGGCTGCGGATAAGCATTGGGAATCTTTATCAGATCCGGTCACGGTCAGGGGGGCCCTCTGGATTCAGGCTGTAGGCATCGTAGTGTTGGCCAGGAGAGGTCAACCCATGATGACTTGAGAGTGGAGTTGCCTTGGGACCTTCTCTGGACTGGTGGGTCGCCTGGACTCAGGCCGTGGGTGTCAGGTACAGAGTGGACAGTGCTCGCGGATCCGGGGCTGCTCGGTAGTCCTTTTGGTGATTTCTTCTGGACAGGGCCTCTGTCCTCAGGAGTTCTTGGTCCTCAGCTGGGAACGCAGTCCACTGGGGTTTTGTAGAGGTCGCTGATCCTTTTTGGAGCAGGAGTCTCTGGAGCTGCAGAAAGGACGTTAGCGCTGGGGCCAAGTCAATTGTCGTTTGGAGTCTTCACTGCTGGGGTCGGCTTAGCAGCCCCTTTCTTTCTTCTTTCTTCTGAGGTCACTAGGAATCTGGTGAGTGATATTCAGGGGACCCCCTAAATACTAGATCTAGGGGCGTAACATGGGTCAGAGGGCAGTAGTCAATGGCTACTGTCCCTCAGGATGGCTACACCCTTCCGGTGCCCACTCACTTTGGGCAGGGTGCCACATTCCTAAATCTATACGTCCCCACCCTCCAAAACAAGATGGATGATTCTGCAAGGAAGTGGTCACTGTAGCTCTGTACACCTAGGGGTGGTCGTAGCTGCAGAGGTTATGCCTCCCTGTTTTACCAAATATTCCCACCGGGTCTGCCGCCAAAGGTGGGGCTTGGTCCAGTGGGCAGGCAACTCTACTAGCTGGAGTGCCCTAGGGCACTTTACCAGGAGGCCTGAGCCTTTGAGGCTCACCACCAAGTGCTACAGCTCCTGCAGGGAGAAGTGTGAAGCACCTACATCCAGTGCAGGCTTTGTTTCTGACCCCACAAAGGCTCTCACCCCATGGGGTCAGAAACGTATCTGTTAGTGGCAGGCTGGCACAGGCCGGTCAGCCCTGCACTAAGGGTTTGGGTAAAATACAGGGGGCATCTCTATGATGCCCTCTGTGTGCATTTTACAATAAATTCAACACTGGTATCACTGTGGGTTTGTTGTGCTGAGAAGTCTGATACCGAGCTTCCCAGTCTTCAGTAAAGGCATCATGGAGCTGTGGAGTTCGTAATGACAACCTCCCAGCCCATGTACTCAGTATGACCACACTGCACTTACAATGACTAAGAATGGACTTAGCCACTGTAGGGGTATATTGCTCCAGCAGCTGTGCCTTCACCAGTGGCATAGTGAACCCTGTTTTAGGGCTGTAAGGCGTGCTAGAGGGGTGACTTATCTATGCCATAGGCAGTGGTTTGTGGGCATAGCACCCTGAGAGGGATGCCTTCACCTTTTTCTCCCCACCAACACACACAAGCTGCAAAGGCAGTGTGCATGTGTTTGGTGAGGGGTCCCTTAGGGTGGCACAGTACATGCTGCAGCCCTTAGGGACCTTCCCTGCCAAAGAGCCCTTTGTACCATTGGTACCTTTTACAAGGGATGTAGCTGTGTGTCAATTGGGGAAACAATGGTACAGTTTTGGGAAAGAACACTGGTGCTGGGTCCTGGCTTGCAGGATCCCAGCACACTCTCAGCCAAGTCAGCATCAATATCAGGCAAAAAGTAGGGGGGTAACCATGCCACAAAGGGCTCTTTCCTACACCTCATGAGTGAAAATTATTTTTCTCTTCAGAAATGTTGCTTGCATCTTTAAGGAAGAATGTGGTAGCTACAGGATCTAAAAGATGAAGAAAACAAAACGTGATCCTATGGTCAGGGTAGATTTCATGTTGTAGGAAGGCAATTGGAACAGTTATATAGTGTTGTTTTTAGGTGTATAGAATTATTTTCCCTGTGAAATTATCTACCTTAGTGTAGATGTCCCACAAAGTGTGTGCAATCTCTACCCCATGTGCGTAGGTCCTGCGAAGTGTAACTGTAAACTACGATTTTAAAATTACTAGAAGTAACTTTACGGTCGGAAATTACATTTATTCTGACTCCACCCATGAAAACTAATGGGGTAGAGGCTTGCAAGTCTACACTCTGTAGTAAATCTACACTTGGGAATGGAGAGTGACACAAAGTAGTACATTTAGTACAAAGTGTGAGAGTAAATATACAAGAGTAGATGTACTCATACGTACGTTTACGGTTGTGATTATCCCCCTACTTGTTTAGAAGTTCAATAATTCCTAGGCTTTATAGTCTTGAGACAGACATATATTTGGATTCCTATAGAAACTACTCTTTCTGATTTAGCATACAGGCAGTATTGTTTCTAGTATGTCTACTTAAATGTATTGCATTTCACAAAGGAGAAGGCATGGTACACTAGCTCATATGCAGAAGACATATCTTGAATTGCAAAACATTTGATCAGCAATTATTCAACGGAAGTATTAGAAAAGCCTTCCATGTTGTTGCAGGAAATTGATTCGAATGAGATATGACAAATCCAGCAAAGTAAAAGAAACTTAACATAGTATCAATGAAAATAATTTAACAAAAATAGATTCTGTGAAAACTATTCACTAGTTACTGTATGAGAGAAAGTAGCCTCTTTCTAGCATGGTTACCCCCATTATTTGCCTGTTTGTCAGTGTGCTTGTCTGTGTCACTGGGATCCTGCTAGTCAGGACCCCAGTGCTTATGGTTTGTGGCCTACTTGTCAGTCTGTTTCACTGTTTTTGTCAGTGTGCTTAACTGTCACTGGAGTCATGCTAACCAGAACTCCACTGCTTGTGGTCTCTCTAGGGTACCAAATGTATCCTTACATACTGGTAACCCAGTATTTCACTCCAAATTGGCATACTGGACCCCCCCTTATAAGTCCCTATTATATGGTACATATGTATCCAGGGCATTGGGGTTACAGGGGACTGTTATGGGCTGCAGCATTTCTTTTGCCACCCAAAAGGAGCCCATACAAAGGTGTCTACAGGAGTGCCATTGCAGCCTGTGTGAAATAGTGCATGCACTATTTCACAGCCATTTTGACTGCAACAGGTCACAAATAAGTCACCGGTATGTCAGGCCTTCAGACCCTGAAGGCTGGGTGCAAAGTACCTGTGTATGAGAGCACCCCTGCACTAGCAGAGGTGCCCCCACATCATCCAGGCCCATTTTCCCCATCTTCGTGAGTGATGAGGCGCCATTGTAAGTGTGCACTGCACATAGGTCAATACCTATCTACAGCTTCACAATGATAAGTCTGAATATGGCCATGTAAGGCGTTTACCAACTGGGAATTGTACCGCAACACTGATTCCAGTATTGATTTTACAATTCTATGCATCCTGGGGGCTCCACTATGGACCCCCTGTACTGAAATACCAGCCTTCTGGGGTTTTCACTGCAGCCCCAGCTGCTGCCACCTCACAGACAGGCTTCTTCCCTCCTTGGGTTTGAGAAGCTCAATCCCAGGAAGGCAGAACAATGCATTTCCTTTAGGAAAGGGGTGTTACACCCTCTCCCTTTGGAAATAGGTGTTACAGGCATGGGAGGGGTATCATCCCAGAGCCTCTGGAAATGCTTTGAAGGGCACAGATGGCGCACTCCTTGCATAATCCAGTCTACACCGGTTCAGGAACCCCCAGTCCCTGCTCTGGCATGAAACTGGACAAAGGAAAGGGGAGTGACCACTCACCTGTCCATAACCACCCAAGGGGTGGTGCCCAGTGCTCCTCCAGAGTGTCCCTGGGTTCTTCCATCTTGTTTTCAGGAAGGTCAGGGAACTATGGGAGCATCTCAGTGGCCAGTGGCAGCAAGCGACGTCAGAGACCCCTCCTGATAGGTGCTTACCTGGTTAGGTGACCACTCCCCCTCTGAGGGCTATTTAGGGTCTCTCCTCTGGGTGTATCTTCAGATTCGGATTGCAAGACTCCAGCAGGAATCCTCTGCATCCTTTACTTCATCTTCTACCAATGGATCAACCGCTGACTGCTCCAGGAACTCTACAAAACTGCAACAAAGAAGCAAAGACGACTTCTGCAACCTTGTATATTCAGCTCCTACCAGCAACTGCAACAGTTTCCAGGTCGTGCATCCTCCAAGGACTGCCTGTCTTTAGCCTCCACCAGAAGAACCAAAAGAATCTCCTGTGGAGTGACAGAGTGACTTCCCTGCTCCAGCGGGCACCTCTCTGCAGCGATGGCCTGTGTCTTTGGTCCCCTCTCCCGACGACAGGCGTGGATCCAGCAAAACGGGTGGTGGACTAATGTGACTCCGGCAGTCTCAACGTCCAGTTGTCCAATTTTGGTGGCGATAATAGCTTGTATCTACGCAAGACAGTACCCCCATGCACCCCGTGACTTGCATCTACCAAGGCTTGTGTGCGACCTTCCAAGAAGTTCTTCATGCACAGCATAGCTCCATTTGTACCTTCTTTGTCCTCGTGCTGTGGGACTCCTGTGCATGCTGTCTGGTCTTCTGAGGGGTATCTGAGTTGCTGAGAGCTCCCTCTGTCTCCCCCTCCTGGGTAGAGTCGACCTGTCCTTCTTGGGCCCGGGCAGCACCATTTTCTGCAAACTGCAAGCTTTGCGTTTACCAAGGCTTGTTTGCGGAATCCAGTGACGCAAACCAGACTGCATCCATCAATCAATCAATCAATCAATCAAAAACAATTTGTAGAGCACGCTACTCACCCGTGAGGGTCTCAAGGCGCTGGGGGGGGAGCTCAAGGGTGGGTAGGGAGGGTCACTGATCGAACAACCATGTCTTGAGGTTCTTTCTGAAGACCAGAAGGTCTTTGGTTTTGCGAAGGTCGGTGGGGAGGGAGTTCCAGGTTTTGGGGGCGAGGTAGGAGATGGACCTGCCTCCTGTGGTGGTGCGTTGTATGTGGGGGACTGTGGCTAGGGCGATGTCGGCTGATCGGAGGTTGCGTGTGGGAGTGTGGAAGTTCACTCTTTCGTTGAGGTAGGTTGGGCCGGTGTTGTGGAGGGATTTGTGTGCGTGGATGAGGATCTTGAATGTGATTCTCTTGTCTATGGGGAGCCAGTGAAGGGATTTGAGGTGTGGTGAGATTCGTTCGTGGCGGGGGAGGCCAAGGACAAGGCGTGCGGCTGTGTTCTGGATTCTCTGGAGTTTGCGTTTGAGTTTGAGTGTGGTGCCGGCGTAGAGGGTGTTACCGTAGTCCAGTCTGCTGCTGATGAGTGTGTGGGTGACTGTCTTCCTGGTTTCGGGGGGAATCCATTTGAAGGATTTTTTTAGAGTGCAGAGTGTGTGGAAGCAGGAGGAGGTTAGAGCATTGATTTGCTGTTTCATGGAGAGGGAGGGGTCAAGGATGATGCCGAGGTTGCGTGCGTGGTTTGCGGGGGTGGGTGCGGGGCCTAGGGCGGTGGGCCACCAGAGTCGTCCCATGTGGTTTTGTTGGGGCCAAAGATGATGATCTCGGTTTTGTTTGAGTTGAGCTTGAGGTGGTTAGTGGTCATCCAGTTAGCGATGTCGAGGAGAGCAGCGTGTAGGTTGGTTTTGGCGGTGGTGGGGTTGCGGGTGAGGGAGAGGATGAGTTGGGTGTCATCTGCATAGGAGAGGATAGTGATTCTGTGTGCTCGGAGGATGTTGGCTAGGGGGATCATGTAGATGTTGAAGAGTGTGGGGCTGAGGGAGGACCCTTGGGGGACTCCGCAGGTGATCTTGGTAGTGTTGGAGTGGAAGGGTGGAAGGTGGACTCTCTGGGTCCGGTCAGTGAGGAAGGAGGTGAGCCAGTATGAGACTTTGTGGCGAATTTCTATGTTGTGGACGCGTGTGCGGAATGTGTGGTGGCAGACGGTGTCAAAGGCTGCGGAGAGGTCTAGGAGGATGAGTGCGACGGTCTCGCCTTTGTCGACTTTGGTCCTGATGTCGTCAGCGTGGGACATCTTTTGCACCAACCTGGAACCCGCATCTATCTTCTTTGGTGCAATACTGACTTTGTCTTCTCACCGGTAGATTTTCCTAGGCAGGAATGCCCTGGAAACTGCAAGTACCAAGGTTTGCACTGATTGATACTGAGGTCCAAAGCGCTTCACTGAAAAAAATCCAGAAATCACTGCTCTGCCTCCTTCTAAGATTTCAACAGGGCCCTGATGAGTAAAATAAGGTAGAATCAATACTGCCCTTTCCCCCTTCTATTTCCTGCTTTGTCATCCTCATGTAGGAAGAATCCACCCTTTGTCCCTTCTGCTTCTTGTTTAGTCATCCTCATACAAGAAGAGCCCCTTCTTTCCCTCGTACTTCCAGTCTTCCCATCCTCAGACAGGAAGAGGTGACAAGTGACCATCTGGGTCCTAGTGTCTCCTGCCTTTTCCATCAGAGCAATCCTCGGCAGGTCACGCGCTATGGCTGTTTTATCTCTTGAGTTAAAAAACTAAAGGATTGAACACTTGAACAGCCAAACACCTGACACCCAAGAGTGAGGGCTACAAGTCAGCCTAACCGCTCAACACAAGCAGATAAAATTAAACCTCAACTGCTCAGAGAGCCATTAAACGCAGAAACATTAATTTGAAAAGGCCATTATGCAGACTTCTGAAAGAACAAATCAACAAAACAGTATGTTCCAATTGTTTTTAAATTAAGAAGATTGCAGTGTAGTTGCTTTATGACTTTGCCATGGTGCAATTCATCTCAGAACATGAACATGAATCTGACATGTGAACAGTGTACTGGCAGGAATCATTCCGTCTAACATTCTACTAATGCACTGATAAAAGTGAATAAAAAATAAAGGAGCAAGCCCTTTCCATTCCGTTTATATATGCCTCCTTAAAATAAGTATGCTACACGTTCTTACACAGTACTGGCTGATGCCAATGCATGGGGAACATACATACAGGCAATACAGGCAGTCCCACATGCAATCACAACAAAAAAGTGTCCCAAAGGCACACAGACAACATGCCTGCATGCGTAGATGTTTTTTAAGTGTATCAGATTTTGTTCTACCAAATTGTGGGCCAAGTCTAGTGTTTGCAACAGTGTAATTTATCGTGGTCTTTTAAGATATGTATCATTTTAAATTGTGAGAACTTGCTGCACAAGTCTGTAGACGCCAAGATAAAAATGAAAACTGAAGAACCCTTTCCCACTGCCTCACCCAGTTCACATAACTGGGCCACTTGCACTTGTGCTCGTGTTTTGTGCCTAGTTATGACCTATAAATCTACAGAGGATCTCAAATTACTGTATTTTTTGCCCCGAGGAAACCTTATTACTTCCTCAAGGCAACATGTATTGACAACGTACTAAGAACATTTTACAACTATTTTCATTGGTTGTTATATATGCTGGGTTAACATTATTATGAAAATAAATGTTTCCTTTAGGAAACATATAAATAGATTTCATTTACTTTGTGGAGTGCTGAATCTACTTCACCACAGAAGGTTTTCTTTTCACATGCAAATAGCACTATTGTTACACAAAATACTATCTGTTTATTTATATTAAAATATTACATGTTAATTATTTATTTTTCTGGCCCTAAATAAGAAACGATAAACAGAGAACACAAGAAATAAGGAAATCCTTAAATAATAGTCAATGTGAGTGTGAATAGTAAATGTAAGCAAGTGTGAGATTTCGAAACAATAAAACTTAATTCAAATTCCAAGATTGTTCTCATTTAGCACCTGTGATTTCATACTTTGAAGTGATATTCTGAAATATGTAGTCGGCCAGTGGTTCTGTACTCTTTTCTATATTGTCTTCTCTAACACCATTCATTTTGAGTAGGACACACCCGTTCCTGAAAAGATCTGAGAACACCCACACATGTACGTGTCTGTGTTTTCCACTGCCTATGCCCCCCAATAATTATCCAGTACAAGACTAAATATCAAGTTTCAGGATGGTAATGGAAAGGGAATGTCCCCAACATTACTGGTGCTGTAGGGAAAGGGAGTTCATTGAGGGATTGTTTCCATATAATCTCCTGAACCGAGTTTACAGATTCTTCATCCAAAGTGGAAAGTTTGATTGCCCACTAGGAAATGTTTTGATCTTTGAAACTCTAGCTTGGTGATCATCTTGTATATATGGAGGCATCTGCTGACGTGCTTGAGGTCCACTTAGGTGATGTGCTTGAATCGTTATCACCAGATGTGTGAGGTAAACTGCTCACATGGTCAGAGACATTTTTTTTGAATGGGCATAGTGGGCACTTGGCCAGGTCCCCCACCTTCCAGGGCCCGGCATAAAGTTACATTTCTTGACCTTGCTCTCACCTCTGTCTATTTCTATATGTCCTCCTCTCTCGTCTTTACCTCTAAATGTGATTCTCCCTTTGTCCAGTATGATATTAAGGGGTTTTGGGCTCCCAGAAAGACATATTTCACTGTTTCCGTGTGAGCTAATTTCTGAAAGTTTGTTTGGCATTGTTTGGCTTCAATTTGCAGAAAATACTTCATATGTAAAAAATATATCTTGCCCAGGGCCCCAAAACATCCTGAGGACAGTACTGCATGTGGAATGGGCTTTTCTGGCATTAGATCAATAAAACGTATGTCATAGGTGCATATGATCTCTGGAGAATCGTCCTGAAAATTTCAAGCATATTAATGAAGAAGGAGGATCTATTTCTGTTACATTTAGGTTTAGTTTCCTTTAAGTTTTGTTTTTGCATTTGATTGTGTCATGCAACACCTGACTGTGAGGATTCTCTGCTCCAGAATCCTGGGACAGAAGAGTTGATGCTGCTCAGCTTTAGGCAGGGTACTGTGCCTCTCACAATAACTTAAAATATTTTCATTTTTGGACATGTATTTTTTTTGGAACTTAAAATCGGTGACGAGCTAGAAGAGGTGTTGGTTACCATATTTTGGTACAGGAGCAGTACAGTCTTCTTTTGAATATTTCAAACCCAGCTGCAGCCGATTTTTCACCTTTTTATGGACTTTGGAAGTGTTTGAAGGATAATTTTGTGGACTCTGGGGTATATTTATATCCCATTTGCGCTGAATTTGTGTCATTTTTATGCAAATTTGGCATAAAACAAACTCCATATTTATAGTTTGATGTTAGACCCGTCTAACGTAAAAATATTGGAGTTTGCACCATTTTTAGATGCGTGAACCTACCTTGTGTCAATGAGATGCAAAGTAGGCATTCTCATCTAAAAAAGGGTTCTAACCCCATAACCCCATATTTATGCCCCATGCTAATGACGCACGGGTGTGAGGAGGGGCTAAATAACTGTGCAAAGCTTGGTTTGCACCATTATTTAACACCTGGGTCAGACCAGGCGTTAAGGGACCTTTGGACCCATTTACATGCTTAAACACCATGGAATGGGTCCACAGGTGCCCTCCCCAAGCCCCAGGTACACCCCCACACGCACCTGCACCAGAGGGACACCAGAGGATGGGGGACCCCATCCCAGGTAAGTAGGGTAAGTATAGGTAAGTATTTTTGTTTTTAATTAAGTGCCATCGGGGGCCCAACTTGGGGCCCCCTGCATGGCACAGGGTGCAGTGGCCATGCCCAGGGGACACTGGTCCTGAGTGCTGGCCACTGGGGTGGTGGGCATGACTCCTGCCTTTTCTAAGACAGGAGTCATGTGGTATGGATGGTTTTGAGTCAAAAAATGAATCTAGGCTGGTTAGAGTCATCTTTTTTACACTCTAACCAGCCTAACATCATTTTTTGGTGCAAAACCCCCTTATACCATAACGCCAGCCCCACCCGGCTAACGTAATTTATTTTACGCTAGTCCACCCTTTGCACTGGTTTGCACCATTCCATAAATATGGCACCCGGCTGGTGCTCAGGAATGGTGCAAGCCGGTGCTAAACGTTTTGGTGAAAAAAATGCATTAGTGCAGTTATGCACCGAAGGAAATATAAATATGTCCCTAACTTTCTCTGCATCCAGAAGACGTTTATTTTATTACTGTGGATCAGTGCTTTAAATGGGCAGGTACTGTCCAGTACTGAGTACCTGCACTTCTTCAATTTGAAGGGGAGAGTACCTGCACTTCTCAGCACTGTTGCAGTACATTACAATGGATAAGTACAGGAACTTCTCTGTAGCAAAAAGATACTCTAAATGGAGAGTACCTTCACTTCTATATTTCCATTAAAAGCACCTTTGTGGCTCTAAGGAGCAACCTTACTTAATGCAAGTACTTTGAAAATGTCACTGCAATATTTCTTTTTGAATTTTGTGGGTCCTGGAAGGCTCCTGTGCACTGGAATCTTGGTCGAGACATTAACGTATCGGAAGGAAAACAGACGTGATACGGACACGGTTCCAATCCTGTTCTCAACGTCATCTCATCACAGGGCCGACTGTGTGAGTCATCTCATCACATACAATGCCATTTTGAATTGGTCATAATACTATAAACACCTATATACTGTATGACAAACACCAATGCGCACGGCTGTGTATTTGCTCATTTCTATTATTAATGCTGATCTGCTCTGTATACATCATTGAACTTGAGGTACCTACTGTGTCATAAGCCGATGCGCATCTACTATTGGGTATGATTGTACATTTGCTCTTGTGCACAACATATACAATCTAAATGTTGGGATCACGTGTTAAACACTGATGTGCATGGCTGTGCCTCTGATATTCCACATTACTATACTTCAACGTCATGCAAAGAGTTTGCAAAGATAAAACGCTAATATGCACAGTTTGGATTGTACTAAAGGAACATGATCTTCTCACATACTATGGGAATTAAAATATTTTCATAGTAATACTCTAATGGAACTAAGAGTACGTGAAATTTTTTAAAGTTAACGTATTTCCTTTGTGTTTTATCCAAAGTTACATTGTGCACTTGTGGTGTGGGTGTGCTTTATAATATTTTATCAAAATGCATCTTGAACCTCCTACTACATTTTTGCAATCTAAAGGGGAACCTCCTATTATGTGGGCCAGATGGAAGGAGGAGTTTTAAACATATATGAAAGCTATTGATGGAGACAGAATGGGAGTTGAAAGGAAGAAAAGCACATTATGGGCCTGATTCTAAGCTTGGCGGGCGGCGGGAGCCGCCCGCCAAGCGGGAACCGCCAGAAGACCGTTCCGCGGTCAAAAGACCGTTCCGCGGTCAAAAGACCGCGGCGGTCATTCTGGGTTTCCCACTGGGCTGGCGGGCGACCGCCAAAAGTCCGCCCGCCAGCCCAGTGGGAAACACCCTTCCCACAAGGAAGCCGGCTCCGAATGGAGCCGGCGGAGTGGGAAGGTGCGACGGGTGCAATTGCACCCGTCGCGAATTTCAGTGTCTGCAAAGCAGACACTGAAATTCTTTGTGGGGCCCTCTTACAGGGGCCCCACGACACCCCATACCGCCATCCTGTTCCTGGCGGGCGACCCGCCAGGAACAGGATGGCGGTATGGGGTGTCAGAATCCCCATGGCGGCTCAGCAAGCTGCGCCGCCATGGCGGATTCCCATGGGCAGCGTAAAGTCGGCGGTACACCGCCGGCTTTCTGCTTCTGGCCACGGCTGTACCGCCGCGGTCAGAATGCCCGGCGGAGCACCGCCAGCCTGTTGGCGGTGCTACCGCCGACCCCGGCGGTATTTACCGCCAGGGTCAAAATGACCCCCTATGCATTGTTTGGGGTCTGAGGGACAAGTAGTTTTCAGAACTTTACCCCAAGTACAAGATACAGGAGAGCTATATAGTTTTCAGGAAGCTTTGCTATGCATAGAACACAGATTTAAACCTACTGCTAGTGTATCGTTTAATAGGTTCAAATTGTATAACAAGGCACAACGTGATGCAGAATCTTTTGATGATTTTTTAAAAAAGCTTTGAGATCACTGTCCATGACTTGTAATTTTAGGGACATGTGTGATGAAATGAGTAGGGATCAAATTATTGTGAATGTGAAAAGTAAAAAAGTACAAGAGTGTTTGTGGGTACTGGGAGATCCCAATTTGCAGGATTCTTTTGCTACAGCAAAGGCTTTGGAGCAATCTGAAAAATGAATGAAGTTGGTACAAGACACCAATAACAAGAGTGAGAATACTGTGGATGAAGTGTGTGCACTAAGTAATTCTAACCGCAGGAATGCACATGTAGAAAGAAGGAGTGACAAGACTGTGACGTGTTACAGGTGCGGAAGATTCAATCATTTGGCTTCATATTTACATTGTCCTGCCATTAGAAAGGAATGCAGTAAATGTTGCAGAATGTGTCATTACACTCGTGTGTGTGAGGATGACAAAAATAAATGTTTATATGTAGGAAAAGGAAAATCTGCCAGTGTGGGTGAAGTGTCTTGTAAGAGATGTGTAAGTGGAGAAAATAGTAGCGAGAAGGAAAAAGGTATTGTACTTTCTCTAAATACATTTGAAGGCGAGAATGAGGGAGCAAGGAAGATGCCCAAGTGTGAAGTTCAGATTCTTGGCAGGGAATTGGAATTTTAGGTGGATTGGTGGTTTCCATGGACCATAATTATTGAAAAATATTTAATGGAAAGATTTAAAAATGCTATTTCTAAAACTGACTTAGTACAGTCAGATGTTGTGGCCCAAAGTTTTGACGGTTTAAGTAATAGACTTAATGGGTTACACCTGCACAGATATATTGTTTAAAGAAAGGAAAGCATCTATTAAACTTTATGTGACAAAAAAGGGTGGCAGTGTACTAGGGTAGAGAGATATGTGGTAATTGGGCATCATACTAAATCCCTGATGCAAGGAACCTGTGTTGGTAGTAAGTGAAGGGGATGAGGCTGCATGCGTCATAGAGCAGTTTGCAGATATTTTAATCGAGAAATTGAGGAAACTTAACGGTTATACACACTACATCAAGCTCAAGCAAGTGGCACAACCAGTGAAGCAAAAGTTGAGGAATGTGCTGATTAATGTGAGGGATAGATAAGCTTAAGGATATTTTGAATGAAATTTTGAAAGGGGAAATCACTGAAGAAGTGGAATCTCCAGAGTGGGTGTCTCCTATTGTTTGGCATGCAAGGCAGATAAATCTTTGAGGTTGAGCGTTGATCTTAGAGCCCTAAATGCCAATATAGTTGTGGATTGTCATCCGTTACCTAACATTAATGAGGTTGTAGGTATGTTGGGGTATGCCAATGTGTTTTCTACACTTGATCTAAGGTTGGAATACCACCTAATTGAGTTAACTGAGGATTCTAAGAATTTGACTGCCTTCATTACCCCGCAGGGTTTGTTTCAGTTCAAAAGGATGCCGTTTGGCCTTGCTTCAGTGGCATCCGTATTCCAAAGAGCAATGTACCACAATTTTAGTGGAATGGAAGCATTTGTTAAATGTTGCCAGGATGACCTTCTCATAGTTTACAAGTATGTGTGTAAATGTTCGAAGCACTTGAAAAATTGTGTGAGGTGTTGAGGAACATGGTCTGTTCCTCAAAGGGAACAAGTATAACTTTTCCAGAAAACAGTGGAGTATTTAGGAAATACCTTGTCAAAAGAAGGAGTGATATCTGAAAAGTATTTGATTAATGTCATTATGAAAGCACCAGCTCATGATAATAAAAATAAATTGCTGAAATTTTCAGGGCTGTGTGAGTACTACAGTAAATGTATCAAAGACTTTGCTTTCAAGATATAGCTGCTAGGAGGGCAGATTAGGAAGAACACAGAGTTTGTTTGGGTGAAGAGAGAACAGCAAGCATTCAATCAGATTAAAGCTGTGATGTTGGAAGCACTTATGTTAAAACCTTTCCATGTAAACCAAAATTGTACTATTAGTGTGGATGCAAGCCTTTATGAAGTGAGTAGTGTTTTGTCACAAAGCAGTGGAAAGGAAGAGTGAAATTTAGCTGTTGCTTCTCTCACTCATAATGATACTGAGAGGAGATATGCTGTGATATAGAAGGAGCTGCTGGCATGTGTCTGGGCAGTGGAACACTTCTGTAATTATGTGTGGGGATCATGGTTCACATTCAGGACAGACCACAAGCCTTTTGTGGGAATATTATCTCCTGGAGGTGGGTATAATGCTACCGCTCACATTGCAAGATTAATGTCCAGGTTACAGGAGCAGAATTTTAATGTGGAGTATGTACCACAAAAAATGTCACTGTGGACTGTTTGTCCAGACTACCATGTGCTATCATTGAAGATGACAGTGGAATAGATGAGACACAAATTATGGCTAGTACAGCAGATGGTATGTTGGGAAAATATGGTGTTATTACTGAAGAAATGTGGAGAGATGCCATAAAGAGTGATATTTTGTTGGGAAAGGTTGTGGATCATGTGAGAGAAGGATGGCCTGCAAAGAAAGAAGTTTTGTCTGAATTTTATTGGAAGGTTTTGGAACATTTGGAGGTTGAAAGATACATATTATTTAAAAAAGGAAGGGAAGTGTATACCTCCAGTCAGTTTAAGAGATCCCATATTATCAGCTGCACATGAGGGGTGTCTAGGTATGTCATCCATGAAGAGGTTGGTGAGGAAAGTTTTCCAGTGGCCTGGCCTTGACAGGGTAGTGGACAGAGTGGTCAGGGAGTGTGATGTATTTGCCAACAGTGGGAAGTTATTGAAAGTGGCTTTTGCACCTTTGGTTCCTGTTGAATGGCCAGAAGTTCTGTGGCAGAAGGTTAGATTTCACATCTTTGGTGCTTTCCGTTTGTTTACCTTAGGGTTGTGAGTTTCTCATGGTTTTGGTTGACTACCACTCAAAATAGCCTAAAGTGAAGTTGTATTGCATGTCATTACTGCCAGTGTAGTTGAGTTTTTTAAATAACTATTTGCTAGAGAAGGGTATCCTGAAGTACTTGTCATGGATAACAAAGTGCAATGAAGGTCTACAGAGAGGGAGAGTTTCCTCATTTATTTTAATATCCACCATATCACCACAACTTTATACAAGCCTCAAGGAAATGGTCAAGTGGAACGATTCATCTGCATGTTTAAAGAGGATATATTGTGGGCACGTGGTTATGGATCAGAATGGAAGGACAAACTCAGGGAAAAGTTATGGCTGTATCATATTACTTCACGTGCCACTACTGAAGTTAGTCTCTTTAAGTTAATTAAGGAGAGAGAGCCTGTTTCCAAGTTCTGCCTGTCGGGACAATGGGCGCAAGTGGGAGTGTGCACTAGGACCACACACTCTGCCCACCAACTGGGGAGGAGGGGACTGGACACCAGACACCACTTCCGGTCAGCAAAGGGGATGCACAGACACTACTTCGGGGCAGGAGGAACGGAAGGACTTCCCTGCCTGCACAGGTGCTGCAACAAAGAATAAAGCAAGTCCCTAACAGCTTAATCGGTCTCTCTGCACCTTCCTCTGGGGCTGGGACAGAAGGGGACATGACCACTGGTGGCGAAGGTGGGGAATTTAGACCAAGGCGCACCCTACCCTACCGCGACATGTCCCCTTATCTGGCTTAGCACCTATGCCAATCTGTCACACCGGCATATCTGATTGCGCATCTGCCTGCTAAATAGAAGTGCAAGCCCTGCAGCACCAATTACACCAGTGAAAATAAAACGTCCCATGCTGCTCTCCAGCTCACGAGATCTCGCAAGAGCCTGACATAATTGACAGCCATTTTGAAGTCAGGCACTGGAAGCATCTGGGCTGCAGGAAAGCCCTAACAGCCATTTTGAGGTCACGGACTCTCAATGAACACGACTGCTGTTAATTGTGGAGCCTTAAGAAAGAGAAGAAAAAAAAACAAATAATAACTGCAACGTCACACACTGTGTCTGCGACCAGCTGCTATAACCATGTCAGAGGACGGTAACGAGTGCGCAATCCGAAGCATGATCTTCAGTCACCGTTTGACCTTTCTGACTCCCAGATGAAAGATGCTCGCTGGGAAAAGTGGATCAGGAGTTTTGAAAACTACTTAGGCGCTACTGGCAAAAATCAAACAGATGAACAGGCAAGGGACCTATTCCTGAACATAGTTGGGGATGATGTTGAGGACCTGCTCGTAACATTTCCACCTGAGTCAAATGCTGCATACAAAGGCCTAATGTAGTGCATCACAGACAGTTTCGGAATGTTGACTTCAAAGGCTGAATGTTCACAACTGCATACTAATGAGCAGATGAATCCCTTGATGACTTTGTGACCTGGCTACGAAAACTAGTCACCCACTGCAAATTCTACAAATTTGACAGTGAGGCAGCAATAAGGCTGCACATCTTTGAAGGATGTCACTCAACTGGGTTCCGTACGAAAATACTGAAGGAAAAGTACACAGTAGACAAAATACTGACCATTGCACGGTCAGAAGACAGGGCCATATTGCATGCCATCCAAACTGAAACTGGGAGAGTGCAGATGATGGAACAGGTTCATCGACTGGCCCCAGGAGCAGCAGCAGACATGACAAGCCATCTCTGGCACTGAAGGAGAAACACTAGCGACAAGCTATTGCTGTGGCCTGGAATGTCCACAATTTGTCCAGCCATGGGACACAAAAATCAGAAATGGAACTGTGACAATCACTTTGCAAGCATCTGCATTAGCAGAAACATCATGGCATAGAAAGGATGACCTGCCCAGCCACGAGTAACCTTGAGTCACCGTGCACGACTCACGGAAGCACACAATCGCAGCTCTTCCACCGACTCAGATGCCGCTACCTCATGTCTGACATCCCAGCACAAGACCACAAGCCTAAACATGTCCAACTAGCCACCAAACAACAAAGAAAGAAAATCATGGTGGTGAAACCTATTTGTACTTGACAGCGGAGCCACATGTAACATCATGTACGTGTCGGAGTATGAGAAAATTAAGTGCAAGCCTCCACTGTCACCCTCCACTGTTGACATGTTTACATGAGGTGCGAAACAACCTGTAGTAAACATGGGGAAATTTGTGGAGACACTAACGGACAATGACATGTCTGTCGAAGGAGAGGTGCATGTCTTACGAGGAGACGTTCCGGGCCCACGTTTGCTCAGCAACATGATGGGCAAGTGATGGGCCTCCTAGCCATGACATACCACAGCGCTGAACGTCATAACATCTTGAGAGAACACCCCCAGTTCTTCAAAGGGCTTAGAAAGCTGAAAGACACACAATCCATTCTGCACATTAACAAAGTGGTCAAACCGGTGGCTCAGGATCACTGCAGAATTTCCGTACACCTCCAACCGCAAGTCAAAGAAGAACTGAAGAGGTTGCTAGCACAAGAGATCATTGACCAATGGAAGGGCCAACTCTGTGAGTGTCCCCCTTCATGCCTCTGCCAAAGAAGAATAGGCAGAAAACATGAATCTGTGTTGACATGCGTCTACTGATTATAGCCATTAAAAGAGAACGGCACCCAAGCCCTCACTTGAATGACATGATCAGCTGCCTCACTGGGGCCTGTGTTTTCTCCATGTTAAACTTATTCAAGGGCTACCATCAACTGGAACTAGACCTGCAGTCCCGCTACATCACCACATTCTCCACTCACCTATTTTGATACAAGTGATTACGCTTTGGGTTGTCATCATCATCAGCAGGAAATATTTCCGGCGATGGTGAGACGAGTGATCAGGCCTGTAAAAAACTGCCTAAACTACAATGATAACATTCTTGTTTTTGGTTGCACAAATGAAGACCACGACTCGGCACTATGGGAGGTATGCAAGCAGTTGGAAGCAACTGGCCTGATGCTGAATGAGGACAAATGTGAGCTGGAAAAAAGGGAACTTGTTTTCTTTGGACACATCTTCTCCCAAAACAAGACGTCCAGTGGACTTAACAGAAGTGAGGTCATTTCTAGACCTGATGCGTTACTGCATTTGATACATAAAAGATTTTGACACTGTGAGCACCCCACTTCACGAACTGACCAGACAAGGACAGCCATTCCATTCCTTTGGACCACTGAATGCCATAAGGCATTCGAGGACATCAGATTCGCCATCACAGCCATAGATCACCTTGCCTATTTTGGCACATCTTTGTGCACAGAGCACAACATCAATGCCAAACCGGTAGGGCTGGAAGCCATACTTGCCCAACACAAACACGGAAGAGATTCACCAAGACACATCTTCATGCATGCAAGCAGGAGTTTGTCAGATGTAGAAAAGGCACACTCTCAGCCAGAGAAAGAAAGCTTAGCAGTGGTATGGGCATGCTGGCACTACCACATGTTCATTTATGGGAAACCCTTCACCATCGTGACAGACCACCAGGTGCTGGTCACACTATACGGCAATCTGAATGCAAAAATTCCACCGCGCATAGATAGAAAGAGAATACGCCTGATGGACTATGTCTTCAAAATAGTTCACAAATCAGGGAAAGAACACAACCCGGCTGACTACATGTTGCAAAATCCTCTACCCTGGGCAGCTGAGACATCATCCGTAGTTGAGGAATACCTCAATTTTGTGCTGAGACAGAATACATCTGCCCCAATCACGATGGAAGAACTGGCACCGGAGACAACGACTGATATAACGCTACAAGAAGTCAAAACACTGTTGCAACAACAGAGATGGAGACATGTGACCAACAACAGTCCAGTAAGTGAATGGGTCAAGAAAGAGGAAATATTAGCAGGAGGAGCTGTCAGATCAAAGCAAGGGATACTGCTCAGAAACACCAGAATAATAATACAAATGACATTTCATCAGCAGACAGTCAGCTTTGCACATGAGTATCACCAAGGCATGATGACAACAGAACAATACTGAGAGAGAAGGTATGGTGACTTGACCGTCTGGTAGAGGACACAATTATGAACTGCCATCTCTGTCAGATAACAGGAAGACCACCCAAGCCAGAGCAACTACGCATGCTGTATTTACCTTAGGCCATATGGACTATGCTGGTCGCAGACTTCTATAGGCATTTGGACACTGGCAACTACCTGCTAGTCATCATTGACAAATACTCTTGCTTCCCCATAGTGTGCCAGGTGTCATCAGCATCAGTCACTTCCACCTTACCAATTCTAGATTACATTTTTGCAGCCTGGGGCGCTCCTCTGACACTAAAGACAGACAATGGAGACCCATTTTCAGGCGAATAATTTTTCGCAAGTTCATGGTATATCTGTGAGTACATCATAGAAAAATACCACCGCTATAGCCGCAAGCCAATGGCATGGTGTAAATGTTCATGGGTAACACAAATTTCTGTGGCAAAGGCACTGTGCCAAGTACTCCGGGACTACTGCAACACCCCACACAGATCAGCAGGGAGGTGCCCATCAGAACTGGTACTGGGCAGAGTAAGAAGGACCCGTCTGCCTCAACTGGAAACCAAGGCACCATCAGAACACTGCAACATTGTTGCGCACGGCCAAGTGGAAAATTAAATGACACGCCGACGCTCGACGTCATGCCACAGCATCTAGACTATAACTTGGAGACCTAGTCCTCGTGCACGAACGGCAAGCACAGAAATCAGACAGCCCCTTCTCGAGCCAGCCCCTGAAGAAAAGAAACATCAAAGGGACAATAATCACAGTAGGGGCAGGGTCCTACTCCACCATCAGAAACAGCTCTCATTTCAGAGAGTTCAGAGTGTCAGATGATGAGGAAGGAGAGACAAGGCCCAGGGCTAGGCAGAAGACTCCAAGCGGAGACACTGGAGGGGCTATGGAAACAGCTATGCCTAATGGGGAGGAACGAGGGTGCGAGCAGGAAGCCCAAAAGACTTATTGAAGAACTATGATGACTGATTCAAAGAAAAACTGTTGAAACAGTCCTCTATGATCATCTCTCTCTCTGGCTCTCTCCTCCCCTCCATTTCACTGTTTCTGCATCTATATATATGTATATAAATATATATATTACTTGCATGGGGAATGTGGAACACACCTGACATTACCAATAAAAGCAAATGTGGGAATGTGTATTTTTGTGTCAACAAAAGGGGGAGATGTCAGAACGATGGGTGGTAGTAGGTGTTGGCAGTAGAACCACAAACTCTGCCTACCAATGGAGGAGGAGGGGACCAGACACTGGACACCACTTCCATTTAGCAAAGAGGGCACACAGACACCACTTCAGGGCCTGAGGAATGGAAGGACGTCCCTGCCTGCATGGATGCCTCAACAAAGAATAAAGCAAGTCCCTAACAGTCTTACCGGTCTTTCTGCATCTTCCTTTGGGGCTGGAACAGAAGGGGACCCAACAGTGCCTATGGTAGTTTAGAAAGAGGGGAGATTGAAATGTTAGTGAGAAAGATAAGGAAGAGGTGAGAAACAAGGTAAGTTTAAATGTGTCTATGATGCTAAATGGAAAGCCAAGAGACCCAATTTTATGGCAGGTGTTTGGGTCAGGATTCGCAAACCAGGAGTATTAGCCAAAGGAGTCTCCATGTTTGGTAGGCCCAGGCATCTGGTTAAAGTCAATCGTAACAGTGTGATTATTGGAGTGTAAATTGTAGCTATGCTTTAGTGGCACAGAAGACAGCACTAGGCAACTTTTATATTCACATTTAAAAGATCAATGTTTTAATTTGTGGTGGACATTGTGCCTACTACGGTCAGAACTGACAAAATGCTAACAGGATTTAGCAATGATGAAATATTTTAATCATTAGAATGGATTATTATGAGTAGAAATGAATATGATTAATAATGATTTATGATTTATTAGTTTAAAGTTACATATGTGCAGAAAAATAAATGCACATCTCTGTCATATCTAATGTAATGTGTTAACAAAGGTTGCAATTAATATTGAAATGCTTTTGGATGTTGTTATGATACATTATTAATGATGAATTCATAAGTTTGCATATTATGGCGGTCATTACAACATTGGCGGTAAAAGCCACTTACCGCCGTGCAGAAGACCGCCAACACACTGCCGCGGCTGCGGAAATCTGCCACAGCTATTATGACCCACAGTTCGGAATCCGCCAAAATTCAGACACCCACACAAGTCCGCCACACCAAAGGTCAGTGATAAACTGGCGAAAACAAATCCTCCACCGTCACGCCAACAGAAATACGCCCATACTATCACGACCCACGAATCCACACAGCGGTCTGTCAACCACGGTATTCCATTGGTGGTACACACCGCCACGCTCAAAATACACACACATATACAAAACACAGCCACATTGGACAATTCAAAATACACACACCTGATAAACATACACACACCACGCCCACACACCCATTACAATATAAAACACACACCCACATCACCCACAAACCCCTACGACAAAATTACCAAGAGAAGGCCAGAGAGAGACACCACAAACAACTACCAAGCATCCACAGGCACACTATACCATCACCCACATAACTTCCACGCACCTCACACAACACACCACTAAATATCACCCCACTTATCACTACACACACCACCCCACACATCACCCATACCACCCCATGGCACGGCAAAGACACCCCAGGTTCTCTGAGGAGGAGCTCAGGGTCATGGTGGAGGAAATCGTCTGGGTAGAGCCACAGCTATTCGGATCACAGGTGCAGCACACCTCCATAGCTAGGAAGATGGAGCTATGGCAAAGAATAGAGGACAGGGTCAACGCAGTGGGACAGCACCCAAGAAATAGGGATGACATCAGGAAGAGGTGGAACGACCTACGGGGGAAGGTGCGTCCGTGGTCTCAAGACACCACCTCGCGGTTCAGCTGACTGGCGGCGGACCCCCACCTCCTCCCCCACAACTAACAACATGGGAGGAGCATGTCTTGGCGATTCTGGATCCTGAGGGCCTTGCAGGAGTAGGAATGGACTCTGGTAAGTCAAATCGTAACTATTACATTCCCCCCCTTACTTGCATGCTATCACACACCCCCACCCTCACCCCCATCAATCCAACTCCTCAAAAATGTCCCAACATCACAAACCACACATCCTAACACCAAGCCCTGCATGCAACAACAATGCATGGACACCCATCACCAAAGCATGGCCACTGCACATACCCATATACCCCCGTAAACCACCATCACACTAGGTCCCACACAGGAATACAAGCACTGGGGTACACGGTCACCCACCTGTTGCACACCATGGCACACACATATGTAATAAACATCCTTTTATACCCCTGCAGGACCCCTACCCATCGTCACCGGACAGGAGGGTCCACACATGTCCACACCACCAACAGAAGAGGCCCACAGTGATGACAGCAGCTCTGTCCAACTGGATCTAGATGACCAGCCTGGCCCATCGGGGACCTCTGGACAGTCGGTTCCCCTCACACAGTCACAGGCCACCACAGAGCTTCCCTCCTCTGGAAACACCAGCACAGCACCCAACCAGTGGGCCCATACCTCTGTCCCCAGGACATTTCAATCAGCAGTGTGTCCACCACTACAGGGAACCCAGGCTAACCCACCACCCCAACAACAACAGGGACCTGGGGGCAGTGGTAGTGGGCACACGGTCAGGGGACGGAGGCCCAGGAACACAGGGGAACTGGGAGGGCTGCTGTGCGACAGGGGCAGGACAGGCCAAGGGAACCCACTCTCCACGAGGCCCTCGCCAACATCATGGGAGCCTACCACCAATCCCAGGAGACGATGGCAATGGTACTGGCCAAGTTTCAGGAGACCCAGCGCCTGCAGGAGGAACAGTACTTGGGCGTCAGGGAGGAACTCAGATTCATCAATTCCACCCTGGGCACCATAGTAGGGGTGCTGAAGGAAGTCCTCAACACCAGGAGGGACACTGTGGCACAACAAGGGGCTCCTGACACTAGCCTGGACGATGAACTGCTCACCACCTCCACCGGCGCTAGTGGACAGGACGCCCCACCACAGGACCACCACACCAGCATCCCACCCCCTGCAGAGGGAGAACCACCCCGCGAATGGTCCCTGAGATCCAGGACAAAGACAGAGAACGATGCCAAGACCCCCGCCAAGAAATGAGACCACCCTGAATGTCATCTTTCTGTCCCACTTTGTCACCCTGTCCATCCTCAATCTGCCCCAGCTCCACTTCCTATGTCAATTTGGGCAATTCACCTGTGAGACTAATAGACTGGACTCTGCCATGGACATTCCTCCACCATCACCCCTCACCATTTTACAACCCCCTTCAATATTGAGCACTTCAATAAACACCCTTGAAGCACAAAACAATCTGGAGTCAGTCTGTGATTTCGAAATAGTGTTTTAGCAATTACAGTGTCAAAATGCTCTTTCAAATGTAATGTCAACATACCTATGTCACACAGCTCTAGTCCATGAGGAAACAAGGCAGATGTCACACAGTGGGACCCGCATCGGTGAAATCGTAAGGGAAAGTTACAACTCAGTGACCATACACTGGGTGAAAATGACAGAAAATAGAGAGGTAGTAGTGTTAAAGTACATGTAGTAGGCAGGTTTGTATTCTTACCCGTGTCTCACTGGAAATATTGCAGGATCACCGAGTTCCTGTTTTCGATGTCCTCTTCTGCTTCCTCGTCTTCACTGTCCATAGGCTCCACAACTGCAACAACACCGCCATCTGGACCATCCTCCTGCAGAAAAGGCACCTGTCATCGCAAAGCTAAGTTGTGAAGCATAGAGCAGGCCACGATGATTTGGCACACCTTCTTTGGTGAGTAGAATAGGGATCCACCTGTCATATAGAGGCACCTGAACCTGGCCTTCAGGAGGCCGAAGGTCCGCTCTATTATCCGCTGAGTTCGCCCATGGGCCTCAGTGTAGCGTTCCTCTGCCCTTGTCCTGGGATTCCTCATTGGGGTCAGTAGCCATGACAGGTTGGGGTAACCAGAGTCACCTGCAAATGGCGAGGGACAACTGTTAGACACACACTAACCTGTAGGGATATCCCCAGACCCAGACAACCATTCCCACTGACTTCCATGTGCTCACCTAATAGCCACACACGGTGCCTCTGGAGTTGCCCCATCACAGAAGGGATGCTGCTATTCTGCAGGATGTAAGCGTCATGCACTGAGCCAGGGAATTTGGCATTAACATGGGAGATGTACTGGTCTGCCAAACACACCATCTGCACATTCATGGAATGATAACTTTTCCGGTTTCTGTACACCTGTTCACTCCTGCGGGGGGGGTACCAAAGCCACATGTGTCCCATCAATGGCACCTATGATGTTGGGGATATGTCCTAGGGCATAGAAGTCACCTTTCACTGTAGGCAAATCCTCCACTTGAGGGAAAACGATGTAGCTCCGCATGTGTTTCAGCAGGGCAGACAACACTCTGGACAACACGTTGGAAAACATAGGCTGTGACATCCCTGATGCTATGGCCACTGTTGTTTGAAATGACCCACTTGCAAGGAAATGGAGTACTGACAGCACCTGCACTTGAGGGGGGATTCCTGTGGGATGGCGAATAGCTGACATCAGGTCTGGCTCCAACTGGGCACACAGTTCCAGGGTTGTGGCACGATCAAGCCTGTAGGTGATGATCACATGTCTTTCCTCCATTGTCGACAGGTCCACCATCGGTCTGTACACCGGAGGATGCCGCCATCTCCTCACATGTCCCAGTGGACGGTGCTTATGAAGGACAACAGCGAGCACAGAGTCAACTAACTCAGAGGTACGTACCCACAGCTTACACAGAACACGAATCATAATCCGGTGCAATTCTGCATTGGTTAACATTGGACCCTATGGGTCCCAGTAGCCAATGACGATGTACGCCGGCGGTGACGGTACGCACCGCTGCGGACGTGACCGCTATTTTCTATCTGTTCAATCACTCGATACCTGATCTTCGACAGTAGAGGACCTACACTGCAAGTGCTGCTGTGACCTCGGTCTGGAAGAGACAATGGCTCGTGTGTCTGGGGAAAGGGCCCCTGCCTTCACATCGGAGGAGTTGGAGACACTCGTGGATAGGGTCCTCCCCCAGTACACGCTACTCTACGGTCCTCCAGACAAACAGGTAAGTACAATGGGAGCATGCTGTATGGGCTATGCCTGTGTGGAGTGGGGTGGATGAAAGATGGGGGGGTGGGAGATTGAGGCGTGCATGAAACGACGGTGAGTGCATGTGCAGCATGGCAAGGGTTGGGATGGGGCCAATGACTGTGATGGTGCAGTTAGTAATAACTTTTCTTTTCCCCCTGTACAATTCATGTAGGTCAGCGCCCACCAGAAAAAGGATATTTGGTGTGCCATCACCAAGGACGTCTGGACCCTGGGGGTCTACCACAGACGAAGCACCCACTGCCGTAAGAGATGGGAGAACATTCGCCGCTGGAGCAAGAAGACGGCGGAGGCCCAGCTGGGGATGGCCTCCCAACGTGGGAGGGGTGCCTGTCGCACCATGACCCCCCTGATGCTCAGGATCCTGGTGGTGGCGTACCCGGAGTTGGATGGGCTTGAGGGCATCACAGCAGCCACAAGGGGGTGAGTACCCTCTCATTCTGCTGACTTTGCGTGCAGTGGAGGTAGGCTGCTGGTTACCCTAGGCCAGGGCGAGTGTGCTAGTTAGGTCCCCTTGTTCTGACAGACCCTGTGGCACCCCACCCCACCTGTGTACAGTGCCAAGTACACCTAGTCAGGCTCCTGTGTCATCCATGTGTGCAGATGTCAGCCATAGCCTTGTAGGCCATGTCCCAGGGATTGAACAGTGGAGCCCAAGTGCGCAGCGTAGTGCAGGGGGCTTCTGTGTCTATTGTGTCTGCCAACGGTAGCGGTAATGCATGCACTCCACATGTCTTTCTTCTGTCGTCCCCCCCCTTTTTGTGGTCTCCCTGTTCTTGTGTGCATTAGCATCATCAGGCGGAGGAGCAGTGGCACCGGAGCAGGATGGAGCTGCATCCCACATGGCCCTGGAGGGCGAGACAACGGACTCAGAGTTCACCAGTGGGACGGAGGGCGAGGGGAGCTCCACGGCAGGGACAGGAGCTGACACCAGTGACACGGACTCGTCCTCTGATGGAAGCTCCCTTGTGGTGGCGGCAACATCTGTGCCCCCCGCATCTACAGGTACAGCCGCCACCCCCCTACCTGAACCGCCCTCCCAGCAGCCCCTCAGCCTTTGCCCCATGCCCGCTCACCCAGGAGGGTGGGCATCACCTTCGCCCCAGGCACCTCAGCCCCTGCCCCAGTCACCCCTGCTGCCCTCAGTGAGGAGGCCATTGACCTCCTCAGGACCCTCACTGTTGGGCAGTCTACCATTTTGAATGCCATCCAGGGTGTAAAAAGGCAGTTGCAACAAACAAATGCATTCCTGGAGGGCATTCATTCTGGTCAGGCGGCCCTTCAGCGAGCTTTTCAGACTCTGGCCTCAGCACTGATGGCAGCCATTGTCCCTGTCTCTAGCCTCCCCCCTCCAACTTCCTCCACCCAGACCCAATCCCCTCTACCTCAGCCTATCCCAAGCACACCTTCAGACCAGCATGCACACACATCAACACACAAGGGAAGCTCAGGCAAACATAAGCACCACACATCCCACAGGCACTCACGCAAGCATCACACACATGCAGACACACCAACATCCACTGCCTCCACTGTGTCCCCCTCCTCCTCGTCTCCCTCCTCCCTCCCTCCCTGTCTCGTCTACACTCACACCTGCCTGCACTACATCTACAGCCACTACTTCCATCACCAGCACACACACCACCACACCCCGCTCACGTGCAGTCACCACCCCCACTGCCATTCTCACATCCCTTGTCTTCTCCCAGTGTGTCTGTGACGCCACCTCCCAAGATACACAAATGCAGGCACACACCCACCCAACAGCCATCCACCTCACGACAGCCTCCAGCGCATGCACCTTCACCCAAAGTCACCAAACGAACACCTCCTACAACCACAACCTCTTCCTCCACTCCCGAACCACCTCCAGCTACCGGTCCCAGTGTTCCCAAGAAACTTTTCCTGTCCAACCTTGACCTCTTTCCCTCACCTCCCCCACCCAGTCCGTCTCCTAGGGCCCGACTCTCCAGGTCCCAACCTAGCACCTCAGCCACAACATCTCCGGGACCAGTGGTGCCTGTAGTCACCGGAATCTGGAGTGCACCGGCCACCAGGGCAGCCAGTGTGGCACGAACAGTCCCCCACCTGTCAAGCATCAAAAGTTGGCCACTGCCCAGCGGTAGAGGGGGAAGTCTCCAGCCACCAAAGCCGTTCCCAGGGGCACAGGTGGGAGTGTGGAGTCAGCTGCAACACCTTCCAAGGTGGGGAAGGGTCACAAGAAAGTCAGCAAGTCTGGGAAGAGCAGCACGACGGAGAAGACCGCCATCATCCCCGCTGCCCAGGAGGCCTCTGCCAGCACCAGCCCTGCTGCCCAGGAGGCCACCGCCAGCACCAGCCCTGCTGCCCTGGAGGCCACCGCCATCATCCCCGCTGCCCAGGAGGCCACAGCCAGCACCAGCCCTGCTGCCCAGGAGACAGCCGCCAGCACCAGCCCTGCTGCCCAGGAGGCCACAGCCATAATCCCCGCTGCCCAGGAGGCCACCGCCACCAGCCCAGCTGCCAGAAGGCCTCCACCAGAACCAGCCCAGCTGCCCAGGACAGGACCGCCAGCACCAGCCCCGCTGGGCCAAACAGGACTGCTAGCACCAGCACGCTGGGCCAGATAGGACCGCCAGCACCAGCCCCACTGGGCCATGAAGGACCGCCAGCACCAGCCCCGCTGGGCCAGACAGGACGGCCAGCACCAGCCCCGCTGGGCCATGAAGGACCGCCAGCACCAGCCCCACTGGGCCAGACAGGACCGCCAGCACCGCAGCACCAGCCCTGCTGGGCCAGACAGGACCACCTGCCCCAACCCCGCTGGGCCAGACAGGACCGCCAGCACAAGCCCCGCTGGGCCATGAAGGACCGCCAGCACCAACCCCGCTGGGCCAGACGGGACCGCCAGCACCAGCCCCGCTGGGCCAGACAGGACCGCCAGCACCAGCCCCAGCCCCGGTGGGCCAGACAGGACCACCAGCCCCGCTGGGCCATAAAGGACCACCAGCACCAGCTCTGCTGGGCTAGACAGGACCGCCAGCAGCTGAGTCACTGCAAAGGACCCCTGTGCCACAAGCACCGCTGAACAGGGCACCGCCGCCACAAGCACAGCTAAACAGGGCACCGCTGCCACAAGCACCGCTGAACAGGGCACCGCCGCAACAAACACCGCTGGCAATGACACCGCCGCACAAGCACCGCTGAACAGGACACAGCCGCCACAAGCACCGCTGAACAGGGCACCGCCACCACAAGCACTGCTGAACAGGGCACCGCCGCAACAAGCACCGCTGCCAATCACACCGCCGCAACAAGCACTGCTGGCCCATGAGCACCAAGGGCACTGACGCTACTGAGTCCGTCACGAGCAGGATGAAGCACTCTGGGCACAAAGCCACCTCCAGAACCAGTGGAGTATCACATCCACTACCTCAGTCCTTGACAGGAAGAAGCACTCTGGGCACAAAGCCCCTCCAGAACCAGTGGAGTATCACATCCACTACCTCTGTCCTTGGCAGGATGACGCACTCTGGGCACAAAGTCCCCTTCAGAACCAGTGGAGAAAGGCATCCACTACCTCTATCCTTGGCAGGATGAAGCACTCTGGGCACAAAGCCCCCTCCAGAACCAGTGGAGAAAGGCATCTACTACCTCTGCCCTTGGCAGGATGAAGCACTCTGGGCACAAAGCCCCCTCCAGAACCAGTGGAGACTGTTATCCACTTGAGAGACTGTGGCTTTGCGCTCCCCAGGATGGAACAGTGGGCAAACCACCCACTGTAGAGACTTGAGAGACTGTGGCTTTGCACTACCCAGGATGGAACAGTGGGCAACCCACCCACTGTAGAGACTTGAGAGACTGTGGCTTTGCACTCCCCAGGATGGAACCGTGGGCATGTGGCCCCCTCGTGGATTTGGCATCATGCACTCAACCGGCTGAGGTGCCCCCACTTTCCCTTCCCACTGAGGTGCCTGTTTTATTGCTATCTGATGCCCCTGCAGTGTTCTCTCTGTCATGTTCGGGGATTGAGTGTGGGCCTCGCCCATATCGTGTGGGCCCAGTGTTCCACAGACTTCAATGGAGCACTACCTGGACTACTATTCTTGATGTATATTTTGTTTATAGTGTATATATATATTTTTGCGTACTGGATTTTAATATATTACAATGGTTACACTAATTTCCTTTTGTCCTTGCATTCTTCCAGGGGGGGTTGGGGGGTGTAACTGTAATGTATGATGCTGTATTAGTGTGTGTGTTGTCGTGGGTGAGGGTGGGTGTGTTGCGTGTTGCGTGTTGCATGTTGCGTGTGTGTGTCCCTGTTTTTTCCCTCCCCCCTCCCCTGTGTCGTAGGTGCAGTACTCACCGTGGTCTTCGCTGCCGGTGTTCGTGCTCCTGGTAGAGGAGCAAGAAGAAAAGGCCTGGCAGGATCTGGAGTTCGGGTTCCATGGCATCCAGATTCCTTGTGGGTTGTGTTGAGGTGAGCGATTTCCCTTCGAAGTCCTGTTTCCACCGTGTTTTTGTTCGCGGTGAATCCGCCCTGGAAAAGGTGGCGGATTGGTAGGTTGTGATACTGTGGGCGGTACATTGCCCTCCGCCTGTCTGTTGGCGGTGACCGCCAAGCTGTTTGTTTGTACCGCCGTGGCGGTCGGAGTGTTAAAGTGGCTGTCTTTGTTGGCGGTTTCCGCCACGGTCGTGATTCCATTTTGTTTTTCGCCGGCCTGTTGGCGGTCTTACGGAAGCTTTAACACCGACCGCCAGGGTTGTAATGACCACCTATGTGTGTTTTATTAATGCCAATATTAATGCATTGAATTTCCTGTGTTAGCATACCTAGGCCTAAAGTTTTCATATTGCAGTAACATGAAATGTCGAGCTATCTTCTTTCTTTCTAACATGAATTTTTCCATTAGGTTGTTTCACATGATTAGTAAAGAGTCCTATTTTATTATGTGTAAGCTTTTCCCCCACTGACCTTGAATATGATACATCGCAAGCAGGATATTTGGAACCAAGACAGACCCTATTGTTTAATTGTCCAGTCTCATGAGGAAGGTTGGAACTATTGTGAGCCATGTGAAGATGTTGGAATGTATCAAGTAATAGACAGAGCTACTAGTTATTGGTTGTGTCACACGGAAGGAATAACTTCACCCAGACTTGGTAATTTTCATTGCTGCTGCAAATTCATTGTGTGTTTTAATTTTCATTGGATATTGCCTTTTTAGTGTAATTTGGACACATCAAATTGACCAATCAAACTGTTTTGTGTATTTTAGAATAGGGATAGACAATCTAAGTTTCAGTCAGCACTCTCTTGATTCTTGTCCAGTGTCATTCCCCACATTGCTCTTGAACTGTAACTTGTCCCTTTGGACCTTTTTCCTTCTCCCATGTGCAGCCTGTGTTCTGCACCCTCCCTCTGATGGTGCCTCTAGTGTACTTTGCCAATGATTCCATGCCTTGTTGACGAACCTGAATTGTATGCTGACCCCAGAAGGGGTATATTCAATTGAAATGCTAATTGCCACCTTGCTTTGTTTTTTAATTAGAGTTAGCATATTGACACCTGCCTATTTTTATTTTTAGTTAGACTAACTTAGCCAGAGATAGAAGAGTTTTCCAAATTATTCTTGTCTTTTTTTTTCTTTTTGCTTTTGCCCCCATGTGTTACCCCATCCCCATACATGCTTGTCCTAATTTGTGATGGTAGTAGGTTGTCCTACACCTTGTCCATCTAATTTGATGTATTGCTATGTGAAATTGGCTTGACTAATGTCATCAACAATTGATGTTTCTGTTGCACCAATTGTTTCTTTGCTAGTATGTGTAATTCTTTTGGAGAGCCTAATGGTGTTGATATTGAGCAGATTATCCGCTTCTGTACCATGGACGTAATGATTATGTCCTCGGCAGCAGTTGTGCTGTGCAGAGGACGTAACCATTATGTCCTGGCACCGACCCGCAGGGGGAAGCGCTAGCTCTCCCCCGTGGGCCCCCCCCACCCACATTCCATGGCAGGGATTGCAGCGAAAGTTCTTCCGCTGCCATCCCTGACCACCCCATGGCATCTAATGATGTCAGAGCGCGCGCGCACTGACTTCATTAATGTTCACCCTTGACATTGTGGAAGCAATTTGCTAGTGGCGCATCGTTGGAGACAACAGTGAGTTTCTTCTCAGGGGGATCAGGGAGGACAAACAGGCATCGGGGAAAGGAAAGAGTTTTACTTTCCTCTCCTGTCTCTTTGAGAATTCCTACAGCACAATCTCATGGCATGTCTGCCCCCCTGGGGGGCAGATCGCCCTCTTTATGTTAGGGCCATCTCCTCCACAAGGGGTACAGAAACCACTAAGGGGAGGCAGCCCCTTGGGTAAGGATCGCTCCCCTTTGGCTCCCTTTTGGGGGACATTCATTTTGGCTGTTTCTGCCCCCTTTGGGGGCAGAGCATCCTCTTTATTTTAGGCCTGTTTGCCCCCAAGGGGGGTGCAAAAGCCCACTACTCACCAGGGTAGGTTTTTTTTAGGAGAAGATGGTAGGGGTATGGCCATTCCCCCACCCCAAATTAATGGGGACAAAGTTGTTCTGCCCCTGGGGCAGATGGGGTAATTTTTCCTGATCCACCCCCTCAGGGAGGAGAAAGCCTACTAGATGCCAGGAAATTAAAAACAAATAGAGGGTCCCAAAAGCAGAGTCAGCCTAAAAACTTTGAAAGAAATTGTCCTTTTGGACCTGCTTTGGTTCTCCCTCAATTAATTTTGGCCCTTCCCTGTCACAGGCACTTGACCCACCTACACAAGTGAGGTATAATTTTTATCAGTAGACCAAGGGGAGCGCTAGGTGGTAGGAGATTTGTGCCGGTGTGGTGATCCCACACAGGAATGTGAGGAAACTATGATTTTTAAGCTAAATTTGAGCTTTGCAGGGGATTCTGGGTAAGAAAACGCTGGGAGATTCATGTAAGGCATGCCTCCCTGGACTTCCTAGGGTGTCTAGCTTTCAGAAATACTTGGGTTTGGTAGGTTTCCCTAGATGGCTGTCGAGCCAAGGACCCAAAATACAGGTGCACCCCCTTGCAAAAACAGGTAGTTTTGCAGTAGATAATTTTGATGTGTCCACGTTCATGTCCACGTTGGGTCCTTCCCTGTCACAGACACTAGGACTATCCACACAAGTGAGGTTCCAGTGCTATCATGAGACTTGGGGGAAAGCTGGGTAGAAGGACGTTTGTGGATCCCCTCAGATTCCAGAACGTTAGATCACCGATATGTGAGGAAAATATGTTTTTTCATACATATTTTGATGTTTGAAAGGTATTCTGGGCATCAGAATCTGGTGAGAGCCACACAAGTCTGTGGCTCCCCTCAGATACCAGGACTCTCCACTTGAGCTTTGCAAAGGATTCTGGGTCACAGAACCTTGTGAGAGCCCCACAAGTCACCCCATCCTGAATTCCCCCGTGTGTGTAGTTTTTAAATATGTGCAGGTTTGCTAGGATTCCCTAAATGCCGGATGGGTTAGAGCCCAAATCCGCAGCTCGGCACTTAAAAACAAAATGCCTCAGTTTTCAGTGTAAAAATGTGATGTATCCATGTTGCGTTTTGAGGCGTTACCTGTCGTGGGCACCTGCCCATGCAGGTGAGAAGCCATTTTAATCGGGAGACTTGGAGGAACACAGATTAGAAGAACAAGTGTTATTGCCAATTGCCTTTCTCTACATTTTTGCCTTCCAAATGTACGGCAGTGTGTAAGGATGAAGTCATTTTGAGAAATGCCCTTTAATTCACATTCTAATATGGGGACCCCTGAATTTAGAGATGTGCAAATAACTACTGCTTCTAAACTCCATTTCTTGTGTCCATTTTGGAAATACTGTACATGGGTTTCTTTGATACCTATTTTCACTCTTCATATTTTATAAAATGAATTGCTGTATACCCGGTGTAGAATGAAAACTCATTGCATGGTGCAGCTCATTTATTGGCTCTGGATACCTTGGTTTATTGATGAACCTACAAGCCGTATATATCCCTGCAACCAAAAGGGCCCAGCAGATGTAATGGCATATTCCTTTAAAAAATCTCCCATAGTTAGAAAAAGTTACAAAGAAAACATAGACAGAAATTCCTGTTTTCAAACTCAATTTCAATATTTGCTTTTATTTTAACTGTTACTTTCTATAGGAAAACCTTGAAGGATCTACACAAATGATCCTTTTCTGAATTCAGAATTCTGTCTAATTTTCTGAAATGTTTAGCTGTCCGGAATCCACAATTGGATTCACATCCATTTCTGTCGCTAACTGGAAGGAGACTGAAAGGACAAAATATAGTAAAAATGGAGTATGTCCCTCTAAAATAGCAAAAACTGTGTGGAAAATTTTGGTTTTCTGATTCAAGTCTGCCTGTTCCTGGAAACTGGGAGGATGGAGATTTTAGCACCATAAACCCTTTGTTGATGCCATTTGCAGGGGAAAAAACAAAAAACTAAATGTTGGTAATTTCTTCATCTCTTCCAGGGAAACCCACAAACTCTGGGTACCTTTAGAATCCCCAGGATGTTGCAAAAAAAAGAATGTAAATTTGGCGTGGGTAGCTCATGTAGACAAAAGGTGACAGTGGCCTAAGCGTAAACTACCCCAAAAAAAGGCTTGGCACCGGAGAGGGAAAGGCCTGTCAGCGAAGGGGTTAAACTTGTTTCGCAGATTTGGTCAGCCTATTGTTTTCCTTTATTTCTGTTATTTGATTGTGTGCACAATTTATGTTACTTTGGCTCTGTGGTTATAGTAAAGCTTTGAAACTTTTCACAGATTTGAGTTTTGTTTCCGTGGCCACATTGGTCGTGGTGTTTTAATTTATTTTTGTATTGTTTGAGATTGGAGTGATAATATGCGGTTAACCACACTCCTCACTGGGACCAAAGACCCCATCTACCTGGAAAAATGCGGGAGGAGAAAAGGCATTAGTATGATGACACACAATGGAAAGGTGTGAAATGTTAAGAGAATGGCCAAGAGTGAAAATGTTTTTAGGGCACAGTCACATGTGTCCTATGGTAAGGATGGAACTGATGCAACTGTAGCATCTAGGGTAAAAAAGTGAAGCTCGTGCTAGACGTATTCCTTTTAAACTGGTTGAATATGTATAACATGTTTTGAAATTGTCGTTGCATTTTTGCCATGTTTCTTTTATGCTTCTTATATATACTTTTGTTTATTGTGTCTTTGTTTGTATTATGTTTAGTTCATTAAGAAGGGAGATGTGTTACATTTTGGTTTAGTCTTCTTTAAGTTTTGTATTTATATTTGATTGTGGCATGCGCAACCTGTACCATGAAGATTCTCTGTTCCAGAATCCCAGTACAGAAGAGTTTTTGCTGCCCAGCTTTAGGTCAGGTACTGTGCCACTTGTAACAAACTTATAATATTTTCATTTTTGGACGTGTCTTTTTTTTGGAACTTAACAATTTCCCTTTTTGAAATCTGCATTTTAAGAGCCATATCAGGATCGTGACGTAAAGAGAAAGTGAAGCTGTCAAAGCAGAGACAAAAAGGTATCTTGAAATTTAATGTGAAATCATTTGGATGTCTTTAAGCCAGACGAACGAGTTACTTACCTTCGGTAACGACTTTTCTGGTGGATACATTAGCTACCTGTGGATTCCTCACCTCATGAATACTCCCATGGCGCCAGCATTCGACGGAAATCTTCTTACTAGTCTCTGCACGTCGACGAGGACGTCACTGTCTCGCACGCGACGCCGTCTGACGTCATACAGGCAATAAGAGGTCCTCGACGACGTGCAGACGTCAGTACCAATCATTTTTTACGTGCATGAGAACAACCAGGCAATGCAATGAAAGAGCAAGGCAACATCCATTATATTGTAAAATACACCACATTGTATGAATAACTGTAAATCTTTTTATGTACATATATATATATATATATATATATATAAAACTCTCTCTTTTAAAATATATACACACACCAAGTATATACATAAAGATATATACACATATACACATATATATATATAAATATATTATATATACATCTATTGCACCCTCAAAGACCAAGAGGAGCGCACTCAAGGATTACTTGGCAAGACCATAAAGGCAACGGGGAGGCGGGTGGGACCG
This sequence comes from Pleurodeles waltl, assembly GCF_031143425.1. Lineage (NCBI taxonomy): Eukaryota > Metazoa > Chordata > Amphibia > Caudata > Salamandridae > Pleurodeles > Pleurodeles waltl. Next base: position 156,053,377 of record NC_090446.1, read on the forward strand.
TGAGGAATCCACAGGTAGCTAATGTATCCACCAGAAAAGTCGTTACCGAAGGTAAGTAACTCGTTCTTCTGATGGATACAACTACCTGTGGATTCCTCACCTCATGAATAGAGTCCCAAAGCAGTACCACGCCCGGCGGTGGGTGCCTAAATGGTCAAACCAAGAAATCCTGCAGCACTGACCGTGCAAAATGGCCGTCCCTTCTAACCTCAGAATCTAAACAGTAATGTTTTGCAAAAGTGTGAAGGGACGACCAAGTTGCGGCCTTGCAGATGTCGACCACAGGAACACCTCTGGCTAAGGCCGAAGTGGCCGACTTAGCTCTGGTGGAATGAGCTCTAATGCCCTCAGGAGGATCCTTCTTTGCCAAAGAGTAACATTTTTTAATGCAAAGAACAACCCACCTGGATAGTGTTCTCTTGTGGACTGCCTTTCCTCTCCTCTTGCCCACGTATCCAATAAACAGCTGATCCTCCAGCCTGAAATCCCTTGTTCTATCGATAAAGAAGCTCAACGCTCTCTTTGGGTCCAGACGGTGCAGTCTTTCTTCCTCTTTGGAAGGATGAGGCGGAGGATAGAACGTGGACAAAGTAATTGCCTGAGCCAAATGGAAGGGTGAAACAACCTTCGGGAGGAAAGCAGCCTTGGTCCTCAACACCACCTTATCCCCATAAAAAGTTGTATAAGGGGGTTTTACTGATAAGGCCTGCAACTCACTCACTCTCCTTGCTGATGTTATAGCTATCAGGAAGACTGTTTTTAAAACCAAATACCTCAAGGGGCAAGAATGCATAGGTTCAAAAGGGGACCCCATAAGGAAAGTCAGGACTAAGGACAAATCCCATTGCGGCATAACGAATGGCTTTGGAGGATATTGATTTAGAAGACCTTTCAAGAATCTGATAACAATAGGGGATTTAAATAAAGATGGTTGGTCTGGAAGACATATGAAGGCTGACAAGGCCGATAAATAACCTTTAATGGTAGCCACTGCACAACCTTTTTGCGCCAGAGATAGAGCAAAAGACAAAACGTCCGATAGATGAGCATGTAAGGGATCAATCTGCCTCTCTCCACACCACGCAACAAATTTAGACCACCTATTAGCGTAGATAGATTTAGTGGAGTGTCGCCTGGCCGCTAATATAACATCCACTACCTCAGGCGGGAGAGAGAAGGAACTCAGGTTGCCCCGTTCAATCTCCAGGCATGTAGGTGCAGACTCTGGAGGTTGGGGTGTAGAACCTGCCCCTGCGACTGTGAGAGGAGGTCTGCCCTGAAAGGGAGACGGAGCGGCGGGCACGTTGAGAGTTGGAGAAGGTCGGAGTACCACACCCTCCTTGGCCAATCCGGAGCTATTAAGATTACTAGAGCCCGGTCTTGGCGAATCTTCCTCAATACTCGAGGAATCAAGGGTATGGGAGGAAACGCGTAAAGCAACTGGCCGCACCAGGTCATTTGAAACGCGTCCCCCAACGCTTCCTGCATCGGATACTGAAGGCTGCAGAACAACGGACAATGCGCGTTCTCTCGAGTGGCGAACAGATCTACCCGAGGAAACCCCCACTTCTGGAAGATTAAACGGACTTGATCTGGATGGAGACGCCACTCGTGGTCTGCCGAGAAGTGGCGACTGAGACTGTCCGCACGCACGTTCAAAACTCCGGCCAGATGGTTTGCTATCAAGCAAATCCGATGGTCCTTTGCCCAGGACCATAGTCGAAGAGCTTCTCTGCAGAGAAGGTACGACCCCACTCCTCCCTGCTTGTTTATGTACCACATCGTGGTAGTATTGTCCGTTAGGACCTGTACCGACTGACCACGAAGGGAAGGGAGGAAGGCCTTGAGAGCCAGACGTACAGCCCGTAACTCTAACAGATTGATGTGAAAAATCTGTTCCTCTGGAGACCAAAGACCTTTGATCTCCAGATCCCCCAGATGAGCTCCCCACCCTAGAGTGGAAGCATCCGTTATGACTGTGGCCACTGGTGGCGACTGCTGGAACGGCTTTCCTTGTGAAAGATTGTTGCTTGCAATCCACCACTTCAAATCCACAGCAGCATCTCTGGAGATCTTGACAGTACCCTCTAGATCCCCTCTGTGTTGAGACCACTGCCTTCGGAGGCACCACTGAAGAGCCCTCATGTGCCAGCGAGCATGCGTGACCAACAGAATGCAGGAGGCAAAAAGACCGAGCAGACGAAGGACCTTGAGGACTGGAACTACCGCTCCATTTCGAAACATTGGAACCAAATCCTGAATATCTTGAATCCGCTGAGGCGGAGGAAAGGCCCGACCCAATGTTGTATCCAGTACTGCCCCTATGAACAGGAGGCGCTGAGAGGGCTCTAGGTGAGATTTGGGCTCGTTCACCGAAAAGCCCAGGTCGAACAACAACTGGGTTGTTGACTGCAGATGACGCAACACAAGCTCCGGGGACTTGGCTTTGATTAACCAATCGTCCAAGTAAGGGAATACTGCTATCCCCTTCCTTCTGAGCTCTGCCGCAACCACCGACATCACCTTCGTGAAGACTCGAGGTGCTGAAGTAAGACCAAACGGAAGGACCGCAAACTGGTAGTGTTGCGATCCCACCACAAACCGGAGATACTTCCTGTGTGACTTGAGTATCGGGATATGAAAGTAAGCATCCTGCAAGTCGACAGACACCATCCAGTCTTCCATGTTCAACGCCAAAAGCACCTGTGCTAGGGTCAGCATCTTGAACTTTTCCTGCTTGAGGAACCAATTCAAGATCCTCAGGTCCAGAATTGGTCTCAAATGACCATCCTTCTTGGGAATCAGGAAATACCTTGAGTAAACTCCTTGACCCCTTTCCTGCTCCGGGACCAACTCCACCGCGCCCTTTAAAAGGAGGACTTCTACCTCCTGTTCTAGCAACAGGAGGTTTTCTTGTGAACAATACAAAGGGCGGGGCGGGATGAGGGGCGGAAACTCCCGAAAGGGAAGGGTGTAGCCTTTTCCCACAACACTGAGAACCCAAGTGTCCGACGTAACAGTCTCCCATTTGGTGAGAAAATGCTGTAATCTTCCCCCTACAGGAGAGGAGTGAGTGGGAAATGGTGGAAGCCTAAGGCTGCTTCCCCTGCTGCACCCCGCCAGAGGATGAGGAAGAGGCAGAGTGCTGCTGAGAAGCTCCCCTGGTGCGGACCCTACCCCTCCCCCTAAAAGATCTATAGGGATGGGAAGAGGCAGGTTGCTGATATCTTCCCCGAAAGGAAGAGGAGGAAGAGCCACGCCCAAATCCACGAAACCTCCTGAAGAATCTGAAAGAGGCCGTGGAAGAAGGAGCTTGGAGTCCCAGCGACTTAGCCGTGGCCCTGCTCTCCTTAAACCGTTCCAAGGCCGAATCAGCCTTAGCCCCAAACAGTTTGTCCCCATCAAACGGGAGATCCAACAATGTGGACTGTACATCTGCCGAAAAGCCCGTGTTACGGAGCCAGGCCTGTCTCCTTTCCACCACAGTTGTGCCCATTGCTCTGGCTACCGAGTCGGTGGTATCCAGTCCCGTCTGGATAATTTGGGTCGCAGCAGCCTGGGCATCAGAGACAAGATCCAAAAGACCCTGGGGAAGCTCTGTAAACGAAGAGGAGATGTCATCCATCAGAGCATGAATATACCTCCCCAGGATACAGGTTGCATTGGTGGCTTTTAAAGCCAGACTGCAGGACGAAAAAATCTTCTTCGACTGCGCCTCCAGCTTTTTTGAATCTCTGTCCCCCGGCACCGTCGGAAAAGAACCAGGCGCTGACTTGGACGAACAGGAGGCCTGCACAACCAAGCTCTCCGGCGTAGGGTGCCTAGATAGGAAACCAGGATCAGTTGGAGCCGTCCGATACCTCCTGGCCACGGCTCTGTGAACTGCTGGGGAAGATGCCGGCTTCTTCCACACCTCTAAAACCGGATCCAGCAGAGCGTCATTAAAAGGTAATAGAGGCTCCGCCGCAGCTGAGGCCGGATGCAACACCTCTGTCAAAAGGTTTTGTTTCGCCTCCACCACCGGCAAAGGCAGGTCCAAAAAACTAGCTGCCTTCCGTACCACTGTATGAAAGGAAGCAGCTTCCTCGGTATATTCCCCCGGGGACGAAAGGTCCCACTCAGGGGAAGTGTCCAGCCCACTGGCCGACTCCAGTCCACGCAGCCCATCACCCGAGTCCTCTAGCTCTCCTTCCTCTAGGGCTCGTTGGTACTCCTGCTCCTCTAGTACCCGGAGAGCACGCCTCCTTGAATGCAGTCGTTGCTCAATCCGCGGAGTCGACAATACCTCCGCCGAAGTCGGAGATCGGCGCCGATCTTCCGAAGCCACCAACGCCGCATCCGGCGCCACAGGTAACTTCGGCGCCGCCTGAAGAGCAGATGAAACGGATGGACCCACCGGAGTCACAGGCCGAAATCTCGACGTCGACGGGATGGAAATCCCTGGGGCCAATCCCTCCGAAGCCATCGGAGCGGCCACCGGCGCCGACACTGGCGCCGAGCCCACGTTCCCAAACGGGAGAAAGGGCATAAAGGGTGCCGGCCGAAGAGGCGCAGGATCACCCAAAGAAAAGGCCAAAGGCCCAGCCGGAGCACCCCCTGGAGCCATCTGTTGGAAGATGGCATACATCGCATTCAAGAATGCGGAACTATCGGCTCCAGGGGTGGGAAAAGCCGGATACTGGGGTGCCTGACTCGGAGGCGACCCCGACGCCGGCCTCGGCGTCTGCGCCGGAGAAAACACTTGAGGCTCCAATACCTCAATCACCGACGCCTGTCCAGGCGAAGTTGGAGACGCCGGAGAGAGCAACGGCGTCGAAGGATGCGGCGTCACCGTGGGGCTGACCTCCCATGTCCTCCGGCGCCGATCCGGAGACCTGGAACGAGCCTCCCTTGAATGACGCCGAGATTCTCTACGGCGCCGGGAGTCTCGATGACGCCGATGTCTTGGAGAAGACTTTTTCTTGTGATGCTTCTCCTTTGACTTGGCCATAAACAGCTTCGCCTCGCGTTCTTTAAGGGCCTTCGGATTCATGTGCTGACATGAATCACAAGTCGAGACGTCGTGGTCGGAGCTCAAACACCAAAGGCAATCGGAATGAGGATCCGTCACCGACATCTTGCCTCCACACTCACGACAAGGCTTAAATCCAGACTTTCTCTGCGACATTATTTCCACAGAGAAAGAGTACGCAGCAAGATATACACTGTAACCGCAAGAGTAACAGTTGCTCCCTCGAAGATAACCGTTTCGAATGCACAGAAAAAAGGGAACTGACGTCTGCACGTCGTCGAGGACCTCTTATTGCCTGTATGACGTCAGACGGCGTCGCGTGCGAGACAGTGACGTCCTCGTCGACGTGCAGAGACTAGTAAGAAGATTTCCGTCGAATGCTGGCGCCATGGGAGTATTCATGAGGTGAGGAATCCACAGGTAGTTGTATCCATCAGAAATACCTGCTTCACCAATATATCTACAAATTGTATACAAACCTCTGGAACATAAACCAGCTGCTCCCTATAGGTTTGGCCAGGCCTGGGCTTTTTCATCTTTAGATTGTTGAATCATCGAGACCTTGGGTTAGACCATCAGTCATTATGGAACACAAATTGGAGACAGCCTCCAGTTTGGTCTTGGTCAAGATTTTGACTTCCATAAAATATTCTAAGTTTGAAGGCACATCCTTCAACAAGACAAACAGATATTTGTTGCAGATTCATGAGCACTGTCACAAAAGGGCCAAGTGTCCCAGTAAGAGGCCAATCTTTACCTATGACAATTTTAACTTTTTCCATACTCTATACTTTCTTAAAAGCTATATTTCCACCATTGATTTTGTTGGTTACATTTTAACCACTTTTGATTTTTAGCAACCGCTGATGTGATGTGCTTTAACATTTAGCTTGGTAATGACGTTTTTCTTTATTTTTGATTTTCCATTAATTTTAACTTTATGTATTTTTACTATTGGATAGTTATTTTGTTGCTTTTCTTTTGTCTCTAACTTTCATATTGACTGTCCATTTTGATTCATATTTAGCAAATGTTCTTATTAATTTGTAATCCTTTCTATGCATATACCAGAGTCTCAGAAAACGAAGTCCAGTGGGTTCCTTGGCCGCTTGTTCACCACTACACATCACAGCTTCACACTTTCATTTATGGCAACCCACTGCAGTACTTAATAAAATCGGATTGTCTCATTGATAACTGGTGCCAGAAGTGGAGTTATACATGACGAAGATAGTAACATATTAACTTACATTAAAAAAACTTCAAATATTCCCTGAAAAAGCACTACCATTTCAATACAAAAACAGGGAAAATTCACCAGTTTTGCATGACTGCCTTAAGTATAACTTGAACCACTATAGATTTCAGATCTGGTCAGTGTTGTAATATGTGAGGTTACAAGCAAACCATCACAATGGTGCAAGTTAAACTTATGTCATTTATGTATGATGGGAGGATTGATGTTTTTTTCTTTGTTTTTTAAACAGTAGTGTTTTTTCAGTGAATTTCTATGTTTTTGTTTAAACTTGAGATAAAAATCTACTATCTTCTTCACCTATTACTCCACTCTGAATTATGTTGTTTAACATAAAGTAATAATATATTATGAAAGATTAGGGGCAGGGTAGGCCATAGAGAATGGGCTGTGGCGAGGCCCATTACCCAACCCATTGGGCGCCTTTGTCCATGTGGTACAGGATGGAGGGGGTTGGTTGCAAAGCCTAGTTGCAGTGAAGCCCTGTGCCCCCAACCACATGAGCAGCCAACCCCACTTGCACACGCCCTTCAGCCATCTGGCAACACAACAGAAGTGCTTTTGTCCCTCGGGATTCTCGTGAGCCCCTTGTGGGATCTATGTAACATATAACAGCTAAGAATAACTATTGTTCAACTATTGTTTAACTAGAAAGGAGATGTGAATTCGTCCCTTGAAGTAAATCACACAAACTAGAAAATTGCTCAGCTCTGCAGAAGGTTTAATGGTTCGAAAGACATGTTGGCCAATTGGCCAATCCACGGGATGTTGTGTAGTCCAGTCTGATTCTGGCAGTCACCCATTCAGTGCCATATGTGAGAAACAAGATCACAGAGTTGACGGTACATAGGTTTAGAAAGAATAGGCAGATGATGCATTTTCACGAAATTTGTCAGCTTAAATGCTGCAATGCCTGCGAAAATCATTTATATGTACTGTTTAATACTGCTATATTGCTTACAGGGTGTTGGGTCAGTAAGGGGTAACAAATCTTGACTGTCCCTGACTTTTATTAATTATTAATTAATTACTAGGATGCCGACAACCAGCACCTAACCTAATCTGGCACCTTATTCAAGCCAAAAAATAATTACACATTAAAGAATGAAAGATGATTTAACAACAATCACTGCGAAGTAAATCATCGTCAACGTGCTGCACATCTGACATCTAAGATTAAGTGATAGTAAATGACCGACATGAAGGGTGAGTTTTAATGATCTCAGTCAATTATGATATGGTTTACTGGATAGCTTGTTCCGAAGTTCTCGTCCATGTAGAGAGAACCTGCAATCCCCTCCTCATCCACCCAACATCTCTTTAATGATTTGTATTAGCTAATAAAGTAACATTAGCGCCAATGTCTGAGCACCCATTCCTAATTTGGGATGTGCAAATTGCACACTAACTAATTTGCATATAAGAAGCAATTGGTGATAGGACCTATGTAGTAAACAGTTGTATGGCTAATTGCCCAGTTGCAGGAGGTTGTAAATTTACCTGCCTAATGAATACTAATTAGATAGGTTGCTAATTGTAACCCCTAGTGATTGGCTATGAATGCAGGGATCTGCAGACCTGCATCCCTGAATTTGAATTCCTAAATGGGAAGACACTGGGGTGTGGTGGGCTGCTTGCCGTGGTCTACTGGACCACTGTCTGTTCCGCCCTCAGCTACCCAACATGATTCTTAAAGGGAAAACAGTCTGTGGGGAGAACTGGCCCTATTTAGGTCGAGCATTCAAGACCTCTTGTATATACTTTAGTATATACTTCTTTGTGGGCTGCAAGTCCACCCACTGCTTCTCATGGGTTTATATCAGTGTCCCTTAAAAATCATTGCTTCTAAGTGGTTAATCTTTCCAATTTCTCCCACCTTCTCCTCCTTTGTCTTCTCCCATGGAGCACGCCCCCAGTGCTTGTACCCTTCCACTTATCCCATTCTAACATCTGTGTGAGGGACTGCTTTTCCCTTGTTGCTTTGAGTGCTTTTTGAGACAGAGGCTATGTTGTTATCTCCTCCAAGCTTGTTGTCTCTCCCCTCCGTGCCTGCAGAGTTACTTAATTTTAATTATATTCATAAATCATTTCATCTGCCCATGCCGCCCCTCCCAACACCTCTTCCATGTTACTGCTGGCATTTTATTACATCTTAAATCTCCCCTGCCACACCACCTCCCGCCCCTTGCTGCTTGCCAAGCTACACTCCCCCTCCTACTACAGTGCTTAAACAATTTTTGTGGTAATCGCTCGTGTTACCGAGCTCCAACAGCCCTGTAAATCTTTTTATTTTCTAATCCTTCTTAGTATTCTTTTTGGGTCGCTAGTGCAGCTGAGTTGATAAAGAGCAGCAGGGAAGCAGCATCTTTGGTGCTTTAGACCGCAGAGTGCCATCCGCCATGTACGCAATAGGCAGGTTTATGACATTAAGGTGGTTATTATGACATTGGAGGTGAGTGATAAATTGGCAGAAATACCTTTAACAGGCCAGTGGTAATTACCGCCAAATTATGACCATGGCGGTGAGAATTTCCATAGACAGCCAATGTACCACACCATCTGCCAGGGCGTTAACATCACGCACGCTGGCGACTGCCATCAACAGCCAAGCGGGAGACAAAGTACCGCCCACCATATCATGACACAGTACACCGCCACGATTTCCAGGGCGGAACCAACGCCATCAAAAGCCTGGCGGAAACACTGCACAGAAGACGAAAGGCTCACCATTAAGACACAGAAAAGGACAAAGCCGCCATGGAACTGGAAATGCAAGTCTTCCCGATGCTCTTCTATGCCATTCTCCACCTGGAACACCAACGCCGACGAAGATGACGAGGGTGAGAGCAGCCGCCTAGCACAAAAAGGGAGGGAGGGAGGAAAAGGAGAGTGACACACACATGCTCAACACACACCATTCACACACACACCATACACACAGCCAGCTGCAGACGAAAAACAATGGTACATGACATATGGCATAATAATGCAAGGACAACAAGAAGGCAGAAATGAGAATGTATTGAATGGGAAGAGCCACAAAAAGAACCAATTGGATAAAAAATGGATATGTACAAATGTCCACAAATGGCCAATGTCCAGTCCAAAGTACTGAGGGCCCACATGGCCACAGGGCGCAGTCCAAGGCCCAACTTGTTCCCTGACATCATCCGCACAGAACTCTGCAGGGGCATCATTTTGCAAGTGGGCAGGCACCTCAGGGGCATGGGGGGCACCTCAGCCGAAGGCGGGAACTTACCCACTGATTCTGGAGGGGGCTCCATGCCCATTTCTCTGTGCTGGGGAGTGCACGGTCATTGTCTCTCAGGTGGGTGACTTGCCCACTGGTTCTGGAGGGGGCTCCTCATACAGCAGCCCCAGGAGGTTGGCCTACATGCCCTCTGCTGGCAATTTGAGCTGCACTGTCGCATCTGGAGGTGAGGGCTGCACTGTGTCAGCAGGTGAAGGTGCCTCCTGGGCAGCCTCTGCTGAAGGTGAGGGCTGCACTGTCTCAGCAGGTGAAGGTGCACCCTCTGCAGGAGGAGTGGGCTGCATTGCCTCAGCTGGAGGTGAGGGCTCCATGACCACTGGTGGTGGTGGTGTCACACTGCCAGCCTCTGCTGTAGTCGAGGGCTTCCTCCCCCTTCGTGGCAGGAGTCAGGGGCTTCTTCCCCTCCATGGCAGAAGTCAGGGGCTTCTTTCCCTTCATGGCAGGAGGTGCTGGCTCCTTCCCCTCCATGGCAGGAGTCGAGGGCTTCTCACCCTTCATGGCAGGATTCAAGGGCTTCTTCCCCTTCGTGGCAAGAGTTGAGGGCTTCTTCCCCTTCATGGCAGGGGGTGTGGGATCCTTACCCTTCCTGGCTGGTGGAGTGGGATTCATCACTGTCTTGTCTCCACAACGAGGAGGTGCCTCCACTGTCCGCATGGACTGTTTGGCTGAGGTGCTGGGCTGGGTTGTTGTGACCCTGCTCTTATGGGCAGGACAGGGGGCGTGAGGAAAGAGGTCAAGTTGGGTAAGGAAAATCTTCTTAGGGACGGTGGAGTGGAAAGAAAGAGGAGGGATGGGAGTGGAGGTTTAGGGAGTGGTTGTTGGAGGTGGATGTCTGCTGGAATTGGGTGCAGGTGCATGGGCAGTGTGCGTGTGTGAGGTGGATGGGTGTTGAGTGTCTGAGTGCTTGCGTTTGTGTCCTTTGGGGGGGCAGATAGGGTGGAAGAGGACACAGGGGACGTGTGCTTGGATGTTGTGGAGGTGTCTGCTAGTGAGGTGTGTGTACTGCTTGGTGTGGTGATGTTGGTGTTAGATGTTGATGCAGGTGTGAGTGTGGGCGTGACTGTGAGGGAGGTGGAGGAGGAGGAGGGGAAGACAGTGGATGTGGTTGTGTGTGCTACTGTCTGGTGTATGCGTGAGTGCTTGTGGGCTGAAGTGTGGTGCCTGTGTTTGACTGTGCTATTCTTGTATGATGTCTTGTGTGCATACTCGTCTGTATGTGTGCATTGGATGGGTTGGGGTTGAGGAGACTGGGACTGAGAAGTGGGAAGTGGTAGTTGGAGGGGGGAACGGTAGGAACAGGGACAATGGCTGCCATCAGAGAGGAGGCCAGAGCCTGAACCGATCTCTGTTGGGCCGCCAAATCCACAGTGGATGCCCTCCAGGAATGCATTGCATTGCTGCATCTGGGATGCCAGTCTCTGGATGGCATTCACAATGGCTGACTGTCCTACAGAGATGGATCTCAGGAGGTCAATAGCCTCCTCACTCAGGGCAGCAGGGCTCACTGGGGCAGGGCCTGAGGTGCTTGGGGTGAAGAAGATGCCTACCCTCCTGGGTGAGTGGACACAGGCAACTCGCTGAGGGGCTACTGGGAGGGCGGTGCTGGTACGGGGTGACTGCTGTACCTGCAGCTGGGGTGGTCACAGAGGTGTCTGACACCAGGGAGCTTCCATCAGAGGAGGTATCTGAGTCACTGTTGTCACCTCCTGTCTACGCAGTGGTGCCTCCCTCGCCGACCGTCCCACTGGTTCCCTCGTGTCGGTGGACTCTGCCTCCTGTGGGATGAAGCTCTCTCTGTCGCCGATGCCCCTGCTCCTCCACCAGATGATGCTAATGCACACATGGACAGGATGACAGACGAAAAAAGGGGGGGAGAGAGCAAGGAAGGATTAGGTCAATTACTGCATCAACCCCACAGAAGGCATACACAGTATTGTTACACACAGGGATCAGGATTAAGCACTGTGCATTGCACTGCCAAACAATGGGCTACATGCCACAGCAAGATGGGGGCCAACCACCGCCAACTGCACCCCTCCTGGGACCCACTAAGCCCTGTCTGACATGTAAAGCAACCTAGCTAGCTTACCTTGTTTTCCCTTTCAACCATTACCCTTGAGCTGGATCACGCTGCAATGTTTGGTCTGGCATTAAGGGCCACCCACTAACTGACACCCACCACCCAGATCCCAAGCCACCTATACATTTTTGTTGTAACGACCACTGCCCTCACTCCCTTGTGGCTGCTATGATTCTCTCAAGCGCCCATCCAGCTCAGGGTAGGCCATTGCCGGTATGAGGGCCATCAGGGGGGTCAGGGTCCGACCCGCACTCCTTCCTCATTGGGAGGCCATCCCCAGCTGGGCCTCAGCAGTCTTCGGTGACCAGCTTCTCAGGTCCTCCCACTGTTTCCGACAGTGGGTGCTCCGCCTGCCATAGACCCCCAGGGTCCGCACGTCCTTGACAATGGCACGCATAATCCCTTCTTTTGATGAGCGCTGACCTGCAGAAGCCATACAGATTGGAGGAAACCATTACACAAACAATCCAGCCTGTCACACATATGGCCCACAAAGCCCGTTTCCATCACCATTGCACACACACCACCCGGCGCATACCATGTACACCACCACAAGACATTCCCCCCTGATGACACGATTCTTGCACACATATCTCCATGCATTCTTCCCACATGCATCGTGCCCAAGGTGTACTCACCTGTTGGTCTAGAGGCCCATAAAGCAGTCCGTAGTGGGGTAGGACCCCATCCACCAATCACTCAAACTCCTCCGCAGTGAAGGCAGGGGCCCTTTCCCCGGTCACACAGGCCATGGTAGGTTCCAGACACAGGTCACAGCAGCACATGCAGTGTAGGTGTTTTCCTGTTGAAGGTCAGGAAACAAGTGAAGAATCAGATAGAAGATGGCAGTCACATCCGTGGCAGTGTACACCGTCACCACTGGTGCAGATCCCCATTGTCCACTGTACTCCATAGAGCCCCATACTATCCAATGAGGACTTGCACGGTGGTGCAAGACCGCCTTCCGCCACGACTCCCAACGTCGGCGGAGTTACCTCACTTCAACTTGTCCCTATATACAGGACAGGCGGTCGCCATTTCATGGTGGTGGACAATGATCAGATGAACCTTAACTGCGTCACTGCCTAGATTTGCACATACCTTGCCATTTCCACTGGTCCATCACATAAATACACTATGTACACTGAGGTGGTGGTTCCATTGTTCAAATTGTTACAGCCTACTCACTCTTGTGTCCCTTAGATACCTACTGCTGCGGATGAATGGAAGGAGAAGACAAACCCCGTGACAAGACCCCTTGTGGACAACATTATACTGACCTATAGACTGGACAGGGCCACAGTCAGAGAGCTATGTGCCCAATTGGAGCCCGACCTGATAACAGCTCTCCGTCATCCCACTAGGATTCCCCCTCTTGTGCAAGTGATATTAGTGCTCCATTCCCTGGCAACTGGTTCTTTCCAAGTGACAGTGGGCTTGGCAGCTGGAATGTCACATCCAATGTTTTCACTCGTGCTGGCAAGGGTCTTGTCTGTCCTGATGAAACACATGTACAGCTACATTGCTTTCCCCCAGGTGGAAGATTTGGCCACTGTGAAGGCAGGAGTCTATGGAATGGGGCAGATCCCCAATATTATTGGGGAGATTGACAGGACATATGTTGCGTTTGTCCTCCCCCGCCAGAATGAACAGGTGTTTGGGAATCGGAAGAGTTTCCACTCACTGAATGTGCAAATGGTGCAACTGGCAGACCAGTGCATCCCTCACGTCACTGCCAAGTATCCTGGGTCGGTGCATGACGCTTTTGTCCTGAGGAATAGCAGCATCGCAAATGTAATAGCCCAACTACAGAGGCACAGGGTGTGGCTAATAGGTGAGCCAGAGTCCCTGCCCACTGTATGTCAGTGTATGCCTTCAGGTGTTATCCCCATAGAATTGTGTAAGGCTAAATGTTGTCCCTCAATACTTGCAGGTGACTCTGGCTACCCAAACCTATCGTGGCTCCTGCCCCATTTGAGGAATGCCAGGACAGGGGCTGAGGACCGTTATTAGGAGGCACATGGGCAAACCAGAAGAATAATCGAGCGGACCTTCAGCCTCCTGAAGGCCAGGTTCAGGTGTCTCCATCCTATAGGTGGGTCCCTGTGCTACTCACCTGGAAAGGCCTGTCAGACAGTAGTGGCATGCTGCATGTTGCACAACCTGGCCCTCAGGCGACATGTGCCTTTTCTACAGGAGGAGGGGACTGGAGATGACCCTGTGGCAGCAGTGGACCCTGTGGACAGTGAGGATAAGGAGGCAGAGGATGTGGATGAGGACAACAGAACATCAGTTCTACGTCAATACTTCCAATAACACACGTGAGACAGTGGAACTGACCATTACTTTGACTGTTGATGTTTTCTGTGTGGTTGTAGCATGGCATTCACTTCCTTTGCATCTCAACTTACTGTCAGCTATAGCTTCTCATTTTCCAGATGTTGGTGATATGACAACAATGTCCTGATGTGATCACTAAAGACAGTTACAGGTCATTATTTGTATACTATCACAGTGTTCAGATCATTTGCACTATATGTGACTCTTCCCACAAATGCACATTTTCAACACAAAAAACAGTGTCACTCAAATTGTGTTCAAGGATGTTTATTGTAGTGCAAATAAGTGAGTGGAAAGTGCAATGGAATAGGGTGATGGTGGAGGAAAGTCCAGGGTATTGTTCCAGTCTGTTTGTAGCACAGGTCCAGTGTCCAAGGGACCATAGGAAGGGGAGCAAAAGCAGTTCAGAGTGGACAAGGTGACAGGGTGGGACACAAGGGGGACAATTAGGAGAGTCTCATTTCCTGGCGGTGGTCTTGGTCTTGGCAAGTGTCTCTGGCTTCTGTCTGGGTCGCAGGGAACGTTTGTGGGGTGGTTCACCTTCTGCAGGGGTTGGGGTGCTGGTGGCCTGTGGGTCCTGTGGCTGGCCCTTCTGTCCACTAGTTGCAGTGGATATGGTGGGCTGGTCAATTGACTGGCTTGTGGTAGGGGCCCACTGCTGTGCAGTCCATTCCCTCATGATGTTGGCCATGTTTGCCAGCACCCCTGCTATGGAGATCATGGCGGTGTTGAGGACCTGTAAGTCCTCCCTGATCTCCTGATGGTGTTCTTCCTGCAGCCTCTTGTTCTCCTGCATGTTATTCAGGATCTAGCACATTGTGTCCTGGGATTGTTGGTAGGCCCCCAGGACATTAGTGAGTGCTCTGTGGAGAGTCGGTTCCCTGGACCTGTCTTCCACCTGGCAAACAGCGGTTCTCGAAGTGTCCCTGTTGCCCTGTGCCTCTGTCCCCTGAATGGTGTGCCCACTGCCACTGACCCCAGTTCCCAGATTGTCTCGCGGCGAGGTGTGGACTGGGGTCCTGTGCAGGTGGGCACATTGCTGATTGACGTGTCCTGGGGGCGGAGGTGTGGGTACACTGGGTGGATGCTGTGGTGTTGGATACTGATGGGGGAGGCTCTGTGGTGGACTCTGAGTGGCCTGGGGTGTGTGTATAGGTGTCAGGTGTGTGTTGTTTGAATTGGCCAATGTTTTGTAAGTTAGTATTTGGGTGTCCTTTCTGAGCTCGGCGGTGTGTACCGCTAATGGTTTACCACCACTGAATGTCCGCTGTGAGGATTTGTGGGTCATGATGTGGTGGGCATTGTTTTGTTGGCGTAACGGTATGGGTGTTGGTACTGACAGTTTACCACTGACTTTTGGGCTGGCAGATTTGTGTATGTGGCTGTATTCTGTCAGTTTGGTGTGTGTGTGGCATAATAAGGTTAGCGGATATCTGCCACCGCAGTGGTATGTTGGCAGCCATCACCGTGGCGGTAAGCGGGATTTACCGCCAATGGGCTTCTCTCCTGCAGGAAGACCCATTGAGGTTAGAGAAAGAAACACTCCTTCTAAATAAGATGGCTTAAATACAATTTCAATTTTATTTACTGTGTTTTGTTTTCGTTCTTTGTTACATCGTTGTTGCTTCCTTCATTCTTGTTCTGCCATATGAGGGCACGCTCGCTGGGGGAGGAGAGGGAGGTGGAGGTGAAGCATAGGAACAACTGTATTGTGCCTTCCATCTGTTTAAAATATCGCTATGGTTTCTGCGGCGGTGCCAGTGCGGGGTTGCATTCGGAGTACAAAAATATTGATTACAGTCACAAAAGAGAGTTGCATCACTGAGAGTTGGTGCATGGCACTTCCTAGGCTTGGGCTGTCTTTTGAGATGCCTGGCATTCACCCTGTTCAGCTTCGTCCTGGGTGAGGAATGCAGATTGACAGTCTTTGCAGAGACCATACTCCCTCGCATTCTCAAGTCTGCAGCCGGAGCTGTCTTCTGGGAGTCCTATGTGCTCTTATATTTACTAGATCCACGTTGAGTCTTTGATAGCTGCGAGCACTGTCACTCATAAGGTCGAGTCCAGTTACTTTGAACCTAGTTGCAAATTTCAAGTCTGCTACTGCTTTGGCAGGAAGTGCGTGCTCTCACCTCCCAAGCCTCCATCTTCAGTTCATCACCTTTTTCCACTCCCAGAAGTGCAGAGTGATTTCCATCAAAGATGGGGGAAGACTCTCCCACGGCGTGGGACATTTTAAAGGGTCTATGAGGATTGTAGCAACTAAAAGCCACCCTGTCACACAAGGAAGTGACAGCATTTTTTTGCTTCCCACACACTCTCAACTGGAAGAAACAAGTGCTTGGATACTTGGGGGTTTAAGCGCTCTATACACAGCACATAACTATCTCCACTCTAAGGGCACCCGTGGCTGCTCGTCTTCTTCCCGCACCCCACCACAACCGGGCATCCCTTGAAGGATTCATCCTACTGTGCCCCAGCCATTTCTTAGCATCCCACCCCCATGTCACTGGAGATAGGCGCACACACCAAGTTAGGACATTTATACAGCACTCTATAGAACCTGACAGTTGCCTCAAATCAACTAGAGTCCTATCACTGGTGTCATGATGCATTGTGTGATCTTCTGCAAATTATCTTTCATAATGGAAACTAATGTAGACTAGTTCAAATGGTTTCCACTAGGTCCTGTTACTACTGAAGTAATACAAGCTGACCACAGAGAAGTTGTTTAAAAGATGTATCATTATTGTATGTATTGGGAGCAGAAGGACACCTAGACACCCTAGCTAAGAAGAGCCCCTAGTGACTGTGATGCGTTTTGGAGCAAATTCCAGTTCACCGTTAGGGCTTGCCCCCATCTTGACCCTTCCCGCATGTCAGAATTGAAAACTATTTCAATTCTGTGTGCCGAGCTTTAAAAATATGTCACTTTGATTTTTAGGGAACAGTCAGATCTTTATTTTATTTTTTCATTCTCAGTGATTGCTCATTATCTCTTTTTCTGTAGATTAAGCCAAAACTTCCAATTCTGTGTAGCATACCTGGATGTTCAGTGTGATACACAACACCACAGAATGTACCACCACACAACCCAACATAGCTACACTCCACATAAAACCACTCCACACACCATGACTCAGCTCCACATAATTACACTGTACTCAATATCACTTAAATGCACGTAACATAAAACCACTGTATGTCACGTATCAACAGTCCACATAGATACGCTCCAGACCATGCCACATAGTTCCAATCAGCATAATTCCACTCAACGCCACATAGTTTCACTGCACACAATTCACCTTTACTCATTTCTATTCCCCACCACATAATTCACCTCAACAACCAACTACACAATACACCACATACATCCAGTCTACACTACAGAATTTCACATCATTCCACCAAATTCAACAGCACAGTACACAATTAACTCCACTACATACCACTCCACTCCACAGCACAACAAAACATTCCACATAATTACATTCTGTAACACACAGTCTCACTCCACATAATTCCAGTAAACTCAATAGCACATAATTACTATCCACATAATTCCACTGTACACCATGCCACATAATTCCACTCCACAAATCCACTCCACACAACACTATTCCACGCCACACATTTCCACAACTAACAATTCCAATCCACATAATTACACTCCACACTACATACACCCACTCCACACATGGATTTAAAACATGGGGGCAGATTTAAGAAAAGTGGCGCAGCACCCAGTGCGCCCCACTACCGCCACCATGTGTGGGCCATATTTAAAATACGGTGCACCATGGCGTAGAGTACGGGGCAATAGCATCAGAATTTCTGACACTATTGATGTACTGTTCAGGGTTAGTGCCAAAATGTTGTACATAGGAACTGTAACCAATGGTGTGCCCCCTTTTAACACCTGGTCTGAGCAGGCATTGAAAATGCTGAAAAAATGAGGGTCAGAAATCTTTTAGATTTCTTTGCGCCATTTTTTGGCCCCCCTAAGGGGGGAATACCGCCATTGCATACAGTGTGTGTGGTGCAGGCATAATGTGGTGCAACGGGTTACAAAGTGGTGCAATCCATGCATTGCTCCACTTTGTAAATCTCCAGTGGCGGTTTTGCCATAATATCACCACAGCAGCATAAAAAAATGACGCTAATGTGGCGAAATTACGGCACAAGGGGCTCTTAAATTTGCCTTCTTCTCTCTTTACAATGCCAATAGTTCCAACTCTCGCAAAAGCTAGACCTATTAGCTTTGCCAATGCTTGTTGAATCAGGTACCACCACAACTCTTGTTCAGTATCTGATCTATAATTTGCCAAAACTATTGTGGTCACAAACATTGGTACTTGGCATTGTGAATACCAATTTGGAGAACAAACAACTTACATGCCCCTTCCTCACTGTGATTCTTAATAAGTCACCTTTGCGAGTCAGAAATACATTTCCCACGCACAAAAGGAGTTTTTGTACATCACAGTCACAAACTCTTTGATTTTCCAAATAGCCAGATTTGTTGCTCCAAAAGTCTTTAGAACATGGGTCTAAGGCATTAGTACGGTGTGTGGGTGGGGTGCCATCTGCACCTCACTACCACAAAGATACATCCTGGGGGTCTGCCTGGTGATATCTGCAATAACCGAGCACTTTTAATTTTAGCCTCCAGCTGGTTACTGATACACTGGGGTCCGCTCTAATGGCTGACTGGAGGCCTGCCTGAGGGGTGTTTGTGGCAGCTCCCTCCTTGCCTTGCCCCTTATCTGTTCACGTTTCATTTCACATTAGCCTCCCTCGGTGCAGGCTTTGATGTGGGACGACATTTAAGACTCGCCCCCGTTCCCCTGGCCAGTCAAGCACTGAGACATGAAGCAAACGGAGACCTTCTAGTTATTATCTAACTTGGGATGTTAAAGGTGCTCTGCCCTCCTGGGAGGACTGTGGGAACAGGACAGTCAGGCTTCAGAAGTTATGAGTCATAGAAGGTTTCAAAATTCAGAGAAGCATTTGCCAGCAGAGGAAGTTGGGCAACCATGGGCCATGCTGCCAAGTTTCCTGGCTTAGGCTTTCATATTACAAACTAATGTAACACCTCAATCATTTAAATTAAAGACAGTAAATAATACATAACCCAGAATGCATTTGGTTAATAGATAAACACTCAGAAATGGAATGAATATATGATGTGCAACCTGATGCACACTCTAGCCAATGAGAAGGCACTTTGGTACATGCTGCAGACATCTGTGCGAGGAGGCATTATGCCAGGCTGGACCTGAGGGTCTTGGAAATAATACTATGATAATGGATTTGAGTTTATAGTCTTTACAGAGCGGCCTATGAGGGAATAGTTGTGTATCTGAGCTGTTTTTTTCCCCACAGAAACATCTTTTATGCTCACTTCTAGCGACTGTGGGAAGCGTGCACTGCTGTTGCAGACTTCAGACCCAGTTCTTTCAGTCTAGCAACTTTCGCCTCCACTAAATCAAGTCAACGACTTAATTGTTCTCTAGTCACCAGAGCAGCAGTGGTTCCCAACCTTTTGACTTCTCTGGACCCCCACTTTATCAATACTGGAACCCGGGGACCCCCACTGAATCATTATTCGAATCCGTAGACATCCCCACTGAATCATTACTTAAAGCTGGGGATCTAATCTGCTAAGATTATTTAATTTTCTAAGCAGTCGCGGACACCCTGCGGAGGCTCCGTGGACCCCCAGGGGTCCCCGGACCACAAGATGGGAACCACTGAACTAGAGAACTAGAGTCTAGTGCCCACATGAGATTCAGTTTGCAATGTGCGCTGTGTGAAAGAACTTACCAAGTATCTGCATCGTTGAAAACACCGTTTTCAAGGCATTTCTTGAGTATATTAGATATGACTACCCTGGAAAGATTTAGCAAAAATCCCTTTCCATATTCCAGATAGCAGCATAGGCTAGCAGTCACGGATTACCCAAGATGTGGGTAAGGCCTGGGCAGATCTCGTGGAGTTTTACTCCTAGTAATTCTGTATTAATACTCCACGATGTTCTGCGGAATTTTGCGAACAGGCATAAATAGGCACATCGTGCTGATTGCTCTGTGATTTAGCAAGGGGAGCTCATTCTACACTAATAATCAGCACGAACAGCACCACTGGGGACACCAGAGGGTGCAGCTTCTCCAGCTGATTTTGCTGCTACTCAAGTAATTTTTTTACTTAAGTGACAGCTTTCTGAAAGTGAACAGTAGCGACGCCATATCACCCTGAAACTGGTCCCAGGATGTTTGTTTCTGGTCCAGGGAAGACGTGGCTTAGCAGTTCTGACTGGACTGTTCCCATGGGGAACAGGGTCAAGACTGATTTGCATATGGCCGGGTCCAAACTGGAATGGCATGCAAGCAAAAAACTAATGGATTAAAACCAGATCTGTGACTGGGGGGTGAATGTTTGATTTGTTCTGCATTACGTCCATCATCTGTTGTTTTTGCATTGTTTGTTTGTCTGAAGCCTGACAAAGTCAGGAGCAGGAATTCCTCCATGAAGGTCTCTTATTCCAGAAGTATTTACAAGGTACATTTTCCCAAGGTATTGTTGTCTCCTTGAAGGTTGACGAAAATATGAACCTTTCGTCAAGGAATCAGAATACTTGGGCTGATAAAACTTAAAAGAAGAAAAGTATTTTTTTATCTTTAAACAAATGATGCATCTTATCTTCAAGTTTGGGACCAAAATGGTGTCTTCACTCAAAAGACATCTCTAGGTGTGTTGATTTTTTAGCTGTATCAATGTTCCACTCTTTCAAGAGTAAACTGCAATGGATCACAACAAATGTGCCACAAACCTATCCCGCAAAATTCTGTTTGATGTTTTATTCCTTCCAGTAAGATTGAACATTCTGTTTCCCCCTTAAACCTCTTGAAGGAGCTTTTTCAAATACAAGAGATTTAGAGGTATACACCTCTCAAATTAAAGCCATAAAAGCAGGCAGTTGTCTGAGTAAATACTTTTGTGTGCTAAATTAATCTTGATATCTGCTGAGTCTTCTTTTCCCATTGATGTTCTCTGACTAAGGTAGCCCCACAAGAGTCAACTCTAACAGAGTCCGGATGTTTTGATTCAATTTTTCCAATGGATACATGTTAGAAATGGGGTCTTAAGTTGGCAGTCGGTTTGAGCCCTATCCAAGTAGGGACCCTCACTCTAGTCAGGATAAGGGAGATACCCGCTCAGATAACCCCTGCTCACCCCCTTGGTAGCTTGGCATGAGCAGTCAGGCTTATCTCAGAAGCAATGTGTAAAGCATTTGCACATAACACACAGTAATAAGTGAAAACACTACAAAAGGACACCATACAAGTTTTAGAAAAATAGCCAATATTTATCTGTATAAGACAAGACCAAATACGATAAAAATCCAATATATAGTAATAAAGTTATGAATTCTACTAGATTTACTCAAAAATACAGTTCGTTGAAGTCGATAGCTCCACCTGGGGCCATCATGGTGGCCGCAGCGTCTCGGGCCAGCTACGGTGTCAGGAAGACCCCAAACAGTACCTTTGGAATTGCAGGGCGTCAGTATCCTCGCTGTGAACTCCAGAGAGTGGCATCGCTGGTGCCGCATTGTCGGTTCCAGAGTCGGTGTGGGAGTCGTTGGACCCTGGAAGTCACACACATTGCAGATTTAACCCGGGACTGATGAAGTCAGGTGCGCTGGCGTGGATGGTGTCGGGACTCCAGTGCAAAGCGGGACAGTGCGACATGCGGTGCCCACAGGTCAAGGTGCAAGAAGCGGCTTGGTGACGGCGTCCAGCGGTGTTGGTGAGACCGGGGCTGTGGTGTGAAGCGGGGCGGTGCAACGTGCGGTGTCACCAGGTCATGGTGCAGGCAGTGGCATCGTTGTTGCTGAAGCGCTCTTTTTGGTAGGCCCAAGCTGGCCATGTGGGACAGGTCGGTGGTTTGGGACCCTCACAAGCAGTGTCCACAGGCCACGGTGCGGGCAGGGAGGCCTGGTGACAACAATGGAGTCGATGGTGCTGGCATCGGTGGACAGGGGCTGCGGTGCGGGACGGGACAGTGCTTTGTGTACCTCACAAGCATTGTCCATAAGCCGCAGTGGAGGCAGCAGCGCCGGTGTCACTAGGAGCGGCATCGCTGGGGTTCCCCAGGCTGCAGTGTGAGCAGGCGATGCCAGAGTGTGGGGCCCACAGGTCCCGGTGCGAGCAGCAGCTCAGTGAAGTTGTCCGATGATGGCATCAGTGAGACCAGAGTCGCGGTGCGAAGAGGGGGAGTGCAGCTCAGTGCGGCGGCAGATCACGGTGCAGGTCAGCGGCTTCTATGGCAGCGTCGCAGTGGGTTCTTCTCTTGAACAGCACAAAACACACAGTTCCCAGTGCTGTTGGTTGTGGAAACGGAAGTCTTTGGTGTCCCTGAGACTTCCAACAGGAGGAGAGCTCTACTTCAAGCCCTTGGAAAACTTCATCAAGCAGGACACACAGCAAAGTTCAGTCTTTGCACTCTTTTCAGGCAGAAGCAGCAACTGCAGGCCAGTCCAGCAAAGCAACACAGCAAAGGGACAGTACTCCTTCTTCAGCTCTTCAGCTCTTCTCCTGGGCAGAGGTTCCTCTTGATCCCAGAAAGGTTCTAAAAGTCTGGGGTTTTGGATCCAATACTTATACCCTATTCTGCCTTTGAAGTTGGCAAACTTCAAAGCAAAGTCTCAAGTGTTTGTAAGATCCTTTCTTGTCGAGGCCAGGCACCAGACACATAGCAGGGGGTTGGAGACTGCATTGTGTGAGGGCAGGCACAGTCCTTTCAGGTGTAAGTGACCACTCCTCCCTCCACTCTAGCTCACATGGCTGATCAGGATATGCAGACTACACCCCTGCTCCATTTGTGTCACTGTCTAGAGGAGAGGTGTAAACAGCCCAACTGTCAAACTGATCCAGACGGGGAACCCACAAACAGGCAGAGTCACAGAATGGTTTAAGCAAGAAAATGCCTACTTTCTAAAAGTGGCATTTTCAAACTCACAATCCACAAACAAACTTCACTGAAAGATGTATTTTTAAATTGTGAGTTCAGAGATCCTAAACTCCATCTTTCTATCTGTTCTCAGAGGGAATCAGCGCTTTAAAGTGATTAAAAGGCAGCCCCTGTGTCAATCTATGAGAGAGATATGCCTTGCAACAGTGAAACCCAAATTTGGCAGTATTTCACTGTTAGGGCATGTAAAGCACACCAGTACATGTCCTATCTTTTCAATACACTGCTCCCTGCCCATGGGGCTACCTAGGGCCTACCTTAGGGGTGCCTTACAGGTGTAAAAAGGTAAGGTGTAGTAGGCCTGGCAAGTGGGTAGACTCGCCAAGTCGAATTTGCAGTTTAAAACTGCACACGCAGACACTAGTAGCAAGTCTTAGCCATGTTTACAGGGTTATTGCTGTGGGTGGCACAACCAGTGCTGCAGGCCCACTAGTAGCATTTGATTTACAGGGCCTGGGCACCTCTAGTGCACTGTACTAGGGACTTACTAGTAAATCAAATATGCCAATCATAAATAACCCAATCAATAGTAAATCAAATATGCCAATCATAAATAACCCAATAAACAATACACTTTACATAGGGAGCACTTGCACTTTAGCACTGATCAGCAGTGGTAAAGTGCGCAGAGACAATAAACCAGCAAAAACAGAGTCCAGGATACCATGAAAACAGGAGATCAGAAGGTAAAAAGACAGGGGAGACATGCCAAAAGCTGCCAGGTCTAGCAATACACATGGAACATAAATCGTGGCATATTAATTCCATTAGGATCATCCATTCCCTCCCTCATGATGGCAGCCAGAACAAAAGGATGAATAGGAACATCCAACATGGATGATGTCTGCTATTAGTGAAGCAGAGTTTCTTCAAAATTAACAAGAGTCTCAGCAAATGGAAAAAAAAAACATTTCTCTGATATGCATAAGGATGTCTGGCAACAACCCCTTCGAAATATATTTTCCCTCCTGATCGGCAGGTGCCACATGATCATCAGATTTACTGGAATCAGTCTTCATCTTGACCTGATCGTTACTTTAAAGATTCAGCCTGGTCTTTCTTCTGCAAGGCAGCCATAGTCCCAACTACTAGTCTCTCAGTTCTCGCCTCTTCTTCCATGGCTTTAGTATGCTTCATGTCTAAGGAGAAGAGGAACCATAGTCGGGGAAGAAGATGTGTGTTTCTTTTTCTTCTCCTGCTTGCCTTATACGAGAATATTGACAGGTCTGCTCACAATGTTTCATGTCAGTTACTCTCTTATTGAATATAGATGTATTCCTAATTTTTATGTGGATGTTATAAATAAGCATGTGACCTAGGAGAACGTTACGATGGCGCTACTGAATACAATTCTTTAAAAAACACCCCTCGAATCGCCACTGATTGGCCTGTAAGAGGACTGAAGGGAAAATTCAGCTGCGATACCCCACACGCGCCGCTCTCACACCACTACCTCCAAACCCTGAAAACCAGGAGGCGCGTGGGCACGACTACCATAATGGATGCTTCGTACATGAAGAGAGGCACGAATACTTTCCAAAACAGCTGCAGCTCAGTAGACTAGAACTTCATGCATGTTTTAAGGTTTTGCAAAGTGCACACATCATATCAATCTTCAATCATTAAGGCAGTTCTATAACACATTTTAAATTGCCATTGTAAGTATGTAGTGATATGAGACAAAAACAATTGCTTTATGTGATTTTCCTACTTTTTGTACCAATCAAGCCATTAAAAATTGGGCAGGTGGTAAGCCAAAGTGGACAGCACCAGCTGATCGGGTTGGCAGGCATGCGCAGAGGTCCACCTTTGTGACAGAAAACCCTTTGCAGATGGAAGGGAGGCTTTATGGGGGCTCACCATTCTGAACAGAAAGCAAATATGAAAAAAATACAGAAACAGTATCGTCAATCAGATTCTTCTTCAAGACTTCAGGACTCACTCACAGGATGCAAGAGTTTATTTCACAAATACACGTTTGCCAAGTAATGGCTTTGAGGCCCCCACCAGAACAGGAGAGATGAGGACCCCTCACACCACAGGTTTTGTGGGGGGCCTCTGTGTTATGCCCCTGGTCTCCCCCTAAATCCAGCCGGGAGGGAGGGAGTTAGCCGAAGCAATACATATTGCCTATATGTCACACATACAACAATAATTCCCGGCCTGACACAGGGATCAGTGCTCCAATTCATGACCGCCTGCTTCATGCACCTTCAACAACAGTGGTGGCTTCAAAAGGCAGGATCTCTTTCTCTGTCTTCCTTGCCAGCAGCTACCACGACGTACCTCTGTCACCTCCCCTAGCCCACCAGGGACCTCGATTCCAAAAGTCCTTGTTTCAATGGAGACAGAAAACAGAGGGGATGATGGGAATGCCAGCTGACTCCATGAACTCAAGTGAAAGGCTGTTTGGGGCTGCACTTCCTGACTGTTTCCTGCCTCTGGTGATGGAATTCACCTCATGAAGTAATGACTGGGATCATGGGCGTCAATTCTGCAAAATGCCAAGAGTAGCTGATGTGACCCCACAAGCCCTTTGACCTCCACTTTCGTTTCCAGACCCATACATATACACGTACATACAAATTCGGACTTACACACCACCCTCTCACGTAAACCAACTCTCACCCACAAGCATGCACACAACATACATTTAAAAGCATTTTTACTTACCTCAGGTTTCATGCAAGGGCATAGTCACATGTTAATTACACTAACTGAGAAGAGTATGTTATTTTTCACCATTAGTGTAATAAATAATGACAGAAAACTGAGAGTGAAACTCCAACTGACACCCATAAGGATGAGCTGCCACTGTGTTCCTGGCACTGAATTTGCCACCTGTGAAGACAGGGGTCGCAGATGGCAAGACAGGTTGAAGCTGCGACCCCTAACTTAAGTCCTTGACTGGAATGCGGACTAGGGACATAGAACTAATGCACCTTGCTCTGCCTTAGTCTTTCCAGCCGTTCAGCAGTAAAGTCCTGATACCTTGCTCCACTTCTCTGTTAGTGTGGATCTGATCACTCACGGCTATCAGCCAATAGGAGAGATAGGACCAGTGCTTAATTTGTAAATAAAAATGTGCCGGTGCTCAAAGCCCTTCTCTTAAACACGCGGCTGCTGCAAATAAATGTGGGAACACGGAATACTGAGGCCGCGTAATCCTGAAGCCACCTTGGCCCTCTTGAATCAATTCAAAGCCACTCACTGCCCCCTCAGCTCACTTTTGCAGCTTTCCACCCTCTCCCATTGTGACGCTTTTTCATGTTTCTCTTCCTTCTTTCCCATATGTGCAATCAATGCTTGGGGCAGAAGAATAAGCGCCGGCCCTCAAAAATATGTGCTAGTGCTCAGCACCGGAAAAAACAAGCACAAATTAAGCACTGGATAGGACACTCCCTGGCATAAATCTGAGATTTATCCTAAACGATACGTTCTTTCACTGGAACCCACTCAGAGGTCTAGCAACAAGTTAGATTTATTTTATTATTAGTACAAGTTGAAAATATTGTAATCGTATTTTGTCATATTTTTAACTTGGTTAATGACTACTCCATAACTCTCGACTATGAAGGCTTGTTCGAAAATTTCTCAGAAAACTCTGAAAGGGATTTTATTTACAAAGCAATAGTGCAATCTCATGAAAAGCTTGTCCCAAAAGGCAAACAATGCTAGAACTTTTTAAAAAGCTACAGAGGTCAGAGTTCAGGCGGACCCACCTCTTCAAAGACTGTTTGATGCAGGAGACTTGCGCTCGTTTGTACTTGTATTTTATGGAGTCCAGTTAAAAGCCTCTTTTAAAATTTCTAATTCATGATGGAAGGCTTCACGCACCCTATCGCTGGCCCCTTTCCAGCCAATAAAAGCCGCGTGAGGCCTTGAACTCTTTGTGTCATTGAAAATGAGCTGATATCAATCGGGTCTCTGCAGAGGAGGGACTCCAGTTATCTTGGGTTCTGAACTGCCTGGGAGTCCCTGAGTTCATGTACAGGTAATCAGCGTGAAATAATCAGCGTGAAACAGTCAATTTCGTTTTGTTTTAGGAAGAGAAATGGCAACTTCTCACCCTAGCGACCTCCTGGAGAGGTATTTCCCCCACCCAGGTGGCAGTATTTGTAAAGCACACATTCATTCCGAAGGACACATTGGCGCCAAATCACAGGTGTATTGTCATACAGCTCAATGATGCTCGTTTTATCGACCTAGAGGCTATGTGGACAGACTGTGGCCCATATCTGTACTTTTTTGCGCCGCATTAGCGTCATTTGTGACGCAAAAGTAGCGCAAACTTACAAAATACAATTTTATTTTGTGAGTTTGCGCCGCTTTTGCGTCAAAAATGACGCAGATGCGGCGCAAAAAAAAGTATAAATATGGGCCTATGATTTGAGCCTGAGACTGATGTGAAGCATGCGCCCCTGCAGTGGATGCTTTAATGCACAGAACCACCCTTCCCAATGTTTCAAGACATGCAATTGCCTATGGAAGGTTGGTTCATTGAGTGTGTCTGATAAATGAGTTGAATGACTCTTCCTCCGCCCTCGAAGATGTTTTTTGCGAATGAAATAGCAGGGTGGCCTTTCCATGATTTAGGTAAGGGCCGGACACCCTCGGGCAGCGTTGACGCCATGTTGAATGACAAGGACTTCCTGTTAAGTGTCTCTGTGACCATTGGGATCTGGATCACCTCATGGAACAGGGCTGTGATGTCTGCTGATGTCAGACTAGGCTGCCCTCTGACGTCAGACAAGCTGATGAAGTAATTCCAGAAAGTCAGCGAGGCTGAACATACTCATCTCTGGGCAGAACTGTATAGTGTTTAAGCCCTTCTTGTCACATGCCAAGTCAATACTGTTTGTAAGGTTGACAGGTGGGTTTCGGCACCAGCTACATCGATCTATGTGCAACCAACAGGTCACTTTAAAATACCAGATGGTCAGTGCTGCCTTTCAGCCTTCTAAGGTTGATCTTTATTTAACTGTTTTTTTGTAAATCATCGTCTTTCAGCAACTCTGAAACTTTTGACAAACTGGAAAACAGAAGCAGTGTAGGTATGTTCAGGTGCAAGGTGGTACGCCCACCTAATATTGTCCTGTTGAAGCCCCTTTCCTTCTCACCAAAACAGTTCAGTTTTCAAAACATTTCTCAAAGCATATATGTTTAATTAATTCCTTCTGTTTCGATTTAGGGTACTCCATCACCCCAACTCCTACAAAGCTGCCATGTGTTTTAGTTACTGGATCGTTGGTACGCCCCTCGGGCGTGCTGGCCTGCGCAAAGTGGGAAGCCAAATCTTGCAGGTATCCTTTCCATTAGGCCATGCAGGCCTTGTGTATAATCCAGAGAACTTTAATCTTGAAGTGGATCCATCCGGCACAAACACAACTATCAACTTCAGGACCGTATAATATGATGCTATCAAACCAAAAGCTTGGGGCAATAGATGCTTTATAGACTATTATCATCATCACTATTGTCTATTATTATTATTAATGTTATGATTATTATGATGCTTAATAATAATAATAATAATAGTAATAATAATTATAATAATATATTCATGAGGTTTCTTCCCATTAAACCTTTTTTGTTGTGATATCATGTTCCTTACGACTCTAAGTGTCGTGTTTTTTTAAGTCACTGTGGTATTGTAGACAAGGGTCCTTTATAAAAAATGAAAAGAACAATATGCTGTGGACTTCTTACAACCATCTCAGTGTGGCCAAAGTCTGTGTGAAAACGTTAGTATTTCCAATCGTGCCTGCTGATAGGCCGGTTGGGTGCCTGATAATATTCTGTGGGATGTTTCCACAGATAAAAACATCCATCCATCCATCTAAACCGCACACTTAGATCCAAATCCTTTGTTTCTGGTGCTACAATATCAAATTATGTTCCCACTTTTGCCAGCATTCATAATTTTCAGTTCATCTCGATTTCTGCACCTGCCCTTCCTCCAAGAAGCCATGGCCTGAGGAAACCACCTGGCTGCTTCATTAGGACCCAGATGAACAAAACCATTCTGGTTTACAACCATAATTGTGCAACCATTGATCAGTTACCAACACATCAAAGGAAATGGTACCTGATTAACAAAGGGGAAGGTTTCCCTGTGGAACACCGTCCTCTATGTGAATATTGTCGGGCAACCACGTAGAAGTTGGTAGTTGTGCAGAGGCAGACTGCCTGCTCTTCCCAATGTATTTCCAAACTGGAAACATTTTTAAACAGCACAGGTTCCTTTAAGGCTGGAAGACAAACAATTGCATTATGGTCTGCTGCTCCTTGCAGGCCACCATCCCTGTTTTCTTAGCCACTAATAGGGTGTTCCAAATAGTAACCACTAAACTTAATATCAATTAGCATGGTCATTCGGCAACCTACAAGTAATAGGAGCTTTTGCGATGTGACCTACATAGGTCTCATCATAAAGTGACAGACTGGACACAGGTATTGCGCATTTTGCTACCACTGTATGTGAACTTTCACTTAGTCCTGCCAGTCCAGAATTTGCCCTTGTCTACTTATTTTTCGTCATGTTTTTCTACTGCAATCCTTCTGTTTAATCTGTCAAGAGACTGCCATCTTCCAACCAGGTGGTGCTTTGGAAGACCCTGTCGGTCCTAGCTTTTTCTCTAGTTTACCACAGAATAAATGTATTGAATTTCAGATCTTCCACTACATCTTACTCCAGTCCTGGCATCCACACAATCATCCTATTGCATTACTGTTTACGTAGTGCCTTCCTTTGCCAACCCTTCCCAAGATCAGCTCTGAGAGGTAGAGCCTATGTGTTATCCTGTTTCCTTGTCTGTATGGATTTACCGACTAGTTCATATAAGCTTTCTCGACGTTTGTCTATCTCAGATGCAATCCACATTCCATTCTGGTTTTCCCGTTTCAATTTCTGCTCTTTCTGGGTTTGCTAGTCTTGTGCTCTCCAATTACCAGTGTAACTTTCTCTTCATTTGTGAAGCTCTCATTCCTAGCAGTTGACTAATTCCATACACTAGGCTTTTTCCCTGAACCTGTGCTCCTGCCCCTTTCTTCTCCTTAAGCCCAGTGCTCAGAGATTTTGAATCAGAAACTCTGTTGCAATTCCAGCGTGACTTGCTGCTCTTCTAGAAGACCTGTTCCTAGGTGGTTCAGAGGATCTTCCACTTCCCATGTTCCTTGATCTCTCTGTCCTGTTCTGGTATTTCTGCAGATTGCTTGTCCTCTACTACACTGCTCCTTGTTCTCCCTATATAATTCTTTCCCTGTTCTTGTTTTATGTATATTCCTTGCCCTGCATTTCTGTGTTTCTTGTTCTCCTAGTATACGTCCTGTCCTTTTCTCGTTTTATGCAGAAGTCCTGTCCTGTATTTTAGTATCCCTTGATCTGTATACTCCTGGTCCTGTTTATTTTCCACATTCCATGCCCATGGTATTTCAGAGTTCCACTTCCTTTGGCCATCCATGCTCGTGTAGGGCCCATGATTTTCAGTCTGGACTTCTTACAATCCTATTTTCTAGGTTTGCTGTATAGGATTGGACTCTCAGGTGTGATCACCACGGGCCAACTTGCTTCTCATTTCACCATTCAGGCAGATTCAATATGTTTTCCTGCATAAGAGATGCATGTTAAGAAATTTGCTCTATGTACCTTTAAAGTTATTTCTAGAGCATAGTGGTATACTTTGACACTGCAGAGACCAACAATACCTTTTAATTACTCTAGTCCAGGTCTTAGCAGGGGTCCTTCCATAATCGTAATCTTGCCTGGGACCTGCAGTTTCCCTTCCCGTATTCCTGACATCCAGATTCGCCTCCTATCACCATCAAGACTTCTGGTCCATCTCCTTTGGGGCTCATACTGTCCAGGCTGAACTTCCTACAATCCCACTTATGAGTTATGCTCTATATAATTAGACCTTCATGATGGAATCGTGTACCATACTGCTCAATATTCCACCATTTTGATCCCCTCAATTTGTTTTCCTGCTGTAGTGTAATCACTTGCAGGTGCTCCATGTACCACTACCTGTCCGGCTTCTCCCCCAGCACAGGCTAGACTTCACTGGGCTGGCCAGAATAACACACCTTTTATAATAGGTGACTACCCTCCCTAGGACTAGACCATGAGAGGACTCATGGTGGCAGCAGCTCTCTAGATTTGGCGTACAGTACTCTTTTTTTTTATTGCATCCCAAAGTAGGAAGCCACCTGTTGGCTCTACTTGTTCAAATTGTTTTAGTCAAGACTGCCGCCTCAATTATCCTTAGTGTACGAAGTAAAGAATTGCTTAAACACATGGCAGGTTGGTGTCACTGTGTGTGTGTGTGTGTGTGTGTATGTATATATATATATGTATGTGTGTGTAGCCCTAATGTTGTAGAGTGAGAGTGCTTTATCGTAACCATCGTCTGCCAGGTGTATGCATTTGCTCTGGATTCAAATCTTGAAAGGAGAAGGCAGATTTCTTTCTGTACAGATAGACCAGATCAGCCTGTGGTCTAAGAGATGAGACCCTTAATCAAATGAGATTGATTGGCTGCCTGGCAATACCCCATATCTTGTGTCACATCTGCCAAGAAAGGGAAGACCTACAGGTGTGTAGCCAGTGCGTCATAGGCCCTAGTGCAAGGAAAAAACTGGGCAACCTGGCCACTGCTAGAACTGAAAAATACAGCAATAATCAGGGTTCAGTGGGGCCTTCAGCCCTCTGGACCACTCCACCTGCTGCACCAATGGAAGCTACGTATCCCTGGAAGCCCAGCCAATCAGTGATTAGTAGAATACTGCTTAGACCTGATGGACATCACAGTAGGGCTTATGAAACATCTGCCTTCCCAAGTAGGCGGGAGTGGGGATGGTTTTCCATGGACCTGAACAACACCTACAATGACATGAACTTGGTAGTGATAGATTCACTCCGAAACTATGAGGACATCTTTGAATTTTAATGGATATTTGGTTTGGTCTTATGCGTCACTATTTTAGAACATAAGCTAGAATTGTGATATGCAAAAATAATAAAAATAAAGCGTGCCCAAGTGCTCCACGCCCACCTCACCGGACACTAGCGTGCACTCGATTTCATGCTGCTGGGCACATGTAATCAGGATAAACTGCTGTCACTCACAGTGCCAGAGAGCCAGTGGTTGAAGTGGGTTGACCAAACTCCCCTGAAAGAATATATGCATTTTAGTATGTTTTTTTTGGAAAATATTAGACTGTCAAGACTGCTTTGGGCCATCCCTAAAATCATCTAGTGACTGACTGTAATAATACAGGTGAAGCATTTACATTGGTGGATGCAGTTGGTCTTTTTATGCTTTGACATTTTGTAGACAATGCAAGGTTTCATAAACACCACGTCGAGCCAAATGCAACAGGTTGCTCTTCAACCTGCCCCAAGAAAAGATAATCGTTAAAAAAATAGCATGTAAGTGGGATTTATCGTTTTATTGAAAAAGATACATGATGTACTAGCAGGACCAAGTCACATGCCACCGACGTTATCGCCTCAAGTTCATTAGGCCCCAGAAGTTCTTGACTGAAAAACAAAAGCTGAGTTTCCCAAGCAGAAGTCCTGATAATGGTGCTCTGGGCTCCATCCATTACACAATGGAACCCAGAACTCCATTGGAAGGGCTACTGGAAGTATGCGGCAAGGGAGCATGACATTTTGGGGCGGAGTTGTCTAAATTATGCAGCACGAACAGGCAAATTATGTGGCATAATATGTCACTTTTGTGGATAGTATTCATTAGTTTATATTTTTACACATTAAATGTAATACTTACTGGGTGTAAAGATTTCACCTCATTAGCACAAGTTTAACAACCAAATACAGAAATAAGCGCCTGAAAGATGACAGGTTACTGTGTGAAGGTCTTCCACTGCAAGTGCACAGGTCGCCACGTTTAAGGCACTTTTGGTCTGTTTAAACTAGAAACGTTTTTTCTTAAAATCTGCAGATTTTGCAGCAGATGAAGGAGTATGTGGCAAATGCAGCAAATCGATATTTATGCTAAAAAACCAGGGCTGAATAATGATCGCATAATTCCAATAGTTTGGGCCATAGGCCGTGCCATGCTCACGCCCAGCCCTTATCCCGCACCCTCATCCAAAGCACGACAGCGTGGCCGATCTTTCTCCCAAGTAACTTCAAAGTTGGAGATTCGTGGCCTTCACGTCAGGCTGGGAAAGGGTGGGGGGCAGAGCCAATTATCGGGGGGCACCCGCCTCCTTTGATCTGCTGGGGCATCGAGCGTAAGTGAAAGAGACGTCTGACCGCACAAGGCCCCGTTTTCTGAAGAATATCTCCCTTTATGCGTGGCACTGGGGGCGCCGCACCGCTTTTGTCCCCATGGCGAATTGATTAAAAGCGCCACTGGCCTGAACAGTGGTGAGAGCGGCTACGGTGGGAAGTAGCGCCTTGTAAGATATCAAAGACTGGAGCCCAGCAGGCACGGATCTTGCCTTTTCTGTTTTACACCATTTGTAAGTGTATGTATCAGTTTTGTTTTTATACAAAGCACCTAACATTGATGTTTCCCTCATTAAGCGCGCCAGTCCTGTCCGAGAGAGAAATGCGACATGTTTATTATTCATTTGACCAGAATCACCTCATTTCCACATTTGACAGCTTTACCACAAGGCCCCAGGACGTCTCCGCCCCACCACGTCTCCGCTTGTCACAAAGGATGTCCCCAGAGACGTAGCAGGAAAGTAGTGTTAGTATGGGAGAGCCAATAGGCCTTGGTCCACAACTGTGCCAAGTTTCTCCCGTCCATGCGTGATGTGCTGCTCCAGTCCAGGTTTTTTCTTTCAATTCTGGGTATTGTAGTCTTGCATAGTCCACTGTAAAACAGGACTACAAGTCCCAAAATTCAAATGACAAAATGTGGACTGGAGCAGGACATCACAATTGGCCCTGGGAAACTTGGTCGCTGTGCGTGGAGGAGTCGGAAAGTGGGTTAGTTCTAGAACACAGACCTAGGGCCATATTTTGATGCAGGACAGTGCTGCAAGATTTCTTGCTGCGCTGGCCTGCGTCAAAAGAAAAGGGCAGGAATGCTCCATAGCTACAAGATATGGCACATCCCAGTGCTTTAAATGGAAAAAAATAAGTGCAGGTACTCACCAAAAAGAGTGGTGGACTGGGGTGGAGTTTGGGGTGGGCATAAGGGTGGTGCTAAGGGCGGGGCAAGGGGCGGGGCTAGGTTTTTGGACATTCTAAGCTTTGTATGCCAGAAACCTGCGTGCACTGTGAGAATGAACGATGTATCTGTCCATGAGTTATTACACTAATGGCCATTTATATAGTACTTATTAAAGAAGTGGTGATTATTAACCAAAGTAATCCTTCTTTAGCAATCTTAGAATAACAATGTATTGAGTAAAAAACAGCAACATTCCCAATGTATGCCTTGCTGTTTTCATGTATTTCCTTGATGCAGGTTCATGAATCATTAAGCTATATCCCAAGGATTTTAACGACAGGTAACACAAGGATCCCTGCAGCAAAAACAATAACCAACTGAGCTACCTACATAAACAAATCTGTGATCTGCATGTTTCATTCTGTGCATTATGGCAGACAGCATTATGGCAGACACGTTGATCCAGCCTTCCAGGGGGGCCTCTGATAGAGCCATCTCTGTTCTGGAGAGAGTCTCGCCCTGATGACCTTGACTAATTCTTAAACAGACTGTTTTAAATAGTCTTTTCCTTTAATATATTTTTAATGTAGGTGGTGTTTGCATTTTACAGGCAAATGTTGTGTTTATGTTTAATGCAACCTCCATAAAAAAGTTTATTGTATTTCAAAACAGTACCTCACAAATGAGAAAAGGGAGGGTGTCACTGAGATTATTTATAGTAAGAGTGAGCTGATGCTGTGTTACAAACTTAAAATCAGGTCACTTTCCCAGAATACTAGATATAAACACATTTAGAATTTCGCCAAGAGTGTCTGTGCACTGACAGTGTCCTGGCCAAAGAGGGCACAAAAGAGCTGAAACTGGATCATAAATTCAAAGCTGTTCCAAACAGGGGCACCCTAAATACATTTGGCCAAGGGCCACAAAACCTTAAGATGTCCCTGACTTACACATCCATTTCATACTCTGAATCACCTTCAGTTTCACACAAACACAAGTTCCACATGTCATTCTCACAGGCATAACGGTGCTTGCAAACTTGCACACTTTTGGCTTTTAATTTCGATCTCTCACATGCTTTCTGCTTTCTCCCATTGTGAAGCATTTTCGTTTTTTTCTTCCTCTGCCTTTCCCATATGTCTCTTCTCCTCGCAGTAAATTCTTGAGGCAGAAAACTAAGTGGCGGCTTTCAAAAATATGTGCTGATGCCCCGCACCGGACAAGAAACCACCGGCTCAAATTAAGCACTGCTCACATGTTGTCTTTTTACACATACACTGCCGGACAGTGGCAGCTCTAAAAAATGTTGTAGATCGCGCACCAGAAGCAGTGCCCTGAAGGATTCAGTATTCACCATACAAAAATATCAAAAAATGGTCATTGTTGATCTTTGTTCTATGCATAATGTGTGTGGACTCCCACAAAATATGTGAGCAGGGGCTGGTAGTCCCAAGTGGCCTCCTATGTAACATTTTAAATCCATCCCCGATTTTTACAGTACATGCTTTATTGCTGAGATTTTTTTAATCTCTTGCGTACAATGAAAGAAAACTACAAATCCCAGAATGCACAGGTTTGGCCTCTAAAATTAAAAAATGTATGAAAATGTCACATCTTCCATGGACCATCTTCCATGTAACAATTGGTTTGGATCCGGTTTTCCATCTAAAGCAAGAGATTGCCACTTGTAGAACACTAAAAAAAAAATCATTTATTGTGCCTCTAATGTCGTCTTTCTTTGAGGTTAATCGGGAAAGATGGTGGAGAGGGCAGAGATTTTCTTTCACGCAAACACCTTCACTTTAAAAACGCTGATGGCTGAAAATGTACAGGCATTTTAAACAACGGGCTTACTAAACAAGCTTCCCTGCCCTGAACAATGCTTCCCACACCCCTGCCCATTAGGTTTCACAATCACCTTTTAAGCTGAAGATAGCGCCCTGCAGCCACACCCTTCCCCTCCCTTGGTAACTTCCAATGTAGCTCAGATAGCTCAGCAAGCCTACAAACAAGAGCCGCTGCTTCGGCGCTCTTACAGCAGCTCAGCCCCGGCTTCCACTCTCCGAGAGGCATTTGAAACTGAAACTGCTGCCGAGGCAGGAATTAATGAGCAGCACCACTTGTCAATGCCAGGACCCCTGTGAGTACCGGTACTCTCCGTCTGAGAGGAAAAGTTCCGGTACTCAAGGGGAGAAAATAAAAAAGTGCTGGTACTCCGTACCGGTGAGTACCGGCCCATTTAAAGCACTGGCACATCCCTTATCCCTCCACTGGCTCACAATGGGCTGCCATGCGCCACCGCAGGCACTGCAAGGATGCCTGCTTTGCGGAGATTACTGTTTTTGTGCAGGAAGGGAAACCTTCCTGCACAAAAACAGTGATGAGAGGCATTTTCCTTTTTCTTATGTGTGCTGCAGAATGCATAATTGACATAATTAAACAAAATTACAGCAAAATTATTTGAAATTACATACCATTCCTTGAAATGCATCTTGTATGAAAAAAAATCCTCGAACGCTCAGTTCAGGGTCAAATTCAACTAGAAAAAAGTAATTTTGATTTGATTTCCAGTCGCTCACATTCAAAACACAGCTCACATTCAAAATACCGCTGGTCACATTCAGCCATTTTGTACTCAAAAATTACTCAAAAAGGCTGCCTAAAATGTTTGTTGACTGTCCACATTGAAGGAATTGCTGCTTGCTATAAAACAACTGCTGCATGTGTTCAGATTTGTAGCTTTGCACTCAAAAATTACCCAGTTAGATCAGGTGAAAAATGTACCTGTAATGC
Organism: Pleurodeles waltl; assembly: GCF_031143425.1. Taxonomy (NCBI): domain Eukaryota; kingdom Metazoa; phylum Chordata; class Amphibia; order Caudata; family Salamandridae; genus Pleurodeles; species Pleurodeles waltl. The sequence continues at coordinate 156,090,319 of NC_090446.1, forward strand.
CCGCTCATTTTCAAAATTTACCTGAACGGTACATCTTGTGGTAAAATTACTCCCCAAAATCACGCAAAGTGGCATAATCTCGATAAATTTGCCTACATTTTGTTACGTGAAATTACCAAAATTACATCAATTATGCCAGCACAATTAGCACTTTGCCCAGTCCTAGTGCTATGTCTTGGATGAGAGTGCTCTGCTGAGCATGGTGATACCCAACCATGGCTTCCATTATATGTGGCATGGTAAGTAGGCAGGATTTTCCTCACCCCGCTGTTACTGTTATCATTGGAACCCGTAACACCAGTGGTTGGGAAAATCCAGCCCAATACATGAAGGTCCACTAAGAACCAGGGGGCATATTTATAAGCCCCCAGCGCCACCTTGCATCACATTAGCATCATTTGTTTTGCGCTAGTTTGTAACCCTTTGCGCTACATTATGCCTGCGTAAGGCATAATGTATGCCAAGGGGGCGTTCACCTGTTAGGGGGGCTTAAAAAATGGCGCAAGGAAAATTTAAGAGATTTCCTTGCTCCATTTTGTACGCCACTTCTAACGCCTGCTCCGAGCAGATATTAAAAGGGGGCTTCCATTATTTATAATGGGCCCCTATGTACGCTGCAGGAGTAGCACCAAAATTTGGCGCTACTCCTGCAGAGTACATCAATAGAATCATGAAAAATGATGCTATTGCCCCATACCCTGTGCCATGGTGCGCCGTATTTTAAATATGGCGCACACATGGTGGCAGTAGGGGGGCGCTAAGAGGTGCAGGGAAAGTGGCGCTGTACTTGGTGCAGCGCCACCTTCCATAAATCTGCCCCCAGGAACCACTAGGGGGAATTTGTAATTCTGGGTTCAATTCCTTTTATGACTCCTCATTTTCTCTTGTACTTTCACATACCGCGTATTGAGCTGTGTCCAGACATGAAAATCACTGTGTAAAAGTAAAGAGATACACAGGTGTGTCCACAGATGACCTAAGTTCGAGGGGGCAGGCAACTGCTGTTTTACCACATTCTCCCAAAGCTGCAAAAAAGCTGCTTTCAAAAGTCCTAATTTTCTTAGATTAAGGGCAGGAGCCTGCATACTTTGTTTCTGGATCTTTGTTGTTTGCAAATCAAAAATCCAGATTATCTTTTTTTATTAACAAAATCGAGGCTTATTGCCTAATGCACAAACTGGGTCTCATTTTATTAAGCTCAGAAGGATGAAAGGTTGAGTCAGCCCAAACTATCTTACTGTCACAAGCGCTGCCAGTGAAGCAGAAGTCTAGTTTTCTTACAGACGTCTCTGGAATGGACAGAAACAGGTCACAGGCTTTATGTTCCAGTGCGTGGCTACATATACCACACTTACATTTTGTCTTTATCAAGCAGAACATGCTAGTCAGGACCACTGGCACACCCAGGGCCAGATTTAAAGAAAAGTGGAGCAGTGCAGTGCTGCTCCAAATTTGGCAGCACCGCGCTGCGTCACTTCAGAAATGCAGGGTTGCGCCGTATTTAAGGGAATACACCCCTGTGTTTCCCCTGCACTGATGCTAAATTTAGCTGCCAACGCAGGCATCCTTGCACCGTCGTGCAAGGATGTCTGCGTTGAAGTGTGTGATTGTTTATGTACGGGAAGATGTCCCTTCCTGCACATAAACAATCACTAATGGCGCTTTGGCACTTCTGAGCCAAAGCGTCATTTTCAAATGATTGTTTATGTGCAGGAAGGGACACCTCCCCGTACATAAACAATCATTTCTGTCATTTTGCTCTTTCCATACCTGCTGCAGAATGCAGCACGCATAGAAAAAGCAAAAAACAAGGAGGAATAAAAGTATTCCTCCTCGTTGCGCCCTGCTAACGCCACCTGTGGGGGTGGCGTTAGATTTTGGCGCTGCCTCAGTTTTACGAAATTTCATAAATCTGAGACAGCTTCATAATGCAATGGGTGTTGCTGTGGCACGCCCACAGCAACACCCATTGCATGCCCCTTCCACGCACAGTGCTGAGTGGGAAGGGGCTGTATTTACAAGGTGGCGTTAAGCCACAAAAAGTGGCTTAACGCCTCCTTGTAAATATAACGCTGTGCTTAGCGCCGCTCCTGTGGCGCTAGGGGCCTATAAATACAGCCCCCAGTGCGCGACACTGAACTCAAGCTGCATAGTTCGTAAACTTCTACTGACTCACCAGACCACCTCCTGCACCACACCTACGTACATCTAAGAATCATTCTCATAAAGGCATCTGAAACACACCTCGCCCTCATGTGCACAGCCTCGCATTGTACTAACCACACTGCTCAGCAAAGAATGTGCAAAGACGTCCAGCACACCCTCCAGAGCAGAGGACACACTAGAACGATATTTAGCAGGAAGGAACTCATTTTTAAAGTAACCAAAACAAACCATTAGTAAACTCGAAAAATAACAAAGCTTTCCTCAGTAAACACAGAAACAGCAACCATGCGTTTATCAGTATAAATTGAAACACTTTAATGAAAAATGAGAAGAGATTTGATGCCATACTAACAGTAGGAGACGCGCTATAAAATTCATAATAAAGTCATATAATACTATATAAATATCAACGTATGCATATGTACAGTGCGTAATTTGCACCAGCACTCATTGTTATGGATAAGTGACCCTTGACAGAGCAAGAGCGAGAGAGGCAGAAGAGTGATGAAGAGGGAAGATTAGACTGATGGGAAACTATGACAAAGGGAGAAAGCAGGGATAAAAAACAAACTACAAGATTGAAATAAAGAGTAAGAAAGTGTAAGTGTTGAAAAAAGAGGCACGAGGTGGAATCTTGATGCGGCAGCCTTAGCATTTGGGATCTAGGGGATTTAAGAGCATCACTGGCGAGCTCCTAAAATAACATGCATTGGCAAAGCCAATAGGTCACGTCTTTGGGACCTATTGGCTTTGCCAATAATTTTAGCCATGCTGTACAACATCCCTGATATTGTGCAGCATGGCTAAAAGAAGGGGAATAAAAGCCAGAGATGCTACTGGCCATGAAATTTTGTAGGGCCAGCTTCGCCACGCATTTGCATGCTTACAAAATGACATTGGCTAATTTTTATTTATTATTTACTAATCCGAGCTTCTAAATAAAACAAGCATTGGCAAAGCCAACAGGTCTTGCTTATGCTAGAGCTATTTGCTTTGCCAATGTGTTTTAGCCATGTTTTATACGAGCACAGCAGCTGTTCAGCATGGCTAAAGGTTAGAGGCATAGAGGAGAGTGGCTTTGAGTGTCATAGAGTGGAATGTCAAATAGTGGAGTAGAGTGACATAAAGTGGAATGGCATAGTGTGTTTTGTATTGGAGTGAGAGAGTGGAGTTGCGTAGAGTGGTGTATAGTGGAGTGGCGGAGAGTAGAGTGGACTAGTGTAGAATGTGTTGGCATAGAGTGTTGAAAAGTATAATGGTGTAGAGTGCAGCAGCATTGAATTCAGCAGCGTACAATGCCGCATTGTAGAATGCAGTAGTGCAGATTAGAGAGCTGCATAGTAGGGTCCAGTGGTGTAGAGTGCAGTGGTGCAGAGTAAAATGGCTTAGAGGTCAGTGACCTAGAGAGTAGTGGTAATGAGTAGATTGGCATAGAGTGCGGTGGCTTAATGAGATGCAGAGTAGAGTGGCATAGAGTGCTACAGAGTAGAGAGGTGTAGAGTAGTGCAGAGAAGAGTATAGTGCAGTGGCATAAACTGCAGTGGCATAGAGTGTAGTACTGCAGAGTACAGTGGTGGAGAATGGAGTGATGCAGCGTAGAATGGCATAAAGTGCAGTGACGTACAGTGCACTGGAATCGAAAGCAGAAGTACAAAGTAGAGTGCCCTAGAATGCAATGTTGCAGAGAAGAGTGTCGTAAAGTGCAGTGGTGTAGAGTGGTATAGAGTGCATTGGTGTAGAATGCTGTCATGTAGAGTAGAGTGGCATAGAGTTCAGTGGCACTGAGGACAGCGGTGCAGAGTACAGTGCAGTGGCATAGAGTGTAGTGACATGGAGTACAATAGAATGCAGTGACAGATAGAATTGGAGTAGAGTGCAGTGGTGTTGAGTGTAGTGGCATAGAGTGGTGCAGAGTAGAGTAGAGTTCAGTGGTGTAGAGGTGCATACAGTGCAATGGAGTGGCAAAGAGTAGAGTGGACTGGTGTAGAGTGCATTGGTGTATAGTGTTGGAGAGTATAGTAGCGTAGAGTGTGGTAGCGTAGAATGCAGTGGCATAGAATTCAGTGCTATACAATGGAGCATTGTGGAAAGCTGTGGCATAGATTAAAAAGTGCATAACAGAGTGCAGTGGCATAGAGTGCAGTGATGTAGAGTGCAAGGACATGGAGTACAGTTGCATAGAGTGCAGTGGTGTACAGTACAGTGTCGTAGAGTGCATTGATGTAGAGTGCAATCATGTAGAGTAGAGCGGTGTAGAGTGAAGTGGCATTGAGTACAGAGGGGCAGAGTAGAGTGCAGTGGCATGGAGTGCAGTGACACAGAGTACAGTAACGTAGAGTGCAGTGATGTAGAGTGCATTGGAGTAGAGTGCAGTGGCATCAATTGCAGTAATGTAGCGTGGTGCAGAGTAGAGTGCAGTGGTGTAGAGTGACATACAGTGCAGTGGAGTACCATAGAGTAGAGTGAACTGGTGTACAGTGCATTGGTGTATCGTGTTGGAGAGTATAGTGGTGTAGAGTGCAGTAGCGTAGAGTGTGTGGCATAGACTTCAGTGGTATACAATGTAACAGTGTGGAAAGCAGTGGCGTGAATTAAAGAGGTGCACAGTAGACTGCAGGAGCATAGAATTCAATGGCATACAGTACAGTGGCACAAAGTGCAGTGGTGTACAGTAGAGTGGTTTAGAGTAGAGTGTCAGAGAGTGCAGTGGAATAGAGTAGTGCAGAATAGAGTGGTATAGAGTGCAGTGGTGTAGAGTGCATTGGAGTAGAGTGCAGTGGCGTAAAGTAGAGTGGTGTAGGATCAGTGGCATAGACTATGATAGTGCAGGGTAAAGTGCAGTGGCATAAAGTGCAGTGACATAGAGTGCATTGCCCTACAGTACACTAGTGTAGAGTGCATTGCCATAGAGTGCAGTGGTTTAGAGTACAGTGGCATAGAGTGCAGTGGAGTAGAGTGGAGTGAGTAGAGTGGCATAGAGTGCAGTGGCATAGAGTGGTGCAGAATAGAGTGGTGTAGAGTGCACTGATGTACAGTGATGCTAAGTAAACTAAAGTTGCATAGAGTGCATTGGCATAGCGTGGAGTAGTGCAGAGTTCAGTGGCAGAGGGTGCAGTGTTGCAGAGTAGAGTGCCATAGAGTGCTATGGTGTAGAGTGACATAGAGTGCAGTGGCATAGAGCAGAGTGGGGTAGGGAGCAGTGGCATAGACATAGAATATGAAAGTGCAGTGTAGGGTGCAGTGACATAGTGTCTCAGCGTACAGTGTACTGGCATAGAGTGCAGTGCTATAGAGTGCAGTGGTATAGAGCAGAGTGGCATAGAGTGCAGTGGTGTTGAGTCCAGTGGCACAGAGTGGTGCAGAGGAGAGGAGAGTGCAGTGGCGTAGAGTGCAATGTAGTGCAGTGGAGTGGCATAGAGTAGAGTGCAGTAGTGTAGAGTGCGTAGCATAGAATTCAGTTGTATACAATACAGTGTTGTAGAAATCAGTGGTGTAGATTAAAGATGTGCACAGTAGAGTGCAGTGATGTAGAGTGCAGTGGCATAGAGTACAGTTGCATAGCCTGCAGTGGTGTACAGTGAAGTGGCATAGAGTAGAGTGGCACAGAGTGCAGTGGCATAAAGTGGTGCAGAATAGAGTGGCATAGAGTGTAGTGGTGTAGAGCGGTGAAGACTAGAGCACAGTGGCATAGAATGCAGTGGTATAGTGTGGAGTGCTGAAGAGTGCAGTTGATTAGAGTGCAGTAATGCAGGATACAGTTGCATAGACAGCATTGGCATAGAGTGAAGTAGTGCAGAGTTCAATGGCAGCGAGTGCAGTGCTGCGGAGTAGAGTGCCATAGAGTGCAGTGGTATAGAGTGCATTGGAGTAGAGTGCAGTGGCGTAAAGTAGAGTGGTGTAGGATCAGTGGCATGGACTATGATAGTGCAGAGCAAAGTGCAATGGCATAGAGTGCAGTGACATAGAGTTCATTGCCCTACAGTGCACTAGTGTAGCGTGCATTGCCATAGAGTGCAGTAGTTTAGAGTACAGTGGCATAGAGTGCAATGGCGTAGAGTGGAGTCAAGTAGAATGGCATAGAGTGCAGTGGAGTAGAATAGACTGTTTCAGAGTAGACTGAAGTAGCACATAATGGAGTGGTGCAGCATAGAATGCAGAGGCGTAGAGTAGAGTGGCATAGAGTGTTATGGCATAGAGTAAAGTAGTGTAGAGTGCAGTGGCATAGAGTGCAGTGATGCAGAGTAGATTAGAGTGGTGTACAGTGGATTGGCATAGAGTGCAGGGCCATAGAGTGGAGTGGTACAGTTAAGAGTGAGTGCACTGGTGTAGCATATATTGGTATAGAGTGCAGGGATGTAGTGTGCAGTGTTGCAGAGCAGAGTACAGTGGAGTGGCGTAGAGTGGAGTTGTGCAGAGAAGAGTGGAGTGGCCTAGTCTAGAGTGGAGTAGAGTGCAGTGGCAAAGAGTGCAGTGATGTAGAGTACAAAGGAGTAGGGAACAGAGGTGTGGAGTGAAGTGACAGAGTGCAGTGGCATAGGGTGGAGTGGTGCACACTGGAGTAGAGTGCAGTAGTGTAGAGCGGTGTAAAGTGGAGTGGTGCACAGTAGAGTGCAATGGTGTGGAGTGGTGCAGAGTAGAGTGGAGTGGCATACAGTGGAGTATTCATAGTGTGGTAGCACACTGCCATTACTGACAACACATTTTCAATTCAAATAACCATTACAATTGCACAGACACACAATTTTACTAATAAAACTATGCAGAGCACAAACAATAATGTGTGGAAATGGCACCACCTTATGTATGGATTTGTTCTGATCATATTAAAGTATCTGTTTTTAATACATTTCAGAATTAACAAAAAATGATTTCAGCTGTGCTTCCCTAACTCTGATATATTCTAAAATACTTGCACAGTACACTTAAATGTTGTTGTGTGCTAAGAAAAACTCTTTCCTACCCCCAATATCCAGAATGATTGTCACATAAATCCTAGTGCTTTGAAGCCAGTCTGGAAGACAGAGCCTGACATTTGACCTCTGTCTTTGAATGCACAGCAAATTAAACAAGATAAGAATAAGATTTTCAGGACTGTTTACAGAAAGCAGCACTCCTGGAAGAACACAAGGAGTGTGAAAAGGCTTTGCTCCTTGGGAGGGACAAACTGAAGATGGACACCCTAAAACAAGTAAACCCAGCAAATAGTAGGCCATAAAATGGGTTACAACCCACAAAGCCAATAGTAAGCAACAGGCAGATTGCATTCTTAGGGAAGCTTTCTGAATGTCCCCAGGGTGTCTTTGGAAAGATAGACAGCTGTACTGTCTGGTAAGCTTCGACCTAAAAAGCAAATAGTAGCTCCTAAGCTTTTTTCTAAAGCAGGTGAGGGATAGGTGAAATAAATAGAAGACCGGAGGGAGAAGAAACACATAGGGTGGGGCAGAAGCAAGACAGAATCCTTGTGTGGGTGTGGAAAGGGTGCGGAAGCAACATTGAGTGAGTTGACGGAGAGAAACAACATGACAGGGAGAAAGAGCAACATGGAGCATGTTGAGTGAAGAGAAGCACACAGGTGAGGAAAGAGCAACGTGGAGCTGAGGTAAGAACAGATGAGAAAAAAGGAGAGGGTAACACTCAGGCAAGCACATCATGGAAGGAAGAATGGGAGAAGCACACGGGTGAGAGAAAGCAACATGAAGAGACAGCTGAAAAATACATGCACCCTTGTGGAGTGCTTAGCCAAAAAACAAAAAAGTAGTGCTTGAAAAGTGAGCAGTGGAAGGGCATCAATAACTCGTGTGTGCACCGGGGGAGGGAAAAACAAAAGGAGAGCATGGGAAGCCCAAAGCAGTTAACAAGTAAGACTAAATCAAATGAGAGTGACAATAAAGCCAGCTCACTGTAAGTTGACAATAGGTCTTTTTACCAACAGAAGGCGTGCACTGTCTCGTAGATGAGACCTAAAAATGTGGGCCCTTGCACTTTTTTTTTTTTAATTAAGCACTTCATCTGTGGGACGGGACACAGACCGGCTCTCTGCCCATCAGACCAGACTTGTGTTTTTAACTAGAGCAGTGAAGTCGACGCTTTGGGCAAAGAGACTGCGCTGTTCCCCAAACATCAGATCAGCGAGGCATTTTTGACAGCTAAATGGGCCCTGTCTCCCATGTGGATCAAAAAGGCTGCCGGGGAGTGTCGAGGCGGTTTGTGCTCCTGCTTTTCTTACTGAACTTGCCAAAGAGCTTTGTCTCTTTAGCAACCTCATGCCAATGCATTGTGCCAGCAAGGCCGGATGCCAAAGCCTAGCTCTGCTGCAAAATCAGGGATTACAGGGATGAGTGAGGGAGCTACGAGGAGGTGAAAGAAAGATGAAGGGAGCTGAAAACAGAAACAAAGAAAGATAATGCAGAACGAGGAAGAAGGGGAAGAGAGGAGAGAAATGGAAGAAAGAAAAAAATCAAATATTAGGTCGAATTTGGAAGTAGAAAAAATGTGCATACGTGTAAAAATATAACGTGAGAATGAAAAGAGCAGCAGTGATTGAAGCAGGATGATGTTTGAAGAGAGGAAGATGGATGAAAAAAATGAGAAATGAAGGAAGTAGGAAGGAGAAAGGGGGGAAGAACGAAATCAAAGAGAGAAGAATGGAAAAGGGAGGAAAAATGAAATTAAAAATACATTTAAAAAGACAACGAAAAAAAATACAGGAAAAAAGAATGGAAGAAAGAAGTGAAGGTAGGAACTAAAACTGAAGATGAAAGTTTAGCAACACAGCAATTAAGGATAAAAATAAGGGCTCGAGGAATGGAGATGGAAGGAACGTAGGTAACAAGAAAGGGGTGGCTAGGGTAACAAAGGCAAAAAGGAATTTGCAACGAAAGGATGAAGTAAAGCTGGCAAGAGAAAAGAACGAAGAAAGGAAGTAAAAAAAACAGGGGGGGAAAGGGTCGAGAGGAAGAAATGAGGAGAAGGACAAACGAGGGGAAGGGCGGAGTGTGGAGGGAGGAAAGAAGGGAGGAACCAAAGGTGAAGAGAAGACAGGAGGAAGGAAGAGGAAAGGAAAGAATAGAGACAGGGCGAAAGGATCGAAAGAATGAGAAAAAGAAAACAGACTAGCAAACAAATGAAGGAAAGAAGTGAGGAAAAGTGGAAGGAGGTAAAGGAAGGACGGAGGAAGGAATTAATGAAGTAAAATGGGAAGGAGGATTGAGGAGAAAGCATGAATAAAAGATGGAAAGATGAAAAGACAGGGCAAAAGGAAAAGAATGGGAGAAGATAGTGTCAAAGAATGAAGAAATAACAGTAAATAGTGTATAGAATGAGAATGGCAGGGAGAGTGCGTGCAGAAAGGAAGAAAAGAGAGAAGGAAGGAGATAAAACGATGAGGAACGAGAAGGAAGAAGAGCAGCAACGAAGGTGGAATGACAAAAAGAAGTAAAGAATGACGGGAGGGTGGCTGAGTGAATAAGAGAAGTAAGAGATGGAAGGAGATGGGGATGAAAGAAGAAGCTGATGAAGGACAGTAACAGGGAAGGCGTAGAGGATGACGAGAAGGAAGTGATGAAGAAAGGACTAAAGGAAGACATAAGCAGAAAGCAATGCAGTGGTTAAGGAAGAGAAAATGGAAGGAAGAACAAAATGAAATAAAGATAGAAATAAGTACCAAATGATGAAGAAAGGAAGCAAGGAAGGAAGGACTAGGAGAGAAGGAAGAAAGGGAGGGGAGAAGGAAGGAAGGAAGGTATGAAGGAAGGAACCTAATCAAGGACAGTAAAAAGGAAGGCACGAAGGAAAGTGACTGGAAGAAGGAAGGAAGGACTAAAGAAAGACATAAGGAAAAAGCAACCGAGTGGTTAAGGAAGAAAAAAGGGTACAAAGAAAGAAGTGGAAGAAGAATAAAAATAAGCACAAAGCAAGGGAGGGAGGAAAGAAAGAAGAAGGGAGTAAGGCAGGGAGGGGCGGAAGGAATAAAAGCTAACGGAAGGTCTGGTGGGAGATAGGAAAGAAAAAAGAAGCTAAAGAAGGACAGTAAAAAAGAAAGCTCAAAAGGAAGGTGATGTGAAGAAGGAAGGAATGAAAGAAAGCCTGAAGAGAGAATTAAGAAGAAACAATGGAGTGACTAAGGAAGATGAAAGGAAAAAGCAAGAAGTGAAACAAAGAATAAAAGTGCCAAAGGAAGGAAGGAAGGACATAAAAAGAAGAACTTAAAAGAGAAGAATTTTAAGAAAAGTAAAAAAGGATATGAAAGCAAAGGGGAAAAAAAAACACTAATATTGCAGGGGTCAGTCACAGAACTGTCAGCTCCTTCAACTCTAGGTAAATAGGTGTCTCTGTTTGACACCGGTGCCCGGGCTGTGCGCGCTCCTTCTCTGCCTGGCAGTCCGATGGGTCGTCCCTTGTCACTCTCTCTTCGGCTGGCCCGGGGAGAGCTCGGGTAGCCTTCTATTCACAAATGTGTGTGTGCCCCCTCCCTTGGCTCCAGCCCCGCTGGCAGGCTCTGCGCCGCCGCCTGTGTCTGTGCTGAAACAAAACAGGCTCCAGAGCGGGGGCTGTCGGGGGGCTGGGCCCCCACTCCTGTCAGATAGTTCCCTTCATGTGACAATGTGAGCCTACAGAGTTTAGTCCAATGACCGTGTTTCGTTAGCTTCCATTCATTGGCGTGATTTATTTTGCTCAAGAACCCCAATAAAACATCGCGAGCGTGCACAAAGCCAGCGCCACGGCCCCCGAGTGAACCCCGTCGGGGGTGCTTCCGGCGCCCCCTGTTTGTCTCAGCAGCCCGGACGGTGCTGTGAATGAGACGGGCCCGGCCCCTACCGGCGCTTCTCTGGGCTGGGAGGCAGCGCCGAGACTCCACCTCCCTCCCAGCCTCCGAGCTGCCTCAGTCTGAGGGACAGCTCCACAGCTCGGCACGTCTCTGAGACTGCAGGAGACTCCAAGCCGGGTCTGGCCCCGCAGCCCCGAACCTCACTGGAGAGAGACGGAGCTCTGAGAGGCAGGCCCCCTCGCAGCCTCTTCTAGCGTCCAGCATTTTCACCTGCGTACCTCACCTGACTTCATACCTCCCTCCCACCTGCGACCCTCACCTGACTTCATACCCTCCCACCTGCGACCCTCACCTGACTTCATACCTCCCCCCCACCTGCGACCCTCACCTGACTTCATACCCTCCCACCTGCGACCCTCACCTGACTTCATACCCTCCCACCTGCGACCCTCACCTGACTTCATACCTCCCCCCCACCTGCGACCCTCACCTGACTTCATACCCTCCCACCTGCGACCCTCACCTGACTTCATACCTCCCCCCCACCTGCGTACCTCACCTGACTTTATACCTACCTCACTTGCGTACCTCACCTGGCTTCTTACCCCCCCCACCACCCGTGTACTTCATCTGATTTCTTAATCCACACCTTGTGCACCCCTGTCTCTTCGCCTCTGTGCCTCACCTGCACCTCTGACCGCCAGAGCTCCATACCCCTCCCTCCGCTCCCACCTGTTACACACCTGTTCCTACCCTCGCCAGTCTTCTCGTGTGCGTACCTCTCTTGCCCATCTAAACCTCTTCCCTATATTTCGCCTACTTTCCCTTCCTCGGTGCCAGAGAGGACCTGCCGCTAACCCTTACACCTCACGGGCGTTCACACCTAAAGATCACCTGCCCCGCTTCTATCCCTGCCCTATCACCTCCGCAACGCCTCTGTACCCTAACTGCTCACTCCGCTTCGTAACACCTGCGTCCACCTGCGCGCCTCCCCTGCCTCGGCCTCTTTACATCATCTGACTAGTCACCTCTCTATACCTCTATACCTCCCCTGCTGTCACCTCCGTACCTCACCTGTCTGCACCTCTAAACACCATCCGCCCCTCACCTGCTCTAACCTCTGTACCTCACCTGCCTCCCCGCCCCCACTGCCCTGCCTCCTAGTCTCTCCTACCTGCCGCCCTCCGGCCTCCTTTATGGGCCGTGGCACGGATGCTGCGGGTCGCTCTCGGTGCCGGAGGGGGCTGTGTTTCTGAGGATGCCCAGAGTGAATACTCCTGGAATTGTTCCTGCCTTCCACTAAGTAGGGACCTGGATTAGACTGTGCGCGAGCCCGGATTGATTGGAGAGGGTTTGCTCGAGGTGTCTGTCCCAGCCTGCGAGAGACGATGCTGCTGCGCGCGTGGATATTCGGCTCGCTCATAGGTAGGTGACCCCTGGCTCGGCGAGTGCCTCTGTGTACGCGCAGTGCGTGGGCGACGCTCCTATTTACGGTTCCGCAGATTAAGGAGGGCAAATGACAAGTTAATAAATAAATAAATGTAGCGCCTTATATAGCGATCATCAGGTTTCTAGGCGCTACGATCTGTGGAAATGAACTGGGGAACGGAGGGATGAGTTGACTCAGAGAGTATCCCATAGTATTCCCAAGTGTGGATGCTGGGATTTAAACTCAAATGACGCGCCGCACTAAAGATGTGCTACACATCTCTTACGGCTTTCGAAGCGACGGGCTATCCCTTGAAGTTCCTTTTTGTAGGCCTGATTCATTTTACGAGTGCTGGTCTAAAGAGCCGAAGGCGTTTACTGTTTACTCCAAAACTCACTGACTGCACATGCTCTGGAGAGCAAACCAAAGTCGAGTGTAACACACATAACTTCAACATATAATTATCTGATCAGAGACATGCCTCGGTTAGACACCGCATTTAACCTTTAGTAATGATCCGTTTTTAATGGGACAGACTGTCTCTCTTCGGTAGAGACGATATACTCTAATGGCACGGAACAGACAATTCTCAGCAGAGTCCACACACTTTTTAATGGGACTTAGTGCTTTTAGGTGAACTGATATGCTTTAATGAGACAGGTTTAACAGTCTTCAGCAAAGCTGGACCCATTCAATGGTAGAGAACAGACAATTCCCAGCGAGTTAACACACAATTAATGGGACTTAACTCACACTGGAATCCGAGATGACGTCCTTAATACTGCAGACGTACTTTTAGGTGAACTTGTATGTTTTAATGAGACAGCGTCAACACTCCTCAGCAGAACGGGGCACCTTTAATAGTACAGACAATTCTCAACAGAGTTCTCACACTTTTAATGGGGCATACCTTACATCCCCAAGCAGCGATGGCATATCCCCAATGCTGCAGAAGAAATATTTTTAGATGAACTGGAATGTTTTTAATGAGAAAGATTTAACACTCAGCTTAAATGGTACAGAACAGGCAGTTCCCAACAGAGTTTCAGACTTTTAGTGGTATATAACCAGGTCAACTGGGATTATGCAACAGAGAGGAACTAAATAACTTAGCAGGGATGATGAACTATATGGCAAGAATAGGCAAATATGCAGCACTATATGGGTAGATCAATTGTGTGGCAAGAAAAGGCAAATATGTGGCACATTTTGGGATAGTACTGCTTCAATATTTTGTTATTTTGTACCCGTGGTAACGGTGCCTTGGCAAAAGTGTCACCTCATTAGTACCCGTTAAACACCCAGCTACAGCAATAAGCATTTGAATGGTGACCAGTTTATATTTGCAAGGGGCTTTCCACTGCAAAGGACCATGACTTGCTCTGTTTTTAGTAACTTTTGATCTGTTTGAGCAAGTAACTAAAAAAAATCTGCACATTTTGCAGTCCACCAGATGCCTTGCTTATATGGCAAATGTAGCAACTCCATAATAAAAAGAATAGGGAGTGGCCACAGTACCACATAATTCTAGTGGCCCTGGACATAATCTGCACTGCTCAGCAGTGTAAATAGAAATTTAATGCAGCAGAAAAAGTTATTTATCCGCAGGACTGATATGTTTTTAATAGGATTCTACTAACACTATTCAGGAGTTGGAACAGCTTTAATGGTACAGAACACACAATTTTCAAAAGTGTTCATACACTTTTAGTGGGTCCTCACTAGCCCTGGGCGGAATTTCAATTACGCCAGAGTAATTGGAGTCAATTTGTTAATCTGTGTTAATCCTACTACAAGAACACATTTAGGGAGCGAGGGCAGCTACTTGAGCGTGTTATACACGTTCTGTTGCATTTAGCACTGTATCTTAGCACAAAATGCATCCTCATGTCCATTCTGTATAATTATGCGGAATTCTTTGGTGATTCCACAAGATATGTTAGACAGAATTTTGCAAGTTACACCCACCCCTAGTCATAATTTACACTCCTCAGAAGGGCAAATATGTCCTCAGTGCTGCAAATCATTATTCCTCAGCAGAACTGCTGTGCTTTTAATGGGACAGTAGAGCAGATATACCTTTAGCGGTTTAGAACAGAAAGTTCTCCTGAAAATGTTTATGCTTTTAATAGTACAAAATAGGCATTACTCAGCAGGACTGAAACACTTTTAAAGGAACAGCACCAGCCCATCTAGGCAGCACTGGTAAACTTTTAATATCACAGATCAGGCACTTCTCAGCAGCACTGATATATTTTTAATTAAACACCTTGCCCTAGAGCCATCACTGATCACCCTGTGCTGGCACTTCTCAGGAGGACTGATGTCATTTTAGTGGGCCAGACAGATACTTTGTAGGAAGGTTGATGTACATATGATGGAAAAGTACTTACGAATGTCAGCAGGACGACGCTTCTTAGCAGAACAGATATGCTTTTAATGAAATCCAACTGGCACTTCTCAGCAGGACCAAAGGCTTTTAATAGAACACACAGGGGCGCTTTTTAGCAGGGCTGATGCACTTCTAATGGGACAGTACCTGGTTTTCTCTGCAGAGCTGATTTACTTCAACTGAGACAAATCAGGCTTTTTCAGCAGAGTTGATATACGGCAATTTATATCAAGACCGGTATCATTTTAATGGATCATGGCTGGCAGTCTCAATAATTTTCAATATGGCAAAAAATGCAATTATTATTTTAATTTATTTTTTACTGTTTTTATTAAATTCTCATAAATGAGGAGATGTACACAATGGATCATTATAATCAATTGCACGTATAGTCAACAGCATAATTGCAATCAGATGAAATGACAAAGGAGTATGGTGTGGTCCATATGAGGCATCTCCCCTGCGGGATAAAACAAATATAAAAACAAGAATATAATAAAAAATCCCCAAAAATGCAAATCACTTCTAATTGGTGGACATAAGAGTCCCAGTCCTATCACGATGTAACATTGTGCACCTGAATTAGAGAGGTGGTGTAACTCTCTCATAAGTGTGAACCAGAGTCGGGGGTAATTCAAGTACATGTTTTATAGAGTAAAAAAGGGCAGAGAGAATTTTAATGGGCAGCACTGGCACTTAAAACTGGCGTTGATGAAGCAGACCAGCACTTCTCAGCACTGCTGATATATACGTAATGGACAGAATCAGCATTTCTAAGCGGGAAGGATATACCTTTTAATGGCACAATAGGAGTATTTTCAGCAGCACTACTATATTTTAAATGGAACAGGACTTACACCTTTAAAACAAATCTTTAAGCAACGCTAGTTAGATAGTACCAATACCTGCATGCACTGACATTGGGGCAGTACCACAATATCCATGCAAGGCTTTTGTACTTTTAGGAATTAATACCAGCATATCCTGTTAGGATTGCTATAGTGTCTTTGTCAATCAATATCAGAAGTCCCCAGCGGTGCAGCTATACACTACTGGGTTAGTATCAACACTTTCCAGAGGACTGCTGACCTTATTGATCCCTACCAGCCCTTTTCAGCAGGCTGCTATAGTTTACAAGTGGGCACCCACAGTTCCTAGCAGGCTGCAGTACTTTGTGTCAGACCCAGCACTTCCCAGCAGGGACCTAATAGTGTATGGTCAATACCGACACTTCCCCGTAGGGCTGCTACATTGTAAGAGGTTAGGGCCAGATGTAGGAAGGTCCGAATTTGCGATTCGGAAATTGCGAGTCGGTGCGACTCACAATTTCCGAGTCGCAATATCGGATGCAGAACGGTGTCTCAGACACCGTCTGCGACTCGCTATGGGGACGCAAAGACCCACCTCATCAATATTAATGAGGTGGGTCGCATTTTGCGACCCCATAGCGAGTCCCTGCACTCACAGGGATGGTGGCCTGCTGAAGTCAGCAGACCTCCATGTCTGTGACTGCTTTTTCAATAAAGCAGATTTTTTTTCATTTTGCAGCCCGTTTTCCTTAAAGGAAAACGAGTTGCAAAATGAAAAAAATTACGAAACCATTTGGTTTCGTTTTTTCGGTGTAGGCAGTGGTCCACTGGACCACTGCCTGTTCTGAAAAAACCTTTATGCCCACATTCCCAAAGGGAAGGGATCCCATGGGACCCCTTCCTTTTTGCGAATGAGTTACCACCAGTGTGACACTGGTGGTAACTGCGAGTTGCTTTGCGACCGCATTCGCGGTCACAAAGCAACTCTGAATTGCGATGTGAGTCGCAAATAGGAAGGGAACACCCCTTCCTATTTGCGAGTCGCATTCACAAATTGCGAGTCGGTACCGACTCGCAATTTGTGAATAAGCATCGCGTTAGGCTGTTTGCATGGCGCAAACTGCGATTTTCGCAGTTTGCGCCATGCGAACGGCTTCCTACATCTGTCCCTTAGTACCCGCACTCCCAGCAGAGCTGCTTAACTTCGTGGGTCAGTCTCAGCACTTCTCATCGCGACTGTCGTAGTTTATGGGCCAGCACTCCTGAGCAGGGCCCTAACACGGTATGGTCAATACCAACACATCCCAACAAGGCTGCCACACTTTATAGGTCAGTCTCGGCACTTCCCATCAAGACAGTCATAGCTTATGGGTCATTACCAGCACTTTCCATCAAAACAGTCAAAGTTTATGGGTCAGTAGCAGCACTTCCCATTGCGACTATCATAGTTTATGAGTCAGTGCCAGCACTTTCCTTCAAGGCAGCATTCATTTATGGGTCAGTACCAGCACTTTCCATTGAGACTGTCATAGTTTATGAGTCAGGACCAGCAATTTCCTTTAAGGCTGCATTAATTTATGGGTCAGTACCAGTACTTAAAACACAAAAGGAGGGCCACAGGAGATTTAAAGAGCTACAGGAGTTAGCTCCCCAACATCATACTACTAAACACAACAAAACTCCTAGGTCTGAGTCAAAGATAATGGATATGTGTATGCAGAATTACCCGACTGGAGAAAAAGCATTCCTTTAAAAAGATGGTTTCCCTCACCTACCATAGGTGGTATGGTTCATCATAGGGAACCTCCTCACACAGTGTGGGCTACAACCCCCTCACTAAGGTAGGTGGGTAGGCGCTGAGGGCAGAAGGGCAGCATACAATGTTCCTCTAAGTCAATCCAAGGCCTTTGCTAATCACACACCCCCTCCATTAGCAGCAAGACAAGTTGTGAGGAGACCTCCTTGAAATAAGCTGTGGCTTAGAGCTGAGGAGGCTGCTTCCCCTGACTCCATTTCCATACCGAAATCCCCTGTACTCCAGCGGAAGAACAGTACCAAGCCTATTTGTGAACCCCCAAGACCACAACTTAGAGACAGAGAAGACACAGGTCCCACCAGCATTGCCCTGGTATGCCAAGACCCCCCTGCCACACTGCTGCCCACCCCTAACTTCCACCAGCCCTCTGGTTCACACCTACCTGCTCTGAGCAGGTGTGAAATGTCAACAGCTGTATCCCGGGAATCTGGGAAAACCCAAGGTAAAAGGGCCCTGGATGCCATGGCCCTTATAATTGGAAATTCAAGCTCCTTTGTATCCCTGCATTAAATTACAGCAAACTCTTAATGAGCGCGTTAGTGGTAAAAAATACACACACATACATGATCATGTACGCACTCTCTCTCACACACTCTCTCTCTTTCTACTCACTCCCTCAAGCTAAGTTAACACGATACCTATATTTTTGGTTGTGTGAGAGACCACACAAAGGGTACAGCCGTGACAGATAATTTGGTCTTCTGCCCCCTAAGATTGTAGAAAGGGCTAAATATCCTTTGAGGGTTATTTGAATTACCTGGGAGTGGGGAGTCTCGAACCCAGGTGGGGCTTCCAAAGTGCTCTGTGAACATGGGTGTACCAATCACACTGTCCACCAATGCTGTTAAGTAGAGTTTTTCCACCCAGGGACCAGCTCCACCTGGGGGACAAAAGGAGTGTCCAGTTTGATGTGGGAGTTAGGTAAAAATGAAAATTGGAAATGTTCTACTCTCTTGAGCACTGCATTCTCGTCTCACCACCACTCTCTGCGTGTACCCGTGCCCCGCCAATCCACCCAGATACAGGCAGTGTGACCAAGACTGGACTAGCTCTGCAGTAACAGTGCATGAACCTGATGTGTGCACAATTAGATCCATCCTCAGTGTATGTTTATGCTGCGTGACCATCCGCAATAACACCTACTGGGCAAAGTCAATGTAACCGCAATCACCCAGGCGTGGCACCTGATAGACCTTTGTAACCACGGCCAGTGCTTTCCAAATGTATGCCAGCTTCTTCGCCATGCCAATCCCAACTGCACACGTCCAGTATAATCTAATCAGACCGGTGTCGCAGTCCGATCACAAGCTATGTATACTGATTTTTTGCTTCAGCGCCTAGAAGCTATTGTGTTTTGTAGCGTGAACGATACAAGCACAATAAACGATCAAATAAACCTTTGTCAGCCACTTCACAAGTGATTCTGAAAACTATAAACGTTTTGCCCAGGTGCTTGCAAAAATGTGCTTTTACAAGAAAAAATTGAACATCATTGCCGTATATGAAATCTTAAGAAGATTAATTTGAGAAAAAGGGAACAATGAACATGAATGTTTGTAAAACATATTGAATGGTATGTACTCTCAGTCCCAAAAGTCCTCTGGGCACTTTGGCTCCATTGCGTATAACACAATTTAATTTCATATACTGGGTTGACTGTAAGAAATAAAGCAACCCGGAAGCAGTTTTTGGAGTTACATTTCAAGTTCACTCACTCTTTTAATCTCTTTTAAAAAAATGGTCATACTTGCTAGTTTTGTACTATGTATGTTTATTGTGATAAAGCCAAGACTGCTGCTGACTATCAGGCCTTGTCTGTTGCCTGTTTCTTTTACGAAATATCTTCAAATACCACAACAAAGTTTTACATTGTTCTCAAAATGTAACATTGTCACTTTGTTGAATTGGGGAACGGGGGGCTGACAAAGTTAGTTTTTTGCAAGTGGGCTCAATTTGAACAGTTTTGAACATCTTTGTCACTCACCCAAAAAAGTGTACTCGGACCATCAAGCGGAGACCAAAAGCTGGAGATCTGAGATTCGAATAACTACCACATTGTGTGCACTACATACCCAAGCACAGGTTCACACATCACACAGATATAGGATCAGGCCTCTAGAATGTGTGCTTCGCCTTGAGACATTTTCCACTTATCCTCCATTTTGTCCATTGATTCATGGATGAATAGAAGGTGCAGTTTCAAGATATTGTGTACCATGCATTAGACCCCTGGATAAGTGTTGGACCCCTTGGCAACTCTTAAAATATTACTGAACTCCATCCAGAAATAAAAGGGTCAACAATTGCTTCTCTACCTGCCGAAGTCAGATGGAACAAAGAGGGTGGTCAATATGCCACCTTATGGGGTATGATCTCTTGAGTGCACTGGATCTCTCATTCACAGCTCAACGAAAGCATTTGTCCATGCAGAGACCTTAAATGCCCCACTGTTGTGACAAGCTTTCAAAATCTAACTTGCTCAGTGACACTTCCCCTATGGGGCAGGGCTTAGTTTCCAAACAGAATTTGGACTTGGTATACAGAGGCATGTCCCTGGGTGACATGCGCAATCATACATTTCAGCATGTATGACCTTACTGAAACACAGGTCTACAGAATGAGCGACCCGTGATTCCTGATGGTACCACAGTGTGGTCCACTGATTTCCTGCAGACACCTCACTATTCCCTTGGAGAATTTGGCTGCTTAAAGCAGCGCAACCTCCAGAGGACACTGCAGAGGAGAATAAGTCATTGCCAGAGGGAATGGACCGAGCATTACAGATTCCCAGGGCAATGGCTAATTTCTCAGAAAGATTTTAATGGTTACATCTAGAAATCTCATTAATTCCATGCAATTAGCGTTAATTGGACCCCTGGTATCGTTAACTACTGAGATGCTGAATTACACGCCTGCATTTGAGGACCTCGTAATGAGGTCTATTGTGTGATTTTGAACATGCCCAAGAACACTACACTTACAGTACATCAGCTATGATTCACATGCATGAAGTGTCTTTAGTGAATACTATTCAGGGGCGCACTCCAGCTCCTCCAGCCCCTGTGGTGCAGGATGGCCAATGCCCCTTCGGGGGCTTGAACCCATTATGAGGGGGCCCAATCAGACCAAGATCAATGACTATCCATGAGATAAGGGTGTCTTAGAGGTCCCTCATCACATTGCACTGCCTCCCCCATCATTTTGCGTTACGCCTCCAATACTAATATCATTTTGATATCTGTATCATATTTGAAATGGTTTCCCAGGGATAGTGTCTGCAACTTAGAAATTGTTTTGCAAACATGCAGTGGCAAAATGGACATCAGTCAAGAGTCATGATATCTTTGGAACCTATTCAGCTTCCTGCTCCTAAATTTCTTGCAAAGGCTCTTCATACTCTTTGCTTTGTGCCAATGATAAGTTATTTCTGGAGTCTGTATGTTGTCAGCTCTATGGACAGGCACTACAAGGCCTTGTAGTATTTATCATGAATCCTTTTCCCCTCAACAAGTTGGAGTAAATATGTTGTTTTTAAGTACTTTATTATTGTCACCTGTATGCACATTGGAGTCTTTGGAGGGGGCAGATGGGACCTTGCCTGGTACTATTTGCTGCTGAATGTGCCAGGAGTCAACACAGAAAAAACAAAAAGACACTGCGCCTTCCCAGCCAAGTGAATTTGTCCAACCACCTTTCTTTGCAAAGCAGCGTTGTTTACTTAACATTTTTAAATGTTTAATGCATGCATGTATATATTTGTATCTAAATAAATATGCACATATGGATATATACATACAAAGGCAGATGTAAACAGTTTGAACAAACATATACATCTATAATGGTACACACACAGTTTATAGATGGCCACACCAGTTTTATTTGTGGTCCAATCTGTGCCTTCACTCCCTTCCTCCCAAAATCACTTCGAGAGATGCCACAGAGTGGAGATTTCACCAATATGTGCCAGTATGCGTGCAGAACAACCATAATTATAACTGTACTGATAAATGTCTCCTGCAGAGGATATGTCTGTTTTTCTCTTAATATTTTATTGGTTTGTGTTAATATAACCTCTTTGGTTCTTTAATTCTGGAAGTCACGATCCCAATGTATTTCTGGTGCTCCAAGGTAACAGTCTGTACATAGATTCCAGTTGGTGTGACCAGCTACTGTGGTCTGCTGGAGCCATAGCAGTGTGCATGTTTGATGCACTTTCCCCTGGCTGCCTAACCATAGCTGTCCATCGCTACTCCGCGACACGTCAAAACCTGATGGAGAGCCAGGGAGGAGCAGGGTGCCCACAATCGAGTGTGACATGGGTGCTGTCCAGCGTTGGGATGCGCTGAATGCAACTATAACCAGATTCCAGCTAGGTAAGGATATTATCACACCACGTCTGGTATAGAAACATGGCACTCACCACCTATGGCCCTGCCGTTGAAATGAGGCCAGAGGCGTTTTAAGGCCTGGGCAAAATGGGCAATTGCCCTGGGTCCCCTCCTTCCAAGTGGTCCCTGGGAAAGTGAACGCTATGACGCGTGTCTATTTCTCTATCTCACAACCTGTAACATATATAAGTTGATATTATTTCGCAACACGGCTTGGATTAGCAGGCAAAGGGTAACCCATTTCGAAGCTGATCCGAATAGGGCCACTAAAATATTTGTTGCCCGGGACCCTCCAAAACCTTAAGAAGACTATATATCGCAGTTGCAAAAGCACAGAATTTACTGAGATCAGAAAAGTCTCAGCTATTGTGTTTGTTACTGTACAACTAAAAGGTGTGCTCACTGTTTATATGATAATTCCTATTCTGTACCGAAAAAACAATAAATATGTGTTCGAAATATGACCAGTTATAAGGCACACACCACAAACCAACCTCTCTCTGCCTACCTCATAAATAGGTATCATCATGGCCAGCCTCATTTTTATCACGATTTTACCAGCACTGCAGTTTACCCAGAGTTCTCTGCGGCTACTTCTCAGCCCTCTGAGCTGTCTAGCCAGCTGGGCATTCGTCCACTGCAAACGATGCGGAGGGTCTCACTCCAGCAGTCAGCGAGGGAGGCTGAAGTCACAATAAACATCAAGCCCACGGGGCCGGAAAGAGTGACTTTGGCCAGATGAAGGTTAAAGGGAGCTCGTGTTCAGTGGATGTGGTGCAGAACATTACCTGCCGTGCCCTGGCTCGGAATAAAGCCCCTTCCCATCACCAGGTGCATGCAAAAATTCAGCACTATATCATATAGCGTGTCTTTCGCCAGGACCAGCCCATGTTCCAAAGAGGACCTTTGTAAAGTCACAGACATGTTGATGTGAGCGCTGTCTGGGCTGACATTCTGACACTGAATGTTCCAAAGACCACAGGCAGCTTGCGACATTGTAAACAGAGGAGAAACAAGGTCACACATGCACCAAAAAGAATGCACAGCAGCGGTAACAGCATACACAGGGGGTCATTCTGGTGACCGCCAGGGTCAACGACCACGGAAGCACCGCCAACAGGCTGGCGGTGCTTCCTGGGCCATTCTGACCGCGGCGGTAAAGCCGCGGTCAGAAAAGGGGAACCGGCGGGTTCCCGCCGGTTTACCCCTGGCCCAGGGAATCCTCCATGGCAGCGCTGCTTGCAGCGCCGCCATGGGGATTTCGACCCCCTTCCCGCCATCCTGTTCCTGGCGGTTTTTACCACCAGGAACAGGATGGTGGGAACGGGTGTCGTGGGGCCCCTGGGGGCCCCTGCACTGCCCATGCCAGTGGCATGGGCAGTGCAGGGGCCCCCTAACAGGGCCCCATAATGATTTTCAGTGTCTGCTTTGCAGACACTGAAAATCGCGACGGGTGCCACTGCACCCGTCGCACCCCTGCAAATCCGGCGGCTCCATTCGGAGCCGGCTTCCTCTTTGCAGGGGCTTTCCCGCTGGGCCGGCGGGCGATCTTCTTGAGATCGCCCGCCGGCCCAGCGGGAAAGTTGGAATCACCGCCGCGGTCATTTGCCCACTTCCCTGAGGTGGTGAACGTCACACTTGTGCTGGTTTTGAAGAGGACCCACTCATTGTGGCTTGTGGGGTGGGCTGGACACTGAGGGCTCTTTGCGCATGTGCACCAGGGTTTGGCCTTCTAGCTCAATGATGGGATAGAGAGGCTGGGATGGAGACTAACATGTGCATCAGAGGGTGAGCCTGCATCCTAGAGGTGACTGTACATAGAGGCTTCTGAGGAAGGGAGGGTGAAGGCTCTTCATGGATGTTCACTAGATGCTGACTTTACACCTATGCACGTGACATAGAGGCTGTGATGGGGCAGGTGGAGTTGAGGGTAAGGGACAGGCATTGATGAAGATGAGGAGAAGCAGAAAAGATCAGAGAAGTCACTAGCTGTGGGCCACCACATCTTTTGTTCCAGGCCCCAGGAAATGTGGCTCTGTCTGCCTCAAGAAAGTAATAAAATATCTTCAGAAGTGATGCGGGGGCGGGTCACATATGAACCCAGCGCTCCGAACTGTACACGGTCATTCAGCCAAAAGAAAACAAAATCCAGCTTTCTTCAGTCGCCTCTAAACCACCAGTAGGAGCTATTCTTGAATGGATTATGAGACCCATTGTGACATCATTCACTAGATCGCCCATTAAAGCTAGATGGGAATCTCATATTCTTGGGCTGCAGTCGAGTGATCCAAAGCACCTGCAAGTTCAGTAGTTGCCTTACGACAAACGTGGTCATTTCCCCTCTCATACTGCCCTCTTCTGGTTACAGAAGGCACAGACCCTCGCTGCAGCACTCTACAGAAAAGATCAACTATGAGCAGAGCCACTGGAATTATGTAGCAGGAGAGGACCAAATTATGTGGTAAAATTGACTGAATTATGTAGCAAGAAAAGGCAAATTGCGTGGCGTAATGCAGCACGTTGTTTCACTGCTTACTGCTGTTACTTAATTATTTTGTCATTTTTACCCATTTTGAAATTGTCTTATTTGTTTAATCTCAGTACCACTTTAAAACTCAAATACACGAATAAGTTACTTAAAGGTGAACAGTCAACCTTAACGAAGGGCTTTCCACAGAGTGGCAACAAGTGTTACTGTGTTTCTTCTTGTAACTTTTGATCCTTTTGAGCTAGAAATATTTTTTTAATGAAATCTGCAATTTATTCAGCAGACGATAGATTATAGGGAAAATCCATAATTATGCGGAAAACTCTATAGCTGCAGAATTGCATCATTCCGGGGGAATTGGCTATGCGAATGCTCCACACTTCACAACATTCCAAAGACATACACACTTGTGAGGTGTATTATACAATAGCCACTACTTAGCAGTACACAAAGAAACAATGTCGCTTTGACTCTAAAAATCCACAATATGTTGTTAAATAGTCACTTTGAATCACCCTAGACACCAGCATCACCCTCCAGGAACACATTGGCAAATAACGTAAAGGCGGTCTGGTACCAAATCTCTCTTTTATAGAAAGTGAAACAGTTTCTTCTTTTGTGAACAAAGGGTCCAAACAAATGGTTTAACCTCTTTTATTGAGTATACCGGTGCAACCCCTGCCAGACCACACCGCAGACTTCCAAGACAGTAAGTGGACTGACAGCCCAGAACACTGGACACTCCAAGCTCCAAACAGAACCTTTCTGTTGCTAAGATACAACACATCTCCCCTTCTTAATTTGACACAAAACTTAATTCACAAATGAATTGTTAACTCAACAAATAAGGAAAACAACTTCAAAATAGATTTCTGTTAACTCAACACATAAGGAAAATAACTTCAAAATAGATTGCATTCATAGAAAACTTCACGTTGCATTATATTCATGGAAACACCTGAGTTATTGAATCACAGGTACCCCAATAACAGATCCATTTTCTTCTTGCACAAAATACCTAACAACTAATTACGAACATAATCTCTCATCCAAAACGTTCTAGTCGAAAAACGATCTCTCCTTCTCGTATTATCCTCAACCCTATTATCCTCGTCCCTTCTGGTATTCCACACACCTCAATCTCTCCTCACTCCTTAACATACATTCAAGATCATTGCAACGTGTTAATCTCCGTGCATTCAATTTTTTCCCATCACTCAACCATACGCTATTACCCATCACATCCTTAACTTACTTCGGCTTGGACCACTTTGACAACCCGTTCCTTTGACTGTTCAACAAAAACAATCTTACCCAGTCCCCGCGTT
Source organism: Pleurodeles waltl (assembly GCF_031143425.1). Taxonomy (NCBI): domain Eukaryota; kingdom Metazoa; phylum Chordata; class Amphibia; order Caudata; family Salamandridae; genus Pleurodeles; species Pleurodeles waltl. The sequence goes on from NC_090446.1 coordinate 156,115,902, forward strand.
TCAACTTATGATCTGCGTCCCGCACACAGTCACATACCTGCTTTGATATTTCGCCACCTTCTCCACAAAGTCCTCTCCTTTCACTTTTCACTTTTCACTTTTTTGACACCTGACTTATTCATCCGTGCAGGAGACAACTTCGTGCCTGCCACCCTTCCCTTCAATAGACAAAAGGGAGTCTCCCCAGTGACAGAATGAGGAGTATTGCGATAACTCCAAATCATCTGCTTGACGGCCCTTCTACAATCAAACCCTTGTTCATCAGCCAACTGCACACTTTCCTTTAACACCGTAATAAATCTTTCTACAAGACCATTTTCTCTGGGATTGTACACTTCAGTAGTGTAATGCCTCACCCCACAACCTTCCAGATACTTCCTAAACTGTTCTGCTACAAATTGTGGTCCATTATCCGTAACCACACACTCCGGTCAGCCTTCCCTGTGAAACACCTCCTCACAAAAATCTATCATGTTGTTAGCCCTTACTTCCTTCATAAAAGCTACCTTTGGCCATTTGGAAAAACAGTCCACCAAAACAACTGCATACATCTCCATCCCTTTAACAACGAATGGACTGCAAATATCCATTGCCACTCTTTGCCAAGGTTTCTCCGTCTATTTGGTACACAATATGGGCAATTCTTCAGAAACATGAGATTTGCCGCTACACATGCATGCAACACAATTGCGGACACATCTCTCTATCCATACTTGCCCACCAAAAATCTAAACGCGCTCTCCTCTTCATTCCAGACATTCCACCATGACCTTCATGCAATAAACTCACTAGTTTATTTCTCAAACCGATAGGCACCACTAACCTCTCCCCTCTTTTAAAAATACCATCTATTACAGATAACTCAGGCCAAATCTTATTGTACTCCCCATACACTCCTCCTTTCTTACACACCTTTGACACACTAGACAACCGATCACAAATCATACTCAAAATCTCATCGTCCTTTCAAGCTTGTTTCCATTCCTCCATATCAATGCTACCCCCACTTGATTCATTTACATTGGCCACCAACCACTCTTCACCATCCTGAATGTCGACATCATTCATGTTGTTTTGCAACGACATCCGTGACAAATAGTCCGCATGCCTGTTGACAATCCCTGGTATATACACAAGATCAAAGTCATACTCCTGCAAACGGTGAAGCCACTAATGTAGGAAGAGCCTTACTAGCTCCCATGGTAGTAAATATATCTATCAATGGTTTATGGTCAGTTCTCAATTCAAATCGGTTGCCCCATACATATATCTTGAAATAATTAAAGCCCCACCAACATGCCAGGTCCTCCTTCTCAATTACAGAGTACATTGCTTCTGCCCCCTTGAGGGTCCGTGATGCAAACGCCACCACTCTTTTCCGGCCCATCTTTTTTTGCATGAGAACTACCCCTAAACCATGTGCACTAGCATCTACAGCGACAATCGTCTGATCGCAGGGATCAAATGGTTTCAGTGCCACAGAGTTTACAATTTCACGTTTTATAAACTCAAATGCTTCCTGACACTCTTCCGACCAAACAAACTTAACCACAGATTTCATGAGTTCTCTTAAAACAAGAACTTTTTCAGCAAATTGTCGAACAAATTTTGAATAGTACTCAGCCAGTCCAAGAAAAGAATGTAACTGTTCTTTGTCGGTAGGAGGCGGTGCCTTCTCAATAGCCTCCAACAATCTCCTCTTGGGCTTTACACCTTCTCCAGATAAAGTGTGTCCTATGTAATCTATCTGTCTCATTCCAAATTTGCACTTTTCAACACTGATGGTGAGACCAGCATTTTTCAATTGTTGTAACACATCACTCAACACAGTATCATGGTCCAATATATCTGTACCCCAAACTAAAATATAATCTTGAAACACCACAGCCTTCTCTATACTCTTAAAGATATTGTTCATAATTCTCTGAAAAACAGAAGACGTCAAAGCCAAACCAAACGGCATGCGCACACACTGAAATGCCCCTTCTGGAGTTATGAATGATGTAAGATGTTTAGAATCTGGATGCAAGCAAATTTGATGGTATGTATTCGACAAGTCTATTGAAGAGAAATAATTAGCATCCTTAACCGAGGACAACAACTCATTGATATGCCACAATGGGTGCCGATCCACCCAAATACATTTGTTGAGATCTTGCAAATCAATGCACATTCGCAACTTTCCATCGGTTTACGTGCTAAAATGATGGGACTAAGCCATTCCTATTATTCAATTGGTTCAATCAACTTGGCATCACACAACCTGTCTAACTCCTCCTTCAACTGTGATCTTAATGCAAATAGTACATTTCTCACTTTATGTACCTTGGGTGTACATCCTGACTTCAAAACAATACGATGCAACATTTTTCGTAAACAGCCCAAAATGTCAGAAAACAAATCTGGAAACTTTACACACCACTTATTTTTCTCAACGTCATTAGTCAAACGCACCTGATCAGGATGGTTAGGATTTAAAACGATGTTCAAAGCTTTTTGTTCTCTCCAACCCAGAAGGGCCTCCCCTTGCTTAACCACATACATGCAAGCATCAGTGCACCTCCCTTTAAATGTAAGTCTACATTTAAAGTACGCTATTAATGGCAATTTGCCACTGCAATAACCCTCAGGTTCAATATCTGGCAAAACCATCTCACCCATCCCCAGTTCCTTTCACATATGTTCATTTATTATGGTATACGGAGAGCATGAATCAGTCCAAATCTCCACATCCTTGTCATTAATCTTTACTATACACTTTGGTGGAACATACCCTTCTCTAACTACACCAACAGCATCATCTATTGTTATCACTTCAATTCTTTCCTATTCTTCCTCATCCTCTGAGTGCTCACAACTACTTCCTTTTATAACATTCACTGATTGTTTTTTCCCAAAACCTTGTCATCGTCCCGCTTTGCACTCACGCAAAAAATGTCCTACCTTCTTACAATTGAAACATTTTGCTAAGACCGCAGGACATTTGCCAGCCTCAGCTGTGTGACTGTTGCTGCCGCATCTATAACACTCTCTTTTGTCTCTCCTCACAGGTCTACCCTTCTTCATCTTAGATACAACATACACATCTTTGAGCTCATTGCTTCCATGGCTCTGATTCAGATTGAGCTCCGTCAAATACTTAGTTGTATTTTCTATGCGTCTTGCTATGCTAATAGTTTTTTGTAAAGAAGGATCCTTCAATTCTAATAAACGTTCCTGAATTTTGTTATTGTTGGTTCTATTAATAAACTAATGCCTTATTAATTCTTCTTGCAAATCCTTGAACTTGCAAGAAACAGCCAAAGTTCTCAATTCAGAAACATATTACTCCACAGTTTCCCCTGGAGCCTGACACCTGGAAAAAAACGTATATCTTTCCACAACCACGCTAACTTTCCTACGGTAGTTATCCTCTAAAGCCATCATAGCCTCACTATACTCATCACCATTAGTATTCTCTGATACAGAATCATCATCACCATCACCCTCAACATTAGAAGAGGCACTACGAATAGTTCTAGGTAACGTTTTCAAGATAAGTTTCGAAGGCTTCACACCAATCCTCCCAAACCATGCATGGTGTGCCAGGACTTTGTAGAAATTTTGCCGGTGCTAAAATGGAACATATCCATAGTGATGGCTAACCCCCGCCTGTACAACACGATATTACACTGAATAACACAACCTAATTACAATACTTCAAACATCAGTGAAATGCGTGTAAAACAATGGACTCAAATAAATAAAGTAGTCACTGTTGTCTCTTCAGCCTTCACAGCCACACAAACCAGTCTCCTAGTGCGTGAATGTTAAACATGTTACTTAATGTCTTGTTGTTGTCGATCTCAATTCTGTTTCATCGTGGAACAGGAAAAAAAAAAAAAATAGTCCTGATGTGCTCTGCGTCCTGGTTGCCTGGTAGGAAATGACCGTCCCGACTAGCTTTGCGTCTTAGTTGCGTGGAAGGAAATGAGTGTCCCGACTCGCTCAGCGTCCCAGATGCTAGGCAACCAACCGACCTCTATGTTGCCTCACTCTTCACGCAGCATCCCAAACTCCATGGCAACCACGTTGCGATCACCGCGCAACGTGCGCGACATCTGCACAGCCGCGGCGCACACAACCTCAATGTTGCGAGCCCTCTCGCCCGTGTTCCACCCCAACGGTAAGACTCACAAGCGGTTTTTTTTTCATTTGAAAGTACATGCCGCACACCGTCAGTACCCGTTCGCGCTATTAAAGTATACAATGACACTCACCCAAAGATCAAGTGTATTCGTTAGTCCGCTCGCACTAGATCCGGCACAGGTGCTGTTTTTTAATTTTATTTAATCACACACAAAGAGGAACATCCGGTATCCTCCACATTGTGGTTTCTTAGTGATTCCTCAAGACTTAGCAGTTCACAATACCATATTCACGTCGCTTTGTTATTCCCAACGTCTAGCAGCACGCTCTTCCAAGTTCACGTTGGGCTCCTCTCCTTTTTTTTTTTAATCTTCCTCCGACCGGGGTTTCACGACCAACCTTCTACCTGCACCTTATGCTGGGGTTACGTAGACACAAATCCCATCCTCGTCGCCAATTTTGTGAAGAATAGGTCCAAACAAATGGTTTAACCTCTTTTATTGAGTACAACAGTGCAACCCCTGCCAGACCACACTGCAGCCTTCCAAGAAAGTAAGTGGACTGACAGCCCAGAACACTGGACACTCCAAGCTCCAAACAGAACCTTTCTGTTGCTAAGATACAACATCTTCCATAAAATGACTTCAGAGTGAAGCCTTTGTATTCTTGCACCTTGATGGTGGTAAGGTGCTGCTCCACATCCTTTCAGGCTCCACACAGGCACCTCTTAAGGGCATCTGACATACAGCACTTCTCATCCAGGGCCTGAAGAAATATGATCACATCACTCCCATGATATGGAACTCCATTGGCTCCCCGTGCTAGCCCTCACCATCCTTATAAACTGCTGCATCGTCAAGACCAGCATGCCTCCTTATCTTGCAGACAGACTCAGAATCTAAAGCTGTTTGTCAGCACACCTGCAGCCAGGACACCATCGGACTGCAGACCAAGAAATGAAAAGGAGAAAAAAAAAAGCAGCAGGTCTTTTCCACCTGTGCACACAGGATATTGACCCAACATTCCTGTAGCGATCAGAACTGACCCAATGCTGCTGCAATTTAGGAAAGAGTTGAAGACTCACCTCTTTTAACCGCCCATAGCCCAGCAATCTCTCCTTTTACTCTTTGATTGACTTCATGTTTATCTTTGACCCTGTACAGTGCTCTGCTGCCTTTTGGCCAGGTTTGCGCTTTAGAAATACCATAGACATAAATACATAAAAATGTCAGTCACGTATTACTCCTTAAGTGCAAAGGGGTTGCAGCTGATAAACAAGATGCACTATTTGTTATTAGAACAGATTTCCCTTCACACTGCAGGTATGCTCTAGGCGTGCAGGAATTTAGGTACTTCTGTGCCATAAAATGATGGGCACAATGAATAATTATCTGATTTATTTACAGCACTTCATACAAGATGTTCCTGTTTTGCCTACGTTTCCAAACTCACTTGCTGCCAGGTTTACTGCAAGAGATTTGCAAGAGATTTGCTCCTTCAAACTAATTTTAGCTGACATTTTCACTCAATATGCGCTTAAAAAAAAAATCTCTTTATTTGATATATAATGAGTGTGCATGCACTAGGCAGGCTTCATGGTGCAAAAATGTCCCAAACCTCATGAAGATCATGCACATTGTGAGTTGTTAAAATTGTCACTCTATGGTGGAGGAAATCAACTCGGAATCTCAAATACCCTTAGTAACAATTATCCAAAGGTCAGCAGTGCTGTGATGGTCTCAGCAAGATTCCCGGCTATGCCCCAGCTTGAAGAACTGGCTCTGAGGTACATCACAAGCTACTGGTTCAAAAGGTAACACTTGGGTGCTCACTGCAAAGTATTTGTTGGTCGTAGCTTGAATACTTTACCTTATAGAGATTGCTGCCAGGTTGGGGGGAGGAGGGAGGGGGCACATGGGGTGGAGGGAAGACGGGGGGATTGAGATCTCCCTATGGTAAAGTATAGAGAGGTTTTCCCTGTACTTTACAAGAATGTTAACACTAAAAAGAAAATGCAGAAGTACTATTAAATTTAATTTGAATTAAATATTGTATTGATATAAATGTAGTTTATTAAATAAAAATATATTTCTGAAGCTTAAGTGTAAAATTAAATTACTGCTTAAAGAAAAATGTATGCATTAATAATTAAAATATATTTATATATAATTAAATGCATTTTAATAAAATATAATTTTAGATTAGCTTTCGAATGCAACAAAAATTGCTAAATATTTTATAATTAAAAAATATTTACTAATTTTATATTTATACATATCTAAAATATATATATATTTATATTTGTAACTATTTTAAATAAGGTAATTCAACACTATCTACTATGGTGGTTCATTTTAAGACCCAAGTCCGGTATGTTCTATGGGAGGTTATTGCAGTACCAGTGGTTGGCTAAGTGTGGCCCTAAACTTACTTCAGCTTTGAGCATGAGTAAGTTACTACTGTTTTGGGTCCCTTTTGGCTGTAGTAACTTTAGAACAGCAGTTTGTGAATATCAATAATCTTACTCTTTTGTGGATGGGTGGACGTATCTCCCTAAGCCCCTCCCTGGCCGCCTGACCCTAAAAAAAATAAAAATAAACTTAAGTTTCACTAATTCCCTCTCCTTTAATTATAGGTTTTTCCCATTTCGCAGTCACTCTCCTTTGTCCCGCCCACATTTACTACTAAAATGTATACGTTGTATTGTTGGACTGAAATCTCTGCAAGAAAAAAATAGGAGAGGTGGAGGCAGAAACTCCACCTGTAGGTTTGTGGTACCTTTGTAGTACCTAAACATGTAGTAGAAAATGCAGTTTGTGAATTGGCACCATTATGTTTATCTTATGTTATTTTCGACTGTAAACGTCTTTTACAGAAAAACTATTTCAATTTCCACCTACCAGGAATTAACAAAAAAATTCTAGTTATGTGTAAATGGATTTGCTCCTGCCGGTTTGCCACAAGCGCAGAAAATCGATAGTCATAAATCCCACTCAAGTTGTGGGAGGGGGATATTCAAGAGCGTGGTTTTAGAAGTCTAGGAACACCCACAAACAAAGGATTGTGGGCATGCTCAAACTCTGACCTGACTCTGTTACACCCCTGGATATGATAAAGCTATCTCAGACAATTGCTGAAGTAAATTTCACTCATGAATGGATCACTCCCACAGCTGGTGGGTGTGTATGGAAAAGGTTTCCTCGAGAGGGAAAATGTTTTCAACGTGGAAAAAAAGAACAAAATGTGTTCATTTGCTCCATTCACAATGTCTGGAATTGTATATTATGTCAATTAATGCACAGGGAATGCTGTTTGAGATGTCACATGACATTCCTAGAACTATGGCTGGAAACCTGCGCTCAGCCCAGTCTTTTAGGTGTAATTCTGGGAATGTTTGTGAATACGTTATAGGTACACTTAGGCAGAGATTACATGTCTTCCCATGCAGCTCCTTTTTTCACAACTAGAGCCCTTAAGTTATTTTTTTTCAACTCGTTTACCTCCAAGGGTTTTTCTGTTTGTGATTTTAAATTTGGTATTATTGGGGAGCGTGGTTTCTTTTGTGTCATAAAGTGAATCACAACTCTTCCTTAAAGCCCTCTTGCCGTACCCACCAGCATCCTGTGTAATAACATTCAGGTGACAGACAGATGTGACTCTATCATACACAGTCATGGCTCACTGCGCTCACGTGGGACAGGGCGGGTGCGACGCACGGGGGTGGGTACAATTTAATTTAAAAAAAACTTGCGAAGCAGGTCACTCAGACCAATCACGACGCTGCTGTCATGCTGTTGACAGCAGCGTTGTGACTGGGCAGGAGTCTGGAAGCCTGTGTGCTTCCGGGAGTCCGAGGTGGAAGTTGGAACATTAGGGGCAAGTTTTTTATTTTATTTTATTTTTATACCACCTGCTCCGCCACCCCCGTTGACAAGTGACCGCCACTGGATAGATGTGCAGAAAGATAAAGAAAGACACAAAGGAGCAAGAGGGAGAGATATGCTTGAAGCCCAAATGAGGGACATAAGTGGATAAATGTCCCCTTGAAACAGAATCCATGTATGCTGAGGAAGCCCACAAAGGTAACAGGAACAAACCCTATACTTACAAGACTGCTAAAAAAAGGTAGAACAAAAATGGGCGCATTTGAACACTATCTCTCACTTGAACATCACTAAATGCCGGTGCTGTCCCACACGAGAGAAAACTGTGTTCTCGGAATGCAAACAGAGGGAAAGAGCAAACCCCAAACTGGACCTCTCCCATATTTAACTATTTATTTTTATTTTCAAAGTGACTACTGGTACCTCTAGGGGAGTGTCAGAGAGGTGTGAGGTTCTGCTAGCAAAAGGACAGGAACTATCTGCCACACCGCCATAGGGGTCTTAATGCATCAGTAAACTGATGGGGGTGTGACCTTCTTGTGCAATCCTTAAACCAAATAATGAGTCTAATGTCCAAAGGCGATTTATATAACCACCGCAGTAAACAGATAGGGGTTATTTATCTTCTATAGGTCTTTAACCAATTAATGCGACAAATTTTCAAAGGTGATCAATACAACCTCATGTTCTCACAAAGCACTAGTCAGCTCCTTCATTTTGTGGGAAATGAATTTAAAATTATTAGACTTTTCCAAAGTCTTTGGTGTTCAAATAGAAATGGCAGAAATTGGAAGAGTTTGGGAGACAGTAGAATTCGGGAACAATAGCACATGGCCTTGAGTTGCGCCCGATATAACAACAGGTATTCAATGTTGTAGATTCAGAAACAGCCACAAAGATGTACCATTTTCTGTCTTCTGTAGTTTTGTGGTTTTTCTTGCACATTTGGTACACGATATGCCCAATATACAAGCATTGCCAAGATCCACGGAAGAGTTATTTCAGTCAAGACTAAGCTCACATAATTTAACTTTTACTAAATTATTTGTTTAAGGATTAGTAGTAGTATTAAGTGAACCTGATATGTCAAGCCATCTGAACTGGATTTATCTTGGTCTCTTTAGGCATTGGCTAAAGGAAGGTTTGGGTACTTGCCTTTTCATGACAATTATACACGGTATGACTGTGCACTTGCCAAGGACAGTGTGTTCTTCGTCATAAATTATTGGATGTGAATTAAATAGCCAAGGCCAATTCACAAATCATTTTGTGTCTTAAGTTTAATACAACTATGCAAAAAACTGAACCTGAATTTGATGTTGGAAATTCAAACGTTTATTCACAGAACCAGGATTCGCAGACTTTCCCAGACATATATTCCACTTATGAAAGGGCAAAACCTGAAACCCTGGATGATTTTCGACAGCCAAGTTTATTGGTGATGGTGGAAAAGCGGAGGGAATGGGAGTCTTGAAGGTGGCCATGCAATATTCCTACAATGCCCACAAAGAAGTCCATCAGTATTCACAAACATTTTGCATCACCCGTGGGAGAATAATTAGCAATTTATTGCTATATTGTAATAGGGTGAGAGTAACTGTATGTCTAGGACAAGAAAGGGGATGCATTTCTCCCATTTTTCACAGGTGAAAAGGGATGGCACCTTTTCCATCCAGAAAATATTTTCCAAATAGAAAATAAAAGTTACAGATGCTAATGCTCATCGCCGCGGTGCAAACTCCTGTGGAGCGCTCATCCGTATGAGTAATCTCAGGCCTAAGTATGGAGGAGAATGGGTGGAACTCATTTGTGTACATTTGTCTGAGTGCTTATGGTTATTCTAGTGAATTCCTAAAGACCATATGAAGATGATGTATAGATTTCCATTTTTTTATTAAAATTTGTAGGTAAAATAAGAATGATTTTGTGTCAATATACATTGGCAATCAGAAATTGGGAGTCCAGGCACGCTTTCTTCCAAGATGCTATCAACCAGTGGTCTTAATCAGATATCAAATAAATTCAGGAACAAAGAAGAGCTACATGGTATGACGAACAATGGCTGCGATACGCTGTCAAAAAGGATCCTATTTATAATGTACCTTTGTGAGACCTCGCTTCTTCAGGTGACAAAAAGGGCTAGTGTAATAATAATATTAATTGAAAATATATTTTCTCTATTTTCGAGGATTCTCTGTAGAATATTTATAACTGCTCTCGTTACTGTTTTGTGTGTCATTGCTCCTGAGTTAATGTTGCATGCAATCATTTTGTGCCATGAGTGTAGCTGCGTATTCGTCTCCATTTTCTTGTTTACACCCTCCTAGCGGAATCTAAAACTACACGAAAAAATTAGGGGAAAAGCACAAATAATTGTGAATACAAAATTCAATTTCTACTCCCACACAAAGGGTTTTCATTGATTATGAAAGATAAATGTATAAACATGCAAATGCAACTGTCATTATGCTGCATCACTGTTATTTGAAATTAGGAAAGAAAGGGATTTGGGAACAAAAAAGTTCAAAAGAAAGTTAACAAGTTCCAAATATTCATGTACATGGATTTATTAGAACTGTTCTTTAAGCTGAGCAAAGGGAATCCTCTAAATAAAACACATTTAGAACTCAAACTAAGGGCTCCCAATCATGACTAGGGTTCATTGGAAAGGATATAAGACTTGAGACATTCCTATTTAATCTAGGTATTTAAGGATTGACCCAAGTTAGCTGTAATGAGGTGACATTCTGCATCTTCAACTAACGACAAAGTGGCATTAATTCCCATTGTGCTAGGGACAACTTCAACACTAACGAAGTGGCAGAGTAACTGGCAGAGTAACTATGGGCTCCATAGATAGGGGTAATTAGTCTGATCTGCCTCATTAAGAGAAACAAAGGAATAAAAGAGCCTTCTGCCACACACTGATCAGTGGCCAACACATCCAGTCTCACCTTTATCATTCTAAGTGAGCCCTTCAACCTCAGGTTTTTGGAAAAGCCTGCAACCTCCCCACACAGAGGCCCAGATTTTCCAAAGCTTTGCGCTGGTGCTACTTTGATGCACAAAGTTGTTTTGCTTTGGAAAGGTGTCCTTTTTGGCACTGCCAAGGCTACTGTACTCAACTTTGAATGAATGTGGCATTTCTGGTGCGAATCAGCACAAGCACCCTTAAATTTCGACCCAAAGCCTGATCAGCTAAGATAGCCTGAGCAAACGTTACATCAATAACTAGTGCCTATTGGAAGAAGTACAAGCATGTGGGAATGCATTGTGCATGGCACATATTCAATGCACCCGACCGTTCTGCAGTTGTCTACATAGGATTTTTCACTGGAAGTGTATGCATCCAGTACAACTGTTGCACAATACAGGGTGCACTCTCTCTGCTCCACAGCACGGGGCTGTGCACCATGCAAGGCAGATCTTTTGTGCCCCAACGCAGTAGATGACTCCACAAAGTGGAGCCAGGCCCGTCCGCACTGTTTTCTTCTTCACAAAACACAATACACCTAATTTGGACTCAGCACTGCTCTGAGTGAAAACGTAGTAAATTTGGGCCAGACTTTAGTACAAAGCATTGGACACCTTGGTATACAGTTTATTAGGCAAAGCACACACAATATTGGACTTACTTGGGGGAGGAGGCAGAATGCGTGCTCGCATAAGTAGCACAAATGCAGGGTACTAATAAGACCCATGGCTGCTGAATGAAGGTAGAAAGGCAAGCTTTTAAATATGACCTTCAGCACATGTGACATCATCATTCGTGTGGCTGTGAAACCTGAAAGCGAATTGATATTAAGTGTAGAACCCCGCTCTGGAAGGCACACCTTGAATAGGTTGTACGACAATCACCTAAGTCCCAGGGACAGGAACGACCACCCCACGGCCATGGTTTACAGGTTGCTGACTTAGCAAACTTTGGGCCCCTACACTTTTTCCACACATAAAGCACTAGCTGGCTGTCCCAGGGCAGGCCTAGTCAGCCATGTTGTCCTGGGACAAGGATCTTCCACACGGCCTGATCCTCACACTTGCACGTGTCCACCAACAACTGAGCATGGGTCCGGAATACAAGAAGATTAATTCCATAGGACATAATGTTGTGCGCAAGTTTTCGCGGATATTGATGAGACATGACAGTCTTTTGGCATAGAAGTGGAATTTATAGTTACAGTGGAGCAGGAAAAAAGCCGGGCCCCACCCTCGCTTTAGTGCAGTCGGTAGGGAAAAGAGGCCCCCGGCCCAAAGCATTCCTGGAGGTTGAGAAGTGTTAGCTCACGCATTCCGCACGCATTCCTTGTTCCCGCTCTTTCCCTGGTATCACTCCGCATGCGTGCCACGCCGTTCTGCCTCTACCCAGGTCACCATTTCCAAGCAACAGGCCGGCTTTGCGTCATTCAATGCGGAAAAATGCAAATGAAACCGCACAGTGCGCACGCCGGCGTCCGAGCACGGGTACATATTAGCTCTGAGGTTTGTTTATTCACTGGATCTCTATCACCCATGAAGCGTGCATGGTTTATAAATAGCAGGAGCAACATTGTGAGGGACATTCACAAAAGCCACTTGAAAGGGAGCGGCCAGGCCAGATGCCCCAGATCCCTGTTCAAGATTACAACATATTAGATTCCCGTGGAATTATTCGTAGGTTCGGAAATTCCCCTTACTTGACAAATTGTGCTGGCAGTAAGAGAAGAAATAACACGGAGTATTTATTCCGACTGCTGCTGCTTGGTGTGGGTGTCTGCCGCAGTAAAGGTATATGTCTTCATTTAGGGAACAGCCATGTAAACAAAACCATGGCATTCTGCTTGACAAACTGACAACTTTTTGTCAGCCTGATGTCGAGTAATACAATTAACAAGCACTGGCAAGGATAGTAGGGCTAACATAAGCTATAAAATATATGGCTGAAGTGAAGGCCAGTTAAGAACTGCTTTGTGTGTACAGGGAATGGATAAGTTAAGACAAAATGTGTCATGACAGTGTATTTTTATGATGTATAAGAGAACCTCATGCATTACTGTAGAGGAAGAAGGATACCTCCATACATCCAACATAAAGAAGGTGGCACTAAACTATTTCTGTGGATTAATCCAAGCTGTGGCAAAGCTAACAGCCAACTTATCAGAGTAGTGTAAATAAAAAGGGCCACTACAAAAAGTTAACAAAGCAGAATAATGCAACTAAAAAGGGTCTTTGCAAAACCTTAACAAAGCATAGTAATGCAATTGAAAGCAGCCAAAGCTAAAAGCCAACCGTAGGAAAGTGCCCTTGTTGGCATAGTTACCCCCGACGTTTAGCCTTATATTGATGCCAACTTTGATTGAGAGTGTTCTGGGATCCTGATAACTAGGCCCCAGCACCAGTGTTCTTTCCCAAAACCTGTACCGTTGGTTACCTAATTGGCACACCCCTGGCACCCAGATAAGTCCCCTGTAGAAGGTACTTATGGTACCAAGGGCCCTGTGGCCAGGGAAGGTCCCCAAGGGCTGCAGCATGTATTATGCCACCCTGGGGGACCCCTCAACAAGCCCATACACTCTGCCTTTGCAGCTTGTGTGTGCTGGTGGGTAGAAAAAGGCAAAGTCGAAATGGCACCCCTCTCAGGGTGTCATGCCCACAAACCACTGCCTGTGGCATAGGTAATTCACCCCTCTAGCAGGGCTTACAGCCCTAAGGCAGGGTGCACTATACCACAGGTAAAGGCATAGCTGCATGAGCAATATGCCCCTACAGTGTCTTAGTCCATTTTAGACATTGTAAGTGCAGTGTAGCCATATTGAGTATATGGTCTCGGAGTTTGTCATTATGAACTCCACAGCTCCATAATGGCTTCACTGAAAACTGGGAAGTTTGGTATAAAACTTCTCAGCACAATAAACCCAGAAGGATGTCAGTGTTGGATTTATTGAACAATGCACCCAGAGGGCACCTTAGAGATGCCCCTTGCATTTTACCCAATCCTTTAGTGTAGGACTGACCGGTCTGCGCCAGCCTGCCACTAAGATACAGGTTTCTGGCCCCATGGGCTGAGAGCCTTTGTGCTCTCTGTGGTCAGAAACAAAGCCTGCACTGGGTGGAGGTGCTTCACACCTCCACCCTGCAGAACTGTAACACCTGGCGGTGACCCTCAAATGGTCAGGCCTCTTGTTACAGTGTCCCAGGGCACCCCAGCTAGTGGAGTTGCCAGCCCCCTGAACAAAGCCCCACTTTGGTGGCAAGTCCGGCAGGACAATTAGGGGAAGCATGAAGGAGTGACAACCCCAGCTAGGACCACTCCCAAGGTGTCCGCAATTGAGGTGACCTCCTCCCTGCAGAATCCTCCATCTTGGGTTGGAGCATAGGGACCAATAGGGTTAGATTTATGTCCCCGCCCCAAAGGGAGTGGACACAAGAAGGGTGTAGCCATCCTAAGGGTCAGTAGTCATTGGAAACTGCCCTCTGACCCCTGTAATGTCCCTAAATCCAGGATTTAAGGGCTTCCCTGAACCCAAGTCGTCAGATTCCTTGCAACCTCACAAGAAAGAAGAAGGACTATTAAGCTGAACCCCCAGCAGAGAAGAAGGAAGACGCAAACTGACTTTACCCCAGCCCTACCGGCCTGTCTCCTGCTTCAGAGAACCTGCAACAAGAAAGCAACGCATCCTGTGGGTCCAGTGACCTCTGACAAGCTCCAGAGAACTGCCCTGCATCACAAAAGACTAAGAACTCCAGAAGTCAGCGGCCCTGTCCAAGAAGAAACTACACCAAAGGACCCCAGAGCCTCCCCGGATCTGCGAGTCCTGGTCACACTGCACCTGATGCCCACGGCCCATGTCCAGGTGGCCCAACCAGCTAGAGAGGATCTCCAGGTGATTCTGAGCAAGTGCCCACCCTGGGTTGCCCTCTCCTGCCCCCACAATGATGTCTGCAGTGTGAATCCTGGGACCCCCCTGACCGCAAAAGGTCCGGACAAAGCTATCTGACGCCCAAAGGTACACAGCACCCGCAGCTCCCAGACCTTGGAAAACCCAACCACTGGTGCAGCAACATTCAGCAGGCAGCCCTCCTATTTATCCAGCCTGTTGTTTTCCAGATCCGACCCCCTGGACCCAGCCTGCACATCTAAGTAACCCCCAGTGTTCCCTTATAGGAAAGCATTGGGAGCCTGATGCTCTGTTTGCACCCTGCACCTGCCGTCCTTGTGCTCCTCTAAACCCCCCAGGTCTTCCCTCCAAAGACGCGGGTACCTACCTGCTAGCAGATCTTAAACTGAGTGCCCCCAATCTCCATAGGGGCCCATGTCAAAATTGCCTCAACTTTGTCCTCTGCACCCAGTCGGCCCTGTGCTGCTGGTGGTGGGTGTTTAGGGTTAACTTGAACCCCAACCTGTGGACATCCTAACCCCCAGAGACTGGAACTGTAAGTGTGGTACTTACCTGCAAAACGTACTAACTTTTCTTCCCCCCAGGACTGTTCTGAACAGTGCAGTGTCAACTTCTAAAACAGATTATTGGCATTTATTCAAAAACTGTACAACTTACCAATTCCAATCAAAGTGGTATTGATGCCTATGTGAAATACTTATTAATTTATGTACTTACCTGCAACTTGAATATTTTGGTTCTAGAAACAAATTAACAAAATATATTTTTGCTATATAAAAACCATTGGTTTGAAGTTAAGTCACTAAGGTGGTCATTACGACCTCGGCGGTAAAAGGCGCTTACCGCCAGACAGAAGACTGCCATAACACCGCCGCGGTCGCGGTAAACCGCCACGGTCATTCTGACCCACAACAGGCAAACCGCTAAAATACCGACATCCACAAAAGTCCGCCCCACCAAAGGTCAGCGATAAACTGGTGATGACCAAACCTCCACCGTCACGCCAACAGAAATACACCCATGCCATTACGACCCACGAATCCACGCGGCGGTCTTTCAACCGCGGTATTCTATTGGCGGTACACACCGCCGCGGTCGAAATACACATACTCGTACAAAACACTACCACATTGGACAATTCGAAATACACACACCTGATACACATACACATACACACACCACTCCCACACACCCAATACAATATAAAACACACACCCACATCACCCACAAACCCCTACGACCAGAAATTCAGAGAGAAGGCGAGATAGAGACACCACAGTCAACTACCAAGCATCCACAGGAACACAATACCAATACCCACAGAACTTCCACGCACCTCACACAACACACCACTAAATAGCACCCCACCTATCACTACACACTCCACCCCACACATCATCCACACCACCCCATGGCACCTCAAAGACACCCCAGGTTCTCAGATGATGAACTCAGGGTCATGGTGGAGGAAATCGTACGAGTAGAGCCCCAGCTGTTCGGGACTCAGGTGCAGCACACCACCATTGCCAAGAAGATGGAGCTATGGAGCAGAATAGTCGACAGGGTCAACGCTGTGGGACAGCACCCAAGAAATAGGGACGACATCAGGAAGCGGTGGAACGACCTACGGGGGAAGGTGCGTTCCATGGTATCAAGGCACAACATCGCGGTACAGCGGACTGGCGGCGGACCCCCACCTCCTCAACCAGAATTTACAACATGGGAGGAGCAAGTCTTGAACATCCTGCATCCTGAGGGCCTCGCAGGAGTCGGTGGAGGAATGGACTCTGGTAAGTCTCATCTTCACTACTTCATCCCCCCCACCCCACCTGCATGCCAACTCATACCCCCACCCTCACCCTCACCCCCATCACAACTACCCCTTGCAAATGTCTCACCATCACAACCCACCCATCCCAAAACTTAGCCCTGCATGCGGCCCCAAAGCATGGACACCCATCACCAAAGCATGCCCAATGCACATACCCATCACCCCCCCCCCAAAACACCGTCACAACAGCCCCCACAAAGGAATGCCAGCACTGGGGTACACGGGCACCCACCCATTGCACGCCATTGGCACACACAGAAGCAATAACCATACTTTTATACCCCTGCAGGACCCGAACGCCAGGTCACCGCGCAGGAGGGTCCATAAATGTCCACTCCAGCCCAAGAAGAGGCCCACAGTGATGACAGCAGCTCTGTCTCCCTGGATCTAGATGACCAGCCTGGTCCATCGGGGACCTCGGGACAGTCGGTTCCCCTCAGACAGGCACAGGCCACACCAGACCTTCCCCCCTCTGGGAACACCAGCACAGCACCCACCCAGCGGGCCCATACCTCTGTCCCCAGGACACGTCAATCAGCGGTGTGTCCACCACTACAGGGAACCCAGGCTAACCCACCACCCCAACAACAACAGGGACCTGGGGGCAGTGGTAGTGGGCACACGGTCCAGGGGACGGAGGCCCAGGGAAACAGGGGAACTGGGAGGGCTGCTGTGCGACAGGGGGGGGACAGGCCAAGGGAACCCACTCTCCACGAGGCCCTCTCCTCCATCATGGGAGCACACCACCGCTCCCAGGAGACGATGGCGACGGTCCTGGCCAGGTTTCAGGAAATCCAGCCTCTGCAGGAGCAACAGTATATGGGGTTTAGGGAGGAACTAAGAAACATCAGTTCTGCCATGGGTACCATTGTAGTGGCCCTGAATGAGTTAATAACCACATTGCGGACCACTGTGGCACCTCAAAGGGCCCCTGACACTAGCATGGACCAAGAACTGGCTACCACCTCTCCGCCGGCGCTAGTGGACAGGAGGCCCCGACACAAGACCAACAGGCCACCAGAACCCCCCCCCCTGCAGAAGGAGAACCACCCCGCAAGCGGGCCCTGAGATCCAGGAAGAAGACAGAGTAACATGTCAAGACCCCCGCCAGCAAAGGATACCGCCCTGATTGTCATCCCACTGTCCCACATTGTCACCCTGTCCAACCTTAAACTGCCCCTTCTCCACTTCCCATAGGCATTTGGACAATGCACCTGTGAACCTGATAGTCTGGACTCTGCCATGGACAATCCTCCACCATCACCCCTCACCGATTTGCAACCACCCATCCAAATTAGAGCACTTGAATAAACACACTTATTGCACATAAACAATCTGGAGTCTGTCTGTGATTTTAACAAATGTATTAGACATGACAGTGCCAAAATTGTTATTCACATTGTGATGCCAACAAACTGCTGTCACACAGCTGTAGTCCATGGGGAAACAAAGCAGATGTCACGCAGTGGGGCCCACAGCTCTGAAAACGGAAGGGAAAGTCACAACACAGTTACCATACACTGGGGGAAAAAGTCAGACAGTAGAGAGGTAGGAGTCTTTAAGTAAATGTAATATGCCGGTGTGTACTATTACCTGTGTGTCACTGAAAATATTGCTCTATTACTGTGTTCCTGTTGTCTATGTCGTCCTCTTCGGCTTCCTCTTCTTCACTCTCCACAGGCTCCACAGCTGCTACAACACCACCATCTGGACCATCCTCCTGCAGAAAAGGCACCTTGTGGTGCAAAGCCAGGTTGTGAAGCATACAGCAGGCCACAATGATCTGGCACACCTTCTTTGGTGAGTACATTAGGGATCCACCTATCATATGGAGGCACCTGAACCTGGCCTTCAGGAGGCCAAAGGTGCGTTCGATCACCCTCCTAGTCCGCCCATGGGCCTCATTGTAGCGTTCCTCTGCCCTGGTCCTGGGATTCCTCACTGGGGTCAGTAGCCAGGACAGGTTGGGGTAACCAGAGTCTCCTAATAGCCACACCCGGTGCCTCTGGAGTTGACCATCACATACGGGATGCTGCTATTCCGCAGGATGTAGGCGTCATGCACTGAGCCAGGGAACTTGGCATTAACATGGGAGATGTACTGGTCTGCCAAACAGACCAGCTGTACATTCATCGAATGATAACTTCTCCTGTTCCTGTACACCTTTTCACTCCTGCTGGGGGGTACCAAAGCCACATGTGTCCCATCAATGGCACCTATGATGTTGGGGATATGTCCAAGGGCATAGAAATCAACCTTCACTGTAGGCAAATCCCCCACCTCAGGGAAAACGATGTAGCTCCGCATGTGTTTCAGCAGGGCAGACAACACTCTGGACAACACCTTGGAAAACATAGGTTGAGACATCCCTGATGATATGGCCACTGTTGTTTGAAATGACCCACTTGCTAAGAAATGGAGTACTGACAGCACCTGCACTAGAGGGGGGATCCCTGTGGGTTGGCGGATGGGTGACATCAGGTCTGCCTCCAGCTGGGCACACAGTTCATGAATAGTGGCTCGGTCAAGCCTGTATGTCAGTATGACATGTCTTTCCTCCATTGTCGACAGGTCCACCAGTGGTCTGTACACAGGAAGATTCCTCCATCTCCTCGCATTGCCCAGCGGACGGTGCCTAGGAAGGACAACAGCGAGCACAGAGTCAATCAACCCACAGGTACGTTCCCACAGCTTGCCCACAACACGATTCACTATGCATTGAATGGTTTGTATGAGTGTTGAGGAAAGGACTAGGTATGTGTGACGCAGTAGAAATTAAGCCATGTGGGCCCTTGAAATGGCGGCTGCCTGACCTGTGAAGTGTGACAATGGGATGTGAGGTCAATGCGCTGGCGTGGCACACCGTGGCGGTAGGCGGTCGAAGACCGCGCCGCAAAGCCGCATTGGTTAACATAGAACCCTATGGGTTTCACGAGCCAATGACGATGTGCGCTGGCGGTCGCGGTACGCACCGCCACGGTACGCACCGCCACGGGCGTGACAGCCATTTTCTATCTACTTAATCACTCGATACCTGATCTTCCACAGGAGAGGACCTACACTGCAAGTGCTGCTGTGACCTCGGTCTGGAAGAGACAATGGCTGCTGCGACTGGGGAAAGGGCCCCTGCCTTCACTTCTGAAGAATTGGAGAAACTCGTGGATGGGGTCCTCCCCCAGTATGCGCTACTCTACGGTCCTCCAGACCAACAGGTAAGTACACTGGGACCATGCTTTGTGGGCAATGCCTGGGTTGAGTCGGGTGGATGAAAGATGGTGGGGAGGGGAGCGATTGAGGCATGCATCAGACGACAGATGAGAACTTTGGCCACATGGCAAGGGTGGGGATGGGGGGCCACTCACATCAAGCATGCAGAAGGTGATGATTTTTTTTCTCCCCCTGTACATGTCACATAGGTCAGCGCCCACCAGAAAATCGCTATTTGGCGTGCCATCGCCAAGGACGTCCGGACCCTGGGGGTCCACAACAGACGGGGCACCCACTGCCGGAAGAGGTGGGAGGACATCCGACGTGGGAGCAGGAAGATGGCGGAGGCTCTGCTGGGGATGGCCTCCCAACGTAGGAGGGGTGCCAGTCGTCAATTGACCCCCCTGATGTCCCAGATCCTGGCGGTGGCCTACCCCGATTTGGATGGGCGCGTGAGGACATCACAGCAGACAGAAGGGGGTGAGTACACTCTCATTCTGGTGACTTTGCGCGCAGTGGAGGTGTCTGGGTGGGGGAGGTGGGCTGTGGGTATCTCTAGGCCAGGGCGATTTCTGTAGGCTAGGCCCCTCCGTAAGGCATGGCCCTGTGCCCCCGCCCCCCACCTCTGTAGGGTGCCAAGTACAGCTATTCATGGCCCTGTGTCATCTATGTGTGCAGTTGTCGTCCATAGGCTTGTAGGCCATGTCCCACTGATTGAGTAGTGGACCCCAAGTGCGCAGCGTAGTGCAGGGGGCTTCTGTGTCTGTCCTCTCCGCCAACGGTAGCGGTAATCCATGCACTCAACATGTCTTTCTTTCTCCCCCCCCCCTTTTTTGTGGTCTTCCTGTTCATGTGTGCATTAGCATCATCAGGCGGAGGAGAAGTGGCACCGGAGCACAAGGGAGCTGCATCCCACATGGCCCTGGAGGGCCATGCAACGGACTCTGAGTACACCAGTGGGACGGAGGGCGAGGGGAGCTCCACAGCGGGGACTCGTGCTGATGTCAGTGGCAGCGACTCATCCTCTGAAGGGAGATCCCTTGTGGTGGCGGCAACATCCGTGCCCCCTGCAACAACAGGTACAGCCGCCACCCAGCGCACCAGCACTGCCCTCCCAGCAGCCCCTCAGCGTTTGCCCCGTGCCCGCTCACCCAGGAAGGGGGCCATCTCCTTCGCCCCAGGCACCTCAGGCCCTGCCCCTGTCACCCCTGCTGCCCTCAGTGAGGAGGTCATTGACCTCCTGAGGACCATCATTGTTGGGCAGTCTACCCTTTTGAATGCCATCCAGGGTGTAGAAAGGGAGGTGCACCGGAGTAATGCATACCTGGAGGGCATTCATTCGAATCAGGCTGCCCATCAGCGATCGTTCAACGCTCTGGCCTCAGCACTGACGGCAGCAATTGTCCCTGTCTCTAGCCTCCCCCCTCCAACTTCCTCCACCCAGACCCAATCCCCTGTACCTCTGCCTATCCCAGACACACCTACAGACCAGCCTGCACACACCTCAACACCCAAGGGAAGCTCATCCAGACATAAGCACCACACATCACACAAGCATTCACACAAGCAACATCCATATGCAGACACACCAACACCCACTGCCTCCACTGTGTCCCCCTCCTCCTCATCTCCCTCCTCCCTCCCTGTGACGTCTCCACTCACACTTGCATGCACAACATCTTCAGCCACTACCTCCATCACCAGCACACCCACCAGAACACTCCGCACACGTGCAGTCACCACCCCCACTACCCTTTACAAGTCCCCTGTGTCCTCTCCCAGTGTGTCTGTCACTCCCTCTTCCAAACCACACAAACGCAGGCAGCCACCCACCCAGCAGCCATCCACCTCACGACAGCCTCCAGCCCAAGCACCTGCACCCAAAGACACCAGACTTCACACTCCTACAACCACATCCTCTTCCTCCACTCCCATACCCACTACACCTAGCCGTCCCTCTCTTTCCAAATTGATTTTCCTTTCCAAACTTGACCTCTTTCCAACAACTCCCCCACCCGTCCATCTCATAAGACTGCAATCAGCACCTCAGCCACCACCAAACCAGGACCTATCAAGACAGTTGTCCAAGGACTGTGGAGTCCCCCACCCTCAAGGGCAACTAGTTCTGCTAGGAGCCAAGGCACGGCCAGCCCACCCCCGAAAAACACCCAAAGATTACCAGTGCCCGGTGCGAGAGGCCAAGGACACCAGGGACCAAAATCCCTACCCTGGCTCCGGCTGGAAGTGGGGTGCCACCTGGCACACCGCCAAAGGTGGGAAAGGGCCACAGACGACCAGGGAAGGGTGGGAAGGGCAGCACGCCCGACAAGTCCGGCAGCAGGCCAGCTGCCCAGGAGGGCCCCACCAGCCCCATCCCAGGTGTGCAGGAGGACACCCAGAGGCCCGGTACAGCAGCCCAGGAGGGCCCCGCCAGCCACAGCCCAGCTGCCCAGGAGGGCCCCGCCAGCCACAGCCCAGCTGCCCACGAGGGCCCCGCCAGCCACAGCCCAGCTGGGCAATGAAGGAGCGCCAGCCACAGCCCAGCTGGGCAATGAAGGAGCACCAACTCAAGCACTGCTGAACATGGCAAGGACTGCCAAGGCAAGCACCGCTGAACAGGGCAAGGACCGCCAAGGCAAGCACCGCTGAACAGGGCGAGCACCGCTGAACAGGGCAAGCACCGCTGAACATGGCAAGGACTGCCAAGGCAAGCACCGCTGAACAGGGCAAGGACCGCCAAGGCAAGCACCGCTGAACAGGGCAAGGACCGCCAAGGCAAGCAGCGCTGAACAGGGCAAGCACCGCTGAACAGGGCAAGCACCGCTGAACATGGCAAGGACTGCCAAGGCAAGCACCGCTGAACAGGGCAAGGACCGCCAAGGCAAGCACCGCTGAACAGGGCAAGCACCGCTGAACAGGGCAAGGACCGCTGAACAGGGCAAGGACCGCCAAGGCAAGCACCGCTGAACAGGGCAAGGACCGCCAAGGCAAGCACCGCTGAACAGGGCAAGCACCGCTGAACAGGGCAAGGACCGCTGAACAGGGCAAGGACCGCCAAGGCAAGCACCGCTAAACAGGGCAAGGACCGCCAAGGCAAGCACCGCTGAACATGGCAAGGACCGCCAAGGCAAGCACCGCTGAACAGGGCAAGCACCGCTGAACTGGGCCCTTCATCTCAAGCACCGCTCCGCTGGGCACCGCCGTCTCATGCATCGCTAAACAGGGCACTGCCGTCTCAAGCACCGCTGAACTGGGCCTTTCATCTCAAGCACCGCTGAACAAGGCCCTTCATCTCAAGCACTGCTCCGCTGGGCACCGCCGTCTCAAGCACCGCTGAACTGGGCCCTTCATCTCAAGCACCGCTGCACTGGGCCCTTCATCTCAAGCACCGCTCCGCTGGGCACCACCGTCTCATGCACCGCTGAACAGGGCACCGCCGTCTCAAGCACCGCTGAACAGGGCCCTTCATCTCAAGCACCGCTCCGCTGGGCACCGCCGTCTCATGCACCGCTGAACAGGGCACCGCCGTCTCAAGCACAGGTGAACTGGGCCCTTCATCTCAAGCACCGCTCCGCTGGGCACCGCCGTCTCATGCACCGCTGAACAGGGCCCTTCATCTCAAGCACCGCTGCACTGGGCCCTTCATCTCAAGCACCGCTGCACTGTGCCCTTCATCTCAAGCACCGCTCCGCTGGGCACCGCCGTCTCAAGCACCGCTGAACAGGGCACCGCCGTCTCAAGCACCGCTGAACTGGGCCCTTCATCTCAAGCACCGCTGAACAGGGCACCGCCGTCTCAAGCACCGCTGAACTGGGCCCTTCATCTCAAGCACCGCTGGCCCATTGGCGGAAGGGGCAGTGCCGCATCTGTGTCGGGCAGGGCTGCACGAAGCACTCTGGGCACCAGTCCCCCTCCAGAACCAGTGGACCCTGTCATCCACTTGAGAGACTGTGGCTTTGCACTCCCCAGGATGTAACAGTGGGCAAACCACCCACTGTATGGACTTGAGAGACTGTGGCTTTGCACTCCCCAGGATGGTACAGTGGGCAAACCACCCACTGTATGGACTTGAGAGACTGTGGCTTTGCACTCCCCAGGATGGGACAGTGGCCATGGAGGCCCCTCGTGGATCTGGCGTTGTGTACTCATGTGGCTGAGGTGCACCCCCTTCCCTTCCCCCTGAGGTGCCTGTAGTTTTTCTATCTGATGCCCCTGCAGTGTTCTCTCCGTTGGTGTCAGGTATCCTGTGTGGGCCTTGCCCATGTGATGTGGGCCCAGTGGTCCACGGACAATGACTGCTAAAATGATCTGACTTTTAATATTTATATATATATTAGTTTTAAATGTGTGATATTTTTATATGCCGATAATAGAATATATTCAACTGTTTAAGATCATTTCATTTTGTCTTTGCATTCTTCCGGGGGGTTTGGGGGTTGTAACAGTGATGTATTGCTATGCATTGATGTGTGTGTTGTAGTGGGTGAGGGTGGTGGTGGGTGTGTAGCGTATGTGTGCCTGTAATATTTTCTCCTCCCCCCTCCCCTGTGTCGTAGGTGCAGTACTCACCGTAGTCTTCTGCGCCGGCGTTCGTGCTCCTGGTAGAGGAGCAGGAATACAATAGCTGGTAGGATGTGTAGTTCGGGTTCCATGCTGTCCAGATTCCTCGTGGGGTGTATGGAGGTGAGCGTTTTCCATTTGAAATGTCTGTTTCCGCTGTGTTTTTATCGGCGGGGCTACCGCCCCGGAAAAGGTGGCGGATTGGTGGGTTGTGATAGGGTGGGCGGTACATTGACTCCCGCCTGTCTGTTGGCGGTGACCGCCGCGCTGTTTGTTTGTCCCGCCGTGGCGGTCGGAGTGTTAATGTGGCGGTCTCTGTTGGTGGTTTCCGCCAGGGTCAGAATTCCATTTTTTAAACCGCCAGCCTGTTGGCGGGTTAGCCGCCGCTTTAACACCGACCACCAGGGTTGGAATGACCCCCTAAGTGTGTGCTTCTATTGTCTGTGTGTATACAACAAATGCTTTGCATTACCCTCTGATGGCCTGGGGTGGGCACCTGTGGGCTTATTCCATGGTGTTCTACCATGGAAATATGTCCACAGGTCCCCTAACGCCTGCCCTGACCCAGGTGTTCAACCATTTTTTGACCCCTACTCCCTCCTGTGCATGATTTTACCCCAGCAGGATAAATAAGGTGCTAAGGCCATAGAGTCATTTTTTGCACAGGAACGCCTACTTTGCATTTCATTGACGCAAAGTAGGTTTCCACGTCCAAAAAATTACTTTATCTCTATAAATTTGGTGCTAGACGGGTCTAATGCTTAAGTATAAATATGGAGTTAGTTTTGCACTGAATTTGTGTAAAAAAAATGACACAAATTTGGCGCAAAACAAGTATAAATATGCCCATCAATATCTATGGCTCAGGAGAAAGAGCTGACGCTATTGTATTATACCGCAGTGTGACTTCTGGATGGCACTTCAGGTAACTAGTGTGGTAACCAGTGTGGCCTGAAGTGCTGTCTTGTACTGCTGAGGTAATATGCTGCTGAGCTTGCTGTATATGATGGAAGAGTGCATGGTTTGAGAGTGACCTATTTGGGAAGTTCTTGGTGTTGTGCACAGGGATTAGAGTGGTGCTTCAGTCATGTCCTGTGGACTTGGTGGTGTGCTTAGGCATGTCGGTGATACAGGGCTCTAGGACGGATTTACACTGATTGCGATCCCTGGAGCCTCTGGATGGATCTCCCTCACAGTCGGCCATCTTGACCGTATGCCCCTCATTTGCCATTGTGGTTGCTGCAGAGATTTAGTATATTGACCCACGGTGTTGAGGTGAAGAAGTGGATTCAGGAGGGGTAGAACACATTGGTGATTAAGTGGTAGATGAGCACTTTTGCATTTTTCAAAAAGATTCCCCCTTCCGATTGCTCATTTTCTGGTGCTGTGAAGGTGACTGGCGAGATACTCAGATCCATCCTTATACACATACCACAGTTCAGGCTATCCTCTTGATAGGCGGGTGCAAATTCCTGGTGACACAATTATATTAAAAACAGATTGTACAAATGAAAACAACATTATCTGGGAGCAGAATGTGGGAGGTAAAAATGAGGGTAGGGAATAAAAAAGGATAGCCCCTTAACCCAAGGCAGTTTTGAGGAATATCCTTTTGAAGTTAATTCAATATCACATACTACACTGCTCCTACGTGACACCAAGTAGAATTCATACAATATATAGCACAGTGTCAGAAGCCTGTTGCAGATTTAACATAAACTATGCTGATTTTTTACATATGTTTTGAGAATTCCCAAAACTTAGCCTGCTGTTGGTGTAATGTTCTACAACTATGGGGTCCCATTGCGGAACTGTGTATCCTAAATACCCCCAAGACCTTTTTGCTTGGAGAGCTGTCACAACTCAGAAAAGATGGAAAAGTGTAAAGGTTCCTGGACCTGGCACTATTACTAGCTAATAGGCTAATAGCAGAGCAGTGGAAGGGCAAGGATATCCAAGCATTAGACAGGTAGAGAAGAGAACTAGTAAAATGGTCTGAAGCACAAGACCAAGTGCTAACAGATCTGGTAAGACGAGTAAGAAAGGCGTCCTCCATTATCATTTGTTCTTGACCCAAATGCTGAAAAAGGACACTCACCCCTAGGAACACATGATTACGTCTGGTTGGATTTTGTGTGCGACCTAGGAGTAGTTGCTGCCAAAAAGTAGAGAATCTGCTGCCGTCTAGGAGTACAGCAGTGCCCAATTGCGTCTAGCTGCCTTGCCTCTGATAGTGAGCTCACTACTATTCAGACATCTCTTCCCAGCCTGCATCCTTTTGCTGTGCCTTTTCCCCACTCACCTTCATTTAATTCCTACGTTGCCTCTCTCCCCCCTTTCATTCCAAACCTAATCATAGGATTTTCAGGTACTTGCAGAGTAACAATTAGGTTGGGAGAAATTTTTATTACGTCAGAGTAATTGGAGTAATGTCAGTCATTACACATTACTCCTATGATGTGAAATTATGTGATTAGAGAAGCTTGAGTAATTAAGAGTAATTTGGGGCAAAAATCCTAATGCAGGAGCACAGGAACAATGAACTAAGGGGAAAGTGAGTGGCTGCTGGCTACTGCCATTCATGTCCTGTAGCATTTAGTGCTATTTTATTAGTGCAAATTACATCCTCAGGTCCATTTTAGACTCGAGGGTCCATTTAGCACTAGGAAAACAGCCCTAAATGCTGGATTACGCATCACACACAATTACACATAATTACGAGTAATTTCACATTAATTAAAACTAAACATGCTAGCGTGAATTATGCCCTGTTCAGACTTATCTTTCAGTTGTAACATTGGCTGATGCTCACCTGCAGGGTGAGACCCAGAGCACTGTTTTTATCTTTTGTGTTTTTTAGTTGTTGTTTCTCATGCTCGCTTTTGTGTATTGTATAGGACACTCAACTTAGGCGGCATTTTTTATTCGAACCAGAGAATTCTGTAATGCTCATATGTTAATATTCAATCAATGTAATATACATTGGCTTCATGAAAATATAATAAAGGTATTGAAAAAAAGATTTGTTTAGTGCAGCTTCGAACTTGTCAATCTTTCCACACTTTACCGATTTTGAAGTTTGAAAAAAAAATAATAGACATTATAGCTATTTTTAAAAAAGTTGGTTTTAATAGGAAAATAATAAAATTGTCTGACTATGTTTTTTTTCTGGACAAGTCCTATCACAATAAAGTTGGGAAACATGACAAACTTTCTACAAAACTGAGATGTTGCCACCTTTGCTGAACTTCAAGGTCGAAGACATAAACTTTGCCTCCCCCCATCAACTGTGTGTCAGTGTCTGTGAACTCTAAAGCCTATACATCAAAGCAATTTCCACAATTTGCATTAAAAAGGATGTTGTCTTATTTTGGAGTCAGTTAGTCAAGAATGAAGAAGCCCTGATTGTTCATAATGAATAAGCCAACCAAAAACCTCGAAAACTAAATGTGAACAAAAAATGCAGCTGTAGTCAGTGCCCATTGGAATAACTTCTAAAATCATTTGTTGCCCAAGTATTCCCTGTGAAGTGGTTTCTTGCAGTAACAACGTTAAGAAGTAATATGTAGAATAATGTATATATATTAGAGGTGGGCAAAAACTCACGGAGTTTCACTCAGCAGAATTCCACAGTTACATAAAAACTCGGCAAGAGTCCGCAAGCAGGAGAAAATGGGTATATCGTGCGACCCAAGATGATTTTTAGCACAAGGAGCTTGTTCCACACTGAGAACTTAGCACAAACAGCATCACGTGGCATGTCCGAGGGTGCACCTGCTTCATTTGGTTTGCTGCCTCCTGAGTAGAGTTTCTACTCTACGGCAGATTTCCCAACGCGAATGGGAGTGACCGCCCTGGTGCCCTCTTAGCATCGAAAAATGGACCTAGGGGATGCATATCCTTGCTCGCCAACTTAGGGGGTCATTCTGACTTTGGCGGGCAGCCCGCCAAAGTCCTGCCGTCAGAATACCGCTGCGCGGTCAAAGGACCGCCGCGGTAATTCTGAGTTTCCCGCTGGGCTGGCGGGCGACCGCCAGAAGGCCGCCCGCCAGCCCAGCGGGAAACCCCCTTCCATGAGGATGCCGGCTCCGAATGGAGCCGGCGGAGTGGAAGGGGTGCGACGGGTGCAGTTGCACCCGTCGCGATTTTCAGTGTCTGCTTGGCAGACACTGAAAATCTTGGTGGGGCCCTGTTAGGGGGCCCCTGCAGTGCCCATGCCATTGGCATGGTGTAGGAAAGTACCATCTTGCCTGGCATGTTACCCCCATTTTTCACTGTATATATGTTGTTTTAGTTGTATGTGTCACTGGGACCCTGGTAACCCAGGGCCCCAGTGCTCATAAGTGTGCCTGAATGTGTTACCTGTGTAGTGACTAACTGTCTCACTGAGGCTCTGCTAACCAGAACCTCAGTGGTTATGCTCTCTCATTTCTTTCCAAATTGTCACTGACAGGCTAGTGACCATTTTTACCAATTTACATTGGCTTACTGGAACACCCTTATAATTCCCTAGTATATGGTACTGAGGTACCCAGGGTATTGGGGTTCCAGGAGATCCCTATGGGCTGCAGCATTTCTTTTGCCACCCATAGGGAGCTCTGACAATTCTTACACAGGCCTGCCACTGCAGCCTGAGTGAAATAATGTCCAAGTTATTTCACAGCCATTTTACACTGCACTTAAGTAACTTATAAGTCACCTATATGTCTAACCTTTACCTGGTAAAGGTTAGGTGCAAAGTTACTTAGTGTGAGGGCACCCTGGCACTAGCCAAGGTGCCCCCACATTGTTCAGAGCCAATTCCCTGAACTTTGTGAGTGCGGGGACACCATTACACGCGTGCACTACATATAGGTCACTACCTATATGTAGCTTCACAATGGTAACTCCGAATATGGCCATGTAACATGTCTATGATCATGGAATTGCCCCCTCTATGCCATCCTGGCATAATTGGCACAATCCCATGACCCCAGTGGTCTGTAGCACAGACCCTGGTACTGCCAAACTGCCCTTCCTGGGGTTTCACTGCAGCTGCTGCCAACCCCTCAGACAGGCAGCTGCCCTCCTGGGGTCCAGCCAGGCCTGGCCCAGGATGGCAGAACAAAGAACTTCCTCTGAGAGAGGGTGTGACACCCTCTCCCTTTGGAAAATGGTGTGAAGGCAGGGGAGGAGTAGCCTCCCCCAGTCTCTGGAAATGCTTTCTTGGGCACAGATGTGCCCAATTCTGCATAAGCCAGTCTACACCGGTTCAGGGACCCCTTAGCCCCTGCTCTGGCGCGAAACTGGACAAAGGAAAGGGGAGTGACCACTCCCCTGACCTGCACCTCCCCTGGGAGGTGTCCAGAGCTCCTCCAGTGTGCTCCAGACCTCTGCCATCTTGGAAACAGAGGTGCTGCTGGCACACTGGACTGCTCTGAGTGGCCAGTGCCACCAGGTGACGTCAGAGACTCCTGCTGATAGGCTCCTTCAGGTGTTAGTAGCCTATCCTCTCTCCTAGGTAGCCAAACCCTCTTTTCTGGCTATTTAGGGTCTCTGTCTCTGGGGAAACTTCAGATAACGAATGCAAGAGCTCATCCGAGTTCCTCTGCATCTCTCTCTTCACCTTCTGATAAGGAATCGACTGCTGACCGCGCTGGAAGCCTGCAAACCTGCAACATAGTAGCAAAGACAACTACTGCAACTCTGTAACGCTGATCCTGCCGCCTTCTCGACTGTTTTCCTGCTTGTGCATGCTGTGGGGGTAGTCTGCCTCCTCTCTGCACCAGAAGCTCCGAAGAAATCTCCCGTGGGTCGACGGAATCTTCCCCCTGCAACCGCAGGCACCAAAAAGCTGCATTACCGGTCCCTTGGGTCTCCTCTCAGCACGACGAGCGAGGTCCCTCGAATCCAGCGACTCTGTCCAAATGACCCCCACAGTCCAGTGACTCTTCAGCCCAAGTTTGGTGGAGGTAAGTCCTTGCCTCACCTCGCTGGGCTGCATTGCTGGGAACCGCGACTTTGCA
This sequence comes from Pleurodeles waltl, assembly GCF_031143425.1. Taxonomy (NCBI): domain Eukaryota; kingdom Metazoa; phylum Chordata; class Amphibia; order Caudata; family Salamandridae; genus Pleurodeles; species Pleurodeles waltl. The sequence continues at coordinate 156,146,392 of NC_090446.1, forward strand.
GCTACTCCGGCCCCTGTGCACTTCCGGCGGAAATCCTTTGTGCACATCCAAGCCTGGGTCCACGGCACTCTAACCTGCATTGCACGACTTTCTAAGTTGGTCTCCGGCGACGTGGGACTCCTTTGTGCAACTTCGTCGAGCACTGTTTCACGCATCCTCGTAGTGCCTGTTTCTGGCACTTCTCCGGGTGCTACCTGCTTCAGTGAGGGCTCTTTGTCTTGCTCGACGTCCCCTCTCTCTTCAGGTCCAATTTGCGACCTCCTGGTCCCTCCTGGGCCCCAGCAGCGTCCAAAAACGCCAAATGCACGATTTGCAGCTAGCAAGGCTTGTTGGCGTTCTTTCGGCGGGAAAACACTTCTGCACGACTCTCCACGGCGAGAGGGATCCGTCCACCAAAGGGGAAGTCTCTAGCCCTTTTCGTTCCTGCAGAAACCTCAGCTTCTTCTGTCCAGTAGAAGCTTCTTTGCACCCGCAGCTGGCATTTCCTGGGCATCTGCCCATCTCCGACTTGCTTGTGACTTTTGGACTTGGTCCCCTTGTTCCACAGGTACCCTAGATTGGAAATCCACAGTTGTTGCATTGCTGGTTTGTGTCTTTCCTGCATTATTCCTCTAACACGACTACTTTGTCCTTAGGGGAACTTTAGTGCACTTTGCACTCACTTTTCAGGGTCTTGGGGAGGGTTATTTTTCTAACTCTCACTATTTTCTAATAGTCCCAGCGACCCTCTACAAGGTCACATAGGTTTGGGGTCCATTCGTGGTTCGCATTCCACTTTTGGAGTATATGGTTTGTGTTGCCCCTATCCCTATGTTTCCCCATTGCATCCTATTGTAACTATACATTGTTTGCACTGTTTTCTAAGACTATACTGCATATTTTTGCTATTGTGTATATATATCTTGTGTATATTTCCTATCCTCTCACTGAGGGTACACTCTAAGATACTTTGGCATATTGTCATAAAAATAAAGTACCTTTATTTTTAGTATAACTGTGTATTGTGTTTTCTTATGATATTGTGCATATGACACTAAGTGGTACTGTAGTAGCTTCACACGTCTCCTAGCTCAGCCTAAGCTGCTCTGCTAAGCTACCATTATCTATCAGCCTAAGCTGCTAGACACCCTATACACTAATAAGGGATAACTGGGCCTGGTGCAAGGTGTAAGTACCCCTTGGTACTCACTACAAGCCAGTCCAGCCTCCTACATTGGTTGTGCAGTGGTGGGATAAGTGCTTGAGACTACTTACCACTCTTGTCATTGTACTTTTCATAAGAGAAAAATATACAAAACAAGGTCAGTGTATATACACATAGCCAAAAAGTTTTGCATTTTCTCTTTTCACTCTTTTCTAAGTGCTGAAAAGTACTTCTAAACTTTCAAAAAGTTCTTAAAAGTTTAAAAAGTTGTTTTCAGTCTTTCCAAAAAGTCTGAAAACTTTTTTTCTCTTTTTCTATCACTTTAACTCTCTCTAAAAAAATGTCTGGCACAGGCCGAAGTGTTGATCTGTCCAAACTTGCATATGACAGCCTTAGCTGGAAAAGAGCAAGGAGTCTCTGTATAGAGAGAGGTTTGAGTGTAGGGAAAAATCCTTCCTTGGAACTGTTACTTAACATGCTTAGAGAACAGGATAAGGCCATAGGTGCCCCATCTGTTGAAAAAGTACCTAATATTTCCCAATCTGATTCAGGGACTCCCCCAGGAAAAGATTCAGGAAAGAAACTTCCTAGCCTGCCCATTACTAGACAATCTAGCATAGATGGTAATGATGATGAGCCACACCATATAAATAGTGTTGTCTCACATCATAGCAAAAGCATTTATTCTCACCATACTGGTAGTAATGTTTCTGTAAACCAAGCTGTTAGGGTGGCTTCTGTAAGGGACAGGTCTCCTTCTGTTCATTCCCATCATAGCTCTGTTTCTAGGAATGTCCCTCCCACCAACCCTGATGACAGAATGTTAGAGAGGGAACTCAATAAGTTGAGGGTGGAACAAACCAGACTGAAGCTTAAAAAGCAACAGCTGGATTTGGATAGACAGTCTTTTGAATTAGAGAAGGAAAGACAGAAGTTGGGTTTAGATACCCATGGTGGCAGCAGCAGTATTCCCCATAGTCATCTTGCAAAAGAGCATGATTCCAGGAATCTGCACAAGATAGTTCCCCCTTATAAGGAGGGGGATGACATTAACAAGTGGTTTGCTGCACTTGAGAGGGCCTGTGTTGTACAGGATGTCCCTCAAAGGCAGTGGGCTGCTATCCTATGGCTATCATTTAGTGGAAAAGGTAGGGATAGGCTCCTTACTGTGAAAGAAAATGATGCTAATAATTTCCAAGTTCTTAAGAATGCACTCCTGGATGGTTATGGCTTAACCACTGAACAGTACAGGATAAAGTTCAGAGAGACCAAAAAGGAGTCTTCACAAGACTGGGTTGATTTCATTGACCATTCAGTGAAGGCCTTGGAGGGGTGGTTACATGGCAGTAAAGTTACTGATTATGACAGCCTGTATAACTTAATCCTGAGAGAGCATATTCTTAATAATTGTGTGTCTGATTTGTTGCACCAGTACTTGGTGGACTCTGATCTGACCTCTGCCCAAGAATTGGGAAAGAAGGCAGACAAATGGGTCAGAACAAGAGTGAACAGAAAAGTTCATACAGGGGGTGACAAAGATGGCAACAAAAAGAAGGATGGTAAGTCTTCTGACAAGGGTGGGGACAAATCTAAAAATGAGTCTTCATCAGGCCCACAAAAACACTCTGGTGGGGGCGGTGGGTCCAAATCCTCCTTTAATCAGAACAAGGAAAAGAAACCATGGTGCTATTTATGTAAAATAAAAGGCCATTGGACAACAGATCCCAGTTGTCCAAAGAAAGGCACCACTGCTCCTACCACTACAACCCCTACTGCTACACCTAGTGTCCCTACTAATAGCAGTGGTGGTGGGAGCAAACCTACTAATAGCCAATCCAAGGGAGTAGCTGGGCTCACTTTTGGTAACTTAGTTTGGGTTGGTCTGATTAGGGAGACCACAGAGGCTACTTTAGTCTCTGAAGGGGCTATTGATTGAGCCACTTTGGTTGCTTGCCCCCATAACTTGGAGAAGTACAAGCAACTAACCCTAATAAATGGTGTTGAGGTCCAGGCCTACAGGGACACAGGTGCCAGTGTCACAATGGTGATTGAGAAACTGGTGCACCCTGAACAACACATACTTGGACACCAGTACCAAGTAACCGATGCTCACAACATAACACAAAGCCACCCCATGGCTGTTGTAAATCTCAACTGGGGGGGGGGTAACTGGTCCAAAGAAAGTTGTGGTAGCTTCAGATTTACCTGTAGACTGTCTATTAGGGAATTATTTGGAGACATCAGCTTGGTCAGATGTGGAGTTGGAGGCCCGTGCAGCAATGCTGGGCATTCCAGGGCATATTTTTGCTTTGACAAGGGCTCAGGCCAAAAAGCAAAAAGGACAGGGAAGCTTGGATCCTGGAACCATGGACCAAGTGCTCCCTAAAGCTAGGGCTAGTAGAAGCAAACCACTTCCTACTATCCCTCCCTCTACAGTGGATTCAACTTCTGAGGAAGAAGAATTCCCTCCCTGTGCAGAACCTACACCAGAGGAGCTGGAAGCAGACACTGCTGAGCTTTTGGGTGAAGGGGGGCCTGCCAGAGAGGAGCTGAGTGTGGCACAGCAAACCTGTCCCACATTAGAGGGTCTCAGACAGCAAGCTGTCAAACAGGCTAATGGGGATGTCAGTGACTCTCACAGAGTTTACGTGGAGGACAACCTCTTGTACACTGAGCATAGGGATCCTAAACCTGGAGCTGCCAGGAGATTAGTGATTCCTCAGGAGTACAGAAAGTTCCTCCTAACACTGGCACATGACATTCCCTTAGCTGGGCACCTAGGACAAATGAAAACTTGGGACAGGCTTGTTCCCCTGTTTCATTGGCCTATGATGTCTGAGGACACAAAGGAATTTTGTAAGTCCTGTGAAACCTGTCAAGCCAGTGGCAAGACAGGTGGCACCCCAAAGGCACCCCTTATCCCACTGCCTGTGGTTGGGGTTCCCTTTGAAAGGGTAGGGGTTGACATAGTTGGCCCCCTTGACCCTCCTACTGCTTCAGGCAATAGGTTTATCTTGGTGGTAGTGGACCATGCCACAAGATATCCTGAAGCTATTCCTTTAAGGACCACTACAGCTCCTGCAGTGGCAAAGGCCCTCCTGGGAATATTTTCCAGGGTGGGCTTCCCAAAGGAAGTAGTATCAGACAGGGGAAGCAATTTCATGTCTGCATACTTAAAGGCCATGTGGAAGGAGTGTGGTGTAACGTACAAGTTCACAACACCCTATCATCCACAAACAAATGGACTGGTGGAGAGATTTAATAAAACTCTCAAAGGCATGATTATGGGTCTCCCTGAAAAACTCCGCAGGAGATGGGATATCCTTCTACCATGCCTCCTTTTTGCCTACAGGGAGGTACCCCAGAAAGGAGTGGGCTTCAGCCCCTTTGAACTTCTTTTTGGACACCCTGTTAGGGGTCCACTCACACTTGTAAAGGAGGGTTGGGAACAACCTTTAAAAGCTCCTAAGCAGGATATTGTGGATTATGTACTTGGCCTCAGATCAAGGATGGCTGAGTACATGAAAAAGGCCAGTAAAAACCTTCAGGCCAGCCAAGAGCTCCAGAAGCAATGGCACGATCAGAAGGCTGTTTTGGTTCAGTACCAACCAGTGCAGAAAGTGTGGGTCTTGGAGCCTGTGGCCCCAAGAGCACTCCAAGATAAATGGAGTGGTCCCCACACAATTGTTGAAAAGAAGGGAGAAGTCACCTATTTAGTTGACTTAGGCACTGCCAGGAGTCCCCTTAGGGTGCTCCATGTCAACCGCCTGAAACCCTACTATGACAGGGCTGATCTCACCCTGCTCATGGCAACTGATGAGGGACAGGAAGAAGACAGTGATCCTCTACCTGATCTCTTCTCTTCCACAGAACAAGATGCTCTTGTGGAAGGTGTAGTTTTGGCAGATTGTCTTACTGCTGAGCAGAAAGACCATTGCATAAATCTCCTAGGACAATTTTCAGAACTCTTCTCTACTGTGCCAGGCACCACTTCTTGGTGTGAGCACACTATAGATACTGGAGACAGTTTACCTGTCAAAAGTAAGATCTATAGGCAGCCTGACCATGTCAGGGACTGCATAAAGCATGAAGTTCAGAAAATGTTGGAACTAGGAGTGGTTGAGCACTCTGACAGTCCATGGGCTTCTCCTGTGGTACTGGTACCAAAACCCAATTCTAAAGATGGAAAGAAGGAAATGCGGTTTTGTGTAGACTACAGAGGTCTCAACTTGGTAACCAAAACTGATGCTCACCCTATACCCAGGGCAGATGAGCTTATAGATACACTGGCATCTGCCAAGTATCTAAGCACTTTTGATTTGACTGCAGGGTATTGGCAGATCAAATTATCAGAAGATGCTAAACCTAAGACTGCATTTTCTACCATTGGAGGACATTACCAGTTTACTGTAATGCCTTTTGGTTTGAAAAATGCACCTGCCACTTTTCAGAGGTTGGTGAACACAGTCCTGCAAGGGCTGGAAGCTTTCAGTGCAGCATATTTGGACGATATAGCTGTCTTTAGCTCCAACTGGGATGATCACCTGGTCCACCTATGGAAAGTTTTGGAGGCCCTGCAAAAGGCAGGCCTCACTATCAAGGCTTCAAAGTGCCAGATAGGGCAGGGTAAGGTGGTTTATCTGGGACACCTTGTTGGTGGGGAACAGATTGCACCACTTCAGGGGAAAATCCAAACAATTATTGATTGGGTTCCCCCTACCACTCAGACTCAGGTAAGAGCCTTCCTAGGCCTCACTGGGTATTACAGGAGGTTCATTAAGAACTATGGCTCCATTGCAGCCCCTCTTAATGACCTCACATCCAAGAAAATGCCTAAAAAGGTATTATGGACAGCAAACTGTCAGAAAGCTTTTGAGGAGCTGAAGCAGGCCATGTGCTCTGCACCTGTCCTGAAAAGCCCTTGTTACTCTAAAAAATTATATGTCCAAACTGATGCATCTGAATTAGGAGTAGGGGCAGTCCTATCACAACTTAATTCTGAGGGCCAGGATCAACCTGTTGCTTTTATTAGTAGAAGGTTGACCCCTAGAGAAAAGCGTTGGTCTGCCATTGAGAGGGAGGCCTTTGCTGTGGTCTGGGCTCTGAAGAAGTTGAGGCCATACCTGTTTGGCACTCACTTCATTGTTCAGACAGACCACAAACCTCTACTTTGGCTAAAACAAATGAAAGGTGAAAATCCTAAATTGTTGAGGTGGTCCATATCCCTACAGGGAATGGACTATACAGTAGAACATAGACCTGGGAGTAGCCACTCCAATGCAGATGGACTCTCCAGATATTTCCACTTAGACAATGAAGACTCATCAGGTCATGGCTAGTCTTATTGTCCTTCATTTGGGGGGGGGGTTGTGTAGGAAAGTACCATCTTGCCTGGCATGTTACCCCCATTTTTCACTGTATATATGTTGTTTTAGTTGTATGTGTCACTGGGACCCTGGTAACCCAGGGCCCCAGTGCTCATAAGTGTGCCTGAATGTGTTACCTGTGTAGTGACTAACTGTCTCACTGAGGCTCTGCTAACCAGAACCTCAGTGGTTATGCTCTCTCATTTCTTTCCAAATTGTCACTGACAGGCTAGTGACCATTTTTACCAATTTACATTGGCTTACTGGAACACCCTTATAATTCCCTAGTATATGGTACTGAGGTACCCAGGGTATTGGGGTTCCAGGAGATCCCTATGGGCTGCAGCATTTCTTTTGCCACCCATAGGGAGCTCTGACAATTCTTACACAGGCCTGCCACTGCAGCCTGAGTGAAATAACGTCCACGTTATTTCACAGCCATTTTACACTGCACTTAAGTAACTTATAAGTCACCTATATGTCTAACCTTTACCTGGTAAAGGTTAGGTGCAAAGTTACTTAGTGTGAGGGCACCCTGGCACTAGCCAAGGTGCCCCCACATTGTTCAGAGCCAATTCCCTGAACTTTGTGAGTGCGGGGACACCATTACACGCGTGCACTACATATAGGTCACTACCTATATGTAGCTTCACAATGGTAACTCCGAATATGGCCATGTAACATGTCTATGATCATGGAATTGCCCCCTCTATGCCATCCTGGCATAGTTGGCACAATCCCATGACCCCAGTGGTCTGTAGCACAGACCCTGGTACTGCCAAACTGCCCTTCCTGGGGTTTCACTGCAGCTGCTGCTGCTGCCAACCCCTCAGACAGGCAGCTGCCCTCCTGGGGTCCAGCCAGGCCTGGCCCAGGATGGCAGAACAAAGAACTTCCTCTGAGAGAGGGTGTGACACCCTCTCCCTTTGGAAAATGGTGTGAAGGCAGGGGAGGAGTAGCCTCCCCCAGTCTCTGGAAATGCTTTCTTGGGCACAGATGTGCCCAATTCTGCATAAGCCAGTCTACACCGGTTCAGGGACCTCTTAGCCCCTGCTCTGGTGCGAAACTGGACAAAGGAAAGGGGAGTGACCACTCCCCTGACCTGCACCTCCCCTGGGAGGTGTCCAGAGCTCCTCCAGTGTGCTCCAGACCTCTGCCATCTTGGAAACAGAGGTGCTGCTGGCACACTGGACTGCTCTGAGTGGCCAGTGCCACCAGGTGACGTCAGAGACTCCTGCTGATAGGCTCCTTCAGGTGTTAGTAGCCTATCCTCTCTTCTAGGTAGCCAAACCCTCTTTTCTGGCTATTTAGGGTCTCTGTCTCTGGGGAAACTTCAGATAACGAATGCAAGAGCTCATCCGAGTTCCTCTGCATCTCTCTCTTCACCTTCTGATAAGGAATCGACTGCTGACCGCGCTGGAAGCCTGCAAACCTGCAACATAGTAGCAAAGACGACTACTGCAACTCTGTAACGCTGATCCTGCCGCCTTCTCGACTGTTTTCCTGCTTGTGCATGCTGTGGGGGTAGTCTGCCTCCTCTCTGCACCAGAAGCTCCGAAGAAATCTCCCGTGGGTCGACGGAATCTTCCCCCTGCAACCGCAGGCACTAAAAAGCTGCATTACCGGTCCCTTGGGTCTCCTCTCAGCACGACGAGCGAGGTCCCTCGAATCCAGCGACTCTGTCCAAGTGACCCCCACAGTCCAGTGACTCTTCAGCCCAAGTTTGGTGGAGGTAAGTCCTTGCCTCACCTCGCTGGGCTGCATTGCTGGGAACTGCGACTTTGCAGCTACTCCGGCCCCTGTGCACTTCCGGCGGAAATCCTTTGTGCACATCCAAGCCTGGGTCCACGTCACTCTAACCTGCATTGCACGACTTTCTAAGTTGGTCTCCGGCGACGTGGGACTCCTTTGTGCAACTTCGGCGAGCACCGTTTCACGCATCCTCTTAGTGCCTGTTTATGGCACTTCTCCGGGTGCTACCTGCTTCAGTGAGGGCTCTTTGTCTTGCTCGATGTCCCCTCTCTCTTCAGGTCCAACTTGCGACCTCCTGGTCCCTCCTGGGCCCCAGCAGCGTCCAAAAACGCCAAACGCACGATTTGCAGCTAGCAAGGCTTGTTGGCGTTCTTTCGGCGGGAAAACACTTCTGCACGACTCTCCACGGCGAGAGGGATCCGTCCACCAAAGGGGAAGTCTCTAGCCCTTTTCGTTCCTGCAGAAACCTCAGCTTCTTCTGTCCAGTAGAAGCTTCTTTGCACCCGCAGCTGGCATTTCCTGGGCATCTGCCCATCTCCGACTTGCTTGTGACTTTTGAACTTGGTCCCCTTGTTCCACAGGTACCCTAGATTGGAAATCCACAGTTGTTGCATTGCTGGTTTGTGTCTTTCCTGCATTATTCCTCTAACACGACTAGTTTGTCCTTAGGGGAACTTTAGTGCACTTTGCACTCACTTTTCAGGGTCTTGGGGAGGGTTATTTTTCTAACTCTCACTATTTTCTAATAGTCCCAGCGACCCTCTACAAGGTCACATAGGTTTGGGGTCCATTCGTGGTTCGCATTCCACTTTTGGAGTATACTGTATGGTTTGTGTTGCCCCTATCCCTATGTTTCCCCATTGCATCCTATTGTAACTATACATTGTTTGCACTGTTTTCTAAGACTATACTGCATATTTTTGCTATTGTGTATATATATCTTGTGTATATTTCCTATCCTCTCACTGAGGGTACACTCTAAGATACTTTGGCATATTGTCATAAAAATAAAGTACCTTTATTTTTAGTATAACTGTGTATTGTGTTTTCTTATGATATTGTGCATATGACACTAAGTGGTACTGTAGTAGCTTCACACGTCTCCTAGCTCAGCCTAAGCTGCTCTGCTAAGCTACCATTATCTATCAGCCTAAGCTGCTAGACACCCTATACACTAATAAGGGATAACTGGGCCTGGTGCAAGGTGTAAGTACCCCTTGGTACTCACTACAAGCCAGTCCAGCCTCCTACACATGGGCACTGCAGGGGCCCTCAGGGGCCCCACGACACCCGTTACCACCAGCCAGGTTCTGGCGGTCAATGGAGGATTCCCTAGGGCAGCGGGAAACCGGCGGGACACCGCCGGTTTCCCATTTCTGACCGCGGCTGTACCGCCGCGGTCAGCATGCCCATGGATGCACCACCAGCCTGTTGGCGGTGCATCCGCGGTCCGCGGCCCTGGCGGTAGTCAACCGCCAGGGTCAGAATGACCGCCTTAGTGTGGGCAAAGTGCACTTAAGAAAAAACTGCCACGTGGCATTCTGCAAAATTTGGCTGGAACACAGCGTAACATAGAGTGGCCAAAACACCGCAAACTCCGCTGGTGGAGCGGAGTTTATCGCTCACCGCTAATATATATCTCCATGTGAGCAATCAATGGTATGATAAATCACAAAATATTTCAGCCGCATGCTGCATACAGTCTGAGGTCTGAGATGCCTTAAATACATTAAAGTACACCTAGTGGGTGCACAATATTGTATGAAATAGAAAAATTACATTGGGTTTTTAGATTTTGACAAAGACAGTAGACTTACTTTAGCTACTAAACATCAGAGAACCAGCCCATGTAGATAACTGAATGCAGAGTTGGGCTGGCCATTCTGGTATTTTCCAGGTGGGTTGGTGGTAAAAGAGCAGCTTTCAGGGCAGGGTGGTTTGCATTGACCCAATGACTTAATGCTCCATTCCAGTTGCTGGCTCCTGCAGAGTGATGGGTGACTGAACATTTTTACCAGGGCTGGTTTTGGTTTTCAGTCGGTACCTGGTTAAACACCAGAATTAAAATGTAGAGTATCACACTGTACCTCACCTATATTCACAGTAAGGATTGTCAAAGCTCTGGCGGAATGATTAGCGGAAAGGGTAAAAACATAGGTCCCATTTATTTAGGCAGAAAACTGACCTCATCCCCACTTTCAGACACCTCTGTAGAACTAACGATTAGGACTTGGTCAAACCATCATAGCTGGTCTTTCCATGACCCAACCTAATGGCTTAGGTGGGACAGGGCCAGCTACTGGCAAAGTCACAGTGTACACTGAGCCAGGATCTTAGGGGTTCCTCTATTTATGAGATCCTCCAGGAGTAGAAAAACCCCTTTCTCCCTTCCTGTCACGTGCTAGTGCAGCAACACATTGTCATCAGAAGTTCCTTTTGTGATACAGGTACTCAGTGACAGGTGCCTTAGCTCATGTTAACTGAATAACTAATGTATCACCACTTACTTTTAAGCTTACCTTGTCATGTTTTTTATTGCTTTTGGCCCTGGATAAAGGTGATATATAAATTGTTTAATAAAATCAAGTCAGCCACGTTTTTGAATTTGCCGAACACAGGATACTATTTAACATGGGTTAATTACACCGGCGAGGCCTTGTGCGAAGGGTTCTTAAGCCCCACCGCCCACTACATCTCACTTAAGGCACTGGGTCAGCACCACTGGATGGGAATATCTAGGTAAGAATTCATTGCCTCATACCGATGGTGGAGTTTAAGAGTCACATTCTTTCAACACTTCTGCAGCGTAGGCCCCATGTCCTGCAGGCCTACAGAGATCTGCTTCAGTGCCTTGCAGGGCATATGCCTTTAGAGCAGCGGCTTACATGTCGAGACATCCTACTGCCTGGACACCAGAAAAGGGAAATGCGGTCTGATTATTAGCAGCCAGATCAGAAAGAAGACAATTGCTGTGAGTGTGATATCATTGATTTAAGAATTTTAGCAAAATGGCCTTAAAATCGACGGCATGCATAAAGTGTGCCAAAAAACAAAATGAATGACTAGATGAATGATTGATTAAATGAAGAAATGAATGAAATAGTTTAGCATATTTTTGCACTTACAGGATTTGTCAAAATGAGCTTTGAGGTTTCTTTTCTGAAAGAGAGATGGTTGGATTGATTGCAGGTTTCCAAGGAGTTCTTCACCTGGGAGGGACCTTTGCCCTTTTGAGCTGGAGGGACTTGGGAAATGTATTTGTTGAGTGGGCCGGGGTGCCTCCTCGAAATGGTGCTATTTCCTGCTATCCCCCTGCTACCCTGCTCTGATGCGTTTTGTTGCCTGGAAGTTTGGTGTTTTAGTTGCTGATTAAAAGTGAGTTTGTGTGTTCATGCCAGGGGTTGATGGCAGTCCCCAGTACCTCCTAGAGCAGTGGTTCCCAACCTGTGGTGTGGGGACTCCTGGAGGTCCGTGAAGCCTCCTCAGTTGGTCCACGACTGCTGAGAAAATCAAATAATAGTAACAGAGTAGGTCCCCAGCTTCAGTAATGACTCAGTGGGGATCCCCGGATTCCAGTAATGATTCAGTGGGTGTCCCTGGGTTCCAGTAATGATAAAGTGTGGCCCACAGAAGTCAAAAGGTTGGGACCTACTGTCCTAGAGTGTCACCCGGGGCGTTCACAGGAGGATCTGCCAGAGTAGGCAGAGATAATAGTTGGGTGGACTCATCCAGTCTGGTCTTTGAAGGTATTTTTGAGTAGTGGGTCACTCCTAAGTGTTGGACCTAGCGCTTGATGCTGATTTATTGACCCATGATAGGTGTCAGGTGTTTCAGGATTGGTTTTAGTGAATTGTTTGGCATTGTGGAACAGTAGTTTGGTTTGCTACCACCTCAGCTCCTTGCAATCCACCGCTGGAGGACAGATAGGCAGATTTCTTGGAGAAGGGAAGCTGAGACTGGCTTTCAACGATTCTGGGCTGGGATGAGAGCAAGCTCCGCACCCACGCAAAGCTGTTTGCCATAAGGTTTGGATCCTTCCCGAGCTGTCGGTAACTCTATCTAGCAGGACTCAGACCAGCATAATCTCCCACCCGAGGACCTGCACTGAATGCGTCTGCTGATCCTATCTGGAGCTTAAAAGGTACATGGGAAGGCAAACAGGGGCTGTTTACCTTAAAACAGACGGATTACCACACACCCAGGGCTGGTACATGAAAAGCGTGTTAGGAAAGCTGTAAAAACTTTAAAGAAAGCTTTGTGCGGAAGGAACACATATTTATACTGAAAATTCTAGGGAGTATGTCTAACAAGCACTGACAAAGCCAAAAGGTTCGCCTTTTTATAGAGCATGCACGGATAGACACAAAACATACCGGGTGCACACTACAGACAGAGCAGAATACCTGAAGGCATTCATCCACGCACAGACCAAAATGTGCTGACAGGACCACACAGGCACCGATTCATTCAGCCCAATGGATAAACACGGTTATATAGGCAAGATAAATACCTGATCTCATTTAGAAAAGCAACACACAGAGGTGCACATAATTGTAAAGGCAACACACATATTGAGATAGGTAGCACATGTACAGACAAAGGTTGGGTGAATGAGTGGATAGATGAGTGAAGCTTCATATATGTCAAAAATGAATGGGAGGATGAAGGATAAATAAAAAATAAAAACATCAACCAACATGATGTTCATATAGTTGGCAAATTGACTTGCCTTTTGTTTAGCTGCTTCTAAGGAATGTAATGGATCTCCTTTGCTGATTTTTGTCACAGCTTTTCTTGTAACCTTGAGCAGACAAACAACCGCTAGTTTGAAAAACTAACGTTTTTTTAGGAAAAACTGACAGTAAAATTAAACGTGAGATTGTATCAATGGTGCTTTTTGCAATTATTACATTTTTCACACTGTTGGTTTCTAGTCTGCTATCACATTAAAATTATTTCTAATTTGTTTTTACCGCAAAATAAATACTAGTGACCTCCTTTGGTTTATCATTCAAGCATTTGCTGTTTTTGCTGTGTTGACTGTACAGAAAAAAGCTTGTTTTGCTAATGATTCAACATCTAAATGCCATTCCTTTCGTTTGAGCTCACCAAGCACAAATCACAAAACCTATAATTTTACATTCCATGCTGCCCTTTTTTTCTTCTTGCGTAAATAATAGACTTTCATGATCGACTATTAGATGCAAATGCAAAAACAAGGCAGAAACTTGGTTTAAGTGGTAGGCGAAATTCTTGTAATTTGCTTTTGCATAATAATGTGAAATTTTGGAAAAACTGTGTTACATTGCACACTATTATGTGAAATGCAAAATTGGCATTTGGGACTATATTTTAACACCAAATGCGCCCTCCGGTTAAATTTTGGACGGGTTGGTGCATTTTCAAGCGATTATACTGCATAAGAACACAAGTGTTATAACCAGTAGCTATCAGTTCTGACCATTAGCCTTGCTCCCATGCACTCATGCTAACTTTTTACACACAATGAACGTAATCACACGTTGGGGTGTAATAGAGTAATTTCTGGCGTTTTGTGTAACAAGCTTAAAACACAGATACCAAAATTAATTGAGATCCTTGTAATTGTAATAGTATTTATATAGCGCTTACTACCCCTGACGAGGCGTCAAAGCGCTTTTCGGCGAATAGCACGCTACTCAGGAACCCATCAAGAATTAGTGATGGATTAGTAACGGGAAATATGAGTACAGTTTTAGTATTATTATAGGTTAATTTGAGCTGTGGATATGAGAGTTTGTTAGTTAGATTGACTGGAGTAATGGAGGGGTGGAGGAGGAAAGAATCCAGAAGTGTTAATTGGGAGTATATGGTAATAGGATTTAGGCTTGGGATGAGTAAAGGGGGATGAAGGAGGGAAGAGTATGTGGAAGGGTTAGGGAGAGCATAGTAGCAGGGTGAGATAAGTGAGGGAGAACTTAGTAGGGTTGTTTGGGAGGTCATGGTAGTAAAGTGAGGTTTGGTGAGTTAGATGTGGAAGCGGAGGGAAGAGCTTAGGCAGAGTTATTTAGGAGATAAAAGTAGAAGAATGGATTTGGGATAAGTCAGAGTGGGAATGGAGGATAGTTTGATATAGATATGACATATGATGATGGGTAGATAAGTATGATATAAGATGAGAGCAGGGATTCATAGATATCTAGTATAACAACCCACCCAGGAGCCATGCAATGACCCACGAACATGCCAAGCACAGACCAACATACACGTATATATATATATATATATGCTGCTTTAAAGGAAATTGTGCCCTGGCCTACTCTATACAGGCAGTTTTAGCAAACACAAGATTATTGAAAGCAACTCGTGCACAGCATCACAAAATGGTCCTTGCAAGATGACAACAGGCGAGTCTATGCAAACAATTACAGAGACGTAGCTTGCATTGCAGCCAACAACCTAATGTCATTTGCCCCCTCTGACCAATTCTAGAATTTTGTATACACCACTGGCTCTCCAAATCTGCACTGAAAATGTGCATTTGACTAAAAAATACTAGGAGTGAGCGTAACTCGCATAATTTGCTATAGCATAATTACCTGAAATTACAGCAAAAGTGCACAAGATTATGCAGAAATGCACGAGGAGCGTAACCTGGTATTTCGTGCTATTTTCTTAGTGCAACATGCACTCTTGCATCCAAAATATACCCACGGATGTATTTTGCGCTAATAAAACAGAGCTAAATGCAACAGAACACGGGCAGCAGCAGCCACTCACGCTCTATTCTTGTGCTCTTGTTTGCCTCAATTACTTTAAATTACAAAGGTGTACGCACGTACTTTTTGGTAATTTGGTGTCACAAGAGTAACGCAAAAATACTGAAATTACTCTGATTACTCCACCATAATTAAAATTTCCCCCCAAAATACCAAGGTGAGATGCATAGCACAAGAGATGGCACTTTTGTTATTTCGAATTTCTAGAAAATGAGTATTGACACGTGAAGTGCCCCCGCACAATCAAAACTAAGCACACAGCCTGGCTTCAAGGCAGTGATGGGGAATGGTGCAAAACATGGGTCCTAGTCGAGGCAAGTAAACTAGGCCTCCTTACAGCTGGTTAGGTAGCAAATAGAGCAATAATCAGGGTTCAGGGAGCCCCTCAAGCCGCTGGGCCGAGGTGTCACTGCACCTGCTGCACCATAGATTACTAAATCCCTGCATCTCATTGCGCGCAGTGGGTAGCTGAGAGTAAGTAAGGTTTGGAGGATAAGAAAGATGGGGTCAGACGGTAAACAACAATGATCTGGGGCTGAAAGGGTGGCATTAGAGGAACCAGCGAATGAGTAAAGTGGGAAATCAGAGCACACTGTTGGAAGTCAGGTCCGTGCACAAAGATTCTCAGGGAGCTAAGAGAGTGAATTACCCCTCTCCACAATGTCTACGGCACAAGCTCTTATATACACCTCTACGTAGTGTATACCTAAGGACCCATAGCTGTTTGTAATTGTGTGCCCTTCTCGAGTGCTTCCGCCTAAATCGGTGCAAGGATTTTCAGTGCCTGGGGAAAATAGCATTTTGCCTTCTGGAGTGCTCACTGTACTGTGATATTCAGGCCATTTCAGTCCTTTTGTTGTAATTTGGCATCATCTTTTCCTGTGGTTCTGAGACTGCTACCTTGTATTGTTTATTGAAGCACCAGCCCCTGTAGATACCGCTTTCCTTGATCAGTACTGCTCCTTTCATAGAGGAAGGCGGTGGAGAAGGCTAAAGGGGCTGTGCTCGAATGGTAACCTGCGACTTGTAGTTTACACACTGTGACCCCCATTTATTAAAGTGTGTTCGAGCACTTGCATGACGCGACACAATTTAGGCTGCACACCCGGGCCTTTATAATGGTAATTGTAATGGAAATTGTAATTTTAATTGTGATTGCCTTTATGTAGCGCTCACTAGCCTGTCGAGGTGTTGAAGCACTTTTAGAGTAAATGGTAAATAGATGTGATCTTTTGTGTTGAGTTTGCGCGAACGCTTGCATTATGCAACACATCTTAGCGCTGCACACAAAGGCTTCTATTATGGCAAATAAATGGAAGCTTTTTTTTTATTGAGATGCACTGCAGGAGTATATAAATAAATGTGGGCCTGAGACAAAAAAAAAACCATCCAGCTCTATTACTACTGAGGTCTGTGTGTTTTTGCATTCTTCTTTTCCTCACCATAAACAGCCAAGCAAAACACCAGCTATAAAACACCACCAAATGCAAACGGTGTTAAAAGAACAATAAAAGTGGCAAAAGTCTATTTCCAACTCAAAATTTCATAATGAAAGCAACTTAATAAAATATAAAGGGGAAGTATTTTGGACACATATAGGCGCTCTGTTGGTATGGATTTCCAGATGCCTGGAGCAAAGCTTGTCAAGTTGTAATATTGTGACACATTCCAGATCTTATCTGAATATTTATTTATTTTTCGCTATTCTCGTTTTTCTCAGAGCTGATTACTGAGCATGCTTAAGTGATTAGAACAGGATTCTTGAAAAAAAGAGGCTGATTCCTGTTTGTTTACCCTCATTTTCTGTAGCCGCCCACTGTTTTGGCTGGGTCCTTGACGCACGATTAAAGTTTCCTGTACATAAAACATTAGGAATGCAGTCTAAATCTTCACAGGGAATATATTTCACCTCATTAGTAGGACAATTTTCAGAATCTAGGTAACTCGGGGACAAGTTGCCATTTTTGTAACAAGTATTCACCTGTTCTCCCTTGTACTTCCGTAACCAGATACTATTACAAGCTCCCTGAATGCCTACACGGTTCAGTTTACACTTACAAGTAACTTTACTACTTTTGACTATTCACAAAATCTGAGTGTAAAGTTAATCACAAGTGTAGTCCTGCATCACTCCACCCTCTGAAAAAGAGGGCAGAACCAATTTTTTTAGTGTAAGCATTGCTTAATTTGTGCTTGTTGTTTCCGGTGCTAAGCACCAGCACTTATTTTTGAGGGCCGGTGCTTATTCTTCTTCCTCAAGCATTTGCTGCGAGCAAAAGACACAATTAGGAAAGACGGAGGACGAGAAAAACGAAAAAATGTCACAAAGGGAGAAAGCAGAAAGCTGCAGGGGTGAGCTGAAGGGGCAGGGAGTGGCTTTAAATGTATTGAAGAGGCCCGAGGTGGCTTCAGGATTAATCTGCATCAATATTCCGTGTTCCCACATTTAATTGCAGCAGCCGCATATTTAAGAGGAGGGCTCTGGGCACCGGCACGTTTTTATTTACAAATTAAGCACTGAGCGTAAGTGACTATTGCCAGAACAAAAGGTTACTGAGTGCAGCACTACAGCTAGCCAACCACTGAACCTGTAACATCATCCCATAGAAAATAAAGGAGACCTGGCCATAAAATAAAAACCCATAGGAAATAATGTTAAATTAAATTACATTATTTATACATATTTGTATATATAATTTAATGTCTACAAATATATAAAACTAAAACATATTTATTGTTTAATACTAAAATATTTTAAATTTACAAATAACTGCAACATTAAATGTTAATAAAATATAATTTCATTATTTTTAATTAATTCCATTCAGCACGTTTATTTATTATCTGGGCATAATGTAAAACATTGCATAGTGAAATAAATGTACTTTAGGTGGCAAATTATTTTTTTAATTAAAATTTCAGAAAAATTACTTTAATAAATTTAAATTAATTAAAGATTTAATTAAAAATTATTAATAGTGTTGTGGTATGTATTCTTTTTATACCATTAATTTAGAATACTATTTAACACAAAAAGTATTTGTACTAATTTCATATTGTAGATTATCGGGAAAAGTAAAAAAGATTATTTAGCTAAAAAAAATAGTAAAAAGTTCGAACTTCAAACCTGAGCTCAAGTAATTTAATATTGTTTTAGGTCTCATGTACATATTGCGTGATTGTACGTCACTCAATAAACCTCTCCCTGGCCCTCACTAACCCCTCCATAATTCCCTCCCTTTTAGTCATAAGTGTTCCCCATTTTCCCGGCACTCTCTTCCTTCCTTCCCACATTTATTACTAAAACGTAGCCTAACATGTGCATAGACTCGGCAGTCAGGGTGCCGATCTCCCCACAGACAAAGATGGAAGAGGTGTAGGCAGAAACGCTACATATACGTTTGTGAATAGTATCTTTTAGTACATTGATAGTGCTAATGTAGTACTACTACAAAACGTACTCTAAATGCAGTTTGTAAATAGGCCTCATAATGTTATGGCTATAGACTGCTACTATCACAAATACAATGCACTGAATGGGCTTTGGGTCAGCCCCTGGCTTTTAGTTTGATGGCTATTCTTCTTGTTTTTGATCACCCCTGATGCCAAAATGTTTGTTTACTAACCTTTTGATTGGACGAGTTGTATCTTCGCACTGATGACATGAGGGAACTACTTTTATCATTTTTAAGTTGCGTTCCATGGGAGCATATGGGTTACCTCGCTCTCTCCATCAACTCATTCATGCCCACATCCCTACCCCCAGTACTATCTCTACAGTCTTAACCCTAAACTCGCTCATTGCTTCCCCATTCTCCCACACTGCGTATTTTTTTTTAACTCTGTTGCATAGGCAATGACAGTACACTGTACACTACTATCAGGCCCCATTTCTATGCCTGGTATAATATGCATTTTTTTTTACCATTTAAATATAACTATCAGCTACCTGGTAACAGTAAATAAAAGATTACAAAAACCTGCCAAAATTGCATTTTGGGCATCACGAGGTAAGCACTCACAAGTGTGTGTATATGCTGCAATCTTCTAATGCTTTTTCTTTATTAGAAAAACCTTCCAAGATGGCTGCTCTTGACAATCTAAGATGGCAGCCCATCCACGCATCTTAGTCAGTGTACGTTGTACTACACGAGTGACCATTCTAGATTGTTTTCATAATGCCATTGCATACAACCATTAACAATGACAGTAGCCAGAAATCACATTCTAAAGGTGAAACCCATTGGCTCTGAATTATTTTTTCCAGGGGCTAGTGAAACTCAGGAGTTCTCAGAAGGTAACAAAGCTCAACAGTCAAGTCTTACGCTCCAAGGGTGGGTTGGTCAGAATTATCTCTTAAAGTTAATGCTACAATGACACACAATATAGAGAATTATAGATAGGAAACAGTTCATTACAGGGATGTTTTTCACAGAGGGATTCTGAGTGACATCAAATAGACAAGGGCAACGTTTAAGCTATCGATGATGTCACTCACAACCCGAGTGAAAACATCCCTGTAAATCCCTTTTTACCCATCTTTAATTTTATATTAAATAAGGCTTCCAAAATCATCTGTTCCTGCTTTCAACTACCTTTTAGGGGCAGAGAATTAATTGGCGAGCAATACATTACATGACATTACGGGCCAGATGTAGCAAAGGGTTTTACCCATTCTGTGTCTATGGGAAAATTCGTTGGTACATATGGCCCTACATGAGCTCCTTTCTCTGTCTCAAATGTAAAAGCTAAAACAAAAATACTTGAGTCCCTGCCAAACAGCCCACCACTCTCTGGTCTTCCCTTCTCTCTTCTGCATCAGGTGTGCTCCCATCTTTCCAGTGGCGCTCTGACAGAGCCCAGACAGGTTGGTCTGGAATTCTTGTGTGATGTAGAAACAGTGAGTTACCAGGTCTTTTATCCACTGTTGTTAGGTCATAGCGATGACTCACTGGAATTAGCATCCAGTCGTTCACGCTAATGGCTCTTTATAAGAGCCATGCATAGCAAATAAAATGTCCTGTGTTTTGAGTTTCTATTTAAGTATTAACACTCATATTCGTAATTTAAGGATCAAATGCAAAGAAGCAATGTCCTACTTTTTCCTGACAGTAAATTATGGTTGTAAGGACATGATTTTTTTTGCATGATCACCACCAAGGTTTTGGACTTATGCTGCTGGTGTTTCAACTCTGACAATGCATTGAGGCATGCAAAACAGACTATATTTCCAGTGCTGTGACCCTTAAAAGGCTTGTATCCCATTGGCTTACCCACAATTGGCATAAGACAACTTACTTATAAGTCCCTAGTATATAGTATCAGGGATACCCAAGGCTTAGAATTTAAAGTGTCCCTCATGGACTGCCACACTTATTGTGCCACTACAAGTGTGACAAAGCAAAGCAAGACTTCCAGACTGCCATTGTTGGTTGGCAAGGCAGTTCTCAAACTGCTAACTCGAATTTGATATTTATAATAATGACAAAGTCCAGACCTTCCTTTTTAATATATATGTCACCCCCTAAGGCTGGCCTATTGAGCCCTAAAATATGGTGCTATATATTAAAAAGTGTACCATGTGTTATAAAGTTCTTACAGTAAAACCCCCCAAAGTAATTTTTACTGTAGAACGGCTAGTAGCCCCATTGGCGGATACAGGTTTACATACTGACAATTTAGCTGTGCTAATTTCTGAATGGGACGACTAAAGTTGGTACTTCATGGCATCAAAAGAGTAGTTACATTAAACTCGACTTGATGCCCAAGTCAAATTTAGGGCCTCATTACGAGGCTGGAATTCTTAAGACCGCCAGCCTCATGGAGGCAGTCAGGACTGCCTCTGCTTTGGCAACTCGACCGCCAGATAAGGATCCTGGCAGTCAAACCTCCAGGGTACTATCGTCTCCACTGGGATCGATGATCCCGACGAGTTGACGGCCAGGGCAGTGACCTCGTTCACTGTCAGCCTTTTTATGACTCTAAGGAAGGAAAATAAAAAGCCTGCTTTTGGGAGAGGCATTACCTCTTCCTTGCAGGAAGGTCAAACAAGGTGTGAGCCCAAAGGTGACATTCAAAGGGGAGGCTGCCTTTGAAGGGCAATTGGTGGACACACACAAGAGAGATTATTCTTTTGTTCTGGTAGACTGGTTGTGTCGACAACAGAGAGGGGGGAACAGTGGCCAAATCAGTTTTCCAAAGGGGGTGTAGCCCTCAGGTAGCTCTAGGGTGCTCTGGGTGGGCACTCCTAGCCAATCCTGATGCTGCTCTGAGCTGCGTCAGGATTGGCTGCAGGGCAGGCTGGGAGCCTGTGCCTGCCTGCAGCGACGGGAGAGGAGCGGCACGGGAGCAGAGCAGGTAAGTGATTTTTTGTTTTGCTTTATGAATTTGCCCCTGCGACTCCTGCACCCCTCTCCATGCCTCCCTCACCCCGGCGCCACCCTATTCCAACAAAGCCCTGCAAGCCGCTCCTGCCTATAGGGCAATCAGTCTGTGCCAGAAGGGCTGATCTAAGAAGCAGGGTGTGAGATGGGTTTTAGCTATTCCAGGTCCTGTTGTATGGCCTAGTGGGACCGTTTTTACTGCTGGTTTTCCCAGTGCCTGATTTGAGCCGGTGGTTTCCAGTGCGGGGTGGCTTCAGGATTACGCTGCCTCAGTATTCCTTGCTCGCACATTTAATTGCAGCAGCCGCGTCTTTCAGAGAAGAGCTTAGGGCACCAGCAGTGTTCAATTGAAATTAATTTAAAATGTGCTGGTGGTCAAAGCCCTCCTCTTAAACACGCGACTGCTGGAATTAAATGTGGGAACACAGAATACTGAGGTAATCCTGAAGCCATCTCAGGCCTCTTCAATCCATTTAAAGCCCCTCCTTGCCCCTTCAGGTCACTTCTGCAGCTTTCTGCTTTCTCCCATTTTTATGCTTTTTCGTTTTTCTCTTCCTCTGTCTTTCCCATATGTGTCTTTTGCTTGCAGCAAATGCTGGAGGCAGAAGAATAAGCGTCGGCCCTGAAAAATAAGTGCTGGTGCTCCACACCGGAACCAACAAGCCCAAATCCAGCACTGCACATTTTTATTTACAAATTAAGCACTGGATTTCCCTGATAATAAAACAAAAATGCATGTGGTCTCTGATATTTTGCAAAACACCTATGCAACATGTCTTTACAAGTTCAACACTGCTTCAATTTGGAAACATGTGCCAGTTTTTTAGCTATCTGGATTGCAAAGGGGGGCTACTATTATTTTTATGCCAGTCCTATTTTATGTTCCTGTCTGATCATGCTGAGGGAGCACCACCCTAAAAACCACATATGCACCCCTATATTTCTGGGTCAATTGGAGCGATTAAAAATGTGGAATGCTGTATCACTCATTCCTATCATCACACAGCTCTTTCACCACAGCCCCACACTCAGGAACAGTGACTGATTCATGATGGTGCTCCACAGTCACGTGTGAGCTCAAAAAGTAGGGGTGTGGGGCTCGTGCAGCGCCTCTTGCTCAGACATCTTTGAAATGCATGTTTATTAGCTTTACACAGATGCTTGTTCTCAGGGAGGGGGCACGCAGTGACACTTGGCCAGGATGTATAGTCTGTGGTGGAGTGGTGACGTGGGAGAGTTAGAACAGCAATGGATGAACTAAGTACAGTGTAGCTCAGTCCATGCTGGAAGGGACACCCAAGGTCATTGCGACTTGAGTGTTAAATCCGGCCCAAGAAACAATCAGTTTGTGTTAACATACAAACCTTTGATGCAGGGGTTAAGGTGGGCTAAAAAAAGTGGGGGGCGGTCTCTGCAAGGGCTGTAGCTTGTAATTAGGAATCCTTTCCAAGAGGTATATTTAAATAAGGACATGTTTTAAAGTATGTAAACTATAAATCCTGTACTTTCAAAGAGCATGTGACACGATCAGTATTTTAGCGCATCCAGACATGCCACAATAATGGCCATTCACCCCCTACCTTATCTCTTTCCTCTTCCGCATTCTCTTTTTCACTCCCTCTTATATGTGCTTTCTTGCATCCCCTTCACTTCACAGCCACCCAACATACCAGCTCGCCTATAAGCATATTCAATATTTTTGTAACTGTGTATCTCCTTTACACACTTTTGCGTAGAATCACAATCACAATTGGCACACGTCTATTGTTCTGTGCCCGCCGCAGAGGCCAAAAGACTGCACGAGCATGTGTTCTGAGGGCCTTTATAACCCGCTGACAGGCCCAGTGAGAAGACTTGCACTCCATTTACCCTCGATCCAGAGGTTGTGGCCCATTAGAAAAAAACACCCACAAGCCGAACTTACCCAGACACCTCTACACGGTTCAGTTCACAGTGCACACTTTGTAAGAGAAATACACTGCCTGGAAAAGAAATGACAGAAACACAACATTCCTGGAAAAAAGCAAATGCGACATTAAGAAAAACTTTTTAAATATAAACAGAAACTACATTGCTGAAATGGATTACCTTAACGGGTTTTACAGACAGTGTTCGGAAAGCGATCAGTGTTTTTATCTGCATAGCTAAGGACATGAATGCAGGGCTTGATAGGCACCTGGTTCAAAAGTCTGGATTTAACTGATGCCGGGTTTGAGACCTGGGAAGACCTGCCCCACTCAAAGACCCGCTTTGGCGTCATCTGAACTGTTTTTTATTTGTTTCGGTGACCCAATAAGTATATCCCTAGCTATCTATGAATGTGGCTTATATCGAGGTGATTCTCCTTGAAAGCAAAAGACGAATATATAAAATAACTGTACAATCTAGACACAGGGGCAAACGATACATTTGAGAGAACGGAGGAGAGATGCGATGTAGGAGGTTTGGGGGTGATAGCTTTTGCCCCAGATGGCTCCTTGATCAAATCCTTTAAAAACCTCATGTTCCCATGCCCTTATGATCTCTTTGTGTGTACTTGCTGGGCATATATAACCTCGAAAAGATCTAAATTTAATTTAGTGCATCAAACGTCACTAGCAGGGCTGAGGAAAGATGCTATTCTGGTTGGTGAGTTACTCCATCACACGAGATCAGCAGGCGCACATCAGAACCCATATGGGACAGTCCTGCAGAACCTTAAAGGGGCCATCTAGAGAACGAGGTCACAGCGCATCTCTAAACCCATGCAGACGTCACCAAACAGAGCAGCCTTCTAGAATGCCTAGTGTTGGTGAATGTTAAAGATGCAGGATTGGGCTAAGAGAACTGCTCTCTGTCTCTCCACTGGCTGGCCCTTTAAACTCATTTAATGCATGCTAACTGCTCTCCATCTTCCCCCTGGGCATGCGTGCAAGGGGCTGAATGTCAAACTTCGTGTCAGCATCTTTCAACAGCATTTGACAGAACTGGACAGGATCACAAACTTGGCTCACGTCAACCGTCTCAAACAGTAGACTAAGGTTTCAAACCGCACCCAGACCCCCTCCAAACACATGTTTGAAACCACTTTTAATGTATACTTTCAAGAGCTCTGGTACCCTGGCTCTGCGACCGCTCACGGCTGGCGGCTCCGCAAGTCTTTGCAAACTTTGCCAGTGATGTCACTACTCGCTCTTGGTTGCCTTTCCACTCTTCTTCAAGCATCTGTATTGGAAAACCCCATTTGCCTGATTTACAGTGTGTGCTAAGCCTCTGTGTCTACACGCAAGCGACTTAGTAAATTTTCTAAAAATTACTCCAATCTTTGTTAGCAGTAAACACTCGCTGGGATGTTGGTACTAAGTTTTGTGGGTAAGTCGAAACTAGAATGAGTAGTTATTAGTTCTGAAAGTTAAGCTAACTTAATGGTTCAGAAGTAAGGCCCTATGCTAGAATGATGAACCTGGGATTCTGTGGTAAATGGAAATAACCCTCTCCACCAGAAATGTAGTGCTCTTTGTCAAATTAATTTCCTAATTAATTGTTCCACAAGATCAAATTAGGCCTCCTCCACTTTTGCATGGTTACCAAAGCTGAAGTATGTTATGAACATTGTTATTATAAGAAACGGAGCTCTCAAAAGAAATGTTGACATTTTGGGAGGGGGCAATAAAAGGGAACATTTAGAAATGTGAGCTAGGTCACTTCAGTTCAACTCCTTCTTCTGTAGTTAGCATAAGAACTGTTGTTTATCAGATAGCTTGACAGTCAGTAATCATGATGCAAATGATTCCTATATGAATGATGCTAGTGTAATTTGTGTCATTTCTAACATATTGCATTGCGCTTTTATGTGAAATTCTGAGAAATTCTATCAAAATGAGTGAAAATTTCTGAAATAATGCAACTTAGAATAATTGAGGGTCAGTCGGGTAAAACTCCTATTGTGGAAGCACCAGAACAGCCAAATGTGCCTTTTGAGGGTAATCCATGCTCTTCTAGGGCCTAGCTCTGCACCTCTTATTTTCTTGGGCTGTGCCTCAAAGAGAACACCCAAAAGGGAGTGGTGTTTACAAGGAACGTGTTTTTAATCTCTCACTTGTGTGTGATTTGCAATTCCAATTGTTTGAGCAAAAAAGGAGTGCCCTAAAATTCTACTGCTAATTTGTTGTGCTGCGTTCCTGCTTCCTCTTGAAAGTGAGCAAAGCACACACTTGCTGTTGGTATAAAATATTTAGCAATGCATCTCCAAACTTCACAGCAATATCAGGTGGATGTAGGATTTTTCTTAGAATTTTACACAAACATTTTATAATGAACCATTACATGACAAATGTTCAATGGAAATGCAAAACTACTCGCAGCTGAGATCACCTTACATGAGGGTTAAATGTGATTGGTCATTCATCACGGAAAGAGGGTTATGCCACTTGTCCTTTTAACGTGTTGATTTGCTAATCCACATCCCTGATCTCGATAAAAAGCAATTGAAGTCACCTTCTTTACTTGATAACTCGTCTCAAAGCTGATTTTGATAGAAATACATTTCAGTGATCTGTACTAAAGGATTACCAATCGAATGCTGAACCCTCGTTTTTAATTTCACTGTGAAAAAAGCAGTATTTTCTATACATGACTAAGCCACACTTTGCTTTACAGCGTCCTGGTTTGAGTCAAGTATTGAGTAAATTATACACTGTACAATGCTAATTCTGCTTGTCCATAGAAACTTTGGCCACAGTCATATATATATATATATATATATCTCAAAACGTATCGTTGTGTCACACCTTTCTTCTCTACCTCATGCCTAAGTGATCCTAGGAGTTCACTAAGAAATGATTGACATGTGTAAAAATCCTATGAATGACACCCACTGCTCCATCAAGGCCACACTACCTCACATAAACCTGCACTTTACCAGCTATGCACAACTAAGGAGGTACCCGCTGTACCACAAGTTTTTTTTAAATACCTTCCTGCCAGTACATTGCGAACTACTGTAAGTATCAACTACCACAGTATTGTAAAGTTAAGCACCTATATGCAAGCATGAAGTTACTATATTAAACTCCACAGCTACGTATATTAACAATATACACATCTTCAAGCTGTGTAGATTTGGAGTTAAAAAATAGTATAACTATACTTACCTATAAATACCTACCTACATAATATTGTGGTAGCTGATTTGGCACCAATATTCTGACAGGACAGTGCTTGTCACTCGGTATTGTGACATACAACCCCCCCCACACCCCCCCCCCCCCCACCCCGCACATATGTCCTGGAAGTGCTGTGTTGGCACTATAGAGGTATGAGAGGTCTATAATTACATGGCTCATGTCTATATTTTCTGGCCACTCTGATTATAATTAAAACCTCTTTCAGGTGTCACTTGGTTCAAGCCATGAGGTTTCTTGAACAAAGCTTTTCGGATGCTCTTAGATTTATGCTTGCTGTGAAAGCTTTGCGCGCTCTGTTCTCGAGTCTGTCGTATCAAATCTAGAAGTTTTGCTCTTCACCACTTTCCTCGAGTTTTCATGTGATCTCTTACACCTTTCAAATGGTCTCAGGCATGAATTTCCTCTTTGGGCCCAATCAGACTTTGACTGTCTTGAGTTACTTTCTAAAGCTCTATTAAAAGTCTCGTAGGCCCATCTGTTTCCAGTGGGGTGCCCTGCGCCAGACTGATCCACTGCAGCGTCTCTGAAACCATTGCCAGGGGTCCGTGAGACACAAGGGACAGGTATTTTCAGCCTCTGATGTAAGACTTTGAAACATTATTCCCCAGGCTCATTAGACTTACTGAACTAAGCTGCTTAGCACATTCCTCAAAATCCTGGCTATTTCATTTGTCCACTTTGCTTTCCAGCTAAGATTGCTTATCTAGCAGTTTTGGGTTGCACTTAGGGTGTCTCTTCCTAAGTCTGCTACAAACAACCTGAATCCCTTCCCTAAGAGGGATTTTCAAGATTTTAGCATGGCCTTTGAGAGGGCCAGATTCAGGGCACGGAAAGCATGCATGGCCAAAAATAAGTTTAGTACGGATTGGGCTACAAAAAGGAGTTGGGTCGCTTTACAGCTGCACACGTCCATTGGCCAAATTAAAGGGACCATCGGGTGAATAATGATGAATGAAAGGCTTTTCAAATTCCCTCTAAACAGTATTCTTCCAGCCAATTTTGTGATTTATTATCTGATAAAATATGTATGGACAGTGCCTAATTTGTAAATGAAAAGGTGCCGGTGCCCAAAGCGCTCCTCTTAAACACGCGGCTGCTATTATTAAATGTGGGAAAACGGAATACTGAGGTAGCTTAATCCTAAAGCCATCTCGGGCCCCATCAATCAATTTACAGCCACTCCCTGCACCTTCAGCTCACTCTGGCAGCTTTCTACTTTCTCCCTTTGTGACGCTTTTTTGTTTTTGTCTTCCTCCCTCTTTTCCATATGTGTCTTTTGCTCACAGCAAATGCTTGAGGCAGAAGAGTAAGCCCCGGCCCTAAAAAATAAGTGCCGGTGCTCAGCACCGGAAACAACGAGCACAAATTAAGCACTGTGTATGGAGAATAATTGCAGATGTACGAAATCACTACACAAATATAAACAACAACACTGCACCGGATCCTGGTATTGGCAATTTCATTTATCAAGGCTAGGGCTGTCACTGGGCTGCCTCTTGATCGTCTCCTCTCTAGACTCCCTCCCATTTACTGTCCACCTCTTGGCTGTCAGTCGATGCACTGACACGAGATGTGAACTGAGAATGATGCACAACTCCTCGAAATAATGTTCTCCTCAGTGGTCGAATTCCGGTGTCACCATACCTTACACAGAAACCACTGAGTTAGAGTATCCATCGATCTCCCGGATATTGCCTTTCCAGTGTCAGATGTCATAACTTTGTGGAAGAGCCCTAAAAATAAGTGCTTTATGAATATCAGGGGTGCGTGTAATTGTAATTCTGCTGGCCAAATAGTACAATAGCAGTGAGCTGAAGTCTGTCTTAATCGAAAAAACTTTCATGCAGTAGTTGTCCCACAAATAAGTAAGGCCCAGATTTACTCAGTGGTGGCCGGCAGCCTGAGGAGGGAGGGGGGTGAGCGGGAAGCACACACACACTCATTCTTTCACACACACACACATGCACATCCATTAATGACACTCACAACATTCGAACATGCACGCACCAAACATTCATTTTAAAAGATCACACACACTTACCTTCAGCTCGGAGGTCCCAGGAAGATTGGGACTGCTGCCTTCCCTCTCTGGCTGACCTTAGGTCAGCCAAAATGGGAAGGCAGCAGTCCCAGCCTCCTCACAGAGTGAGATGGGGTCAGTGAGACTGCTGACCCCACCCCACTCTGTGACAAAGTGTCACTGATTGACACTCGCTCTGGGCGCTTCAGGGCTTAAACCTGAAGTGCCCAGGTCAGAGTCGATGGGTGACGCTTTCCTCGTCACTCATGGGAGGGCCTTGAGGCACCTTTGCTGAGCCGAGGAGATCACGCCCATAGGAGCTGTGACCTCATCAGCCCAGCAAAGTTCAGCTCAGGCAGCCAGGAGTCTGCGCAAATCGCTCGTGTCTGCTCCTGGCTGCCTGATCTGAACATGAGGAGTGTCTGTCAGACTGATCTTTGCTCATCCTGACAGACACTCTTCATGAGGGGCAAAATGTGGGGGTGCGTGGCCCCTCCACCCTAATGGAGGGGCTGCGCCTGGATTTACTAAAGTTTCACATAACACAATGCTGCAACAGAACTCGCTGTGCAAAAGAGAGAGAGCAGTGATGTGTCACATCTTCTAAGATATGGCACACTGGTGCTGCCTCCATACACTAGGGCACTGTGAGCAGTCTAGCGCCAACACAGGCACCCTTGCACCACTTTTCTTGGGTGCCTGTATTATGGGGAGTATTATTGTTGTGCAGGAAGCAACACCTTCCTGCAGGATAATATTCCAAAGAAGAAATTTCCTTTTTTAGTGTGTAATGTGGAACGCCTCATGCAGAGAAAGAGGAAGTAACAAGGGGAAATAAAAATATTTCTCATCATTGCGCCGGCCGACCACACACCCAGGTTCACAGACTTTAGTAAAGCTGAGTTTGTGTTAAAATCCATAGGCAGACGCATGGAACTGCCAATTCTCCATTCATGGACGGCCTCGCTGACGAAAGCTAAGGCACCGCTGGGCTACTCGCTGCCATGCATTACCACTTTTTTAAACAAGCCGTGCAAAACCATGCAAACCAGGCTTTGCATAGCTTAGTACATTAAACTTACATTTAGAGTTGGGGCTGTGCCCAAAAAGAAATGCAACTCATGCCCAAAATGTTAGCGAATGACTCTAGATTTGCGGGTTTTTCTCTGTCAAGACCTTCTCTTCGATGGATTTTAAAATCACAATTTTTAAGAACTTTGTCATCTTCTGTAAGCTACAACGCTGGCTGCAAAGATCTAAAAACCAGTTCAGAATGTGTCAAAGCTGAATTCACAAATCCTACAGATGCCTGGACTGACAGACTAGGAAAAGGAAGACCCATAGCTCAAACCTCTGTGTCAAAGAACTATGCAAAGAAGGGAAGAGAAGCAAGGCGACTCTAGCCATATAGTTCACGAGGCCGGGCATGCCTGGGGACTAGATCTCAGCAGAAGTCGGCACGTGTAAGAGTAAGGGAATAAAGGAGAGTCCTATTTTCTCCGTGCCTGGTATCGTCTGGTATTTTGCCATTGCAACCTCAGTGGCATCCCTTCTCCTCTGGCATAAAGAGGAGACAGTGATGAAGAGGCTGTATGACAATTAGACGTCTTTTCACCTTAGCAACTCCTGAGGCACTGAAAAACTAGACACTGAGCACATTAGAACTCCTAGACTTGCACTTCAATTTTGGAAATGTTGACACAAAGTATGATTAGATCTGTCCTACAGCTGTGAGATGTTGGCTTGTTCTCTGGCTCCTCCAGCCAAGTTATTGGATCCAAAGGGAGGCGACGTCACAAGCATAAGAGACAGGTTTGAGGTTGTTCAGACTGCGCATGCCACTTTCCAAAGCAAGGTTTCAATCTCACATATGCATTTAGTTCCACATGAAGGCAAATTTGCAATCAAGGGCAGTCAATCTCTCCTCTTAGTCACTGTCTGTTTCTTGGTGTCAGTTCCTTTGCAGTGATGGTGGTCGCTGAGAAACTTCAACCTAGACATTTTCCAACCCTGAAACTGATGGTTTATGTTAAAAGATACCTTTCCCAAACTGTGCTTGATGGACAGCCCCCGAAAGATTAATGTAAACAAAACTGAAATGCAAAATTGTGAGGGTATCTGGGATATGGAAATGGCAGGATTCCTGGACGGATTCTCTGTTGCCAGAAATTAGCAACTTTTTGTGTTTGTGTACAAGACACCAAGGGCCATATTTATACTTTGTGACGCAAAACTGCGCTAACGCAGTTTTGCGCCAAAAAAATTAGCGCCGGCTAACGCCATTCTGAAGCGCCAATCGGGCACCGTATTTATTGAATGACGTTAGCCAGCGTTAGTCGACCGGCGCTGCCTGGTGTGCGTGAAAAAAAAACACGTACACCAGGCAGCGCCGGCGTAGGGAAAAATGGCGTTTGGGCGTCCCAAAATGGGGCAAGTCAGGCTGAGGCAAAAAAATCGTCTTAACCCGATTTGCGCCATTTTTTTGGGGGGCCCAGACGCCATTAACATGACTCCTGTCTTAGCAAAGACAGGAGTCATGCCCCCTTGCCCAATGGCCATGCCCAGGGGACTTCTGTCCCCTGGGCATGGTCATTGGGCATAGTGACATGTAGGGGGGCACAAATCAGGCCCCCCTATGCCACAATTTTTTTTTTTTTAAACTTACCACAACTTACCTTTTCTTCCCTGGGATGGGTCCCTCCAGCCTTGGGTGTCCTCCTGGGGTGGGCAAGGGTGGCAGGGGGTGTCCCTGGGGGCTTGGGAGGGCACCTCTGGGCTCATTCTGAGCCCACAGGTCCCTTAACGCCTGCCCTGACCCAGGCGCAAAATCCAGCGCAAATGCGGGTTTTTTAGTCCTGCCCACTCCCGGGCGTCATTTTTGCCCGGGAGTATAAATCCGACGCAATAGCATCGGAGTCGTTTTTTAAGACGGGAACGCCTACCTTGCATATCATTAACGCAAGGAAGGTGTTCACGGAAAAAAATGACGCTAACTCCATGAACTTTGGCGCTAGACGCGTCTAACGGCAAAGTATAAATATGGAGTTAGTTTTGCGTCGAATTTGCGTCGAAAAAAACGACGCAAATTCGGCGCAAACGGAGTATAAATATGCCCCCAAGATTTCCTGACTTGTGGTGATCTGATGTGTGCCTGAACTTAAAACAAGGGCAAAGCTCTGATCCCAGTTGCACACCCCTATAAGCCCCAAAAGGTCCCTGTCTTTAAAATATTGACTGTACACCCTATGTGTATGTGGTAACACTGGCATCTCTAGAGGAGGACCAGACACGACCTGTGCCCCATTTATTTATCCTGGCCCCCATCACCTCTAGGTCCGACCACCACAGCTGTATATATATGTGTGTGTGAGTGTGTGTATGTGTGTGTGTAACCTTTGTAGGAGGTCTCAGCGGTTTTATCTGTGGACCAATCGGTGCCTCCCTTAAAATTCACTTCTCAAGATGCCACTGTATGGTTATATAATAAAAATGCATTTGTGTTTCGATATGTAAAGATAGGTTGGAGTTTGTACCAAGACATGGGCATGGGATTGGTATCCCATAAGTGTCCACTACGGACCGTGCCAGATTAGGATATCTTCATGAGATGCATTTAGAAGCAAAACATTTAAATACAGAACATTTACCGAGCCAATGTTTATGCAAAATCTGGCACGTATGTCAACTGTGACAGTTATGATGCGTGTAAAGGAAGGTGTCACTACGGAATAGTTCATTGTCTCCCTCCTGAAGGGAGGTGCCAGGTGGCCACTATAACTGTGGCTCTAGGGTGCTCAGTATGATTTAGAGCTAGGGGTTTAATCAGGCTGGTCAGGGTGACTCTGGTTTCCCAGTCCAGCACTATAACATTGAGTAGTAAAACTTATAGTTGGACCCTGGGTGGACACCTGGGAGCTGGGAAGACGTAAAGACAAATGCTAAGATTTACTAAGGTTAATCTTCCACACCCACCAGTTCTAAGGCCTTGTTGTGGCACTTTGCTGTAGGTATGTTGAGCTGTTTAATTAAAGGCTGATCCTTAGCAGGGGGGTTACACTGATATTCATAAAGGGACATGCATGGGACTGTTTAAGGTCTCACTAGCACAGGTTCACAGGGATGGTCCATGAAGTCCACCTACCAAGCCCAGCATTGTGGTGTGTGCTGCATGTGTTGAGAAGAGGTAACCAGGGATCCCTGCTCTGGCATTGACACTAAGCACTTTTCCCTATTTACCTGCCATACCTTGTAATGTTCACCTTCTTCCATACAGCTTGTGCACAATTGAGATCTGCGTGCCCACACCATGACAGGGTCAGCTTCAAGTACACTGAGCCAGAAGGACTGTGCTAGAATAAGCATTGACACACTGCAACCAGAACTTAATTAGAAAAGCATTAAGCACAGCGGTCCAAGGTTCTCATTAGGGGCTCACTAGATGCCGAAGTCTGCCTAGTCTTGCTTCCAACTAATGCATCTCTCTGCCACCTTCCTACGCTTCCTGTCTCTCATCTCATTCATGGAGGTTATTGCTTTCATCCCTGCATTCTCCCTTTTTCAGTGTTTTCTTGCCTTTCTCTCCTTCCTTCTGTCTCTCCTCTCTGCTTGTCTCTCTCCTACATTGGGTCAAAGTCTATACATTAGGCAGGCTTGCTGCAAACCAGACGAGCTGTCAGCAATACACCATATAAGTGCTAAATACAATGTAACACAATTCTGGCAATTAAGTCACTTAAGTGATATAAAAATGGGGCGTGGTGTGTAATGATTGTATATGTTAAAGACCATGTTGGGCTCAGGGTAAAGATAAGTATTGAAGTAATACATTATTTAGGTACTGTAAATATAGTAAGATCTTGAATTCCACGAGTGAAGATTGCAACTAGTGGTGGGAGAAGTTAAAGGCATTTTAGTGGACACACAGATGGAAATATGGAAATGGAACTCCATAACACCAGACCCGCCTACCTCAATAGTCGCCTATCCTTCCACCAACCAATGAGAGAGCTCCACTCATCCACCCTCACTCAGGCACATGTCCCCCGCATCTGCCCCGAACCTACCGGTGGATGCTCCTTCTCCAACCTCGCTGCCACGACCTGGAACAGCCTCCCCCTTCGCATCGCCCCCTCCCTCACTGTCTGAAAAAACTCAAGCCCTGGCTCTTCGACCACCACAGCCAGCAAGACGACACACGCAACTCCACTACAGCACCT
The DNA here is from genome assembly GCF_031143425.1 of Pleurodeles waltl. Classification (NCBI taxonomy): domain Eukaryota; kingdom Metazoa; phylum Chordata; class Amphibia; order Caudata; family Salamandridae; genus Pleurodeles; species Pleurodeles waltl. The sequence goes on from NC_090446.1 coordinate 156,180,196, forward strand.
GGAGACCCTTCGGGTGACAAGTTCACGCTATAGAAAAACCTTCTGATTGATTGATTGTCATCAGTGGGTAACAAAGGTGGAGTTGGGGAATAAAGGAGGCATAAACTGTCATTGTGTAAAAAAGGTAAAATTAAGTAAAACAAGCTGAGCGACATTATACAGATTATGGGAGGCGTGAGGAAATAAGGCAACTGCTTGCCATTATGTGTATTATTTTAAGCCATGGAAATTAATTATTGAAATTATCTTGTTAGATCTGAACTATCGTGGATGTGAAACAGTATCTAGTTTGGAATTGTGTGACATTTGAGAAGGAGAGACCTAGTGCTGCTGCAGCAATGTTGGTAACTCTAGACCGCCTCATTACCTACAGCCTTTGACATGCCAGTAGAACTGGTTAGACTATTTGTAGTACTGCAGGCACAATAGGAATTTACCCACTGAAGCCCCTTTCTATACTCTTAAATATGCATCTGCAAACCCTAGAGGCCTAGCTTCCATTTTGAATCCTGACTAAAATATTTTAAAGAATGTTATTGCAGTGAAAAAAGTATAACAGAAAAATGCTTTCTGAATATAATGGATTTGTGAGATACATCATTTAACAGATGTGGAGTAGTAAAGTAATCAGTCCCTCGTACATTTCAATACAAGATTCCGTTAGGGTGGAATGAGCTACCAATCTGCCAATAGCGTGTCATGAGAGAGAAACAAACAGCAGTGTGAACCAATGCTCATTCTGTGCATGTTTAAAAGAATCAGTACCAAGAGGTCTAACAGAAAGCTGCATTGTCAAGTCAGGCCAACAAATGCACTTTTGCAGTGAGTGAGCACTGCCACTAGGTGTCAGGTTAACGATTTTGCCTAGTCTTATGCTGGCACTGGGTGTTAATTCAGTCTTGCGTCCTCACCTCGCCCTACTGAGGTGCCAGCCAAGCATCCCAGCATCAGTGAAATGACCTGTGCGTTTGTCAGACTTCACACAACTCACCCCCACTAACATACATTTCCCTGCATCTTCTACCTTTTCTCAGTTTAATATTTTGATTTAAAAAGCGTGAAAGTTACATAATTCCTTTTCATGCTCTCTGAAATGTATGAGTTTACTTATAAAAGTAATGTCACCAATACTGTCAAAAACACGTCAAAACTAACACCCTAGTTAAAGTTTACGGGCAATTACAGATCAGGTCTCGATTCTGGGCTAAACATACAGAAAGTGTACCGCAGGTAAAGCAGGAATTACAATCATGGCTTTACAGCCTCCAAAAACAAGAGTTAATTTAAATGAATAAGATCTACTCTAACAAGCGTTGACAAAGCATATAGGTCTGGCTTGCATTTCGAGCACGAATAATACAATTTACAAACATGCTGCACGGAAAAAAAGAACACACCAAAATTATTTATTTCTGTATAGAATGCTTCTATGAACTAAATGATTTTATGTGTGAAAATTCAGGGTACTTTTTAGATGTAAAATAGTCTGCCATACTTTGCAAAGTAAGCACTCCATAGGAAGCAGAATGAAACAGAAATAGCCAATAACCCGAGGTGTGAGAGATAAATACTCTGCTGGCTGAAACCAATGCCCTCGCTATGTACATTTTAAAGATATTGTACCAAAAGGAATGCAGAGCGGTGCTATCAAGCCTGATCTAAAAACCTTGTGAGTCTAAAACTGTACTAGCCAATTTAATTAAGAAAGGATTACAAGTGAGCCAATTACGGAGTCTGAAATATTATGGGTTTGGAGTCAGGACAAAAAAAAGCAAAATGAAACAATATATAATCCTTTTGAACTTGCCTAACCAGTGAAAGCATTGCTAAAAGGACCCTAATATATGGTTATTAATAACTGTCTGAAGTATTCCATGGTATGGATTTTCAGATGTGACAGCAGTAATGCTTAAGTTATATGACAATAAAATACTGGGTGGTGGAAATAAATGAGCCTAGGCATTGGCCCTCTGCTCACTGAGCTACAGGTTTAAAGCTGCACTTCAATGATGAGGCCCAAGTGGACTGAAACCTGCTCGGGGTCACGTGCTCCTGTGTTAAAGGGATCTGACATGCCAGTTTGGGGTGCATTTCAGTCTGGAGTAGCACAGTGGACTGGAAAGTGGTCAAACAATTACCAGCGGCAGAGATTAATATGGGCATTCAGCCCATAATTTATAGTTTATGTAAAGGAGAAAGACAAGTTGCAAATGTCTTGTGCTGCTCAGATAGTACATATTGCCTCTATGCACAGAATGCATCCAATCCTGTTGCTTCATGTACATCCATCTTTCATAAGCACTGACTGCTTTTGTATATGTATAAGGAATTAGTTAATCATTACAATAAAGGTTTACTTACATCGACCCGTCTCATAGGCCACAGTCTGCCAGACCTACCCGACTCTGGCCCTCATTACTATCGGCCTCTTAATTCCATGTGACAAACAACAATGGTTACCAGTCCATTGGATTTATGAACCATAAATATGATTATTTTCACCTGGAGACGCTGGGGAAAAAATAAGGAATCACAGAGGAGAGAGAATTCGACACAAAATTACCAATTCTATTGATTAAGGTCACCCTCAGGGTCTCAGTTTAAATAGCCCCTAAGGAAAAAAAATGTTGGGGGGATTCCGGACTGGACTTGACGTATTCATTTTGTTAGTATGTTGTTTGGTAAGGAGTCCTGTTGCCTCACCCAGGGTGCAATACCGTATATATAGTGTTAGATGTCCACAACCGTGGTGGTGACACTGTGCTTGATGTGCTTATGACCTGTTGCATCCTACTTAATCAATAAAAATGTGTTTATCAAAAAAGAATCCCCCATAACAATACCCACTCAGAACCGGTGGTACCCCTTCTGAGATCGGTAACTCTGGAGGATGGAGTTACTGGGAATTTTGGGCCTGATTACAACTTTGGAGGAGGTGTTAATCCGTCCCAAATGTGACGGATTTACCACCAGCCGTATTACGAGTTCCATAGGATATAATGGACTCGTAATATGGCTGGTGGTATATCCGTCACATTTGGGACGGATTAACACCTTCCTCCAAAGTTGTAATCAGGCCCATAATCAGGCTACTCGGAATCAACACCTTTATATTTGGTTATAAGTATACATACCGCCCACACTCTCACGTCAGTGTGGTGCCATTGCGCTGTTGACTATTTGAAAGGGACTTTCCATACAATTCTTACCGCACAGTGGAGTCTGCCTCATTGCATTGTAGCATTTGTATAGCGACTCTCCGGGAGAGGTCCCGAATGCTTTGGGCGTATGAGTAAAAGGGTACTTCATTCATTGGCTTGGTTGGTATTGTGGGGCTTTATCATTTGCGAGAATTCACCCAAAAATAACACAAAATGAAATGAAATGCCAGTCCAGACTTTGGCCCTATCTGGTCCTATTAGGGGCATTGCCGAATTACATTTTTGTCCTGAAACACATTTTGCGCTAAATAAGAGTGCAACGTCCCCGTAATGCAACCAACAAAGCTTGCGTTCTGTTCGTTGTGTTGTTCCTGTGCTCACAATATGAGTGTTTTTACCCACATTAGAGCTCAATTAGGGGATGTAATGGCATAATTTCAAGCATTTTGCATAACAAGATTAATGTGAAATGATGGAAATTACAAAAGATTAGGCCGACATATCAAAATTTCAACCGGGTCTATTTATGACGTAACCTGTATGGTAAGTTATTGGGGGTCATGGTACTGGTGATAAGGGGGGCTCTGGTCAGGTTGCACGGATTAACAGCTGTGCTTATTCATGAAGGGAGGCGAAAGTCTCGTATGCTTCAGGCTTTGTGTTGATCTTTAGGACTATAGGTTGTATCTTTGATAGTAGGAAGCTGGGTACTAGAGATTTATGACAAAGTATTGTTTGGGGTCATGTTAGATGGTTGGGTGGCAATGTCGTGCCCATGTGAGTATATGATTTGGTGTTGGAGAGGTGAGGCATGATGGCTAGTCTAGACTCAGAAGTGCAATTTTCCCAACTGTCAATACATAACCGTTTTTCTGCTTCAAGACGTTGACTTTTCTAAGTAGTGAAAATAAGAGGAGCAAATTATGCTATTGGTTACAGAGGGAAAGAAGGCTTTGACAACACACCATTAAATATGTTCCTATTCTTTGTTACATTCTTAAAAGGCTTCAGAGAACTCATTACCCACTTATACCCTGAACCTTACAGCCGTTTATTGCTTTAGTGGGACACACTACATTACCCGGAAAGAACAATGAGGACTTTTGTTTGTTTGTGGACCTATAAGGGAGTCATTATTGTGGATTTAAACTGGTTGTTCTGCGTTGATCAAGATAGCCCATTCAGTTGTGTCGAGCTTTTGTGACTTATTTTACTATGCCTGAAATGACGTTTGCCTTATATTTTGAGATCTGTATATAAACTTTGAAATAATTTATTTATGGACGTTGTATGGTAACAATTAGTTATTGCATTTTTTCTTCGTGCCTACATGTTCAGGGAAATAGATATGTGCCACAAAGTAATACCTTATGCCACAATGCCAACTTTTAGGCAGGGCCACTGCAATTATACAGCAGGCGATGGCTAAATGTTTGTCAAGAAAAGGCAAATTATGTAGCATAATGTGGCACATTTTGTTATAGTATTACTTTGTTATTTTTTCATTTTTACACTGGTTAATACTGCCTGGACATAGGTTGCACCTCATTAGTACCAATTAACACACAAATATCATTAAGCAACAGAAAGGTGGCCAGTCAACCTTTGCAAAGGGTGTTCCACTGCCCGGCATGTGTTGCTGCATTTTTAGCAACGTTTGAGCCGTTTGAGCTAGAATTGTTTTTTGTAAAATCTGCATGTTATGCAGCAGATGATGGATTGTGTGAAAAATGTTGCAAATCCATAACTATGCGAAAAATGTTGCAGCAGTACAATTGCATAATTCCATTGGCCCTGCCATTAGGTATTTTAGGTTTAATGGGCCTTATTGGGATCTTCTGCTCAGTTAGCTACTATAAATGTTTTTAATATAGATTTTTATTTTTATTATTAATTTAATGCGTCCTTTGCAAATAAATATTATAATTAACACAACAATACAATCATTTAATATCATCCGCATTTTCTATTTCTTTTCGAAGAAAATACTGCATTGACTATTAGACAGTGAAAGGTCATCTTTGATCTGCCTCATACACAACTAAATTGCTTCACTTTCATATTTTACAAGTTGCACAATGAGGCAACCGAAGGCATGACAGCACACCAGTCTGCCCTCTGTTGAGGGGGCCATTTTTTCACTTTTAACTTCTGTGGAGAACATCTTCACCTAGGAGCTACCCTTCAGCGATGTTATCGTCATGCTTAAAGAGAGCTGCTTTTCCTGTAAACTACTTTGATAGTTTAGAAAATTCAATGGGCTGGTCTTAACTTGGAGCAACTTCTCTTGATAGCTGATCTCAGGTTAATTTAGTCCAGGGACTGATTAAATGTTGTTAGCTATGAGCAAACCATGGCTCTTCACATTCTTGAAACCCAATGTGACCTCCAGGCTCTTACTGATAGTAGGCCACATGTCTTTATTTTCTAATAAGGATCTCTGAAGGACTTGTTTTACTGAGAACAGGGGGTGAGGCCCCAACATCAAGTTTTGTGATGTGGACATCTCCTCGAGACCATGGTCACCCTGTGAAACGGATTGCTCTATAATCAATGCAGCCTTAACGATTAGAGGCCCTTCAATATTAAAGTTCTGTGATTTCTTATTAAAGTTATAAAGTTATAAAATGTATAAAACTCCGTTCTAGGCAGATGTGCAAAAGTGAAGGAGCGCGGGCAGTCGTGGCGCCATCCCGTGATGGATGGGCAAGGTGCCCAAAACACCTAACACTAGCCATCTAACTAAATGTATTCAAAGTAACCAGTAAGGATCTTACTTCAAAAACGTACACGAAAACAACAAGAGGTTCTGTTCCCTTTACTTCGGCCTGATGGTATAAGGGCAAGTGTACTTCGCATACGTTATGTTGTGTTGTTGCCGTGCCTCTCCAGTTGCAAAAGCTCTGATTCTACAAGCCAAATCAGAGGGCTCAATGGTTGTGGTGACCTATCCCCATTTTCAACTTTGCAGATCCCAAAATCAGGAAGTAGGAGTTGGGGAGCCACTTCTGCGAACAGCTACCTTCTTTGAACAACTTAAATTCAAAATCAAAGGAGTAATAAAAACAAGTTACAGTTATATTGTTGTGAGTAAGTGGCAAGAGCAATCATAAAACACATAGGCCCTGATTTATACTTTTTGGTGCAAAACTGCACTAATGCAGTTTTGCACCAAAATGTCTAGCACCAATTCTGTGCACGAGCTGGGCACCATATTTATGGAATGGTGCAAGCCGCTGCAAAGGGTAGGCTAGTGTAAAGAAAAATTACATAAGTCGGGTGGGGCTGGCAGTATGGCAGTATGGAAGAAGGGGGTTTTTGCACCAAAAAATGACGTTAGGCAGGTTAGAGTAAAAAATAAATGACTGTAACCTGCCTAGAGTCATTTGCTGAGGCAAAACCGTCCATACCACATGACTCCTGTCTTAGAAAAGACAGGAGTCATGCCCACCACCCCAATGGCCAGCACAGGGGACCAGGGTCTCCTGGGCATGGCCATTGCACCAAGTGCCATGTTGGGGGGGCCATTTCTGGGCCCACAGTGGCACTTTTAAAAAAATGTATACTTACTTGTACTTACCTATTCTTACCTGGGATGGGGTCCCCAATCCTCCGCTGTCCCTCTGGTGTGGGTGGGGGTGTCCCTGGGGCCTGGGGAGGGCACCTGTGGACTTATTCCATGGTGTTCCACCATGGAAATAGGCCACAGGTCCCCTAACGCCTGCCCTGACCCAGGTGTTAAAAAAAGGTGCAAAGCAAGGTTTGCACCATTTTTTTACCCCTCCTTCCTCCCGTGCGTGATTTTAGCACGGGAGGATAAATATGGTGCTAAGGCCATAGAGTCAATTTTTGCACGGAACGCCTACTTTGCATCTCATTGATGCAAAGCGGGTTTCCACGTCCAAAAAAGACTTAAACTCCATAGCCAAAGTATAAATATGAAGTTAGTTTTGCACTGAATTTGTGTAAAGAAAGACGCAAATTTGGCGCAAAACAACTATAAATATGCCCCTTCGTTCCAATCACTGTGTTTTTAATCTGTTTTATCTATAATCCTTTAGTTTGATAGCAAACATTTTTTCCCAGATTGTCGTGAATTACATCAGTAAATTTCATTTTACATCTTTCTGCCTCTGATCCATGGAAGGTTTGCTCCCCAATGATATGCAAGATGAAATGCATCTACGGTGGTCAATATTCCATTATTACTTTGCAGGGCACATTACGCGAGTGTAAGCTCTCTGTACTCTGTTAGGAGATTCCTTGAATGTGCGGACATTTTGCATTGTCCAACATCAGAAGACATTTGGTGGGAAGCAGGGGCGATGAAGGTTCATTTTGGGAGATTCAATTCATAACCCACTCCTGCAAATTAGTCCTTTTTAAAAGATGTACTTCATGTGGATATTAAGCTGACAGCATTTTATTGCTGTATCATACGATATTTGAGTTTCAATCCCTTTACCACCTTCTTGAGTACGCCTTGACTCATAGCTATTAGCATCTTTCGAGGGACAACTTTATGAAATGAAAAACTAAATTTTCCTATAGGAATGAAATAGTCTTAATACCTGGAACACCAATGGTAAACAACTGAATCCACTATGGACACTGTCTTGTAACCACGTACTGCCAGAGGTTCTAAATAAATGGTCTGACAATCTACTTCTGCCTTTATTCATTATGTGAAATTATTGGGGGTGAGGAGCTTAGAGACGGGCAAAATACTGGAATTGGGTGTTATAGAAAACACCATGACAGAAAGCTTGACAAGTTGGGCAATTAACTGGAGTGAATAGGCACCACCACAACACTTAACAATTAATCCTGGCTTTGCTACTTTACCTAAATTTGCAGCAAACAAACATTGAATTATATATCTGGCAGGTTCTGCAATGCGGTAACAGTTCCTTTATGACTCTTAAAAAAGTTAGAGCCTAATTTATATGTTACCAGAAAGGGAACACTAACGCAATGGTGGCATTGTTCCATCAGAGGCAACACAGTGGTCCGCCCGACCCAATGTGTATGTAAGCAGACCATAGTTTAATCACGATGAAGACTACTTTACGATGATTAAATCTTTCCGAGGGCCCTGTGTTGTTAAAGGTGGAACTAGAGGTCAGTTTTCTCTCCCTGTCACTACCAGGAAAACATAAAAGAAACATCCTGTGGATCACTCAAGAACTGTACATGATATGTTTAAAAATATAATGGATTCACACATATACCCAGATAAATTTAAAGCATCATAATGTTGAGAAAAGTGTGTGCAATGAATCATATGTGGCAGAAATACAAACTAAATATTTAATCAATCAAATATACAAATAAATCATCTATATATAGAAACAACACAACAAACATATTGTTTGAGAATTCTAATACAAAATACATCATACATATAAAGACCTACGAAAAAACCTATAAGTCCAAAATGACAAAAGCCAAAGTCCATAGTAAGTCCATTAGGTGAATATCATACTCCTACTTGTAGATAGGAAGATCCATCCCATAATGTATTTGCACCAAGGAAAATGCTGCTTGTAATCAAGGAATTCAGCCTAGTTGAAACCTTCAGCCTACTTGTAATCATGGAATTCAACCTAATTTGATCCTTCAGCCTTCCGCCAACTTATAATCATAAAATTCCGTCTAATTTGAACCTTCAACCGAACCTTCAGCCGACACGTGTTTTGTCCAGAAAATGGACTTTACCAAGGCTCTTGAGCAACAAATCTCTCCATAAATTCATGATTGTATCCTGTGCCCAAAAGTATATGTTTATAGAAGTTGGTCTTGATGTAAATACCAGTACACAAAGTTCTACACAAAACCGCTCATCTCCCAGGGATCCTCATAAAACCCATACCGTTTATCTCGTAATAAGTCCTTTGAATCACTGGCAAGCCGATAGCACGTCCAAACAGTGTATGGGGTTTATGAGGATCCCTGCACTAAACTGTGAAAAGCATTGAAAGGAACAGCTGTGATGGAAGATCCTGCTAATGATTTACAACTTCGCGGTCATTTCTTAGTTAGGCGGCAGCACCTCCAGCAGGCTGATGAAGTAATTTACTCCATACCCTGGTGGAAAAAAGGGCCACCGACCTGCATTTAAATTAGGTCCCCAAACATCTTTGGTTTTTCAGTGTGAGAGTGCAAGGCCTCTCAACAAGGTGTACAAATTAGATTACCTTCTATCTTTAATTAATAGGTATGGGATCGAGCCTCTGTAATTTACTGATGTCAGGGGCATCTCTGAACTAAAGCATCGATAAGGTTTTGTACTGAAGCAAATCTAAGAAGCTCATATGGAAACTAAATGCATGAAGATTTGCTAAACTGTAACTAGAAGATTCTGCTGCTGGTTCCCGATGTGTTTCACTCACCATCCAAATAATAATTTGCCTGCTGCAGAACTCCCTATCTTCTGAAAAAGGTAATCGTTTTGTACCTTTTGAAATTTTACTCTGGATTCCACGCTCACTCTAGTTTCAAATATTAATAAGCAGTTGCAGCTCGCATGAGGGGAAAGGGGCAGGGTGGCACAGTGCGTGGTGGGGAGGGTCACAAAAAGAAATAATACTAATAAAAATTAAACATACCTTTTTTCCTGCTCTGTGCCGCTCCATTCACTCTGCTCCTCCGTCGCAGGCTGCGGGCAGGCACGAGCTCCCAGCCTGCCCTGCGGCCAATCCTGGGTGTGAGCGCCGCCCTGTAAGGGCACTCCCAGGCAGACTGGGAGCCTGCGCAGGCTCTCTCCAGCCCAGCAACTATGCCCAGCAACTAAGAAAGCCCTGTGTGCATGTGTGTTTGTCCGGACCCAAACATCAGACACCCAAGTGAAAGAGCCGCCCCTATTAATAAGATCGATACATCCGCTAACTTCTTCCTCTGTTCACTTCAAAAAGTGAAACACCTAAAACATGCTAAACAAGTTCTTGTCATTTCAAGGGTTGATGCAGGTAATGTGGTTGCTAGTGATGCCTCACAATCCAAGTTTACCATTCTCAGGGCAGTGCATCACTCCACAGCAAGACTTGACACACATAAAAAACAAGCATTTGCAAATCATATAGGTCTGGGTTCGGCAAGACTGCAATTTTTTCACAAACCTTTGCTACATATTAAAAGTTTAAATTAATGAACGTTAAAAATGTCACTCTGGTGTGAATCTGTTTGCCAAAAACAGTAAGCAAAAAATGGTCCATCACAGAAATAAATAAAAAAAGATATCAAAGCAGAGGCTTTCCTACCACTGACGTGGACTATTTTCTAGGCAGATGGGCACAAGTAAAGGAGCAAATACCATCACTTACAATAAAGAGAGCCAATGGCTGTGGCCCAATGCTGTTGTGTTCATTTGACTGCGCGATGCATCACAAACACAAACAACGAATGTGGTTTACACAGTGTGAGAATCACTTAAAGAATTTCTGATCTCGCTTGAAGCTCATGATGACAGTTATACACTAGGCTTGTAAAGCATGGTGACCCATCATTTATTTTCTTCTCTCCTAACTTTTGCTCGCAGATATTTGTACCAGCTACAAAATACAGAAATGTCACCTTTACTCACCATTAATATTCAACATCAATGCGTAACACAGAAAATGAGAGGTTCTATTGTTGTGCTTTGGAGTTTGTTGAGATCTGTAACCTGGTGGCCATGTGAGAGTGCTAATCTGTGACATTAACGAGGGTATTCTACGAAATTTGCAACTTTATTTACATTTCTAACTAAAAAAAACCTTATCGCATATAGTACACTGTATTTGTCTTCTACAACACACCATAACCTTAATTTCCAATGAAAACTTGGAGTTCCTCTCTCCCCCACCCTCTCTCTCTCTCTCTCTCTCTTTCTCTCTCTATCTATATATACACATGTGTGAGAGAGTGTGTCTCGGTGTTTGTGTGTGTGTGTGTGTCTCTGTCTTGGTGCTTTCGTGTTTTTTTGTGTGTGGGTGGCCGCGTGTTTCAGTGAAGATAGGTATGTCTCAGTACTAGTTTGTGAGCATCTGGGTGTTAATGTGAGTGTGTGTGTATCTGTGTGTTTGAGTAGATGTGTATATGTCTTTGTGTTAATATGTGCGGGTGTGTGTTTATGTCACAGTGTATGTGTGTATATGTATGGGTGTGCGCCTGTGTGTTTGTGTACGTGCCTGTATGTCTATATGATCTGTCCAGGTGTTTGTAGTTGTGTGTGTGTGCATGTGTGTGTGTGAGTGAGTATGCGTCTAATATGCCACTGGTCATCCTGGTCACTGACTTCTGGCATCCATAATTGAAATCCTGGTTGGGATCCAGATTTCCTTTCAAGTTAAAACCCAAAGAAGAAATTGCATGTTTAAGACATTGGTTTTATTCCAAGCTGGTCAGCTTTAATATATAGTGTGTTGCTTTATGGACATGTTATTTGTGCTCTCTGAGTGCAAGTGATATTTCCTCCTAATCTTAAGAGGCAATTGCTGCTTCCATGCCCAGAAGCATATGTTCTGCACTTGAACCTTTTCCATCTAAACTCTCAGTAACACCGAAGTTGTAGGAGACATTGCAACGTTCATCCCAGCGTTAAAGACCAAAGCTGGCTGTTTCTTTCGGGTTTCAATTCGAATGTTGGCTGGGGTAGGCACTGGTGTTGCCAAACTGTTGTAAACTAGCTGTTAATATAGACAGCGCAAATCAATCCGGGCTCCCAGGGGTCTCCTTGTTTGCACAGAACTTTTCCTGACTCCTTCTATCGCCCCTAAATCTTCTGAAGTGGCCAAACACATGGGGCTGCTGCGTGCTGCTCCGTGCATGACTCACTGCCGACAGAGCCTGGAATTATGGGGCATGCGGTGTCGGTTTCTGCCGCAGAGGGAATATAATTATGTGGCACGCTGCTCGCAAATTATGTGGCACTTATTTGGCAGACAGTAGGTACTCTTTTGTGGATTTAATTATGAACTTTAGTTGTGAGCGAGTCACTTTTTGGTTATTTAATATGAAAAGCTTATATTTCTGGTTGGACGCTTTTAGTTGTCATCATCACTGTAGTGGGGCTTGTAAATTGCAATGTGCACAGTAATTAAGACGGTGAACACGACTGCAGAGGACTTAACACCACGTGCAGTCTACGACCCTTTTATAATGGCGAGCACGAAGCGCTGCGTCCATTCTGTAATCTCTCTTCGGGCTTCAAACCACGCCCATGCCACGTCAGCCACTTACATTGGTTGGTGGGCTTGCCTTTTAAAATCCGCTTGCTTTCATTTGTGAAAGGCATGCATATGTCATGCCTTTTCCGGTGTTTAGCCCACCTACACAGCACCACTAAAGTACCAAAAACATACGAGGCTCAATGTTTTCAGCCTGGAGTTTGGACTACTTTATCTGTTTATTTTCCACGCAGCGCGATCGCGCTGCATTTTACATAGCTCGATCGCGCTGCGTTTTTATTTGCTTTACAACGCTAGTAGCTCTAACTCGAAAAAATGCGAGACCCGTTGCATTGAAAATGCTTGTTTATAACTTCTGGCCAGAGGGCGCATGCAAGTTGTGTCCAGGCCATCAGGGCATTCGCAAAGTCTGGGTGGCTCAGTACATCCCTCCTCTCCTCTGGTATTTAACTCTCAACTTGAATCTAACATAGTCCCTGAGTCGCTGGCTTGGTGGAGGGTTAGGCCTCAAATGGTATCGAGGGTGAACTGAGCAGCCAACTTCTCGCTCCCTGCAGACCTCCTCCTGACTGTCTCTATCTCTGAGCTCATCCTCTTGACCTTTCCCTGTTATGTTTTCTCCTGATATTGATCAGTGGTTCTCCCCTCCCTCAGAGAAACTGCCCATCATTGCATCTTGTTTTGACTCCTCTGGCACCAGGGTGTGGGGCGTCATCACCTTGTGGAACCAGGTTACATTCCTCATGACCGTTTGCTGCTCTTTGCAAGTAGTCACCATAGTCCCATCAGTTTTGACTACTCTTCACCCTCCAGGCTGAAACGGTGTCTGGAATTTCCATCCCGGTTTACGGCCTTTAATTATTACAATGTCACCACACACAATTCTTCAGGTGACCATGTGTCTTTTCTCACTTGCATGTGTGTTGTTCCTTGGGTGCCTGTTTTGGGGCCTGCTGTTCATCATACTTCAGTGGCCTCCATCCAGGGTGAGTTGGGAACATGTCTCTCCCGTTCCCTTTTAGCATCATGGGCCTTGGAGTTTGGTATGTGGTACAGTGTGGAATCCCTCTGTATTCCTTTGGGAATTGGTGGTTGTGGAGAAGTGCCTCTGAACAGTGATACAAGTGGCTGGTCGTCTGTAAAGACAATGAATGGTCTCCCGCAGAGATGCAGGGGGAAATGGGTACATGCCCACTTGATGGCCAGAGCCTCTCTCTCAATTTGAGAGTATCTAATTGCCATTGGTGTGAGAGCTTGGATGGTGAATGCCAGTGGGGCCCATTTGGCAGGCTCTACTTCTTGTGTCAGTACTGCACCTGGCCTCACAGGGCTGGCGTCAATGAGTAGTTCAGTTTGACGGGTGTGATCAAAAGAAGGCCATAATCACTTTGCTCAAAAGAGCCTCCTTGCTGCTTTGGAAGGTGAGTTCTTCTTCTTCTTCCCATTTCCAACTAGTCTCCGCTTTCGTGAGGGCTCTCAGCGGTTCAGCAATCGTTGCTAGATTGGGGATGAACCGGCCACAGTATGTGGCTATTCCCTGAAAGCTGTGGACCTCCGATATGGTAGTAGGCACCAGGGCTTGTTTGATGGCTTGGGATTTAGCCAGGTCCACTCGCACACCATCCTGGTTAAATACATAACCAAAGAACTTGAAAGAGTTTTGAAAGAACAAGCACTTGTCCTTAAGTAATGTTACGTCATGTTTCCAGAAGCATTTCAGAGCTGCTAACAGATGCTTGTGGTGCTCTTCTGCTGTCGTCAAGGAGATCAGGATGTTATCACTGATGTTCATAACCCTATGGAGCCCCAAGAGGTTTTGTTTAATGGTGTTTTGAAATATTTCGGCAACCAAGGAAATTCTGAAGCTTAGTCTTTTGTGTCGGTGTAGCATTGATGAATTTATAATGTTGTTATTTACCGGCTCTCTTCTGACAGGAGCAGCTGATAGTATCCTAAGTTCAGGTCTAATTTAGAGGACCGCTGCCATCAGTTTAGATCGGTGATAATGTCTTCTAAGGTTAATGTGGGGTATCTCTCTCGTCTGAAGGCTCTGTTGGGTAGCTGCATATCAATACATAGGTGCACCTTGCCGGGCTGATTGGGTTTGTCCGCTACAACCATTGGGGATACCCATGGTGTGGGCCCGACACCTTCTCTGTCACTACCATGCCCTGCAGTCACTCGAACTCTTCCTCAAAGAGCGTCCGCAGATGGAATGGTACTCGCCGTTGTCGGAGGGTTATCAGCTTGATGGTCATATCTACGTGCAGCTTGACTGGGGGAGCTTGGAGGCACCCGAGGCAGTCGAAGAGACTAGGGAAATGCTGTAAAAGTTTGTCTGTTTGGCTGGATTTGACATTATTTGCAAATGAGACAAGTCCAAGATCTTTAGCTGCATGGCTGCTTACCAGGCTCTCTTCCTCCCTCTCAAATACGTGGAATGTTGTATGAACCTCTTGGTCATTGGATTTCAGGCATTCATTCATGCGACCTTTTAGCTGCAGGGGCGTCTGGCTGCCATATGTGAATATCTTGGTATGCAAAGGTGATAACATCGGTCTTAGTTTGAGGCCGTGGCATTGCTGGATACCCATCATATTGACTCACGCCCCCATATCGACAAGAGTTTTGATTTCAAAGACATCTATTTCTATCACGCACATAGGCTGGGTCTGCCAATTCACTTAACGGTTGCATGACTCCAACAAGCATGTGCTGGTGTAGGGTTCGACCTTCGTGTTGGGCTTGTGGTGGTGGTGCATTTGCGTCATCGGCCATGGTGTTGGCACTAGGGAACTGTAGCTGAATCAGTGGTTGCGGTGCGTGTGTCCTTACGGGGAGTTCTTAGTGTGTCAATCTCACTAGTTCCTAATAGTAGGCTTCTGTGGGTGGCATGGTGTTGGCCCCTCAATGTACTTGCTTTTGTCTATTTATTATCATAGTTTGTTCTTTTTCTTTTTTTTTTTCCTTTAATTATTATCACTTCCTCCTTGTGCTGTATTGTTCTATTCATTATTGTATATTTCCTTTATTTTCTTTTAACTCTCCACCCCCTACTTCGTGCTCACTTGCAGTGGCAAACTGTGGCATTTGAAAGTGGTGGGGCATAAAAGTTTGGGTTAAGAGTTCTGTGACGAGCCCGCATAGCGTGCAAGCCTGACCGTCATGAGCAAGGTTCGGAGGTGGGAGGGGGACTCTTCCCATCAACATTTTGAAAAAGGAGTGTGCAAATGGTGCCTTTTAAAGCAAATCTGAGAACGGAAGAAGGTTTATAAAGCAATTGTGAAAGTGTAGACTTAAAATATTGAAGAACTTGAAAAAAATTTCCACATCTTACTGAATTAAAATTATTCAAGAGTTACTGTAGTGTGAAAATTGTAAGGCTACTACTATCCTACCTGCACACGGGTTGGTTTTCTCTGCACTGCATGTGGTTAGTGACAACAGGCGAGTGAGTCCATTGTAAATCGTGTATCCTTTATCTATTCATATGTGCAAGCAGCAGACCACACAAATCCAACCAACATCAGTGCATAAATAATTCAATCAATACACATGCATGAAAAACTTCATAGGTGTGTGAAAAAGTTAAGACTTTAAAGTGGGTATATTTGTGAAAAGGACATAGATGCTTGTGGGCGTTTTTTACTTTGGCAGTTATCAATTTATCGCTCACATTACCAATGATTATTAAGAGGGTGGATTGGGCTGTTTTTGTTTCCTTTATCTCTCCCTGGCCAGCCGACTGCCCAGTCAGTCACATTGGGACTGAGACTCATAGTAAGTCAAACAGGGACGGTCATGCCCGGGTTCAGGCCAACCAGCTATTTCCACCTAGGGCAGCGCTGGGCACAATACTCCTTCCGATGCGGGCTCAGCTGCTCCACTTTCAATTTAAATCAAATGGTGTGAAAATTGCTTTTTCCCCATTCGCCAGTCGCAAGTGGGGCACTTGCACCAGGCAGGTTGGACCTTCACTACCATTAGCACACTTCACTGTTGTTTAGTAAACACAAAAACATAAAAATCAGAAGCTCACAAGTTGTATTTTCACCCTTTCTCGTGCTTTATCGCTGTCTGTTCACTATTGAAACCTATAATTACAAAGGTATATTAAAAAAACTAGTACAAGCATAGGAAACACTCCCTCGAACCCTTTCACGCACCACACTTTATCAATCTCCCATGCACTTATTGGTTTTGTCAAAGCCGTTGCTTTAAGCCAAATCTCTGAAGAGGCCTATGTAATCTCACAATTTTCTGCATTTCAGTACAACAGTAGGACATGGTTTGCAGAGGACTTACTCATAAGTGCAATGGCTTCCCTCCCCATCTCCTCTGTGCAGTGACCCAGGAATGATTTCATTCAATAGGAAGGCCTCTTAAAATACGAAAAGCGCTTTAACACTGTAGTGGAAAAGAGTGGAAGGTGGACTACAGTCACTTGTGTTCTGAGGTTTTTCTTTGTGGCCCTAACTAAAGGGAGCTTTAAAAACTGTCGTATTTTCTGAAAATAAGGACTCCTATTGTATCGATGAACGAAATGCATGACCCATGGATCACTCTTTCACTTTCACATTTCATTTTTTTTCAGAATTAGGCCATATTTATACTTTTTGCCACAAAACTGTGCAAACACAGTTTTGCGGCAAAAAGTATAGTGCCAGCTTACGTCATTCCAAAGCTCCAGCCAGGCCCCAAATTTATGGAATGCCACAAGCTGGAGCTCAGGTTGGGCTAGCGTCAGAAAAAATTACGTTAGCCAGGTGGGGGTGGCGGAACGGGTGAAGGGGGTTTTGCCTCAAAAAATGACACTAGGCTGGTTAGAGGCATAAAAAATGCCATTGACCAGCCTAGTGTCATTTCCTGACGCAAAACGATCCATACTACATAAGTCCTGTCTTATAAAACACAGGAGTCATGCCCACCACCCCATTGTCCAGCACAGGGGACAAGGATCCCCTGGGCGTGGCCATTGCACCCAGTGCCATGCAGGGGGCCCATCTCAGGGCTCCAAATGGCTCTTAATTTTTTTTTTAATACTTACCTATACTTATCCTATTTACCTGGGATGGGGTCCACAGGTCCCACAACGCCTGGTCTGACCCAGGCGTTAAATAATAGTGATCTAGCCCCTCCTCCCACTGGTACATCATTTTAGCACTTAGGGATAAATATCGGGCTACCACTATTTTGTAGATGGGAACGCCTACCTTGCATCTTATTGACGCAAGGTAGGTGCACGCATCCAAAAAATGGTGCTAACTCCAATATTTTGACGCTAGACGTGTCTAGCATCCAAATATAAATTTGGAGTTAAGTTTGTGCCAAATTTGCATACAAAAATGATGCAAATTCAGCGCAAACATAGTATAAATATGCCCCTTAGTTGACTAATACTTATCTCATATCTGTAAGAAATTAATTACCAGCGTTTGGAATTGTTTAATAGTGGTTACTTTTCAAGAAAGCGTGACTGCTGTAACTGTCCTCCTCAGTAGTAGGGAAAGCAAAGGGTGAATGATGCAGGATTCAAAGGTAGAGTTAGAAAGATATAGCTCTAAATACAGGGTGTCAATCACGGTATGAATCATATTTAATGCAGGATGCCACAATCAGTTTGATAAAGTCGAGTTAATTTGTGCTTGCCTTGTATGGATGTACACATAAAATACTGGGGAGGGGAGTGGGACCTCTCTTCTTCACAGCAGCTAACTTTCAGCATTAACAAACTCTAGGCCTCGTTACGAGTGTAGCGGTCATATGACCGCCACACTTGCGGTGGCAGTCTGGACCACCACCTATGTGGCGGTCAGACCGCCACATAGGGAACTGCCAGCTCTGCCAGGATCTTGAATCCCGGCGGTGGTGGAGATCCAAATCTGTCAAGGCAGCACTGCGTGCAGCTCTGCCCTGCAGATTACGACCTCGTTCTCCAGCAGCTTTTTCATGGCGGTAACACTGCCATGAAAAGGCTGGTGGAAACAGGTGCAGGGGGCCCCCTAGCACATTGCAATGTTCACTGTCCGCTCTGCAGACAGTGAACATTGCGAGGGTGCTGGTGCACTCTGCTGGCTACAGCATTGACGCCGGATCGATTATGACCCGGAGACAATCTTGTAGTCTGTTTCGTGCTAGGCCGGCGGGCAGAAACTGAGGTTTCCGTCTGTCAGCCTAGCGGGAAACTCTTACTGAGTCCAGCAGGGAGGTAACCAGTGTGGCAGCAACCTCCTCGTTGGAAGTTCGGCAGACGGTGCAAACCATTCACCAAACTTCTAATCAGGCCCTCTGTCTCTCTTGCACACATCCGATGTACCCGCTGACAGCACTGGTACTGTGGCGCTAGACAGGGGAGAAGTTCAAAGGCTGCCCATGTGCCAACAGGGCTAGTTCTTCTAAGAACTCGTCGCAGCTAGGGGACGTTGTTTGCAAGGAACACTTCCATCTCATGAAATCGTTTCATTTTAAACTCTGATAATTACAGGACCATGGTCTGCAAAGCAGCTGGGCACAAAATTAATCTGAGTCAAAGGATCATTTCGGAGTTACAACCGACATTATAGGCTGAAAGTATTAATTTACTGCACGTTCAGAGCATTCAGCAGAGTCGAGTTCCCTCCCTGAATTCGGCTTCAGCACACTGGTCAAATCACCGGAATTCCGTGTCGTGGGAGCCACGCGTTTAAAACGAGTCGTTTTTTAACGTTAGATCCCCCGCCTAAGCAAAAAAATGCTCAGTAATCCAATGGAGTGAGTCGCCCGTTTGTCAAAATAATTGGTATTTTGCTCTGGCGTCCTGAACTTTAGACCGTGATGCTGAGCGAGGCCTAGAAACCGAGTCTCTTGAGCCAGTCCTGACACTGCTATCTTGCTGTTATGTTACTAACACAGCATGAAAGCAGCACCAGGATTGGCTTGGGCCGGCAAGGTTAGTGCTCATTAGGAAACTGGGGGACGGCAGCTGTGATTCCCCCGGCTCACTAACTAAGCTGGTTGCGAGAGGCCTCAAGTGCTCATGTGGGGCTGGCCGCTGAAAGGCAGCTGTCCCACCGGACATGCGCACTTTCAAGAGCGAGTCACTACTGTGGCCTTATGTGAACCTAAGCATGTTTAGGGTGCGTCTACTCTGTCAGTTATTTTTAAGCCCCATCCACCCTCCTCAGAAACAAAGCAACTGGCCCGTGGCTGAAAGAAGGTCACCGCTGCAGTCAGGAACTACAGTTTATTAAATGTTTATATTTCTTACAAGGGTTGGGGGGCACAAATGGGGGCTGGGGAATGGGGTACAAAAAAAGAGGGGCAACGCCCCAGCGCCCTAAAAGAGGAACCGCTCCTGCTCACTTGCCTCACTTGCTTGTGGCTGGTATGTATGGGGCCTGCGTCCGTGCTCTGGCCGTGTCCTGTGCCAGAAGTGGTATCCAGTTGGTGCTGGGTGGGGCCGCGTGTCAGCGACCGGTCGTGCCTCTTGCTGGAAGGCTCGTTGGAAGCAGGCAGCCTTCACCGGAGATGACAGCCAGATCGGGTGGAGGCACAGAGGAAGTCTGGAGAGCTGGCGGAGTGGATGCCAGGCAGTGCAGGTCTCCTGGCTCAATGGTAGCTCTGGCGGAGAGGTATACCGCTGTGACTGAGCGCGTGTGTGGCAGTGGCACGGCCCTGAGGCCATTGCGAAGCACTCAGTGAGGGGTGGATGTATGGGGTACTCAACCTCATCGCCAAATGTAGCGGGCCTATAAGTTGCAATATGCATGGCAATAATTAAGACACTAGACACCCAGGTGACGTACGGGCATAAAACCACATGCAGTCTACAACCCCTTTATTTATAGCCTCTGGACACGCTTGGTCAGAGGGTGCATGCAATTGGTGTCCAGGTCATCATGGCATTTGCACAGTCCAGGTGGCTCACTGCAATCACCTCTCCAATAACTCCAGTTTGTGGTAGCTAGCAACTATGGTTCGGCTTTAGTGAAGTTGTGGTAACTCACCCTCACAGACTTTTTCGTACATATCGTGACCTTTAAGCATTTTGCGGAATTTAAAAGGCATTAGCGGAGAATTATTATTCCAGAAACGTTTTTGATAAACTTTGAGAGCGCATGAGGTGTAAATGTTATGTATTCCACCCACTTCCGATGACTGAATTAAAACTTTGCATCAAATAGAGCTGTAGTTTTTATTTTTATCAGTTTTGTTCAGAGCGGACTCGACCTGAAGGTGTTGGCGGGCCTTACTTAAGCACCACATTACACGAGGTCACAGAACCTGGCACCCAGGTCCAAAGCCGGCATCTCAGCAGGACCAGACTGGGAATCCAAAGCAGGCTGCTAGCGAGAGTGAGTGGACTATGCTGGATTGCTGCTTTTGTTATTGGCAGTGCTTTAAATAGAGAAGTGCAGGTACTCACTCGCTAGAGTACCCGCTTGCTTCTGAGAAGTGCCGGTACTCTCCCAATTAAATGCATAGTACCAGTGCTGACAAGTGCAGGTACTCACTCGCTAGAGTAGAGTGCCCGCTTGCTTCTGAGAAGTGCCGGTACTCTCCCAGTTAAATGCATGGTACCAGTGCTGACAAGTGCAGGTACTCACTCGCTAGAGTAGAGTGCCCGCTTGCTTCTGAGAAGTGCCGGTACTCTCCCAGTTAAATGCATGGTACCAGTGCTGACAAGTGCAGGTACTCACTCGCTAGAGTAGAGTGCCCGCTTGCTTCTGAGAAGTGCCGGTACTCTCCCAATTAAATGCATGGTACCAGTGCTGACAAGTGCAGGTACTCACTCGCTAGAGTAGAGTACCCGCTTGCTTCTGAGAAGTGCCGGTACTCTCCCAATTAAATGCATGGTACCAGTGCTGACAAGTGCAGGTACTCACTCGCTAGAGTACCCGCTTGCTTCTGAGAAGTGCCGGTACTCTCCCAGTTAAATGCATGGTACCAGTGCTGACAAGTGCAGGTACTCACTCGCTAGAGTACCCGCTTGCTTCTGAGAAGTGCCGGTACTCTCCCAATTAAATGCATGGTACCAGTGCTGACAAGTGCAGGTACTCACTCGCTAGAGTAGAGTGCCCGCTTGCTTCTGAGAAGTGCCGGTACTCTCCCAGTTAAATGCATGGTACCAGTGCTGACAAGTGCAGGTACTCACTCGCTAGAGTAGAGTGCCCGCTTGCTTCTGAGAAGTGCCGGTACTCTCCCAATTAAATGCATGGTACCAGTGCTGACAAGTGCAGGTACTCACTCGCTAGAGTAGAGTGCCCGCTTGCTTCTGAGAAGTGCCGGTACTCTCCCAATTAAATGCATGGTACCAGTGCTGACAAGTGCAGGTACTCACTCGCTAGAGTAGAGTGCCCGCTTGCTTCTGAGAAGTGCCGGTACTCTCCCAGTTAAATGCATGGTACCAGTGCTGACAAGTGCAGGTACTCACTCGCTAGAGTAGAGTGCCCGCTTGCTTCTGAGAAGTGCCGGTACTCTCCCAGTAAATGCATTGTACCGGTGCTGAGAAGTTAACGTACTGCCCCCCCCTTCAAATTAAAGAAGTGCAGGTACTCAGTAGCGGACAATACATGCCCATTTAAAGCACTGGTTACTGGGCCTATATTGCTGCACAATTGCAAAACCGACCCCCAGCAACAAAACCGGCCCCCACCGCTCCAGCCTCCCGGGGAACGCCCGACACCGCGACGGCCAGTCCGGTCCTACGTCTCAGCCGTAACGCAACAACCTCTCTCTTGGTTGTCTCTGTTGTATCAATTTAAACAGTCTTGGATTCTGTGAGGTAAAAACCCATATCAGCAAACACATACAAGTTGAGAAACTATAAAACACAAAGGTACACATTTAGAAACCACGAAACATAAAGGAGTTACTGTTATAAAATAATTGTAAACCTCCGTTTAACAGAATAAAGTGGTTAGCCACCCTCAAATGACCGTCAAATGATAACAATTGTATAAGAAAAATATGTACTCCGGGGCCTTTCTAATTTTTCTTGGCAGGGTTGATCTAAAAGGAAATGTGCGACCGACAAAAGCCTGTTAAAAAAAACTCTTAACCTTGGAGACGACGTTTTGTTGACAATTCGATAAAGCGAACTAGGCAAGCGCTCAGCTAATTGTGTCAGCCTCGTGCCGTAAAACTCTGTTGCGTCTTCAAAGTATGTTTTGGCACATCTGAAAGTTCTGAGACACTGGCAGATGTTTGGGAAAATAATTACAAGGTAGAACCAAACTGTTATTTTCACATGTTTATGCCACATCCCTGCGTCACTTAACTGGAGGCTTCCAAAGGACTGCAGACCTGTCAGCTTTTGCGGCTCGATCTGGCGCCACATACAGTGACAGCACGGGGCACTAAAACAACATGGTCGCCCCCTCTTACGACAGGTTGCTAGAGGGAGAAGCACGCTCATGACACCTCCTGCCCATTTAAATCCCCATATGTATATTTGAAGACAATTAGTTCTCGTTTATTGTTATTGCTGATGAATTATACACACTGATTAATAATTGCGACAATGTTATGACCCTATGTGAGATATGCAACAGGCTATGTAACAATGACATTCAATAAAACATTTAAACACATCATTATATGTAAATCCGTAATGTCGGTGCATTATGAAGCAGGTGGCACTGATTTGGCCTTCCTGGACCTATACCTGACAGAGCAAGTTCAAATGCTCCTTGCATCAGGTAATCCCTTTTACGAACTGGACTTCCACTCTAGGCGAACAGAGGCAAGGTTGAAACCAAGTCCCTCCAGCAAGGGTGGCTGCCACATGTAACATTTTATTAGAATGTACAGTTTTTAGACGTTCTTCTCCTTTGGCAATAACAGTTTGAGTTGAAGTCTTTTCGCAGGTAGGAAAGCGTGCATTGCGCGTGTACGGCAACAAACAACAATAACACAACCTGAACTTAAGAACTTAGAATGTGTGCACCATGGTTATCTGAAAGCAAAACAAGTTATCCTTAATATAAAGTTAAAATGCGAGGATTAATTCAGGTGACCGGAATTTGCGATGTTGAAAATTCCACCGGATAGGTCATTACCTCCCGTCCCTCCCTCGCCTTCCTTTTAACCAATGAGGCCTCCCGCCTCCCCCCTAGACCCTCCCTTCCCCTTTCAAAAACCCCCCCCACCCTTATCCCCTCCTGTTCTTTTGTCTAGCCCACGCTAGACGAATCTCTTTCCCTTTTCTTACCTGCACGGCGGGGCCTGGAGGTCGTCGAAGGAGGCACTCCTCGGGACGCGGAGCTCCGCGAGGAGTGCTACGGCTGGGTCGCGTCTTGAACGAGCAGCATGGCTGCTCGAGAGGCGTGTACTGGGGGCCGGCTGACGGGGTCAGCCGGCCCTCTGTGGCTGGGGCATTGGTTTCCGGGTTTCCGCGCCGCGGAGCCGCGAGGAACCGAGGAACTTCAATTTTGTGATGCTTTTCAGGTAGGACGGGCGTTCTGCCCGTGGTTTTTATGAAATTTTACAAGGATGTTGACCTTTTTAGGGATTGGTGGAGCCCTGTTGGGGGAGGACCAGGGACCTATATATAGGGTAGTTTTTTGGTATGTAAGTCAGTGTTATTTGGTGTTTTACCATGCCTAAAGCTCCAGCAAAGAGACGTAGGATTGTCTCCTCTTCCTCCTCGGAGGAGGGAGGTGAGGATAGCATTGCTCTTCCTGAGAACCCACAGGTACCTGACAGGGGTACTCCCCTCATGTCTAGAGAGGAAGTACAGGATATGATTGAGGTTGCTGTTACCAGGGCACTGCAAGCAGGCGTGGCCAGGTCTGGTCAGTCTAAGCGTGCGCACTCATCGGTAGCGGCAAGGAAATCCTCATCAGAGAGTGAGGATAAGGCCCCATCAACGTCATCTGGGGGAAAATATGTTTCCAGAGAAGAAATGTGGGAAGTGATGGCACATGTTCGGGACAATTTGGGTTTCCCAGTGTTTCAACCTACAAACTCTGATTCTCATTTGTTTCCTCAATATCAGACACCTTCGAAGTTTGCCATGCCTTTCCAGGGTCCTGTGAAGGATATGGTGTTTCGTGAGTGGAAGGATGTGGAGAAGGCTCAGGTTCCACGATTCCTTCAGAAACTTTACTTACTTGAGGGTGAGGAGGTTTTGCCTCCTTCAATACGCCTGGACTCTATTTTGGCTACTCTAATTGGCAAAACGGCAGTCAATCCGGAGGATTGTGTGCCTACGGATGCCACAGACCGTAAAGTGGATTCGGGTCTTAAGAGGGCTTTTGCTGCGGGGAATCTGGCGCTGAAGGCAGGGATTTATTCTGCTTATGCGTCACAGTCATTGGTTCAAGACTTTGATAAACTAGCGGTAACGGTACAGGAAGGGGCGGAATGTTCAGAGCTCCTGGCTGGTATGGAGCAGCAGGCCAGATTGTTGGCTGATGTGTCTTCAGATGTGGTCCGTACTTCGGCTCTGGCTTCCGGGTCTTTGATTGGGGCTCGTAGGTCCCTCTGGTTGCGTTCCTGGAAGGCTGATCCAGGGGAAAAGGCGGCCTTGTTGAGACTGCCGTTTGAAGGCCGTAACCTGTTTGGAGAACAATTGCCGTCCATGCTTTCCAAGGCATTTAAGGAGAGGAAGCATGCCTTACCTTATAAAGGGGGTTCTTCTTCGGGTAAAGGGTGGAAGAAGCATTCCAGATCTTCTCCTACTAGGGATGCTAAAACCTTTTCATTTAGGAAACGGCGTTTTCAGCCGCGTTTTTCGCCTAAGAAGTCTGCTCCTGCGACCCGGGGTGGTTTCAAGAAGGGGTCCTGACAATCACTGTGGGCCTGGCAGAGGGCCGGTTGGGGGAAGACTGAGTCACTTTCTTTCAGCTTGGGAGGACAGTGTAAATTATCATTGGGTACTAGACATTGTGACCAATGGTTATGTCATAGATTTTGTTGTGGTTCCTCCAGATTCAGGGGTGCGTCCCACACCTCTGCCTTCAGAGGGGTCACGGAGAAGAGCGTTATTGGACGGAGTGCAAGACTTACTGGTCAAAGGGGCCATTTCCCGCGTTCCGCTAGACGAACGGGGTCAGGGCACTTATTCGGTCTTGTTTCTTGTACAGAAAGTTTCAGGGGGATTTCGACCTGTGCTCAATCTAAAGGAGGTGAATACCTGGATCAGGACAGTGCATTTCCGCATGCTGTCCATTCAGACTATTTTTCCATTGGTCAGGCAAGGGGACTTTCTGGTGTCACTGGATCTGCAGGATGCTTACCTACACGTGCCTGTGGCAAGATCCTCTCAAAAGTTCCTGAGGTTTGCTGTGGGTCAGGACCATTTTCAGTTTTGCGTTCTGCCTTTCGGTCTAAAATCTTCTCCTCAAATTTTCACAAAGGTGCTGGCTCCTCTAGTGGCTTTGCTTCATTCAGAAGGGGTGTTTCTGCATCCTTATCTAGACGACATTTTGATTCATGCCCAATCACGAGACCTTTTGCAGAGGCAGGTGGCCCAAGTTCTGGGGGTCCTGCAAAACCACGGGTTTTTAATCAATTGGGAGAAGTCAGACTTAGTGCCGTCCCAGGATCTGGTTTTTCTAGGGGCTCGGTTTCAGACTCTTCTAGGGTTGGTGACTGTGTCAGAAAAAAGGTTGGGTGTACTCCAGGCTTTGGTAAAGAAGGTATTGTTACTGTCTGCTCCCCGAGCTCTTCTATGGTTGCGTCTGCAGGGTCTTTTGGCGTCGGTGATATTTCTGGTTCCTTGGGCACGTTTCCATCTCCTGTGCTTGATGACATGGTTCTTGAGAAGGTGGGCTCCAGGGTCCGGTTCTCTGAAGGACAGGGTTCCAGGGTCCGGATTGATTCGCAGAGAGTTGCAATGGTGGTTGGATGCAGACCACCTGAGGGTAGGGGTTTCTTTATCGCCTCTGAGACCCGTGGTGGTGACGACGGATGCCAGCCTCTCCGGTTGGGGGGCATGGATGGGGTCAGCTCAGATTCAGGGGTTTTGGTCCCCTCGGGAGGCGAGTCGGTCATCAAATTGGCGCGAATTGCGGGCAGTATTCCTGGCTCTGGTCCATTTCCAGGATTCCCTGAGGGGGTCGGCGGTTCTGGTTCGCACAGACAACTTAGTGGCCAAGGCTTATGTCAATCGACAAGGGGGGACCAGGTCGAGGGCTCTGTTCAATCTAGTCAGGGAGATTTTTGTGTGGGCTCAGGAGTGGGTTCCCTCTCTCAGGGCTACGTACATTCGGGGGGTGGTAAATGTTCGGGCGGATCTACTGAGCAGAGTGATTCCTTCCTCTCAACTTTTCTCTCTCCGGAAGTCTCTGTTTCAGCATCTGGTTCGGCTTTGGGGTCTTCCAGTGCTGGATGTGTTTGCGTCAGTAGGGAATGCGAAAGTGGAGCGCTTCTGCTCCCGGTTTCGGTGTCCCCAAGCATGGGAGGTGAACGGGATGTCATGTCCTTGGCCGCAGGGCCTTTTGTATGCGTTCCCTCCTTTTCAACTACTCAGGGCGTTTCTGTTACGAGTGAGGGATCTGGGGTCCAGGGTTATCCTAATTGCGCCACTTTGGCCGAGGGCGAATTGGTTCCCATTGTTGATGCTGATGGCGGAGGGGAGGATGTGGCCTCTGCCTCTTTGTCCGTCTCCCCTGGAGTTTCCCTGCCTCCCATTGGGGTCGTTGAGGAGGTTACACTTGACGGCTTGGAAGTTGAACGAAGGGGGTTGTCAGATCTAGGGGTGCCGGTGGCTTTGAGTTCTACCTTGCTGGCTTCAAGGAGACGTTCAACTTTGCTTTCCTATGGTAGACAGTGGAAGGTGTTTTCGTCTTGGTGCTTAAGTCGTGAGTTGGATCCTACCTGCGCTTCTATCTTTGAGGTTATGCAGTTCCTGCAGGACGGTGCTCATTTAGGGTTGTCAGTGGCATCTCTTCGGGTACAGTGGGCGGCTATTCAGGCATTCAGAGGACCATGGCGTAATCTTCAGGATGAAGGGCGATTGATGCCTAGATTTTTTCAAGGGCTTATTAATTTATTTCCTTGCCCGGTACGGTCTTTTCCTTCATGGGATCTGTCCTTGGTTTTGGATGTGTTGACGGAGACCCCTTTTGAACCATTGGGGGACTGTGATTTGCGACATCTATCTTTGAAGACGTTCTTTTTGGTAGCCATTACTTCGGCTTGTCAGTTGGGGGAATTGGGGGCATTGGCGTGTTCCTTTCCTTTTTGTAAGATTTTTCCTGATAGGGTGGTTCTGGTTCCGGTGCCTTCCTTTATTCCAAAAGTCAATTCTTCCTTCCATTCCAGGCAGGAGGTCATCCTTCCTTCATTTTGTCCGAATCCCTCATCAAGGGAGGAGGTCCGTTTGCATTCGTTGGATGTACGTAGGGTTTTGTTGGAGTATCTGCGGGTGGTGGCTCCTTTTCGTAAAGGGGATTCATCGTTTGTTAATTTTGGTCCGGCTCGCAAAGGTGAGAAACCTATAGGCTGTCGGACTTGGGTAGTTTGGAGTCGGTGTTAGGTCACCGGGTCTTATCCTCTATGAGATAATGTTTGGGGATGTTCTTGGTGCAGGATATTAAATAAAGGTCTTGCAACTCGATGTCCGTCTCCTGTGTGTTTTCTTGCTATGTCTCATTGGTTAAAAGGAAGGCGAGGGAGGGACGGGAGGTAATGCTTCCATTTTCTTACGATAATGGCATTACACCTAGTCCTACTCCCTCGCCTTCCTTTTCCGTTCCCTCCCACCCTCCCGGTACGGACTGTCCGAGTTGCAGCTTGGGCTTGGTTTTTGTACAGGAGGGGATAAGGGTGGGGGGGTTTTTTGAAAGGGGAAGGGAGGGTCTAGGGGGGAGGCGGGAGGCCTCATTGGTTAAAAGGAAGGCGAGGAAGTAGGACTAGGAGTAATGCCATTATCGTAAGAAAATGGAAGCAAGATATATTTTTCTCCTTTTAATCCATGTAAAAAGGAACGTTTTGTTTCCAGTGTGTCCACTAGGGGGCAGCAGCACACTCAGAATGGCAGTTAGGGGGCAGCACCTTAAGAGTTAACTCGCTTCAAGGATACTTCGCTGGTGTTATTGAGGATGGTACTGCAGACATCTTTGTAATCCGCCAGTACATATATTAATGGGCGTTAGTTCACCTAAAGGTGAAGGGTAGCGGAAGTGACATCTCAGGCCAGTTGACAGATACTTTGACTCTCACACACATGCTTACACACAGACACACGCATTCACCCATACACACGCTCTCTGTCAGATAAGCACAGCACAGAAGCACGTGCACAACATACATTTAAAAGCCTGTTGCTTATCTGGGCCGCAAGAGTAATATTTAAGCTACAGCTAGTTACACTAATAGGGAATAATATAACATTATTCGCTATTAGTGTAATAAAAACATTCAAAGAAAACAAGGGAAATGGAGCCCCAACCGACGTCCATAAGGAGGAGCTGCTCGTTCCTGGCACTCATTTTGCCCCTTCTGATGCCAGGGTTCGCAAGGGGCAAGCCATGGGTCGCACGTGCGATCCCTGGCAATCCCTAAATGAGGTCCATGCTTGTAGTCCTTCCAAATTGAAGTCTGCGGTTTCAGTCCTCGTGATGAGTCGTAGGGCAAGTCCTACATCTGGAGTAAAGTTTTCCACAGTTCTTCGAACTGTACTGAAGTGATCTGAAGCTCTGTGGACTAGTCAGAGTATGCCTCAAGGTCTCATACTCTTCTGCGCGACAGCCGCCTGGCATTTTCTAGAGATACCTCTAACTGGCATCTCTTGGCCACAGGAACTTAACTGTTCCTCTAAGCCAGCCAGTCAGGGTAGTGTCTACCTTCTCCGGTTGTGAGAATCCGTCAGGGAGCAGGTGTATGTTAGACTGCGTGCAAACCAATCGCACCCCTGAGACTGCCCCTCCGTTCTAACAGGTGGAGAGCTTGCATCGAGGTTCTGAAAATGTCTCCTGGTGTGCCATTGGACACTGACTCTAGTCCTATGCTAACACAGCACACACAGTCTATCCCACCTGTTTGAAATAGGTATGATGTGATTACTCTCTTGGGGTAGGGTGACTCATTTTGAAAAAACAATGACTGGGACGTGCCACAAACATAGAAACAGCGCTCCACGTTTTCAGCGACGATGTAGTACGAAGCTACTTGACAGCCCCCCCCCAAATAGAAGTCACACAACGAGGCAGTAAGGGAAGGTTATAAGCGGCTTTCGCGCACAGTAAGATCGGTTGATTAACATTTGATAAGGTCAGTTAACTAACCCTGCATTTATAAACATGACCATTTGACGCTTACTGTGTTTAGTGGACCTGCCTTAAAAACAGAGACGTGCTAAAGTTATATACATTTACTTGGGGTGGGCGTAGCTCGCGGTGTCAGTTCGCTCGGAAGTGATGAACTCTGGGTATGTTCACGGCACTACAGGTGGTAAGCAATCTACAACATGCAGTCACGAGAGAGCTTCACTGCGGGTTGTTACAGAAGCTTTGGGCCTGATGGGTTGGGTGAAATGCAGTAAGGGCAATGTATATATTTTATTGCTTAAGATGGTTGACGTGAGATCGAGAAACTAAGAGGCCGTCCTGACCTTGCACAGATAGGGTGGCTCTGTGCCGGGGACTGTGAAGTTAAATGCCAGAAGGTGGATGTGAGGCAGTGCTTGCTCTGTAAAAAAAAAAAAATGAGTGCCAGGGCCTGAGTCAGGAGCCCACTACACCTTACACCACGCATCGCCCCTGCCAGTGCTGGCAATGACACTAACAACACACCTACAAACCATCATGCGAAACAATTCAGACCACTCTAGGACCCCTAAGTCAGTGGTTCCCAACCTGTGGCCCAGGGACCCCTGGCGATCCACAAAGTCTCCTCAGGGGCTCCGCGACTACTAGATAATTAAATAATATTAACAGATTGATAAAGTGTATATAAATAAAGTGGCTAAATGTACAATTGAAAACGTGAAAACGTACTGTAAACGTCAAGTAATTTCAAATTTGAGGACAAAAAAATAAATGAAGATCCTCAGATTGATTCACGGGAGCAGTGCTGGTGCATCAAACAGAATATAGTATGGACGATGTGTGGCTTCAATTGAACTTAGAAAAGCTCCAATCTTCCTATAATATTTTAAAAATATTTATTTATATCTGTTTGCAAATTAAATAAACGGTGTTGTCATTTGTGTATGTGTTTGATGAAATGCTGGTTTCTGTATTTCTGTATATTATTTTGCAGTTCAAATTATCAACAATGTTTAGGCCAGGGTCACAGACTTCCAGTAGTGGCTCAGTAGAGGGTCCCTAGATTCCAATAATGATTCAGTGGGGGTCCTTGGGTTCCAGTAATGATAAAGTGGGGGCAGTGCTTAATTTGTAAATAACAACATGCTGGTGCCGAAAGCCCTCCTCTGAAGCACGCGGCTGCTGTATTTAAATGTTCGAGCATGGAATACTGAGGCAGCATAATCTTGAAGCCATCTCGGGCCTCTTCAATCCATTTGAAGCCACTCCCTGCCCCTTCAGTTCACTCTTGCAGCTTTCTGCTTTCTCCCATAGTGACTTCCTTTTTGTCTTCCTCCGTCTTTCCCATATGTGTCTTTTGCTTGCAGTAAATGCCTGAGGCACAAGACTAAGAGCCGGCCCTCAAAAACAAGTGCTAGTGCTCAGCATCGGAAACAACAAGCACAAATTAAGCACTGAGTGGGGGCCCATAGACATCAAAAGTTTGGGAACCACTACCCTAAGCTATAAGAATGGCTTGGGTAAAAGGTATTGGTCATTTTAATGTATACGGAAATAATAAACAACTGTTGTTGTGCCCATCTCTAAATGAGACAAACATTGCCACCATGTGGCAGACAGCAGCAAGTGACGGTGTTGCCAATTAAGTGCCAGTGGCGTGTCTGGAAACAACCAGCTCAAATTAAGCACTGATGTGAAGCCTCGAATGGGCCACTGTCAGGTGTGAGAAAGAGAAGAGGTCTGTGTGATCATGTGGCCAGTGGGACATGGACAACAAGTGTAAGTTGATTTGTTCGTATGAGAGAGTCAGTGGTAGAACTAAGGTGTATGAGTTTGCTGTGGTAAATTTACGGAGCCAAAGAGGCAGACAGTGGGAACTTTTGCATCACATTAGCATACTAAGTATGTCATGACATAAACTGGAAGCAGCAAATGCAGTATTTGTAGATTTGCATCAAGCAAGTTCAAAGTGAAGGAATCCTCTGGGGTGTAGACATGAATAGTTACTCCTAAATGCACATTTTTGTAAAAAATGAGGGGCCAAAAGTTGCATTTTTTTGTTTTTAACTTCAGGGTCTGCTACAGAATTTAAGAGCATCATTTCTCTGCAGCAACAAACATCAGTCCACATCTTAACAGGCAGTGGTAAATCTCACACCTTTACTATACCCCTTTCCGACCATACCTACCTGATATGATAGACGTAGTCAGCATTTGTTTGCAACAGGACACGAAACAAGAGACTGTCTGTACAGACTAAAAGATTATTTATATTTACATTTTGGCAGGCCAAATTTAGATTTTAACCCCTAGCTTGGGGGCTTTCGTTCCCCCAAACAGCACCAGCCATCAAGGCAGCTACAGCACCAGAGGAAAACAAGCATTTGGAAAACCAATAGGCTGACATTGGATGTCCGCCTTTTGACGTTGTTGGTGCTTGTTTATTTTTGTCATAGTGAAGCAGTCGGGCTCTGGTCAATTTAAAAAAATGGCTAAAAGCAAAGAAATTATTTTGGTCTTTAAAAACAGACATTGTATAGTAGTCCATGGCACGGAAGGCAACTATTTAGTGTGCAGACGTGGAACCAGTTGCGTAACAAAACTGGAGTGCCCCCCTGCAAAGTACATGGAAGCCCCCACCCTCCAGACTGACTCAGGAGCTCTCATGCCCAGGTACTGTGCGGAGGGCCCCCCTGGAGCTTGAGGGCCCCCCACACGGCAGGTGCTGCGGGGGCCTTTGCTATGCCGCTATGTGGAACTAATTTGGGTGCAGATGTGCTCTTTGTGAAGATTGGGAAAAAGGGAGGCAGAATGACATCACTTCCAGTGAAAAAAAGCTAAGGACTGAAATGTGTTGAACCATTGGCACGTGGTGTAAGCTGTAGTGTGTGGAAGGCAGATGTAAATGACACAATAACAAACACACGTTTGAGGAGTGCTGACTGAAAGCCCCTATAAGTTTGTATGCTATACACATAATTTAATAAAGCCGTAATGTCTTGGCCAATGCGAGCCCTAAAAATACAGTAACAGCAGGTTCACCAATCCATCAAGGTGGCTTGCCGGACCTGCGCTACTTATGTATTCTCCAAAAACAGCCTTCCAAAATAGGGGGGAGGGATGTTTCTTTGCAGGATAAAAACATAACTAATGTCTCCCAACAGTGGAGAGAAGCGGGGGAACCCAGAGGTTAGTGGAATGGACTTCTGCTAATTTTGGGCTGATGTTCTATTACCGCTATCCTCTCAATGGTCTCTTTATAAGTCAGTACGTTTGCTCAGTGAGCTGAGCATGTGCTGCAGTAGCCATGATGTCACAGGTGTAGAGGGGCGTGTGGGGGGAGGGGGTCATTATCACCCCCGAGTCAGGCCTGCTTGGCGCACAATAAACACTACAACAGGTCGTTATTGGTTATCAGTGCAGAAGAACCACGAATGTCCGGCACCACTTTATTTTATAACCTTCTATCCGGAAACCACACATCGTCACATTGAGGGCAACAAAGTATAGGAGAGCCCGGGTGGCTCTCTACATCCCTCCCTTGCTTTAATAAACTACTTTAACATATTGTAAATATGACATATGAGGGGAGGGAGGGGAAAAGAAACAGGAAATAAGAGAAAAAGAACAAAAGAGAGGGAGAGAGAGAGAGCGAGGGACAGAGAGAGAAAACAGGAAACCCTCAGACGCACAAAAACGCCTGTCACTTTCAACACATGATGTCTTTCAGCTTTTGGCTGGGGTTCGGATTGGGCCGTAGGTTGCATCTTTCGCTTCTCCTGGACAGCCCTGGCCCCCTATCAGTCTCAGGGTCGGGGAACAGGACCTGTCTGGGTCTCCGCGGGAGAGACACCTTCGCCCCCCTGTCGACATTTGTCGGGAGACCTCGGTTGCGAATGATGCCCCGGTTCTTCACCACTCTCATCCTCAAGTCTGACTTCAGGGTCCGTCTCTCGTGGCTCCACCCTCCAGAACTACGAAATGTTCTGGGTCACATGCTGTCGCCCTCTGCTGGCAGTAACCATGGTCCCTTCGATCTTCTCCAGCCTCCAGACCTCAGGCTTATACGGAGTACAGAATTTCCACCCCTGATGACGGTCCTTCTGAATGACCGACTGTCCCACATGCAGGTCGGGGTGTTTCGACTTCCTCCTCTCACTGGCTTTGGAATTCGTCCGTTCTCGCTTCTACTGAATTTTGGACACGTCCAGGGCAGTGGGTCGCCACTGAGCACCCGCCGGGATGCAGTCCCGGGAAGGCAACCTGAACAATAAAGCTGCCGGGGTGCACCCCATGGTGCTGTGGGATATCTGCTGATAGGCCCTCAGGAACTTGTGTAAGCACCACTCAGCGTCCTCTTGTTGATCTACCCCAATTCACAGGGTGCAGTTCAATGTCCTCATGAATCTTTCGACCTCCCCGTTTGCCTGGGGCCATTGAGGAATGATTTGCCAATGCAATATTGCCAGGGAGCGTAGATAGTCCTGAAACTCATGGCTGTGGAATGGAGGACCATTGTCTGTTCGTATCTCATCAGGCAAACCTTCTCCAGTGCGGGACGGATGTTCTCAAATGCGTGGACACCACCAGCACCACCACAGGGAACTGGGTCCATGAGTGGATCATCACGGCTGTCAATCTGCCATCTGGAAAACTACCAAAATCCAGGCTTATCTGGGACCAAGGTTAAGTGCTGGGAGTCTCAGTTACCATAGGAGCAGGAGCAAAGTCTCAGGCGGTGATGGTGCACAGGTGGCATCTTCTCACTAGTTCATCCACCATAGCGTCCATCCCAAGGAACCATACCTTGCCACGTAGGCGGGCTTTGGTCTTCGCTGTCCCTTGGTGTCCCTGGTGTTCCAACTCCACCACTCGGCTCTGCAGATACTGGGGTATCACCAAAAGCTGTCCGCGGAGCAGGAGACCTTCAGGACTCACTGGGAGCTCTGACCTCACCTTCCAGATATGTTGCATAGCCCTGCACTCTTCTAAGTCAAAAGTTTTTGTCTTGTCCAGAAAATACTTCCATGTCTGATTTGCCAAAGCCTCCTTGGCTCGGTTGACAATGGCATCCGTGCACAAAGCGTCAGCGATTCCGGCACAATCAGAGCCATGGGACATGGAATGTTTACTATCATGCTCATGAAACTCTCCATCCGTCCATCCTTCTCTCTTCTTCTTTCTGCGAACGTGGCTGAGGAGGGTGACATGACAAGTAATCCGCAGGATTGTTGACTCCAGGTCGGTAGATGACCTGGAATTGGTAGGGCTGGAGGAGCACTGCCCACCGTTCGATTCTTGGCTGGACAAGAGGGACACCAGTGGCTTGTGGTCGGTGACCACCTTAAATTCGTGTCCACATAAGTATAAATGAAAATGCTGATAGGCCTACCCGATGGCAAGCATTCCGGCTCAATCAGCGCATATCTGGCCTCTGTTGCAGAGTGAGCCCTGCTTGCGTAGGCCACCAGCATCCACTGCGGGTGACCCTGTTCCTGTAGAGGTACGGCCCCCGACCCGACAGAGCTGGTGTCCACCACCACCTCTGTTATCTTACGCGAGTGGAAGTACGCCAAGGTCACTGTGTCCAGAAGTGCCTTTTTAACAGCTTGGAATGCCTTGTCCGTCTCTGGGCTCCACTCCCATGGGGTATTGACTTTCGTGAGGTATCGAAGAGGTTTGACCAGGGTGGCCAGATTGGGGATAAATCTCCCACAGTACGTCGCCATTCCAAGGAAACTCCTGACCTCGATGGCGTTGCGAGGTACAGATGACCCTTGGATGGCGTCTACTTTCTTGGGGTCAACCTTCAGCCCCTCCCTTGAAAAGATGCAGCCAAAGAAGTCAATAGAGTTGTGATAAAAAGCACATTTTTTTCTTGTGTAAAGTCAGTCCGGATTCTGATAGTCGCTGAAATGTGGCCCGCAGGAGTTTGTGGTGCTCCTCTAAGATGTCAGAGAATATTAGTATGCCGTCACTCAGATTGATGACACCGATCAACCCCAAAAGTGTCTCCCGTTTGGCATTCTGGAAGATCTCCACGGCTGAGGAGACCCCGAAGCTGAGTCGCTTGTAGCGCTGCAGTCCGACATGGGTCGTGAACGTGGTGACACTGCAGCTCTCGGGGGTTAGCGCCAGCTGGTGTTACCCAGAGTTTAATTCCAACTCGGAGAACCATTGGGCCCGTTGAGGTCTGCAATAATGTCATCCATGGTGGGTGTGATGTGGCGTTCCCGCTTTATGGCGCCGTTGGGCAGCCGCATGTCCACACACAGGCGGATGGTGTCAGGCTGCTTCGGCTTTGGGGGCGATGACAAGAGGGGATACCCTTCTCGATGACCCCTCACCCCTCAAGGGTTTGTAGCTCTTGCTCCACCTGGGGTCTCAGGTGGAAAGGCACACGCCTATGCCCTAGAGCTGTGGGTCTTACTGCTGGGTCGACGTGTAGGTGCAATTGTTTCCCCTTCAGCTTTCCTAGCCCTGGGAAGAGATCTGGGAAGTCCGCCAACACTGATTTTGCGTGGGAGCCGTGGACTTGGTGAGCGAAGAACACTAGCTCCAGGTCTTCTGCAGTGTGGCATCCTAGGAAGGTTCCCTTCTTGCCTTCCGCCACGTGGAATTTGGTGCATGTCGAGTGGTGGTCACTGCCGAGGGTAACCTTGATTGCCCCTCGCAGTGGTAGTGGGTCTATGCCCCCAGAAGTGTATATTTTGGTGCGGCACGGTCTGAGTTCTGGTGGGGGAGATATCTAGCTGTACTGTTCTATGTTCATGATGTCTACCGATGCCCCTGTGTCAATGAGCGTGGTCACCAGTGTGCTGTTAATACTTTTGGTACACATGGGTGGCGGTCAATGCCTCTGGTCTGATTTGTCAGCAAATGAGACGATGAATATGTCCTCGTCCTCATAGTCTTTGTATGGGATAGCGCTTGGGTAGGTGTTTACTGCCACTGCCCCGTGTCTTCGGCTGGAATTACTTGCTACATCGCCGGCATTCTTGCAGATGTTGTCCCTGGCCTGGGCCGCCCTCCCCAGCAGACCTTGGCAAAATGGTTCGGCTTACCACATTTGGAACAGCTTTTTCCTTTCGCCAGGCACACTCCCGGTGTTCGGTGATCGAGGCCGCAGTTCCCACAACTTTTCTCCTCCACTCTTGGGAGTCGAGCCAGTCACAGTGGGTTTTGGCATCCTTGTATGGCGTCGACTTGTTCTTCTTTTACTGGGCCCAGTTTGATTGGTCCCTGTGCCAGAGTGGACAGCACCAGGGCTGCTGCCATGTCATCCGCACAACTATTGGACAGTTTGTGTGACAGCGCAAGAATGAGTATTTCATTGAGCCATATGCCGTATTGGCACAAGATCAGCTGTGTAGTACCTTGGAATGGCATCCCTGTATTATCTGTGCTCTTACATCCTCATGTTGGTTGATGCCTGTTCAGGTGCTCACCTGCTTGCGCAGTCACGCGTAAAAGATGTTCACCAATTCTGTGTCAGTTTGCTGGGCCTACCTCTCATAGTCCGGGTTAAGCTGCGGGTCGAAATACCTGTTTAGGGCGTCAACAGCTGTGTCGAAGTTGTCATCGCCACCAGTGTCTGGCAACGTCTCAAATAAGTCGTAGAGTTTATCGCCCCCAAAGTGCAGCATGAGGGACCTATGCACAGCACCATTAGTCTCTCGTTTAGCTCAGAATTAGTGCCTCATCCTGCCGAGCCAGTTGCGCCACCGAGGCACAGCTGTCACTGGATCTGCTAGCTGGCTTAACGGGGGTAGCACAGTAACAGACAAATGCGCCCCCGGGTTGTTTGCTGGGTGCTGGTGGTCTGCGTTGGGCGGTGAGCTCATGGTTCTACGCTGGGGCCAACTTGCCGCCTCTTATTCTTTTATCTTTTCCTCTTTTAAGTTATTATTTTTTTCTCTACGGGTCTTGAAGGGCGGACCCCTACACACATGTGTAGGTGGGCACGCTGACGAGCTTGCACACTCAGAATTTCCCTTGCCCACTTTCTGTAGTGAGGGTGATTATTCCCAGTTACCTTGATTCTGTACAGATGCCACGTGAGGGTGCCCGCGATGCAGGGCCCAGTAGGTGTCTCCAAACTTGTGCGGGCCTGTGAGGGGTTTCCGCCTTGCAACCGGGTCATTGTGCCCAAGGCCGGGCTCCCCCATCGAAGCTGCATGTTATCCCAGGCAGTGGGCCGGGGAGCCCTGGGGTCCTCGCGTTCAAACGCCATCTCACGGGAGCAGCGCACCTCCGCTCTTGACCTCAGCCCGCAGGTCAGCTGCCAAGGATGTGCGCGCAGTGTTGCCAGATTTTCAAAGCCTTATAAAGCCCAAAGCTGTTCAACTACCAGCCCAAAGCAAGCCCAAAATGAACCAGCCCTAGCCCAAAACAAGCCCAAAGTTGTAACACTCAAAAAATGCAATTACAGGATGCAAGAAACATT
This sequence comes from Pleurodeles waltl, assembly GCF_031143425.1. Taxonomy (NCBI): domain Eukaryota; kingdom Metazoa; phylum Chordata; class Amphibia; order Caudata; family Salamandridae; genus Pleurodeles; species Pleurodeles waltl. Next base: position 156,218,165 of record NC_090446.1, read on the forward strand.
TTGGATCATAAATCTAACATTTTAAAGCATAAGTCTAATTTCTCTTTTAAAGAAATATGTAGAATTCAGTGTTTTTCCTTTTACGTTTTACACTAGTAGTCCTGTTAATCCCAATATAATGTCAGTGCCAAAATGTCAGACTAGCATTTGCTAGTTACCTACAGCATTTACCTGTGAGTTTCGAGAGCCCTACCTAATGGATCCAAAGCACAACTTGCTTTTCTTACTGCCTTTCAGATGCACACTGCGCATGCTAGATACGGGTGAAACACATACACATCATTGGACCCCATCGGCAGGAGACTGACTATTTCTAAAGCCAGAAATTGCTTTATTGTTGCTGTCTCCCATCTGAAAATGTCTCTGCTTCAGTAGAAGTCAATGGGGAAAATACATTCTCACAATATTTTTTTTCAAATCCGCTATTTTCTTTGTCTAAAATGTTGGCATGTATGAAACGCAACCGAGCATCTAGCATGTCCAGTGCATATCTATAGCCTGTTCTGATGTTCTTCTACTTTAAAGACTTGACGATAAAAGGGCATCAGGCCAGTCTGTCAGTCACCTCATGCTGCCTCCTCTACACCTACTGAGGCACTGCCCCACTCATGTATTAGTGAGCTATGCCTGCCCTGGATTATGAGGGTCAACAGGATCTAACAGGAAAATACTTTTTTGCATTTTTCTCCTTTGCTGATGCAGTGATCCTGATCAAGGCATTTTTTAGTTTCAATCCACACCACAAAATCAAGCCTGGAATAAGCATGGACATTACAACCAAAATAAGACAGGTGGGAGGGTTTTTGGACTCAGAGTTGTTAAACCATTAACACTAAGAAATACAATTTTATTCAAACTAAGGCCCATATTTACACTTTTTTGTGCCACATTTGCGTCATTTTTTGACGCAAAAGAGGTGCAAACTTATAAAATACAGATATATTTTGTAAGTTTGCGCTGCTTTTGAGTCAAACAATTATGCAAATGCAGTGCAAAAAAAGTATAAATATGGGCCTAATTCTACACCCTTTTGTTGCATGATACACATTCCTTTTAGTGAGACTACAACATGTTGCTATAATATGTAGGGAGTTGGCTACAAGCTCCCCAAATATTAGTCCACACTTATTCCATTAAGCATCGCTCTTCTAGGTTTCATGTGTGTAACACACTAATACCTTTATTAAAAATAAATGATATACACCTTTCTCTGTGCATTTTCTATGCCCTGCTCCTTTGTAAGACACTGTCCTACCCTGCTGTGCACTGTGCCATCACGCTTAGTCTCTTCATCAAACATGGTGCCTCAAAACAGATCAGAGTTGGAGGTGGTATAACTTAGTGTGCCTAAAAGGGAGTCTTGCTTGGAACAACATAGCTTACAAGCATCAAACATCTTATTTAACAGCTACGATGCCCAAAGGTGTGAATGCTTGTTTTACAAATAACCTTTTTATGTTACAGTATGCATTTAAAATTACTCCATTAATCATTGCCCCTGAAGCAATTTGTAAATCCATGCACTTCATCCATGATAATCTGTAATACAGTTTTAAAAGTGAAATTTCCCTTTAATGCCTTGCATGCCTTACAATGTGTGCATACAATCTGTGCACAATGCAAGTGAATCTTTTTTATATAGCAGATATACTGATCACATGCATTTCAAAGGGGCTCTCATATGTTCTCATGACCTGGCTAGCCCATATGACAGTGCCTTAAAATACGTAAGCATGTGCATTGTACGACAGAGGTGGACAATTTATCAGGGAGATTCAAGCCAAGGATGGCCCTCGCTTGAAGATCCCAGTCATGAGTTAAGTCCTGAAATTAAAAGCCAGGTAAGTGATGCCACAATCATGATAGAATATGATAAGGTGTTCTAAAAAATGTTAAAGTGCATTTCTTTAATATATAGATGCTTTGACATTAATATATTTTATTATAGGAGTACATACTGAAAGTGATAGTTTTTAAAACATGAACTAGAACCATTCCTGCCCCTGTCCCCACACTGGTGACAGTGCCATTAGTGACCCAAGAGGCAAGGCAGTTGTCATGTGAATCCTGTATGTGGCCCAAATTATTATAGAGCAACATTGTAGTCTAGGAAGTCAAAAACAACAGGTTTTTGTACAGCTGGTATTCTGAACACACCCATTTGAAAGTGCCTTCATTCCTGATTATCAAGATTTTTTTTTTCAGTGAAATAAAATATTTGCCTAAGGTCACACAGTTTCAGCATGGAAGCCGTGATTTATCCAGAATCTCTGGCTTCACCTTGTACAAATCAGACAGTAAATGTGTTTCTATTTGTCTTTCCTTATGCTAAGGTTTTGTTTTTTATCTCTGAGCATTTTTCTGTAATTTTTATATAGTGCAAACTGTACCTAAAGATAGTGCAGTGCTTTATATGTGCATCACTTACATTACACAGGGTCACGGCCTTGTTTTTATAATCATGGACCAGAGTAATTCTTACTGCACACACTCACCGGGGACTGGGTGCGCTCTTACCTGTAGTGAAAGTGTCCCAGATCCTCAAGGTTTCACTTCTGGATGCTACCAGCCCTACTCCGATCTCAAGAGAAGCCTTTGGAGCCCCAGGATCCGGCACAATGATGTTGAAATGCTGCTGGGCTTGGGAGACAGGCTCAAGAGAGTGGCTCAGGGGTTGGGCTGGGTGTATGAGGGTAAGGCCAGGCTTGGCTGGCTGTGGCTGTTGGGCACTGCCTGCCACAGCACTCACTAATCGTCATTAGTCACTTACTGGCACTGCAGGGCAATGGCACTCTGTCTGCCAGTACCACGAGAAGGTGTCCCATGCCTCTGGAGTGGAGGCTTGAAGAGGATGATCTAAAGCGCGGGCCGAGGAGGGGGCGGGTGGACTGGCCAATATATTTATGTTGGGGCCGTCATTGGTAGTGCTTTTTCACGCTACCAATTGACGGCCCTTCGACCAAAACACCAGCTGCGGTCTTAGCTGTCTGCAAGCATGTGGCGAGTTGTCAGTTTAGAGTCCTCCTCCTGGTTGTGAACGCTGCCTGCCCAGCATCAGGTGATGTTTGTGCACAGCCTCAGAGTAAGGCTGACATGATAAATGCTGCTAATGGCACTTTAAAAATAAAGAGCCAGGAAGCTGAAGTAAAATCAACTGCAGCAGTAAGGCGCCGCCCCAGCTTTGAAAAATGCGCACAACGAGCTTATATTCGCCCAAAAAATATTCACCCGCCAATTGAGGGTTTTTTCGCACGAATGGGAAAAATGTAACCCATTTGTGCGGGAAATAGCCCAATCTGGCAACACTGCGCGCGCGAGGCTCAGGTCCTGTGCACTGATGTCGGCCGCAGGGCAGGGCGCAGAGTCTGCATGCCGGTGCAGGTCGTCTTCTCTGCGCGAATGTGAGATCACGCAGTCCCGGTGCCTGCGAGCCGCCAATAGAAGCAATGCTCGCGTGGTGGCCGTCAGAAGGAGCTAGCAGTGTTGCGGAGGAGCTGAGACATAACGATGTGCCCCCCAGGAGAGAGGTGGTACCTTTGTGCACAGGCTGGTGCGGATGGCACTACACCTCATCGCCAATGAAGAGGGGCCCCGGGCAGGGTAATTGTCGCGCCCCGAGTCAGGCCCGCTTAGCGCACAATAAACACTGAAACAGGTCGTTAGTGGTTATCGATACAGAAGAACGACGAGAGCCTGGCACCACTTTATTTTATAACCTTCTATCCGGAAACCACACATCGTCACATTGAGGGCAACAAAGTATAGGAGAGCCCGGGTGGCTCTCTACATCGGGTTCAGTTTATGTCCAGTCCTAATCACCATTTTATCCTTGAGAGTCCGATAAAATAAGCACAGACGTGGCGTCATTTATCACTTAAGAACAAAGAGAAATCGGCTTGAGGCGAATGCTATTTCTTAAAGTATAGAATGGGTCACGGATCTTAAATTATAAACATTTTAAATAAAGCACGTTTGCAATATGAAATATGTAGGCCATGGGGGCAGTTTTCAAACATCTGCTATGTATAGGAGAGAACATTCTGGTTCTTCCAAAGAGTAAAAAAGTTATTTTTAATGGAAACCCCTCTTGCTGTGGAATGCGTGCTCTTGCTGTCAGCGGAGAATTCCAATTGGAGACTATTCAAATGAAATTATCAAAGATTCCTTTTACGGACATACCAGGGCGCATTAATCGCATCTGTCTCGCCAAGGACTTTATGATTTTTGATTTCTTCTCAACAGATTTTTGGTCTGTCAAAGTTCCAGAGTAGTAGACACCGTCCCCTAATCCTGACCGTTTTAGGGGCTGGTAGGACAGGGTCACTCACCATTGTGCATTGCCGACCAATCAGGGACTGTGTTGATTTCACCCTCCTCTGTAGTAATGACCAGGGATGCCTGGCATGTATTTCGAAGTGAACACCAAACGACTGGATTGGATCTGGCGTCACCAGGTTGTACTGCGTGTTCCAAAAAGGAGCATTTTGTTTCAGCTGTCTTGGATTTACAGAGTGAATCTGAGATCTCGATCAATATGTTTTTTTCATATATTTGCAACTTGCTGATTACTGCTGTCAGAAACCTTGTGAAGTTATTTGTCCTTGCTCGAACGGCTAGGGCAAATGTGTTCTCAGAAAAATTATTACACCTATCATACTTTTTATTATTATTTTATTATACTTTTTAGCACTTACTAAAATAAGAGTTGCACCCGTTGATTTGTGATGACCATGTGAGATTTGCAGAATACTCACATTAGATGCATTTACGTATAATTAATTAAATAGGAACCATTCACATAGTGGTTAGCCTGAAAATGCTACATACATCTACACCTCTGGGACCATCATTGGACATCCCTTATTTAACTCATGCAGGGAAAAAGAGAAAACAGCACCCCCCGCCTTTACACATTTTGTTACCATTTACGATTCTTTGCAGTTTGACACACGTAAGATACTGCGCCTTCTAGTGCTGAGGTTTTATAATCAGTAAGGCATAAACATCCACTTCAGAAGGTAATCCTGCAAGAAGTCTGTTGTAAGTGCTGAAGGTGTTGGTGGATAAGGGAAATGAGCCACACTGAGATTCAGAATTTGGTCAGTTGGCCCATGGAGGTCAATTCACTGAAATGCTAGGCGTAGCGGAAGTGACATCACACGCCCTTTGACCTCCACTTTCACTCACACACACACCTACTTACACATACGCACAAATTGAAATACACTCTTTCTCACATAAACAAACTTTCACCAGAAAGCACACACAACATCTATTTAAAAGCATTTTTTACTTACCTCAACTGCCGTGCAAGGGTATATTTCAGCTGTCTTTACTCAATTTCTATTACACTAATAGTGAATAATGTATTATTATTCACTATTAATGTGATGAAAATGACAGAAAACAAAGAGAGTGGCGCCCAGCTGACGTCCATGAGAATGAGCTGCCACTGTTTACCTGGCTCTGAATTTTCCACCTCTGCGGCCAGGGGTCGCAAAGGTTTAGCCCTTGATGACGTCTGTGAGCTGGCCACATGAAAGTTACCAGTTTTGGGCCTGAGTTAGAGCTTGGCGGAGGGTTTACTACATCATAAACATGACATATATGCCATGAGCCCTGATACAAGTGCACTAAATCCGCCGTGGGCCGTCCTTTAGGGCGGAGGGGCCGCGCCCCCCACCTTTTGCCCCCTCATGAAGAATGTCTGTCAGGCTGAGCAAAGGTCAGCCTGACATACACTCTTCGTGTTCAGCTCAGATAGCCAGGAGTGAGACGTGCGCGATTTGTGCAAACTCCTGGCTCCCTGAGCTGACCTTTGCTGGGCTGAAGAGGTCACAGCTCCTATGGGCGTGACCTCCTCGGCTCAGCAAAGGTGCCTTGAGGCCCTCCCCTGTGTGACAAAGGGAAGAGTCACCCATTGACTCTGACCTGGGCGCTTCAGGTTTAAGCCCTGAAGTGCCCAGGGCGAGTGTCAATCAGTAACACCTCGTCACTCAGTGATGAAGTTGGGACTGCTGCATTCTCTCATTGGCTGACCTAAGGTCAGCCAGTGAGGGAAGGCAGCAGTCCCAACCCTCCTGGGACCTCCGAGCTCAAGGTAAGTATGTGTGTGTTTTTTTAAAATGAATGTTTGGTGCATGTGTGTATGTTTGAATGTTGATGAGTGTTGTGAATGGATGTGCGTGCGTGTGCGAATGAATAAGTGTGAGTATGCTTCCCACCCACCCTCCCCCCCTCCCTCCTAAAATTACCGGCAGCCACTGACTAAATCCTATGGTACTTGTAATAAGGCAGATAGCATATCCATCACACTGTGACGAAGTAACCTACCCACCACACTCTAAACCAGGCCCTTATTCACTAGGCTATGTACTCTTCTGGGACAAGATACACCATACAGTTGGTGCAGCTGGTACACAGGCCTTTGTGGAAGCTCTCACATTCCCACCCCAGGTTTTCTTCCTACCCTAGTGTATAAAACCTTAGTGTTTAGTTACAAAAACAGCTGTTTTTAATAGCTAAATAACAATACCAAACTTTGGTATCAATGGTTATATTAGAAATAATTTGTTAGTAATGCTAAGTAAAGTCTAACAGCATACTCAGAATACGGCTTGTGTTAGATTCCTTGTGTAGGACACAGGTTTGTGAGGTGGCAGAGCATCTCTCTTGCAATGTACCTCACGAGTTGTTCTGTTTTCGACCATGTTAGTGGGATAGTATGGTTTACCCCCACCGTATCGCATGTGTACACATAGCAATAATTCTGCACGCACTACTTCAACCCAACCACTGTATCGCAAGGTAAGTAGATGTGGAGGTGTTATCATTCTTACGATCGTGTCACAGAACTAATAGCAATCCCTTTTACCATATCTGTGTCTGCAAACCGACGCACATGCATTACTCCAGCTCAATTGGCCATTGTCGTGGTCACAGCCACACCTCAAGAGCGGGGAAGAACCAGAGAAAGTGAGCCGCTAAACAACTGGAAAATTTAGCTGAGAGCTGGATTATCCGCTCAAAACTGATTTGTTTCAGATGATTTTCAAGCGGTTAAACAATAAAGAGAGGTATTCGAAGTGAAACCTCAACTCCCTAGTATTTGTGATGGCGCGGTCTGTGCGCTGGCTTTCCAGCAGGATTTCTCTGTTTTCTCTTGTACTATGTAATAACCAGTGTTTATTTCCAGAGAATGTCCAGGGTCCAAATCAAACAAGGGCCTGAGCTCTGCCTCAACCAAAAATATCAACTTGCTCAGGGAAGGATTGGTGTGTCTCCAGAGCTAGAAATCCTTCAAAGAGGAGGGCAAAGCGAGTATTGTGGCCCGACAATCCCCAGGTTGCACATCTTAACAGTACTAGAGAATTTTTAAGCCTTCCTGGAAGAGATAATTGTAAAAACCTTTGGTTCATCTTCAGGGCTTTTTTATATTTAAGGTGGGAATACTGCTTGTGACGTGGAAGAGAAGTACGCAGAAGATCAGTCAGTCCTTACATTGGATTTGATGTGAGGAGGTGCATTCAGCTCAGTGTAAATAATTTAGTAGACTCAAGCATAGTAACCTTATACTGCATGGGCACCCCCTCTTCTTTACCAACGCAAACTTTTCTAAAGCCATGCGTTACAATCTGGTACACTCTTGAAGCCATCTGTGTTTGCTCTAAATAGCAACTGGCTTCAGAATCCATGGTGTAGAACTAGCCAGGAGGCATATAATGAGGTGAAACAATTCTGAGATGCTTCATAATCAAAAAGGGATGGAATAAAAAGATTTAAATACAATTAGAATCATCCATCAGGAACCTTAATATGCTTGGAAAAACACTACCCCAAAAAGAAAGACGAAAGCATACAAGTAGGGATGAACTAACCTCACAGAATTGTAGTCTGAGTATTTTGTGTTTGAGCTTTTTCACTTTCTGGCATTTAGTATTGAAAGCTGAATGTATTAAGGGTTTGCGTCGCCCTTGTGCCACGCAAGGCATCCCAGGGTGACACAAAACCTAGAATGAGATAGACCAAGCCACAGACAGCAACCCTGGGCAGCCCTTGGTAAATTTGGTGTAGTCCAAGGCAGGGCAGGTTGCTACCTTGCGTTACGCTGTATGGTGAGGGTGTTACATGGGAGGAGCTTGGGTGTTCCCATGCATCCACCCATGAATTCTGATGAATTTCCGGATTTACCAAGAATTGTAGACCTGGGAATGCATCAGAATGGTATGCCTTCCCACCAGAGGTGCCACAAGGACAATATTTAAATCTCTCCTTGTTGTTTACTCTTTCTGTGTGTGCTGCATTCTGCAGCACGCATAGACAGAGGAAAATGCCTTTGAGAATTCTTTTTGTGCATGAAGACAAACAATCCTGCCCACAACAAAGGCACATGGGGGCCTGTGTTGGTGCAAGGCAGCACATTGTACACCAGCACAGGCAGAGAGCAGAAATGCACTATGTGAGGTAAATGTGGCACATTTGTGCCCGCTTCATTTCACACAGTCCTGCTACGTTGCATTGCGTGAAGGTATGATGAATCTGTCCCTGATTGTCCTGACGTGTCTCTCCCCTCTACATTTGTACGTCTCTGTGGCGTGACTGCTTCTAAGCTGCTCCCACGCAAGCTGTTTTTACCTGCTCAGTGTGCCACATAGAAAGCCACAGAAGGACTCCCAAACATCAATCATTTTGCCAGATATTTTTCAAGAATTTTAGACTTGAATTTACTTACCTGGAGTTAATGGACTCAAGAGTTAGGATCATTAAAGACACACCCCTCATCAATAATGGAACTCCAAGAAAATGTACTCCAGGTTGTGACTAGTTAACATGTTTAAATAACGGCCTCAGACGAAATTTTCAATAGGCAACACAATCTAGTGTAATAGCCTGTGTTTCATGTGACGCTTTTTAAACAACATTCAAGAAACCACATTGTATAATTTTAAGTCCTTTCAGCTAAAAATCCTGTCACAGAACCACGTGAACTGAATGAGTAAACAGGACACAAGTGGCTTTTTTTGTGGCAACATGGAAGCAAGGATGTATTTCATGCCAAAATATAGCGCTACGTGCCAGCTTTGCATTTTGTGTAACATGTAATTTCACATATTTTTTCCAAAATTTAATGTAATTATGCCTAAGGAAATGACTCAGATTTTGCACTCTCCTAGTAAATAGTCACCTAAAGCTCTATGGGTCATGTGAGCATCTGGCATTCTACTGCACATGGACTTTGATGGTGCCGGGCAGGCTTAAAAGTACCACATTGCCTCTGAGAGGCACAAAACCACTTAATCACTGAGGTCCTGGTTTATACTTTTTTTGCGCCACATTTGCATAATTTTGTGACGCAAAAGCGGTGCAAACATACAAAATATCATTGAATTTTGTAAGAGTGCGCCGCTTTTGCATAAAAAATGACGCAAATATGGCGCAAAAAAAGTATAAATATGGGCCTGAGAGAGCTGATTAAAGCCCTGATCAGCAGACTAGATCATATATGTGACCAGCTACAACTAGGAACTATGGGGGTTATTCTAACTTTGGAGGAGGTGGTGATCCGTCCCAAAAGTGACGGAAAAGTGACGGATTTACCACCAGCCGTATTACGAGTCCATTATATCCTATGGAACTCGTAATACGGCTGGTGGTATATCCGTCACTTTACCTTCACTTTTGGGACGGATTAACACTCCTCCAAAGTTAGAATAACCCCCTTATATTCTCCTTGCAGCATTCACTGACTGCAGTTTACCCTCAACTCCTCCTCCAAATTAATAGCACATCAGTTAATGATAGATACGTTTGTAACCTCCCTTGGCGCTCCTTTGTGGGTCTTTTGGCGACACGAACAGTTCCTGGAATCCCCACCCGCAGACCTCCGATTTCTGAAGGACCACCTACAGTGTAGCAGACGCAAAAAAATGACATTTCATATTGTTTTAATATTATTTTTATTATGGCTTGGTTAAATAACTCGATGTTTTCATCCCCTTCTTGCCGGTTCCACGTACTCCCGAATGAGCCATATTAAACACACACTCAATCAATCCGTCTCCAGCGTCTCATCTTTCAGGGCTTGTAGCTCATAAAGAAGGCGCTGTAAAAGTGGAGAGGCCTCCTCGGCAGATTCGTCTGCATCCAACCGCTTGTGGAGTTGTTATTTCGGCGGCGCGGCTGTCGTCAAGTGCACGCTCCGCTCATCGTGCAGAAGGCTGCTCGATGTTCGTGCATTTCCGACTCGGTTCGGCTCAGCATCCCTTTGCAGCACTTTTTAACTATATCAATCCATGCCAACATTTATGAAAAGGAAAAAAAAATATGAGGGAGAATGTATTTTCCCACATACGTCTTTTACGCAGAGGCAATTTCTTGTGGGAGTCAGCCAAAATAAAACCATTACTGGTTTCGAAAATTGGGAGTCACCGTTTGAATCGGGTCTGCTGGCCTGTATGCAAATCTTTCCAGTATGTTCCCATAATCACAAGTCCTTTAATTGACTCCGGCCTCTGCAGGAAGTGCACTGACCTTGTATACGTTACCCATTTGGATCTTTACTTAAAGGGAAGTTGGTCACAGTTGATGGAATCAAAAGGGGGGGGGGGTCTTCTGGTCTGGGATCAGCTGAGACCAGGAGATCTCAGTGAACCAGTGTCAGGGGCTTAACTTGGTAAGCAATCGTGGGTGGGGGTTTGTAAGCCTCAGGTTTTTCCAACTATTATGCTGGCATATTATATAAGAAGCAGGACATGAGGGGGGCAATGGAGAGAGAGAGGAGTGGGGGATTGTTAGGGGAATCTAAAACAATATATTTCAAAGTAACAAACATTTTTAGGCCCTTCAAAACAGAGATGAGAGTGAGAGAGAATGTGTGTGTGTGTTTTGTCAGTGTGGCATGTACAAATTGCAGGTAAAATCAAACAGACGTCTCACTATACCTCACTGAAACCACTTGTACTCAACCATTTACTACAGAATACATTTTGGTGGGGGGGGGGGGGTGAAACACCTGATACACCCCCCTGAAGCTACACCCCTATGGATTATGAAAAAGCTTGATGCAGAAAAAGATGTTCTCCGAGGCAGGAGGAAAGCAGTAGACTTCTTTTGCCTGGTTCTCTCAAGTAAACCCAAGCCATGATATTTATCTTCAGAGTCCAAATGTCTCAATCATAATAGTAATAGTGGACAATCAGGGTTAAGAATTTTCAATATGAAGGAAATCCCCGTAGTCGGAGCAGGTGTTGTAGATCCTATTTCAGGGTGTAAGAAACATTGGTTGATGTGAAGCCTTTCTTGGGTGGTGTTTGCAGTGCTATTACAGCAGCCGAGCTATTCATGGAGCGCAAAGACTGTATTCAAGGTACTTTGCATATTTTTGGGCATCATCTTGCATAGGACAATGCCAAAAACTTGAAGTACAAATATAACGTAATTGGCACCATTTTCTAGCTCTCACTTTATTTCAGACACAGCACATAGAGGCAATGACTCGGAGTTTGTTAGATCTCATCTACAGGTCTCTTCCACTAACCTCTTGAGTTGAGCAGTAGTCATCCTTCGCGCACACCAAGACAGGCTTTGGCACCACGGCTACCAAGCACCTACTTAGATGGTGTCTCGGCACTTGTTCTTCATCAGTGGATCAGTTACTATGAAGCAAATGATGAAGCAGAAGCCTCTCAATGATCCCATCAGTATGCAAAGCAATAGTCAGACATGTTCTAAAAAAATCTCCAATTCTGTGTTACAATAACTTGGTAATTAATAGGCTCTTAATTTCAGAAAGGGCACCAGATCCCAAAAATGTTCAATGAATTACTAAGAGCCTTTGGTATGTCTTTATTAAGGATAATCCCTGATCATACCCATTGGAATTGCACACCATGTTGTAACTATTGAGGAATATTTGATTGATTTTGATTTGGAGAGCTATAGAGTGCCCTATGACCCAGAGACCAGGTTTCCTGCCGCTAAAAGGGAAAGAACCAAAGCAAACATCCTCAGCTGAGGAAAAAAAGATGTGCTTTCATTAGCATACTAAAGGTTGTGATTTTCCTAGTTGTTCATCAGAGGAGTGGGAGTCTGTTCCATTCCTTGGCTGTAGCCACCAAAGAGGCCTTACACTCAAGCCAATCATGGTCAGCTCCTCTGCAGGTGAGATGCAGAGGAGCCAAAAGTTATGCTGGGTGAATAGAAACTAAATAGTCCCTTACGAAAGAGTGGGACTGAGTGATAGATGGATCGATGATATATGAAAACGGATTTAAATAAACGGTTCCAGATTGGAAATTTGTCTAAAGACCTAAGATGCGTAGAGATATGAGCCTGTGTTTTAAACCCCAGAATTAACCAGGCTAAAGCATTCTGAATTCATTGGTCTCCTGGCAGCAAATAAGACAGGAGAACAAGGACCAGAGAGTTTCACTAGTCCAGAGGAGAGATGATTGTGCCCTCTGGCAGGACTTTTCTGCAAGAAGCAATGAGACCTGGCATTATTTTCCCAAGAAATCTAAGAAAATGAAAGCAGACCTATGACAGCTTATCAATGTAATCTCTGAAAGAGAGATAATAATCAGAGATGACCCATAAATTGTGAATCAAGCTAACTCAGCTGGGGTAGGTGAAGAGAAGAGCCTTGTTCCTCTAACAGATTTCACATTCCAAACCCTGTTGAAAAGACATCACCATTTAAAAAGCATGCTGGTAAAAGTTTGAGACAACATTGGTCTTTGCCTTTTGAGATACAAATAGGTTTGGCATCTGTACCTGCCCCTTTGTGTGTTAAATTAAATATTTTTTCTTTCTAGTGATAAAGAGCTTTTTTCACAAAAGGGTACGCTCAGGGCTTGCAAAAAGTTGAGGGTCTATAAAACGGGCATGGCCTATGTAACTGAAGGAATGGTGTAAACATTTAAACAAGGGTGGCTCCTCCTTAAGGGCGGAGAAGCATCATTCTCCCCCCCCCCACCCACCAGCAGCTGCAAATCCTTTAAAAGAAAAGGATAATATACTTAGTTTATTATCCTTTTCTATTAAAGGGGCGGGGTCACAGGCTGTGACGTGCACTGAGGGGAGTGCTCAGCACTCCCCCCTCAGAGCGCATGTATGTTTGGCCAGCCGTCACAGGCTGGCCAAACATACATGCGCAGTGTGCTCTCTGCAGCCCAGCAACACAGTTGCCGGGCTGCAGAGAGCCTGCACAAGCTCCCAGTCTGCCTGGGAGCGCCCTGGCTGGGCGCTCCCAGCCAATCCTGACGCTGCTTTGAGCAGCATCAGGAATGGCAGCAGGGCAGGCTGGGAGCCTGTGCCTGCGTGCAGCCAGCAGGGAAGAGGAGTGCAGCGTGGGGCCGTGTGGGAAAGGTAAGTGGTGTTTTAAAAAAATGTAATTTATTTAAAAGTTTATTACCCCCCCACCTCCACCCCTTCCCCTCACGCTGCCCCTCCCCTTCCACAACCCGCAAACCGCTCCTTCATTTAAACTCCATTTTTGTGATATTCTATGCCACCAGACTGGTAATTTGGTGCAGGATTAAGTCAAACATGAAATATAACCAGGAACTAAATCAGTGACGTGGAACACTTTAACGCTGTTTACATTAATAGTTCACAAATTGATCACTGTTATTTTCGGGTAATGTTAAGGGCATGAATATGACTGGAAAGGGACCTGTTTCAATGTCTGTTTTTAATTAATAATGGGACTGAGACATGGAGCAACCTGACCCACTTAAAGCCCTGACGACAGTTAATCCAGTTGTCTCTAAATTCTTTACCCCTATCACAGAATGTAACAAGAACTTGTGTATACTTAATGCCACAAGCAAGATATGAGGCAAGTTATGAGATGTTGGGCTATTCTATGCAAACAATAAAAGAAAAACAGAAAAAAGGCAACACAAAAGGAACAGATGGACTCTACATTAGAACACAGAAATGCTGATCTGAGATATCCAATGTGATGCACACCCATAAACACTCTCATGTACCCTCAAACAATCAAATACAATGTCAGCAGAACAAAACATTTGAAATCAGTCAGTGGTAATCCAAAAACTGTAAAGGGCAACCACATTCGAAAGTTGTGCTGGTCACACAATTTGTAGAAATGTACTATAAAAATGATTGTAACATAATACAGCTAATCTGTTTTGCTCTCTCCCTGCATTGGTTCACTTTAAACTGCCATGTGTCAATGAAGACACCCTTGAGCAATAGTGCAAAGGTCTCTGTGTTGTGGTCAGCATGCTTTTTGTTCAGGAAGGGCTCCCTTATAATGTCCTTGATACGCTAACTACAGGTAGTTGCAGGATTTTATGCAAATCAACAACTAACAAGTCTTTGTAGATGTGGATATGTGTCAGAATCTCTGAGTGGGTGCACAGGAACATCCATACACAACCATGGAACTCCTTTATTCAAAGTAATGCACAGAAGGATATTGAGTTACGTTGAGTTACAATGCAACACAAATTGTAAATTACCAACATAACACTTTACGTCAGGTTATGTTTAAAATGTAACACAAGCCAGAAGCAAAGTGTTTTGAATCTAGGCCCAGGAATATATGGTGTGCCTCAATCCAGAGTGCAATTTCTGCACTAGTGTTCAAGGGATAAAACCGGAAATAGAACCTGCTAATAGTTGGATTGACGATTTCTAGAGAACATTTGTACTTTTTGAAATTGGTCCTGATGAATGCACCGCATTGTTTTCTTTTGTCGAAGTGCACGGTCACCTTTACATAAGGACAGCAGTGAGAAACAAACCTATTTGACATATGATATGAGCTTTTTGAATTCAACGGACAATGGAGAAAATAAATAAATATTTGTATTTTCGTTTGACCGTATGTATAAACTGTGATCTGAGAGAACGGTATGTATTTTAATGTAAATATGAGTTGCTTAATTGGTTAGAATTTTAGGAGTTAAGTCATGTGTTCAATGGATGGAAGAATATTGGCGGATCACTTAAAGTGTTTGTGATGTCATAGTCAAATTTGCTACTGAGTTAATGTAAGGAAATGCCTTTCTTGGAATGATTACCCCGAAACTTTTTGCCTTTTGTTGATGCCAGTTATGATTGAAAGTGTGCTGGGACCCATCTAACCAGGCCCCAGCACCAGTGTTGCTCTCTAAACTGTACCTTTCTACCCACAATTGGCACAGCCCTGGCACACAGATAAGTCCCTTATAAATGGTACCTCTGGTACCAATGGCCCTGTGGCCAGGGAAGGTCTCTAAGGGCTGCAGCATGTATTATGCCACCCTGGGGACCCCTCACTCAGCACATGCACACTGCCTCACAGCTTGTGTGTGCTGGTGGGGAGAAAAAGACTAAGTCGACATGGCACTCCCCTCTAGCTGGCCTTACAGCTCTAAGGCAGGGTGCACTATACCACAGGTGAGGGCCTAGTTGCATGAGCACAATGTCCCTACAGTGTCTAAGCCAAACCTTAGACATTGTAAGTGCATGGTAGCCATAAAGAGTATATGGTCTGGGAGTCTGTCAATTATGAACTCCACAGTTCCATAATGGCTACACTAAAATCTGGGAAGTTTGGTATCAAACTTCTCAGCACAAATAAATGCACTCTGATGCCAGTGTGGAATTTATTGTAAAATACACCCAGAGGGCATCTTAAAAATGCCCTCTGAATACCAGTCCAACTCCTAGTGCCAGGCTGACCAGTTTCTGCCAGCCTGCCACAACCAGATGAGTTTCTGGCCACATGGGGTGAGTGCCTTTGTCACTCGGTTGCCAGGAACTAAGCTTGCAATGGGTGGCGGTGCTTCTCACCTCCCCCTGCAGGAACTGTAACACCTGGCGGTGAGCCTCAAAGGCTCCTGCCTGTTGTTACAGCTCCCCAGGACATCCCAGCTAGTGGAGATGCCCACCCCTCCAGACACAGCCCTCATTTTTGTCCGGAGGAGATGATGAGAAAAACAAGGAGGAGTCACCTACCAGTCAGGACAGCCCCTAAGGTGCCCTGAGCTGAGGTGACCCCTGCCTTTAGAAATACTCCATTTTGAGTTTGGAGGATATCCCCAAAATGAATAGGGATGTGACCCCCTCCCCTCAGGGAGGAGACACAAAGAGGGTGTAGCCACCCTCAAGGACAGTAGCCATTGACTACTGCCCCCCAGACCTAAACACACCCCTAACTTTAGTATTTAGGGGAGACTCTGAACCCAGGAAATCAGATTCCTGCAACCTGAAGAAAGAAAAAGGACTGCTGACCTGAAAGCCCCGCAGAGACTACGGAGACACCAACTGACTTGGCCCCAGCCCTACCGGCCTGTCTCCAGACCCAAAGAACCTGCACAGTGACGCATCCAGCGGGACCAGCGACCTATAAGGACTCAGAGGACTGCCCTGCACCTAAAGGACCAAGATACTCCCGAGAACAGCAGCAGTGTTCAGAAACAGCAACAACTTTGCAACTTTGAAACAACTTTAAAAGAGACTCTCACTTCCTGCCAGAAGCGTAAGTCTTCACACTCTGCACCCGACGCCCCCGGCTCGAGTTCAGGACAGCAAACACCACAGAGAGGTCTCCCAGGCGATTCCAATGACGTGGACACCCTGATTCGACCCCCTGCACTCCCACAGCGACGCCTGCAGAGAGGATCCACAGCCTCCCCCGACCGCAACTGCCTGGTAACAAAGGAACCCGATGCCTAGACCAAGCACTGCACCTGCAGCCCCCAGGACCGAGAAGGAACCACCTACCAGTGCAGGAGTGACCAGCAGGTGGCCCTCATCCTAGCCCAGTCGGTGGCTAGCCCGAGAAGCCCCCCTGTGCCCTGCCAGCACCGCCTAAGTGACCCCCGGGTCCCTCCATTGCTTTCTATAGCAAACCCGAAGCCTACTTTGCCTACTGCACCCGGTCGCCCTTGTTCCACTGAGGGTGTGTTTTGTGGGCTTGTGTGTGTGTCCCCCCCAGTGCTCTACAAAACCCCCTGGTCTGCTCCTCGAGGACGCAGGTACTTTTACCTGTAAGCAGACTAGGACCAGAGCACCCCTGTTCTTCATAGGCGCCTATGTGTTTTGGGCCCTCCTTTGACCTCTGCACCTGACCAGCCCTGTGTTGCTGGTGCTGTGGCTTTGGGGTTGCCTTGAACCCCCAACGGTAGACTGCCTATGCCCAGGAGACTGACTGTGTAAGTGCTTTACTTAACTGAGAAACCTAACCAAACTTACCTCCCACAGGAATTGTTGATGGTTGCACTGTGTCCACTTTTAAAATAGCTTTTTGCCATTTCAACCAAAACTGTGTGTACTACTGTTTAAAATCAATGTTCTATACTTACCTGTGTGAAGTACCTTGCATTTTATGTACTTACCTCAAATATTGAATCTTGTGGTTCTAAAAGAAATTAAGAAAATATATTTTTCTATATAAAACCTAATGGCCTGGAGTTAAGTCTTTGAGTGTGTGTTCCTCATTTATTGCATGTGTGTGTACAACAAATGCTTAACACTACCCTCTGATAAGCCTACTGCTCAACCACACTATCACAAAATAGAGCATTCGTATAATCTACTTTTGCCACTATCAACCTCTAAGGGGATCCCTTGGACTCTGTGCACACTATCTCTCACTTTGAGATAGTACATACATGCCCAACTTCTTACAGTTAAAAACTGGAATTTTTAAATATATTTGATATGATGATGAGTGAATACAGCAAGGCTGGAGTTCAAGAAGGCTTTAGTGAATGACACTTAAATCACTCAGAAGTTACTTGATATCGAGCCCGAGTGGGATGGTTTGCGGTCCAGACACACTGTTTTATATTAGTTCAATTAAAAACGCCCTCATGTTGGAACCAGTTATGGGAACATTATCATTTCTAATAGTTGGAACAAAGCCTCTTTATTAGTCTTTTTGTTTCATTTATTCAATGGAACTGCACATCACACTGTTGCATGTAATAATAACACATACAGAAATAGTGTCTGGCGTAAATACCATGGCTCAAATTTAAGGATGGCCTTGCGCCATCTAACCCCACAATAGCATCATTTGTCTGATGCTAATGTGGCGTTAGAGTGCCAAAACCATTGTGCTTTATCTACAAAGTGGCGCAAAGCATGCATTGCTCCACGTTGCAATCCTTTGCACCACATTATGCATGCGCCATGCATAATGTATGCAAAGGGGGCATTCTGGCTCAAGGAGACCTGCAAAAATGGCGCAATGAAATCTGAAAGCAGGCGTTAAAAGGATGCACCCATTGGAATCAATGGGCCTCCCTGCACTTTGCTCTACTAGCATTAGAATTTTTTACTTTAGCGGATCAAAGCACCACAATAGTGTCAAAAATGTTGACGCTATTGTTCCTAATACCGCCATGGTGCACCATATCTTAAATATGGCACATACATGGTGGCATTAGGGGGGGGGGTGGAAAAGTGGCGCTTTACGATGTGAAGCATCACTTTGCTTAAATCTGGGTCAATGTTCTAAATAAAATATTGCTACATTGGGCTTAGATTTTTTATTATGAACCCCAACGGAATGATCACAACATTTATATTAGAATATATTCCGGCGATAGACACACCAGTGCTACACCCATCACACGTGTTGAATTGAAGGGCTTCTTGGCGCCTATCGTTAGCGCTCACAGATCCCTCCACCCTCCCCACCACCAGAAAACGACTTGGAGGCTCCTTCACAGCATCTCAGACTGTGTTCCAAGTGGCGTTCCCTGGTTTTTATTTCACTGTTTGATATCTTTGGCGCGCCTCAGAGATCCATTATTACTCTCCTAAATCACACGAGATAAATACGAAGCGAAGGAATTAATTAAAAGGAGAAACTGCGTGACGTACAATTTAGTCAAGCGCGAGACATTCCTTGACAAGAGAGAACGCAAGAGCACAAGGAAAATCTTTTTCAAAATAGTCATCAAATTTTGAATACAGAAATCGGATGGGATGCAATAAAAAATACAGGAAGCATACAGAAATAATGCAGTATGAGTAAATAAACAACCCACGTGGGGCATCGTTTTGCACTGCGTCACTGCTATCTCTGTCACTTATACTGACTATATGCAGAGCGTGTACGTGTTAAACGTGGAATAAACATCAATGTATGTATATGCGTTTGGCAGCACATGCAAGAGAGATTATATTTGAGTTCCAACGTATCTGTTTTGTTTTTAAGCCTTTGCATCTGGCAGTAAACTGTGGGAAGTCCCAGTGCGTCAGAGGAAGCATCACAGCACAGGAAAGCTTCACTGGGAGCCTCGTTGTCAGTACCAACTGCGCCATCTGCAGGACGGGGCCCGGATTGCAGCACCACTCCCTCCCAGACTGGACGGTCACTGGATATCCACTGGGTGAGTATGAATTGCCCACAATTTAACCCTCACTGTGAATGTAGATGAAAATGCATGTGCTACGTGGAGTTTGCCTGTTTATTTGCATACCCTGATCCTTCATATAAAGGAATGAGGCAGAGAGAAATAATTGGACTGATTAACAAAAGTATTGATGGCAGCAGGAGGCAGCACTGCAGGAGTACTTATTTTCGCCAATGACAGGCCTTTTGTCAAATACCCCTGAAATGACAACCAGGCTATTAACGAACGTGGGAACAGTCCACTGCCTATTTGTACCTACTGTATCTGAATATTCAAAATGTTAAATCCATTTTAGATGTCTTGAGCTAATAAGCATGTAAGCGTATATAGAAGTTGAGCCAAGAGTCCTGTTCACGGGGAAGAAGTTTGCCGGGTACAAGGAGAGTGTTGCTGGCGGTAGTCCTTGAGTGCGAAGAGTTGGCCGGGTGTTCTGGATGGGGCAGGCTACAGTCTTGCGGTCACAAGTGGCGATACTTGCTGTGCGAAGAGACGAGCTTGCACAGTCTTGAGCTGATTCTTCGCTAGTGGCACAGCTCCATTAAGAGCAGGCCTGTTCGTGAAGAGCGCAAAAGCTTGAATTCAGGAGCCAAACACCACTTACAAGGGTATAGGATGAGAGAGGCACATCTTTTGGGTCAGGAGCTGGTTGAAGATAGGTCCAAGAGCTCTAGCTGGTGAGCTGGAAGTCTTTTGTGTCCCTGAGACTTCCAAAAACAGGAGGCAAGCCAGCAAGCCACTGGAGTTACTTTGGTTCAGGGCTGTAGAGATGTAGGTCCAGTCCTTCTCTCTCCCAGGCAAGAGGGTAGTAGGCAGCAGGTAGCACAGAAAAGTGGCTCCAGGCTCACTATATGGGGCGTAAGCAGTCCTTTGAGTGTGGCATGACACTGTCCATTCAGCTGTAGGTGTCAGCCCCTCACTCCCACCCTGTCCAGGATAGCCAATCAGGAAGTTGATGGCCTATCAGTCACACCTAAGTTCCCTTTGTGTGTGGCTGTTTAGAGGGAATACACAAGTCCAGTTGTCACCCCACCCCAGAAGTGTATTGGAGACAGGCAGCTGGGCCCTAAATGGTTAAATAAGAAAATGCAAGGGTCTACTTTTATATATTCCATCATGCATGAGTAGAAATATAATGTCTGAAAAATGCTTCTAATGTTCACATTAAAAAAAACTACGATAATATCAATACAACCTCCCACACTTTGTATTCATCATAAAATATGAAAATTTTACTCTGAAGTCTCCAGATTGAGCAGTATATCATAAAGTAAAAGTAAGAAGAAAAACAAAACAAAATACGAAAAAGGGTCAACATAGTAAATTGTAAATAAATGATTGTCCACATTGCATTTTGGGAAGTAATGAAACATTTAAATACTTTCTTTGTGCGGAGCATGAGTGGAGGTGCAGTGATGTAGAAGGTTAGGAGAGTAGGCAGGCAGATATAGCACAGTTTCCTGCACACCTTGGAAAAATACTTAAAATTTAAAGGGACCAGAGTGAGAGGGAACGGGTAAGAAAGAACCGGTATTTGGGGTGTTGGAGCAAGGAATCAACAAAGGGGTTACATTTTATGAGCACAGATCTATTTAGAAAAGCATGCTATTTATTTTATTGACTTTTATTTCTTCCTTAATGATTTTTAACTCTCTACATTTCCTTTGTGTTCATGTGTTTCATT
The DNA here is from genome assembly GCF_031143425.1 of Pleurodeles waltl. NCBI lineage: Eukaryota > Metazoa > Chordata > Amphibia > Caudata > Salamandridae > Pleurodeles > Pleurodeles waltl. The sequence continues at coordinate 156,239,228 of NC_090446.1, forward strand.
AGTTATACTCTAGTTCTTTTTATTAGTTTTTTTACCCAAATGTGTTATCTATTTCTGAACAGATTCAATAAGATTAACCAGGAAGGGCGTTGTAATAAAACAGCAGTACAGTTATAGACAACAGTACCCCTCTGGTGTCATGCCTGCGGTAATAGTAGTTATGACTTTATGCTACATCATTACAAAACATTAGTTAGTCTGTAGGGTGACATGGACTCAGATACTAATCTATCTATCTATCTATCTATCTATCTATCTATCTATCTATCTATCTATCTATCTATCTATCTATCTATCTATCTATCCACCCATCCCTCCATCCATCCATCTATCCATTCATCCAAGTCTTTATTAGTGTAGGTGCATCATGTGACCCCCAACATGCTGCTTTTAACCTGCTTCAAAGCCCTTTGAGACACTGTAATCTAAAAGAGATACCAAAAAGCAACAGAAGAACACATGAAAGACCCGCTGTTCTCAGTAAGAAGGGTGTCCCCACTCTTGTAAGAGTGTTAATACATTTCCCCAAGAGAGTAAGGAAATCCTTTTATTAATCTGGGTGCCTTTCTTGGGCTAAAGTCTATTAAAAGACTGTCTTCAACCAGGAAAAATCTTTAGTAAATGAGGTGTGAGTTTAGGACAATGAGGTGATAGTGCCAGAACAAACTGTGCGCTAAGGCATCCCTGACTCACACAGAACCGCAGAAACAGAGAAAGCCTGTGAGGACCTTGTTGTCTGACAATATGTGCATCTTTTTAAGTACCAGAGACCCTTCTTAGGCCCTCACCACAAGTGTCCCTTTAATTCTGATGGTCAATGTAAAGGTTAGGAGTTCATCTCCTGCAAGCATGCCAAGTCTCTGGAGGTAGGAATTAGCACACTAAGCCCGATTCTCATATGTTATTCCCCAAAAATATATTTACACAAATATAATTATTCCCCTCTTTTTGAAATTACTGGGATCTACTGTAATGGTAATTCTGAGGGGGAAACTGGTGGGGGTCATAATAGGCCACTTATAATGGGGAGGTTTGTGTCCTACCCAAGCCTCGCTGTAAAAAATCTGAAAGCTCTTTGTGCAGCATAAACTATTTGCATTACTTTTCTTTGAGTTTCATCACTATTACATGTGGTTAAACTAATATCTAGAATTTGGCAGCCACCCCTTGCGAGGAGGGATGAAACCTGTGATTTCTGCCCTGAGTCCACTTCACACCTCCCAAACTGTGGCAAGTACTTGTGGTATTTTGTCTTTTGTCCTTGCACGTCTGACTGAAGCTCTGCATGAGAGATTTCAAGAGTACTAGCCCATTGCCAGTACCAGCCCCTTCGGAGACACACTGATCTGACCTGTGCCCGACCGATAAAGGGTGCTGTCTCCTCTCGGAAAGCTAATTGGCTAAAAGAAAACTGGGCGTGTCCCTAATAAAGCAACCAATCATTCCTTATTTCATTCTCGCTCTTGATCCGAAGTGGCTCTACTCCAAGAATCTTTGATTGATTGATTATTGACAGACTGGAACATACTTAATTTTAAAGCAATTCAACCCTCAAAAAAGTTATTATTAAGCTAACCACACCAAATGGGGTACTCATGGATCTCTGCTTTTTTCTCTGTTGCAGGTGTGAAGTCCGCCCTGGGCCGGAGTTCCTCACCAGATTTTACACTTTTTATCCCAACCGCTTCTTTAAGGCCTACCAGTTCTACTACACAGACCGACACTGTCGAGACCCTTCCTTTTCCTTGGTGATCAAGGGCAAGATCCGCCTGCGCCAAGCGTCCTGGATTATAAGAGGAGCGACAGAGGCAGAGTACCACCTACAGAAAGTGGGCATTGTCTTCCACAGCCAGAAGGCAATGAAGGAGGCTGCGGCTTTGCTAAATGGTACTTGTGCCGGGGCGGTGCCCTGGGGCCGGCCCTGGACCCCAGGAACAGTTTATGAACTCCTCAGCGCCAAAGCAGAGCGGGACTGCACGGCCGCCTTAGGCTTCACCATGCATGAGCTCAGCCTGGTTCGACTGGAGAAGCAATACCACCAGAAGCAGGGAATGATGGTGGCAGAGCTGTTTCTGGGGGACATTCATACGGAGAAGCGTGACAGGATCCACTACCGTCCAACAGGCTATCAACGTCCCCTGCAGAGCGCCTTGGTAAGCAATGTAATACATCAGCAATTTTAGTAGCAATGTATCATTTAGGTCAGGCTTCTCCATTCTCCTGGCTTTCAGAATCTTCTAATGTCTAGCAGTAAGAAATTTAAGCACAGGCTTACGGGCCATGCTTTGAAGAAATGTCTCTTGTGCTAGATGTTAAAACACAATGGCTTCTCATCACCTGAGGTAGTCAGTGAGTTAAGGAATTTGTCATGTTTCTGACAGACCTTTGCATTATGAAAAGCTTTTATTTTGGGTTGGGGAAGAGTCAGCCAAAACTGTCTGACACCTAACAGTCTGTCTAAGCCTGGCCAGATATTAGAGGCACTTGTTTGTTGGGGAAATAGAGACCAGATTTAGTAAGCGTATATGCAGCGTAGGACAGCAAGCAAGTCCCCATGCTGTGTGGCATGAGCAGGAAAGAGCAGAGCTGCGCTGTATATGCAAAGAAATGGCACAGATCTGGCCTCTCTCTCTCACTGGCACAGTTTGTGCAGCCATGATCCAATGCAGGCACCCTTGGGTCATGGTGCAAAGGTGTCTGCATAGATTTGTGCAGAAACAGGTTCTTTTCTGCAAAAAAAACTATGCTTTAAGGCTAAAGAGGAAAAAAACGAGGAGAAATAAAGATATTTTTCCTTGTTATGCCAGCCGTAGGAATGCCCAGGACTTTGACAGAAATCCATGTCTACAAGTCTGTGTTAAAAATGGATTTTCATCACATTCTATAGATGGAGCACCTACCTGACTCATTGTAGTGCATGGCAGAGCTTTGAACTGCTTTTTGTTACTTTTTGTTATAAACCAACACAAATTGCCATTTTATTGGTTTGGAAATCAGAAAGAGGTTTTTGTGTTGGGTTTGAGTTAAATAAGTCATGCAAACGTAATGCGCAACCTTTGTAAAGCTGGACCTACATTTTAATTGTGTCCTTGTCACCCATGCGACATCCCTTTCTTCAGTATTTCAAGCTCATGGATCAACTGTCCCTTTTAAGGCGCGTGATGCAGCAGCAGCAACGGCTACTTTTTTCTCTGTCACCAAAATCATGCATTAGAATGCTGAAGAAAATTATTTTTCCGCAGTGAAGGGTTCAGGGTTCTTTTCCTGTGACCTCCTTGACACCATGACAATGGGCCACAGGATTTAAAAACAAACATTTGCAATGATTTCCAATGCAATAGGTCTAGTATTTGCGAGAGTTAAATATGTTGGTGTTGTAAATAAAAATTTATTTCCCCAATGTGTTTTGGTTTGGAGTGTAGTGGATGTATGTGGTGTGGAATTATGTTGGCTGTATCGCAATTTGTAATTGTGGAATTGTGCCGTGTGGAGAATATTTGTTAAGTGGAATTATGTGGCATGGTGAATAGATAGGGGTGAGAGCTGCACAAAATAGACAGAAATGAAGATAGAGATGGAGAGGTATTTTGTGCAGGAAGTGGTGAATGAACCTGAGACAGAGGAGCAGAAAGAGTGTGAGAAAGAGAGAAAGAAGGAGAGACCAGGCCACAGAAGCATAAAGAGGGAGGACCTGCGTACCCAGATGCAAACTAGGAAGAAGAGGAGAGTGTGGGTTTAAGGGATGAAAACCTTGAAAAGGTACAGGAAACAAATTGTACTTAGTATGTATGAGCAGCAGTTTAGAGAGGAGATAGGTGTGTGAGGGAGAGATGAGGGGGGCAGTGGGATGGAGAGATGCGGGGGTAGTGGCAGTGTGAGGGAAGATGAGAGGGGCAGTGGGACGGAGAGATGAGGAGGTAGTGGCAGTGTGAGGGAGAGATGAGAGGGGCAATGGGACGGAGAGATGAGGAGGTAGTGGCAGTGTGAGGGAGAGATGAGAGGGGCAGTGGGACGGAGAGATGAGGAGGTAGTGGCAGTGTGAGGGAAGATGAGAGGGGCAGTGGGACGGAGAGATGAGGAGGTAGTGGCAGTGTGATGGAAGATGAGAGGGGCAGTGGGACGGAGAGATGAGGGGGTAGTGGCAGTGTGAGGGAAGATGAGAGGGGCAGTGGGACGGAGAGATGAGGGGGTAGTGGCAGTGTGAGGGAAGATGAGAGGGGCAGTGGGACGGAGAGATGAGGAGGTAGTGGCAGTGTGAGGGAAGATGAGAGGGGCAGTGGGACGGAGAGATGAGGAGGTAGTGGCAGTGTGAGGGAAGATGAGAGGGGCAGTGGGACGGAGAGATGAGGAGGTAGTGGCAGTGTGAGGGAAGATGAGAGGGGCAGTGGGACGGAGAGATGAGGAGGTAGTGGCAGTGTGAGGGAGAGATGAGAGGGGCAGTGGGACGGAGAGATGAGGAGGTAGTGGCAGTGTGAGGGAAGATGAGAGGGGCAGTGGGACGGAGAGATGAGGAGGTAGTGGCAGTGTGAGGGAAGATGAGAGGGGCAGTGGGACGGAGAGATGAGGAGGTAGTGGCAGTGTGAGGGAAGATGAGAGGGGCAGTGGGACGGAGAGATGAGGGGGTAGTGGCAGTGTGAGGGAAGATGAGAGGGGCAGTGGGACGGAGAGATGAGGAGGTAGTGGCAGTGTGAGGGAGAGATGAGAGGGGCAATGGGTGTGTGGAGTAGTTGACAGGGTTGTTGGGGGTTCAAGGGAGAGATGTGTTACATTGCAGGTGTTTGTTGTGGAATTGTGTGGTGTGGTGTGAAGTTGTGTAGTGGAACTATATGGTATGTCAGTGACATACCTTTGAATGTTGTTTCCTAGAATGACTACTCATGATAAGTTACCAGGAAGAGCAATCATTCACTCTTGTTTCCCAAGCACTTTGGAACAGAGTGATCTGCTTTGCAGGATGCGAAAACAGCTCATCTAAACAATCTTTTCTCACCAGTCACCTCCCATAACCAAGATTCCGACAGACAGCAAGGGCAACAGAGAACAGGGTTGCGAATCCACTCTCCCCTGTGGAGCAAATCATGCCGCCACAACAAGCGCCAAACCCACCTCTTACGTAAGACTGAAGGCATTGTACAAAGTCAGCCACATCCATTCATCCGTTCCACTCGTGTGAGTGCTTGGAAAGTGCCAAATGCATGCCCACATAAATGAAGGACGCCAGTTTCAAATTAGAATGAATTGATAGGGACAGGCTTTTGCTACAGAACGTCAAGTAACAACTAGCGTGCGCAAAATCATTGTGTAATTTGCGACATTTCTTAGTGGTATAATCCCAGAAGTGGCTCAAAATACTGTTTTTTAAATGTGTAAAAGCGCATTTTAGTAATTCATTATATCATGAAGTTTTAAAGGCGTGAAATAATTAAGACGTGATTTTGAGTAAGCCAGTAGACAGCAACGGAGCTCTGTAAGCAGCCTTAACAACAGACTCGTTAACGTGAATATTCACCAAAACTGTAACTAGAAACTTCGCTAAATTACATCCTAGATAGCCAAAGGTAGCGTCAGGTGAGACCAGCCACATTGCTGCAGAAATATTGGTTTGTGCAAAACAGAGACAAATGCTGCTGGGATTTACTTTCACGGGAGCTTAGCCCTTGTAAATCAACAAAACTAATGTCAAGAGACGCACAAGAAGCATTTAACTCGTTATGATTAGATATAGAGAATAAAAATATTCCAAAAAAATATGATTAAAAATGTGTTGAAATAATTCTGAGGAGGCTGAAGGTCTCACTTTAAGGTAAAACTGCAGGCTGTGTGGCACAGATCCTCTCTGTTGAAAAAGAGGAGAGGGCCTGGAGGAGGGGTCGGAGAGAGCAACGACCCCAAAAAATGTGTGTGAGTGGGGAAAACATGCTGCCAGCTGAGTGCAAACACTGTGACATGCCGGACACAACTCACAAATGTAAATACCACGTGGGGTCAAAAATGAAAATGCTGTCAGCTGAGCGCGTTTAAAACAAACACAACATAAGTAAATCCCTACCGGCTGGGGCGGTGGCCAACTATTGCTCTCACGGACTGCCCCAGGGAGATTATAGCTCATATTTATACTTTTTTAGTGCTGCATTTGTGTCATTTTTTGACGCCAACTGCGCAAACTTACAAAATACATTTGTATTTTGTAAGTTTGCGCCGATTTTGCGTCAAAAAATGACACAAATGCAGCACTAAAAAAGTATAAATATGGGCCCATGTACCCCTGCAGGCACGCGGGGGAGAGGGGCGCAACAAACACTCCCGCACTCACCGAAAAAGCATCCCCGATCAGTGCAGCTCCGATTTAAAGGCACGGCAAACACAAACATTTATTAAGAAAATGTGAAAAACAGGGTCGGGTAAGGAGGGTCTCTACACTGGGAGATTAAGGCCCATATTTATACTTTTTTAGCGCCGCATTTGCGGCGCGTTTTGACGCAAAAACGGTGCAAACTTACAAAATACAATTGTATTTTGCAAGTTTGCGCCGCTTTTGCGTCAAAAAATGACGCAAATGCAGCGCTAAAAAAGTATAAATATGGGTCCAAGTACTTCAGCAGGCATTCTGGGAGAGGGGCGCAGCAGGGGTCTAAGTTGCATCAAAACAAAAAATAATGTGATCTTAAAAGAAACAAGGAATAGCAGCAAACAACCTGTGCATCCAGAAAAATAAAATAAGGAAGTCTCTGAAAACGAACGTATCAAAACAAAAGCGGAATGATAGAGAAGTTAAATGCTGCTCCGTGGGAGAAAGCAAAGGACGATAAGGAGGGATGAAGAAGGGACATTAACCAATTTCAGGCAAGGCTTTTTAAGGGACAAGCATAATAACTAATAAAAAGCCAGTGGGCCGGCTGGCTGTTAGCCCACAAACTGTCTACAACAGATTGAGAGACAGTGCAAGCGCTGTCGAGGCTCTACCTAAGATAATCAATGCACTAGCAACTGATCGCTGGTGTTCCAATTACTAGTTGGACTGAACAGAATTCCCATGTAAAATTCCACTCCCTCTGATCACAAGTGGGCTGGTGTACCCTCGCCTGGATTTACTGGGTGCGGGATCACCAGACCCAGTTTTACAGTCTCAAAACTCAAGCCAATAAAATTGCTGTGAGTAAAGGTCTGCATTGCAGCCTAACTCTTTTTCCAGCCATTCCCTAATTCTCCGCAGTGGCACAGTCTCCCCTTCCCGTCCTCATCCTTTTGAGAGCCCCTTTTATTACTCCCCCCAAAAAAAAACCATCTCACATTTACCACCAGCTCAGCATATCTGGTAAACTTGAACATGAATCCACATTTAACCGAGAATACCTGTATAGAATTCTGCCCAATAAAACCTGATCCACACAGTTATTCACCATAGAGCATAACTCACAATTGCACAAACTCCATGAGGAAAATCCATTCTGTATCGATAATTCCAGCCCCCTGGAATTTCCTCATGGAATTCTGCATTACTTGTTCTTGAGTCATCTGACGTCTCTGGATGGCCCTGAAGCAGTGAGATCAGGGAGCTGTATTATTGTTAGAAGGGGTTGGCAAGCCAATCAGCATTTAGCATCCTTTGTCTTCCTCCAGTGTGTACCTCTCCTCCCCCATGCAGTGATCCTACTTGTATTCCAAAGTCTTTTCGGAGCACTTCAGTGTCTCAAGCCCAGAGCAAACCTGGTCATGACTTCTTGTTTAAGTTTATTGGTTTGTATACCATCCACTGCAAAACTCTGTCGCTTCGAGGCGCTTCAGAGAAGCCTGCCACGAAGTGGGGATTCATCATTCAAGGCATAACATCAGTGGATATTGAGGTCTGGGGATCCTGATTACATTGATAACCCTTGGCTGTGGCATAGTGAAAGAGGCAACCAGATTTAAGGTAAGTGATGCATAGCTCCTGCTGTGGTTGTAACATGCGTGTTTTGATTGTAGTCGCATAACATTGTTGGAAACATTACACATCCATTTCACTTTCCAATTGTGTTGTTGTAAGGTGCATTATATTTCGAAATCTTCTCTTTCCAGAAAACACACATTACCTACAGTGTAGGCACTAAGAAAGGGGCTTAGGGGTCATCGTCATGAAGACTGACCCAGATCAGTTAGGCTTTTTAGGAGGCCCGGAAAGTGTTGGATAGCTCAAGGACATGATGCTTTCTCAATAACCCTACTGGGTTTTTTTTGCACTAAAATATGGAAGTAGCAATAAAAGTATCTATATTCCCTACAGAGTGTCTAACAGTCTAGTGCGCACCCTGCATCAATGATTCTTCTCCCACTAATTCACCCTTACTAGCGTTCAAGGGGAACCAACCTTAGAAAGAAGAGCATGTGGTTAGACAAGAGTAGCCCAATGCTGCAGCTTGCCACCACGTGTGGGTGGGGGTTTGCACACTGTTTGGAGTAGATCCATAGTCAACATGGATTCCAGCATGACCACCAAAGAGTTATTGTCTAACAGTCTCGAAGCTGTCGAGCATAGTTTTATGATCAAACAAAAAAGATTCAATCTCATGGGGATAATCACACACAAAGGGACTTACTATTTTGAAAAAAACGGGTTGCCTTGATTCTCTTAAATTTTTTGGCTTGGGCTAAGAATTAAACTTTAAAAGAAATAAATAGTTCTGGCATTACCATTGAAACAGCTGGATTATTTATTTGTCTATTTTACAGCATAAAATCATAAAATGTAAGGAAAAGAGCCTTCCAGTCCTATTACGATGGAAGACTATCACATACCATTGGGGCCAAACAGCTGTCTCTTTTTCCCATATTGTCCACTGTGATGGTTACACAAGGACAGGTGGCACACTTTCGGAAAGAGTTTAAGAAAACATCCAAACCTGAATTAGGCAAGAACGATCGATGGGACTCAGGCAGTAAAAATTGTGGTAATTTAAATAAAAATGAAAAAAACAAGCTTTTTAGGTTGTTGATATTAAGGGCCTAATTATGAGGGTGATACCCAAGCGTACCAATTTACCTAATAACGTGTTCCCATACCAAGTTTTCCTAGCTGCAGAACACTTGACCTGATTTTAGGAGCCAATGTTTCCAGCCAGTTAGGTAGCATGAGGCTTTGGCTGCAAGAAAAGCCAGGCTTATCCCCAGCTCCACCCAAACTTTTTATGGTCTGATTTGAGAGTACAGCTGTCAGCAGACAATTATGTGAGGACCACTAGAGAGGAACTTTGACTACACCCCTCATGTTGGAAGCCTGGAGTACATGTTCTGATTAGGCAGAAGTTGTGTGCTTTCACAAAAATTCAGCTGTGAAAACGTGTTTATTTATCCAGCTGCCTAGGCTTGAACTTTCAGGGACACACGCATAACATTAAACTGGTATTAGAGTGTTTCAGGTAATTAGGTAATGTGTATTGTTTTTCTCCGTCAGCAGCACAGATGGTAAAAAGGCAGTAACCTATGAGGGCTCAGGTCTGTCTTGACAGTGCTCACCTGACATTTTAACCTCCACAAATATTTAACAGTTCTTTGCTTCTACACAAATACATATCTATTGCCATGCTATTTTCTTGTAATGCTTCACATTAGTATCAATATTTCTTTAAAGCCAGACCTATTGGCATTGCTAATGCTTGTTTCTCTGGCAAGGGGGAAGCACTAAGAACTAATCTGCTCCTTCCCTCCTTTACCTTCATTACCCCCTCCCTCCATCTCCATTCCGCACAGAAGCCCCTGCATAGATACTGCTCACAGCAAGTAGCAACTGTGTGTGTTAATCTCTTTGGAAAAGTGAATACAGAATAGAATACCTCACAGTATTTCTGTGTCAGCACAGTTGATGCACATTCTAGGGGGTTAACACATAGTTGCATGCTACTAGTGGGGTGTTACTGCACAATAACTGTAATTGTGTGCAAAGTTTGCCATCCAACATTTCACCAAGAACATGTTGGTGAAGTTTAAAAAAGATAGATAGTGCAAAATCCCAGAAAAATTGGTTTTGTAGGAAAACCTCTAAAAAACTACTTTTTGCAAAAAAAATTGTCTAGCAGCAAGGTTTTTGTAAAATGTTTTGCGAAATAATGGTGGCAAATGTTTCCTGGTGACTACATTTTGTAAAAGTAGCATTCATAACTGCAAATCGCCAACTTCACTAAAATTTGCTTGCAAAATGTTAGCAGAAGAGGCAAAGCTGCTTCAAGTCAGACCGTGTTGCACAGTGTTTCTCACTGCAGTTCTGTCTTTTTAGGGTCGACCCAAACTTTGTGTTATTGACTAATCATTGCAACCCATGCTGTATTCATTGTCATAGTCGGGCAGCGTCTCTGACCACAATGGAATGGGGTGTGGGGCACTTGTGATGAGCGTTGAGATGCCCTAACCAGAACCTATTATGTTTGTCAATTTCTGGGATGAGATACAAATAGACCACACTGTAAGTCAATCGTGTGCAGAAGTTGTGGTGCGCTGTTGCACCGCGACAGCTGACAGAATCTGACAAAATGCAGTTTTGCTGGTGGTCCTCGGACTATATCATTTCAGTATTCGACATTGATACATTGTTTTTGCAATTGCTATGCCAAGTTTCTTAAACCAGCTGTTTTCAGGGGGAGGGGGATCAAGGAGTATGGAAGTGTATATGAGGTAAAGCTGATATCAACACTGGGGTCTCCTCTTGGCCGACAGCTTGCCTCTCTTGATTTACAATCCATCGCTTCCTGCGGATCTGCTCTGCACGCTCTCCAGGTGGCAGTGCATAGTTTCCTAAACCTGGGAGTTCTGCACTGCATTGTGCAACAGCCCAACAGGTCTGATGTCATTTCCTCTCCTTCCTTCCGCTGGTGGAATAAATTAGTTTCTGGAGGCTGATAGTTACTAGAAACAGGAGGTAAAGCCAGTCTGGGAGGTGGGAAAGACACGGTGCCCCCTTCTAAAAGGACAAGCATGTTGGTGGAAAACCTTGGAACTGGTACCTGGCTAACCCGTCAGAGATGGGGCAGTTTAAAGTTTGGTGAGGCGAGACTTATTCACTGAAATTGCAGAATCACTGAAGTGCTTTGAACCACAAGATTTTGGAGAACCCTTCGCTCCAGATACTAACAGCGAGGGCTCCGATTGACAATGTGTGTTAAGCAGTGGCATTTCTAGACAAGGGACACAAAGGACCACAAATACAACTGGTCGTGATGCCTCCAATCCAAGATTGTGAACTGTTTATGCATGCGTGTGCTCTCATACACAAACAGTGGTCTGTGTGTCGGGACTGCCTCCTGGGAAATGTAGACTCAATGGAATATTACAATAATGGGGAACAGAAGTCCCAGCACACAAACACCAGACCTGGCTTTTGTGCCCTTCCGTCCATGGGTTCTGTTGGCAACCATTGATTTATCATTTTCTAGATATGAACAAACATATTGAATGTTGTGTCTGTTGTAAACTAACATGCAAATGATTTTGAATTACCTGAGGAACACAGGCGGGCCCTCATTTTTAAAGTGACAAGTTGACTCCATGTGGACAAGCACGAAATGCTGCAGTCCTGGGTTTTTATTTAACAACATAAGGTTGTATGTTAGTTTTAATCTAATTGCCATGAATGACTAAAACTGGACTATGCAACTAGCTTCATGTGTCGCTCCAAGTTCTGTAATTCCTCCGCCGCTGTGGCATTTGTTCGCTGTCAGATCTCTCTACAGCCCCATCTATCCAGAGTCTTAGCATTTCTTCACTGCCCCATTGTTCTACAGAACCTCCATTGTTTCACTTTTTACATCAGTCTACAGCGCAGATATTGTCAATTAGTGGACAGAGGCACAGAGAAAAAATATTGGACCAGGAATCAAAGCGCCTGAATTAAGGCATGAAGAGCAGGCCATCAACCACTAGAGTGGCCAATGTCCTTTCCTCTGTCTCCGTAGTCGACCCCTGTCCACCATACCTAGAGATCAACGCCAGCCCTGTGGAGATCTCTGCCTTCACTGGAGCCACTGCTATGGAGTCTGAGGAGCTCTTTAGCTCACTATGGATCAACCATAGGAAGATTACACTGTATCGCCCTCAAGCCAACAATGAAGTTGAAAGTTTTATGTGAACACTACAACATGTACGAAGATTGTGAGTTGGCCAAGATGAAAACTTTGAGTGGGCAGTCCACTATTTCCTCCTAATGTACCATGACAGTCCTCACTGCACGACTCAGCGAGCTCCTGTGCCACTGCTATTTGGGTGATCGCTCAAGGGCACTGTCCTTGTGTCACCCAAATGGACACCTGAAGCACCTAACCAATGTTTGAATCAACATAGCAGACAAAAAAGTAATGATGCAATCAATTAAATTGAGGCAATCCAGTGGCAATACCTTTGTCGTATGAAACTGACACCCAGGACGCAAGTTCAGACTACTATTTGTGAGGCTATTCTGGGAAGGAGTTGAAGTACAAGGCATATTGGTTACAACAAAGTACATAAGAAGCAGTTTCTTATAACGTTTCTCGTATCAAAAAATGACAAGGCACAATCTTCCCAGGGAAACGTAATGAGGCTCAGTCGCTCAGCCGAGAAGGATTAGTAGTTGACCCAACTGGCACACCATCGTCACCCTCCTGACGGTTCAGTGAAGGGTTGACTGCTCTGAAGGAAATCATACTTTCACCAGAAACCAGAGCGACCCTATCAAGCTGCAACGAGGGAAAGTACAATCTCAGGAAACCTGAACCTGTCCAGATGACTGAGGGACTTTGCATAATGACCCAAGCACACTAAAGACTGTACATGATAACAGTTATGAATGCTCTTGATTCTTATTTTAAAATTACATTGTAGAGCGATGTCGTTTGTTATCCACTCTCTTGTGACCACGACGTCAGGTGCAGCATCAAGCTATAAAAAGAGGTTTTACATTAGACACACTAGGCGATGAGAGGGTTGCTTGTAAATAGTCTAACCCCTTTCAGCCACTTGAGGTTGCATTCCAACTCATCATTTTTTCCCACTGCACCATTATAGACAGAGGCCCACCTGAAGCACATCAGTACTGACACTGCTTCTCATGGGAGCAGTCAATCCATAACTGCCAGGTGAGACCCCGCCAGAAGAGGCCACGAGCAAACCCAGACCTGTTTTGGCCTCTCCCACTTAAGGCATTACAACCAGCACACAAAAGGTGAAGGGGGAAATGGTTGTAACTAGTCTAACTAATGTCAGTCGCTCAAAGTAGCATTCCAGCCCATTGTTCTCAGCCCCCGTTTTTGTGTTCTGCAGTGTGACACCCTAAGTGCGATGGGTATTCCCAGACGTGAGCCCTCTGCTCACAGTGCCACTGGATCCAACCTGCACCTTACTGACGTGGCTCGAATAGACCAAACCCAGTCAGGGATTGCTTGTGTTCTAGGTCAGTGGGAACCTGGCCAGCAGTTCAGGCTGTACTGTTTCGACTTGAGCGCAGAGCCAAGGCTGATTTGCATATGGCTGGTTCCTGTCTGAGGTGGCATAGTGGGCAAAAAAACTGATAAATTAAAATGTGTCCTGAGAAACTACCAGTGGCTGAGATTAAGTCAAGCATTCCACTCACCACTTTTCTGCATTCCTCCTTATGGATAAAGGTAGCCTGAGCACACGGGCTTAGACCACGGGTTTACGGCCACACTGTTTCCGTGCCTTGCCTCCACAGCGCTGCAGCAAGCGCTACAAAGCTGTTGTGGTGCTGTCAGAAATGCACTCTCCTTTATAACATTGGATACCATTCGTTTGAGATTTTCTGTTACCCCAAATTTCTCAATAAAATGTTATTCTGGTTGTGATCTCTACTCGTACGAGGTAAAGCTCCTGGAAAGTCCACATCATTCTTTTGCCCTTAAATCCCCACAGCCAGGAAGCAGGGCAGACAAAAATCACTTTGCGTGATACTTTCCTTCCCAAAACCCCCAAAAAATCATGTTTTTCTATTAGCAAACAGGGGCCCACTGCCCACATTTACCCGAACTCTGCAGCTCCTGATATGTGCTCAAGTAAACCCACACTTTCGGTCAGAACCGCGTAACCACCCAAAAAACACAGAATTACCTTCCATCATCGAAGAATTTCCTGCCCACGAAAAATATTTTTGCTAACTTCAGGGATTATTTAGCCGTAAAACTGCTTGCTGTCAGCACTCATTAACCCGACAGTAACAATAAAGCAAAGGGAATATGACAAAATTACAGAATAGCCTCGCGGACTTTTTGTGTAAATTACGTACAATGCTGTAATCACAGGGCTATTGTGTTTCACCTTCTCGTGCAGAAGGGGCGGGCCTGCGAGGCCCGTCTTGTCACAGTCTGGTGGTCTATGGGCCCTGCTTAGCATCAGACTGCAGAGCACGAGAGTGTGTTATACAGGCCCCCTAGAACCGCACTCCCGTGCTGGCGACGGAAGAAAGGGAAGACGTAAAAACAGCCCCTCGTCTTTTTGCGCTGCCTGTGGTTACCGAAGCTGATTGTCTGCTTTTGCGATACTTGAATACACCTTGAACCAGACTTGGACTGGCCTGTCGGGCAGTCGGGAAATGTTAGAAGGGCTGGCCCAAGAGTTCAAAGAGGGCTGCTTTTTGTCAGTAAGGGCTAGCTCCTCGGGGTTTGTGCACTCTACAATTAGAGCTTAAGTGGAAGAGACAGTAGCTGTAGTGGCAAGAGAGACAGATGTAGGAGAGAGCGCGATAGACGGGGACAACTATAGGAAACATTGTAGAGCCTCACCTGCAGTAGTGCGCCCAGTACTAAGGTCAAAAGGCGCAACAGACAAAGTGGCAGATTTAAGAACCCCTAGTACCTCCTTGCTCCATACTAGGTCATTTTTTACGCTAAAAGTAGCGCAATTCATGCATTGTGCCGCTTTCTAATGCTTTGTGCTACATTATGCCTGTGCCAGGCATAATGTATGCAAAGGTGTTCCCCTTATTTTCTTTTGGCACTTTTAACGGCTGCTCAGAGCAGGCGTTAAAAGGAGGCACACAGTTGTTTACAATGGACCTCAGTGTGCTTTGCAGGACTAATCAATCAATCAGTCATTTGTAGAGCGCGGTACTCACCCGCTAGGGTTTCAAGGGGCTGAGGGGAGGGGGAAGGGGGAGGCGCTACTGTTAGAACAGCCAGGTCTTTAGGCGTTTCCTGAATGTCAGCAAGTCCTGGGTCTGTCGTAGGTAGACGGGGAGGGAGTTCCAGGTCTTGGCGGCAAGGTGGGAGAACAATCTGCCGCCAGCTGTAGTTCGGTGGATGTGAGGAACAGTGACGAGGGTGATGTTGGCGGAGCGGAGTTGACGGTTGGGAGCATAGAAAGTGAGTCGCTCGTTGCGGTAAGCAGGGCCGGCGTTGTGGAGTGCTTTGTGAGTGTGAGTGAGGAGGTTGAAGGTGATCCTCTTGTTGACGGGGAGCCAGTATAGATCTCTCAGGTGGGCTGAGATGTGGTTGCGGCAAGGGATGTCGAGGATGATGCTTGCGGAGGCGTTCTGTATACGTTGCCGTTTTTTCTGGAGCTTGGCCGTGGTTCCCACGTAGAGAGCTTTGCCGTAGTCCAGACTGCTGCTAACGATGGCCTGGGTAACCGTCCTTCTGGTTTTGGTGGGGATCCACCTGAAGATCTTGCAGAGCATGCGGAGGGAGTTGAAGCAGGAAGATGAGACAGCATTGACTTGCTGGGTCATGGTGAGCGATGAGTCCAGGATAAAACCTAGGGTGCGTGCGTGGTCGGTGGGCATCAGTGCAGTTCCTAGGGTGGCTGTCCACCAGGAGTCATCCTAGGCAGAGGGGCTGGAGCTGAGGATGAGGATGGGAGTCTTGTCTGTGTTCAGTTTCAGGAGGCTGCTGTCCATCCAGTTGGCAATGGCCTTTATTCCGTTGTGGAGGTTGATTTTGGTGGTGGCGGGGTCCTTGGTGAGTGAGAGGATCAGCTGGGTGTCATCGGCGTAGGAGATGATGTTGAGGTTGTGTGATCGGGCAATGTTGGTGAGCGGTTTCATGTAGATGTTGAAAAAGGTCGGGCTGAGTGAGGATCTTTGGGGAACGCCGCAGATGGTCTCGGTGGCTTCAGAAAGGAAGGGAGGGAGGTGGACTCTTTGGGTTCTGCGGGAGAGGAAGGAGGTGATCTAGTTCAGGGCTTTGTGGCAGATCCCTGCGTTGTGGAGGCGTGTGCGAAGGGTGTGTTGGCAGACTGTGTCGAAGGCAGCCGAAAGGTCTAGGAGGATGAGGGCCGCAGTTTTGCCTTTGTCCAGCATGGTCCTGAAGTCGTCGGTCGCGGCGATGAGGGCGGTCTCAGTGTTGTGGTTGCTACGGAAGCCCAACAGAGAAGTGTCCAGCGTTTTGTTGTCTTCAAGGAAGTGGGTCTGTTGGCAGTTGACGATCTTCTCGATGACCTTCGCCGGGAAGGGGAGGAGGAAGATAGGCCGGTAGTTCTTGAGCTCTCTTGGGTCTGCTTTGGGCTTCTTTGGCAGGGAGTTGACTTGCTTCCAGCTTTCCGGGAAGGGGGCAGTCTCGAAGGAGCTGTTGACGATAATTCAGAGTTTGGGGGCGATGATGGAGCTTGCTTTGTTGAAGACATGGTAGGGCAGGGGTCAGAGGGTGAGCCGGAGTGGATGGTGCTCATGGTTTTGATGGTATCCTCGTCGTTGATGTGGGTCCAGATGAGCAGGAGGGGGGTGTGGCTGGGGTCTGGTGTGTCGGGGTGACAGCGGCTGTCGTGGGGGTCGAGGTGTTGAAGCTGTCATGGATGTCCGTGATCTTGCAGTGAAAGAAGTTGAAGAGGGAGTCGCAGAGGTCTTGCGAAGGTGGGGTGTCGTTAGAGCAGGACCTGGGGTTGGCGAGTTCCTTAACAATTTTGAAGAGCTCTTTGCTGTCGTGAGCGTTGTTGTCAATGCGTTCCTTGTAGAAGGATCTCTTGATGGTCCGGATGAGCTGGTGGTGCTTGCGGATGGCGTTCTTGAGGGCAGTGTGGTTACTCTCTGTTTGTTCGTGGCGCCACTTCTTCTCGAGTTTTCGGCACTCCCGCTTGGAGACGTGAAGGTCGGTGGTGAACCAGATGGCCTTAGTGCTGGTGCAGTTGTTGGAGGGTTTCTTGAATGGGGTGAGGGTGTTAGCGCAGTCGTCTATCAATTGTTTGAGGTTGAGGGCGGCTGTGTTGGGGTCGGTGGTGATGGGTGGCGGTGCTTGAGCGAGGGTGGAGATCAGTTGGTCTTCAGTGATCTTGTTCCAGCTGCGGTGGGGGATCTGTTGTGGGTGGTGGTGAGTGGTGGGTTTCTTGAAGGTGAAGTGGACCTAACGGTGGTCGGTCCAGTGGAGTTCGGTGGTGTGGCTGAAGGTGACGTGGCTGCTGGCAGAGAAGATGCGGTCGAGCTTGTGGCCGGTGGAGTGGGTGGGTGTCATGACGAGTTGTTTGAGACCGAGGTTGGCGAGCAGGGCGGTGGAGTTGCTGTCGTTGGCATTCTCGAGGTGAAAGTTCAGGTCGCTGAGGAGGATGTAGTCTGTAGAAGCAAGGGCGTGAGCGCTGATTACCCCGGCAGTGGAGTCACTGAACTGCGGCTGGGAGGTCTGTAGACGAGAGTACCTCTGAGAGTGGTGTTGGCGTTGATGTGAATCTGGAAATGTAAGTGTTCTGCAGCGTAGAGGGAGTCTTCAGGGCTGGTCGAGATTCTGATGGTGTTCTTGTGGACTATGGCGATCCTTCCTCCCGGTCGGTTGGTGTGGTCCGTGCGGGTGATCTTATAGCCTTCCGGGATGGCTACGGCGACGTCTGGTTCCAAGGAGGGGTTCATCCAGGTTTCGGTTAGGAAGGCGACATCCAGGGATGATGAGATGATTAGGTCCCAAAGTTCAATGGCGTGTTTGTGGACGGAGTGGGTGTTGAGGAGGATGCAACTGAGGTGGTTGTGTTTGGTACTGGCAGGTTGCTCAGCAGCACGGGGGCTGGTGAAGCTGCAGTACTGGCAGGAGAAAGGTGTGTGGGTGAGCTTTGGGGTGGCTTGGAAGCAGGTTGCTGAAATAGCTTCAACATTTTTTATGCTGGTCCTGCAAAGCTTCGAACTAGTGTCAAAAATTTAGTTCCCTAACTTCCATCATGGTGCACCATATCTTAGATACGTCACACACATAGTGGAATTAAGGGGTCCTAAGGGGTGCAAGAAAAGTGGCGCTGCACTAGTTGCAGCACCACTTTTCTTAAATCAGGCCCAAAAAATGTTCTTTGAATAGGTGGGAATCATGTCTGAATTTGTACACCATTTCCAGGAGTAGGTCACATTTACTCTTGGAAAAAAGTAGCATGGAATTGATCGAATCTCTACAGAGTGTCAAAGATATATCATAACTGTCCAGATCTAAGCAACCTGGAGGAACAGCTCATGCATAGTGGCCAAAGTAGGAGGGATCTGAGGTGCACAATGTTTTAATACTTTTTTTATGTGACAAAAACAGGTGCCTAACTTTATGTTAAGAGACAACCGTCCTGGGATGGTTAATTCTGGCATTTGAGATGCCTCAGTTGAACTGTAAGGCAAGAGGATCTTGTGTGCTTTGAACCCGAGGGAGGGACAGACAGCTGAACAAGAAAGAAGCCATCTTGGCAGCAGTCACGGCCCACTTCGATAGAATGGAGCGGGACGGGTGTGGCGCATGGGGGTGGCTTAAAATGTAATTAAATGAAATAAAAAAAACACTTACCTTTTCGGCACGCTCCCACGCTGCGCTCCTCTTCCCTGCTTGCTGCACACAGGCACAGGCTCCCAGCCTGCCCTGTGGCCAATCCTGACGCTGCTCAAAGCAGCATCAGGATTGGCTGAGAGCACCCACGCTCGGCGCTCCCAGGCAGCCTAGGAGCCTGTGCAGGTACTCTCCAGCCCGGCAACTGTGTTGATGGGCTGGAGAGAGCCTACCGCGCATGTGCCAAACATGCATGCGCAGTTAGGGGGAGTGTTGAGCACTCCCCCTCACAGCTCCTCACCCCAGATGCCCACCCCTTTCACAACGAGGGGATAATAAACATAGTTTATTACCCCCTTGTTGTGAAAGTTTTGCACCTTCTGCTGCTGGCGGAGGGCGACGCTCCTCCGCCCTAACGGAGGAGCCGCCCCTGCTTGGCAGGGTGTCCGATCCCTAAAAAAATGTAAATGTGTGCTTTTGGTTAATCAGCAAATGTTAAGGCTGCTTGGAAACAGGTGTTGGCTTATATTGATGGAGGTGTATTGTAAGGTGACCTAATGAGCTGTGGAGCTCATGCTTTTAACAGTTATAAAAAATGTTTAGAGTAGGTACAATCTGCATATGACTCAGATCTATATTCTGGAAGCACTTTTAAACCTAAATCTTTTTGTGCACTTTTTGGAACCCTATGTTACACTATGTGTGATGCAAGTTTAAAGTATTGACAAGCATATTAACAGTGCTGGGACCTCGTGGCAGTAAAACAAACAAAAGTCACTTTTTGCCACTGTCTCAACCAGAGTTCAATTCTGTGGCTCTCTGTTTACACACAGAGATATGAGCAGTAGTCGTATTAACCAATTGAGGTTTCACATAGTAAATTAGTGCATCTCTCCCAATTTAGATTAACTTGCATTTATGTTTCATGTAAGATGTGGTATTTTATATACAGTTACTTGAAGGAAAAAGAACAAAATAGGTACAGAATATTCTGTTCTTTTTAGCCATGCCTTTCATAACACCCTCACATTCATTGACACCCCCCCGGACTCAGGATTTCAATTCCTATACTTTTTTAATGCACTTCGACTACCCCTCATGCACATCTCAAGTGAGAAGAGATTCACAGATCTTTATACGCCCAATGAGGAGAAGAGGGTGAGGGCTGAGCCATCCTTTAGTGTGGGCAAGCTGGGCCCATGCGCAGGGCACCAACATTCAGAGGGACATTGGAGCTGCCTACAGCAGTCTCCCTCTGCCCTGGCTGCAAATGAAAAGTGAATTACACACTGGCACCAGTGTCCTTGTTTTGTTTGTTTTTCTCATGGCCTTCCTTACTCTTATCTCACTCACCTTTCCCCCTAATGCTACCATTTGTTCAACACACCGATGACAGGTGGGAGGGGTGATAAAATTAGTTTCATCCTGGGTGCTGTCTGTCCAAAGGCCACCTCTGGGCCACGATGGGGCTACAAACCATTAAACAGAGAAAATAAGGCAGTGGAAATGTGTTTTAAGATCCAGGTAGAATTTTATGAACTGGATAGAGTGTCAGGCACAAAATAATGGAAGACTTAGCCACCCAAGTTGTAGGAAATGCCAGACCCCTCATAAGAGGGATGGGGTGAAGCGGTCATTATTCCCCAGCCACTGTGCCTTCTGAGAGCCATGCACTGTTACTTTAAGGCTATAGAAACAAAGCTGTAAATTCCACTAGAGGGTGCCAGATGCAGCTCTACTGTGTTTTTTCTTCCCTACAGGACATATTTTTTAAGTCAAGCCAACAAGCATTTTGACCTGTTGTAAGTATTGTGAGCTTTTAACCACACCCATCACGTTCACTTGCTCATGGGCTTGCTTTTTAAAAATCCTATGTTATCATTGGAAAATGCTTTACGTTTGTCCCACCTTGAGGCGTTTTTGCTACCGCCTTGCAGATTGCCCCTGTTACATGGATACATGCACGATTGCCGATAGGTTTGACAGAGAGCGAACTTCTTTTTCTTTTTGTGTCTCTCCTTCGCATTCATGCTTTTGACACTTTGAATCAGCTCGCTTACATCAACTGTTTTACTTTTCATATCAATTTATGTGTCAAAAGTTCTGTTAGGAATTTACAATGCTAATAGCTCAAACTCGAGCAAATGTGAGACCGATTGCATTGCAAATGCTTGTTTAAACTTTTATATGGTCCCCCTCCTATTAAGGCCCAGGCCACAATTTGAGGACTCTACTGCTGAAGAACTTCTGAAATGCCTGCGGAATGTGGAGTAGTGAGATATCTGGTGAAAGAGGCTGAATTCTACAGGGCGAAAAGGGACGTTTACGAGGGAATCAAATCCAGAGTTACAGATTCCCACTGTATATTCTTGTTTCTAAGGGGACTCTAAGGGCGCCACATGTAATCCTCCAGTAACTCCCACTGGAGTAACTCTGATATTCCCATTATCCATAACTCTGAAGGAGGCAGCATTACCATTAGAATTACCAGGTCACTGGCTGTGTAGGACTGGGAATGAAAATAGAGCCGAACACAAAAATGGAAGCAGCCTTCATTTGATAATTTAAAAAGTGGCCAGTGTATGCGAATTGGGGCAGTTCTGAACTTGTAAAGACTCCGGCCCTCATTACGATGCTGGTGGTCATCAGACCACCAGCCTCACCGGAGCCGGCGGTAAAGACCGCCACATCACAAGTTGTGGGGTTTGGCAGAAGTCAAACCTTCACAATGCCGTCTGGCTCGCCGGTGCGGTTGCACCGACTCGGCTGTCGGTGAGCACCCCCAACCCGGCGGCAGGCCTCAGCCTGTCGGATGGATTACGAGGCTGCAGACCGCCAGGCTTTCCGTGGCGGTCATCCCACCATTAAAACCCTGGCATTAATGCAGCAGGTGACAGGAATCCCCATTCGTGTTGCCGGCACACATGTCCACACATCCATGCACCCCTCCCCACCTATCCACACACTTACAAACCCCCCACCCCTCCACACACGTTCAAACGCCCCCGAACTGTACACATCAATCCATACACTCACACCCGCACACACACTGACATGCACACACCCCCACTCACACATTTGCACCCCCCTACGCTAACATTCACACCTTCATCCGCCATGCACAACATTCATACCCTCACCCGCTCTCTGCGTTCCCACACACAAACACATGCACACATGCATCCACAAACACACCCCTACCACCCTCCATCCACAATCATTCACCCCTCCACCACCCATGCACGCATACATTCACACACTCCCCCCTCCGCATAGGCACACATGCACCCCCACTCACTCACAGACTTGCACACATGCACCCACATTTGCACACATACATGCTCACACCACACACATGCACCCAACACCCTCCCCCCTTTTTGGACGATCACTTACCTTCTCTGTCGAGGAGGTCGTCCAGGAGGGCATGGGTCCTGGCGGTCTTGCAAGCAAGACTCCGCCAAGCTGTATTATGGCTCGTAATACGGCAGGTCAGGTCTTGCTGCCATGGCGGTGCTAGCTATGCAGTTGTCTATTTAGGAGTCGAACTTACGCCCATAAATGGACGGAAGTCCTCCAATGACTCCGAATATGGCAGTCTACTGGCTGCGGCGGCTTTGGAGGTCTTAGAAAAAGACCGCAAAAGTAACGAGGGCCTCAGTGTATAAGTGTTTTGCAAACTATAGAAGATTATATTGATTTGAGCCTGCTGCAGGCAGATATGGTTTTAATATCAGGGAAACCAACTGTATAAACCGGCCCAGAAGACCTAAAAACAGGTACACAACATGTCAGACCAGACCGTTAGGCACTGCCTTATTGCGCGATAGAGCAGTACAACCACACTACTGGTATTGAGTGGCTAGATAACACAACCCGAAAAAACACTAGCACTGCAAAACCAATATGATAAACCATCTCACTTATGATGTAGTTTTTAAGTGAGACTCACAGCACAATTTCTATCTAGTCTTGCACAGTCAGCACAAAAGACTGAGAGGTGGGTGCCAGGGAGATAAAGGAGACAGACCCTCAAGAAGGAAGTGTGGCTGTGCACGTAATGACTCACTCATTTCACTGCCAACATACAGGTATCAGTATTGCCACAATGTTTCAGAAGTATCTGAAAGAACTGGATATACACCATGTGCAATGTTGTTATTGTCATTGTAGACAGGAATAGTATTTGAATTGCTTATGGTATTTACCTAATGTGACAAATTGTGTTGTTTGTGTTATAGATGTATTTTATTGTATTATAATTGCATTAGAATTTCTTTTTATACCCCTCATGAGGGCAAAGCTTGTTTGGAGACCGGTTCCATGGTACTCTGTGGAACTGAAACATTACAGAGTATAAATGGGTGGCTTAAGCATTAAAGGCTGGGGATACTGTGTTATTAGCAATCAATCTAACTTCAGATGGTCATTGTTGTTTTTGTCTGCTTATTTTACAGCATCACATCCACCCTTGTCCAGCTTGTGGCATAATCTACCGATCGAATGAACACCACCCGCCTATCTTGCCTTTCACACCTGAGACGCCATTTCGCATGAGTGGAAAGTGGGTCAGTGCACACTGTGAGTTGCGTCCCGCGGTGCTCTTCCTCACTCGCCACTTAATATTTTATGAAAATAACCAAACCTGGGAAGGCTACTATTACCACTTCTCTGACCCTGTCTGCAGAGACCCCACCTTCAAAATCTACGCTTCTGGCTACTACACCAAGGCCAGGCCTTCCTCCAAGGTAAAAGGTGGTACTGAGCTGGTGTTTAGAGTTACCATGGCTAGGGTGACTCCAATGGAGCCGGCAACCGTCTTGATGCTGAACTCCTCAGCTCCCGGCACATGTGGGGAATTGGGATCCTGGAAACTTGGCATGGAGCAGGACATCACTGTCACAAATGGATGCACCTCTCTTGGTATTCATCTGCCTCACACCGAATATGAACTTTTAAAGATTGAGCAAGATTTCAAGGGACGCAACCTACTCTTTCTCGGTGAGA
This sequence comes from Pleurodeles waltl, assembly GCF_031143425.1. Lineage (NCBI taxonomy): Eukaryota > Metazoa > Chordata > Amphibia > Caudata > Salamandridae > Pleurodeles > Pleurodeles waltl. The sequence goes on from NC_090446.1 coordinate 156,262,900, forward strand.
GGCCGACAGATGGAACAAGTCCTGATACACCAGAGAAACGTGCAACGTCCTATCAGTCCCCTCTCATGCAATGTGCCATGGATACTGGGGGGAAGGCCATGCACATCAGTAGCCATCGTTTGGAAATAACTCACAACCACGTGAACCCAACAATGCTACCTTCTCCTCTAATAATTGTGGTGGGGCTAACATCATTGCTTGTTTTATGGTGGAAGTAAGCCATCCAGACTTTTGATCATCTTGTAAAATAAGCAACACAAAGACTTCCTTCCTTGTAATCTTGTCAAATGGTACACATATTTGGTTGTGTTACAACAACGCTCAAGCTCTCAGGTTCCCTCATAGGACAAGGTCTGACAAGCACCTTGGAAGAAACTGCAATTCATTAATTACTCTTAACAAAGCCAATGGTGAAGAACATATTTTCATAATATCATCAGTTTGGGGAAATTAGATCAGTGCCTTAGAGGCCTGAGACCAGACACATTTGGGTCCCGTCTTCACTTTTATGCCTGAGTATGTAATGTTTATATGTATTTTCTAACATACAAACTTATATTTTGTTGGAGATCAGTGCAGTTAATATGTACATGTGATCATTTCGGTCACACCCTTTTTTAATTGTTGTATTTTTTAAATTAATATTTTCTGGACATTATAATGAATAAAGTTGGATTATATGAATTATGCCACTCTAAAGAGTGGACATTTATAAATGGTAAAGTGTTCAATTGTTTTCATGCCTTCGGGCCTTTTCAAATGAAACATTTTAATTTTGTTACATGGTGGCTTCGTTCAAGTTAAAGAACTAATCAAAGTGACCTCATAAGTTAATAGGTTTACAGAATGACTGTGTTCTTCCAATTTAATCATTAGTTACACCATGATAACATATGTGAAAAGAAGGGTCAGCCCCCAGGGATTGAAAACTGTGACCTTCAGACTTCACTCCTGATCCGGTAGTGGGCCACCCCACCACCCTTAAGAGCTGTACCCCTTCTCAGGTCAATGTAAAACTAAAAAAATATAGGTACATATTAAACAGGCAAGATTATTTTCTGGACCTTCCCTCTAGATGGTGGAATAATACACAGCATTTGATTCTGGAATAGCCCCAAGCTGCAAAACTATTGCTTTGAGCAAGTAACTTGTTTATTACAATACACAATGCAATGGGTCTGTAGGGAGCTTGTTGGAAATAAAATGGATATAAATAAGTGGCTGTTGTTAATGTAAATGCCAGGAAAGGGTGATAAGGTGTCCTCCTGGTGTAAACGGCATAGTACAAAATTATAGCCTAGCATCACAGGCTACACAGTCATTTTGTGGGTGAGTTCAACCCATATTTGCTTATGTTTGGGCCCACAATATAATGGCATAGGAAAGCTTAGAGAGATGCAATGGAATGTGCCTGTAGTAATTATCACTGGTTAAGGTTAAATATAGCATTTCCCTTCAATGTTTTGTGCTGTCGCGGTAAGGCCCCCTTGGTTACATGCAAAGGATTATGACAGTGTGTTAGAGATCACAGGGGGATTGTGAATCCTGGGCAGTGAGATAGAGGTCAAAGCTAACCAGGGAGGACTAACAGTGGTAGAGGTACCAGGGCTCAGAGGCTGACTACTAATGCCAGACCCCAATTAGTTTAAGGAAGCACCACTATGGGTGCTCACTTTCCTCATTATTTGTATATCTAAAATAAAAACAGAGGCCACTTCTTCCAGGATTGCAAAAAGAGAGGCCTAGAAAGTAAGCAACTGAGGAAACGTCTGCCCAGGGTCATCTAGTTCTTAAGTATATAATGTTAATCATAGGACACAGAGCCTCCCTACTTAGACTGTCATGCAAATGTTATCCCTCAGAATCCATTATGTTTTATTTGCAAGTGATTCCCAATTTATATTCGGGTTCTGTAAGACAAATGGCAAATCCAGAATGGTGATTTTTTCAATACTTCACCAAAGAGGAAATGTTAATCTAACCTTTATGTATTTATTGGGTTTTGCAGAGTGGTTGCCTCACAGCTAGGGGTGTGTGAAATATTCTGTTCCGCTGGCGGAATTGGCAGAGTTTTGGTGACTTTGAGTTACTCTTGCAGTGCAGAGTTCCAGTCAAACTACACCAGTTGCTGCTTGGAGGATTTGTTTCATGAGCAGTTCCAGAACTGTGAGTTGGCCAGGGTGAGTGAGATTCAGCGTCCTCTAACGAGATACACAGTCGCTAGAAGGACATCTGGTGAGAGTTTGATGATGCAGGAAGTCAACTGTTTGCGGTCAGAAGGCTGCAGCTTGAGTAGAACATCTGTGTGAGAGGCAGCAAACTCAACTCAATGAGCTGTGCCCTCTGCCGCACCACATGGTGCAGTTTGCGCTAGGTTTTCAGCACAGAAAGCGCTACTGGCACTAAAGCATAGCATGAGCAGCGTAACAAGCCTATTTCCACTCGTTGGCAAAACTCCTCAGAATCGTGCAGGGTTTTTGAGTAACTGTGCAATTCCGCAGAACAAAATTCTGCGAGTTCTACCCACCCCTTATAAGAACCTCAGTGTTTGGGTTTTTGTTTACCTGGTTAGTAAGTGCTTCCTTGATCAGTGAGCTTTCTCAAGCAATGAAATATGAAAGGATTAAGGAATTTACTTAGTACCACTGCAGTTGATGTTTTGACACCTGGATTTTACTTAATTTGTTAACTGAAATGAATTATTGTCCGGCGTATTGCCTCTCCATAAAGCCTTTTCCTTAGCATTCCCTGGTGAAAGTGTCTTTTATTAAAAGAAGTGGAATTACAGTCAGAAAACCCAAAACAAAATCACTTGCATTTGTTTGATCTTTCTATTTGAATGTTTAAAGTTATATTTTTGCAGAAAGTGAAACCACACCCTGCACCAACAGTCATTTGCTTCACAGGTGCTTGGGAGCTGAGCTCTCCTACCTGTGCTGTCAAGCCTCGGTTAAAGTGCTCCGGCGCACATTGGGGCCAAATGTTAGCACAACCTACACTCAGCGTAATGCCAATAACAATATACTATACTCAGTGAAGATCAACTACCAAGAACAATAAACCTTGAAGAACACGGGTTTAGTCCTGTGGAAGAAACAGACCAAGCAAAATTGGTCCTTTCAGTTCTATCCCAACAGGTAAGAATTACTCTCAAAATTAGACCTATTGGCACCCAGAGGTAGTGTACAGAGATGTTGATGTGAGATCCTGTTGGATGCTGAATGTAGTAAGTAGAATTGTAATATTATGGATGGGCTCTCTGTAGTGAAGAAACACATTAGGCTGGTGGGTCCACACTGTGGTTGCCTTGCAAGAGCCAGATTCCATCCCTCGGAGAACTTGAGGAAAGCAGGACTGGAGGGCCAATAATATTAATGTAGATGCAGTGGCAATCACACAGGCTATCTGCTGAAATTCTGCTTTCAGGGCTACAGATTGTGGCAAGGAGACAGGCCCAAAGGGGGGATCTATAGCAGTGGCAAATAGGGTGCAATGTTCCCTTAGCAGGTCAAAGTTCCACAGAGACCCTAGGATCCGGTGTAGGTCCTAGGTTAGAGGTCCTCCTCCCAGGTTGGCAGAGATTATGTCCCCCTCCGTCCTGGCTAATCCTATCGAGCACCGTAGGCAGGCTGGGGATGCGGTGCAGCATGCATCCTTAGTGCATCCTAGATGTGAAGGCAGGTGACCACAGCAAGCTAATGTGCTCCAGTGTCCCCCTGGTCAAGAGAGCAATGAAGGACGAGCTGGCGGATATAACCAGATTCGTTTTTGCTTGTTTTTGGTAGAACATGGATTGCTCAACCCCAGAACTCCCTTCCTTCAATTCAGGTATGGTCTTGGTGCTGGAATGGAGATGACATCATTCCCTGTGCCTGCTATCACACCATGGTTTTACCTAGATTAAGGAAGTCAATCAGAGCATTTCTGTTTCCAGGCATAATCCGGCACAATCACCAAATTTAGGCCCATATTTATACTTCTCTAGCAACGCATTTGTGCCGCTTTTTGACGCAAAAGTGGCACAAACTTACAAAATACAGTTGTATTTTGAAACTTTGCGCCGCTTTTGCGTCAAGAAATGACACAAATGCGGCGCTAAAAAAGGATAAATATGGGCCGTAGTGCTCCATACTCCCTGTGACATACGTAGATGAAGAGACTATCAAACAGCTTGAGATGGTGTTTAGAGGGATATATGAAAGACCAAGCAGAGAGATATGGGCTAACTCTTCTTAGGGTGGGTACAATTATATACAGACCAATAGATTTATGTCTTAGACGTCACTTTCTCAGATCTCTCATTTGTCCTGAAAGAATAACATGAAGCAACAGTTTGACTTTACTGAAAGTAAGAGATTCTTAGCCGTAAATATCTTTCAACAACCAGTCAAAAAGTTCTAAACATTAGACTAACTATTCACATTCCATCATGCCGGTTCTCAATCCCTCTGCCAAGTGCTTAAGTAAAAAAAAAATCGGTATATAAAATCGAATTGTAGAGCATATTTAAACTTTTTGGTGCAAAACTGCCCTAATGCAGTTTTGCCTCAAAAACTTACAGCTGGCTTCCGCCATTCCCGAGTGTCAGCCGGGCACCATATTTATGGAATGGTGCAAGCCGGCACTATGCTTGGGCTAGCGTTAACAAAAACTACGCTAGCCTGGTGTGGGTGGGGGTGGCGGTATGGGAATAGGAGGTTGTGCATCAAGAAATGACAGGCTGAATAGCAGCAAAAATAATGCCGCTAACCGGCCTTGAGTCATTTCCAGGCACACAACCATCCTAAAACATGACTCCTGTCTTAGAAAAGCCAGGAGTCATGCCCTCCACCCCAATGGTCAGCACAGGGGACCAGTGTCCCCTGGGCATAGCCGTTGCACCCAGTGCTATGCAGGGGGGCCCATCTTAGGGCTCCCAATGGCACTTTAAAAAAATGACAAAACATTTACCTATACTTACCTGGGATGGGGTACCCCATCCTCTGATGTCCCTCTGGTCAATCAATCAATCAAGAAATTTGTAAAGTGCAATACTCACCCCTGATGGTTTCAAGGCACTGAGGTGGGGGGAGATGGGGGGGAAGTGCTGCTACTGCTCGAACAGCTAAGTTTTGAGAAGGTAAGGAGGTCTTTGGTCTGACGCAGGTGGGTGGGAAGAGTGTTCCACGTCTTGGCGGTAAGGTGCGAGAATGATCTGACGTCGGTTGCAGTTCTGCGGATGCATGGGACGGTTGCAAGTGCGAGGTTGGTGGAGCAGAGTTGCCGGGTCGGGGTGTAGAAGGAGAGCGGTCTGTTGAGGTATTCTGGTCCGTTGTAGTGCAGTGCTTTTTGAGCATGGGTGAGGAGTTTGACGGTGATTCTCTTGTTTACGTGGAGCCAGTGCAGGTCTCTCAGATGGCCTGTGATGTTGCAGTGGCGGGGGATGTTCAGGATGAGGCGTGCAGAGGCGTTCTGGATGTTTTGCAGCCTCGTCTGGAGTTTGGCTGTGGTTGCTGCATAGAGGGCATTGCCGTAGTCCAGTTTGCTGCTTACGAAGGCTTACATGACTGTTCTGGGATTGGTGGGGATCCATTTGTAGATCTTTCGGAGCATGCGTAGGGTGATGAAGCAGGAGGAGGAGATGGTGTTGACTTGCTGGGTCATGGATAACGAGGAGTCCAAGATGAATCCTAGGTTGCGTGCTTGGTCGTGGGAGTCGGAGCGAATCCGAGAGTGGCAGGCCACCAGGAGTCATCCCATGCGGAGGGTGTGGAGCCAAAGATGAGTACTTCCGTCTTGTCGGAATTGAGTTTGAGGCAGCTGTTCTTCATCCATTTGGCGATGGCCTTCATTCCTTTGTAGAGGTTGGTCTTGGCGGAGTCCTTGGTGAGGGAGAGGATCATCTGGGTGTCGTCGGCATATGAGATGATGTTGAGGTTGTGGGATCGGGTGATGTTAGCGAGCGGGGCCATGTAGACGTTGAAGAGGGTTGGGCTGAGGGACGAGCCCTGGTGTACGCCGCAGATGATTTTGGTTGCTTCGTAGCTGAATAGGGGGAGGCGGGCTCTCTGGATTCTGCCGGTGAGAAAGGAGGTGACCCAGTCCAGGGCTCTGTTGTGGATTCCTGCATTGCTGAGGCGTGTGCGTAGGGTGTGGTGGCAGATGGTGTTGAATGCAGCAGAGAGGTCCAGGAGGATGAGGGCTGCGGTTTCACCGTTGTCCAGTATGGTTCTGATGTCATAGGTGGCGGCGATGAGTTTCGGTACTGTGGTTGCTGTAGAATCCGGATGGGGAAGGGTCCAGGGTGCTGTTCCATCGAGGAGGCGGGTTAGTTGTCTGTTGACAGCTTTCTCAATGACTTTTCCTGGGAAGGGGAGCAGGGAGATAGGTCGCAAGTTCTTGAGGTCCTTGAATTTTTTCCCAATTTTAAATGTTATTTTTTAAAATAACATATAATTTGGCTTACATTGTTTTAAATATTATATGTTTGTAATAATACATTGTAGTATTTAAAGTTCATATATTTCAATGGGTAAAATATCTTTGTTAATTAAAAAATGTGAATTATGTATAAAGTAAAATAATTCACGTATTATAAACAAACTTTAAGTGGGGAGTGAAACCCCTCCCAAATCAAGGAACTCTCTTATAATTTCCCATGCCATTGTAACCAGGAGACTAAGTGGTGCAATTTAACTGGAGTATGAGCTCTTCTCCGCAAGTGCTTGTGCCCCTCTAACCCCCTCTAATCTGCTATTGCCATTGTCCTCCTGAAAAAAACTTGTAATCCCCTCCCTGCAATGTATAGGTAGGTGCCTCGATGCACATTGTGAGTATTCATGCTTTCATTTACAGTATTACCTGCTGCAAAAGCCCCTGTTAAAGGCCCAGCATCCTCCCTCTCCATAACTTCCCTCTGCCTGCTGCTCCCACTGCCCCTTCAGTGAACACCTTTGAAAGGACTGATATACCAATGGCAGCCCCCTCGCCGTGAAGACTGTCTCTACCAGTCATGCAGGTCCCATTGAATGGAGCCATAAGTCTTTGTCAAGTTTCCCCCACTTACCATCCTCATCCCCTGCCAGGCAAGCCCTAAACTCCTCATCACAGCGTACCCAAGTAACCTTCCAAGTGTGATGTGGGCTTTCCATATTACATCCATATGCTTGAACAAAGCCACACTCCTTTCTGGGAATTTCATTCAGTGTACACTAACATATTTATTAGAAAAGCTGCTGTTTAATCTTCGATGGCCATCAGCACATTGGGCTGTTTTGCCAACTCATACTCTTCTTCTTTGGTTCCTTCTTTTGCCTTAAACTCCCTGTGCATCATCTTAAACAACTCCATATATATCACCTTCCAAATGCTCTCCTTCATGGAAGGCATGAGAAGGGCCCCCAATAGTTTGGTGATGCCCACGTAAGGTGGTTTTATTAAACCTTTGACTCCTTACTCTCCTTCTTATTCATGTAGTTCTCCTCTGTCCATCCTTGGCACTGTCCCTTGCTGTATCAGTCACTTTTTTGTCCTACTTTGTCCCTTTTTCGCCTATCTCCACACCTTTTACAGCTGTTACATCTTGAGTTGTCACTTCTTGTGTCCTTACTGTGTATATATCCACACCCTTGTCAATCCTTGTCTATGTATGCTCCTTTCCTTAGTCTGATGTCTGCCCCCACTTAAGCCCTCCCATGCCTGCTTCCACACTTTGTGACACCATCACAGGCCACACCATATCTGTGACCTGCTTACTTTGCTTCAGGGTCAGTGTCCACACTGAAGCTTGCCATCCTGACAGTCATCTATGTTCCACAACCTCTATCCATTTCTGGAGAGTGCCCTATCTAAACCTTGTTCTGACACCTCCTCGGCGCTCCACACCCATCTACCTCCTTCATCACAGGATTCACCCCTCCCCTCTCTAATCCATTCTGATGTCCTTCCAATCCACCCTCCCCGACCCCAGACTTCCCTCCAGCTCACCTCATGGTTGCCTGCCTCATCTCCCTCCCATCCCTTGCCTCCACTGCCCTTGATGTATGCCCTTGATGTATGTGAGCCCCAGGTTTTCCTCATTTATATTTTGAAAAGCTTAGTCCATGCCTTTTGTGGTGTAAAAAGGTAATTAAAACCATGTTTCCCCCTTTTCTCCTCCTACCCCTTTTATGAACCTCCTTCATCACTCCAATCCAGCATTGCAATTGCAGGCCACCTCAGAGGTCCTCTCGCTGACCCCACTTCCTATCCACCTGGTCCCCCCTTTCTGCTCCCCTGATCTGTACCTGACTAATCCTGCCGAATGCACCTGCCAAATCCTCTTGCTGCCCATATAACGGGGGTGATCCATGCTGTTATCCAGCCACAAAGCAGCCTTACCAGCCTCTCTCCCAGCTACATCCTACCAAGCCAAAGTGCCCACTTTTTCCCAGCCTTCCCCACACTCATGTAATGAGGCCATCACTCCACTCACATCCTGACACTCACTCTGTACCGGGGCTTTGCCATTGCATAATGGCATTTTAGGTCTTAGCGCTCATTACCCTCTACTAATTTTCTTTGCTGCCACCTGCGTCGATGGGACCTGTGTCCTGCAATCACCTTCCTGCCCTCCCCTGACACTGTTAGTTCTCCCTTGCCTTTCGGGCCTGGGAGCCTGTTGACTCCCCATCCTTCCAGATTTTTCGCGCTGGTCAGCGATTATTACTGCTGCTTCTACACCTTCAGAGGTCCTCCTTAGAGGCCTCATCTGGCCCCCACTTGCGTGGCACATCCCCACTTTGGCCATAAGCAGGCTCTACCAACCTGCAGCCTTCAACAAGTGGATGGTTTCCATAACACGTGAATCCTTTCTGGCAAACTCCCACACTGTCCCCTATGCATTCTTTGTACTATGCTTCCACCAAACAAAAAACCTTCACTACCTCACTACCAGCCACTTTCTCACCAAATCTTAAAGTGGTGGCTGGTAGCCTAAACTAATATCTTGTAAATCTCCCATGCTACCCTGAAAATATCCCAAAATCATAAATACTTGGCTGGCCCGTACCAATTGCCCAAAAATGCTGGGGTGACAAATCTACCCTGTAGGCTGTCCCCAAAGCACCAAATCAGCTAATTTTGGCCCATTTTGAAAGGTGTAACAGTTGGGAGAGATGCAAGCCTGGGACAAAAATTTACTTGTTTAGTTAAGGATGCAACGTTATTGTTTGAAGGGGAGTGTCATAATTGTGTGGATTGCTTAATGAACAACAGATGTTGCCTTGAATGTGAACTCTCAATTCACGGGCATCTAAATGTGTTGTTAGTCCTCAATGGTAGGATGGGAAGCTCTTGGACATGGGCTCTGATTTATACTTTACTGCCAGCTAGTGACATTTCTGGACGCCAGCCGGGCATCATATTTAAGAAATGACGCTAGAAGGCGATAAGGCCTTGTTAGCGCCAAAATAAATGATGCTACCAGGTGGGGAAGGCATAGGGGAAATGACTAGCGCCATTCTTCGACACAGAACCTCCTGTTTCCCCTACACCTCTCCCACCTGAGGTTTTTTTGATGCTATCTGGGCCTTAATGCCGGCTAGCATCATTCCTTAACTGTGATGGGTGGCTGGCGCTAGCCGGCGGTAAACTATTTGACGCATACCTGCGCTAACGCAGGTTTGCATCAAAAAGTATCAATAAGGCCCAAGTGAGCACCATGACATTTGGTAAACAAATTCCAATGTCAGGAAAACCACAGGTGAATGTGCACTTTACAAATGTACATATTATGTTATGTTAGAAGGTGCTTGAAGATACACTCTGTTTGCGTAATTAAGATGGGAAAAGACTAAGGCAACGATACCCTGAACATTTTGAGGGAAGTCAGTTTCGGAAACTTCACCAAGGGCATCTTATAATGCACCAGCTTCTTTAGGAAACTTGGTTTACACTCATAGATTTCTCACTTTGCCTGAAATAAACGGTAGTGTTTCTAGTTCCTAATGTCATACGGTTATTGGTGATAGTTGGGCCGTTAGTCACATGCTAGTATCCCAGTTTTTGTGGTATTTAACTTGAGGGAGTTGACTAACATACAGCAGTCAATTGCTTGTAGACATTGATGATCTAGGAATAAAGATTGGATGGGTTTTCAAGCTTTGACATGATTTAATTATCATCTTCAAAATAGAAGCATTTCAGATTAAATAATGATATGGGTGTGGGTAGCAGGCTAAGGTAAAAATTGAATAAGAGCAGAACAATAGTCAAGTCTTCGAGGTATGCCAATTGTGGATTTGAATGGGTCTGAGGGGAAGGGAGTCAATGATGAGAGGTCTACCTATGAGGTTAGAGTCAATCCATTTATCTCCTGTCTTCAAGTCTCTAAAGCTGTAGGGTAATGAATCATGTCAATGGCTGATCCATAATTGAGTAGGAAGGGTACTGCTACTGTATGGTAGTACTGATGCTAGTTTTGATGGGAAAGACCATTAATAACACACTAAAGGGGATACTGGCTCAAGGAGCCAATGAGCAACGTTTGCTAATAAAGCAACGGGTAACGGGGTCTGTCACAGTTACCCAACCATGAGGTCATGATTCCATCCATCCTAAGGGGGGCTGTTGTACTAAAAAAACGCAAAGGTCTGAAGGGAAGAAAGTCCAAACCGACAACTTTAGGAGCACAAGAGCTCTCCAGCATGCATAGGAACACCCCGACAGCCGTAGAGCCATTTCACCTCCAGAGTGACAGTGCTGTATCCATGAACCAGGAGCAGAAACACCTCTAAGAAGAATATACCTGTTCATGCACCTTGAGACCAGGGCGCCAGTCAGTGACAAATGGACCATCTTGTTTACGAACTGGTCAATCTAAAAGGAAACCTCCAGCAGAAACCAAAAACCTGCAAGACACAGTAACACCTTAATAACTATATCACAGAGTAAGCGTGAAGCCTTCGGATAATACCACCCTGTGCCACAACCAGGCTCCAAAGTGGAGGGGGGGGTCATGACCCTGGAGCACGGACCGTTTTACGACCTGTGAGTGGGAACGCCGCTGACCTTTGCGTTCCAGTGATGTAAACAAGAAAAATCTGTGCTGGAAAACCTGCCCTAAGTGTGTTCAAGCCACTCTCCCTTGTGCTGGAGTGGCGGATGGCTACAGCTCTAGAAGGTAAAGCCAGCTAAACCACTGCAGTTGGAACCCTATGAGGCTGGGCAACCATAGACTTGGTGTAGGAGGCATCTGCAAGTTTTTGGCATTAGCCAATATCAACATCCTCTACATACCTAAAGTATGCCCACTACACAATACTGATAACAAAGCCTCACATGGTGAGGCCATACGACGAAAGAATACATAATATACATAAACTGATAAAACAGCACATTCATAGCTCCTAAAGTCTGCACTAAACATTGCCGCTACTCTCTAGTTTTCAGGACTCTCTACCGGCCTCCTCCATGTAAGTAGTCCACTCGGTCTCCACTAAACAGAGTACTTTACCTTCATCATGTGTCGGACATGCATGAAGGGTACTTCTGCATGTCTGGGTACATTTTAAAACTTGAACCACTGATTAAGTGCTTTGTGAGTTCTGATTGCCCAGCCTTACACCGCCCAATTGAGTAATATTTGATCCTTTCTGCCTCACTAGCTTGAAATACTCATTCCTAAAAGAAAATACTTGGTTATCCAGTACTTTGGCCCTGGAACACACCCGCTTGAATTGTCAAAACTGCAGTCCTTTAACCTGACTTCCCTGGGACCAAAGAAGCCAGGTCTTACACCCTGAAATGTGCAGTGTCAGTCTGAATAGCATTTGAGTTGACCACAAGGAGATTGTCTTTTGGAGCATGATCAGCGATTAGAGAGCGAATTTCAACTTAAAAATTGCAGGAGCATGTGAAGTCTGGGCATTTGAAAGGTTGCTCGGCGTCTGCTCTTGCCAAACATTTTGACTGTTCTTCCAATAGTTACTTTCTTTATTTGTCAGTATTCTTGGCTTTCAACGTTGTCTGGCCTCTGCTGCCATCGCGATCTGTAGTTCTGGACATACTGTGATTAAGCTATTTTGTTGTAAACACATACATCACTCCACTGCCTCACTGGCTAAGTTATTGCTTCATACCTTCCATGCCTAGGAAATCCCCTTGCCTGCTACCAGATGGTAATAATTGCAATGGCACAGCTGAGAACAGACACGCAAAGTTTCCAAAAGTAAATACTAAGACAATACAGTTGCATATAACCAACATTACCTCCCGTCCTCCCCTCGCCTTCCTTTCCCAACCAATGAAAGGTTCCTTGCCTCCCCTAAACCCCTCCCTTCCCCTTTAAAAAGCACCCCCCCCAACACCTCCTATTCTTTTTTGTCTAGCCCGCTAGACTTACCTTCTCTTTCTCCTCCACGGCAGGGCTTGGGGGAGCTTCATGTTGACTCTCGGTGGGTGCGGTGCTCCCCGCGGTGGGTTCCCAGCGGTGGTGTCTTCCTGGAGGTCAGCTGTGCTGACTTGGGAAATGCTTCCAGGTCAGCTGACGGAGTCGGGCGGCTCTCTGGTGGCCAGGGATGCACTTCCAGGTCTTCGCCTCACGTTTGGGGGGCTGATTCTATGGTAGTGTCCTCTTCCTGCAGCTACAGTAGGGCGGGCGATTCTGCCTGTGTTTTTTTCTTAATTTTGTGTAATTAGTCGACATTTTTATTTGCTGCTTGTAGGGGGGAGGTTGCTCCCCTATTTTAGTTGGCTGCTGTTGGGACTTCTTTGGTGTGCATTTTTTCTTGAAGCATGTCGATGCAGGGTCCTTCTAAATGGCGCCAGATTGCGTCTTCTTCTTCTTCTGAGGGGGAGGATGTTGCGGTTCCCATTCATACGCCTGCTGGATGCCAGGTTACGCTGGGGGTCCTGCTCCTCTATTTTCCAGGAAGGGGGTTCAGGACATGATTGAGGTGGCTGTGTCTAAGACCCATCAGGCTGGGGCACCCTATTCTGCACGTTCTTCCGCTTCCCGTCCCTTGGGGGGTGGCAGAGGGGTCCTTTTCCTCAGATGATGATGCTCCTTCTACGTCTTGTGGTGGGAAGTATGTCTCTAGGGAGGAGATGTAGGATGTTCTAGCACATTTTCAGGACAATTTGGGATTTCCTGTTTTTAAGCCTTCTGGGGCAGATTCCCACTTGTTTCCACAGTATGTTACGCCTTCCCTGTTTGCCATGCCTTTCCAGGGCTCGGTTAAGGATTTGGTTTTCCGTGAGGGGTAGGATGTGGACAAATCTCAGGTTCCTCGTTTTCTGAAGAAGTTGTACTTGCTGGAGGGAGAGGGGGTGTTACCTTCTTAAGCTGGATTCCATTTTGGCTACTTTTAGTGGCAAGAATGCAGTCAATCTTGAGGACTGTGTTCCTGCTGATGGCACTGACAGGAAGGTGAATTCAGGTCTGAAGAGGGCCTTTTCATGCGAGGGACATTTTCATTTGGCTCAGGAGTGGGTTTTGTCTCTTCGGGCCACGTACATTCAGGGGGTGGTCAATGTTTGAGCGGACCAGTTGAGCTGGGTCATTCCCTCCTCTCAGATTTTTTCTCTCCGATTGTCTCTGTTCCATGGTCTGGTTCGCATTTTGCCGCCCCAGAAAATTAAAAGGTGAGGCACTTTTGCTCCCAGTTTCGTTGCCCTCAGGCTTGGGCGGTGGACGGGATGCTGTGTCCTTGGCCTCAGGGTCTTCTGTATTCGTTCCCACTCTTCGGGTTGCTCTGGGCTTTTCTGGTGAGGGTGTGTCTACTGAGGGTGAGGGTTCTCTTGATTGCGCCTCATTGGTTGCGGGCGAGTTGTTTTCCGTTGCTTCGGTTGATGGCCTCCGGGCAGATGTGGGCTCTCCCTCTCTGTTCCTCTCCTCTGGCATGTCCTTGCCTCCCTCTGGGGTCGTTGAAGCGGTTGCACTTGACGGCTTGGAGTTTGAACTGCGGGGGTTGACGAGGTTGGGGGTTCCGGTCCCTTTGACTTCGACTTTGCTGGCTCTCTGGCGTCGTTCCACGTTACTGTCCTATTATCGTTAGTGAAAAGTGTTTTCCGTCTGGTGTTTGCGTCACCTGGTGGATCCTATGGGGGCTTCTCTGTTTGAGGTGATGCAGTTTTTGCAAGATGAGTCTCAGTTGGGTTTGTGTGTGGCTTCTCTGCGGGTGCAGTGGACGGCTATTCAGGCTTTTCGGTGTCCATGGCATAATCTTTCTTATGAGGGTCGTTTAATGCCTAGATTTTTTCAAGGCCTACTTAACTTGTTTCCTCATCCGGTGCATTCCTTTCCGTCATGGGATCTTTCATTGGTGCTGGAGGTCTTGGCTGGTCCTCCTTTTAGGCCTTTGGAGTCCTGTGATTTGCATCATCTGACATTGAAAAACGTTTTTCTGGTGGCCATCACTTTGGCCCGGCGTTTGGCGGAGTTGGGGGCTTTGGCCTGCACTTTTCCCTTTTGTAAGGTTTTTCCGGATTGGGTTGTTCTTGTGCCTGTTCCCTCTTTTGTTTCCAAGGTGAACTCCACTTTCCATGCTCAGCAGGAGGTTATTCTGCCTGCTTTTTGTCTCGACCCTTCCTCGGCTGAGGAGGTTCAGTTGCATTCTTTGGATGTGCATAGGGCATTGTTGGAATACATGCGGGTGGTTGCGCCTTTCCAGAAAGGGGATTCATAATTTGTCAATTTTGGTCCGGGTCGGAAGGGGGAGAAGCCGTCCACGGCTTCTTTGAGTCGTTGGGTCCGCTCTATGATTTTGATGGCTTATTGTTTGAAAGGGGTTGTGCCTCCTCCAGGGAGCCAGGGAAGTTCTACCTGGGGTATGGCTGCTACAGTGGCTGAGTTAAAGGGTGCTTCTGTGATGGAAATTTGCAGGGCGGCTACTTGGACCTCTCCTTCCACTTTTGTTCGTCATTACAGACTTGCAGACTTGGGGTGTTTGGAGTCGGTATTGGGACACCATGTGTTGTCCTCTATGATGCAATTAGGGGGTTCTTTTCTGATGTCCTGATGTGTTGTGATTAAATTTGTTGCAACTCAGGCCCATATTTATACTTTTTTAGCGTTGCATTTGTGGTCTTTTTGATGCAAAAACTGCACAAATTTACAAAATACAATTGTATTTTGTAAGTTTGCACCGCTTTTGCGTCAACAAAATGACCCACATGCGGCGCTAAAAAAGTATAAATATGGGCCTCAGTGTCCATCTCCTGTGTTTCTCTTGCTACATCTTATTGGTTGGGAAAGGAAGGCTAGGGAGGGACAGGAGGTAATGCGTCCATTACTTACCGGTAATGGCATTACTCCTAGTCCTACTCCCTCGCCTTCCTTTCCATTCCCTCCTGCCCTCCCGGTACAGGGCGTCTGAGTTGCTGCTTTGGGCTTTTTTCTATACAGGAGGTGTTGGGGGTGGGAGGAACTTTTTAAAGGGGAAAAGAGGGGTCTAGGGGAGGCAAGGAGCCTCTCATCGGTTGGGAAAGGAAGGCGAGGGAGTAGGACTAGGAGTAATGCCATTATAGGTAACTGATGGACGCCTAAACGATAATGCCATATAGGTGGCTTTGGTAGTGCTCATCCCAGCATGTCCTAGCGTGAGAAACCACACACTAGTATCCAACATCACTCATTAAACAAAAATCTTGCCATAATTCCAACAAGGTGCAGGTGTGCTGTGGATAGGGTTGCCACGCAGACGGTATTCTATAGGCACCATCAGTATTTTAAAGCTGGTTAAAAATTAGCAAAGCCACCTAAAACCAGTATTTTTAGCAGTTATCTGTTCATACTTCAAACAGCAAATATAAATGCAACACTTTTAAATATGTTCTAGAGCTGTGTCAGTTATCCCCAACTAATAGTTAAACAAGTGCAGATAATTCATGTTACAAATAAATATTTTTGATTTTGTCCTACTCAGTAACACGTCGGAGCCTTTGTAGATTGTTAATGACGCAACAAATGGTCATTATTAGGCCGAGCACAGAAGTGCAAGCGCTGCTTTTCCGACGTGTTGGTATGCATCTGGGCTTTTAACCACGCCCACTGCACGCCCATCACTATCACTCGTTCATGGGCTTGCCCTTCAAAAATCCTTAATTTTCGTTGGTAAATGCTTTATGTCCCTCCCTCCTTGGGGCAGTTTAGTTACCGTCTTAGCCATCACCCCTGTTACAAGGCTAATTGAACTTTTGCAGATCTGTTTGACTGAAAGCAAACTTCTTTTTCCTTTTGTGTGCTGCTTCACGCTGAGGCCATGGCGCTTTGAATCGGCTCGCAGATGTGACACTGTTTTATTTTTCATTTTCAATTTATTTGGCAAGAAAAGTCGGATTAGGAGTTTACAACGCTAATAGCTCTAACTCGAGCAAATGCGAGACCCATTGCATCGCAAATGCTTGTTTTTCTCTTGGAAAGGACACAGCTCTGGGTGAGACAGAGGCTATCATGGTATTTATCTAAGATTTACTATTTTGTGGCTTAGTAGCACATTTCTAGGCCCGTTTTATAGGCATTTTGAAATAAATATTCTGGGTTTAAGAAACATGCTAATATTCTTTCCAGGGCCTTCTTTCTGCCAACTTTTTGTTAACACTAATGAGGCGAAAAGTTTGGTAATAAATTAGTGGGTTAGATCCCTTGCACACATACGACAGCAGCAACCTCGAGCCAGGCCGGGCTGTATCCCCGGTGGGTAGCGCCCCTCCCAGTTCTGGGGTTCCCCGGATGTGATTCTGCACCCGGCGTCTCCCTCGGTGTTTCTCAGTAATGTGCTGAAAGCAGGTAGGCTCTGTGCATGGAATCACGATAATATTCGCCAAAACATTATGAATGAGCCTCATGAGGTGGGTCCTCCGTCATGCCTATTTCGAGCTAGGTAGACTCGCGCAGGGGAGACACTTCCTGCTAGAATCGGTAATTCTTGCTTGGTACTTTTCTACCCCTCCACAGTTCTACTCATATTCGGACCCACTGTTCTCCAGTATTAGTTTGCCATTTGAAGGATTTTCAAAGACAGAAATACGTGAAGAACATCTATTAACCACAGTTTTGAAATAAGATTGCCTACTTCTGGTCAGAGCTTAGAAATTCATTCGGCAACAGAACTAGTAAAATCCAAGCTTGGAATCTGTGCATCTCACTTCGAGGCTGTTGTTAACTAAGAAGGGCTTGGAGCCGGCCTGTTGCTTACCATTTGTTTGCTTGCCTAGCATTCTTCTTTACTGCCTTGTAATTGGTCACAGCAGGCCTAGCATAGCACAACACAATTTCCATTCCTGTCTGTAGAGCAAGGACCAAGCACAGATTGATTCAAATTAAACAGTGCCTGTCCCTTGCTCCCAACGTGATTGGGGTACTTCGTTTTAACTTCAGGGCCCTGCAACAGAAAATGTGTGACTGGAAAAAAATTGTCCACAAAAAAACCTGCAGTTTTATTTTCTATAGTTAACTCTTTTCTTTTATTGTGCCAAGTCTTATTTTCTCCCTTTGCACTCATGTTTTGTTTTGTGGGCGCTGTTCTCAAACAATGATGGGTATTTTGTTTAATGTTGCAGAGCGATACTGTTTCTTTCCTATGTGCATTTCCAAAATTATGCTTTAACACATAATCATGCAGTACCCCACAATCCTCCCCACTCCAATCCAATCTGCCCCACTCCAATCCACACCAATCCATCCCATCTCAACCAACACCAATCCACCCACTCAATTCAGTTGACCCCATACCACTCCAATGCACCCCACTCCAAACCAAGCAGCTCATTCCAATCCACTTCAATCACCGGACTCCAATTCTCCCAACCCACTCCACCCCACTCCAATTTGCCCTATTGGCCCCACTCCAATCTGCCTCACTCCAATCGAAAAAAATCTGACCCACTCCAATAAAAAAACAATCTGCCCCACTCCAATCTGAAACAATCTGCCCCACTCCAATCCAAAACAATGCGCCTCACACCAATCCAAAACAATCTGCCCCACTCACATTTGCCCCATTCCAATCCAAAACAATCTGCCCCACTCACATCAACCCCACTCCATTCCAAAACAATCTGCCCCAGTCCAATCCAAAACAATCTGCCCCACTCCAATTCAAAACAATTTGCCCCTTCCAATGTGCCCCAGTCCAATCCAAAACAATTTGCACCACTCCAATCCAAAGCAATCTGCTCCATTCCAATCCTCCACACTCCAATCCAAAAAACTCTGCTCAGTCCAACCCAAGACAATATGCCCCACTTCAAACCTAAATAATCTGCACCATTCCAATCTACCATGCTCCAATCTCCCCCACTCCAACCCAAATCAATCTGCCCCACTCCAGTGTTCCCCACTCCAATCTGCCCTACTCCTATCTAAAACAATGTGCCTCACTCCAATCTTCCCCACTCCAATCCCAAACAATCTGCCATTCTCTAATCTGCCCTACTCCAATCCAAAACAAATTGCCCCACTCCAGTCTGCCCCACCCCAATCCAAAACAATCTGCCCACTTCAGTCTAAAACAATATGCCTCACTTCAATCCCAAACAATACGCCCCCACTCAAATCTTTCCCACTTCAATCTAAAACAATCTGCCCCACTTCAATCCTAAACAATCTGCTCCCCACTCCAAACTCAAACAATCTGCCACACTCCAATCCAAAACAATCTGCCCCACTCAAATCTTCAACACACCAATTCACACAATCTGCCCACTCCAATCTAAAACAATCTGCCCCACTCCAGTCTGCATCATTCTAATCTAAAAAAAATCTGCTGCACACTAATCCAAAATAATCTGCTACACTCCAATACAAAACAATCTGCCCTCTCCCATCTGCCTCACTCAATCCACTACAGTCCATCCCAATTCAATCCACCCCACTCAATCCAATCCACCTCACTCCAATTCAATCCACCCCACTGCAATTAAATCCACTCAACTCCAATCCACTCCACGCCAACCACCACACTCGTTTCCACTCCACCCCATTCCAGCCCACCCCACCCCATCTAATCCACCACACTCAATCCAATTCCCCCCACTCAATTCAATTCACCCGTCAATCCAATCCACCCACTCCAACCCAATCCAATCCACCCCACTGAATGGGGTGGGGTACTCCAAATGACTCCACTCCAATCCAATCCGCCCATCCCAATCCAATCCACCCTACCCCACCACATTTCAACCCACCCCATGCCAATACACCACACTCCAATCAATCAATCAAGGATTTGTAGAGCATGGCTAATCACCCATAGGGACTCAAGGCGTTGTGTATGTGCGTGCTGCTTAGTCGAAGAGCCAGGTCTTGAGGTCCTTCCTGAACTGCTTCAGTGATGCAGTCTGCTTGAGAGGCAGCGTGTCCGGGCTGCTAGGTAGGAGAAGGAGTTTCCTTCTGCTGTGCTTTTCTGTATCTTGGGGATGGCTGGAAGGGCGAGCTGGGCAGAACAGAGATGGTACACGCTACCTCTCAAGCAGACTGCATCATTGAAGCAGTTCAGGAAGGACCTCAAGACCTGGTTCTTTGACTAAGCTTCACACCCATACACAGCGCCTTGAGACCCTATGGGTGATTACCTGCGCTCTACAAATCCTTGATTAATTGATTGGAGTGCGGTGGATTGGCGTGGGGTGGATTGAAATGGGGTGGGAGGAGACCCCACTTCACTCTAATCTACCCACTTCACTCTAGTCTACCCCACTTCACTCCAATCCACCTAATCTCACTCCACTCCAATCACTCCACGAATTCCAATCTACTCCAATCCACCACACTCTACCCCAATCCAATCCACCCTACCCCAGGTCAGTCCACTCCACTCCAGTCCAATCCATCCAGCCAACCCCACTCCAATCCAATCCATTCCACCCCAATCCAATCCACACCACCCAGTCCTATCACTACAATTCAATACACCCACTCCAATCCAATCTAATCTACACCATTCCAGTCCACCTGAATCCAATCCACCCCAATGCAACTCACTCCATTTCAACCTACTCCACTCTAATCCACCCCATCCAGTCCACCCTCTCCAATCCACCCAACTCCACCTAATCCACCCACTCTACCCTAATCCAATCCACTCCACTCTACTATTATCCAATCCACCTGGCTATCTCAATCCACTCCAACCCACTCCACCCTATACCACCCCACTCCACACCACTATAAGACACTGTACTCCAACAAATCCACTCTACAGCACTACTTCCCCACTCCACTCCAATACACTCCACGCCGCACACTTTTAACCACACTGAAGAGCAGCCAGACTGGTGTACAACATGGCAAAACACACTGACAAGCCAGTAGCTCTTGTATAAGCAAGGCCTATTGGCTTTGCCAGTGCTTGTTAGTTTTTAGAAACTCCTAAACAAGGTAGTTTTAAACAGTTTGCTCGGTGATTCTTTCCTGAACTGGGTCTGTTCGGCCCTGTAATTTAGCCCTTTGTTATGCTCATATTGTAGCCAGTGCTTAGTTAAATCCCCTTCAGGGCTGGTAGGGGGCACTATACCGGAACAAATGGCCTTAAAAAGGCGTGTTGCTAGGGAAAGGGAGTAAACAAACAGCAACATTTTATTTGGCCTGCGGTTTCGAACATTCCTGTACTGGAAGTAGCTCATATTGACACAGGATTCTTCACTAAGCCAATCCGTTATCTATAGACGAACATTATTAATAGCATGGCTTGTACCTTCATTGTGAATTGGGGGACTTTGTTAGGAACTGCAGCAATGCCAAAGACACCTTTATTTTGTTATTTGAAAATGAAAAACAGTGAACATTTATGAAATAATAGATTTTATATTGCCAGGCGTTGCGTAGCCTGCCACGAATGGACAATATACCCAAGAAGGACCAGGTTAATGATTCATAATTAAGTGCCAACTGTTGGGAGGGCGCTTGAAAAGATGTCCAGATAAGCCAACAAGTGCGTTTTCATGCGAAATGTACAATGAAGGCCAAATGATGGCAACAATGTGGGCACCACAGCATTAACCATGCTGACCAGTGACAGACAGATCTGTCTCAATGTCTGAATCCCTACTAGAGGACAGGTACAATGGAGCAATCTGCTTGGCCAGATATAGGATCTGAAGTATCCAAGGGCAGTGATTTCAAATCTGGGAGTGGTACTGAGGGAATAAGTGCAGGTGATGAAAGAAGGGGAGGGTGATAACAACATTTTCTGCAGTTCAGGCGCCAGTTTTTGCTGTGGATAAAGGTTCCTAGGTTCTGATAACTAGTGTATGAGCCTGAGGCTAATGATGGTTGAAGGCTGTTGGCTGTCAACAGTTCTGGCTCCTCGATTGAAGTCTCAGTCATAGATTATTAATCAGGATTTAGGAAAGATGAAGCAGAATCTAATAGTAAAGTTGCACGCTCTGTAGTCCGCTAAAGTGAAGTTCAGATGAAAGTGCAAGATTGACTGCAACAATGGGGACCCGATCTGGAGGAGGCGGTGATAATGTGGCCAATTACTTTTGCCAAGCATCTCCAGCTTCCTGGGATAAAACCAGGAAATTTGCTCCAAGGCCCTCAGCTGCTCTTCATGCAGACCTCCTCCACCACAGAAAACAACACGTGTGCTGATTTCTACATGGACTGGCTTAGATGGCCACCCTGTGCTGGAGAAACAGTCTCTGGATCCATTCTTTTCAATCTCCATGCTGGAATGGCCATTTCTCCATCTTACTCAAAGCACAGAGGGCCAGATGTATCAAAGTTTTTTGCATTCGCAAACGGTGCGAATGCCCGTTTGCGAATGCAAAAAGCCAGTTCAGAATGTATGAAAGACATTCTGAACGCAATTTTAAGGAATCGCAAAAATAGCGATTCCTTAAAATTGCAACCCTGTTTAGAGAGTCGCAAATTGCGACTCTCTAAATAAGAAATCGCAAATAAGTATTCCTTATTTGTGATTTCTTAGCGCATGTATGAACCCATTCCTAAATGCGATTTGGGCATTTAGGAATTGCTATTTACCACCAGGTTGAACCTGGTGGTAACCATGTGCTAAATTTAAAAATGCATTTAAAATGCATTTTTAAAATGTATATGTAAAGCACACATGCCCTTTTGGCATGTGTGCACCTTACATGTCCCCAAAAATGTTTTGGGGTGCAGTAGAGGGGGCCTTAGGCCCCCAGCACCCTGGGGTTTTGCATTTCCAAAATTGCGATTTCTGGTTAAGAAATCACAATTTTGGAAATGCAAAAAATTTGCAGTTATGGGCCAACAGGCCCTTAGGTGTGAATGGGGTCAGATTCTCTATTTGCGATTCGGTAATAGCATTTGCGATTTTTAAGAAATCGCTATTACCGAATTGCAAAAATTATACATACCTTTTTGCATTTCTGAAACAGCGATTTCCTAAAAATTGCTATTTGAGAATTGCAAATCGGTTGTATGATAGATCTGGCCCAGAATCCCTGCAGGCCTCGCTGTAGCACTGTGGCTTGTCATGATAGACCCTGCTGCCATCCATCTTCCTTCCAGACCCTAGCTCTCTCAGGGTCGGCCACTGCCTCGGGCCTACTAGATCCCAAAGTTGCAGCATCAGCCTCACATGCAACTTTGAAGCAAGCATTCACTAATCATGCAACCGACACCCCGACCTCTGACAAAAACTCCCAGGAATTTCCCATGTACCCTCTGGGACTATTATTTATGGCATGTCCAGGTTGGCCAACTCGACCTCCAGTATCATCTGCTTCTTAGGTCCCATGGGCTACATAGTTGCGATAGCCCTCTGTGAGAAAGTAGCCTCTTTCTAGCCTTGTTACCCCCACTTTGGGCCTGTTTGTGAGTGTATGTCAGGGTGTTTTCACTGTCTCACTGGGATCCTGCTTGCCAGGGCCCAGTGCTCATAGTGAAAACCCTATGTTTTCAGTATGTTTGTTATGTGTCACTGGGACCCTGCTAGTCAGGACCCCAGTACTCATAAGTCTGTGGCCTATATGTATGTGTTCCCTGTGTGGTGCCTAACTGTCTCACTGAGGCTCTGCTAACCAGAACCTCAGTGGTTATGCTCTCTCTTTACAAATTGTCACTAACAGGCTAGTGACCAATTTTACCAATTTACATTGGCTTACTGGAACACCCTTATAATTCCCTAGTATATGGTACTGAGGTACCCAGGGTATTGGGGTTCCAGGAGATCCCTATGGGCTGCAGCATTTCTTTTGCCACCCATAGGGAGCTCTGACAAATCTTACACAGGCCTGCCACTGCAGCCTGAGTGAAATAACGTCCACGTTATTTCACAGCCATTTTTCACTGCACTTAAGTAACTTATAAGTCACCTATATGTCTAACCTTTACCTAGTAAAGGTTGGGTGCTAAGTTACTTAGTGTGAGGGTACCCTGGCACTAGCCAAGGTGCCCCCACATTGTTCAGAGCCAATTCCCTGAACTTTGTGAGTGCGGGGACACCATTACACGCGTGCACTACATATAGGTCACTACCTATATGTAGCTTCACAATGGTAACTCCGAATATGGCCATGTAACATGTCTATGATCATGGAATTGCCCCCTCTATGCCATCCTGGCATAGTTGGCACAATCCCATGATCCCAGTGGTCTGTAGCACAGACCCTGGTACTGCCAAACTGCCCTTCCTGGGGTTTCACTGCAGCTGCTGCCAGCCCCTCAGACAGGCAGCTGCCCTCCTGGGGTCCAGCCAGGCCTGGCCCAGGATGGCAGAACAAAGGACTTCCTCTGAGAGAGGGTGTGACACCCTCTCCCTTTGGAAAATGGTGTGAAGGCAGGGGAGGAGTAGCCTCCCCCAGCCTCTGGAAATGCTTTCTTGGGCACAGATGTGCCCAATTCTGCATAAGCCAGTCTACACCGGTTCAGGGACCCCTTAGCCCTGCTCTGGCGCGAAACTGGACAAAGGAAAGGGGAGTGACCACTCCCCTGACCTGTACCTCCCCTGGGAGGTGCCCAGAGCTCCTCCAGTGTGCTCCAGACCTCTGCCATCTTAGAAACAGAGGTGCTGCTGGCACACTGGACTGCTCTGAGTGGCCAGTGCCACCAGGTGACGTCAGAGACTCCTTGTGATAGGCTCCTTCAGGTGTTGCTAGCCTATCCTCTCTCCTAAGTAGCCAAACCCTCTTTTCTGGCTATTTAGGGTCTCTGTCTCTTGGGATTCTTTAGATAACGAATGCAAGAGCTCAGCCGAGTTCCTCTGCATCTCTCTCTTCACCTTCTGCCAAGGAATCGACTGCTGACTGCGCTGGAAGCCTGCAAACCTGCAACATAGTAGCAAAGACGACTACTGCAACTCTGTAACGCTGATCCTGCCGCCTTCTCGACTGTTTTCCTGGTGGTGCATGCTGTGTGGGTAGTCTGCCTCCTCTCTGCACTAGAAGCTCCGAAGAAATCTCCCGTGGGTCGACGGAATCTTCCCCCTGCAACCGCAGGCACCAAAAAGCTGCATTACCGGTCCCTTGGGTCTCCTCTCAGCACGACGAGCGAGGTCCCTCGAATCCAGCAACTCTGTCCAAGTGGCCCCCACAGTCCAGTGACTCTTCAGTCCAAGTTTGGTGGAGGTAAGTCCTTGCCTCACCTCGCTAGACTGCATTGCTGGGAACCGCGACTTTTGCAGCTACTCCGGCCCCTGTGCACTTCCGGCGGAAATCCTTCATGCACAGCCAAGCCTGGGTCCACGGCACTCTAACCTGCATTGCACGACTTTCTAAGTTGGTCTCCGGCGACGTGGGACTCCTTTGTGCGACTTCGGGTGAGCACCGTTTCACGCCTCCTTGTAGTGCCTGTTTCTGGCACTTCTCCGGGTGCTACCTGCTGCTAAGAGGGTTCCTTGTCTTGCTCGACGTCCCCTCTACCTCCTGGTCCAATTTGCGACCTCCTGGTCCCTCCTGGGCCACAGCAGCATCCAAAAATGCTAACCGCACGATTTGCAGCTAGCAAGGCTTGTTGGCGTTCTTTCGGCGGGAAAACACTTCTGCACGACTCTACAAGGCAAGAGGGATCCGTCCTCCAAAGGGGAAGTCTCTAGCCCTTTGCGTTCCTGCAGAAACCGCAGCTTCTTCAGTCCAGTCGAAGCTTCTTTGCACCCGCAGCTGGCATTTCCTGGGCATCTGCCCATCTCCGACTTGTTTGTGACTTTTGGACTTGGTCCCCTTGTTCCACAGGTACCCCAGATTGGAAATCCAGCGTTGTTGCATTGTTGGTTTGTGTCTTTCCTGCATTATTCCTCTAACACGACTTCTTTGTCTTTAGGGGAACTTTAGTGCACTTTGCACTCACTTTTCAGGGTCTTGGGGTGGGCTATTTTTCTAACCCTCACTATTTTCTAATAGTCCCAGCGACCCTCTACAAGGTCACATAGGTTTGGGGTCCATTCGTGGTTCGCATTCCACTTTTGGAGTATATGGTTTGTGTTGCCCCTATCCCTATGTGTCCCCATTGCATCCTATTGTAACTATACATTGTTTGCACTGTTTTCTAAGACTATACTGCATATTTTTGCTATTGTGTATATATATCTTGTGTATATTTCCTATCCTCTCACTGAGGGTACACTCTAAGATACTTTGGCATATTGTCATAAAAATAAAGTACCTTTATTTTTAGTATAACTGTGTATTGTGTTTTCTTATGATATTGTGCATATGACACTAAGTGGTACTGTAGTAGCTTCACACGTCTCCTAGTTCAGCCTAAGCTGCTCTGCTAAGCTACCATTATCTATCAGCCTAAGCTGCTAGACACCCTATACACTAATAAGGGATAACTGGGCCTGGTGCAAGGTGCAAGTACCCCTTGGTACTCACTACAAGCCAGTCCAGCCTCCTACACCCTCTCTTGCTCCAAGTGTGCAGTAGGAGCGTGTAACAACAGCTTGTTCTTGACACTGCCCTGCACCGAAAAATAAGCCTGCCTGCTTTGTTCTCCTTGCTTGTGCCAGGCGGTGACAAGCCACCCCAGCAGAACTATTCACAAAGGAAACTTGCACTTGTGTGCAATGTACATGTGTTTTTACCCTAACACTTTTGAGTAACTTCACTAATTTTAGCTATTCACAAATTCCAAGTGCAAAGTTACTCAAAAGTACAGATTTACACATCTCCAGCCCCTGAAATCTTCCTGGTGGTCGAGGCTCTAGTAGTTGTCAGGCAACTCCCTGCCCCATTCACTTTAGTGCAACGGGTTCAATGTTATTGCTCACTCACTGCTGGCCACATCCAGGAAATGTAATCTGTTAGGCCACACTCAAGAGTTCTCCCCTCTGACTCCTTTCAGAGGTTCTGCCACAACAATCTATAGGGTCACATTACCGATCGTAGTATGTACCCTGGGTCCCACAGGCCCAGTTCATGCTTTACCCACTCTGGCGGTATGGAGCCCCTTAGTAAAGCCCTGCTTCAGATCAGCATAGTTGGGCTAGGTGCAGTCACAAGCGGCAGCACCCCAATGGCACAGCCTCTCTCCTCCGAGCCACAGTACCTGCTGGTTCTAGCGACTGGGGTTGTTCATGCTCTGATGATCACATGGTAAATCACACTTCCCTGTGTGGGGCGGGTGGTGGTAGGGAGGTTGATATCCCTGCTCAGATGGGGCACCAGTGATGACCTTTGATTCTCAGGCTTCCTTCGGTGCAGTTTGCAATATGCGGGCCTGTAGGAAAGTACCATCTTGCCTGGCATGTTACCCCCATATTTCACTGTATATATGTTGTTTTAGTGTATGCGTCACTGGGACCCTGCCAGCCACGGCCCCAGTGCTCATAAGTGTGCCCTGTATGTGTTCCCTTTGTGATGACTGTCTCACTGAGGCTCTGCTAACCAGAACCTCAGTGGTTATGCTCTCTCTGCTTTCTAAATTGTCACTAACAGGCTATTGACCAATTTCACCAATTCACATTGGCATACTGGAACACCCTTATGATTCCCTAGTATATGGTACTGAGGTACCCAGGGTATTGGGGTTCCAGGAGATCCCTATGGGCTGCAGCATTTCTTTTGCCACCCATAGGGAGCTCTGACAATTCTTACACAGGCCTGCCACTGCAGCCTGAGTGAAATAACATCCACGTTATTTCACAGCCATTTACCACTGCACTTAAGTAACTTATAAGTCACCTATATGTCTAACCTTCACCTGGTGAAGGTTGGGTGAGAAGTTACTTAGTGTGTGGGCACCCTGGCACTAGCCAAGGTGCCCCCACATCGTTCAGGGCAAATTCCCCGGACTTTGTGAGTGCGGGGACACCATTACACGCGTGCACTGTACATAGGTCACTACCTATGTTCATCGTCACAATGGTAACTCCGAACTTGGCCATGTAACATGTCTAAGATCATGGAATTGTCACCCCAATACCATTCTGGTATTGGGGGACAATTCCATGATCCCCCGAGTCTCTAGCACAGACCCGGGTACTGCCAAACTACCTTTCCCGGGGTTTCACTGCAGCTGCTGCCAACCCTTCAGACAGGTTTCTGCCCTCCTGGGTTCCAGCCAGGGCTGGCCCAGGAAGGCAGAACAAAGGACTTCCTCAGAGAGAGGGTGATACACCCTCTCCCTTTGGAAAAAGGTGTCAGGGCTGGGGAGGAGTAGCCTCCCCCAGCCTCTGGAAATGCTTTGATGGGCACAGATGGTGCCCATCTCTGCATAAGCCAGTCTACACCGGTTCAGGGATCCCCCAGCCCTGCTCTGGCGCGAAACTGGACAAAGGAAAGGGGAGTGACCACTCCCCTGACCTGCCCCTCCCAGGGGAGGTGCCCAGAGCTCCTCCAGTGTGCTCCAGACCTCTGCCATCTTGGAAACAGAGGTGCTGCTGGCACACTGGACTGCTCTGAGTGGCCAGTGCCAGCAGGTGACGTCAGAGACTCCTCCTGATAGGCTCTTACCTGTGTTGCTAGCCTATCCTCCTTCCTAAGTAGCCAAACCTCCTTTTCTGGCTATTTAGGGTCTCTGCTTTGGTGAATTCTGTAGATAACGAATGCAAGAGCTCATCAGAGTTCCTCTGCATCTCTCTCTTCACCTTCTGCCAAAGGATCGACCGCTGACTGCTCAGGACACCTGCAAAACCGCAACAAAGTAGCAAAGACGACTACTGCAACCTTGTATCGCTGATCCTGCCGCCTTCTCAACTGTTTCCTGGTGGTGCATGCTCTGGGGGTAGCCTGCCTCCTCTCTGCACTAGGAGCTCTGAAGAAATCTCCAGTGGGACGACGGAATCCTTCCCCTGCAACCGCAGGCAACAAAAGACTGCATCACTGGTCCTCTGGGTCCCCTCTCAGCATGACGAGTGTGGTCCCTGGAACTCAGCAACTCTGTCCAAGTGACTCCCACAGTCCAGTGACTCTTCAGTCCAAGTTTGGTGGAGGTAAGTCCATGCCTCCCCACGCTAGACTGCATTGCTGGGTAGCGCGTGATTTGCAGCTGCTCCGGCTCCTGTGCACTCTTCCAGGATTTCCTTCGTGCACAGCCAAGCCTGGGTCCCCAACACTCTAACCTGCAGTGCACAACCTCCTGAGTTGTCCTCCGGCATCGTGGGACTCCCTTTTGTGTCTTCGGGTGAGCTCCGGTTCACTCCTCTTTGAAGTGCCTGTTCCGGTACTTCTGCGGGTGCTGCCTGCTTCTGTGAGGGCTCTCTGACTTGCTGGGCGCCCCCTCTGTTTCGTCATCCAAGTGGCGACATCCTGGTCCCTCCTGGGCCACAGCAGCATCCAAAAACCCTAACCGTGACCCTTGCAGCTAGCAAGGCTTGTTTGCGGTCTTTCTGTATTGGAACACCTCTGCAAGCTTCTACACGATGTCGGATATCCATCCTCCAAAGGGGAAGTTTCTAGCCCTCTTCGTTCTTGCAGAATCCACAGCTTCTACCATCCGGTGGCAGCTCCTTTGCACCCTCAGCTGGCATTTCCTGGGCATCTGCCCACTCTCGACTTTGTCGCGACTCTTGGACTTGGTCCCCTTGTTCCACAGGTGCTCTCGTCCGGAAATCCACTTTGGTTGCTTTGCTGGTGTTGGTCTTCCTTGCAGAATTCCCCTATCACGACTTCTGTGTTCTCTGGGGAATATAGGTGCACTTTACACCTCCTTTGCAGGGTCTTATGGTGGGCTATTTTTCTAACCCTCACTGTTTTCTTACAGCCCCAGCGACCCTCTACAAGCTCACATAGGTTTGGGGTCCATTCGTGGTTCGCATTCCACTTTTGGAGCATATGGTTTGTGTTGCCCCTATACCTATGTGCTCCTATTGCAATCTACTGTAACTTTACATTGCTTGCATTACTTCCTTTTGCTATTACTGCATATTATTGGTATTGTGTACATATATCTTGTGTATATTTGGCATCCTCATACTGAGGGTACTCACTGAGATACTTTTGGCATATTGTCATAAAAATAAAGTACCTTTATTTTTAGTATATCTGTGTATTGTGTTTTCTTATGATATTGTGCATATGACACCAGTGGTATAGTAGGAGCTTTTCATGTCTCCTAGTTCAGCCTAAGCTGCTCTGCTATAGCTACCTTCTATCAGCCTAAGCTGCTAGAAACACCTCGTCTACACAAATAAGGGATAACTGGACCTGGTACAGAGTGTAAGTACCCCTTGGTACCCACTACAAGCCAGGCCAGCCTCCTACATTGGTTGTGCAGAGGTGTGATAAGTACTTACAACTACTTACCACTTTGTCATTGTGTACTTTTCATAAGAGAATAATATACAAAACAAGTTCAGTGTATATACACCTAACCAAAAAGTTTTACTTTTCTTCTCTTACACTATCTGCTAAGTGCTGAAAAGTACTTCTAAACTTTCTAAAAGTTTCAAAAAAGTTTGAAAAGTTTTTTTTCTGTTTCCTTAAAAAGTCCAGAAACTTTTTCTCTCTTTTATCTGTCCCTAAACCTTTTCTATCATGTCTGATGTAGGAACTGCTCTTAACCTGGTCAGCTCAGCTTATGACCATCTTAATTGGAAAAGTTTGAGGAGTCTCTGCATTGATAGAGGTTTAGTGGTAGGAAAGAACCCCTCTAGAGATTTATTGTCTAACATGCTTATTGAAAATGATAAGGCCTTAGCTGGCACTTCAATTGAGAAGTTAGGAGATAGCTCACACTCTGACTCAGGGGAGCCCCCAGTAAGAGTGTTAGAGGGTGAACTTCCTAACCTGCCCCTTAGCAGACCACCTAGCATAGCTGGTAGTAATGTAAGCTCACATCACAGTAGGGATGGTTTTTTTCCTGCAGGCCAGGTTGCTAGAGTGCCAACTGTTAGGGAAAGGTCTCCCTCTGTTCATTCACATCATTCTTCTGTGTCAAAGCGTTCCCAACCCACCCACCCTGATGAGGGACTGTTAGAAAGGGAACTCAATAGATTGAGATTGGAAGAGTCCAGGCTGAAGCTTAAACAGCAACAGCTGGCTCTAGACAGGGAATCTCTAGACTTAGAAAAAGAAAGACAGAGGTTGGGGTTAGGACCCCATGGTGGCAGCAGCAGTATTCCAGATAGTAATCCTGTGAAAGAGCATGATTCTAGGAATCTGCATAAGATAGTTCCCCCTTACAAGGAGGGCAATGACATTAACAAGTGGTTTGCTGCACTTGAGAGGGCCTGTGTGGTACAGGGGGTCCCTCAAAGGCAGTGGGCTGCTATCCTATGGCTATCTTTCAGTGGAAAGGGTAGGGATAGGCTCCTTACTGTTAAGGAAAGTGATGCCAATAATTTTACAGTTTTGAAGAATGCACTCTTGGATGGATTTGGCTTAACCACTGAACAATACACGATTAAGTTCAGAGAAACCAGAAAAGAGTCCTCACAAGACTGGGTAGACTTTGTTGACTATTCAGTGAAGGCCTTGGAGGGGTGGTTACATGGCAGTAAAGTTTCTGACTATGAAAGCCTGTATAATCTAATCCTGAGAGAGTATATTCTGAATAACTGTGTGTCTGATTTGTTACACCGATATCTAGTGGACTCAGATCTGACCTCTCCCCAAGAATTGGGAAAGAAGGCAGACAAATGGGTCAGAACAAGAGTGAACAGAAAAGTTCATACAGGGGTGACAAGGATGGCAAGAAGAAGGATGGTAAGTCTTCAGACAAGGGTGGGGACAAATCTAAAAATGAGTCTTCATCAGGCCCACAAAAACACTCTGGTGGGGGTGGTGGGTCCAAATCCTCTTCTAATCAAGTAAAGAAACCATGGTGCTATTTATGTAAAGTAAAAGGCCATTGGACAACTGATGCCAGTTGTCCAAAGAAAAGCACCAAGCCTTTCACTACCACAACCCCTACTGCAACCCCTAGTGCCCCTAGTAATACCAGTGGTGGTGGGAGCAAACGTACTAATAGCCAATCCAAGGGAGTAGCTGGGCTCACTTTTGGTAATTTAGTTGGGGTTGGTCTTGTTAGGGAGACCACAGAGGCTGTGCTAGTCTCTGAAGGTGCCATTGATTTGGCCACCTTGGTTGCTTGTCCCCTTAATATGGATAAGTACAAGCAACTTCCCCTAATAAATGGTGTTGAGGTTCAGGCCTACAGGGACACAGGTGCCAGTGTTACCATGGTAATAGAGAAACTGGTACACCCTGAACAACACCTACTTGGTCACCAGTACCAAGTGACAGACACTCATAACAACACTCTTAGCCACCCCATGGATGTTGTGAATCTCAACTGGGGGGGGGGTTACTGGTCCAAAGAAAGTTGTGGTTGCCTCAGATTTACCTGTAGACTGTCTACTAGGGAATGATTTAGAGACATCAGCTTGGGCAGAAGTGGAGTTGGAGGCTCATGCAGCAATGCTGGGCATTCCTGGGCATATTTTTGTTTTAACCAGGGCTCAGGCCAAAAAGCAAAAAGGACAGGGTGACTTGGATCCTGGAACAATGGACCAAGTGCTCCCTAAAGCTAGGGTTAGTAAGGGTAAATCCCTACCCACTATCCCTCCCTCTACAGATGATTCTACTTCTGAGGAAGAAAAATGTCCCCCCTGTGCAGAACCTTCACCAGAGGAGCTGGAAGCAGACACTGCTGAACTTTTGGGTGGAGGGGGGCCTGCCAGGGAGGAGCTGAGTGTGGCACAGCAATCCTGTCCCACATTAGAGGGTCTAAGACAGCAAGCTGTCAAACAGCAAAATGGGGATGTCAGTGACTCACATAGAGTTTACTGGGAGGACAACCTCTTGTATACAGAGGCAAGGGACCCAAAACCTGGAGCAGCCAGGAGATTGGTCATTCCCCTGCAATACAGAGAGTTCCTCCTAACTCTGGCACACGACATTCCCTTGGCTGGACATTTGGGTCAAATTAAAACATGGGAAAGGCTTGTCCCCCTGTTTCATTGGCCTAGGATGTCAGAGGACACAAAATACTTTTGTAAGTCCTGTGTGACCTGCCAAGCCAGTGGCAAGACTGGTGGCACACCAAAGGCTCCCCTTATTCCACTGCCTGTGGTTGGGGTCCCCTTTGAAAGGGTAGGGGTTGACATAGTTGGCCCCCTTGACCCTCCTACTGCTTCAGGCAATAGGTTTATCTTGGTGGTAGTGGACCATGCCACAAGATATCCTGAAGCAATTTCTCTAAGGACCACTACAGCACCTGCAGTGGCAAAAGCCCTCCTGGGAATCTTTTCCAGGGTGGGTTTCCCAAAAGAGGTTGTATCAGACAGGGGTAGCAACTTTATGTCTGCATACTTTAAGGCCATGTGGAAGGAATGTGGTGTAACATACAAATTCACCACACCTTATCATCCACAAACAAATGGACTGGTAGAGAGGTTTAATAAAACTCTCAAAGGAATGATAATGGGACTCCCTGAAAAACTGAGGAGGAGATGGGATGTCCTGTTACCTTGCCTCCTTTTTGCTTACAGGGAGGTACCCCAGAAAGGAGTGGGCTTCAGCCCCTTTGAACTCCTATTTGGGCACCCTGTAAGAGGTCCTCTAACACTTGTAAAGGAGGGTTGGGAACAACCTTTAAAAGCTCCTAAGCAAGACATAGTGGACTATGTACTCGGCCTAAGATCCAGAATGGCTGAGTACATGAAAAAGGCCAGTAAAAACCTTCAGTCCAGCCAAGAGCTCCAAAAGCAATGGCATGACCAGAAGGCTGTTCTGATTCAGTACCAACCCTGAAGGTGTGGGTCTTGGAGCCTGTGGCCCCAAGAGCACTCCAAGACAAATGGAGTGGACCCCACATCATTGTTGAAAAGAAGGGAGAAGTCACCTACTTGGTTGAGTTGGGCACTGCCAGGAGTCCCCTTAGGATGCTCCATGTCAATCGCCTAAAACCCTACTATGACAGGGCTGATCTCACCCTGCTCATGGCAACAGATGAAGGACAGGAAGAAGAGAGTGACCCTCTCCCTGATCTCTTCTCTTCCACAGAACAAGATGCTCTAGTGGAAGGTGTAGTTTTGGCAGACTCTCTTACTGCTGAGCAGAAACACGACTGCATAAATCTCCTAGGTCAGTTTTCTGAACTCTTTTCTACTGTGCCAGGCACCACTTCTTGGTGTGAGCACACTATAGATACTGGAGACAGCATGCCTGTCAAAAGTAAGATCTATAGGCAGCCTGACCATGTCAGGGACTGCATAAAACAAGAGGTTCAGAAAATGCTTGAACTGGGAGTGGTTGAACACTCTGAAAGCCCATGGGCCTCTCCTGTGGTGCTTGTACCAAAGCCTCACTCTATGGGAAAAGAGAGATGAGGTTTTGTGTAGATTACAGAGGTCTCAACCAGGTAACTAAAACTGATGCTCACCCTATACCCAGGGCAGATGAGCTCATAGATACACTGGCATCTGCCAAGTATCTAAGCACCTTTGATTTGACTGCAGGGTATTGGCAGATCAAGTTATCAGAGGATGCTAAAGCAAAAACTGCATTTTCGACTATTGGAGGGCACTACCAATTCACAGTAATGCCCTTTGGTTTGAAAAATGCACCTGCCACTTTTCTGAGGTTGATGAATACAGTCCTGCAGGGGTTGGAGTCTTTTAGTGCAGCATATCTGGACGATATAGCTGTCTTTAGCTCAACCTGGGATGATCACCTGGTCCACCTGTGGACAGTTTTGGCGGCCCTGCAAAAGGCAGGCCTCACTATCAAGGCTTCAAAGTGCCAGATAGGGCAGGGGAAAGTGGTTTATCTGGGACACCTGGTAGGTGGAGAACAGATTGCACCACTTCAGGGGAAAATCCAAACTATCACAGATTGGGTTCCCCCTACAACTCAGACCCAGGTGAGAGTCTTCTTAGGCCTCACTGGGTATTACAGGAGGTTCATTAAGAACTATGGCTCCATTGCAGCCCCACTTAATGACCTCACCTCCAAGAAAATGCCTAAAAAGGTATTGTGGACAGCTAGATGTCAGAAAGCTTTTGAGGAGCTGAAACAGGCCATGTGCACTGCACCTGTCCTAAAAAGCCCATGTTACTCCAAGAAATTCATTGTTCAAACTGATGCATCTGAATTAGGGGTAGGGGCAGTCTTATCACAACTCAATTCTGAGGGCCAGATCAACCTGTTGCTTTTATCAGCAGGAGGTTGACCCCTAGAGAACAACGTTGGTCTGCCATAGAGAGGGAGGCCTTTGCTGTGGTCTGGGCACTGAAGAAGTTGAGGCCATACCTGTTTGGCACTCACTTCATTGTTCAGACAGACCACAAACCTCTAGTTTGGCTAAAACAAATGAAAGGTGAAAACCCTAAATTGTTGAGGTGGTCCATATCTCTACAGGGAATGGACTATACAGTGGAACATAGACCTGGGAGTACCCACTCCAATGCAGATGGGCTCTCCAGATATTTCCACTTAGACAATGAAGACTCATCAGGTCATGGCTAGTCTTATTGTCCTTCGTTTGGGGGGGGGGGGTTGTGTAGGAAAGTACCATCTTGCCTGGCATGTTACCCCCATATTTCACTGTATATATGTTGTTTTAGTGTATGTGTCACTGGGACCCTGCCAGCCAGGGCCCCAGTGCTCATAAGTGTGCCCTGTATGTGTTCCCTGTGTGATGACTAACTGTCTCACTGAGGCTCTGCTAACCAGAACCCCAGTGGTTATGCTCTCTCTGCTTTCTAAATTGTCACTAACAGGCTAGTGACCAATTTCACCAATTCACATTGGCATACTGGACACCCTTATAATTCCCTAGAATATGGTACTGAGGTACCCAGGGTATTGGGGTTCCAGGAGATCCCTATGGGCTGCAGCATTTCTTTTGCCACCCATAGGGAGCTCTGACAATTCTTACACAGGCCTGCCACTGCAGCCTGAGTGAAATAACGTCCACGTTATTTCACAGCCATTTACCACTGCACTTAAGTAACTTATAAGTCACCTATATGTCTAACCTTCACCTGGTGAAGGTTGGGTGCAAAGTTACTTAGTGTGTGGGCACCCCAGACTTTGTGAGTGCGGGGACACCATTACACGCGTGCACTGTACATAGGTCACTACCTATGTACAGCGTCACAATGGTAACTCCGAACATGGCCATGTAACATGTCTAAGATCATGGAATTGTCACCCCAATGCCATTCTGGCATTGGGGAGACAATTCCATGATCCCCTGAGTCTCTAGCACAGACCGGGGTACTGCCAAACTACCTTTCCCGGGGTTTCACTGCAGCTACTGCTGCTGCCAACCCTTCAGACAGGTTTCTGCCCTCCTGGGGTCCAGCCAGGCCTGGCCCAGGAAGGCAGAACAAAGGACTTCCTCAGAGAGAGGGTTTTACACCCTCTCCCTTTGGAAAAAGGTGTCAGGGCTGGGGAGGAGTAGCCTCCCCCAGCCTCTGGAAATGCTTTGATGGGCACAGATGGTGCCCATCTCTGCATAAGCCAGTCTACACTGGTTCAGGGATCCCCCAGCCCTGCTCTGGCGTGAAACTGGACAAAGGAAAGGGGAGTGACCACTCCCCTGACCTGCACCTCCCAGGGGAGGTGCCCAGAGCTCCTCCAGTGTGCTCCAGACCTCTGCCATCTTGGAAACAGAGGTGCTGCTGGCACGGTGGACTGCTCTGAGTGGCCAGTGCCAGCAGTTGACGTCAGAGCCTCCTCCTGATAGGCTCTTACCTGTGTTGCTAGCCTATCCTCCTTCCTAAGTAGCCAAACCTCCTTTTCTGGCTATTTAGGGTCTCTGCTTTGGGGAATTCTGTAGATAACGAATGCAAGAGCTCA
Organism: Pleurodeles waltl; assembly: GCF_031143425.1. Lineage (NCBI taxonomy): Eukaryota > Metazoa > Chordata > Amphibia > Caudata > Salamandridae > Pleurodeles > Pleurodeles waltl. The sequence goes on from NC_090446.1 coordinate 156,299,035, forward strand.
TCAGAGTTCCTCTGCATCTCTCTCTTCACCTTCTGCCAAAGGATCGACCGCTGACTGCTCAGGACACCTGCAAAACCGCAACAAAGTAGCAAAGACGACTTCTGCAACCTTGTATCGCTGATCCTGCCGCCTTCTCAACTGTTTCCTGATGGTGCATGCTCTGGGGGTAGCCTACCTCCTCTCTGCACTAGGAGCTCTGAAGAAATCTCCTGTGGGACAACGGAATCCTCCCCCTGCAACCGCAGGCAACAAAAGACTGCATCACCGGTCCTCTGGGTCCCCTCTCAGCACGACAAGCGTGGTCCCTGGAACTCAGCAACTCTGTCCAAGTGACTCCCACAGTACAGTGACTCTTCAGTCTAAGTTTGGTGGAGGTAAGTCCTTGCCTCCCCACACTAGACTGCATTGCTGGTTACCGCGTGATTTGCAGCTGCTCCGGCTCCTGTGCACTCTTCCAGGATTTCATTCATGCACAGCCAAGCCTGGGTCCCCGACACTCTAACCTGCAGTGCACAACCTCATGAGATGTCCTCCGGCGTCGTGGGACTCCCTTTTGTGTCTTCGGGTGAGCTCCGGTTCACTCCTCTTCGAAGTGCCTGTTCCGGTGCTTCTGCGGGTGCTGCCTGCTTCTGTGAGGGCTTCCTGACTTGCTGGGCGCCCCCTCTGTTTCCTCATCCAAGTGGCGACATCCTGGTCCCTCCTGGGCCACAGCAGCATCCAAAAACCCTAACCGCGACCCTTGCAGCTAGCAAGGCTTGTTTGTGGTCTTTCTGCGTGCGAACACCTCTGCAAGCTTCTACACGACGTGGGACATCCATCCTCCAAAGGGGAAGTTTCTAGCCCTCTTCGTTCTTGCAGAATCCACAGCTTCTACCATCCAGTGGCAGCTCTTTTGCACCCTCAGCTGGCATTTCCTGGGCATCTGCCCACTCTCGACTTTGTCACGACTCTTGGACTTGGTCCCCTTGTTCCACAGGTGCTCTCGTCCGGAAATCCACTTTGGTTGCTTTGCTGGTGTTGGTCTTCCTTGCAGAATTCCCCTATCACGACTTCTGTGTTCTCTGGGGATTATAGGTGCACTTTACACCTACTTTTCAGGGTCTTGGGGTGGGCTATTTTTCTAACCCTCACTGTTTTCTTACAGTCCCAGCGACCCTCTACAAGGTCACATAGGTTTGGGGTCCATTCGTGGTTCGCATTCCACTTTTGGAGTATATGGTTTGTGTTGCCCCTATCCCTATGTGTCCCCATTGCATCCTATTGTAACTATACATTGTTTGCACTGTTTTCTAATACTATACTGCATATTTTTGGTATTGTGTACATATATCTTGTGTATATTTGCTATCCTCATACTGAGGGTACTCACTGAGATACTTTTGGCATATTGTCATAAAAATAAAGTACCTTTATTTTTAGTATATCTGTGTATTGTGTTTTCTTATGATATTGTGCATATGACACCAGTGGTATAGTAGGAGCTTTGCATGTCTCCTAGTTCAGCCTAAGCTGCTCTGCTATAGCTACCTTCTATCAGCCTAAGCTGCTAGAAACACCTCTTCTACACTAATAAGGGATAACTGGACCTGGTACAGAGTGTAAGTACCCCTTGGTACCCACTACAAGCCAGGCCAGCCTCCTACAGGGCCCGACCCGTCTTGGTCACAGCAGCAGTATCTCAGTCCCGGGTGACATCCCGAACTCTTGGCCTCAGCATCTCTGCGGCCCCTCCTGGCATACAAGGTCGCTGCCTTGGCACTCACAAGTCTGGTCATGCTGACCTGGAGTTGATGTTCATGGTGGACCCCTCTCTGGCACTCAAGGCCACCCACCACAAGGTCGTGCAGGCCTAGCACTCTCCACACAACCCTCACTCCTCGGCTCAGTCCACAGGACCCAATCCTGGCACACGAGGGTCACTGTATCAATGTAGAAGCCAGGCTGTGGCTCAATCCGTGCAATTACAGATTCCTCACACCTCGCACAGGAAGTCCTCATGATAGGGCTTCCCCCCTGGACCTTGCTCCTTCCAATACTCTTCTCTTCTTCACACGGCACCCAGGTCTTGGATAGCAGGCAGGCCCTGGTGCTCCAGCTAGGGCAGACCTGGGCCCGAGTCCTGATCACAGTCAAAAACCTTGTTGAGCTTCTCCTCCTCACACAACCCGTCTGGCTGCTCAGCAGATGACAAAGTTTAGGGTCTCAAACTCCTCTACTGATAGTCCTTTTCCAGACATAAAATATACATTAGTGTCTGAGCCTTTGAAGTTTTATGTTGGCATTCTGCTTTTTTTAAATGGACATCTTTCCCCTTTCTTTTAATTCCTGAAGGATGTCTGTCACAGCAGGCAGGGCTCCAAAGCCAACCCACAACGAAATTCATAGAAGTAACCAGAATTCACACCTGGATGTCAGCCACAGTGATATGTGCATCAAAAGGTTAACCATGTGCTCCCATCCAAACTCTTTTGATTCCTTCATCAGACCCATCTTTCTCTTCCTGAGATGTGTCCAGGCCTCTTCCTTGAGATCTGACATTGAATGAAATAGCCGATTGTAATGCACAGACAAAGGCTTTCCCTCCCATCCTCCAGCGTATGTCCCTCCCAGCTTAAAGGAATGCAGCAATACAGAAATCTGTCTGGGGGATTTGTCCATTCCCCACATTTTCTATCAGGCAGGCCTGGGCTTTGCCAAAATGCAACCCAAGGTCCTCCATGTAATGTACCAGTGCTGGCACGCTTGCGCTCAATGTACATACACAGCACACTTACTGCACAGCACTATTATCCTCGTGTATCTTGCCACCACATGCAGCAAATGCATTCATTCTACGCACAATGTTCTGTACTGCAGCCCTTTTGTATTGTACCAGATGTATTTTAAATATACACACCGCCAACATACACACATGTACCATCTATGCACTGTACCACACTTCACCCCCACTCTAGGGTACGTGTTGCGCATATTTCCATCATGTACGCCATTCTACAAATAGCGGATGTAGGCCAGGTGTGAGTTTAGCACACAGCAGCTGCACCTTTAAAAAGGGGAATGAGCCTATAGTCCTATTTCCAGTGACACATGGTAAAAAGGTCCCGTTCATTATTACTGATTACTACACGGTATGCTGCCACAACCTGGCTTCTGCAGCTTATATCCTGGTAAAGGCAGTGGCCTTCCACCGTTATGAGGCCAGCACTTTGGGCACCCCTCCTTGTCCAACAAGACTGTAATCCATGAGACGGGCCTATGTCAGGGTGCACACACATAATCCATGTTGACCTACGACAAAAAAATCAACATTTGGGATCCAGATCACAGTACATTTAGGAACCCAGTGTAGGGGCTCATGTCTCTTATTGTTGATGAAACTATCACGTAGAACATACCGTTTGAAACTAACGACACTACTGAAACTCATCAAATTTACTTGTCTCAAGTATATATAACTTGTTCCCTGAAGTAACTATAACTCACATCTCCTCCATGCACAGTATTATCAGCAATGATGGTATTTCAGATGTGATTAGGGATAATTTAAAAGTACTCAGTGAATATGTCATGAGTGATTTAATATGTGATGGTAACAGCAGAGCATGGACATGGCGCAAGTTATAGTTACTTTAGGGTAAGAGTTATAGTTGCTTGAGATGACTATAGCTGGTGAACTTCAGTGGCTTTTTTAGTTTTAAATGGTATGTTTTACATGACATTTTCATCTAACTATGATTCTATGGCTGTGTGTGTGTAAAACCTGAACCTAACTATAACGTCCCTGTAACTTTTGTTTTTCTAATTTTTCAGTGAATTTTTAAGGTTTCATTTTTATTTTCTTAACTATAACGTTGAAGGATGTATAGAAAAGAGTGTTCAAAAACTGCAAGATTGAGATAAAGCGAGAGGAGTTAGCAGAAGACATAGGCCAGGGCATAGCTACCATTGCAATGCTTAATTTGTAACTAAAAACGTGCTGGTGCCCAAAGCTCTCTTCAGAAACATGCAGCGGCTGCGATTAAACGTGCGAGCACTGAATACCGAGACAGCATAATTCTGAAGCCATCTCAGGCCTCTTTAGTCCATTTACAGCCAGTCCCTGCCCCTTCAGTTCACTCATGCAGCTTACCGCTATCCCCCTTTGTGAAGCTTTTTCGTTTTCCTCTTCCTCCGTATTTACCATATGAGGGTTTTGCTTGCAGTAAATGCTTGAGGCAGAAAATAAGTGCCAGTCCTCAAAAATAAGTGCCAGTGCACGGCACCAGAAACCACCGGCTCAAGTTAAGCACCGTACCAGTGATTTAGCACGTTCAGTGGCACCAAGGCCCAGAGGGCCGATTGCACCCTGTAAATTGCTGTATTTTACTATCCCAATAGCAGCCAAAGTGACACTTTCCCTTGCTTGCAGCAGCTCCCATGGCATCCTTGCTAGGCTACTGAGAGAGGCATGAAGGAAGGAGATTAGGCAGCCTGCTAAGAAATACTTTGGCCAACTAGCATGTGCTTCTGCACTAGGATTTCCTGCGTCCACGGTGAAATTGTCAGAAACCACAGCTTTAGTGGGTGACGACAAAGCAAAGCAATGCGGTCTATGCAGCTACTAAATAAATACATAAATAAATGCAAATGTGCGTATGAATTAACTTTTCATGGAGTTGCTCCAGCTATCGAGGAAGGAACTGTGTGTGAAGTTAAGTCAAACAAAGGAGCCCGACGTTCTTGAGTCCTTGTGACAGAGTCAATTATAGGATTGTAAATGCAATCCTGCCATCTAGTGGTAATAATTGGCACTGTACAACGACAGTATGAAAAGTTTCCTTGCTGGGATAAAAGAAGCCAACAGAACTAAGCAATGGCAAAGCCAATGTGTCTCGGCTATCCCAGAGCTATTGGCACAGTCAATGTCTTTTACCCATGTTGAATAGCATCACGACCACTGGTCAACAGGAGTGAAAGTCATGTAATAACCCAGTCTGCGCTGTATTTTGAATTGATATTTTAAAGAGCTTTCACGCACGATCATGAAGTATAAAGAATAAGATATATTAACATATTGCTGTAGAGTGTACTTTGTAACCATGGCAACGAGATTCATAGTACAAAGGCGTTTGATGTTTATGGCCAGCTCAATCCATTTCAATCATTTTGTATCTCAGGACTAAGGATCGTCCTTCCTCACAATCAGTAAGGCTGAATAATGTAAAGGGAAGAATACTATATGCCTGTACCCTGCAGGGTTCGAATAAAACAGTGAACCTTAAGATTTTAAAGCAAGGACCGGCTTTGCAAACTATAATCTATAATTTCGTAGAGTTTGGATATGCTTTTTTTTGGAATACCAAGGGGAATATTTAAGAAAAGTGGAGCTGCACACAGTGCAGATCCACTTTTCTTGCACCCCTTAATGCCCCCCCTAATGCCACCATGTTTGTGCTGTATTTAAAATACAGTGCACCATGGTGGTGGTTAGGGGACTAGCATCAGAACATTTTAACGCTGCTATGAGAAGGCGTTAAAAGTGCAGAAAAAAATTACGCAAAGAAATCTCTTAGATTTCTTTGCGTCATTTTTTTTGCCCCCCTAAAGGGGAACGCCCCCTCCGCATACATTATGCATGGCACAGGTGTAATGTAGTGCGAAGGGTTACAAAGTGGTGCAATGCATGCATTGCGGCACTTTGTAAATTTGGCGCAGCAGTTTTGGCCTTGTTGGGCCGCATTAGCGTAAAACAAAATGATGCTAATGTGGTGCAAGGAAGCGCTTGGGGCTCTTAAATCTGACCCCTAATCTTTTAAAGAAGGAAGCACGTGGGTTCAAAAGTAAAGCCTGGGCAAGAAGAAAAAGCATGTGCAATGCAATAGGTCTCGCATTTTCCTGAGCTATGGCATTGTAAATTCATAACTGGACTTTTCTTGCCACAGAATTTGGTCAACTCTGCCTCATAATTTCGTATTTTCCAACCATATTATCCCAGTGGCCCAGCATTTAACTAAAGCACTTCCATTTACCTTCTTCCTCTATCTTAAAACATATATAATTATCATATAAAACTTTATCAGAATTAAACTTTTGGCATTATAGTATAACGCTCAAAATACACTAGGGTTGTGCGGGGAGCTCCACTCGGCTGGCAAAGCTAATGAAGTTTTGGGAACTATCCAAGCCAAGCGGAGCGGAGCTCACCCGGGGCACGCTGCAGCCCAGTATGGGCTGCACAGCACAGGTGCAGACAGTCTGCGCTTGCCCTGTGCATCCCATAACTCGGCTGCAGCGTGCATCAGAGCAGAGGAGGGAGGAAGCTGCTGGAGAGGTCTCAGCATCTCCGTCAGACAAGGAGAGGAGGACCTCCGGGAAGACCCAGGTAAGTCCTCGTCTCTTTCTTTGTTTTGTCATTATTTGTGCACACTGAATTCAGGCCAGGGCCAAAGGCACTGAAAGCTGCCGTTTGAGGCCTCCTGTGCACCGGCCTGTCCCGTGTGCAGTACGAAACGACAGCATTCACTGCCTACAGCCCTACTGAATGCGCCCATCTTGGAAGCGCTAAGCAGGGTTGGGCCTGGCTGACCAGCCTGACCTTGCTAAGCAATTCCGAGATGGGCGCATTCAGGAGGACTCCTCAGGGCAAGGAACTCTGGCTTCACGAAATTCCACTGAGTGTTTTTCAACTCCACGGAATTCATCAAATCCGGACTCCATTCACTCTGCCCAGGGCTACAAAACACCATAACAAAAATATTATTTGGAGGGTGAAAGGAAAGAGGGAGTGAAGACAGAGAGGACAAGTGGAGTAGTAACGGTGTCACAGGCCCTGGAGTAAGAAAGGAAAATGTTTGACTGCAATTTCGGTAGGAAAATACAGCAGAAATTAGAATTGAGTGAGGTCCATAGGTCCCTGGCCTCTGCTGCCACTAGAACTGTTGCTCCACTGATAACTATACCTGAGGAGGGAAAGTGGATGGAGCACAAAAAGAAAAGTGAAAGGAATATAACACACAAACAGGAAGAAAGAGATGGGGTAGCAAAGAAATAAAAGAAAGAAGGGAAAGAAATAATGAAACATTACAACACAACTAAGAGCAGAAATAGAGCAAAAAAAAAGGGGAGGGAGCTAGTGAATGAAAGAAAAAGAGGAAAAAATAATGAATGAAGTGTAAAAAGAAAGAGAAAAATGAACATTAGAGAAAAAAAGAGAGAGGGTGAGAGAAACAAGCAGCGAAAGAACCAGGGCATGTATGTACTGACATATTTTCCACAGACACAGAATGGGAAAACCACTTTGACACTTCAGGTCCCCATAAGTAACTTGTGGCTTCCATATACAGATGTGAAAAAGAGGGATTTAAACTAAAACGTAAATTGCCATAAAAAGATAAGAAAAACACAAGAGAAAGGAAGGAAGAAAGATCTAAAAAAAACCTGAAAGGACACATACTGATTCAAAGGAATGAGAAAATTAAAAAGACAAAGAAGGAATGAAGGGAAGAGAAAAGAAAGAGTTAAAGAAAGAACGCCTGATGAGGAAAAAGGAGGAACAAAACAAGGAAAGACAACTACATTTTTGTGAGTTTGAAATAGGAGATAGCAAGACGAAGAGGGAAATAAAAAAAAGGGAGAGGAGTAGAAATGAGCAGGTGAAAGAAAGAGCAAAACTGTTAAAGTGTGGAATGTAAGTGCTGGAAAGTGAAAAGTGAAAAGTGGGATAGAAAGAAAACATTGAGAGTAAACACAGTAAATGAAAGAACGGAGTAGGATAGGTGAAACAGACCCCCCCCAAATAAAGATGGCAGCTAAGAATAGATTTAATTGGCTCCCTCAAGTCCTCAAACAGAAGTCAGAGTGTGGAACAGGAGGGGCACTGCAGTACAGCAGGAGGTGGATTAGAGTTGTATGTGAACCCTACCAGAGCAATACTGGGGTGTTTCAGATTAGGATTGGGGGTACAGACAAAGCTGTGTCCCGGCCCAGTGCTGGAATAACAGAAAGGCAGCGGGTGAGGAATAAGAAACAGAGTGCAGTGTAATTCCTGACATTGGATTAATGGTGCACTGCATGCTAGGGTTGAGGTGCACTGACAGAGTTGTGTGTGGGCTACAGTACTGGAATAGTAACAGGCACACAAGGTCAGAAGTGAGGTGTGTTAGTTGAGCTATGTGTGCCTGTTACTAGTGTGGAACCTAGTATTGGTGTGCCAGTGTTGCCGAGTATTAGAATGGTGGTGACCTGGTGAAGCTGTGAGTGGGGCCCAGTATGGGAGTGGCATTGCCTCTGAACCACAGAAGCGAGGAGCACTGAAGGGCGTGTGTGTGAGCCTTAGTATTGAGAAGAAATGTGCACTAAATATTAGAACTGATGGATTATGGTGGAGCTGTGGTGGATCCCATCAACAGTGGTGTTGAATCTTAGACCTGAGGTGCACTGGCTGATCTGTTTTTTACCTCCTTTAGGTCCAGTATTGTCTTGGCAGTGGGACTGAATATTAGAATTGAGCTGCTGTAATGGAACTGTTTGTGAGTGGGGTCGCAGCATAGGAAGGGAAGTGACTTCGCTGGAGTAGAACTGAGGTGCACTGAAAGAGCTGCGTTCGAGCCCCCACTACTGGAGCAGCAGAGTGTACTGACTGGGAGAACTGACGTGTTCTGGCAGACAGCGCATGTAGGGTTCCTGGCATTGGCACAGCTGAGGGATTGGAGTGTGTGAACTGCGGTGCACTGATGAGCTGTGCCCAGAGTCCCAGTACTGGAGCAGCAGAGTGTACTGACTGCAAGAATTGATGTGCTCTTGTAGACAGCGTGTGTGGGGTTCCTGGCACTAGCACGGCTATGGGCTTGGAGTGTGTGAACTGAGGTGCACTGATGGAGCTGCAGCAGATTGTACTGACTGCGAGAACTGAGGTGCTCTGGCAGACAGCGTGTGTGGGGTTCCTGGCACTGGCACGGCTGTGGGCTTGGAGTGTGTGAACTGAGGTGCACTGATGGAGCTGCAGCAGATTGTACTGACTGGGAGAACTGAGGTGCTCTTGTAGACAGCATGTGTGGGGTTCCTGGCACTGGCACGGCTGTGGGCTTGGAGTGTGTGACCTGAGGGGCACTGATGGAGCTGCGCCTGAGCTCCCAGTACTGGTCCAGCAGAGTATATGAGTGCAAGCACTGAGGTGGTCTGGCAGACAGTGTGTGTGGGATTCCTGGCATTGGCACGTCTGAGGGCTCAGAGTGTGTCAACTGAGGTGCACTGATGGAGCTGCACTAGAGCCCCCACTTCTGGAGCAGCAGAATGTACTGACTGCAAGAACATAGGTGCTCTGGCAGACGGCGTTTGTGGGGTTCCTCTCAATGGCACAGCTGAGGGCTCGGAGTGTGTGAACTACGGTGCACTGTCGGAGCTGCACCTGAGGTCTCAGTACTGGAACAGCAAAGTGTACTGACTAGAAGAACTGAGGTGCTGGCAGCGTGTGTGGGGTTCCTGGTACTGGCACGGCTGAGGGCTTGGAAAGTGTGAACTGAGGTGCAGTGATGGCGCTGCGAGTGGGATCCCAGTATGGAGCAGAAGTGTGCACTGTCTCTAAGGATTGTAGAGCCCTGATAAAGCTGGGTGCCTAGGCTGTAAGCAATTACATGCGATCCTCCGCCCTTGCTCTCAGCACAGGTAGGCACACTTGGTAAAGAAAATCCAAGGAAGGGTGGGAGCCAGGCAGCTGAGAGAGGGTGCAGAGAACCCACAAAGACCAAATGTGACCCAGATAACAGCCTGATTTATAGCCTTGTTTACAGCTAAGCTCAGATGAAGAATGTTCTGTAAATCAAAAGGGAAGCTTCCCTGGAGCGGAGCAGGAAACAAAGTAAAAAAAAAGTTCCCTACAGACCAGATAAGCAGGACAAAGCGTAATTATACAGTAGTTGGTCCCTGCTCCCACACAGAAGAAGGAGGGACAAAGAGACATGAATGACCACTAGCAAGAAAGGATTTTTAAATGACACTGAAACTAACAAATTAAATAGATGGAAGCCCACAGAAGAAGTGTACTTAAAAGTATACAAGAGTTCGTACACTTACGCTTGACCTAAAAACCAGAGCAAAATAGTCATTTTCAGGAAAAACCTGCTGAAATTTACGGCAGGGGTGGAGGTGCCGACATTCAACAGGACATGCAGATTGTAGTGTAGTAAGAACAAAGGCCGCATTTTAAGCTCCATTTCAAGGGCAGTGTATAGTGTTTTTTATCACACCTGATTAATACCATAGCATTTAACGGGTTTACTGCAAAGTTCCATTAAAACGCCAACAGCACCATTGAGGAGATGTACTATCTACTTGATGCAAAGCTGCTCTGATGAAGATGCACTGCTCTCCCATTAAAAGCAAAAAATAAAATGTCTCCCGTGGGCAGTGGCTTCTGTTCTATTTGAAGTATAGCAGCCTTGCAGAGAAGGTCTTGTACTGTTCAGTCAGAGTATTTCAGCCTTGCCACAAAGTTTCTGTATATTTGCAGGAGCACTGCTCAATCCCCATCGAACTGCAAAACTCCCTGTGGAGAGTTCATGGAGGAAATATTCTGCTACTGATAGCCCAGAGACTGATAGTTAAGTTGCTTTTTATGTGCGCTGGAGAACTCAGTAAACTGGACACATTGAAAGCCAAAGTTCTCAGCAAGCTGGTGTTAACATTTTCAAGTTAATGGATGATAAACTTTGGGGCAGATTTAAGAAAAGTGGCGCTGCACCTAGTGCAGCCCCACTTTCCTTGTGCCCCTTAGCGCCCCACCTACTGCCACCAAGTGTGCGCTGTATTTAAAATATTATGCACCATGGTACAGGGTAGGGGACAATAGCATCACTTTTGTTTATGCTATTGATGCACTGTGCAAAATGTTGGTGCTACTCCTGCAGAGTACATAGAGGCCCATTATCAATAATGGATGACCCCTTTAGTGCTTGCTCTGAGCAGCCGTTAAATGTGCCAAAACAATGGCACAAAGAAATCTAAGAGATTGAGATTTCCTTGCGCCATTTTCTTGGCCCCCCCTAACTGGGGAATGCCCCCCCCCCCTTGCATACGTTATGCCTGGTGCAGGCATAATTTGGCGCAAGGGTTTACAAAGTGGTGCAATGCATGCTTTACACCACTTTGTAAATATGACACGGGATAATGCCACTTTAGCGCTGCCTTAGCGTCAAAATAATGACACTATGATGGCGCTAAGGTAGCGCTAGGGACTCTTAAATCTGCCCCTAAAAGACTGTGTATTAACCTATACAACCTATGAACTTGAACATCAGTATTGGCCCATGTGTGCAGAAGTAGCTACTGGAAGAAAGCAAGGAAACTTCAAGGCAAATCTCTTAAATGACATTCAAGCTACACCGACTGAGTGCCCCACCGGTGTCCCATACAACTGTGGAGCCTCGCAGTAAGCCTGGAGAAGAAATAAAAACATGGGCAGAAGTCATTTCAGGAAAAAAGCGGGAGTGGGAGAGGCCCAACTGACAATTGAGCATGTGGATTGTAGTGTAGTAAGCACATAATATGCATGTTAAGCTCATTTTCAAGGGCAGTATATGGTGCTTTTTATTGCACCCAATAAATATTATAGCTTTTTTTGGGCTTACTGCATAGGGCCATTAAAATGCACCCAGCATCACTGAGAAGAGGTACTGTCCTATTTAATGTAAAGCTGCTCTGATGAGGTTGGAGTGCTCTTCCATTAAAACCTAAGTAATTCAGGCCTTAGCGAATTCCCCAGTTAAAGGTAATTACAAGATATTTAATGGAATTGATTACCCAAATATCGCGGTAGGCCATATACCTGTAATCTAATCCTTTAATTAAAGGCTGTCGAGAAAGCAGAGATCTATGCGTATGCCACCAAATAATTTGCATTAGAATACAATCATTGGTGTTGGGTATGGCCAGTTATTTCAGTCAAGCATTCAAATACCACAAGTCCCAGATTCACTAACCTGTTAAATGAAAGCAATCAATGACATAATGAGTTAAAGTTACCAGATGATTTCAATCTAAGGACGTAAAGCTTTAGGTCCTGGACTTTTCCTTTACAGATCATTGGTTTAATTTGGGGTGGGTCAGATGGATCAGATGTCATGCCCCAAGACTAAAACTTCCAAAACTGCATTAGGTTTTTAAGCGGAAACAAATGGACTGGAGAACTGAGTCCTGGGTTGGAATGGGTCTGTCTTAGCATGGAATCATGGGTGACATCCTCTTAATACCGATCAATATGGCAGCCCTACAGATAAGGCACTGTTGAGTAGATACTGGTCGCTGGATCTTGATTAAATGTCTCCTCATCTTTTGGTGCTCGGTTACACAGACTCCTAACTAGCACTTTGATAGATGGAACTGTAAACAAGAAATAAATTATAGGTACTGCATTTAGGTCTTACCTTAGGAACCTCTCCGGGTGGGCGCTGGCTATCTTACGGCTGTTAAAGCGGTTCACCGGCACAGGTTTGTTCTGCTGCGCTGCCATCCTTCAGAAACAGAAACCCACATGTGAAGTGCTGGAGAGACTCTTGAGAGGAATTGTGAGTATCCATCCAGCCGGAAACAAACTCAGAAGATAGCCACGAACAGAGGTCAGTGGTGGACAAACACCTCACCGTTCCAATAAGAGACAAGCGTGATAACAATTTGCTGTATCAATAATAAAAAAATGCATTTGTAACAAAAACACTACAGGCAGTGGTGGGAAAATAACTAGCGGTGGGCTGTGAGCTCTGCTCCAACTGCGGAGTTAACTGAGTTTTTGGCACTCCATGTTCCGCTTGGAGCACATAGTTCGGCCAAAAACTCCGCTAGCCCTGGCAGCGGAGTGGAGCTCACCACAGGCGCACTGCAGCCCACTTATGAGCCTCACAACACAGCACGCTACTGCTCCCCCGTGGGCCTCCCACTGACACTCCCTGTCAGGGATGGCAGGGGAATTGCTTCCCCTTCCACCCGGATACTCCCCGTGACATCTGATGATGTCAGTGCGCAATGGCGTGCTGACCACATGAGAGGTCGTCTCCCGCCGTGCTGGAAGTTGAGCCTCCAGTGCGGAACGGAAGAGAAATACAAAAGCATTTCTCTTCCGATCATGGGCTGGGGCAGAAGAGGCATCAAAGGAAAGGAAAGGCCTTTCCTTTTCTGTGATGTCTCTCTGAGCATTTCAGAGCGTTCACGATCGGGCTACAGAAATGCCCACTAGACACCAGGGAGTTTGTTATTCCTTATATTTATATATAAAGTAAGCGGCCCCTTTGTCAAGGGCCACTTTTCCAGGGGGGCAATTTTTTTAGGCCGATCTTCCCCCGGGGGGGGGGTGGGGGGTAGGGAGGGGTCAGAAACCTCTAGACGCCAGGGCTTGCTTACTTTTCTTTTCCCAGAGGGGATCGACCCCTTAGGCGAGGGTCGCCCCCCTGGGGGGCAAATTATTTTTAGGCCATTTCTGCCCCCCTTGGGGGGCCGATCTGTCCCCAAGGGGGGTAGAAACCAGTAGGCCCCAGGGCTTTTTTTTAAATTCGTTTTTTACAGATGGGGAGCAACCCGCCCGTTAGGCAAGGGTCGCTCCCCTGGGGGGGGGAATTTATTTTAGGCCATTTCTGCTCTCCTTGGGGGCAGATCAGCCTATTTTAATAGGCCAATCTGCCCCGAAGGAGGGCAGAAACTACTAGGCACCAGGCATTGGAGTGTGTGCATTTTGTTTCAGGGGCAGGCCCTTGGGCAAGGGTTGCTCCCCATGTGGGCACATTACTGTTGGCCATTTCTGCCCCCCTCAGGGGCAGATGAGCCTATTTTTGTAAGGCCCATCTGACCTCAAGCGGGCAGAAAGCCCACCAGAGACCAGGTAAGATTTGTTTTCAAAATAAGAGGGTGAGGGTATGGCCATACCCCCACCCAAATAAATAGGGACAAAGTTGTTCTGCCCACCAGTGGGCAGATTGGGCAATTACCCCCGATCCACTCCCCGGGGAGGGACAGAAAGCCTACTAGATGCCAGGGAATAAAAATAAAATAAAAAACAGTGTGGTGGTGGCTACCAACCAGTATGGGCAATTGAAGGGGGTAACAGTCTTTCAACTTTCCCCCTGCACACTAAAATATCTTATCCCACAGCAAGCAAGAGGACAGTTAGTTATTTTGGGTTTTGGTTTTACATTTGGACCATGAGAGCTTGTCTAACTCTCAAAATCATCCCTCTTGGAATGGTGAGGTCTGCAGTTTTGGGACTTTGGGACACTGCCATCTAGAAAACTCTATGAGACCTAGACACATCTGAAAACTAAACATCTGGGTGAGTCCAGGGTGGTGTGCTTCACATGCACCCGCACCATTTTCTTACCCACAATGCCCTGCAAACCTCCAACTTTCTGGAAATCACACACTTTTCCCACATTTTTGTGATGGAACCTTCTGGAATCTGCAGGAACCCACAAAGTTCCTACCACCCAGCATTGTTGCATCTATAACGATAACAATTCTGCCCCACTTGTCAGCCTTAAATGTTTTTTTACAAACTACCCTTTTGGACCCACTTTGGTTCCCCTTAGTGCCGGTGTGGTGATCCCACACAGAAATGTAGGGAAAATTAGATTTTTTTAGCTAAATTTGAGGTTTTCTGAGGATTCTGGGTAAGAAAACACTGGGGGATACACACAAGTCACATCTCCCTGAACTCCCTCGGGTGTCTGGTTTTCCGAAATGTTTGGGTTTGGTAGGTTTCCCTAGATGGCTGCTGAGCTGTTCTGCTTTCCCACTTATCTCCTATCGGAGCTTACAGAACTTCTCTGGAATGCACTTCTGAGTTCAAAGAAGACATTTATTGTTATTAATTCCCCACCCACAAGTTCCTGAGAGACGAAATTAGTAGATTGGAAGCACACATTCAAAAGTAGTCGCAGCAATGAAAGCAAAATATATCACAGTACTTCTCAGTTGTAATGTACACAGCAAATATATAACATAACTGCAAAGCAAAGCATAAAAGTCAAATTCATCACCGTATGGGCAAAGCGGTAGGGCCTAAACTCAGCTTCATCTTTCTGGGGTCTGCAACTTGATGACTCCGGTCAACTGCGAGTAAGAGATTCTGTACCCAAATGGGAGACTGGCAACTGACGTCTAGCTCCAGCCTGAAGTCAAGCAGATTCAAATCTAACTCAATGTAGCCCAGAGTCATCCTTAAAAGCAAACTCAGTGTGAGAGCCGAATAACCTTGGAGAGGGGCCAGTTCTCCTGAGCAAATTCGCGCTCAGACTGGATTGCGAGGTAAACACAAAATCTACGTGCTCTTATCAGATAAGGTCTGGTGTGAAGAAAACAGCTTGGTCCATCTTGTGGAAAAACACAGCTTGGAAAAACACAGACATCTGTAATGTCTCAACTGCAATGTCTAGCCCCACATTAAAGCCAATAGGCAGCTAACCTAAATATCAAATGTAATGTCTAATGTCATGTCAAAGCCAATAGGCAGCTAAGCTGAATATCAAATGTAATGTCTAATGTCATGTCAAAGCCAATAGGCAGCTAACCTAAATATCAAATGTCATGTCAAAGCCAATAGGCAGCTGAACTGAATACAAAATGTAATGGCTAATGCCATGTCAAAGCCAATAGGCGGCTAAACTGAATACAGAAAGTAATGGCTAACTCCATGTTAAAGCCAATAGGCAGCTAAACTGAATAAAACATATAGGCCCTGATTCTAAGCTTGGCGGGCAGCGGTAGCCGCCCGCCAAGCGGGAACCGCCAGAAGACCGTACCGCGGTCAAAAGACCGTGGCGGTCATTCTGGGTTTCCCACTGGGCTGGCGGGCGACCGCCGAAAGTCCGCCCGCCAGCCCAGCGGGAAACACTCTTCCCACGAGGAAGCCGGCTCAGAATGGAGCCGGCGGAGTGGGAAGGTGCGACGGGTGCAGTTGCACCCGTCGCGAATTTCAGTGTCTGCAAAGCAGACACTGAAATTCTTTGTGGGGCCCTCTTACGGGGGCCCCTGCAGTGCCCACGCCATTGGCATGGGCACTGCAGGGGCCCCCAGGGGCCCCACGACACCCCATACCGCCATCCTGTTCCTGGCGGGCGAACCGCCAGGAACAGGATGGCGGTATGGGGTTTCAGAATCCCCATGGCGGCGCAGCAAGCTGCGCCGCCATGGCGGATTCCCATGGGCAGCGGAAAGTCGGCGGTACACCGCCGGCTTTCCGCTTCTGGCCGCGGCTGTACCGCCGCGGTCAGAATGCCCGGCGGAGCACCGCCAGCCTGTTGGCGGTGCTACCGCCAACCTCCGCCCTGGCGGTATTTACCGCCAGGGTCAGAATGACCCCCATAACGTGCTACTGGTGAACATTGAGCATCTAATATGCGCAGTGGTGAAACACAAAGTCATTGGTCAAACACAATTACTAGCATCACATGAGCCCAGGACCAAAATTGCAGATGACCCCTCCGCAAAAACAGGTAGTTACACAAAGAGTAGGAGCAACACAGGCAAAGACATTGTAAGTTTCACTCCCCAGAATAGCATCAGTAGAGCAAGCTTCCCCCTGATACAAGAGCAGGTACAGGGAGGTGGTAGAAGCTGTAGGAGCAGTGTGTGTTCCCACCTCACACAAAGAATAGGAACAACACAGGTAAAGACAGCGTAAGCTTTGATCATCCAGTACAGCACCAGAGGCGCAAGCTTCCCTTACACAAGAAAGGGTACAGGGCAGATGGCAGAAGCTATATGGTATATGGTTCCACCTCACAGACAAAGAATAGGAACAACAAAGACAGTGTAAGCGTCACTCAATCAGGACAGCAATCCGTAGAGCAAGCTTCCCTTACACAAGAAAAGGTACAGGGCAGGTGGCAGAAGTTGCAGGAGCAGGGTATAGTTCCACATTACACATATAATGGGAACAACACAGACAAAGACAGAGTTAAGCTTCATTCACTCAGAACAGCAATCAGTAGAACAACCTTCTCTTCCTCACTGACACTCTCTGTGAAAGCTTCCCGGGGCAGTTGCTGTTTAAGGGCATTGGGGCTCTGCCCCCTTTATGTCCCTTTCTTACTCCCAACTAGGGCAGCTCAAAATAAAAATCATTTTTGAAGCTACAACAGTGCTTAATAAATGAAAAAAAAAATTAATGTGCACACAGTCAGTCTTGCTGGCTACTGCAGACTGCCTCTGCATTCCTGTCACCTGCCCCTCCCCTTGGTCTAAAGTGTCTATTTGCTGGGCTGAACAACCTCGTAGCCCTGATGCTTGAGCCGGCATTATCTCGACAAAGGTATAGCTTGAAGGAGTGCTCTCCACCCTCTGGCAACGTGAAGATACATTTAACCCCGGGCGTTTCAGGTTGAAGCCCTTCATCACTGAGGCTGCATGTCAGTAAGGGAGCAGTGTCCCCACCCTTTC
Source organism: Pleurodeles waltl (assembly GCF_031143425.1). Taxonomy (NCBI): domain Eukaryota; kingdom Metazoa; phylum Chordata; class Amphibia; order Caudata; family Salamandridae; genus Pleurodeles; species Pleurodeles waltl. The sequence continues at coordinate 156,316,432 of NC_090446.1, forward strand.
CCAACTCTTCACAGGGTGTGGTGTGTCCCCAGGCTGTGACGATTTGGAAAAGGGTGGGGTAGAAGCTGCAGGTCAGAGTCTGCGCAGTTCATCATCAGGAGTTTTGAAGATACTCTGCACAGATTTGAGGTGTCTCCTTCCTGTGTGGCATTTAGTACAGGATCGAGGGGCACCATTTCAGCTCTAGTGGAGCCAAAGTGTGCTTTGCAGGTTGCATTTGGGTCCAACTCCAGAAAGGGGCCTACATTCCATCTAGATCGTGCCCTGCAGCTCCCTGCCCAGATTACATATGTGTGGACAAAGTAAGTAACTACACAAAGAGAAAAAACAGCACCATCAGCTGGGGAAGAGAGTGCTCACACAGCCCATTTAAGGCTAACCTGCTGAATTTTGGTTGTGGAATGTTTGCCATTGCTGAAGTGTGTCTGAAGGTGACTTTTTTAATGGAGCGGTCAATGAAAAAAATGTACTTTTTTCGTCTGAAGGAGCGAACTTTGCATAGAAGCTGCCTCTTAATTAATAGAAGGCTAGACTTAACTCTAATGGCTTCAAACCCCCAGGGTTACTGGGCACGGTGACCTTTCTTTTTTTTTATATTTGAGCTATTTCACCGGCCACCAAATGGACATGCAAGGAGGCTTGAAAGCTAGAGGACCGGAATCCACAAACTGAGGTGTGTTGAATAAAGTCAGCGTCCCTCGTCCTTTCCTTACCCTGTGGTAAGAAACCAATGAAGACTCTGCTTCTGGACTCATGGACATGAATGGACACTATAACGTACATTACACAAAGTGTTTTGCAGCAAGAGGAACCAAGCCCACTGAGCTATCTCAACAACTAAAATGAAGACAGAGTAAGGGAAAATCACCTTGAGTAAACATGCGTATTTATAAACAGATGTTTTAATATCTGAATGCATATGTGTTATTCATATATGTCTGTAGAAGAATATGAATGTCTCTATACCTACGTGTCATCAAGGTGTGATAATATCAGAGTGCCTCAACGCCTCTGTGTGTGTTTGTTGAAGCATGTGATTACTATGTGTCTGTGTGAGCCGCAGCCAGTTTCTCAGTGTTCCAATGGTCTTCAGTCACTGGGGGATGTGGTGAAGTGAGACAGGTGTATGCCGCCTGTCATGTAGTATTTTGGATCGGGCAGTATTTGTGGATGTTTTGTTTATAGTTTTTTTTAATATACCTCTTACAGCTTAAATGTGAGATATCCACACAATGAGAGACCTAGGAAATCTAAAGGCTTGTGGAGGTGGGTTCGAGTCAGTCACTAGTGGCATGGCATGATTGAGTCTGACATATGTCAAGCTCTTCAACTCATTTTCCATACCTTAGGGGATTGGTGATGAAAGTCTTTAGTACATTATGACTGAACACTCCATCGTGAAGGTCCTTGGTACATTTATACCCGGACACTCCATTGATAGTCGATGCTTTCCTGTAGAGCTGGTAGAGTGAGAGCATAACTCCATGCTGAGTGCAGCAGGTTATGAGCACTTGAGAAATTCCTGAGTTTTAACCCTAGTGACACCCAACACTTCTTGAGAGAGTGCACAAATCACAACCACCTTGTGTACCTCAGCTGTAGTGAACTGTGCTGAGTTTGGGTGCACAAACACTTTCCACATGGTTCTCTGAACAGTGGGTTTATAGGGGCTTGGGTGTGGGACAGGGACTGGTTTCTCTTTACAAAGGGGTAGTTAACTGGTTACAACAGGCTTGAACCACAGCCTCTTTCCTCGTCCTTGTGAAAAGATAACAGTCTGAATTTAGAGGGGGAAGGTACACGTTACACCTGCTTTCCTTCTTGGTACAAGGTGAGATACCAGGCTTTTCAGCCCCTGCCTCACCCTTCAGGGTGGCACTTTGTATGCGGTGCCAACATCACATGCACATGGGGTTGGCAACAGAGAGGCCATACAGGGCTTCCTCCTACTCTCTGCCATCTAGATGGCAAGCGGGCAAAGCACCAAGGGTAATAATCACAAGACATCCACTGAACTTTAATGGTTTTGTATGTAAATATATATATATATATATATATATATATATGTATGTGGAGAGAGAGCGAGAGAGATAGATCAATATATAGATCTTCACCTCAAGGATCTGTCATTTCTATGCACCACAACCTCAAATATCACAGGGTTCTGTTGGCCAAACTGTGTGTGAGGCTCAGCAAAACACCCTTTCTGTGCTCACTGATATCTTTAAGAAGTAGGTAATTACTGGTCTGTAAAAAATGAATGTTTAAGTGCCTTTAAGTTGTCTCTTTCAAGTCGCAGCGCTATGCACTTGATGCATACTGTGCTAGCCTCAGTTACTACACTATCGGCTCGGCTAAAATATATTTTTTCTAAGCCCAGTGATTGCAAAGGACCAGTGACCTGGCTTGTTGATGGTTGAAACAACATTGCTCAAAACAATTAAATGAGAAAGAGTTGTTTTCCGAAATGGGCTTTGGTATTGGAGAGGCCTCAATACTGCAGACGGGGGCTGCTCTGTCTGGGGCAGACAGGGACCTTCTTTTACCTCTGTCTTATTTTAGGAGCGGTGCTAAGATGACTATGGAGGGCCACTGGCAGTATGTGACTTTATGGCTGTGATGTCTTTTTGCATAATTGATTTGCCATATCTGCTACATAATCACCTATCTGCTAACAAAAAATGTTTCAAGGTCAAACGGATCAAAAGGTGAAAAGTAACCAGAGGGCACTTCTCAAAGGTTGCTTTTTCATTTTTCAGTGGCACATTGCTCACGTGACCCTTGCCCAGCCCCACCACTCTCAAACTTCACCAGCCGCCACCGAAAGCTTCCCCTGGTATAAAACAGACACAACAGAGCAGCAACAATACAACCTTCCATCCCTCACCAGGGACTTATGTCCGCGTGGTTGGGGCGTGTACAAAATACCCCTCAAATACGTTCAGAGTTGTATCAGACACCTGAGGTAGCTTCCAGTTTAAGAAATCCCCTCTTGAAGGTCACAGGTCACACAATTGTACACTCCTGTCATGGAATCCAGAGGCGTACTCTCTCACACACACTCTCACTCACACACCACACTCTCACTCACACACAGACACTCTCCATTTCCCGACTGGCACACAGCTGCACAAACACAACCCCGGCCACGCAGCACACCCTGCTGTTCATTGCAGTAACATATCCCTCCCACCACAACAGAGTACTGCCCAACAGTGCTCCACATAAAACATGCTATACTGCAGGTACAACCACTCATTAAATGTGGCACTCCAAGCTTTCTCCCTCGTTGTAGCACCCGATACACAGATTATTCTGCTAATGTACTCACATTGAAGGCCATCAGCTCCTGCTGTTGCACATTCTCCAGAAAGAGTGTGCCTCCAGAGCTCTTTAGTCATTACCTGCACTTAAATGCACAGATCAGTGGCCCTGGGCTAGCGCACATCACAGCGCCAAATTGTCACAGTGCCATAATTGTGTGCATAGATAGTAGTGTATATTGCGTGAATTTGTCATTGCATTGTGGCACTTAGTAAACGTGGTGCTGTGAGACATGCGTGGTTCATTACATGTATTTCTTATACAACTTGGCCTTAGGGCATGTGCTTGGGAAGAGGCCTAAGAAGGTTCACTTTCACCAGACCATGGATCTACATGCAAAAAATGGCACCAAGAACGTTCATTAGTTTGTCCATTACCTTTCCCGCCAGCCTGTCCAGCCTACCCCATACTTTTGTATCAGGGTGCAATCTGTGGTTTGTTGGGGCTCCTCAGACTCATGCCACTGAATTTTATTGTCAAAGCTATGACATTGCTCCTCACAGAACAGGTGCATCATGGCAGTAGCAATGCAACAGCAGTAAAAGCATCCTTCTCAGAAAAAGCATAGCAGGTTGGGCTGTCATAATGCAAGCTACTTTCCCTCACATAAGCTAAAACTTAACCCCAAGCGGAACAAGCCTTCCGTTCTCACCACAAAGTATAAAGCATGACAACGGCAAAACAAGATTCCCTCTCTCACTGAGGGCATGTGAAGTTCAGTGCTCCATTCCCTGCACAATAGTCTTTGACCACCAGGGTTGTAATGACCCCCTATGTGTGCATTGATTTTGTGCTAAATGTAATAATGCAAAGGCAGCGTAAACTTCACATAGATCAGTCCCAGATTTCCTTATCATCTGTGTCAATTTTCAACCATACATCACCAGTAACTTGAATATGTTATCATGAGTATGGGATGCAGTTGGTAACCATAAGGGGTCAGTGCTGATAGGTACACATGCAACCCTGATCAATATGACTGTCACCTACACTGTGAGCATCACATCTAGCTACAAATTTTGTATTCCTCTCCCCGTGTGCTTAAGTGGGATGGCCATGTAATCCATCATCTCAACTGCCCTGGTCATCCATCAAGGCATGCCCACTCATACATGGAGTCAGAAAGTGGACGATATGTTATGAGGGCTGCCATCTAGGAAGCCGGTATCCATAGGTCTATCACATCTACATTCATGTGTCTAGGTGTAGACACCCATCAATACCTGATCTGCCAATCCAATTCCTTACACACCCATATCCATGCCAGCACACGTTTGGCCTTGACCTGCATGCACGCCTATTACATTCCACATAAGTGTTACGTACATGGAGTGCAAAATATGGAGTCCCATGCTGGGGGACAATTGCCCACCCAGTCCTCCATATACAATACAGTGATGCACCAAATTGGGTTCAAAATGGTGCATCACAGTGTTGTGAGAATGACAGAGTACCCCAGTGTCAATATTCTCACAGTGTTGCACTTCTTAGTCACATGTGGCCCTAGATGTGGCTTGTCATCACCTTGTTTACATGATGCTGCCCAATGAGCACCACAAGCCTCACAAGATATGGCCCTCTGCTCATGCATGGGGAACATATAAATGGGACACAATGTCACCATCCAGCCTACTTTGATATCTGATATAGAATCTGACAGCTTATCACATTTAGCATTGTGTGCAACACACATGACTCACTCACACCAAACCCTGGATTACTTCACAGGACACACATTATCACACTTACTGGATACATCTGGATCCTCAAATCTTGCCACTGCGCCGATGGTGTAGGGGGCAGGTCCACCTGTAAGATATGAATGGAAACCATGCTTAGGGGGTCATTATGAACCCCGGCGGTTTAGCCCGCCATGCCGGTGGTGGGTGAAAAGACCGCCACCAGCATGGCGGGCTGAACCACCATATAAAGGAAACATGGAGGGCCCGCCAGGCTGCTTCCGACAGGCAGCCTGACAGTGGAGGGAATCATTACCTGATAGGGCAGCGCTGCTGCCCCTCGGATAATGATCCCTATTGCCACCAGCCTTTCCCTGGTGGCTGGCGGAAGGGGTGCTCCAGGGCCCCAGCACTGCCCATACACTTGGCATGGGCAGTGCAGGGGCCCCTGTGCAGTGCCCCATCGTGCAGGTCACTGCCCGATTTACGGGCAGTGATCTGCGCAACGGGTGCAGCTGCACCCGCTGCACTAAGGCATTGACGGCGGCTCTATGTGGAGCCGCCGGCAATGTCCCAGGCATGCATCCTGCTGGGCCGGCGGGCAGAAACAATGTTTCCAGCAGAGTGTACATTATATGCCCGGCAGAATCCCAGGGGGGCTGCTGGTCAGTTGAATGACCGCCGTGTTCATAATGAGGGCCTTAGTGTCAAATCACTGTCATTACTAGTGGACAACAAATTACAGTGTGTACTATTTTAGAGGAGTGAGCGAGTTTTCCTGGTGTAAAACAGTGCAACAGACACACCACTACAAACAGACACACCACTAAAAACTCACGATGACACTGAGACTAAGGTGAGTGAGAGCTACACATCTGCACACTTACACTGGGCCTGAGACTCATGTAGTGCTACACCCTGCAACAACTATATGTGGGCGATCTATAGAAGATTCAACTCCATGGTATGAGGGGGAGTTGTGTGACGAATACATGACACTACGCTGGTGCTTTGCAAGACAATTGACTCAGGTATTCAAGCTTGTCCTGCAAGGCACCCAGTGGCACTTTGTGATAGACATGCGGCTCAATTATTAGTCTGCAAGGATCATGCGTTGAGTTATCCATGACTGATGTGGCAAAGTTGTCTGATGGCATCAAATGCCCCATTTACATTGCCCCCTGAGGCGGGTAAGCCCCCTTTGCTAACATGATGGCAGGGATCATGTATGTGAAATGATGACAATGTAGCGCTATACATGCATTGCCCTACTTTGTTGACACAATCCAGGTAAATATAGTAGGCTGGCAGTGTCTTGGCGTATCATACATGACACAATGCTGGGGCACAGGTTTCGCCATAGCCCCTGAAATGTGTTACTTAGTGATGGTTGTGCATGACTCACGAGACATCTTACCTGCATTGGTATAATGGTAGGACATGTGAACTCCATGTCTAGACTGGCACAGTTACACTTTGTTCTGGTTGCATGCAACCTGTGCACAAGCATTGCATGCAAAACACAGGAAAATCACACCACCTACTCCAGAACACAACCATACAGTCAAAAAAGGCACAGACTGTAAAGAGAACTTGAAAGTACACCCACTGTACCATGCTTGTAAACGGGATTTCCTATCACATCATGTTAGAAATGGGGTCTTTGGTTGGCATTCAGGTTACCCCTTGTCCAAGCAAGGACCCTCACTCTAGTCAGGGTAAGTCACACACAATCCAAATTATCCTGTGCCCACCCTCTGCTAACTTGGCACCGAGCAGTCAGGATTAACTTAGAAGGCAATGTGTAAAGTATTTGTGCAATAAATCATACAATACCACCATATAGCACCACAAAAATAAACCGCACAGTGTTTAGAAAAATATATAATATTTATCTGGATAAATGCAGGTCAAAACAATTAAAATGCAATAAGTAAATGTTGAGATATTACTGTAAAAGTGATATAAAGTGTCTTAAGTCTTTGAAAAACAAATAAATGTCTCTTAAAAACAATAAAGGTCTCTTGTAAGCACAAAGTACCTGGTTTGCATTCAAAATCTCTGCAAGGGACTTGGTTCCTTTTCGGGTGCAGGGTTTTCTGGCATCCCGGGGACGGTGCGTGGAATCCTGGTCTTGCGGAGCGAAGTCACAAGCGCTGCATCGATCTAGTGGGTGTTGTGTGGAAGTTTCTCTCACCCGGCAGGCGTTGTGCAGATTCCTCTCTGGAAGTCGGGCTGCATCTTCCCGGGTCGGCTGTGCGTCGATCCGGTGGGCCGTGAGGCGAAGTTCTGGTCACAACGCAGGTGCTGCGTCGATCTTCTCCTTGCGAAGTCGGGCTGCATCGTTCTGGTTCGGCATGTGAATTTCTCACCGCGGGGCAGGCTGTGCGTCGTTTTTAGCAGGCTGTGTGTCGAATTTTCACTGCACAAGGAGTCCAGTTGTAGGGGTGAAGTCTTTTTGGTCCTGAGACTTCAGGGAACAGGAGGCAAGCTCTATCCAAGCCCTTGGAGAGTACTGCTCAGCACAGCCAGGGAGCAGCAAGGCAGCAGGGCAACAGCAAGACAGCAGTCCGTCTCAGAAAAGCAGTCCAGGAGAGTCCTTTGGGCAGCCAGGCAGTTCCTCTTGGCAGGTCTGGTTCAGGGATTCTTCACCAGCAGGTTTCTTGTCCAGAAGTGTCTGTAAGGTAGAGTGTCTACCCCAAGAAGTGTCTAAAGTCTGTGGTTTTGGGTCCTCTTCTTATACCCATTTTGGCCTTTGAAGTAGGCTTACTTCAAAGGAAAGTCTCACTTGATTGTGAAATCCTGCTTGCCAGGCAAGGCCTCAGACACACACCAGGGGGTTGGAGTCTGCATTATGTGAGGGCAGGCACAGCCCTTTCAGATGCGAGTGTCTGGTGTCTATTGGTAGGCATTCCTAGTGTTGTGCCTTGGTTCTGTAATTTTAGTTTTATTTTCTTTTATTTTGCTGTATTTTCTTTTATTGTGCCTTAAATTTCATTTTTGTGCCGCTTTCTGCCCCATTGCGATCTCTGCCCCTTCGCTGCCTTTCTCGGCTCCCCCGAGCCGTTCTACTACCTGCCGCTGCGACCCTGCGGACCCGCCCCCCTCGCGCCACCATTTGCTTTCCCCTCCCACCTCCCAGCTGCTCCTCCCTCCCTCCTCCCCTCTTAATGGCGGTCGCACCGGAGGCGTGCCAGAGGCAAGCCCACCTGCGCCCGACCGCGCGTGTACCGCACCCAGAGCCAGTCCCCCTGACGTGCGGGGACCCTGCTCCACCGACGCCGTTTCACTGCCAGCGACCCCCACAGCCTCAATCAAGGACGCTCCTCCGCCTGATTCCAGTCCACCCCGAAGAACACCAAGGGACCCTTCTCCTGCCAAGCCTGCCACTTCACCTGCACCCCAACGCACAACGACAGACCTGCCGACAACCACCTCAGCTGCATTCTACTCAACACCCGCTCTGTTCACAAACATGCAACCGAACTCTGGGACCTACTGACCCCAACATCACCGGACATCGCCTTCCTCACTGAAACCTGGCCAAACTCAGCCTCGGAACCCGACTTAGCCATACCCATCCCTGAAGGCTACAAAATCACCAGAAGAGACCGCACCAACAAACCAGGAGGAGGAATCGTCATAGTCCACAAAAGCTCCATCAAAGTCTCGAGTAGCACCCACGAAACCCTCAACCTCGCCGAGCACCTCCACTTCAACATTCACGTCAACGCCAACACCACCCTCAAAGGAACTCTGATCTACAGACCCCCAGGCCCCGACCTCAATTCTGCGACGCCATCGCTGACATCGTCAGCACCCAGGCCCTCGCCTCAACTGACTACATCCTCCTTGGCGATCTGAACTTCCACCTAGAAAACAACAACAACATCAACACCACCAACCTGCTGGACAACCTCGCCAACCTCGGCCTCCAACAACTCGTCACATTGCCCACTCGCACCGCAGGCCACACTCTCGACCCCATCTTCTCAGCCAGCCGCTATGTCTCCTTCAGCCACACCACCGAACTCAGATGGACAGACCATCGCTGCATCCACTTCTCCTACCAGAAACCAGTCACTCACCACCACCGCACACAACACCCCCCGACGCAACTGGAGCAAAATCTCAACAGAGCATCTGATCCCCCACCCTAGCCCAGGCCTAACCCCTTGGGGCCCCGGACCCCAACACAGCCGCCAATAAGACTGCGCCAACACCCTCGCGCCACTCAAAAAACCCTCAAACACCCTCCACAGCACCAAGGCCAGCTGGTTCACCCCAGACATACAGGATTCCAAATGGAACTGCCGCAGAATGGAGAAAACCTGGCGCCTTGAACCTACCGAATCCAACCACATCGCACTCAAGACTACCATCCACAAGCATCACCAGCTGATCCGCACCACCTAAAGGACCCACTTCAAAACCACATAGGCACCAACGCCCACAACAATAAAGAGCTCTTCAGCATTATCAAGGAGCTCTCCAACCCAAGGCCCTGCTCCAACGGACCCCCTCCATCACAGGAGTTCTGCAACTCCCTTGCCACCCATTTCTGTTGAAAGATAGAAGAAATCCACAACAGCTTCAACCTCCAGACCCACCAACAGACTACAGACACCCACAAACCCAACGCCCCAAGTAACACCAACCTCCTTCACACCTGGACCCTCGTCAACAAAGAAGACACCGCCAACGCAATGGCCTCCATCCACTCTGGCTCCCCATCAGACACTTGCCCACACCATATTTTCAATAAAGCAAGCAACATCCTCGCTCCCCACCTCTGCAACATCATCAACAGCTCCTTCGAGTCTGCCACCTTCCCGGAAACCTGGAAACACGCAGAAGTCAACGCCCTGCTGAAGAAACCCAAGGCGGAACCAGATGACCCCAAGAACTACCGGCTGATCTCCCTCCTCCCTTTCCCAGCCAAGGTCATCAAAAAACCGTGAACGGCCAACTATCCCGCTTCCTGGAAGACAGCAAGGCACTCAACACTTCCCAATCTGGATTCCACAAAACCACAGCACAGAGACCGCACTCATCGCTGCCACAGATGACATCAGGACCACGCTCGACGAAGGCGAAACCCCGTCACTCATCCTCCTGGACCTCTCTGCAGCCTCCACAACGCCGGAATCCGCGACAAGGCTCTTAACTGGATCTCGTCATTTCTCACCGGCAGAACACAGAGAATCCGCCTTCCACCGTTCTTGTCCGAAGCCTTCAAGATCATCTGTGGAGTCCCCCAAGGATCCTCCCTCAGCCCAACACTGTTCAACGTCTACATTGCCCCACTCGCCAACATCGCAAGAACCCACCACATCAACATAGTATCCTACGCAGATGACACCCAGCTGATCCTCTCCCTCACGAAAGACCCTACAACTGCTAAAATCAACCTCCATAATGGACTTCACGCCATCGCCAGCTGGATGGAATCAAGCCGCCTCAAGTTAAACACAGATAAAACAGAGATCCTCATCTTCGGCACCAACCCCTCAGCATGGAACGACTCCTGGTGGCCCACCTCCCTAGGAACCGCACCCTCGCCCACCACCCACGCACGCAACCTTTGATTCATCCTGGACTCTACACTCAGCATGACTCAGCAGGTCAACGCAATCTCCTCCTCCTGCTACAACACTCTTCGCATGCTCCGCAAGATCTTCAAGTGGATTCCCGTCGAAACCAGGAAAATGGTCACCCACACCCTGGTCAGCAGCCATTTGGACTACGGAAATGCACTATATGCTGGAACAACGACCAAACTCCAGACGAAGCTGCAACTAATCCAGAACGCATCCGCCCGCCTCATTCTGGACGTCCCACGCCGCAACCACATCACACCCCACCTCAGAGATCTACACTGGCTACCAGTATCGAAGAGGATCACCTTCAAACTCCTCACCCATGCACACAAAGCCCTCCACAACACAGGCCCAGCCTACCTCAACGACAGACTCACCTTTCACACTCCACTCGCCATCTTCGCTTCGCCAGCCTCGCCCTCGCCTCCGTCCCCCGCATCCGCCGCACCACTGCCGGAGGAAGATCCTTTTCTCACCTCGCCACCATGACCTGGAACTTCCTACTGCTCCACCTACGCAGACCCAGGACCTCCTGACATTCAGGAAACGCCTCAAGACTTCGCTCTTCGACCAGTAGCTTCCCCCCAGCGCCCTGAGACCCTAACGGGTGAGTAGTGTGCTCTATAAATCTCATGATTGATTGATTGATTGATTGATTGCAAGTGACCACTCCTCCCCTCCCTCCTAGCACAGATGGCTCATCAGAATATGCAGGCTACACCCCAGCCCCCTTTGTGTCACTGTCTGGAGAGAGGTGCAAACAGCCCAACTGTCAAACTAACCCAGACAGGGAATCCACAAACAGCCAGAGTCACAAAAATGGTTCAAGCAAGAAAATGCCCACTTTCTAAAAGTGACATTTTCAAACAAGATGTATTTTTAAATTGTGAGTTCAGAGGTCACATACTCCACATGTCTATCTGCTCCCAAAGGGAAGCTACTGTTTAATCATGTTTAAAGGCAGCCCCCAGGTCAACCTATGAGAGAGATAGGCCTTGAAACAGTGAAAACCGAATTTGGCACTATTTCACTGTCAGGACATATAAAACACATTAGTATATGCCCTACCTTAACCACACACTGCACCCTGCCCAAGGGGCTACCTAGGGCCTACCTTAGGGGTGTCTTATATGTAGGAAAAGGGAAGGGTTAGGCCTGGCAAGTGGGTACATTTGCCAAGTTGAATTTACAGTTTAGAACTGCACACCCAGACACTGCAGTGGCAGGTCTGAGACATGATTGCAGTGCTACTTATGTAGGTGTCACAATCAGTGCTGCAGGCCCACTAGTAGCATTTGATTTACAGGCCCTGGGCACCTCTAGTGCACTTTACTAGGGACTTACCAGTAAATCAAATATGCCAATCATGGATAAACCAATCAACAGTACAATTTACACAGAGAGCATATGCACTTTATCACTGGTTAGCAGTGGTTAAGTGCTCAGAGTTCAAAAGTCAACAAAAACAGGTCAGGAAAAATAGGAGGAAGGAGGCAAAAAGTTTGGGATGACCCTGCAAAAAGGGCCAGGTCCAACACATCACTTCCTGTCCCCATGCGTCACGTTTTCTGTTATGCATGTATTTATATGACGCATGTGATATTTGCGTGGGTATTTTAGGTGCATGACATAGGTGCATCATTGTTATTGATGTATTAACTTTATGCGTCGAATTCACTGGAAATCAGCATTGAGATGAGTGCAAAGGTGGAATTCATGCTAAGGGCCCATGTGTCATATACTTTATGATTGTAGATGTTTTAGACACATTTGCGTCAATTTTCTTGACTCAATTCCTGATTGCGTGATTTTGTTCCATTGTCTTTTGCTGCACCCTGTATCAACTACAAATGACATGGGCTGTGCCACAGTGTGGCATATTGTGTATGGTCACATGTGGTAGTCCATGCAACAATGTGATGAGGGTGTGATTGGTCTGTTACACCAATGTGTGTGTTACAGAGTCAATAACATACAAATAGTTGCACGTCGTGCACATGTATGCATGTGTGACAACAGTGTATCCAAATATGTATGACAGTCAGTACAATGCAATAGTTCTGGTTTGTGATTGTGAATTGTGTTTACTTATGTGATGTGTGAAGTTGTCTTTCAGAGCATGACATTTAAGATGACATACACAGCTCAGGCATTGTTGATGATGGCTGAACAATGCTACCTATGAAATGTTACCCGACAACTGTCTCCGTATGTACATTTGGAGTTTATGGTGACTTGTGTGTGGCCTACACATATGTCTGACATGTGTACATATTTGGTACATACTGTGTATGACACACTCTGCCTACTTTCCACCCAGATTATGTTTTGACCACAAATGTTTGATTAAACTCATTACATTTGGCAATGGTTGTTGTTTTTGTGTGGTGGACCTGTAGCCCTAGCTGCATATGTTCTCATCCATACTGATATGCATTCCACAGACGTGTCCGTGCAAAGTGTGAGGTCATGTGTACCCTGTGTCTGTATTGGGCCCCATGGCAGTGGCAGGACTGATTACCATAGATGTACTGCGCATACAAGGGGACGTTCATCTGCCCACATGTGTTGTGCAGGATAGCACATGTCATTATGATCTTGCAGACAATGTGTGGGGCATGTAGAAGGCTGCCTCATGTGATGTCCAGACACCTGAATCTTGACTTCAGGATGCCATATGTCCTCTCCACGATATTCATGTCTTCCAAAGTCCCTCATTATGTGCACGCACTGCTGCTGTGCTTAGATTGGCAAATGGGGTCATAAACCATGGCTGTATGCCATAACACTGATTCGGTCCAAAAGGTCAAAGGAGTAAGTTGTTGTTAAGGCTTGCAACAGGTTTGTCATGTAGCATGGCAGTTGATATTTTGAGTTGGTTGTGACTCATATGTGTTTGTGGTATGGTGCAAGTTCCTGGCCGTGTGTAATGTCTTCTCAGCACTGGGTTGTTGGACATGATAATCTTGAGTTTGGCTCAAGGACCTGGGACATATGATTTGGATTCCCAACTGATGGTCAGTATGTATGTACTATGTGTTGTGTAGTGCACCTTTGTATCACTAGAGGGTACATGACACATCCTCACAACACAATGGGGTCGGATGTGGTGGCAACATGGTAGCACTACAGAGCCTGGACATCCCATCCATGTTGACATGTGTAATTACAGACGATGTGCAACTCTTAGGCCCATTGAAATGAGTAAGTGACAATGCACAACATGTCTCCAACATTGGCAGCACTGTCCTGAAACATTTTGACTATGCAAGAATGCCCCATGTGTGACATGTTACTAGGCAACCCTTTGTTGTCCTCTGCGCCAGTAGCTCATATGCAGGCGTGCACCTACACTACCAACATTGCACAAGGGTACTTGGCTAGCTGCCCTGTGGAAGTGGATGTATCTGTGCAGGAAGGGACACCACCCTATACATAAGCTGTTTTGATGGACAATTGGCTCTTTCTGTGTGTGCAGCAGTATGCAGCATGCATTGGTGGCACATTCATATGAGTTCAAAGCACAGTCTACTTCCTTATTGCAACCTGCAAATGTCACCCCTGGGGTGGTGTTTGAAGTTGGCACTTCCTCAGGTTTTAGGTGACACCTACATCTGAGTCAGTATCATCATGCTATGTATCTTGTGGTGACTGACCTGCAGCAACACACATTTCATGCCCCTTCCATGCTACATACTGCGTGGGAGGGTGGCCGATTTACAATATGGCTTCAAGTCATAAAAAGTGGTAATCTGCCAAGTTGTACATACAGTGCAGGCCATGACAATGACACTGTGGTCTTTTACATAGACCCCTTGGTGACCCTGAGTAGCAGCTAAGTTTTGTGGCAGCCATCAGGTGTCCAAGAGTGTGTATCCCATTGTTTCAGGATGATCAACATAACTACCAGTGTCTCTCCTATCTTCCAACACATGATTCAGCATTTATACTGTCAACACATGCAGAGTGTAGGCTATGGAATGGAGCTCTGCTACTTAGAAAATGTGTCCCTTGGCACAGTGCATGTGAGGTCAGTGATGTCCTGTTTTCTTCTACAGGGTCCCACTATGGCATCTATGATCTGCACTGTCTAACAGTGACTCTGCATCATGGTGGGCCATTTATTGTTTTTGGCACAGACATGACGTGTTGTGGGTCAGTAAGTGGTGCATGTGAGGCGTCACTACAGTAGGTGTGGTGCCACTTCTCACAAATCAGGCACAAGGTATGTGATGGACATTGATTTTGTATTCCTATGTGTATGAGCCAATGCATCAGGCAGATGTCTATGCACACTAGAGGTAAGTCAGGTATGTGTTGATGAGATGTAGTTGGTATTGGCAGCAGTTGTCTGGCATTTGATGTTTGTTCTGGCATTGACTTGCACGGCATGACTTGAGGGATCTGTGCCTATATGTGACTTACGTAACATGAGCATGGTATATGCCATTGACATGGCTGTGCTATTCTTTGTTTGGTGTACTGTGTGTGAAGTGTACGCAGTAGGCAACCTGTGGGCACTTGTAGTGATCTGCGTAGTTCTTCTGTTGGCAAAAGGTACATATCTGCACCTGTCCTTCACGTGATGTGCCTGTCAAGTTGTGGGTGTGTTACATACATGTGGGTGTATGTGTTTGTGGTGTGCACTGATTGTGCTGTAGTACAGCATGGTGCATATGTGTTGTTACCTGCACATGTGTGTTATCCTGGCCATGTGTTAATGTAGTGGTGTATGTCTAGTGTGTCCTACAGGGTTGGTGTGTTGTGTGTATATTGCTAGGTTTGTTCACTTACCCACAAGTAGGCCATTTCCATATAGTCCATCCTGGAATTGTTCATTGCTCCTGCTGTGCCGGAATATGAAGACATCATGGACACTCCCAGGATACTTGGCCAAAATGTTTATGAATAGTCCTTGGTGGTCCACTTTGCCCTGCACATTAATGGAATGTGTGTGCTTGTGATTCCGGTATAAGTGCTCTGTTGCTGCAGGTGGTACGAGCTGGACTTGGGTACAAACAGTTGCACCGAGCATATGTGGGAAGCCATGGATTTGGTAGATCCCCTGTTTTGTCTCCTGCTGCTTTAGCTGGGTGTTGGGGAAGCTGATGTGGCGAGGTGTCAGGGAGACTATAGCATCTAACACCTTTGGCAGGAACACAGAGAATGACGGCTGTGAGACACCAGATAGCAGCTTTGTCACAGATGGTATGTTGTGTGGGGTCTGCAGGCTGGCTGTGATTTGTGGCTCAATGTGATGCAGCAGGTGTAGTATGGCTTGCCGGTTTAGTCGGTAGATCATTATGATGTCCTGGTCCCTGAGGCCAAGGAGGGTTATCCTGGTTCTGAAGACCCTTCGTGGACTGCGTTGTGATGGTGGTGATTACTGTAGTTGTTACTGTCCTCTGCGTCGTCTTGCAAGCTGGATCAGTAGCACCTCCATCTTCTCCTGTTGGTTGGTAACATTGTTTCTGTGTGTTTTCCTTAAGTAGTGATGAGTTTGCCTCATTTTAATGCCTGCCCTGACCCAGGCGTTAAAATTTGATGCAAATCGGAATTAACATCATTTTTTGGGACCGCATCCCACTCGTGCATCTTTTTTGCCCAGGTGGATAAATATGACGCAAGAGGGTTAGAGTCATTTTTTTAAAGGGAATGTCTACCTTGCATCTCATTGATGCAAGGAGGTTTCACGCATCCCAAAAATGACGTTAACACCAATATTTTGACGTTAGACAGGTCTAGCGTCAAAATATAAATATGTCATTGCGTTTGCACTGAATTAGCGTAAACAAAAATGCATCCGAATTAATATAGTCTTACATATTTCTCCTCCATTTCCATGAAACCCTTGACAATCTATGCACATCCTTTCTCTGTTGTTTCACCGGCACCAGTCTCCTCTAACTCCTTGAACTTATGAGAGATATCTGTCATGTTAGTTATGAACTTGTTAATCTGGTCACTTGTATCAGGCATGTACACACAGCATTGCTGAATGTGAAGCATGTGGAAGACTCTGCTCTGTTTTGCTAATAAGATATCTTAATCAAGCCTATTCTGCTATATCACAGCTCCTATGGTCATGATCTATGTGTTTGTTGAAGTTACAGCACCAGCTTTGTTAGTAGCCAAACATTCTACTAAAGTAGACAACTTTATGATCCTCAACTCATTTAAAACTATACCCACAGAAGGTACCATTGCTCGAAATATATCTCCTACTACTTGTGACGCCTATGCATAGCCTTTCCAGGAGCCACTACTCTCTTAACATCTATGTCATGTACATGATATACCTTAGGAACCACTAATGCTAAATAGCTTTCTACCCAATTTCATGGTCACTTAAAATAAGCATTTAATTGCACACATAACAAACTTTTCTAATAACAGGTTATTTCCCTGGCAGAACATGATCACACATAAGTTGAACCCTTGTACACAATTATTCCACCACTTCTGCTCTTTGAACCTGATCTTTCGCTCTCACTACACACACACACAGAATTTCCTTCCTTTAAAATCAGGCTAAGTTTTGGATGTATTCCTAATTCCCTAACTGCTTCTTCTTCTTTCCCCCAACCATTTCTTTATCCTTTCCTTGCTCTTTTCTCAGTCTTTTTTTTTCTCTCGTTCAACTCTTCTACAAAGTCTTTCTTAAAATTAAACAAGTCAGTCATATTAGTTTGTGTGATAGGCTTCATATACTGAAGAAGTTTCCCTACAGACTTTCCCCCAGCGTTCAGATTCAAAGACTTAGGGGGTCATTCCGACCCTGGCAGTCCATGACCGCCAGGGCCGGGGACCACGGAAGCACCGCCAACAGGCTGGCGGTGCTTCCAGGGCCATTCTGACGCCACGGTCAGAAAAGGGGAACCGGCGGTTTCCCGCCGGTTTTCCCCTGGCCCAGGGAATCCTCCATGGCGGCGCTGCTTTCAGATGCCGCCATGGGGATTCCGCCCCCCTTCCCGCCACCCTGTTTCTGGCGGTTCTTACTGCCAGGAACAGGATGGCAGGAACGGGTGTTGTGGGGCCCCTGGGGGCCCCTGCACTGCCCATGCCACTGGCATGGGCAGTGCAGGGGCCCCCTAACAGGGCCCCATGAAGATTTTCACTGTCTGCTTTGCAGACAGTGAAAATCGCGACGGGTGCAACTGCACCCGTCGCACCCCTGCAACTCCGCCGGCTCCATTCGGAGCCGGCTTCCTCGTTGCAGGGCCTTTCCCGCTGGGCCGGCGGGCGCCCTTTTGGCGGTCGCCCGCTGGCCCAGCGGGAAAGCCAGAATGGCATCCGCGGTCTCCTGACCGCGGAGCGGCCATTTGGCGGTGACTGCATGGCGGGCGGCGCCCGCCGCCCGCCGCGATCAGAATGACCGCCTTAATCTTCAATACATCACCCAAAGGTATATAAAAAGTTGCAAAATAATACTCAAAATTATTTTGACGATGAAACTAATTCATGATTATACTGAAGTAAGTAAGGGGCAATTGGTGATGGTTACAACAGCTGCCATAAACACAGACAAATACATAGAACTATAAAAGTTATGGAGATCCATGACTTTAAACACTCATTTGGCAATCTACAAAAACATTGTGGGAAAAACTTTCTTCAAAGCAAATATTGTGTAACATTTACATATTAAATCTATGCTTCTCATCTAAATAGGTCTAATTAGATCTAGTTTCAGTTGAAGCATGCTCAACAGAAGAGTTAAGGCCCACTAATAAGCCAACAATTAAAGGCTATGACTCATGCCACAACTACTAATATCATTTTACAACCTTTCTGTGAGGTTAATGACATGGTTTCTCTCAAGTCAGATCAATAAGAAAAATCAAAAATCTACTTTTCACCACTACTGTGCAAATCAACAAAACTTTCATTTTTTTCACTGTAAAAACGTTAATTTGTGTTACAGTCTAAAATTAAAGAACCTACAGTCTTTGACTGGATACGTAAAAGGAAAGTCTACTCTAATACTGGATACCTTGATGAACCTAATCTCTTTGTGAGGCTACCTAAGGTGCAAAATATGATGTGTGTCACTTGAGTTTACTAATCAAAAGTATTGTTAAATTATTTAGCTGCAGTAGCATCGTTCATGTTTTTTTTTGTGTTAAAAACACCTTGATGAATCTCAGATTCTCAAACCAAGGTTGCTTCTAGTGAAGTAAGTCCACTCAGTAACTCAATACCTTTGGTTTGGCACTCTTTGTTCTTCAGACATCTGGTTATTTTCAGTCACTGGCACTTAGGGCTAGATTTATGAGAAGTGGTGCTGCACCGGGTGCAGCCCCACTTTTCTTGCGCCCCTTAGCATCCCCCCTAACGCCTCCATGTGGGTGCCATATCTAAGATACGGCGCACCATGGCGGTAGTTAGGGAATGGCCGTCAGAATTTTTGACGTTCGTTCAGAGCTTTGCAGGAATAGTGTCAAAAATGTTGACGCTAATCCAGCAAAGACCATTAATGCCCATTGCAAACCATGGTGTGCCATCTTTTAACGCCTGCTCTGAGCCCCACACACACACAGTCCCTGGTGCTTCTGACGGCCATTGGTCATCAACAGGTGGGGATTTAAAGGCCCTTCTGGTGCTGGGCACCAGAGGGAGTGTGTTAGACCTGGCATTCTGGAACTTTTTGCCCTCCTACCTCCTGGTTTCTGACATCATTTTTGCTAGCTTTTAGGATTCTGGGCACTTTACAGCTGCTGACTACTGCTGAAGTGCAGATGCTCTGTACTCTACAACATGGTGACATTGGCTTATCCACAAATGACCTATTTGAGTTACGTCTAAGCCCTAGTCAAGAGCACTATATGCTACCTTGGGCCTGTAAGTTATATGCTACTAGTAGGCCCGCAGCACTGATTCTGCCACCCAGTACAGCAGCCTTTTAAACATGTCGCAAGCCTGCCATTTCAGAGCCTGTTTGGGCAGTTCTAAACTGACATTTTGACCTGTGCTCCCATTTGCCAGGACCAAACCTTTCTTTTTATTAAATTTAAGTCACCCCTAAAGTAGGCCCTAGTCAGCCCCAGGTGCAGGGTGCAGTGAATTTAAAAGTTGAACATGCACTTTTAGGATTAACATGCCCTGGTAGTGAAAACTGTTAAATTAGTTTTTCAATACTGAAAAGCCTGTCTCTCCCATAGGTTAACAGTGAGATTATCTTGAAACATCCTTTAAGTATATGGAGTTTGGTGTCTCTGGACTCATAATTTAAAATCACAATTTAAGGTGAAGTCGGATTTTAAATTGTAGGTCTGAAAATGCCACTTTTAGAAAGTTGGCATTTTCTTACTCTAATCATTCTGTACTGCCTCTGTTAGTGAGAAGGACTGGCACCTACTCTACAACCTTTAAAACCCCAGTAACCCAAAGTGTCTGTTGGCTTGCCCCATGATCTCAAAGTCTCAGGGCCATCAGAGACTTTGTTCCCTCCACTGTGTCACTTTGCCGAAGGAGCCGTTTTACAAACACCAGCCTGTCCCCAGTACATCACCTTGCACATGGAAGGACTTGGCCGCAAGGATCGAGTGCTGCACTCCCAACAAAACCAGCACTCACTCTACATTACAGACAAGGAGCGACACGTGCTGATTGAGATTTAAATCAGTGCCTTTGGTCTGGGCCGATGCCGCCGGACTGAGGGAAGCCTACCAGCACGACCCCAGCATTGCCATAACAACCATGTCTCCTTGTGTCAACGTGCCAGTTGGGGAAGCACTGCACATTGCAGAGGAGTGTGAACTGGCTGAACCTGCAAGTCTGTCAAGGATAAACTCGCACAGACCAACGCCACACCGTTTTCATCAGGATGGCTGCTCCTGCACTGAGAGGTACTATTTTAACCTCTTCACTGCAAGGCCTTTTCCTCCTCCTGTGCAGAGCCTTTTCTGGCTATTTTTGCATCCTTTATTCCAACATCCTAGGGAATTTAAAGTTATCCAGAGTTTGCGGGTTCCCCTGAAGGAGACTAAGAAATCAGCCAAAATACAGCTAAAATTTGTTTTGTTTTTCAGAAAAATTGGTTAAAAGGGCTGCAGAATAAAGTGTGTGTTTTTTTCCCTATAAATGGCATCAACAAAGGGTTTGCAGTGCTACAATCACCATCTTCCCAGCTTTCAGGAACAGGCAGATTTTAATCAGAAAACCATATTTTTCAACACAATTATGGCATTTTACTGGGACATACCCCATTTTTACTATTTTTTGTGCTTTCAGCCTCCTTCCAGTTAGTGACAGAAATGGGTGTGAAACCAATGGTGGATTCCAGACAGCTAAACATTTCTGAAAATTAGACATAGTTGTGAATTCAGCAACGGGTTATTTAGGTAGATCCTACAAGGTTTTCTTACATACAATAACAGCTGAAATAAACAAATATTGAAATTGAGCTGAAAAAAACAGCCATTTCTGTCCATGTTTTCTTCTGTAACTTTTCCTGCTACAGCAGATTTTTAAAAGCAATATACCGTTACATCTGCTGGACTCTTCTGGTTGTGGGGATATTTAGGGATTGTAGGTTCATCAAGAACCCCAGGTACCCAGAGCTAATAAATAGCTGCACCTTGCAATGGGTTTTCATTGAATACTGGATATCCAGCAATTCATTTTGTAAAATATAAAGAGTGAAAAATAGGTATCAAGGAAACCTTTGTATATCCAAAATATGCACAAGATAAGGTGTTGGGAAACAGTGGTTATTTGCACATCTCTGAATTCGGGAGTCCCCATACTAGCATGTGAATTACTGGGCATTTCTCAAATACACTTCTTTCTTACACATTGCCTTACATTTGGAAGGAACAAATGTAGAGAAAGACAAGGGGCAATAACACTTGTTCTTCTATTCTGTGTTCCCCAAAGTCTCCCCCAAAAAATGCTACCTCACTTGTGTGGGTGGGCCTTATTGCCCACGACAGGACACGCCCCAAAACGGAACATGGGCACATCACATTTTTACATTGAAAACTGATGTGTTTTTTGGAAAGCGCCTAGCTGTGGATTTTCCCCTCTAGCTCATCCGGCCTAGTGCCCCCAACAGGAAAGGGTCCAAAACACAACATGGACACATCACATTTTTCTTATGAAGAATGACCTGTTTTTTGCAAATTGCACAGCTGTGGATTTTGGCCTCTAGCTCATCCGGGACCTAGGGAAACCTAGCAAGCCTTGGCATTTCTGAAAACTAGATATTTAGGGGAACCCAGGATGGAGTAACTTGTAGCAAACTCACCAGGTTCTTTTACCCAAAATACTTTTCAAACCTCAAAATTTGGCAAAAAAATACTTTTTCCTCACATTTCGGTGCTGCTAAGTTCTGGAATCTGAGTGAAACCACAAACTTTCTTCTACTCAGCATTCCCCCCATCTCCCGATAAAAATGGTACCTCATTTGTGTCGGTAGGCCTAGTGCCCCCGACAGGAAATGCCCCAAAACTCTACGTGGACACATCAAAATGATCAATTACAAAACTACCTGTATTTGCAGGGGGGAAAACCTACCAAACCCAGGCATTTTTGAAAACTAGACACCCTAGGGAGTCCAAGAAGGTGTGACTTGCATGGATCCCCCAGTGTTTTCTTACCCAGAATTCTCAGCAAACCTCATATTTAGCTAAAAACTCACATTTTCCCCACTTTTCTGTGTGGGATCACCACACCGGCACCAATTTCGTACCACCCAATGTTCCCCTCAGTGTCCACCATCCTACTATTTTGTTTTAGTTCCCTGGCATCTAGTAAGCTGTCTGCCCCCCCCCCCCGGGGACTGGATCAGGGTAATTTCCCCATCTGCCCACCAGTGGGAAGAACAACTTTGTCCCCATTTATTTGGGGTGGGGGTATAGCCATACCCCCACCCTCTTTAAACAAAAAAAATCTTCCCTGTTGTCTAGTGGGCTTCCTGCCACCCTTGGAGGCAGATGAGCCTAATAGAAGTAGGCTGATCTGCCCCCCAAGGGGGAAGAAATGACCTAAAATAATTTGCCCCCATAGGGAACGGTCCTTGCCCAAGGGGCCGCTCCCCTTATGTAAAATAGTAAAGAAAAACAAATCTCTGGTGTCTAGTGGTTTCTGCCTCCCTTGGGGGCAGATTGGCCTAACAAAAGTAGGCCAATCTGCTCCAAAGGGGGGCCGAAATGGCCCAAATAGAATTGTTCCCATGGGGAGTATCCCTTGCCTAGGGGGTCGCTCCCCTTGCGTGAAATTGGCGCAAACAAAATCCCTGGTGTCTAGTGGTTTCTGCCCCCCTTGGGGACAGATTGCCCTAATAAAAATAGACCGATCTGCCTCCAAGGTGAGCAGAAATTAGCTAAATTAAAATTGCCCTCCAGAGGAGCAACCCTTGCCTAAGGGGGCACTCCCCTTCTGTAAACAATAGAAAAAAAAGTTATCCCTGGTGCCTAGTGGCTTCGGCCTAATTAAAATAGGCCAATCTGCACCCAAGGGAGGCAGAAATGACCTTATAAAAAATTCCGTCCTTGGTGCGCGACCCTTGCCCAAGGAGCCGCTCCCCTCGTGTCACTTTAAAAATAAAAAACTCCCTGGTGTCTCCAAACCCTCAGTAAAGTAATGGCCTTTCGGCAAGAAGGAAATGGGCAAATGAGCTGTCTTCCATCAGTGCAATCCGGCTAAGTTAGATTTCCTAAAATTACTTCCCAAGTCCCTATTAGGCAAGGGATCGCATGTTTGCACTTTGTCCAATAAAACTAAAATATCAAATCTATAATTTCTACTAGTACTCAGTTCACATGTCGCTGATTGGCTTCTTTTGTCCCGTTCTCATCATCCGGCTCATCAAGTAACAATATTGTTGCAGCTTGTACTCCAGTCATTGTGGTTATTGTTCTCCTCATGAGAAAGTCAGTCTTACACACATTACACTTTACAGTGTTACATTTTACAATAACAGCATCTTCTAGCAAGCGGTTCTCATGAGAAAGACTTTTAGCTCCAAGGACATTTGGTCAGCACAGTGGAATATCACAATTTAATTCTTTAAGCAAACATTTTATCAATCGGTTTAGAAATACAGCTTGACATGAGGCCGTACAACTAGGCCAAGACCTCCACTAAGTACAGGCCTACAATTCATAAAGCTGCTACATAATGCATAACCCTTAATATGATGTACTACTACATTATTCCAACATAAGCTCCATATTTCATATTAATAAGCCATTAATAAGTACGCTTTCTGAACATTGGCAGCCACTCACATGGACACATTTTCAAACGTGTGCATTATTTTTCACTATATTAATACATTTTCTACGCAAATCCAATACTCAGAATACATGAATGTTCATTAAGATTTTTATTAGAACACCTGCTCTAGCAGTTCCTCCTCTGATGACTAAATGTGTCATCACACTAAACTATCACTCTAAATTTTTTTTTCTTCATCAGCTAAAATTCTGTCATTTCAATCCCTTCAAATCTTTGTTTCCTTTTTGAATTTTCCCTAAACAATTTTCCCTTTTCTTTTCTTCCCTCCTCTGATTATTCTTTGTCTTTTTCAATTGTATTCTTTTTACACAATTTTCATATTCCTCATATTCCAATTAGACAAACCATGATAATTAACACCCCCTGTATAATTTTCACTAAGATCCCTTTCCCAATGTCGCTGAGCCAATTTCACACTGTAGCAACACTTTTACCAACTTTCTCCCAAACACCTTGTTCTTTCAATTCTTTCAAATCAGCACATTCATTAGTCAGATTAGTAAGTAGGCTCCTAATTTATTTACTGTTATCAGGAATGAACAAACAACAATGCCTAGAATTAAGCATTCTGCAAACTCTGCCATCCATCGCTAAAAGAATGTCTAAAGCAAGGTGATTTTGAAGAGTCATAGCTCTTTCAGCACCTAATTCTATTCCCAAATAACATGTCCCATAACATCCTCTTGGAAGACGGTAATAAGCATTAGGACCCCAGGAATCGCTGAATCCTGTCCATTCAACATAAATGTCCATTTACTCTGAAACAAAAAGACATATCTGCATTATTATTTGTCTTTTTCAATTGTATTCTTTTACACAATTTTCATATTCCTCATATTCCAATTAGACAAACCATGATAATTAACACCCCCTGTATAATTTTCACTAAGATCCCTTTCCCAATGTTGCTGAGCCAATTTCACACTGTAGCAACACTTTTACCAACTTTCTCCAAAACACCTTGTTCTTTCAATTCTTTCAAATCAGCACTTTCATTAGTCAGATTAGTAAGTAAGCGCCTAATTTATTTACTGTTATCAGGAATGAACAAACAACAATGCCTAGAATTAAGCATTCTGCAAACTCTGCCATCCATCGCTAAAAGAATGGCTAAAGCAAGGTGATTTTGAAGAGTCATAGCTCTTTCAGCACCTAATTCTATTCCCAAATAACATGTCCCATAACATCCTCTTGGAAGACGGTAATAAGCATTAGGACACCAGGAATCGCTGAATCCTGTCCATTCAACATAAATGTCCATTTACTCTAAAACAATAAGACATATCTGCATTCACTCATTCCCAAAAATAAAGCATCAGAGCGTGATTTAGGCCTATATATACACAATATGCGCATCGAGAGCTAATTTCCCTTGTGCTTTAATTGCACTATAAGCATAATCATTCTTGTAAGTCCTTTTTTCTGAACCCTTTTCTAACTTCTCCTTCAATGTCTTTCTCTTGTCATCTGTATGATCTAAGAAGCCCTTCTCTAAAGGTGTAAGTAAAGCAGGTCAAGTTGTTGTGGTATGCATAAGGTTTGCCAAATGTTAATGTAGGTTCAAAGAAACCTCTAACTAATGCTATATCATTATCCTTAGCTACTCTACTCAAATACATAATTATAGGGACAAACGAAAACACCACATCAGGGTTAGAGAAAAAGTACTGAATGTACTCTTGGTTATAGAATCTTGTTAGTAACAGGCTACAACTTATCCTATTAGTGAGAGGCAAACTGTAATTCCTTCTTCAACTGATGAAGGAATCTGCGTACACACATAACAATTACTCGCATCCACTGTATCAACATACTCACTCAGAAAGCGAAAGAAAACAGAAGAAAGTTCCCCTTGGGCATTAGTACCCTCATGCAAATACTTCTCATCCAACCCAAACTTCTCTTTTGCTGTTAGTGCAGTAGGTGTTTCAAAAGCAGAAGTATGGTTGGCTTTGCTCTTTTCAAGAACAGTCATTCCCATAATCAATACCACAAACAAAATCGCACATACAAGCGCCAAACAAATACTAATATATTTACAGCATATATTTTTTCTACCCTGCTGGCTAATGTTACTCATGATCCGTAAAGAATCAGAGAGCAGAAGAGAAATTTAGAAAAACTGCAGCAAAATCAAAACAAACAAAACTCTCCTTCAGCAGTTATGTACAGCTCTCAATCTTTCTTCCAGGATCCTTTGTCAAAAATCGGTAAGCAACTTGTCAAATCAGGTTTCAAAAAGTCAAATCAGATTATCAAAGTCTTTTCTGGTTACTTTCAACAGTCTCTTTCTCTAAAACGTTTTTCCAGCAGTTCAGTCCATCAGCTTCCTTCAAGTGCCAAAATATTGACCTGGAATGTCATGATCAAAACAAAAAGACAAAAATTCTTTCTGCCATTCACTTGTAGTTGCATACACCCATTCAGGACCTTCGTATCTTCGACTTGCTCTTCTCTTTCTTTTCATCTTTCGCTCACCATTCGATTCTCCTTCACTTAGATCTTCTCTCCTTGTTGTATCTACCTCTTCTTTGATTGTTGTTTCACCAACTACTTCCTTTCTCTTTGCTTGTGACTCCAGCCACTTATCTCTTTTCAGTGGACCCTGGGTCAATGTTCTTTTCAGTGTTGAACTTGAAACATCTCCTTGTTCTATGGTGTCTTCTCTTGACGGACCTGCAACTGGTTGAGGAGGAGTCAGATCACAGTGACTTTGATCTGCCTCAA
The DNA here is from genome assembly GCF_031143425.1 of Pleurodeles waltl. NCBI lineage: Eukaryota > Metazoa > Chordata > Amphibia > Caudata > Salamandridae > Pleurodeles > Pleurodeles waltl. Next base: position 156,343,004 of record NC_090446.1, read on the forward strand.
CTCCTTCCCCCTCGGGGTCTGGCAATTGCTCGGTTTGTCTCTCAAAATCATTTACTTCTGGAAAAGCCCTCCTCTGACTAGGCTTTCCTGCTGTCTCAATTGAGATAGGCTCACCGTCACCCTCCTGGAGGTCTTCTCCTTCGTCTCTCACAGGAGTGACTGAACCGTCCTCAACGGGCTCAGATCCGGTCTCAGTCCCCTTTGTTCTCCTTCCAGCCCTGAGACTTGTTTTGCTGTTGTTGGTACTTTCAAGAACTCTTCTTCGTCATCAGTTGGGCATATCGCTTTCTTCATGTGACTGGCATGGATCGAGTTTGGAATTCCAGCGCACTTCACAGCTGTAGTAGTTGTCAGAACTACCTGAAAAGGACCCTTCCAACGAGTTTCCAGACATGTTACTTCACGTATTTCCGGACCACAACCCTGTCACCGGCCCTCAGATTGTGCCCTGGGTCATGGATCAGTGGCAGTGTCGTGGCTTCCACCTTCTGAGAGAAAGAGCGAACCACATCAGCCAGACCATCGCAGCATATCATCTGTAATGTTGACAAGTGCATTCGCAGGCACCGCTGGCAACCTCATGGCTCAGCCCCTAAGGATCTCATGCGGCCACAATCCTGTCTTCCTGTCGGGTGTGTTTTTCATTGTCATCAAAACTAAAGGCAGTGCATTGGGCCACACATCTTTGCAACTCTTGACCTTAAGCTACCATTCATCTGCCCCCTTAGTCCTGATGCTTCAGGGCGGTAACTGCAATGCAACTTCTGCTTAATGTTCAATGCTGCACATAGAAATTTAATTACTTCATTGTTGAAGTGACTTCCCTTACCTGATTCTAAAGAGATCGGAAACCTGAAATGTGGTATCAGTTCCCCAAGCAGTAGTTTCGCTACTGTGAGACTGTCATTTCTTCGTGCTTCAATCCAGTGAATAAAGATGCAAACAATCACCAACACATATCTCAAACCTCCACACACAGGCATCTCAATAAAATCCATCTGCATTCTCCTGAATGGACCTACTGCTCTTCCGATGTGGCTCAAATTAACTACTGCCCCTTTCCCCGCGTTCATTTGTTGGCAAATGACGCAACAATGGTAAACTGCTTCAGCAACCTGTAAAAACCTTGAGTTAAACCAATCTTGCTTGACCAACCAGATCATGGCACCCTCTCAACATGTGCTTGGCCGAGATAATACCTAGTCATTTGAGACAACAAACTATTAGGCAAAACCAATTGACCCTCTTCTGAAACCCAAAATTCATCTTGTCGTTGCACACAATTGATTTTGCTCCATGAACGTTTCTCTTCCCTGTCAACATTATTCTGCAACATTTTCAATTCCTCCAATGTATCAGTTACTTTTAACGCAAAATTTGGACATGTTTCATCTTCTTCAGGAAACAGTTTCCACTTACCTTTGAACAATATACAGTTCAATGCACAAAGCCTTGCGACTTGATCCGCGCATCCATTTGCCATTGGCACGAAGTCGTGAGACTTCAGATGTGCACTGCATTTCACCACGGAAATCTTTTTGAGCATTTGAATAGCATGCAACAGTTCTCTAATTCTCTTTCTCACTGGTGAACCAGAAGAGGTCATGAAACCTCTGTGTGACCACAACTGGCCAAAATCATGGACTATTCCAAATCCATACTGGCTATCCATGTAGATGGTAACCTTCAGTTGAGCAGAAACAGGGCACTCTCTAGTAAGGGCTCCCAGTTCCACTACTTGGGAAGAATAACCTTGAAGCAAAGAAGCTTCCAGGATACCAGTAATTGTGCACAAGGCTCTCAGTGTCCCCGTATTGTCTCTAATACAAGAACCACCTACAGAGATAATTTGGTCATTCTCTTCCAGTCGAGTGCCTCTAATGTCAGGTCTTGGTTTTGTGCACAAATCAGTTACTTCAAGACAATCACGCTCAACATCTTCCAAATTTTCAATTTCAACATTTTCATTTGGAAGTAAGGTTTCCGGGTTCAGCACAGTACATCTTTTCAATGTCACATTTGGTGACCCTAGAATAATCGTTTCATATCTGGTCAGTCTTGCAACTGTCAAATATTGGGTTTTCATCTATGTAAGAAGGATCTCAATAGAGTGAGGGACGATTATAGTCAAGAGCTATCCCATCACAATGCCCTCACACTGTGTAAGGCTCTGTCCAACCACTGCAACTGCGTGCAAACAACCTGGTAAAGCTGTTGCAACTGAGTCAGAGTAGCTGAAAAATCTGTTACTGGGTTGTTTACACCTCCATGGACCAGTGTCAAGACAGACAAAGAACATGCATCACGCTCATGACAAAACAATGTGAAAGGTTTCGTGTAGTCAGGCATACCCAAAGCTGGAGCCTTGTACAGATTCTCTCTCTTCTCTCTCAATTCAGTAAAAGCTTTTATTCCAGCCTGGTCTAACACTATGGGATCAGTGACTTCTTTCTGAGCCAGCTTCTGCAGTGGTCTTGAAATGACTGAAAAACTGGGAATCCATTTGCGACAATAGCCTACCATCCCAAGAGACATCCTGACATCTCTCTGTGTGGTCGGGGGATTCATCTGCAATATGGTTGTAACCCTTTCTCTGGATATCTTTATTGATCCCTTCTCAATCTGATGACCTAAGTATTTCAATTCTTTTCGACAGTATTGCAATTTAAGCGGGGACACTTTATGACCATTCTTCCCCAAATGGTTCAGCAAAGCAATCGTGTCATACTTGCACTTGTCCCTTGTTTTGGACGCAAACAGCAAGTCATCAATGTACTGTAATAGGGTTGATTGGAAAGGCAATTCCAACGACTCCAAACTCTTTTTCAAGATCTGATTAAATATGGAAGGTGACTCTGAAAACCCTTGAGGAATTCGACACCAACAGTAAACTGTCCTCATGAAGAGGTACAGAAATAAAGGCTTGCGACAAGTCAATGACAGTGAACCACTCAGCATTACATGGAATCTGAAACATTATCACAGCTGGATTGGGCACCACAGGACAACATTTGACCACAATGTCATTTATTTTTCTCAAATCTTGGACAATTCAAACTTTCCCACAGGGCTTTTTCAAATCTATTATCGGTGAATTACATGGGCTGCTCAATACTTCTTTCATAACCCTTTGTTTCACAAAGTCTGCAATTATTTGGGCGACCTTCATAAGCACATTTTGTGGCATGTGGTACTGAGGTATCTGAGGAAAAATAGAATTCGGCTTTACAGTAACTTTAACTGGCACAACTCCCTTTATCAGACCTATCTGTTTCCCTGTCAGATCCCACGCCTTCTCCTGAACCATTCCCTGAAAATCAGGATGAAGCTACTTTACTGTGAATACTGGAAACAATTCAATTAGAGAGTATTCCTCAATTATTGTCTCACAATCTGTCTCTGGGGCTTGGTCATCTTCATCATCACTACTCGTTTGAATCTCGATTCCATCATTTGAACAAGTAATCGAGCATCTCGTTTTGCACAGCAAGTCTCTTCCCAATAGGGCTACTGGACTTGAATCACAGACTAAGAATTTGTGCAATCCCTGGAAGTTGCCAATTTTAACCTGAACCTGTTCTGTAATCGGGTTGGTCAAATACTGAGCCGCTACCCCTACAATCTGAACTGTTTTACCTGAAAGGGGCAAATTCGGAACTTCAACCGCTCTTACTGTGGAGCGTGGAGCTCCCGTGTCAACCAAGAATGAAACTCTGTGACCCATGAATTATCCCTTCACATAAGGACCTCTCTGATCTACTTCTAAGGAGGTTGCAAGCACACATGGCTCCTCATCAGAACTCTCGCTCACCCAGTCATTGGTTATTCCATTCTTACTGTGTAGCGGGAATTGGTGTACTGTGTCATTACTTTGGTTAAACTTCTGATCTGCGACCTGTTGAGAAAGCATAATTTTCTGCTGTTCCATTGGGACTTGAGGTATTTGAATTTGATGTCTAGGTACCATGGGAACCTGTTGCAGCATTGGGTGCAACTGTGTCATTTGTACATGTGGCATTTGCACTTGCTGCATTTGTTGAAAATTCTGCATTTGATTCACATTATTTTGAAAATTTGGATTAGACCCTCTCATTTTCGGTCCTCTCATGTTCTGGAACAAATGTATGTCATTAGTTTGCTGAACAACACCCTCCTGCACCAACACTGGACATTCCCATTTCCAATGTCCGACGGCTCGGCAAGCGTGACAAGCGTGACAAGGCAACAATTTCTTCATTCCCTGCACATCATTATGAAGCACTACAGTACCCAAGTCATGTATGCGATTCACATTACCTCTGTGACCTCTACCCGTCATCTGGGGCTGAAACACCACGGTTCCCTGTTGCTGCTGTGGTTGCTGTTGTGGAAATTTCCTTGTATGCCTGTCTAAGTAGCTTTAATCTGTATCACTGCATCACCATGGTCTTCTCTTTCAGCTTTGTCTGTTTCAACTCAATTTCATCACTAAAGTACTTTGCATACTGCGATTCCGCATCAATCGGTTTTGCTTGCCAGCAAATCAAATGACTCTTAATTATGTGGCTAATTTCAGGTCTCAATCCTTCCACAAATCTGAACACAAAATGAATCATGTCCTTTGCCTCAATTGTCCCTGTACCACTGTAAGACTTGAAAGCCTGTAACAATCTCTCATAATACGCATGTTTTGCTTCCTCAGCTGTCCTGTCAATTCTCTGCTAATCAGTGTTCTTGGGGGTGAAATTCTCGTTTTAAAAAATTCAATCACCTTATAGTAATATTTCATTACCTTGGGAGATGGTGCACCTGTGATTTTATCTCTCTCTGGTTCTCTTGTTGGCCAATCTATACTCCTCTTACACTCTATCCACAGATCAGTTGGGACCACTATCTCTGATAAGGTGTTCAAATCCTCCCACAGGCACTTTGCAAGTATCTGTCTGCTGGTACCATTCTACTGGCTTCTCCCTCAATTTTGGATAATCATTTGTAAACGGCAGAAGATCACTTCTGCTCCAAGGAACATGAACAAAATTCCCTTCTGGAATCTCTCTTATTGGTAAAATCTTCACTGGATTTTGGCCTTGCTGCACAATGGCAGTCAGCTCCACAGAACAACTTTTCCTTTTGTCTCTTTTGTTTACCCATCTGCCTTCCCATTTGTCTAATGCTCCCCAAGCCTGGGCATTTTGAAATAATTCCCTAAGGTGTGCCTTCATTCCGGCAGATCTCATGTGTTCAAAATCTTTAGTCTCAAAATCTAATCTGTAACTCCTTTTCAAATGCTTCGTTTTCTCTATTTCTATGCCGTACTTTTCTGCCAGGTCTGCTAGCTTCTGATGCACATTGCTCACTTCCCTTGTAATCTTCAGGCACAGATATCTCAACTCTGCTTCTGTGTAGGATTCCAGCCTGTTCACATCCATAGTTCCCTCAATGAGCTTAGCCTAGCATAATTCAAGTACTCCTCTCCCTTCGGAGCACTCTGCAGGGTATTCAGCTTGTCTAACCATTCAGTCAATTGCTGAGCAGTCAAACCTTGTAACGAGAGGTTGCTAGCTTGGACAGATGATGCCTGCTCTGCAACTGCATTTGAGGTCTGCGGTGTCAGTAATTTCAAGCTCTGACTAATGTCTGACCCTACCATAGAATCTGGAAGTACTCCGAATGGACTAAGGTACAGCTGTGATCTTGATCTGTCAAAGGTGTGCCCCACAGGAGAGACTACTCGAGTGTTCTCGTTATGTCTTCCCCCTGTTGCATTCTGTGTCATGACACCCTGTTCACATATACTAGGTTTCTTTTGTGCGAATAAGGGTACGGCTGGACCAGCAGTAACAGGTAGAGATACAGCATCTGTTTTGGTCTGGTACTTAAGTTCTGCGGGAGAGTATCTCCCACGTTTTGATTCGTCATTGAAGACATATCTGACTGTGTCCCGGTTACAGGATGAATCTCGGCATGACTTGTGGCTGCACTTGGGGCTTTAACAGTGGAGTTGGTTCTGTCTGAACTAACATCGGTCTCAGAAAAACCTGTTCCGTAGGCACCGTTAAGTTTGTAGCCATTTCCACAATAGGCACATCAGGGTAAATTCTCTGGCCCTGTGGTGGTTGCACCTGATTTTGTACCACTGGAGTAGTAGGCTCGTTAAGACTACCCTGCATCGTACTCTGCGTCAGGCTAGTATTAACCTGCACCAGACTCACTGTCCCATTAACCGGTGTTGGAGCTGAAGGATCAGCACCGGTGCTCGGACCACTTACATGTGCTGCATATGGTGGTGGACGATTTCTCAATAACTGTAAAATATATTAATCATCATCTGATTCTTCCTCCACTGTTGAAGACTTTCTAGCTTCCCTACTTTGGGACAGGCTTCTATTAGTCTTTCAAGTAGCTTTCCTTCCTTCTTTCTCATTGTCCTGCGTAATCGCTGGAAACAACTTCATTCCATGCAAAGTCTCTTTTCTCCAAATTCTCTGAACACTGTCCCATCCAGCCTCTGTTTAAGTCTTTTCTGCCTTTCACATTCTCCTCTCGAATTTCTTTTGCTGTTGTTGGTTGGCTACTAGCTCCCAGATCGCTAATGCCTTAAACTGTGCTGGTCTCTGAACGGGCTTCGATTCATAAAGCACCATCCTTAAATGCTCTAAAACCCTCAAGTTGAATGTTCCATTTGTCGGAAATACTAAGTTGCCATCCTTCTCTGTCACTTTACACCATTGCTTTAGCCAAAAACATGGTGTGACACCCTTGTCTTTCATTACAATGCCAGCTGTTGTACCTTCTAGCGGTGTAGCCTTGCCTATACTCGTTGTAATGTATGTATCTCCCCTTAAAGCACTCTTTAAAGCTTTGAAAAATGTAATCTTTTAAACATTTTTTTTATTCAAAATCAAATCAGGAAGTGACCTTCAATCCCAGAATTCTCTTCACCCACCTTCTCAACCAATTGAGCCTCACGGACGGCTGCCAATTCGTGCGTGACCCTTCTTACTAACCAACCTATCCCAGCGCGGCTCCAATGACATCACACTCACCCGTATTGCAACTTATCCTCCCAAACTTTGACTCACATAAAACTAATGCAAAGATTGCGAGCACTAACCCAAAATCAAAAACCAAATCTGCTGGTTTACTACAGGAAAGGTAACACATTTGCTTCAGAAACTTAACAGATTTTTCACTGACGGCTTTTCCCGCTCTTACAGCCACTCCTTTCTCATCTTCCCCAGCAAAATTCGACCCAAAGATTTTACTCTCAACTGATCAGTGGGTCTGTCCTGGTGCACATAGGACTCGCCAGATCTCAGTTGAAATTCTCTTTTACTCACTTTGACTCACACTCTGATTTGTCGATCACACCTGATCAACCTATTAAACCAGACAAATTACAACATAAAACCAAGTGTCTCATTCAATTTTCAATATACTCCGGAGTTTTAGTCCACGCAGGGTCCGTACATCAACAACCACGTGGACAATTTTTTAGCACAAAGCCTCATTACAACATTGGCGGTAAAAGCCGCATACCGCCGTGCAGAAAACCGCCAACACACCGCCGTGGCCGCGGAATTCCACCACAGCTATTATGACCCACATTTTGGAATCCGCCAAAATTCAGACACCCACACAAGTCCACCACACCAAAGGTCAGTGATAAACTGGCGAAAACAAAGCCTCCACCGTCACGCCAACTGAAAAACGCCCACAGTATCACAACACATGAATCCACGCGGCGGTCTTTCAACCGCGGTATTCCATTGGCGGTACACACCGCCGCGCTCAAAATACACACACTTTTACAAAACACAGCCACATTGGACAATTCGAAATACACACACCTGATACAAATACACACACCACTCCCACACACCCATTACAATATAAAACACCCACCCACATCACCCACAAACCCCTACTACCAAAAATTCAGAAAGTAGGCCAGAGAGAGACAGCACCAGCAAGAACAACAGCATCCACAGGCACACAACACCATCACCCACAGAACTTCCACGCACCTCACACAACACACCACTACATATCAGCACACTTATCACCACACACTCCACCCCACACATCACCTACACCACCCCATGGCACGGCAAAGAGACCCCAGGTTCTCGGAGGAGGAACTCAGGGTCATGGTGAAGGGAAATCGTGCGGGTAGAGCCGCAGCTATTTGGATCACAGGTGCAGCACACCTCAATTACAAGGAAGATGGAGCTATGGCGAAGAATAGGTCAACGCAGTGGGACAGCACCCAAGAAATTGGGAGGATATCAGGAAGAGGTGGAACGACCTACGGGGGAAGGTGCGTTCCATGGTCTCAAGACACCACCTGGCGGTTCAGCAGGCTGGCGGCGGACCCCCACCTTCTACCCACAACTAACAACATGGGAGGAGCAGGTCTTGGCGATTCTGCATCCTGAGGGCCTCGCAGGCGTAGGTGGAGGAATGGACTCTGGTAAGACAAATCTTAACTATTACATCCTCCACCCTAGCTGCATGCCATCACCCTCACCCCCAGCACCCCAACTCTGCACATATGTCCCAACATCACAAACCAACCATCCCAACACCAAGCCCTGCATGCAACAACAAAGCATGGACACCCAGCACTAAAGCATGCCCACTGCACATACCCATACAACACCCTAAACCATCATCACACAAGGTCCCACACAGGAATGCAAGCACTGGGGTACACGGTCACCCACCCATTGCACACCATGACACACACAGATGTAATAACCATCCTTTCATACCCCTGCAGGACCCCTACCCAACGTCACCGGACAGGAGGGTCCACACATGTCCACACCACCAACAGAAGAGGCCCACAGTGATGACAGCAGCTCTGTCCAACTGGATCTAGATGACCAGCCCGGCCCATCGGGGACCTCGGGACAGTCGGTTCCCCTCACCCAGTCACAGGCCACCACAGACCTTCCCCCCTCTGGAAACACCAGCACAGCACCCACCCAGCGGGCCCATACCTCCGTCCCCAGGACACGTTAATCAGCTGTGTGTCCACCACTACAGGGAACCCAGGCTAACCCACCACCCCAACAACAACAGGGACGTGGGGGCAGTGGCAGTGGGCACACGGTCCAGGGGACGGAGGCCCAGGAACACAGGGGAACTGGGAGGGCTGCTCTGCGACAAAGGGGCGGACAGGCCAAGGGAACCCACTCTCCACAAGGCCCTCTCCTCCATCATGGGAGCCTACCACCAATCCCAGGAGACGATGGCAACGGTACTGGCCAAGTTTCAGGAGACCCAGCGCCTGCCGAAGGAACAGTATATGGGCTTCAGGGAGGAACTCAGAACCATCAGCTCCACCTTGGGCACCATCGTAAGGGTGCTGAAGGAACTTGTGAACACCAGGAGGGACACTGTGGCACTACAAGGGGCCCCTGACACTAGCATGGACGATGAACTGCCCACCACCTCCGCCGGCGCTAGTAGACAGGATGCCCTGCCACAGGACCACCACACCAGCACCCAACCCCCTGCAGAGGGAGAACCACCCCACAAACGGTCCCTGAGATCCAGGAACAAGACAGAGCACGACGCCAAGACCCCCGCCAAGAAATGAGACCACCCTGATTGTCATCCTACTGTCCCACTTTGTCACCCTGTTCATACTTAAACTGCCCCAGCTCCACTTCCTATGCCCATATGGGCAATGCACCTGTGAGACTAATAGACTGGACTCTGCCATGGACACCCATTTCACTACCCCCTCCAATATTGAGCACTTAAATAAACACACTTAAAGCACAAAACAATCTGGAGTCTGTCTGTGATTTCGAAATAGTGTATTAGCAATTACAGTGACAAAATGCTCTTTCAATTGTAATGTCAACATACCTATGTCACACAGCTCTAGTCCATGAGGAATCTAAGCAGTTGTCACACAGTGGGACCCACATATGTGAAATCGTAAGGGAAAGTGACAACTCAGTGACCATACACTGGGTGAAAACGACAGACAGTAGAGAGGTATCAGTGTTAAAGTACATGTAGTAGGCAGGTCTGTACTTTTACCTGTGTCTCACTGGAAATATTGCTGGATCACTGAGTCCCTGTTGTTCATGTCTTCTTCCTCTGCTTCCTCGTCTTCACTGTCCACAGGCTCCACAGCTGCCACAACACTGCCATCTGGACCATCCTCTTGCAGAAAAGGCACCTGTCGTCGCAAAGCCAAGTTGTGAAGCATACAGCAGGCCACGATGATCTGGAACGCCTTCTTTGGTGAGTGAGATAGGGATCCACCTGTCATATGGAGGCACCGGAACCTGGCCTTCAGGAGGCCGAAGGTCCGCTCGATCACCCTCCTAGTTCGCCCATGGGCCTCATTGTAGCGTTCCTCTGCCTTTGTATTGGGATTCCTCACTGGGGTCAGTAGCCATGACAGGTTGGGGTAACCAGAGTCACCTGCAAATGTCGAGGGACAACTGTTAGACACGCACTAACCTGGAGGGATATCCCCAGACCAGACAACCATTCCCACTGTCTTGCTTCCAGGTGCTCACCTAATAGCCACACACGGTGCCTCTGGAGTTGACCCATCACATAAGGGATGCTGCTATTCCGCAGGATGTAGGAGTCATGCACTGAGCCAGGGAACATGGCATTCACATGGGAGATGTACTGGTCTGCCAAACATACCATCTGTACATTCATCGAATGATAACTCTTCCGGTTTCTGTACACCTTTTCACTCCTGTGGGGCGGGAACCAAAGCCACATGGATCCCATCAATGGCACCTATGATGTTGGGGATGTGTCCCAGGGCATAGAAATCACATTTCACTGTAGGCAAATCCTCCACCTGAGGAAAAACGATGTAGCTCCGCATGTGTATCAGAAGGGCAGACAACACTCTGGACAATACGTTGGAAAACATAGGCTGGGACATCCCTGATGCTAAGGCCACTGTTGTTTGAAAAGACACACTTGCAAGGAAATGGAGCACTGACAGCACCTGCACTTGAGGGGGGATTCCTGTGGGATGGCGGATCGCTGACATCAGGTCTGGCTCCAACTGGGTACACAGTTCCTGGATTGTGGCACGGTCAAGCCTGTATGTGATAATCACATGTCGCTCCTCCATTGTCGACAGGTCCACCAATGGTTGGTACACCGGAGGATGCCGCCATCTCCTCACATGTCCCAGCGGACGGTGCCTATGAAGGACAACAGCAAGCACAGAGTCAAACAACTCAGAGGTACGTACCCACAGTTTACACAGAACACCATTCGTACACAAAAGGTGGCCTGTATGTGTGTTGAGTCTAGGCCTAGGTATGTGTGACGCAGTTGAAAATGAAGCCATGTGGGCCCCTGAAATGGCAGCTGCCTGACCTCTAAAGTGGGACAATGGGATGTGAGGTAACTGCGCTGGCGTTGTACACCGCTGCGGTAGGCGGTCGAAGACCGCGGCGCAATGCTGCATTGGTTAGCATTGGACCCTATGGGTCCCAGGAACCAATGACGATGTACGCCGGCGGTGACGGTACGCACCGCCGCGGACGTGACCGCCATTTTCTATCTGTTCAATCACTCGATACCTGATCTTCGACAGGAGAGGACCTACACTGCAAGTGCTGCTGTGACCTTAGTCTGGAAGAGACAATGGCTCGAGTGTCTGGGGAAAGGGCTCCAGCCTTCACATCGAAGGAGTTGGAGAAACTCGTGGATGGGGTCCTCCCCCAGTACACGCTACTCTACGGTCCTCCAGACAAACAGGTAAGTACACAGGGAGCATGTTGTATGGGCTATGCCTGTGTGGAGAGGGCTGGATGTAAGAAGGAAGGGGGGAGAGTGCTGCGTGCATGAAAGACGGTGAATGCATGTGCCACATGGCAAGGGTAGGGATGGGGGCCAATCAGTTTGACTTTGCAGTTGGTAATAACTTCACCCTGGGGGTCTACCACAGACGGAGCACCCACTGCCAGAAAAGATGGGAGGACATCCGCCGCTGAGCAAGAAGACGGCAGAGGCTCAGCTGGGGATGGCCTCCCAACGTGGGATGGGTGCCCGTCGCACCATGACCCCCCTGATGTTCAGGATCTTGGCGGTGGCCTACCTGGAGTTGGATGGGCGCTTGAGGGCATCACAGCAGCCACAATGGGGTGAGTACACTCTCATTCTGCTGACTTTGCGTGTAGTGGAGGTGTCTGGGTGGGGGAGGTGGGCTGTGGGTTTCCCTAGGCCAGGGCGAGTTCCGTAGGCAAGGCCCCTCCGTAAGGCAGGCCATGTGGCACCCCACCCCACCTCTGTAGAGTGACAACTACACCTAGTCATGCCCCTGTGTCATCTATGTGTGCAGATGTCGTCCATAGCCTTGTAGGCCATTTCCCAGGAATTGAACAGTGGAGCCCAAGAGCGCGGCATAGTGCAGGGGGCTTCTGTGTCTGTCGTGTCCGCCAACGGTAGTGGTAATGCATGCACTCAACATGTCTTTCTTCTGTCGTCCCCCCCATTTTTGTGGTCTCCCTGTTCTTGTGTGCATTAGCATCATAAGGCGGAGGAGCAGTGGCACCGGAGCACCAGGGGGCTGCATCCCACATGGCCATGGAGGGCCACACTATGGAATCGGACTTCACCAGTGGGACGGAGGGCGAGGGGAGCTCCACGGCAGGGACAGGAGCTGACACCATTGACACGGACTCATCCTCTGATGGGAGCTCCATTGTGGTGGCGGCAACATCTGTGCCACCCCCATCTACAGGTACAGCCACCACCCCCCCTTCCAGCACCGCCCTCCCAGCAGCCCCTCAGCCTTCGCCCCGTGCCCGCTCACCCGGGAGGGTGGGCATCACCTTCGCCCCAGGCACCTCAGGCCCTGCCCCAGTCACCCCTGCTGCCCTCAGTGAGGAGGCCATTGACCTCCTCAGGTCCCTCACTGTTGGGCAGTCTTCCATTTTGAATGCCATCCAGGGTGTGGAAAGGCAGTTGTAACAAACCAATGCATTCCTGGAGGGCATTCATTCTGGTCAGGCAGCCTTTTCAGACTCTGGCCTCAGCACTGATGACAGCCATTGTCCCTGTGTCTAGCCTCCCCCCTCCAACTTCCTCCACCCCGACCCAATCCCCTGTACCTCAGCCTATCCCAAGCACACCTACAGCCAAGCATGCACACACCTCAACACACAAGGGAAGCTCAGGCAAACATAAGCACCACACATCCCACAGGCACTCATGCAAGCATCACACACATGCAGACACACCAACATCCACTGCCTCCACTGTGTCCCCCTCCTCGTCGTCTCCCTCCTCCCTCCCAATCTCGTCTACACTCACACCTGCATGCACTACCTCTACAGCCACTACGTCCCTCTCCAGCACACCCACCATCACACCCCGCTCACGTGCAGTCACCACCCCCACTACCATTCACACGTCCCCTGTGTCCTCTCCCAGTGTGTCTGTGACGCCCCCTCCCAAGATACACAAACGCAGGCACACACCCACCCAACAGCCATCCACCTCACGACAGCCTTCAATGTATGCACCTTCACCCAAAGTCAGCAAATGTACACCTCCTACCACCACCACCTCTTCCTCCACTCCCAAACCCCCTCCAGCTACCCGTCCCAGTGTGTCTAAAAAACTTTTCCTGTCAAACCTTGACCTCTTTCCCACACCTCCCCCACCCCGTCCGTCTCGTAGGTCCCGAACTAGCACCTCAGCCACAACATCTCCTGTAGTCACTGGAATCTGGAGTGCACCCGCCACCAGGGCAGCCAGTGTGGCACGGAGCCACAGCACAGACAGTCCCCCACCTGTGAAACATCAGAAGTTGGCCAGTGCCCGGCAGGAGAGGGGGAAGACTCCAGCCACCAAAGCCGCTCCCAGGGGTCCCGGTGGGAGTGTGAAGTCAGCTGTGACACCTTCCAAGATGGGGAAGGGCCAAAAGAAACCCAGCAAGTCTCCCCGCTGCCCAGGAGGCCACCTCCAGCACAAGCCCAGCTGCCCAGGACAGGACCGCCAGCACAAGCCCAGCTGCCCAGGACAGGACCGCCAGCACCAGCCCACCTGCCCAGGACAAGACCGCCAGCACAAGCCCACCTGCCCAGGACAGGACCGCCAGCACAAGCCCACCTGCCCAGGAGGGGCCCGCCAGCACCAGCCCACCTGCCCAGGACAGGACCGCCAGCACAAGCCCAGCTGCCCAGGACAGGACCGCCAGCACAAGCCCACCTGCCCAGGAGGGGCCCGCCAGCACCAGCCCACCTTCCCAGGAGGCAACCGCCAGCACAAGCCCCGCTGGGCCATGAAGGACCACCAGCAAAAGCCCTGCTTTGCCATGAAGGACCGCCAGCAAAAGCCCAGCTGGGCCATGAAGGACCGCCAGCAAAAGCCCCGCTAGGCCATGAAGGACCGCCAGCAAAAGCCCCGCTGGGCCATGAAGGACCGCCAGCAAAAGCCCCGCTAGGCCACGAAGGACCGCCAGCAGCTGAGTCCCTGCAATGGAGACAGCCCCCTCAAGCACCGCTGAACAGGGCACCGCCATCTCAAGCACCGCTGCACAGGGCACCGCCGTCTCAAGCACCGCTGAACAGGGCACAGCCATCTCAAGCACCGCTAAACAGGGCACCGCTGTCTCAAGCACCGCTGGCCCATGAGCGGCAAGGGCACTGACGCAACTGAGTCCGTCACGGGGTGAATAATGCACTCTGGGCACAAAGCCCCCTCCAGAACCAGTGGAGACTGTCATCCATACCTCTGTCCTTAGCAGGATGAAGCACTCTGGGCACCATGCCCCCTCCAGAACCAGTGGAGACTGTCATCCACTACCTCTGTCCTTAGCAGGATGAAGCACTCCGGGCACCATGCCCCCTCCAGAACCAGTGCAGAGATCCATCCACTACCTCTGTCCTTAGCAGCATGAAGCACTCTGGGCACCATGCCCCCTCCAGAACCAGTGGAGACTGTCATCCACTACCTCTGTCCTTAGCAGGATACAGCACTCTGGGCACCATGCCCCCTCCAGAACCAGTGGAGACTGTCATCCACTACCTCAGTCCTTAGCAGGCTGAAGCACTCTGGGCACCATGCCTCCTCCAGAACCAGTAGAGACTGTCATCCACTACCTCTGTTCTTAGCAGGATGAAGCACTCTGGGCACCATGCCCCCTCCAGAACCAGTGGAGAGATCCATCCACTACCTCTGTCCTTAGCAGGATGAAGCACTCTGGGCACCATGCCCCCTCCAGAACCAGTGGAGACTGTTATCCACTTGAGAGACTGTGGCTTTGCACTCCCCAGGATATGGCAGTGGGCAAACCACCCACTGTAGAGACTTGAGAGACTGTGGCTTTGCACTCCCCAGGATATGGCAGTGGGCAAACCACCCACTGTAGAGACTTGAGAGACTGTGGCTTTGCACTCCCCAGGATTGAACAGTGGGCAAACCACCCACTGTAGAGACTTGAGAGACTGTGGCTTTGTACTCCCCAGGATTGAACAGTGGGCAAACCACCCACTGTAGAGACTTGAGAGACTGTGGCTTTGCACTCCCCAGGATTGAACAGTGGGCAAACCACCCACTGTATAGACTTGTGAGACTGTGGCTTTGCACTCCCCAGGATTGAACAGTGGACAAACCACCCACTGTAGAGACTTGAGAGACTGTGGCTTTGCACTCCCCAGGATATGGCAGTGGGCAAACCACCCACTGTAGAGACTTGAGAGACTGTGGCTTTGCACTCCCCAGGATGGAACAGTGGGCATGTGGCCCCCTCGTGGATTTGGCGTCGTGCACTCAAGCGGCTGAGGTACCCCCTTTCCGTCCCCCTGAGGTGCCTGTTTAGTTGCTCTCTGATGCCCCTGCAGTGTTCTCTCCGTCATGGTCGGGGATCTTGTGTGGGCCTCGCCCATACCGTGTGGGCCCAGTGTTCCACGGACTTTCTTACAGCACTACCTGGACTACTATGCTTGGTATATATTTAGTACATGGTGTATATATATATTTCTGCCTACTTGCTTTTAATATATTACAATGGTTACACTCATTTTCTATTGTCTTTGCATTCTTACGGATGGGTTTGGGGGGGTGTAACTGTGATGTATTGATATGCATTAGTGTGTGTTTTGTAATGGGTGAGGGTGGGAGTGTTGCGTGTGTATGTCCCTGTTTTTTCCCTCCCCTTCCACTGTGTCGTAGGTGCAGTACTCACCGTGGTCTTCGCCGCCGGCGTTCATGCTCCTGGTAGAGGAGCAGGAAGACCATTGCAGGTACAATTTGGAGTTCCGGATCCATGGTGTCCTCGTTCCTCGTGGGGTGTGTAGAGGTGAGCGTTTTTCCTTCGGGATTCCTGTTTCTGCCGTGTTTTGTATCCGCGGTAAATCTGCCCCGGAAATGGTGGTGGATTGGCCTGTCATAATAGTGTGGGCGGTACATTGTCTCCCGCCTGTCTGTTGGCGGTGACCGCCGCGCTGTTTTTTTGTACCGCCGTGGCGGTCGGAGTGTTAAAGTGGCTGTCTTTGTTGGCGGTTTGTGCCACGGTCGTAATTGCAATTTTTTTACCGCCGACCTGTTGGCGGTCTTACCGCCGCTTTAACACCAACCGCCAGGGTTGTAATGACCACCAAAGTGCCACACACGTGAAGTTTGACGACTTCCCCACTCTTACACTGTGGAGTATGCACACTCCTTCTACAACTTCATTTGGAGTACACAAACTCCCTAAACCCTCACAAACCTCACAATTCACCTGCGATTTGCATAGGCTGTGCAAGCGCAAAACCTACTTCATTCACACTGTCACTAGAACGCCGAGAACATCCTCAAATAACCACTGGCAAGATCTGAGATTCTGGGAAAGTCATTTCAGGACTTAAGGGAACATTTTCTCTTCAATTTGTACCATTGAAAAAATAAATCCAAGCCCTGTAATGGGCATCTATGATGGGCTCTTAAGGAGACAAACCATCAGACTGCTACCACGTCTGTTAGCGCATTAGACCTTAATAAGTAAACTTACAAGGTCGATGGACCTTTTGACTCGCATTTAAGATGTTCCCACCACAGATACAGTACATGCAGATCAATAATCAATAATTAATCCATAACATCAATAATCAACAGTATAAGTAATCCATTGGAGTCAGTAATTATCACACATTATGACCTTTCAGTCATGAATAACCACATCTTTTAGTAAAAGTTAGAATATGTATTTCCCTGTATTGACAATGCTAATGTCACATAAGATAATCTCAAAATCAAATGATAAACATACAGAAACATCACTGGCTGCCCAAATCTGTGAAAGAAACGTAATCTAATCAAAGCTTGAACAATTACACATTGTACGGTTACGGTGCAAATTAATAACAAGAAAAATTGCACGACACAATATCACATACATTTATATTCAGCAAATATACTCAGCAAAGGAAAGACATTGACTATTACTCCCTACAGCAGACTTTCATTAGTGAGGATCCTTATCTAACACCAAATTATCATTAGCATGTTGGGCTTCATGCAAAACATTTTAGTCAACACAAATTTAGAAAACATCTAAATATGGCTCTATCAAAATAGTGCGGTTGGTACCTAGAAAGAAAAAGCAAATAGGCATAAAAAACACATGTGTAACAGTATACCTCTCCGCAATTGGATCAGCAAGCTAAGGTAGTCTTCGTCATCAGGACATCACTTTGGTCAACAAGGCATCAGGATTCAGCACCAAAGTTCAGGAAAACGCAAATTTTTTAAGCATTAAAGTAAAGCACCTCTCCAGACCCTCAGTAAAGTAATGGCCTTTCGGCAAGAAGGAAGTGGGCAAATGAGTTGTCTTCCATCAGTGCAGTCAGGCTAAGTTAGAGTTCCTAAAATTACTTCCCAAGTCCCTATTGGCCAAGGGATCACATATTCGCACTTTGTCCAATAAAACTAAAATATCAAATCTATAATTTTAACTAGTACTCTGTTTGCTTGTCGCTGATTGGCTCCTTTTGTTCCGTTCTCATCATCCGGTTAGTCGGGTAACAATATTGTTGCAGATTGTACTCCAGTCAGTGTGGTTATTGTTCTCCTCATGAGAAAGTCAGTCATACATACATTACACTTTACAACGTTACATTTTACAAGAACAGCATCTTCTAGCAAGCGGTTCTCATGAGAAAGACTTTTAGCTCCAAGCATATTTGGTCAGCACAGTGGAATATCACAATGTAATTCTTTAAGCAAACATTTTATCAATCGGTTTAGAAATACAGCTTGACATGAGGCTGTGCAACTAGGCCAAGACCTCCGCTAAGTTAAGACCTACCACTAATAAAGCTACTACATAATGCATAACCCTTAATATGATGTACTACTACATTAATCAAACGTAAGCTCCATATTTCATATTAATAAGCCATTAATAAGTACACTTCGTGAACATTGGCAGCCACTCACTTGGACACATTTCGAAATGCGTGGATTATTTTTCACTATATTAATACATTTTCTACGCAAATCCAGTACTCATAATACATGAATATTGATTCATATTTTTATTAGACACCTGCTCTAGCACCCTCAATCTGCCCCCAGGGCAGAAAGCCCACTAGACACCAGGGAATTATTTTTTTAAATAAAAGAAGAGTGGAAGCCACCCACCATGGGCATTGACATGCCCCCACCCCAAAGAAATTGGGACAAAGGCCCTCATTATGGCATTGGCGGTAAATCCCACTTACCACCACACTGACTGCACCAACTTACCGCGGCGGCGGCGGATATTCGTTCACCATATTATGACACACACACACCAATCCGTCACTATAAAGCAACAAACACAATTCCACCAGCCCATAGGTCAGTGATAAAATAGCGGTATCAAAACCCACACTATTATGCCAACAGAACAAAGCCCACCACATTATGAATCACCACGGCAGACATTCAACGGCGGTAAAACCATTGGCGGTACATACCCAAGCGCTCAAAATACACACACACAAACACAACAACACCACAATTTAAAAAACACACACCTGACGGCCATACACACACCATACCCACACACCCACAGCACTATAAAACACCCCCCCCACAGTACTCACAACCCTTTACGAACACAAAACAAAGCCAAGAGACAGACACCAAGACCACAGTCAAAACCAGAGCCACACACCACTTACACCTATACACCACCAACGCACCCCACATCACACACCCTAACACATTACCCAAAACACCCTCACCTACACACCTCACACAACAACCATGGCTCCACAAAGACACCCCGATTCACAGAGGAGGAGCTAAGGGTCATGGTGGAGGAAATCATCAAGGTAGAGCCACAGCTATGGTGCAGCAGGTATCCATTGCAAGGAAGATGGAGCTATGGCAGAGAATCGTGGACAGGGTAAATGCCGTGGGACAGCACCCCAGAACTAGGTTTGACATCAGGAAGAGGTGGAAAGACCTACGGGGAAGGTACGTTCCATTGCAGCAAGACACCAACTCGCATGTACAGAGGACTGGCAGTGGACCCTACCTCGTCCCCCACAACTAACATGGGAGCAGCAAGTCTTGGCAATCATGCATCCTGAGGGCCTGGCCAGAGTAGGAGGAGGACTGGACTCTGGAAAGTCAACTCTCTACTATTATCACCGCCCTACCTGCATACCATCACATACCCCCACCCACACCCTCACTCCCATCACTCCACCACCTCCAACACACCCCACCATCACATCCCACCTATCCCAATGCCAAGCCCTGCATGCCATACCAGTGCATGAACACCGCTCACAGCCCTGCATGGACACATATCACTAAAGCATGCACAGTAGAGAGAATCAGCTATCCCACCATATACCAACTTACACAAGTGAAAGCTGCCAGGTCAAATACATACAAAGAGGGCATGCCACGGATGCACAATATGTCAGACACAGAAACAATAACACATCATTTACATCCCCACAGGTACCCCAGCCAATGTCACCGGAGAGGAGGTGCCAGCACTATCCAGTCCCTCAACAGAAGAGGCCCACAGTGATGACAGCAACTCTGGTCTTCTGGATCTGGATGACCAACCTGGCCCATTAGGGACCTCTGGACAGTCGGTTACCCAGGCACAGTCACACACCACCACAGAGCCTCCCCATCAGGAAATACCACCGTAGCACCCATCCAGCATACCCACACCTCATACCCAAGACAATCAGGGACCTGGGGTCAGTGGCAGTGGGCACATGTTTCAGGGGACAGAGGCACAGGCCCCCAGGGACATTGGGAGGACTGCTGTGCGCCAGGGGGACGACAGGCCCATGGAACCTACTCTCCGGGAGGCACTTGCAGAGATCCTGGGAGCATATCAGCATTCCCAGGACAGGATGGGCCAGATTCTGGACAATGTGCAGGAGAACAGGCGGCTGCAGGAGGGATCAGGGGATCCGGGAGGACTTGCAGGCTATCGACAACAGCCTGATCTCCATAGCAGGGGTGCTGGCAGATATGGCCAATATTATGAGGGAGGCAATCAATCACACAACAGCGGGCCCCTGCCACTAGCCAGTCATATGACCAGCCTTCCACCTCCGCTGCCTCTAGTGGCCAGGAGGCCCCACCACAGGACCAACAGGCCACCAGAACACCCCCCCCGCAGAAGGTGAACCACCCGCAAACATTCCCTGCGAATCAGGCAGAAGCCAGAGACACTTTCCAAGATCCCGTCAGGAAATGAGACTCTCCTAATTGTCACCCTTGTGTCCCACCCTGTCATCCTGTCCACCTTCAACTGCCATTGCTCCCCTTCTTATGTCCCCTTGGACAATGCACCTGTGCTACTAACAGGCTGGAACAATACCCTGGACTTTTCTCCATCATCACCCAGCCCATTGCACTTGCCCCTCTATATTTTAGCACTTCAATAAACACCCTTGGAAAAAAAAGTTTGGAGAATGTCATGTTTTTCAATTATGTATTCATTGAAACAGGTAAAAACATTGCAATTCAACTGTATAAAAAATGAGCATAGATTAATGACCTGCAGCTGGCTGCAGTGATCACACCAGGAGTGTATGTGAGGTCACCAACATCTGCAAAAAGATTTGCCAGAGGAAACACTAAGTGGGCATAGAAGTGGGACATATCAGCATGCCAGTGCCACAGAAATGCAAACGAATGTCATTGAAATGTGAAGTAACACTGTCCTACCTGTGTGTCATTGGAAGTATTGTCTGATGACGGATGTTGTGTTGTCCTCATCCTCTGCCTCCTCATCCTCACTGTCCACAGGGTCCACTGCTACCACACAGGCAGCTCCAGCCTCCTCCTCCTGCAGAAAAAGCACATGGCATCTCAGGGCAAGGTTGTGCAATATGCAGCATGTCACTATTATCTGGCAGACCTTCTTGGGTGAGTAGCACAGCGATCCACCTGTTAGATAAAGGCACCTGAACCATTGTAACATTCTTCTGCCCTTGTCTTGGTCTTCCTCACAGGGGTCAGCAGCCATGAGAGGTTTAGGTAACCAGAGTCACCTGCAATTTGAGGGACAACATTTAGCCACAAACTATCCTATATGGCCCACACCATACTCATACACCAACATATACTGAGTGGGGACCAGGGCTCACCTATTAGCCACACCCTGTGCCTCTGTAGTTGGGCCATCACATTTGGGATGCTGCTATTCCTAAGGACAAAGGCATCATGCACCGGCTCAGGATACTTAGCATTGACGTGGGAGTTTTACTGGTCTGCCAAGCACACCATCTGTACATTAATAGAGTGGAAACTCCTATGATTTCTGAACACCTGTTCATTTTGACAGGGAGGACAAATGCAATGTGTTCCATCAATCGTACCAAATATGTTGGGAATATGTCCCATTGCATAGAACTCGGCCTTCACTGTGGCCAAATCTTCAACCTGGGGGAAAACAATGTAGCTGCACATGTGTTTAATCAGGATAGAGAACACTCTGGTCAGCACTATTGAGAACATTGGCTGTGACAATCCTGCTGCAAAGCCCACTGTCACTTGGAAAGAACCATTTGCCAGGAAATGGAGAACTGATAGCGCTTGCACCAGAGGGGGGATCCCAGTGGAGTGACAGATAGCAGATATCAGGTCAGGCTCCAATTGGGCACACAGCTCTGTGATTGTGGCCCTGTCAAGTCTATAGGTGAAGATGATGTGCTGGTCCTCCATTGTTGCCAAGTCCACCAGAGGTCTGTACACTGGGGTATGTTGCCATCTCCTATTCATCCGCAGCGGTAGCAATCTATGGGACAAAAGAGTGAGGATCCGGTCACAAACTGAACAATTAGGCTACAACAGAACTTTGCATGCTGTTAACTTGTAATGGGTAAATGTGATTTGTTAAGTATGTTCAAATTTCACCAGTGACGCAGCAAATATCGAGGGCCTGCAACCCCCCCGAAATGGCGTCCGCCTGTCCTGTGTGGGGGGACAGGTGGAAGTGTGGTAATTCCACTGACGTTGTGTGTCGTTGCGGGAGGCGGTCGGGAACCGCCGTGCAACTCCTCATTGGGTAACCTTGGGCCCTATGGGGTACAGTGGCCAATGGTGATCTATGCAGGCGGTGACAGTATGCACCGCCGCGGACATGACTGCCAATTTCTATCATATTCCTCACTTGCTACCTGATCATCCACAAGAGAGGAACTACACTGCATGTGCTGCTGTGATCTGCGTCTGGAACCTATCATGGCCAGTGTGACTGGGGAAAGGGCCCCTGCCTTCACTTTGGTAGAGTTGGAGAGACTTGTGGTGGGGTCCTACCCCAGTACCGACTGCTGTATGGGCCTCCAGACCAACAGGTGAGTACACTGTGGGCACAATGCATGTGGCATGAATGCATGGAGTTGTGTGTGAAGGCCCCGGGTAAGGGGGATGGGTGGATGTCCTTTGGGCGGCGAATTGGTTGTGTGCTGGGCCATGTGTGTGTAAATGGTGATGTGAAGGGGTATGGTGGGCCTTTAGTGTAACAGGCAAGACTGTTTGACTAATACTATTTTCCTGTGTGAATTTCCTCTGCAGGTCAGCGCCCATCAAAAGAAGGGTATATGGCATGCCATCGCCAATGAGGTGTGTACCCTAGGGGTCTATGGCAGGTAGAGCACCCACTGTCAGAAACGGTGGGAGGGCCTGAGACGCTGGGCACGAAGACGGCGGAGACCCAGCTGAGGATGGCCTCCCAAGGAGGAAGGGGTACCCGTCGAACCCTGACCCCCCTGATGGCCCGCATACTGGTGGTGGCCTATCCAGAGCTGGAAGGGCGCATGAGGGCCTCACAGCAGCCACAAAGGGGTGAGTACAGTGCCCTTCAGTACAACTTACGCATGGTAGGGTGGTATCCGTGTGGGGGATGTGTGTCAGTGGGTGGCGGAGAAACAGAGGCACTGGCAATGGAAGAAGCTGCATCCCACAGGACCCAGGAGGCAGAGTCCACCGATGCTGAGGGCACCAGTGGGACGGAGGGCGAAGGGAGCACCACGGCAGGGAGTGGAGGGGATAGTTCTGACACAGATACCTCCTCCGATGCAAGCGCCCTGGTGGTGACGGACACCACTGTGACCACCCTAACTAAAGGTACAGCCACCACCCCCGTACCATCACCGCCTTCCCAGCAGCCCCTCATCAAGTTGCCTGTGCCCGCTCACCCAGGAGGGTGGGCATCTCCTTCGCCCCAGGCACCTCAGGCCCTGCACCAGTGAGCCCTGCTCCCCTGAGTGAGGAGGCTATTGACCTCCTGAGATCCATCTCTGTAGGGCAGTCAACCTTTGTGAATTCCATCCAGGGGCTGGCAGCCCAGATGCAACAGACTAATGCATTCCTGGAGGGCAGTCACACTGGATTGGCAGCCCAACAGAGATCAATCCAGGCTCTGGCTCCTCTATGATGGCAAACATTGTCCCTGTTTCTACCTTCCCCCCTCCAACTTCCACTTTCCAGTTCCATTCTCATCAACCCCAGCCCATCCCAAGCACACAGGCAGACAAGCATGCACACAAGACAACACACAAGAGTGGTACAGGCAAACACAATCACCACATTTCATCCCACAGGCACTCACACAAACACCATCCAGATGCAGACATACCAACATCCACTATTTCCACTGTCTTCCCCTCCACCTCCTCCTCCACCTCCCTCCCAGTTCCGTCCACACTCACACCTGCATGCACTACATCCTCATCCATTACCAGCATCACCACCACACCAAGCAGAACACACACCTCACTGGCAGACACCTCCATAACAGCCATGCACAGGTACCCTGTGTCCTCTCCCACTGTGTCTGTGCCCCCCTCCTAAGGTACACAAGCGCAAGCACTCATATACCCAACAGCCATCCACCTCACAACAACATCCAGCCCATGCACCTGCACCCAAAATCAGCAGACAGACACCTCCAACAACAACTCCCTCTTCCTCCACTCACAAACCTTCTCTCTACCCGCCCCACTGTCCCTAAAAAACTGTTCCTCTCCACAATTGACCTCTTCCCTACCCACACTCCTGCACGTCTGGCAGGTAGGAAGAACCTAGCCAAGCACCTCAGCCACCCAGTCCACGGGCCCAGTCGTCATCACACCCACTCGTGGTGGAAAAGGATCCAGGGCACATGTCCTGAGGGTGAAGGAGCCTGCACAAGGCAGCCTCAAGGGAAATGAGCCTGCCCAAGCTGCTGCCAAGAAGGGAAAGGAGCCTGCCCAAGCTGCTGCCAAGAAGGGAAAGGAGCCTGCCCAAACTGCTGCCAAGAAGGGAAAGGAGCCTGCCCAAGCTGCTGCTTAGAAGGGAAAGGAGCCTGCCCAAGCTGCTGCCAAGAAGGGAAAGGAGCCTGCCCAAGCTGCTGCCAAGAAGGGAAAGGACCCTGCCCAAGCTGCTGCCAGCAAGACAAAAGAGCCTGCACCAGCAGGCAAGAAGAGCAAGGGACCTGGGGCAGGAACTGTGATGGAGCCCCCACCACCAACCATGGTTGTGCAGCCGTCAGAGGTTGCAGGGGATGGGCAGGAGCCTCCCCCCACCAGCAGCACCACCACCTCCAGTGGGCAGCCATCTGAGGTTGCAGGGGATGGGCAGGAGCCTCCCCCCACCAGCAGCAGCACCACCACCACCTCCAGTGAGCTGCCATTACTGCCGGTAGACAGTATGTAATCCTGCCTCCATGGGCTGCTGTGCGCCCTGCCCCTGCAAATTCAGTGGGTATGACACCCACCTGAGAGCACCTGAGAGACTGTGACCTTGCAGTCCCCAGGATCATGGGCACAGGGCACGATGCCCCCTCCAGAACCAGTGGGTAAGACACCCACCTACCCCAGAGACTCCCCAGGATCAAGAGCACAGGGTACGATGTCCCCTCCAGAACCAGTGGGTAAGACACCCACCAACCCAGATTCCCCAGGATCAAGAGCACTGGGCATGTTGCGCCCTCCAGAACCAGTGGGTAAGACGCCTACTCAAGAGACTGTGGCCTTGCACTCCCCAGGATCAAGAGCACAGGGCATGTTGCCCCCTCCAGCACCAGTGGGTAAGACACCCACCTACCGCAGACTCCCCAGGATCAAGAGCACAGGGCACAATGCCCTCTCCAGAACCAGTGGGTAAGACACCCACTCGAGAGACTGTGGCCTTGCACTCCCCAGGATCAAGAGCACAGGGCATGTTACCCTCTCCAGAACCAGTGGGTAAGACACCCACCTATCCCAGAATCACCAGGATCAAGAGCACAGGGCACAACGCCCCCTCCAGAACCAGTGGGTAATACACCCACCTACCCCTGACTCCCCAGGATCAAGAGCACAGGGCATGTTGCCCCCTCCAGAGCAAGTGGGCAAGTCACCCACTCGAGAGACTGTGGCCTTGCACTCCCCAGGACCAAGCACAGGGCATGTTGCCCCCTCCAGAACCAGTGGTGTTGTTCCATTCCCTGGCTGAGGTGCCCCCTGTCACCCTGAGGTGCCTGCCTGTTTACCAACAGATGCCTCTGCAGTGTTCTCTCCATGTTGAGGCAGTTGCCATGTTTGGCCTTAGACTTTTGCCTGTGGCCATGTGGACTACGTACATTGTGGACTGGAATGTGTCCCTTTTTGTGTACATATGTATATATCTCTTGTTTTTCCTCACTTATTTATCTTGATGTGTTTCTCTCATTACATTCACTTTCTCAAAATCTTTTTTCCTCGCATTATTCATCCGACATACGAGGTACAAATGTTTTGGTAATGCAGCTGAATGTGTGTATGGTGTTGGGCAGGGGGTGCGTGTGTGTGTCACTCTCTTTTTCCTCCCTCCCTTTCTTGTGTGCTAGGCGTCTGTACTCACCGTTGTCGTCTTCGCTGGTGTTGGTGTTCGTGATGGAGCATCACGTAGAAAATCATGGGGAAGACATGCAGCTTGGGCTCCATGGCGGCGTGCTTGTTCCCTGTGTCTCCAATGGTGAGTCCTTTCACTTCTGTGCAGTGTTTCCGCCAGGCTTTTGATGTTGTTGGTACCGCCCCGGAAGAGGTGGCGGTTGGCAGGGTCTTAATATGGTGGGCGGAACATTGACTTCTGCCTGGCTGTAGGCGGCTACCGCCATGGTGGCTGTTGTTTCCGCCCTGGTGGTTAGTGTGGTACCTTGGCTGTCCATCAGATATAACACCGCCATGGTCATAATTTGGCGGTAATTACCGACAGCCTGTTGGCGGTATTACCGCCACTTCAACACCAACTGCCAGGGTTGTAATAAGGGCCTAAGGTGGTCATTCTGACCTCGGCGGTAAAAGGCGCCTACCGTCGGTCAGAAATCCTCCATAATCCCGCCGCGGTCGCGGAAACCCGCCACGGTCATTCTGACCCGCAGAAGGCAAACCTCCGAAAATCCGACAGCCACAACAGACCGCCAGACCAGCGGTCGGCGGAAAAGTGGAGGTGACAAAACGCCCATGCCATTACGACCCACGAATCCACGCGGCGGTCTTTCAAACGCGGTATTCCATTGGCGGGACACACCGCCGCGGTCAGAATACACACAAACGAACAAAACTCAGCCACATTGGCCGATTTGACTACCACACACCTGATACACATACACACACCACTCCCACACACACAATACAATATAAAACACACACCCACATCACCCACAAACCCCTACGACAGAAAATTCTGAAAGAAGGCCAGAGCGAGACACCACCATCCACAAACTAGCAGCCACAGCCACTCAACACCATCACCCACACACTATTCACACACAAAACAACACACACCACCACACTCAACACACTTAACTACACATACTCCACCCCACACATCATACACACCACCCCATGGCACCCCAAAGACACCCCCGCTTCACAGACGAAGAACTCAGGGTCATGGTGGAGGAAATCGTTCGGGTAGAGCCCCAGCTGTTCGGCACACAGGTCCAATACACCAGCATTGCCCGGAGGACGGAGCTATGGCAGAGGATTGTCGACAGGGTCAACGCTGTGGGACAGCACCCCAGAAATCGGGAAGACATCTGGAAGCGATGGAACGACCTACGGGGGAAGGTGCGTTCCATGGTATCCAGGCACAACATCGCCGTGCAGAAGACTGGCGGAGGACCCCCACCTCAACCCCCACAATTTACAACATGGGAGGAGGAAGTCTTGAACATCCTGCATCCTGACGGCCTCGCAGGAGTCGGCGGAGGAATGGATACTGGTAAGTTGAAGCTTCACTACTGCTTCCCCCCCACCTGCATGCCAAATCAGACCCCAACCCTCACCCCCATCCTCGAACCCCACCCTCACCCCCACCACCATCCTCACCCCCACCCTCACCCCCACCACCATCCTCACCCCCACCACCATCCTCACCCCCACCCCCAGCACACCTATTCCCTGCCAATGTCTCACCATCACAACCCACACATCCCAAAACCTAGGCCTGCATGCGTCCACTAAGCATGGACACCCATCACCAAAGCATGCCCAATGCATATACACATCCCCCCCACAAGCCACCCTCACCAAAGCCCCCACACACGAATGCCAGCACTTGGGGACACGGGAACCCACAGATACACCCATATGCCACACATTGAAACTATAACCATACCTCTATACCCCTGCAGGACCCGACCGTCAACACACCGCCGCGGAGGGCCCAGAATTTTCCACACCCCCCACCCAAGAGGCCGTCAGCGATGACAGCAGCTCTGTCGACCTGGACACCGATGACCAGCCCGGACCATCGGGGACCTCTGGACAGTCGGTTCCCCTCACACAGGCCCAGGCCACTACAGACCCAAACCCCTCTGGGAACACCAGCACAGCTCCCACCCAGCGGGCCCATGCCTCTGTCTCCAGGGCGCGTCAATCTGCGGTGTGTCTACCTCTACAGGGCACCCAGGATAACCCACCACCCCAACAACAACAGGGACCTGGGGGCAGTGGTAGTGGGCACACCGGCCAGGGGGCAGAGGCCCAGGGAAACAGGGCAACTCGGAGGGCAGCTGTGCGACAGGGGGGGGACGGGCCCAGGGAACCCACTCTCCACGAGGCCCTCACCACCATCATGGGAGCATACAACCGCTCCCAGGAGACGATGGCGACGGTACTGGCCCGGTTCCAGGAGATCCAGGTACTGCAGGAGGAACACTATCGGGGGTACAGGGAGGACATCAGAGCCCTCACCTCCACCCTGGTTACCATGGTAGGGCTGCTGCAGGACCTCATTAACACCAGGACGGACACTCAACAACACCCAAGGGCCCCTGCCACTAGCCTGGACCAAGAACAGCCAACCACCTCCGCCGGCGCTAGTGGACAGGAGGCCCCCGCACAGCAGCAGCCCACCAGACCCCCACCTCCTGCAGGAGAAGAACCACCCTGCAAGAGGGCCCTGAGATCTCGCAAGAAGACAGAGTAGGATGTCAAGACCCCCGCCAGCAAAGGATACCACCTGATGTCATCCCACTGTCCCACATTGTCACCCTGTCCATCCTTGAACTGCCCATGCTCCATCTCTCCACAGGCCTCTGGACAATGCACCTGTGTGACTGTTACTCTGGACTCTGCCATGGACATTCCTTCACCATAGCCCCCACCCACTTGAAACCACCCATCCCATTTTGAGCACTTAAATAAACACCTATTTTGCACAAAACTATCTGGAGTCTGGCTGTGATTTCAAAATATTGTAATTGACATGACAGTGCAAATATGTCCTTGTACATAGTGAAGTCAACAAACAGCTGCCACAAAGCTGTAGTCCATGGGGAAACGAAGCACAGGAGTCGTAGTGGGGACCCCAGATCTGAAATAGGGAGGGAAAAGCCACAACTCAGTCATCATACACTGGGGCAAATAGACAGGCAGCAGAGATGCAGGAGAGTAGTTCACATTTACTAAATTATCTTTGAATTGTTACCTGTGTCCTATTGGAAGTACTGTTCAATGATTCTGTCCCTGTTGTCTGTTTCAGCCCCGTCGTCTTCCTCCTCGTCACTCTCCTCAGGTTCCACCGCTGCCACAACACCACCGTCTCGACCATCCTCCTGCAGGAAAGGCACCTGGCGGCGCAAAGCCAGGTTGTGAAGCATGCAGCAGGCCACGATGATGTGACACACCTTCTTAGGTGAGTACATTAGGGATCCACCTGTCATATGCAGGCACCGAAACCTGGCCTTTAGGAGGCCAAAGGTGCGTTCGATCACCCTCCTAGTACGCCCATGGGCCTCATTGTACCGTTCCTCTGCCCTGGTCCGGGGATTCCTTACTGGGGTCAGTAGCCACGACAGGTTGGGGTACCCAGAGTCCCCCAATAGCCATACACGGTGTCTCTCTAGCTGTTCCATCACGTAAGGGATGCTGCTATTCCTCAGGATGTAGGCGTCATGCACTGACCCTGGGAATTTGGCATTTACATGCGAGATGTACTGGTCAGCCAAACACACCACCTGGATGTTCATTGAATGGTAACTTTTTCTGTTCCTGTACACCTGCTCCCTGTCTCTTGGGGGAACCAAAGCCACATGGGTCCCATCAATGGCACCAATGACGTTGGGAATATGTCCAAGGGTGTAGAAATCACCCTTCACTGCAGCCAATTCGCCCACCTCAGGGAAAATGATGTAGCTCCTCACGTATTTCATCAGGGCAGACAACACTCTGGATAACACCTTCGAAAACATGGGCTGAGACATCCCAGAAGCAATTCCCACTGTTGTCTGAAATGACCCACTTGCCAAGAAATGGAGTACTGACAGGACCTGCACCAGAGGGGGAATCCCTGTGGGTTGGCGGATGGGGGACATCAGGTCGGGCTCCAGCTGGGCACACAGTTCATGTATAGTGGCACGGTTAAGACGGTAGGTCAGGATAATGTGGCGTTCTTCCATTGTCGACAGGTCCACCAGCGGTCGGTACACGGGAGGATTCATCCGTCTCCTCGCCAAACCCAGCGGACGGTGCCTAGGAAGGACAACATGGAGCACACAGTCAAGCAACCCACAGGTACGTACTCACAGCTAGCACAGTAAACGATTCTCTATGCAGTGAATGGCGTGTCTGAGTGGCTATGCAAGGCCTAGGCCTGTGTGACGCAGTTGAAATTGAGCCATGTGGACCCTCGAAATGGCGGCTGCCTGACCTGTGAAGTGTGACAATGGGATGTGAGGTCAATGCGCTGGCGTGGCACACCGCGGCGGGCGGCGGGCGAAGACCGCGGCGCGAAGCCGCATTGGTTAACATTGAAGCCTATGGGTTTCAGGAGCCAATGGCGAAGGGCGCCGGCGGTGGCGGTACGCACCGCCGCGGTACGCACCGCCGCGGACGTGACCGCCATTTTCTATCTACTTATCCACTTGCGACTTGAACTTTCACAGGAGAGGACCTATTCTGCAAGTGTTGCTGTGACCTCGGTCTGGAAGGGACAATGGCTGCTGCGCCTGGGGAAAGGGCCCCTGCCTTCACTGGAGAGGAGTTGGAGAAACTTGTGGATGGGGTCCTCCCCCAGTATGCGCTACTCTACGGTCCTCCAGACCAACAAGTGAGTTTTATTCAATCTGGATTTGGGGCCACTGGCTGGCTTGGGGGCCTGGCGGGGGGCCTGGCGGGGATGGGGGGCGTTGGGCCTGGCTTGGGGGCCTGGCGGGGGGCCTGGCGGGGATGGGGGGGCATGTTGGGGCTGGCGGGGGGCCTGGCGGGGATGGGGGGGCATGTTGGGGCTGGCGGGGGGCCTGGCGGGGATGGGGGGCATGTTGGGCCTGGTGGGGGGCATGGCGGGGGGCCTGGCGGGGATGGGGGGGCATGTTGGGGCTGGCGGGGGGCCTGGCGGGGATGGGGGGCATGTTGGGCCTGGCGGGGGGCCTGGCGGGGATGGGGGGGCATGTTGGGGCTGGCGGGGGGCATGGCGGGGGGCCTGGCGGGGATGGGGGGGCATGTTGGGCCTGGTGGGGGGCATGGCGGGGGGCCTGGCGGGGATGGGGGGGCATGTTGGGGCTGGCGGGGGGCCTGGCGGGGATGGGGGGCATGTTGGGCCTGGCGGGGGGCCTGGCGGGAATGGGGGGGCATGTTGGGGCTGGCGGGGGGCCTGGCAGGGATGGGGGGCATGTTGGGCCTGGTGGGGGGCATGGCGGGGGGCCTGGCGGGGATGGGGGGGCATGTTGGGGCTGGCGGGGGGCCTGGCGGGGATGGGGGGCATGTTGGGCCTGGCGGGGGGCCTGGCGGGGATGGGGGGGCATGTTGGGGCTGGCGGGGGGCCTGGCGGGCATGTTGGGCCTGGCGGGGGGCCTGGCGGGGATGGGGGGCATGTTGGGCCTGGTGGGGGGCATGGCGGGGGGCCTGGCGGGGATGGGGGGCGTTGGGCCACTTGCAACGAAAATGCAGACAAACTTGAACGTGGTATTTCTCCCTCCCTGTACGTGTCACATAGGTCCGCGCCCATGAGAAGATCGGGATTTGGCGTGCCATCTCCAAGGAAGTCCGGACCCTGGGGGTCCACCATCGACGGGGCACCCACTGCCGCAAGAGGTGGGAGGACATCCGCCGCGGGACCAAGAAGACCGCCGAGTCTCTGCTGGGGATGGCCTCCCAACGTAGGCGGGGTGCCTGCCGTCAACTGACCCCCCTGATGTTCCGGATCCTGGCGGTGGCCTACCCTGATTTGGATGGGCGCGTGAGGGCAGCACAGCAGACACAAGGGGGTGAGTACAAGCATTATCTACTCTGTTGTCGCGCAGTGGAGGTGTCTGGGTGGGGGAGGAGGGCTGTGGGTCCCCCTAGGCCAGGGCGATATCTGTAGGCTGGGCACCCCCGTAAGCCCCTGTGTCCCCAGCCACCACCCTCAGTAGTTTGTCAGTACAGCCATCCCTGGGCCGTGTCATCCATGGGTGCAGTTGTCAACTCTAGGCGTGTAGGGCATGTTCCACGGAATGCGTAGCGGACCCCAAGTGCGCAACTTAGTGCAGGGGGCATCTGTGTCTGTCATGTCCGCTAACTGTACCGGAGATCCATGTACTCAATATCCCTTTATTTCTCTCTCCCCCCCCCCTTTTTGTTTGTCTTTCTGTGCTTGTGTGCATCAGCATCATCAGGCGGAGGAGAAGTGGCATCGGGGCAGGAGGGAGCTGCATCTCACATGGCCCAGGAGGGCCATGCCACAGAGTCTGACTGGACCAGTGAGACGGAGGGCGAGGGGAGCTCCACAACGGGGACGACTGGACCCTGCAGCGACACGGACACGTCCTCGGAAGGGAGCTCCCTTGCGGGGGTGGCACCATCCGTGCCCCCCGCCATTACAGGTACAGCCGCCACCCAGCGCACCATCTCCGCCCTCCCAGCAGCCCCTCAGCGTTCGCCCCGTGCCCGCTCTGCCAGGAAGCCGGGCATCTCCTTCGCCCCAGGCACCTCAGGCCCTGCCCCTGTTACCCCCGCTGCCCTCAGTGAGGAGGTCATTGACCTCCTCCGAACGCTCATTGTTGGGCAGACTACCCTTTTGAATGCCATCCAGGGGGTGGAGAGGGAGGTTCATCGCAGCAATGCGTACCTGGAGGGCATTCATTCGGGTCAGGCTGCCCATCAGCGATCGTTCCAGGCTCTGGCCTCAGCACTGACGGCAGCCATTGTCCCTGTCTCCTGCCTCCCTCTACTAACTCCCTCCTCCCAGTCTCCTGTTCCTCTGCCTGTCCCACCCACACCATCAGACCAGCCTGCACACACCTCAACACCCAAGAGAAGCTCATCCAAACATAAGCACCACAGATCACGCAGACATTCACACACGCAACATTCCGATGCAGACATGCCAACAGTCACTACCACCTCTGTGACCCCCACCTCCTCGTCTCCCTCCTCCCTCCCTGTGACGTCTACACTCACACCTCCATTCACCTCACCATCAGCCAGTGTTTCCATCACCAGCACACCCTCCACTCCAGTCCGCACACGTGCAGTCACCACCCCCACTGCCATTTACACGTCCCCTGTGTCCTCTCCCACTGTGTCTGTCACCCCCTCTTCCACACCACACAAACGCAGCCACCCACCCACCCAACAGCCATCCACCTCACGACAGCCTATCCCTCCTGCACCTGCACCCAAAGACAGCAAACGTGACTCACCTACAACCACATCCTCTCCCTCCACTCCCATTCCCACTGTACCTACCACTCTCCATTGTCCCAAGAAACTCTTCCTCGCCACTGCTAACTTCTTTCCTGACCCTGAGCCCCCCCCTCCTTCTCGTCGGGGTAAGAAGAGCACCTCAGCCACCACCAGCCCTGCAGCCCCCTTGACAAGGGTGCAGGGGTATTGGAGCCCACCAGCCCGCATGTCTGGATCTTCGCCCAGCAGCAAGGGGACAGCCAGCCCACCCCCTGGGAAGAGGAGCAGAAGGCGGAAGGGGCGCCGCAGGAGCCCGGCTTCTACATCCCCCCCGGACACCACCCAGACACAGTCACCAGCCACAGCTCCAAAGGGAGGAAAGGGCCACAGACTCCCGACTAAGGAGGGCAAGGGCAGCAAGTCGGAGAGGTCAGGCTGCAGGCCTGCTGCCCAGGAGGAGCCCACCACCCCCATAGCCGCTGCCCAGGGAGGACCCAGCCCAGCTGGCCAGGAGGGCCCCACCACCCACAGCCCAGGTGGGCATTGAAGGAGCACCATCCCCGCTGCCCAGGAGGGCACCACCAGGCAATGAGCAGTTGGCCATAGACCGGCCGCCGTCTCAAGAACCGCTCCGCTGGGCCCCGCCGTCTCAAGCACCGCTGAACTGGGCCCCGCCGTCTCAAGCACCGCTGAACTGGGCCCCGCCGTCTCAAGAACCGCTGAACTGGGCCCCGCCGTCTCAAGCACCGCTGAACTGGGCCCCGCCGTCTCAAGCACCGCTGAACTGGGCCCCGCCGTCTCAAGAACCGCTGAACTGGGCCCCGCCGTCTCAAGAACCGCTGAACTGGGCCCCGCCGTCTCAAGCACCGCTGAACTGGGCCCCGCCGTCTCAAGCACCGCTGAACTGGGCCCCGCCGTCTCAAGCACCGCTCCGCTGGGCCCCGCCGTCTCAAGCACCGCTGAACTGGGCCCCGCCGTCTCAAGCACCGCTGAACTGGGCCCCGCCGTCTCAAGAACCGCTGAACTGGGCCCCGCCGTCTCAAGAACCGCTGAACTGGGCCCCGCCGTCTCAAGCACCGCTGAACTGGGCCCCGCCGTCTCAAGCACCGCTGAACTGGGCCCGCCGTCTCAAGCACCGCTCCGCTGGGCCCCGCCGTCTCAAGAACCGCTCCGCTGGGCCCCGCCGTCTCAAGCACCGCTGAACTGGGCCCCGCCGTCTCAAGCACCGCTGAACTGGGCCCCGCCGTCTCAAGCACCGCTCCGCTGGGCCCCGCCGTCTCAAGAACCGCTCCGCTGGGCCCCGCCGTCTCAAGCACCGCTGAACTGGGCCCCGCCGTCTCAAGCACCGCTGAACTGGGCCCCGCCGTCTCAAGCACCGCTGAACTGGGCCCCGCTGTCTCAAGCACCGCTCCGCTGGGCCCCGCCGTCTCAAGCACCGCTGAACTGGGCCCCGCCGTCTCAAGCACCGCTGAACTGGGCCCCGCCGTCTCAAGCACCGCTCCGCTGGGCCCCGCCGTCTCAAGCACCGCTCCGCTGGGCCCCGCCGTCTCAAGCACCGCTGAACTGGGCCCCGCCGTCTCAAGCACCGCTGAACTGGGCCCCGCCGTCTCAAGCACCGCTGAACTGGGCCCCGCCGTCTCAAGCACCTCTCCGCCGGGCCCTGCCGTCTCAAGAACCGCTCCGCTGGGCCCCGCCGTCTCAAGCACCGCTGAACTGGGCCCCGCCGTCTCAAGCACCGCTGAACTGGGCCCCGCCGTCTCAAGAACCGCTGAACTGGGCCCGCCGTCTCAAGCACCGCTGAACTGGGCCCTTCAAGGCAAGACCCGCTGAACTGGGCCCTTCAAGGCAAGAAGCGCAGAACTGGGCCCTTCAAGGCAAGAAGCGCTGGCCCTTTGGCAGACGTGGCAGGGCAGGATCTGTCTCGGGCAGGGCTGCAGGATGTCCTCTGGCCAACATGCCTCCTCCAGTGGCAGTGGGGTCTGTTATGGACTGTTTAGACTGTGGCTTTGCTCTCCCCAGGATGGCCCAGTGGGCAGGCCACCCACTGTATGGACTGTATGGACTGTGGCTTTGCACTCCCCAGGATGGCCCAGTGGGCAGGCCACCCACTGTATGGACTGTGGCTTTGCACTCCCCAGGATGGCCCAGTGGGCAGGCCACCCACTGTATGGACTGTATGGACTGTGGCTTTGCACTCCCCAGGATGGCCCAGTGGGCAGGCCACCCACTGTATGGACTGTATGGACTGTGGCTTTGCACTCCCCAGGATGGCCCAGTGGGCAGGCCACCCACTGTATGGACTGTATGGACTGTGGCTTTGCACTCCCCAGGATGGGCCAGTGGTCATGGAGTCCCCTCGTGGATCTGGCGTCGTGTACTCAAGTGGCTGAGGTGCCCCCCCTTCCCTTCCCACTGAGGTGCCTGTCCTATTTTCTTTCTGATGCCCCTGCAGTGTTCTCTCCGTGGAGTTCTTGTCGTGGGACTGGGCCTTGCCCCTTTGCACAGGACCCCTGTGGTCCACGGACAGTGGTTGGACTACATTTAGTAGCTGTATATATTTTGTACATAGTTTATTTATTTATTGGGATTACTGGTGTCCATATTTCAATATATCTGCCCGTTTATGATCTCTTCTTTTGGTCTTTGCATCATTTCGGAGGGGGGGGTTTGTGGGTTGTGACAGTGATCTGTGGGAATGCATTGATGTGTGTGTTGTAGTGGGTATGGGTGGGTGGGTGTGTGCCGGTAATCTTTTCCCTCCCCTGTGTCGTAGGTGCAGTACTCACCGATGTCTTCCGCGCCGCCGGGCGTGCTCCTGGTACAGGAGCAGGTATAGGAGTGCGGGGATGACCTGCAACTCGGGTTCCATACTGCCGGAATCTCGCGTGGAGTGCGTAGAGGTGAGTGTTTTCCCGTTCGTAGTCTGTTTCCGCCGTGTTTTTATCGGCGGTGCTCCCGCCCCGGAAAAGGTGGCGGATTGGTGGGTCGTAATAGGGTGGGCGGTACATTGTCTGCCGCCTGGCTGTTGGCGGGGACCGCCGCGCTGTTTGTCTGTCCCGCCGTGGCGGTCGGAGTGTTAATGCGGCGGGCTGTGTTGGCGGTTCCCGCCAGGGTCAGAATTGCATATTTTGGACCGCCGGCCTGTTGGCGGCTTGGCCGCCGCATTATCACCGACCGCCAGGGTCAGAATGAGGGCCTAAGTCTTTTTGCCTCCTTGGGGGCAGAAGGGGTAACCACCCCATCTGCTTCCTGTGGAAAGAAAGCCCACTAGATGCCGGCGCAGTTTTGTGTCACAAATATTACCGCCGGCTAACGCCATTTTGGTGCGCCGTGCGGGCCTCAAATTTATACTTTGACGCACGCCGGCACAAACCACAGGTGGGAGTCATTATTTTTGACGCACACCGCAGCGTCAAGTGGTAAAGCAAAATGACGTTAACGTGGCGGAAATGACTGTGGGCCGATTTACGACCCCGCAAACCGGATATGCGCCGTTTTTTTACGCAATAGCGTAAAAAAAAAACACGAACACTGCCATTTCACCAGAGGCCTGCCAAAATGGATCCCAGATGCCACTACAGACCCCAGGAAGATGACAACAGAACAGGAACCAGCCAGGAGGACCCACACAAGAACCAGGACACTTATAAGAAGAGAGAAAGTGTCGCTTCAGTGCAGAGGAGCAGGAAATTCTGGTTAAAGAGGTGACGGAACATCAGCACCAACTGTTTGTCACCTCAAAGTTGCCAATCAGTAGGAGAGAGGCTATATGGCAACAAATTGTTGACAAGATTAACAGTATGGCTGAAGTACGCAGAACAGTCATCGAGTGCAAGAAACGCTGGCATGACTGCAAGCGCAGGACCAAGGAAAAGATGGCCAGGAACAGGAAGGCAGCACTGCAGACTAGAGGTGGGAGTCCAGCACACCAGGAGGCCCTGGACCACATGGAGGAGATGGTCGCAGCCGTCATCCCTGAGGAGATCGTCACAGGGATTCAAGGACAGGACAGCGCAGACTACCAGGAGACAACGCACTTGCAGGGTAAGTCACATGGGGAATTAAAATGCACTAATGTCAACTACAACCGGGGGGAATACCGACTACAAAATGCATGGAAGTCATCATATACATGGAGTGGCATGGGTAAAGGGGGATGGCATGGGGGCATGGCCTGCACAAACAGAAGCTGGGGTATACCATTACACTACACCAACAACAGTACCATGGGGGCATGCTGCCATGCCAGCGATGGAGCAAAGGGAAATCCACGCCAGGAGGGAAGGCCACAACGTCAAACTGACATCCCGGCACACGTCAGCCACCATACCCTCTACATTAACTAGGGCCCTCTTAACAACCTCCAGCCATACCAACAACTGGAATGTAACTGTGACAACAGTTGCCACTACCACTTCCGCTCTGTGTGCAGCTCAAGTAGCCAATGGCAGTAACCTCCCCATGGATCATACACACCTAAATTAGGGGGTTGAGGATGACAACATCGACAATCCCCTGAAACAAGACAAAGGCTCCAGTACTGTCAAATGTCAATGCCCATAGTTGTTGCAAACATCAGCCAATGTAAACAACAATAGGAGCTACCCAGCACTAAGGACATACCCATGCTGCATATGTCAGGGTCCATCCTGTGCCTGGGTCACAATGTAACATCCCAAATGGCATACTGCTCAGACAACAGCATTGAGGGGGGCCACATGTAACTGGTCACTGAAATACACCGCCGGCTAACGCCATTTTGGTGCGGCATGCAGGCGTCAAATTTATACTTTGACGCACAGAGGCACAAACCACAGGTGGGAGTCATTATTGTTGACGCACACCGCAGCGTCAAGTCGTAAAGCAAAACGACGTTAACGCAGCGGAAATGACTGTGGGCCGATTTACGACCCCGCAAAACGGATATGTGCCGTTTTTTTTACGCAATAGCGTAAAAAAAAAACACAAACACTGCCATTTTACCAGTGGCAAGCCAAAATGGATCCCAGATGCCACTACAGACCCCAGGAAGATGACAACAGACCAGGAACCAGCCAGGAGGACCCACACAAGAACCAGGACACTTATAAGAAGAAAGAAAGTGTCGCTTCAGTGCAGAGGAGCAGGAAATTCTGGTTAAAGAGGTGACGGAACATCAGCACCAACTGTTTGTCACCTCAAAGTTGCCAATCAGTAGGAGAGAGGCTATATGGCAACAAATTGTTGACAAGATTAACAGTATGGCTGAAGTACGCAGAACAGTCATCGAGTGCACGAAACACTGGCATGACTGCAAGCGCAGGACCAAGGAAAAGATGGCCTGGAACATGAAGGCAGCACTGCAGACTGGAAGTGGGAGTCCAGCACACCAGGAGGCCCTGGACCACATGGAGGAGATGGTCGCAGCCGTCATCCCTGAGGAGATCGTCACAGGGATTCAAGGACAGGACAGCGCAGACTACCAGGAGACAACGCACTTGCAGGGTAAGTCACATGGGGAATTAAAATGCACTAATGTCAACTACAACCGGGGGGGAATACCGACTACAAAATGCATGGAAGTCATCATATACATGGAGTGGCATGGGTAAAGGGGGATGGCATGGGGGCATGGCCTGCACAAACAGAAGCTGGGGTATACCATTACACTACACCAACAACAGTACCATGGGGGCATGCTGCCATGCCAGCGATGGAGCAAAGGGAAATCCACGCCAGGAGGGAAGGCCACAACGTCAAACTGACATCCCGGCACACGTCAGCCACCATACCCTCTACATTAACTAGGGCCCTCTTAACAACCTCCAGCCATACCAACAACTGGAATGTAACTGTGACAACAGTTGCCACTACCACTTCCGCTC
This sequence comes from Pleurodeles waltl, assembly GCF_031143425.1. Lineage (NCBI taxonomy): Eukaryota > Metazoa > Chordata > Amphibia > Caudata > Salamandridae > Pleurodeles > Pleurodeles waltl. Next base: position 156,382,422 of record NC_090446.1, read on the forward strand.
TGTGTGCAGCTCAAGTAGCCAATGGCAGTAACCTCCCCATGGATCATACACACCTAAATTAGGGGGTTGAGGATGACAACATCGACAATCCCCTGAAACAAGACAAACGCTCCAGTACTGTCAAATGTTAATGCCCATAGTTGTTGCAAACATCAGCCAATGTAAACAACAATAGGAGCTACACAGCACTAAGGACATACCCATGCTGCATATGTCAGGGTCCATCCTGTGCCTGGGTCACAATGTAACATCCCAAATGGCATACTGCTCAGACAACAGCATTGAGGGGGGCCACATGTAACTGGTCACTGAAATACACCGCCGGCTAACGCCATTTTGGTGCGGCGTGCAGGCGTCAAATTTATACTTTGACGCACAGCGGCACAAACCACAGGTGGGAGTCATTATTGTTGACGCACACCGCAGCGTCAAGTCGTAAAGCAAAACGACGTTAACGCAGCGGAAATGACTGTGGGCCGATTTACGACCCCGCAAAACGGATATGTGCCGTTTTTTTACGCAATAGCGTAAAAAAAAAACACAAACACTGCCATTTCACCAGTGGCAAGCCAAAATGGATCCCAGATGCCACTACAGACCCCAGGAAGATGACAATAGACCAGGAACCAGCCAGGAGGACCCACACAAGAACCAGGACACTTATAAGAAGAAAGAAAGTGTCGCTTCAGTGCAGAGGAGCAGGAAATTCTGGTTAAAGAGGTGACGGAACATCAGCACCAACTGTTTGTCACCTCAAAGTTGCCAATCAGTAGGAGAGAGGCTATATGGCAACAAATTGTTGACAAGATTAACAGTATGGCTGAAGTACGCAGAACAGTCATCGAGTGCACGAAACGCTGGCATGACTGCAAGTGCAGGACCAAGGAAAAGATGGCCAGGAACAGGAAGGCAGCACTGCAGACTGGAGGTGGGAGTCCAGCACACCAGGAGGCCCTGGACCACATGGAGGAGATGGTCGCAGCCGTCATCCCTGAGGAGATCGTCACAGGGATTCAAGGACAGGACAGCGCAGACTACCAGGAGACAACACACTTGCAGGGGAAGTCACATGGGGAATTAAAATGCACTAATGTCAACTACAACCGGGGGGGAATACCGACTACAAAATGCATGGAAGTCATCATATACATGGAGTGGCATGGGTAAAGGGGGATGGCATGGGGGCATGGCCTGCACAAACAGAAGCTGGGGTATACCATTACACTACACCAACAACAGTACCATGGGGGCATGCTGCCATGCCAGCGATGGAGCAAAGGGAAATCCACGCCAGGAGGGAAGGCCACAACGTCAAACTGACATCCCGGCACACGTCAGCCACCATACCCTCTACATTAACTAGGGCCCTCTTAACAACCTCCAGCCATACCAACAACTGGAATGTAACTGTGACAACAGTTGCCACTACCACTTCCGCTCTGTGTGCAGCTCAAGTAGCCAATGGCAGTAACCTCCCCATGGATCATACACACCTAAATTAGGGGGTTGAGGATGACAACATCGACAATCCCCTGAAACAAGACAAACGCTCCAGTACTGTCAAATGTCAATGCCCATAGTTGTTGCAAACATCAGCCAATGTAAACAACAATAGGAGCTACACAGCACTAAGGACATACCCATGCTGCATATGTCAGGGTCCATCCTGTGCCTGGGTCACAATGTAACATCCCAAATGGCATACTGCTCAGACAACAGCATTGAGGGGGGCCACATGTAACTGGTCACTGAAATACACCGCCGGCTAACGCCATTTTGGTGCGGCGTGCAGGCGTCAAATTTATACTTTGACGCACAGCGGCACAAACCACAGGTGGGAGTCATTATTGTTGACGCACACCGCAGCGTCAAGTCGTAAAGCAAAACGACGTTAACGCAGCGGAAATGACTGTGGGCCGATTTACGACCCCGCAAAACGGATATGTGCCGTTTTTTTACGCAATAGCGTAAAAAAAAAACACAAACACTGCCATTTCACCAGTGGCAAGCCAAAATGGATCCCAGATGCCACTACAGACCCCAGGAAGATGACAATAGACCAGGAACCAGCCAGGAGGACCCACACAAGAACCAGGACACTTATAAGAAGAAAGAAAGTGTCGCTTCAGTGCAGAGGAGCAGGAAATTCTGGTTAAAGAGGTGACGGAACATCAGCACCAACTGTTTGTCACCTCAAAGTTGCCAATCAGTAGGAGAGAGGCTATATGGCAACAAATTGTTGACAAGATTAACAGTATGGCTGAAGTACGCAGAACAGTCATCGAGTGCACGAAACGCTGGGATGACTGCAAGTGCAGGACCAAGGAAAAGATGGCCAGGAACAGGAAGGCAGCACTGCAGACTGGAGGTGGGAGTCCAGCACACCAGGAGGCCCTGGACCACATGGAGGAGATGGTCGCAGCTGTCATCCCTGAGGAGATCGTCACAGGGATTCAAGGACAGGACAGCGCAGACTACCAGGAGACAACGCACTTGCAGGGTAAGTTGCATGGGGAATTAAAATGCACTAATGTCAACTACAACCGGGGGGGGGGAATACCGACTCCAAAATGCATGGAAGTCATCATATACATGGAGTGGCATGGGTAAAGGGGGATGGCATGGGGGCATGGCCTGCACAAACAGAAGCTGGGGTACACCATTACACTACACCAACAACAGTACCATGGGGGCATGCTGCGATGCCAGCGATGGAGCAAAGGGAAATCCACGCCAGGAGGGAAGGCCACAATGTCAAACTGATATCCCAGCACACGTCAGCCACCATACCCCCTACATTAACTAGGGCCCTCTTAACAACCTCTAGCCATACCGACAACTGGAATGTAACTGCGACAACAGTTGCCACTACCACTTCCGCTCTGTGTGCACCTCAAGTAGCCAATGGCAGTAACCTCCCCATGGATCATTCACACCTAAATTAGGGGGTTGAGGATGACAACATCAACAATCCCCTGAAACAAGACAAAGGCCCCAGTACTGTCAAATGTAAATGCCCATAGTTGTTGCAAACATCAGCCAATGTAAACAACAATAGGAGCTACACAGCACTAAGGACATACCCATGCTGCATATGTCAGGGTCCATCCTGTGCCTGGGTCACAATGTAACATCCCAAATAGCATACTGCTCAGACAACAGCATTGAGGGGGGCCACATGTAACTGGTCACTGAAATACACCTGCACAGTCTGAGGAGGAAATAGGACACTGATACGATTATCAGGGCAATCCAATGTACCACACATTCCCCAACATCAGCAGTACACATTACCAATGCCAACATCCATATTGTGTCATAACATTGCTATGCATAGGATATGCCACATGTCAAATACATTTAAGTGGATGTGAAAGATCAGAGATTGGGGCAGGTCCAGATTGTTAAGTGTGCTGCCAGTGCCATCAGAGAACCCACAGCCAGTGAAAGGTCTCACCATGAGAATGGATGTAGACGGAGGCTTGAGTAGGACAAGAAGGTGGCAATTCTCTGTTTGGCCACAACCAACACCTAGAAGAGATGATGCCGACAAGTCTAATAACTCAATAACATACATGTGACATGCAGGTGGGCCATAGGCCTGGGAGAATGCCCATCTGAAGGACTGGAGCAATGAACACGAAACAAGATCACAATGTAAATTTATCACAAGGCAGGCATGTCACATCACTCATGCCACAACACAGACACACTAATTGTACCCTGTTTCATTGCAGAGGAAGATGGATCTCCTGCCGATATGCCTGTCCCAGATTACCCTGATGACATGGATGACGAGCCGATAAACATTCCCCAGGAGACTATCCAAAAGGTCCTTGAAACCCTCCAGACCCCACCTTCAGTCACAAGGAGGAGCACAGAACAAGCAGCCATCGCAGAGGATCCACCCACCACCCCAATTGTAAGACCTGCCAGCTCCAATACAGCTGAGGACTCAGACGACACTGGCACCAGCTTTGAGAGAACTGTAGTTGGAGTACAGCGGGAGCTGGCCAAGGAGGTGCGGGTGGGGATGCAAACTACGGCAGCCAGCCTTGAGGGGGTGCATTCGTGCATGATGTCATCTGCAGATCAGGCAGCAGCTATGCAAGCCCTAACATCTATCTTGCAGGAACTGCAAAAAACCCAGAAGGAAATCAGCACAGCTGTAATACAGTTGACCCAACACCCACAACAGCAATCCTGCCAACGCGTGCACGAATGCAACATTGAACCCCTCAGGGCCGACCTGGCTGCCTACCATCGTGATGTGGCTACTATTCTCAAAAACCAGCAGATCCTCCTTGCTGCAGTACTGCCCATAAGACCTTCACAGGGAGCAGCGACCGGGATGTCTGACTCCACGTCTTCTAACACTGAAATGTGTTTTGCCCCTTCACAACCACCAAAAACAAGGACAGAGGAGGCAACACACACATCAGAAGAAGAAGACATGGAACAGATCACACATTCACAAGGAAAAGTACCCAAAAGCACTAGTCCCTGCCACATGGCCAACTATTACCAAGGTCCTGCGCTTTGTAACATGCCAGTCTTGCAACAACTCTACTTAATGACTGTTCTGCTTACCACTGTATATATTGTCAGCCTGCCCAGTGATTGTCTCTGTCTTACTCATTGGCAAATCCTGTCCCTTTGCAGTGTCTGAAACATCAACCAGAGCATGTTAAAAGCATTTCCATAGCCCCTTGTGTACGATCACAATGTAAGATGTCACTATAATGGACTCACAATCATGGACAATATACAGAAAGCACTACATCACTTTTCAAGAAATAGTACTTACACAACAAATCTGTCTCTGGGTAATGTGACATATCAACTGTGCAGTAGATAACTGAAATGTGCCTACTGTCAAATTACGTAGCTTGTCAATACAACTGTCCTGATATTATGTAGTCAGATAAATCTGCACAGTGCCAATGACTGCATCATACTCTGCCCATCCTGAGGGACATATCTGATGAAGTGAGAAACCATACACCATCATGCTGTGTTGGACAGAAGAATGCTTCCTCAAGGGATATCTAAGTCATCAAATAGTGGCCGCAAAATGTTGTTACCATGCAATACTAACACATATAACAGTGCACACTAATCTAAGCAAACACTAAAAAAACTGCATAAATGAAGGTGTCTGAGTTTACATACAAATAGGTAATCATGCTGAACTGTGTCACAAATGACGTATGAGAGTCATGAAGACAAGAATACAAGAGTGCCTACGAGAACTCATCTTATAAGGGTGTCCTTGCTCATCACATTGCAGTCAGACCTAAAACTGTTCCCCCAATACCAAGTCTGGAAGCACTGTTTGTGACGTGGAAAACACACTTATCAACAGAAACACATTGTCATCCATATTAACTGTGATTGGTGGTTGCAATGAAGGGTGGAAACTTTGCAAGGTAGCTCTGGGGTAGCTGCCAATCGTACAGCTCAGTTGGGATTTGTTTGTAGCATAGGACACAAATGTAATAGTACAAAATTCATGTACACTGATTCCAAACCCAGGATCAAGTATCATTTAACACATACTGTTAAGGGTTAACCAAATATTTATTAAATGCTAATCAAAGAAGAGGAAACTGAGGGAAAAATCTTACCTACCCTAATCTACCCTGACTACTCATTACCCACAACTGTCCCTAACTAACCTAAGCTACACTTACTTATCACATGTAACGAAACGTTCTAGACATCCACCCCCCCCCCCTTTGTGAGACGGGACACATGGAGGACAACACATACTAACCTAAACACATACTATACTATCCTAAACAAATATATATTTTTTTGTATTTAAAAAATAAATAAAAATTATGTGTTTTTTATTTTTATTTTTATTAAACACACAAGAACCCCAACATAGCCATTCACACTTAATAAGTAAAAATAGAAAGAATGAGGACCCCCTACCCACTAACACTAACTAAACTAACAGCCTATACTAACCTAACACTAAGCCCCCTAAGCTCACTAACTATAAGAACAAGGAAAGAGGAGGGAGGGGAGGGAATCATGTCCATTTCAAAAACAGTCTAGAGGTTGGCCCTGCGGAGGGTCCTCTTGATTTACTTCACTCGTCGGTTAATGTGGCGCACATACCGGCTCAGGTGGCTTAACTTCCGTTCCATGTTGTGGAAGACTGCAGGGTCAACAGATGGAGCTTGGGCAGTCTGGGTACCGGTGGAGGAGGTCTGTGTGTGTGTGGAGCCAAGACCAGTGGGCTGTCCTGCACCTGTACCAATGCTGGGGCCTGGAAGTCCAGCAGATGTAGGCACAACAGTACCAGCTGTGGGTAGGGCCACCTGGCTTGAAGTGGTGGTTGTGCTGGTGGTGGCTGTGGTGGGAAAAGTAGGGCCACCCTGTGGAAAGGCCCTCCATGCCCCGGAGGCCCGTTCATGGCGATATTGACAGGCCATCCTCCTGAGCCCCGACTCCACCAGCAGGATGTGCTGGTATCTCATGGCCCGGCACTGGAATTCACAGACCTGGTCTGGAGTCATGTTTGCAGCTGTGAAGACAAATGCAAATATTCTACATTAGTAACTGCATTGTGTGAAATGGCACAAGAAGTTAATCAGACAATACAGCTACTGTACTTGTAACAGCTCATATCACAATACAGATCATTGAATGTCCCTGAGGAAGTACATGGCAGGCCAGCCTTCAAAGGTCACATCACACATAGCACATCCATAACCTACAAGATGGGTAACAACTGGCTTTGACTTGCCATCTGAGTTCTGCCAGTTATCAGCTAACAATCATGCTGTATATTCTCCGCCAAGACCTGGGCTACAAATGTCAGTATACGGAATGCAAAACTAAAGCCGCATGGTCTGCAAGTTGTAACTGGACTTGCCAGTATAGTACCAAGTGCCAAACCTGAGTGTGTATACTAGGTTCCAACCATACAGTCACTTATTCACATGTATGTGTAACATACTGGTAGCATCAGTACTAGGTACCCCATTCACAAACCCATGCCTGTGTTAAGGGTGGATAAACTACTATCAATTTCCAACAACATGTACACCGAGGAGTGTATAGAAAACTCCACACGTGTTTGGTTCTACACACACACCACAGGTAAGGTCTATCAACAATGAGGAGTCAGCAAACCCTAGACAAATCATAGGGCCACACATGTCAGGAAATGCAGAACTTGGTACACAACATATACTTCCAGTAAGGCCTCACTTACATCAGACACAGAGTTGCAAGAACACCCATGATTAGCATGCACAACCAGGCCATTGCACTCAAGTTCCACGTACTTGCAGCACTACATGTGGAAGTACATGCTGCTAGGAGGTTCTACCTAGAGTTTCATAAGTACCTTGGTAAATAGGGAAGTAGAAGTCTATTGGAAAGCAATTTGCTGTACCAATCTTGGAGAATGTGGGTCTGACAGGCTGACTAAACCTGAGCTGACTTCCAGTGCAACTCTTGTTGATACAAGTGTCATCCACATGACTCACGCCAGTACTCACTGTGGGGCCTACAGGAATGGCCTACAATCCCTAGATAATACCATAGGATACGCATAGACCAACTCAAAACATTTGAGAAACTGAAATCCCACTCATGGAACAAGACAAATGAGTGCCCAACGCATCACACCTTGCTATGCGTTCAACACACACAAGTCCATAACCAGCAAACACAACACATAACAGACATATCAACACTTACTGCAGGGGTCGGGGTCCTCAAATGTCGCCACCTCTCCCACAGTGTAGGGTGCCGGTCCACCTGTAAGGCATGGAAGGAAGAAATGTGCTCAAAATCTGTGCACAGAGCAACAATTTCATTAACATATACAATGTGTAGGCTGAATAAGGAAATGGCAGCCATTCAGACATGATGATACTGCATCTGATAGATCACGGCCAACTTAAACATAGCATGGGTCTCCTGTGACAGTTACACACATATCTGCACACATGCATTGGCCCTAACTATCATGTGGTGGCAAACATGCCCCGTCATTGGTGACCTGAAAAAAATATGGAGTGTAGTCGTCTCATCATGTGCATCCAAGAGAGACATCCAAAGCCTGGTTACTTGAGGACTGCATTACCAGTCAAACATGCTATGTGGCCATGACACATTTATTACACATAGGTACAATGTACAGAGGGAGGGGCAGGGACTTTTGTAATCCCTCCTGTTGTTACAGTTTATTCAATTGATGTGGCCCAGCTATGGTGATTTGCACCAACCATGGAGATGTGAACCCATGTGCATACCTTTGGACTGCCATCCCTATTTGGGATGTGGCACAACTAACTCCAACAAACATTCTAAGATGTTAGCTGAGGGCACCTTACACCTTTTCACGATGTTTCCAAATCGAGGTCTGACATGTATCCAAAAAAATAAAGGACCACAATAATCCCAAACATTCATAGTACTTCCGTGAACGCTTTCCTTCCACACTCACCAGACTCACATGAGACATATGTCTGAGCCACTTTGCTATAATCAATTGACGTGAAGCCAGCACTCATTTTCTGCATCATGTAGTGATTCTAAAGTCAGTCTAGCTATTGCATCAACAAAGTTAGCCAATATGTTGGTACATCTTTACTTCTCTGGCAAAAGTGCCCTATATAGACATGATTGGCTCCTATTTTGTTTGGTTGTCTGACACAAAGGCCGCACCAATTTACTTCATGGAAAAGTATCCTGTAAGTTTGCTGAGCACGTGCTACCTGACAGCTAGCAATTGTGATCCTTACCATAGTGCACAAATTATCCCTGTATGTTTCCCCAGCATTACACACAGTCAGCAAGTTAGCTGGCAGACATAGTACAAATCATCTGATGTCAATACAGAGCATTTAATTGTGCACATTTACAAGATTAGTACCCACCAACAGGGCCACCAATCACGATTCCCAGGTGGTCCAAGAGATCCTGCTCCCTGGTGATGAGGTCAGCCCACCGGTGCTTCAGCTGGTGGTCACTCCTCTGGCTGGCATACACACGCTGCAGGTTATGCAGCACCTTTCCCCACCGGATTCTGCCACCTCAGTGTGATACCCCTGTATCACCCTACCCTCTGACTCAATCATCAGTGGCAAGAAATGGCACACAAGCCAGATGAAGCCCCCCAACTCCTCTTCACCCATCCTGCCAAGACGTGGCCTACCAGACATAGTAGAAATGTGAAGGGGAATAGGGGTTAAAGAAATAGAAAGAGGAAAAGGGGGAAAGTAGGGGTACAAATACAGAAGAAAAGTAAACTTAACCACTAAAAGAGCCCAACTAGCCCCAAACTACCACTTCCCACAACAGACTCCCACAAACAACAAAAACACCAGGTAAATGGGCAAATGTACACAAAACACAGTAGGACAGTATACACCAACAATATTTATTTCACAAATTGACAATAGAGACAGCACACAGGACAGAAAAGCACAACATCTTAGGACACAACTCTCTACACAGCCACACAGTCTAGAATCATAGACTGCGAAGTGAAAATGAAAGTACACCCACTGTACATGATCTGTAAACAGGATATCCTATTACATCACTTCCTGTATGAAATGTCCACCCTTTTTCGCGTCATGCGTAATTTTTTGCCCACCAATACTGTATTTGCGTCATTTTTTTTGACGCACAGGAGTGAAAATTAGCCCGCATCCAAATAATAGTACATGGCCTGTACAAATATCTGAATGCGGCCTAATGTTCACTCCTGTGCGTCAAACAAATGACGCAAATACAATATTGGTGGGCAAAAAATGACGCATAACGCTAGGAACGTAAAAATTTCAGTGCATGAACTGGTTTTGGGCATTTTTTCTGTTTTTATGTTATGTTACATTTGGGACACATCAGAGATAGGCTGATTGCACCCACTATGGTGTTGATGGTGCATGTTCACATGTGTGACATCATATTGCAGCGGACCATGATCCGCTACTTCCTTCACAGTATTTTTACGGTTGGCTGACGCAATAGATGGTCATATGTGTGGCCTACATATATGTGTTGCACAAATTGGGCATGTTTGGCATAAGGAGAAGATAGCAATATGACCCACATATGTACAATACCTAAATGCCTTTGGCTCAATGTGTGTGCTTTGGCAACTAATGTAGTTGTTGACCAAGTGTGTGTGTATCACATGAAGCATTATTGCACATATGCTTGTATGAATGTGACATCCATGTGTCCAATCCTTAGATGCAAGTCATTGTGGAACTGAGAGAGGACATGTGTTAGTCATACATGTAGCAACATCCGTAATGTGGACTTCCAAGATTTAGGGTAACGTAGACACCACATGTGACAAAGCATGCACCAGATAGATGGCAGACGCTTGTTCATGTCAATGGTCCACATTTTCAACATCCTATGTCCTAGAGTTTTAGGCACTAGTTGGTGAATCCCACAGTGAGTCATACACATGCATTGAGGAAGTGGGTACCATGTTTTTTGCCCAGACAGACTAAGGTGAATCACAAATGTATGATGACACCACACCACAGTTGAGGTCATAGAAGTGAGCCACAACTCTCAAGTGGCTGTGGTGGACCAGCAGACGAGGCAGCACGTGTCCACATATTTCCAGTGATCAATTGCACATAGGTGTCTGGTTCATGTGTGTGGTCCAGTGATGATCCTGTATATTGTTTGGGGGGTAATTTGTCACAGTTCGGTCCAGGACTCATCATGAGTCAGTGGCAGCTATTCCTGTATCTACTGAGTATTGTTGGTTGATCAATGTGAGTAAAGTGGATGAGGACATGAGAACCTACATGGGGATGGTACCACCATGTCACTAAAGACGTGTAATGAGACAGTCAACAGGGCAACCTTGGTGTGCTGAGTGAGATAATGTCTCAGGTGTCATGTTCCGGCAGGTGTCATTACAACATTTGTACACAGGCTAGCCTCTGCAATTCCCACTGCATCTGGGAACATCATAGCCTCTGTGCTGATTATTCTCGCAGCTATTAACCACACACGGTCCATCAATATGTTGTGAGCACTGTGATTCTGTGTGTGAACTGTCAGGGTCCTGACATGTGTGAAATTTTCATGGACATTATCAGAGGTTGCTGGTTCTGCTGAAGGCCCAGTAACCAATCCCTGCATACGGCCCTGGGACACTGTCACACTTTGTCATTCATGCATAAATGAGACCCAGACAAGGGATGGGCCATGAATTTTGCTTTTCACAGAGGATTTAACTCAAATGGTACAGTTAAAAGGCAGATGATGCTATACAATGTATTTGGGTATGCATTGAAGAAGCCCATGCCCAATACCCCCTGATGAATGAGAGGTTTGCTAACTCAAGTGTGGTACATATGTAGACAGAGGGATACTTTAGTGTGACGCACAGATAGATGCCAGTCAGGCTGACAGAATGCAGGGTGATTCAGGATCCAGCAATTTGACAAGTTACATAATCAGTGGAATGCCTAAGATTGTTTGGAGGATGAACTAGACAGTTGACATGTCAAACTGTGTATGTACTGTGTTTTTGAAGGTGACAAATGAACCCAAGGGCTGTGTTACACGGCTTAATTAGTATCAATGCTTAACGGTGTATTTGACATAATGGCAACTCCTATGCTGTTCCAGGCATCAGCAGGGGCAGTGCATGTTGAAATGGGTGGTGTGCATGGAGGTGATCACAGGTGTGGGCTGCATCAGTTTCTCACAAGTCCTGTAGGTGAGATTTGCATTCAAATGGCCAACATACTTTTTCACACGGGAAGCAATCTACAGGTGCTAACAGGGCTTAGAAACTAGAAGACAGTGTATTAATTGACCTGACGTCCATGCAGTCAGATGTTCTATGACAATGGCATACCATAGGAAAGGGTGTAGCACACTGGATTGCTATTGTTAATCTGTGTGTGTAGAGGGAATATCAGGGTACACATCTTAGTATTCCAGTGACCTCTTCAGACAGGTGGGTTGTGATCAGGTGCATGGGTGTGTCACGAGTTAGGAAATGGGCTGACATGTACATGGAATGTCATGTGCGCAATGCTGCTCATATGAGTGGCACTTGTGCTGTCTATGTTCTGCTTCTATGGAACTCTAGTCACAGATAGTCCTTGCAAATATTGGATGCAGTTCGACTTACTGCTGTCAAGGGTCTGGTCAGACATTCCTGTTACTGATGCAAAAGCACATCGACTGCCTCATGTATGAGGCTTGTTTTGCCCTTATTGAGTGATGGTGTCTTAGTTGTGTGCCATATGCTGCGTTGGACCTTGATTTCAACATGTATGTGTGAAATAGGCGTGGTCCTCTGCTATTGGCCTTCAAAGGAGAAATGTACATGATATATGTCATTTACAGTGTGTGTGTATGTGACCATTGTATGTTACGCATTACATTAGCTCTGGGATTTTCAGTGTCCTAATCAGTATATCAGCAATGCTCCATGAGGCAACACTCTTATTCTGATAAGTAGAGATGAAGGTGTGTAGAAATGATTAGCCAGACCATGATATGGTGATTATTATAGGTGTTTATTTAAATTAGTTCATTAAAGTGGTGATGGTAATTATATTTAAAATAAATTGTTGACGATATGTTGCCGCCTGCGTATACCAGCGGCCGTGTTCTGTAGTTCCCCCTCATGTTGCAGGCCAGCATCCTCCTCTTCCTCCTCTTCAGGCATGTGTGGCTCTGGTTCCAGGAGGGGAATGTTCCTTTTGATGCAAATGTTGTGCAATATTGCACATGTTAGGATGATCTTACAGATCATCTCCGGGGAATATAGGAGGCTACCACCACTGATGTCGAGGCACCGGAACCTTGACTTGAGGATGCCGAAGGTCCTCTCGACTATGGTGCGTGTCTTCCTATGTGCGTCGTTGTAGGCACGCTCTGCTGCAGTACTCGGGTTGCCAATAGGTGTCATTATCCATGGCTGGATGCCATGCCCCTGGTCAGCTGCAAGAGAAAATGAATGGGATCATGTTGATGTAGCTGGCCCTATTGAAATAACCTTTCATGGCAGTAGTTGTCTTGTGTTGTCTGTGACTCTTTTGTGTTATAATGTCGCATCCTAGGCTTGTAGGATGTACCATCTGCATTGTGTTGTTTCCTTGGCTGAACGAGTGTTTGTCTGCAGACCGTTTGTCAGCAGTATGTTTTGGGATTTGCAGTACAGTGTGCCCTCCCTAGCATTGTGACTTGTGATACAGGTGTCCCTGTGTCTTCACTGGGGGTGAGATGATAGTGCCATACACAGGTTAAAATTGACAGTGTTGTTAACACGTTCATATAAATGTAGCCTGGACATCCCATACCTTTAGACTTATGCAATGGATTAATGTAAACGTCATTGGGACACTTACAATTTGCAAGGTGACATTTAGGCAACCCACTACACACGTTGTGATCATTGACGTCTTAACATTAGACTGTACACTAATTTCAGATGTGTGACATGTTCACTGCAGACCTATCAAACATGGCTTGCGATGTCACGACCTCAGTGTGTTCCTGTCCACATGTTGCTGTTGTGGTGTATGTGTTGTGTGTACTAGAGGGTTGCTGTGCTGTGTATATATAAGTAGGTTTTTGTACTTACCAACAAGTAGTCCATTGCCATACCGTCCATCCTGGAAGTGTTCATTGAGGGTGCAGTGACGGAAGATGAAGGAGTCATGTACACTCCCAGGATATTTAGCCACGATGTTGGTGATCAATCCCTGGTGATCGACAATGGCCTGCACATTGATGGAATGTGTGTGCTTCCTGTTGTGGTAGAGGTGTTCAGTTGCAGCAGGTGGCACAAGGCATACATGTGTGCAGTCGATTGCACCAAGGACGTGTGGGAAGGCACTCATGAGGTAGAACCCCTGTTTTGTTTCCTGCTGCTTCTGCAGTGTGTTTGGGAAGCAGATGTGGCGGGGTGTAAGTCCAATGATGGCATCCAGTACTTTGGGCACAAAGGCAGAGAATGATGGTTGTGATATTCCGGCAACCAGGGCACCAGTTGTTTGAAAAGAGCCACTTGCCAGCATGTGAAGTACGGCAAGCAGCTTGGTTTCTGTTGGGATGGTGCGGGGTGTCAGCAAAGTGGGTGCCAACTGCGGTTCAATGTTTCGCAGCAGCTGCTGAATGGCCTGCCAGTTCAACCTGAACCTCTGGATGATGTTGTGTTCCCGGAGGCCATGAAGGGTTGTTCTGGGGCGGAATATCCTCTCCTGCCTTCTGCGCTGCCTTTGGGGACCCTGCTGGTGTTGTTGTAGCGGCTGTTGTAGCTGCTGGGCTCTGCGTCTGCGTGCACGCTGGATAAGAATCACCTCAGTGTCTCCCTTTTGCTGCTCTGCTGCTCTGCTGTTGCTTCTGTGTGTTCTGATTAAATACAGGTGTGTTTGCCCCATTTTAACGCCTGCCCTGACCCAGGCGTTAAATTATGATGCAAATCGGGCTGTGCGTCATTTTCTGTCTCCACCTCCCGGACGTGCGTCATTTTTGCCGAAAGCATAAATACGACGCATGGCCGTTTAAGTAATTTTTTGGACGGGAACGCCTACCTTGCATATGATTAACGCTAGGCGGGTTGCCGCATCCAAAAAATGATGCACACGGTGGAATTTTGTCATCCGCGGGCTCGGGCGTCAAAGTTTAAATACGGGGCAACGTTTGCGCTGAATGTGCGTCCATTCGGCGCAGACGGAGTATTAATATGCCCCATAGTGTGCACAAAGTACAGGGGATCCCCAAGAGGCTTAACAGAGGCAATAATAGGTAATACTAATGTTCTATTTGTGGTAGTGTGGTCGAACAGTTAGGCTTATCAGAGGGTATTGTTAAGCATTTGTTGTACACACACAAGCAATAAGTGAAAACACACACTCAATGACTTAACTCCTGACCAATAGGTCTTTATATAGAAAAATATTCTTTCTTAATTTATTTAGAGAACCACAAGATTCATTTAGCAGGTAAGTACATTTAATGAAAAGTTCTTTGTATAGTAATACTTAGAACTTTGAATGGAATCAACAATGGACACAGTTTTTCTTAAAATGGCAGAAAATGGCAAAAAATCCTCATCCACACCCACAAAGCTCTCCACAACGCGGGCCCTGCCTACCTCAATGAGCGACTCATCTTCCACACTCCCATCCGCCAACTCTGCTCTTCCAACCTCGTCCTCACCAACGTCCCTGGCATCCATCGAACTACAGCCGGCGGCAGATCCTTTTCCCACCTCGCCGCCAAGACCTGGAACTCCCTCCCTGTCCACCTACGACAGACCCAGGACCTCCTGACCTTCAGGAAATGCCTCAAGACCTGGTTATTCGAGCAGTAGCAATCCTATCCCCCCCATCAGTGCCTTGAGACCTTAGTGGGTGAGTAGTGCCCTTTACAAATGATTGATTGATTGACTGATTGATTGAAAAAGCTATTTTAAAAGTGGACTCTGCAATTTTCAACAGTTCCTGGGGGAGGTCAGTAAAGTACAGTTTGTGAGGTAAGTAACAAACTTACAGGTTCAGTATCCAGGGCATAGGTAGTCCACTGTTGGGGGTTCACGATAACCCCAAACACCCAGCACCAGCAACACTGGGCCAGTTAGGTGCAGAGGTCAAACAGGAGCCAAAATAACGTGGGCACCCACGGACAAAAGGGGGTACTCCGGTTCTGGTCCGCTTGCAGGTAAGTACTCGCCTTGTCGGAGGGCAGATCAGGAGGTTTTAGAGGAGCACATGGGGGGGGGGCCCTCAAGTAGGTACGAAATGCACACCCTCAGCAGCACTGGGGCAGCCAGGTGCAGGGTGCAAACAGGGCATCAGGTTCCCAATGGAACTCAATGGGTGGACTCGGGGGTCACTTAGGCACTGCAGGCAGGGCACAGGAGGGGCTTCTCGGCACAGCCACCAACTGGGCAGGGAGGAGGGCTGCCTGCTGGACATGTCTGCAACGGTGGTTGGTTTCTCTCGAGTCTGGGGGCTGCGGGTGCAGTGCTTCTCCAGGTGTCAGATATCTTCGTCCCAGACAGTCGCGGTCAGGGGGGTCCTCGGGATTCCCTGTGCAGGTGTCATCGTGGAGGGGTGGAGAGGTCACCGAGGGTGGACACTTGCTCGGAACCGCCTGGGGGTCCTCTCTGGCTAGTTGGTTTTTCTGGACACCGGCCAGGGGCGTCAGGTGCAGAGTAGCTTGGGACTCACTTTTCTGGAGTGATGGTTGCTTTTTTCTTCTTGTTGTACAGGTCCGCTGTCCACAGGAGTTTCCTGATCCTCGGTGATGCAGGCAGTCCCTCATCCTCCAAAGCTAGATGGAGGATTTCTCAAGGAGGGGGTCACTTCAGCTCTGGACACCTAAGGGGTGGTCCTGGCTGAAGGGTGACTCCTCCTTGTTTTTCCTCATTATCCCTCTGGACTTGCCACCAAAAGTGGGGGGGCTTGTCTTGGGGTGGTGGGGCGGGCATCTCCACTAGCTGGAGTGTCCTGGGGCACTGTAACACTAATGCTGAGCCTTTGAGGCTCACTTCCAGGTGTTACAGTTCCTGCAGTGGGGGTGTGAAGCACCTCCACCAAGGACAGACCATGTGGTCAGAAACTCGTTTGGAAGTGGCAGGCTGGCACAGAATGGTCAGCCTTACACTAGCAGTTGGGCTAACATATAGGGGGCATCTCTAAGAGGCCCTCTGTGTGCATTTTACAAAAAATCCCACACTGGCATCAGTGTGGGTTTATTATTCTGAGACGTTTGATACCAAACTTCCCAGTATTCAGTGAAGCCATTATGGTGCGGTGGAGTTCGTAATGACAAACTCCAAGACCATATACGCATATATGCACTCTGAAACCAGTCCCTGTCTCCCCTCCAATGCACCTTGCCACCGACCCTAGCAATGCCTTTATACTTCAAAGAATTGAAGAAGTTAGATCCCTGGTACTACAACTGGCCAAATGCTTCCGGGAGAGCCTAGAGTGTGGATGTAAGTGCAACCATAGGGACGAAGAGGTGACTACAGGCCATATAATGCCTGATCCAATATTTCCAACCCAGCTAGCACATGGGGACCAGGCCACCGATTTACAAAAAGAAAAGACTTATCGGGTTGGCTCAGATGGAGATACAGCACGCTCAGAACTTAGAACCAAACAGGTGAGCCAACATTGCAAAAGACCATTAAATGTGGGGGATACTATGGGAAACCATAGCGCCATTAATAAACTCCCCACAAAGCCCTCAAACTACCTGCCAGCAAAGAACCGCAAACAGATTGACAATCTCCTACCCAGGAGATCCTATGCTATTTCAAATGACAGCGACCCATTTGCTCCCAAGGATACTCCCAGCTGTTTCAACGCCCCTTCCTATCAGAGGTCTCCCTACGGCCCAGTCTTACTGCCAAAACCCCAACGTCCCAACCCTGGAACCAATACTCTCTTCCTGAAACAAGTCCCGAAACTGCTCCCTGGACTCAGTGAGGATCATGAGTCTAGGGCCAACAAAGTAATCCACTGGCTACGACACCAGAGAAACTGTCTATCAGTCATACGTTCAGATATTTACAACACCAAGCGGTGGTGCCCCCTAGGATCAACATACGATGTAATTTCAATCGAGTTCCATAACAGATCCCTGGTAGAAAACCTTGTTCTGTTTAACGACCGAACTCTCCATCTAATGGAACAAAGAAGGGGGTACATCACCTTAGAGACAGTACTAGAGATGGAAGGCCAATCACATATTTCTGATTACACACGCATTAATCCAACCAGCAATCAGCCTAGGCATGCCGTCTCTATTCGGCCCAACCCTGTATGACTGGCAATAGCCCAGGGACTAACCCCCGGGACTAACCTAACGGAACCCAGTACGACGAGTTGTGATGGATCTACCGATACAGAGTCGATTACCGAGAGGCTCAACCCACAGTCACCAACCACGGTCCTGAAGGGAAAGGGCTTATCAATTATGACGTGGAATCTAGCAGGTCTCGGGAGGAAACTAGGCGACAATGATTGGTGCTCGTATATCAACACCCAAGACATATGTCTTTTTCAAGAAACATGGACCAAAGAACCGACTACCCTAGACGGGTTTCTTTCTTTTAACGTGGCTGCTCAACCCTCCACAAAATCGTCGGGCAGAGCTAAAGGTGGACTTTTGATGTTAATAAATAAAACTGTACAGTGCACATATAAGACCCTTAAATTCGATAGCCCAGATCTGATGGGGCTACAAATTACGTTCCAACAGGATTTTACTATAACGCTTGTCAATATTTATGCCCGCTCGGTATCACGAGGGGCTGAGTCCCTAGTCTTAAAACAGCTTCTTGATTTTCTAGACACCTTGCAATCAACCTCCTACCTAATAATAGCTGGTGACGTAAACTGCACCTTTGAACCCTCAGTGATACTAACTGGTCTCACAGAGGATGAAGACGAAACATGGGGGATTGCTCAGCTGACTAGCGATAACAACTGTGTTAATTCTCGTGTAGCTACCCAATTGGCATCCCTTTGTTTGAAATATGGCCTCAGGGCATGCAATGGCCGAATGCCCTCCGACCTAGATATTGCACCCACCTTTAAACGTGGTACAATCACAAGCGTAATTGATTATTTTTTAGTGGATGTGAGATTGTGGCCCTTCCTGGATGATATGAAGGTGGACGCTAGAACCGAAAGCGACCACTATCCCTTGCTACTCTCTATGTCAGGTGATGTTTTTGGTAGGACTTCAAACCAACAAAGCACTATAGTCCCTATTCCTACCATGAACATCACATCTACGAAGGTCAGGTGGCCAAAGGTCCAGTCAAACCCTTACCTGCTACGTGAGATCTACCAGGCCTTCACAGATATTCTTGCTCCATATAGTGACCACGACTCTAATGAAATACCCTTTTTATCCGTACACGAAAACATGATCACAAGATTACAATGTATATTCTATAAGAAGGCTGGGGCAAGACAGCAAGGAGCTAACTCTAACACTTGGTTCGATGAGTCCTGCCACATGGCTAAGAAAGGATTAAAAGGTGCCCTCTTGAACGGTTCCCATGAGGAAATACTATCAGCTAGACGCACCTACAAAGAATCCATCACCCGAGCAAAAAAAATCTGGGAAGACGCCACATGGCAGAGTTTATTGGATGCTACTCAATCCAATAACAACAAATTATTCTGGGAATTGTTAGGCAAACGAGAGAAAGATGGCAGGATTGGTGTAAGAAGTCATATCCAGCCAGAAAAATGGGTTGACCATTTCTCCGGCTTGTATAGAAAAATTGAGACCCCCATAATTCCAGCTATAGTAGAAGCAGACCAAGACCTCCCTTCTACCCCTGATGAGCATAATGGCCCAGCTCCTCCTGTAGGGGGCACACATGTCTTCAAGAGCCACATCCACTTTACTACCAAAGAAACAGCTAATGCTATTGGTTCATTAAAACTTGGGAAAGCTCCAGGCCCAGATAAAATCCCGGGGGATCTTTACTCGTCTGAACCAATAGTCTGGACTTGGTATATCAATACACTCTCCAATAAAATTGCTGAGGGGGGGCTGATCCCCATGACATGGAAGGGTGCAGAAATAATCCCCATTCACAAAAAGGGCGACGTAAACCTTCCGACAAACTACAGACCAATCAGTCTAATCGATAACATCCAAAAAATATTTGCTAAACAAGTCCTAGGTAGATTAACCGATTGGGCCAAAGATCAGAATATCCTTTCCCCTCTCCAAGCTGGATTTCGACCAAGGATCAGTACAGTAGACCAGGTCTTCAGACTGGCCATTCTGCACTGGAAGTATACAGTCCTGGCTAAACAACCACTATACATTGCCTTTGTCGATCTGAGATCAGCATTTGATCTGGTTCCGAGGGAAAAGCTGTGGGAGGTGCTAATAAAAATAGGGACTCCGGCCAGTCTAATCCATCTTTTAAAGCGGTTGCACGAGGACACATATGCGCAGGTGAGATGGGGGAGTCTAGGCGAACTAACAGATAAAATCCCCATAAATAGGGGTGTTCGCCAGGGTTGTGTGCTGGCACCTTTTTTATTCTCTATTTTTATTAATGAGGTTGTACAGGTTTTAATGACGTGCCAGAATGATGCCCCCACCCTATGCGCTCAAAAAATTCCAATCCTTCTTTTTGCTGATGATTCCCTTCTTATTTCTAAATCTCCCATGGGCCTTCAAATACTTATCAATAGATTTAATTCCTTCTGTCGAGACTACGGCCTAGAGCTAAACCACAAAAAGACCAAGCTAATGGCCTTCCGCTCAGGCGCGCGGAAGAAATGCACTATCTATTCAGAAGGGAATCTCTTGGATAAGGTTTCCTCCATTGACTACCTGGGCGTAAGGATTGCTGATAATTTAAATTGGGGAGAACAGATCAACAAAAGTGTGGGCCGCCTGCAGCATGGTGCGGCATCAATCCTGCGCTTTTACAGGGGTACGACAGCAAAAACTGTCTCCCCGGCAATCAAGATCTATATCGCCAGAGCGCAGAGTGCTGCCGCATATGGAGCAGAGGTCTGGGGGTTTGTGGACTGCAATAGACTCACCACTAGTGAAAACAGTTTTGCGAGGTCATTGTGTGCTTGTCCTCCCAGCACTCCACTGATACCACTGTTCTTAGATTTGGGCTTGAGACGCATAGCCGATCTAATCATCTTAAGACCATTATTATATTGGATACGACTATGGACCAACCCCGAACTAGAAGTTTATAAAACCTCTCTCCATGACCTGCTAATATGTCCCAACTCAACCTCCATTCCTTGGGTCAAACATGTATCCAGCTGGTTTACCAAACTCGGCCTTAGCCACTTTTGGGAGGAACCCCATAAACTAGAAAAAGCTCACTCTACTGTGCTGAAACGCACATATTGGTCCTTTGCATGTAACGACCATATTACCCACAGAATTTATGGCACCCTAACAAATCGCTTCACAGAGTTTAAGTGGTATCCACAATTTGAACCATACTTAGACAACATTCCTGACATCCTTGCCAAAAGCTTATATGCCAGATTCCGTTTCGGGTCACTGCCGTTGATGACGCTGATGTGTAGATGGGGTACAAAAACAGCAACAAGTACATGCCCAGCCTGTGGTGCAAAATCAGAAACGGTTGAACATTTTATGTTTTTTTGCCCTGCATACTCCCTTCCCAGGTCTAAGTGGATCCGCCATATTTGCCGCAATATGGGGATAAGAGATTGCGCCTCTGCTTTGAGGATTTTAAAAAGTCACCACTCCACGGTTCTAATATTTGCTGTCAGTAAATATTTATTAGCAGCATGGCGAATACGCAATTCTTTCCTAAAGACTGTGTCTTAATCTAGAGCCTTACTTTTATTCTTTTACTCCTATATGTACTATAGGGGGTTGGAATCACATTATATGTATTATGTGTAATATGCGTACTGAGATTTTAATTAGATCATGCTTTTAGGAACCCTTGTTCCAAAATAACTGTATTTATGTTTTTATATATTATTATTATTGATTTTAGCTCTATTATTATTCCTATTACTGTACATTCGCTTTGATGATTGATTGATCGAATAAAGCATGTGTTAAAAAAAAACGCAGTATGGCGACCCTGCACTTACAATGTCTAAGAATTGACTTAGGCAATGTAGGGGCATATTGCACTAAAGGACTCCAAACCAGCAAGGACTTGATTCACCAACATTTGGAAGGTGGCAGGGGCATTCTTTAAGCCAAAGGGCATAACCGTAAACTGATAATGCCCATCAGGTGTTGAGAATACTGTTTTCTCTTTTACTACAGGTGCCATCCTAATTTGCCAGTACCCTGCAGTAAAGTCAAAGGCACTCAGAATTTTGGCTGCACCTAACTTGTCAATAAGTACATCTCCTCAGGGTATGCGGTGAGCATCTGTCTTGGTGACAGAACTGAGGCCTCTGTAGTCTATACGGAATCTAATTTCTCTCTTCCCATCTTTGGTATGAGGTTTGGGAACTAAGACCACTGACCTAGCCCAGGGACCGTTAGAGTGCTCTATTACCCCTAACACTAGCATCTTGTGGACTTCCACTTTGATGCTCTCTTTGGCTTGGTCAGATTGTCTGTATATTTTGTTTTTGACAGGCAAGCTGTCTCCTGTGTCCACATCATGGGTATACAGGTGCGTCTCACCAGGGGTCAAAGAGAAGAGCTCAGCATACTGCTGCAGGACTTGCCTGCAGTCAGCTTGCTGTTGGGCAAAGAGGGTGTCTGAGTAGACAACTCTATCTACTGATCCATCTTTAGGGTCAGTTGAGAGGAGGCCAGGGAGAGGTTCACTATCTTCTTCCTGATCCTCATCAGTAACTATCAGCATGGTTATGTCTGCCCTATCATTATAACGTTTCAGGTGGTTAACATGGATTACCCTCTTGGGTGTCCTGCTAGTGCCCAGGCCCACTAAGTAAGTGACCTGACTCTTTTTCTCAAGAACTGGGTAAGGACCACTCCATCTGTCATGAAGTGCCCTGGGAGCCACAGGGTCCAGAACCCAGACTTTCTGCCCTGGTTGGAATTCAACCATTGCAGCCTTCTGGTCATAACACAACTTCTGGAGTGGTTGGCTGACCTCTAGGTTTTTGGATGCCTTTTCCATGTACCCAGCCACCCTGGAGCGGAGGCCAAGCACATAGTCCACCACATCTTGTTCAGGCTCATGGAGAGGCCTTCTCTGACAAGTGCCATTGGTCCCCTTACAGGTTGGCTAAACAGAAGCTCAAAGGGGAAAACCCTACTTCCTTCTATGGCACCTCTCTGTAGGCGAAATGCAAGCATGTACATCCCATCTCCTTTTGAGTTTTCTAGGGAGCCACATGATCATGCCCTTCAATGTCTTGTTAAACCTCTCAACAAGGCCATTGGTTTGTTGATGATATGGTGTGGTGAACTTATAAGTCACCCTACACTCATTCCACATGTGTTTGAGGTAAGCTCACATGAATTTTGTACCTATGTCAGAAACCACCTTCTTAGGGAAGCCCACTCTGGTGAAAATACCTATTAGGGCTTTGGTTACTGCAGGGGCAGTGGTCGAACTAAGGGGAATTGCTTCAGGGTATCTGGTAGCATGATCCACTACTACCAGTATTTATTGGTTCTCTGGGGCTGTGGGAGGGTCCAGTGGACCCACAATGTCCACACCAACCCTTTCAAAGGGGACCTCACCACTGGAAGTGGAAAGAGGGGGGCCTGTGGACGGCCACCTGTCTTGCCATTTGCTTGACAGGTGACACAGGAGCTACAAAACTCCCTTACTTTCTGGGACATGTTGGGCCAATAGAAATGGTTCACTAATCTGTCCCATGGCTTAGTTTGTCCCAAATGCCTAGCTAGGGGGATGTCATGGGCCAATGTGAGAATGAACTCTCTAAACTCTTGAGGCACTACCACTCTCGTAGTGGCACCAGATTTGGGATCTCTTGCCTCAGTGTAAAGGAGTCCATCCTCCCAATAGATCCTGTGGGAGCCACTGACATCTCCCTTAGCCTGTTTAGCAGCTTGCTGTCTCAGGCCTTTAAGAGTGGAACAAGTCTTTTGTCCCTTGCACAGCTGTTCCCTTGAGGGTTCTCCTGAGGCCAAGAGCCGTACCTGGTAAGGCTCCAGCTCCATGGACTCAGTTCCCTCAGGGGATAGGACATCTTCCGGGGAAGAGAGATCCTGTTTCTTTTGTTATACAGAGGGTGGTCCCCCAGTCCTCTTACCTTTTCCCTTGGAAGGATGGGCCATTATTCCAGGCTCCAACACTTCTTTTGCACCCTGTGCTCTGCTCTGTGCTCTTGTTTTTACACACACCAGTTCAGGGATACCCAGCATGGCTGCATGGGTTTTGAGTTCTACCTCAGCCCATGCTGAGGACTCCAAATCATTCCCTAGCAAACATTCCATTTGGATTGCAGAAGAGACCACCACCTGTTTCAGGCCAGTAACCCCTGCCCATTCTAAAGTCTCCATAGCCATGGGATAGACTTTAGTTACATTATCAGCATTGGTAACTTGATATGTTTGTCCAGCCAAATACTTTTCTGGGGAAACCAGCTTTTCTGTCACCATTGTGACACTGGTACCTATATCCCTCAGGGCTTCTACTTTTGTCCCAGAGCTGCTGCCTGTATGTTTGCATGTTAGGAGGCCAGGCAGCTAGTGTGGCTATATCCACCCCACCCTCAGAGACTAGAGTAGCTTCGGTGTGAACCCTGATTTGCTCTGGGCCCACTGTTGATCCCACCTGGAGACTGGCTATTCCAGTGCTAACTGGAGTTGAGTTAGTGGGACTTTTCTTGGGACAGGTCTTGTCCCCAGTTTGGTGTCCATGCTGTCTGTGACACCAGGCCTTCTTTGGATAAAAGTTTTTACCCTTATACCCATTTGTGGACTGTGAAGAGACTCGAGCCCACCCTCCTGAGTAGGTTTTGGGGGTCTTTGAGAAGACTCTTTAGTTTTATCCTTGGATGTCTCACCACTCTTCCCCTGGGGAGGTTTTGTGACCCCTTTCGTTTGGTCACCCCGTGTGGAGGCCTTGGTCACCCTTGTCTTGATGCAATGGTCTGCCTTCTTTCCCAATTCTTGGGGAGAAATTGGAGCTAGGTCTATCAGATGTTGATGCAACTTGTCATTGAAGCAGTTCCTTAACAGATGTTCTTTCATAAATAAATCATACAGCCCATCGTAGTCATGCACTCCACTGCCAGTTATCCAACCATCTAGTGTTATGACTGAGTATTCAACAAAATCAACCCAGGACTGGCTGAAGGTTTTGTGAGCCCCCTCAACCTAATTCTGTTCTCCTCAGTTGAGAATCCAAATCCCTCAATCAGGGTAGCCTTCATGATGTCATAGGATTCTGCATCCTTCCCAGAGAGTGTAAGGAGTCTATCTCTACACTTACCAGTGAACAGTTCCCAAAGGAGAGCGCCCCAGTGAGACCTGTTTAGCTTTTCTGGTTGCACAAGCTCTCTCAAAAGCTGTGAACCATTTGGTGATACCATCACCTTCTTCATATTTTAAGAGAATCCCTTTGGGGATTTTTAGGATGTCAGTGTTCTCTCTGACCCTATTTATGTTGCTGCCACCATGAATGGGTGCTAAGCCCATTTCTTCTCTCTCCCTTTCTATAGCCAGGAGCTGATTCTCCAAGGCTAATCTTTTGGCCATCCTTGCTAAAAGGATGTCCTCCTCATTGAGGCTGCCCTCAGTGTTCACAGACAAACTGGACTCCTCTGTGGAAGAACCAGATCCTGTGAGTATTATCTGTGTAGACAGGGATCTTGGAACCCTGGTCTTCCTAGTTAGGTTAGGAGGGGGAGTTCTACCCCCTGATCCCTAACTTCTTCCCATCTGAGGGGAGGTCTTCCTCTTCGGAAGGGTTGTCCCTGGTGTACTCTGCCAAGAGCTCCTGGAGCTTGACCTTGGTAGGTTTGGAACCAGTTTTAATCTTTCTTAGCTTACAGAGGGACCTTAGCTCTACCATCCCTAGATGGAGGTAAGGAGTGAGGTTGAGTTCCATCACTATGGTGGTCATTCCAACCTTGGCGGTAAAAGCCGCTTACGGCTGTCAGAAGACCGCCACCATACCGCTGCGGCCGCGGTAAACCGACACGGTCATTCTGACCCACAACAGGCAAACCGCCAAAATACAGACATCCACAAATGTCCGCCACACCAAAGGGCAGCGAGAAACTGGCGATGACCAAACCTCCACCGTCACGCCAACATAAATACGCCCACACTATCACGACACACGAATCCACGCGGCGGTCTTTCAACCGCGGTATTCCATTGGCGGTACACACTGCCGCGCTCAAAATACACACACATATACAAAACACAACCACATTGGACAATTCGAAATACACACACCTGATACACATACACACACCACTCCCACACACCCAATACATTATAAAACACACACCCACATCACTCACAAACCCCCACTTCTACAGAATCGGGACCACGCACTGAGAAAAAGAGAACTGAGCACCCAGATGCGCACTTTACTTTTACCCAGCAATATTTCCACGCACTTCACACAACACACCAATACACATCACCACACAATCCACCCCACACATCACCCACACCACCCCATGGCACCACAAAGACACCCCAGGTTCTCCGAGGATGAACTCAGGGTCATGGTGGAGGAAATTGTACGGGTAGAGCCACAGCTCTTCGGGGCACAGGTGCAGCACACCACCATTGCCAGGAAGATGGAGCTATGGAGCAGAATAGTCGATAGGGTCAACAATGTGGGACAGCACCCAAGAAATAGGGACGACATCAGGAAGCGGTGGAACGACCTACGGGGGAAGGTGCGTTCAATGGTATCCAGGCACAACATCGCGGTGCAGCGGACTGGCGGCGGACCCCCACCTCCTCCCCCAGAATTTACAACATGGGAGGAGCAAGTCTTGGCGATCTTGCATCCTGAGGGCCTCGCAGGAGTAGGAGGAGGAATGGACTCTGGTAAGTCTCATCTTCACTACTTCATCCCCCCCACCCCACCAGCATGCCAACTCATACCCCCACACTCACCCTCACCCCCATCACATCCTGCACCTTGCAAATGTCTCACCATCACAGCCCACCCATCCCAACACCAAGCCCTGCATGTGACCACAAAGCATGGACACCCATCACCAAAGCATGCCCACTGCACATACCCATCCCCCACCAAATCACTGTCACAAAAGCCCCCACACGGGAATGCCAGCACTGGGGTACAAGGGCAACCACCCATCACACGCTATGGCACACACAAATGCAATAACCATACTTTTATACCCCTGCAGGACCCGAACACCACGTCACCGCGCAGGAGGGTCCACAAATGTCCACTCCACCCCCAGAAGAGGCCCACAGTGAGGACAGCACCTCTGTCGACCTGGATCTAGATGACCTGCCCGGCCCATGGGGGACCTCGGGACAGTCGGTTCCCCTCAGACAGCCACAGCCCATAGCAGACCTTCCCCCTCTGGGAACACCAGCACAGCACCCACCCAGCGGGCCCATCCCTCAGTCACCAGGACACGTCAATCAGCGGTGTGTCCACCACTACAGGGCACCCAGGTTAACCCCCCACCCCAACAACAACAGGGACCTGGGGGCAGTGGTAGTGGGCACACGGTACAGGGGACAGAGGCACAGGGAAACGGGGGAACTGGGAGGACTGCTGTGCGACAGGGGGGGGACAGGCCCAGGGAACCCACTCTCCACGAGGCCCTCTCCTCCATCATGGGAGCCTACCACCACTCCCAGGAGACGATGGCGACGGTCCTGGCCAGGTTTCAGGAGATCCAGCTTCTGCAGGAGGAACAGTATTTGGGGTTCAGGGAGGAACTACGAAACATCAGTTCCGCCATGGGCACCATTGTAGGGGCTCTGAATCAGGTAGTTACCACATTGCGGGACACTGTGGCAGGACAAAGGGCCCCTGACACTAGCATGGACCAAGAACTGCCTACCACCTCCGCCGGCGCTAGTGGACAGGAGGCCCCGCCACAGGACCAACAGGCCACCAGCACCCCACCCCCTGCAGAAGGAGAACCACCCCGCAAGCGGGCCCTGAGATCCAGGAAGAAGACAGAGTAAGATGCCAAGACCCCCGCCAGGAAAGGATACCTCCCTGATTGTCATCCCACTGTCCCACATTGACACCCTGTCCATTCTTATACTGCCCATGCTCCACTTTCCACAGGCATTTGGACATTGCACCTGTGATACTTATAGTCTGGACTCTGCCATGGACAATCCTCCACCATCACCCCTCACCGACTTGCAACCACCCACCAATATAGATCACTGAAATAAACAGTTATACGACCAAACAATCAGGAGTCTGGCTGTGATTTTGTACTAATGTATTAGACATTACCGTCCCAAAATGCATATTTACATTGTGATGCCAACATACCACTGTCACACAGCTGTAGTCCATGGGGAAACAAATCAGATGTCACGCAGTATGGCCAACATCTCTGAAATTGGAAGGGAAAGTCACAACTCAGTTACCATACATAGGGGGAAAAGGTCAGACAGTAGAGCGGTAGTAGGGGTTAAGTATATGTAATATGACGGGTTGGACTCTTACCTGTGGGTCATTGAAATACTGCTGTATTACTGTGTTCCTGTTGTCTATGTCGTCCTCTTCGGCTTCCTCTTCTTCACTCTCCACAGGCTCCACAGCTGCTACACCACCGCCATCTGGACCATCCTCCTGCAGAAAAGGCACCTGGCATCGCAAAGCCAGGTTGTGAAGCATACAGCAGGCCACGATGATCTGGCACACCTTCCTTGGTGAGTATAATAGGGATCCACCTGTCATATGGAGGCAGCGGAACCTGGCCTTCAGAAGGCCGAAGGTCCGCTCGATCACCCTCCTAGTTCTCCCATGAGCCTCATTGTACCGTTCCTCTGCCCTTGTCCGGGGATTTTTCACTGGGGTCAGTAGCCATGACAGGTTGGGGTAACTAGAGTCACCAATTAGCCACACACGGTGCCTCTGGAGTTGACCCATCACGTAAGGGATGCTGCTATTCCGCATGATGTAGGCGTCATGCACAGAGCCAGGGAACTTGGCATTAACATGGGAGATGTACTGGTCTGCCAAACACACCATCTGTACATTCATCGAATGATAACTCTTTCTGTTTCTGTACACTTGTTCACTCCTGCTGGGGGGTACTAAAGCCACATGGGTCCCATCAATGGCACCTATGATGTTGGGGATATGTCCAAGGGCATAGAAATCACCTTTCACTGTAGGCAAATCCTCCACTTCAGGGAAAACAATGTAGCTCTGCATGTATTTCAGAAGGGCAGACAACACTATGGACAACACCTTGGAAAACATAGGCTGGGACATCCCTGATGATATGGCCACTGTTGTTTGAAATGACCCACTTGCAAAGAAATGGAGTACTGACAGCAGCTGCACTAGAGGGGGGATCCCTGTGGGTTGGCGGATGGGTGACATCAGGTCTGGCTCCAGCTGGGCACACAGTTCCTGAATAGTGGCTCGTCAAGCCTGTATGTCAGTATGACATGTCTTTCCTCCATTGTCGACAGGTCTACCAGCGGTCTGTACACGGGAAGATTCCTCCATCTCCTCGCATGTCCCAGCGGACGGTGCCTATGAAGGACAACAGCGAGCACAGAGTCAATCAGCCCACAGGTACGTAACCATAGTTTGCACAAAACACGATTCCCAATGCATTGAATGGTTTGTATGAGTGTTGATGCAAGGCCTAGGTATGTGTGACGCAGTTAAAAGTAAGCCATGTGGGCCCTTGAAATGGCAGCTGCCTGACCTGTGAAGTGTGACAATGGGATGTGAGGTCAATGCGCTGGCGTGGCACACCGTGGCGGTAGGCGGTCGAAGACCGCGGCGCAAAGCAGCATTGGTTAACATTGAACCCTATGGGTCTCAGGAGCCATTGACGATGTGCGCCGGCGGTCGCGGTACGCACCGCCGTGGGCGTGACCGCCATTTTCTATCTGCTTAATCACTCGATACCTGATCTTCGACAGGAGAGGACCTACACTGCAAGTGCTGCTGTGACCTCGGTCTGGAAGAGACAATGGCTCATGCGACTGGGAAAAGGGCCCCTGCCTTCACTGCTCAGGAATTGGAGAAACTCGTGGATGGGGTCCTCCCCCAGTATGCGCTACTCTACGGTCCTCCAGACCAACAGGTAAGTACACTGGGACCATGCTTTGGGGGCAATGCCTGTGTTGAGTCGGGTGGATGAAAGATGGTGGGGAGGGGAGCGAATGAGGCATGCATCAAACGACGGATGACAGGATGTGCCACATGGCAAGGGTAGGGATGGGGGGCCACTCACATTGAGGGTGCAGAAGGTGATGACTCTTTTTCTCCCCCTGTACATTTCACATAGGTCTGCGCCCACCAGAAGATCGACATTTGGCGTGCCATCGCCAAGGACGTCCGGGCCCTGGGGGTCCACCGGAGACGGGGCACCCACTGCCGGAAGAGATGGGAGGACATCCGACGCTGGAGCAGGAAGACGGCGGAGGCTCAGCTGGGGATGGCCTCCTAACGTGGGAGGGGTGCCAGTCGGACTTTGACCCCCTGATGTCCCGGATCCTGGCGGTGGCCTACCCCGATTTGGATGGGCACGTGAGGACATCACAGCAGACACAAGGGGGTGAGTACAACCTCATTCTGCTGACTTTGCGCGCAGTGGAGGTGTCTGGGTGGGGGAGGAGGGCTGTGGGTATCCCTAGGGCAGGGCGATTTCTGTAGGCTAGGCCCCTCCGTAAGGCATGGCCCTGTGCCCCCGCCCCCCACCTCTGTAGGGTGCCAAGTACAGTTATCCATGGCCCTGTGTCATCTATGTGTGCAGTTGTCGTCCATAGGCTTGTAGGCCATGTCCCACGGATTGAGTAGTGGACCCCAAGTGCGCAGCGTAGTGCAGGGGGCTTCTGTGTCTGTCCTCTCCGCCAACGGTGTCGCCAATGCATGCACTCAACATGTCTTTATTTCCCCCCCCCCCTTTTTTGTGGTCTTCCTGTTCATGTGTGCATTAGCAACACGGATTCCGAATACACCAGTGGGATGGAGGGCGAGGGGAGCTCCACAGCGGGGACTCGTGCAGACATTAGTGACACGGACTCGTCCTCTGAAGGGAGCTCCCTTGTGGTGGTGGAAACATCCGTGCCCCCCGCAACAACAGGTACAGCCGCCACCCAGCGCACCAGCACCGCCCTCCCAGCAGCCCCTCAGCGTTTGGCCCGTGCCCGCTCACCCAGGAAGGTGGGCATCTCCTTCGCCCCAGGCACATCAGGCCCTGCCCCTGTCACCCCTGCTGCCCTCAGTGAGGAGGTCATTGACCTCCTGAGGACGCTCATTGTTGGGCAGTCTACCCTTTTAAATGCCATCCAGGGTGTAGAAAGGGAGGTGCACCAGAGTAATGCATACCTGGAGGGCATTCATTCTGGTCAGGCTGCCCATCAGCAATCGTTCCAGACTCTGGCCTCAGCACTGATGGCAGCCATTTTCCCTGTCTCTAGCCTCCCCCCTCCAACTTCCTCCACCCAGACCCTATCACCTGTACCTCTGCCTATCCCAGACACACCATCAGACCAGCCTGCACACACCTCAACACCCAAGGGAAGCTCATCCAGACATAAGCACCACACATCACACAAGCATTCACACAAGCAACATCCACATACAGACATACCAACACCCACTGCCTCCACTGTGTCCCCCTCCTCCTCGTCTCCCTCCTCCCTCCCTGTCACGTCTCCACTCACACTTGCATGCACAACATCTTCAGCCACTACGTCCATTACCAGCACACCCACCAGAACCCCCCGCACACGTGCAGTCACCACCCCCACTACCATTTACACGTCCCCTGGGTCCTCTCCCAGTGTGTCTGTCTCCCCCTCTTCCAAGATACACAAACGCAGGCAGACACCCACCCAACAGCCATCCAACTCACGACAGCCTCCAGCCCAAGCACCTGCACCCAAAGACACCAGACTTAAAACTCCTACAACCACAACCTCTTCCTCCACTCCCATACCCACTACACCTACCCATCCCAGTGGTCCTAAATTGCTATTCCTGTCCAAACTTGACCTCTTTCCTACAACTCCCCCACCCCGTCCATCTCATAGGACTCCAGTCAGCACCTCAGCCACCACAAAACCGGGCCCTGGGATGACAGTCTGCCATGGACTGTGGAGTCCCCCACCCTCAAGGGCAGCCAGTTCAGTATGGAGCCAAGGCACGGGCAGCCCACCCCCGGAGAAACACCCGAAGATAGTCAGCGGCCGGCGCGAGAGGGTGAAAACGCCAGGCACTAAAATCCCTACCATGGCTCCGGCACGAAGTGTGGAGACAGGTGGCACACCGCCCAAGGTGTGGAAGGGCCACAGGCGAACAGGGAAGGCTGGGAAGGGCAGCACGCCCGAGGAGACGGCCATCAGCCCAGCTGGCCAGGAGGGCCCCGCCAGCCCCATACCAGTTGGGCAGGAGGACACCAACAGGCCCGGTACTGCAGACCAGGAAGGCCCCGCCAGCCACCCGACAGATGGGCAGGAAGGCCCCGCCAGCCACAGGACAGGTGGCAAATGACCTGCACGCCATGGCTGGATCCGTTGAACTGGGCCCTTTCACTCAAGCACCGCTGAACTGGGCACCGTCGTCTCAAGCACCGCTGAACTGGGCCCTTTCACTCAAGCACCGCTGAACTGGGCACTGCCGTCTCAAGCACCGCTGAACTGGGCACCGCCGTCTCAAGCACCGCTGAACTGGGCACCGCCGTCTCAAGCACCGCTGGCCCATTCGCGGCTGGGGCAGGCCCGCATCTGTGTCGGGCAGGGCTGCACAAAGCACTCTGGGCACCAGAACCAGTGGAGACTGTCATCCACTTGAGAGACTGTGGCTTTGCACTCCCCAGGATGTTACAGTGGGCAACCCACCCACTGTAGAGACTTGTGAGACTTTGGCTTTGCACTCCCCAGGATTGAACAGTGGGCAATCCACCCACTGTAGAGACTTGAGAGACTGTGGCTTTCCACTCCCCAGGATATGGCAGTGGGCAACCCACCCACTGTAGAGACTTGAGAGACTGTGGCTTTGCACTCCCCAGGATTGAACAGTGGGCAAGCCACCCACTGTAGAGACTTGAGAGACTGTGGCTTTGCACTCCCCAGGATTGAACAGTGGGCAAGCCACCCACTGTAGAGACTTGAGAGACTGTGGCTTTGCACTCCCCAGGATTGAACAGTGGCCATGGAGTCCCCTCGTGGATCTGGCGTCATGCACTCATCTGGCTGAGGTCCCCCCCCTTCCCTTCCCCCTGAGGTGCCTGTAGTTTTCCTATCTGATGCCCCTGCAGTGTTCTCTCCGTTGGAGTCAGGTATCCTGTGTGGGCTTTGCCCATGTGATTTGGGCCCAGTGGTCCACGGACAATGCCTGCTACAATGCTCGGACTTGTACATATATGTTTATAAGTGTTTTTGATGTGTAGAAATATATATATATAATTCAGCCAGTATTACAATATATTCCAATGTTTAGAATCATTTCCTTTTGTCTTTGCTTTCTTCCGGGGGGTTTGGGGGGGGGAACTGTGTTGTATTTCTATGCATTGATGTGTGTGTTGTAGTGGGTGAGGGTGGGGGTGGGTGTGTCACGTATGTGTGTGCCCGTAATATTTTCTCCTCCCCCCTCCCCTGTGTCGTAGGTGCAGTACTCACCGTTGTCTTCTGCGCCGGCGTTCGTGCTCCTGGTAGAGGAGCAGGAAGACAATCGCTGGGAGGATGTGGAGTTCGGGTTCCATGCTGTCCTGATTCCTTGTGGGGTGTATGGAGGTGAGCGTTTTCTGTTTGAAATGGCTGTTTCCGCCGTGTTTTTATCGGCGGGGCTACCGCCCCGGAAAAGGTGGCGGATTGGTGTGTTGTGATAGGGTGGGCGGTACATTGTCTCCCGCCTGTCTGTTGGCGGTGACCGCCGCGCTGTTTGTTTGTCCCGCTGTGGCGGCCGGTGTGTTGATGTGGCGGTCTCTGTTGGCGGTTTCCGCCAGGGTCGGAATTCCATTTTTTTTACCGCCTGCCTGTTGGCGGTTTAGCCGCATCTTTAACACCGACCGCCAGGGTTGGAATGACCCCCTATGTCCTCTGAGCCATTCATTATGTTTCTAAAGTTGGAATTACTTTTTAGGAACTAAAAACTATTTCTAGTAACTAAATCCCAACTTTATGAAAACGTTTAAACTTATAAAAGAGATGCTAACACGGACTTACACAAGGCCCTAGCAGGACTTTTAAAAATGTAGAAAAAATAATCAAAATTCAAAAATCAATTTTCTAAAGGGAATTTAGGAATTTAGTTGTGTGATCAGGTATTGGCTGAGTAGTCCAGCAAATGCAAAGTCGTAGACCCCACCGCTGATCCACCAATGTAAGAAGCTGGCTGTATATATATATATATATATATATATATATATATATATATAGATGAGATCAAAATGAGATATAGTGTGCACAGAGTCTAGAGGTTCCCCAAGAGGCTTGACAGAGGCAATAATAGATAATACTAATGCTCTATTTGTGGCAGTGTGGTCGAGCAGTTAGGCTTATCAGAGGGTAGTGTTAAGCATTTGTTGTACACACACAATAAATAAGTAAAGACACACACTCAATGACTTAACCCCAGACAATGTGCACAGTTTATCTTAAATTGGCAAAAAGTGGACACTGCAATTTTCAACAGTTCCTGGGGAAGGTAAGTAAAGTACAGTTTGTGAGGTAAGTAACAAACTTACAGGTTCAGTATCCAGGGCATAGGTAGTCCAGTGTTGGGGGTTCAAGATAACCCCAAACACCCAGCACCAGCAACACAGGGCCAGTTAGGTGAAGAGGTCAAACAGGAGCCAAAATAACGTGGGCACCCACGGACAAAAGGGCATACTCCGATTCTGGTCCGCTTGCAGGTAAGTACTCGCCTTGTTGGAGGGCAGACCAGGAGGTTTTAGAGGAGCACTGGGGGGGGGGCTCTCAAGTAGGTACGAAATGCACACCCTCAGCAGCACTGGGGCAGCCAGGTGCAGGGTGCAAACAGGGCATCAGGTTCCCAATGGAACTCAATGGGCGGACTCGGGGTCACTTAGGCACTGCAGGCAGGGCACAGGAGGGGCTTCTCGGCACAGCCACCAACAGGTTCAGTCTCCGGGGCATAGGTATCCCACTGTTGGGGTTCAAGATAACCCCAAACACCCAGCACTAGCAACACAGGGCCGGTTAGGTGCAGAGGTCAAACAGGAGCAAAAATAATGTGGGCGCCTACGGAGACAGGGGGTACTCTGGTCCGCTTGCAGGTAAGTACCAGCGTTGTTGAAGGGCAGACCAGGGGGGTTTAGAGGAGCATTAGGGGGGATGGGAGGGGGCCAAGTAGGCACCAAACACGCACCCTCAGCAGCACTGGGGCGGCCGGGTGCAGGGTGCAAACAGGGCGTCGAGTTCCCAATGGAACTCAATGGGTGTACCCGGGGGTCACTTAGGCACCGCAGACAGGGCACAGGGTGGCATCTTGGGCTGCACCAGTGGTCGGTTTCTCTCGAGTCTGGGGGCTGTGGGTGCAGTGCTTCTCCATGCGTAGGACATCTTTGTCCCAGGCTGTTGCGGTCAGGGAGGTCCTCGGGATTCCCTCTGCAGGCGTCATCGTAGAGGGTTTGGAAAAGTCAGCCCAAGGTGGACACTTGGTCGGAACTGCCTGGGGGTCGCTCTGGCTAGTTGGTTCCTCTGGACACGGGCCAGCGGAGTTGGGTGCAGAGTAGTTTGGGACTCACGCTTCTGGACTGAGGTGGGAGTCCCTTTAAAGATGGTTGTTTTTTCTACTTGTTGGACAGGTCCGCTGTCCACTGGAGTTTTTTGGTCCTCAGTGATGTAGTCAGTCCCCTGGAGGCTTTTCAGGGGTCACTGGTCCTGTACAACACGTTGCTTCTTCTTTTGCAGCTTTTTGAAGCAAGAGACGGGCCGGTAGGGCTGGGACTGAGTCAGTTGTCTCCTTCTCTTTTCTGCGGGGTTACCAGCTCAGCAGTTCTTCTTTTTCCTTGAGGTCGTCAGGAATCTGAAGAACTGGGTTCAGGGTCGCCCCTAAATACTAACTTTAGGGGTGTGTTAGGGTCAGGGGCCAGTAGCCAATGGCTACTGCCCCTGAGGGTGGCTACACCCTCCTTGTGCTCTGTCCCCTTGGGGAGGGGGCACATCCCTATCCGTATTGGTCCTAATCCTCCAAATCAAGATGGAGGATTTCTCAAGGAGGGGGTCACTTCAGCTCTGGACACCTTAGGGGTGGTGCTGGCTGAAGGGGTGACTCCTCCTTGTTGTTCCTCATTATCCCTCTGGACTTGCCTCCAAAGGTGGGGGGCTTGTCCGGGGCACGGGCATCTCCACTCTGTGTGCATTTTTTCAAAAAATCCCTCACTGGCATCAGTGTGGGTTTATTGTGCTGAGAAGTTTGATACCAAACTTCCCAGTATTCAGTGAAGCTTTTATGGTGCAGTGGAGTTCGTAATGACAAACTCCCAGACTGTATGCTCAGTATGGCTACCCTGCACTTAACAATGTCTAAGAATTGATTTAGGCACTGTAGGGCCATATTGCTCGTGCAGCTATGCCCTCCCCTGTGGTATAGTGCTCCCTGCTTTAAGGCTGTAAGGCCTGCTAGAGGGGTGACTTACCTATGCCACAAACAGTGGTTTCGGGACAGGGCACCCTAAGGGGAGTGCCATGCCGACTTTGCGTTTTATCCCCACCAGCACACACAAGCTGCAAGGCAGTGTGCGTGTCCTGAGTGAGGGGTCCCCAGGGTGGTATAATACATGCTGCAGCCCTTAGAGACCTTCCCTGGCCACAGGGCCCTTGGTACCAGGGGTACCTTTTACAAGGGGCTTAACTGTGTGCCAGGGCTGTGCCAATTGTGGAAACAAAGGTACAGTTTTAGAGAAAGAACACTGGTGCTTGGGCCTGGTTAGCACGGTCCGAGCATGCTTTCAATCAAAGTTGCCATCAACACCAGGCAAAAAGTGGGGGGTAACCATGCCAATAGTGGGACTTTCCTACAATCTGTGACTGGAAAGAAAGAGAAAAAGGCAAAAAAGTTGTGAGAGGAAGGTGCGGGCGACAAGAAAGAGCCTGAGAGTGACAGCAAATGTAAAATACTTTAAAAAAACTCTATCATGCCCACAATTTTTTGAACTCTCTTTTTTTGTGCATCTCCTTATGATGTAGCAAGACATATTCTTTCTGATGTACAGACTTGGCTTCAGTGATGTCTTTTATTTTGATGGCATCAGATTCATTCATTGAATTCAGGGTCAATGGTCACATGATGTCACTTCCAGTAATGTTACTTTGTTCATAAAGTGTTTAATGTCATTTCCGCTACCCCAGGAATTGTGGTGAATGGCCATCCAAGTGCTGCATACATGGTTTGTTTGCTTTTCACAGAGACCTTCCCAGGTTGCATCTCACTAAAGATCACACAAGTAGGAGTAATCGATTTAATAAAGAAAACAGAACCAAAAATGTAAACCCTGACTCCTGGGGACAGCAGACTACCAGTACCACCAGTTCTACCAACTCCACGAGCATTCCACATCCAAGATTTCATAGAGTGGGGATTCCACATAGGAAACAAACACAGTGAATGGTACCCAACCTCCCTTAAAGAACTCCAAATGACAGAAAATAATGGAGTACACAGGGGAAGAAAGTAAAAAGCGGTTGAAAAACAACTGGAAAATATACACAATAAAATTAATGTTCTAAAACCTGATCCAATACAAAAAGGTGCTCTAAATAATAGTATAATATAAGTATTATTGTAATTCATAATTAACATTTGGATGACACACATTCTGCCATGTATGCTTATATGACATACTGTCTGCAGACAGCGCAGTCACAATTAGTTTTATAGAGGTGTGTGGTCTGTAGGGTATGCCAGTATTAATGAGTTGTGAGTTTTTGGTGGGTGAGACGGGAGGTTTACCACAATTACCGTCAGAATCCCCAATAGGAGAACATGAGGGTACTGCACACAAATATCACTGCAATGTCATAATAATTGCAAAACAGTGGTATGCACATATCTGTTAACAAAATATAGTTGTTCCCATGGACGTCAATTCTCCGAATTGCCAGGTATAACGGAAGTGCCATTACACGCCCTTTGACCCTCACCTTCACTCACACACACATACTCACAGATACACACATTCACACTTCCACACACTCTCTCACATAAACACACTTTCGCCAGCAAGCATGCACACAACATACATGTAAAAGCATTTTTACTTACCTCAGCTGCG
Organism: Pleurodeles waltl; assembly: GCF_031143425.1. NCBI lineage: Eukaryota > Metazoa > Chordata > Amphibia > Caudata > Salamandridae > Pleurodeles > Pleurodeles waltl. Next base: position 156,420,314 of record NC_090446.1, read on the forward strand.
ATGGAAGGGCATATTCCAGTTAATTGTACTCCGGTTTATTACACTAGAAGTTAATAAGGAATTATAATATATAGTATACACTATGATATAATTCAATATTATTCACTATTAGAGTGATTAAAATGGCAGACAACAAAGAGAGCGGAACCCCAGCTGAAGGATGAGTCACCTCTGTTTTCCTGGCACTTAGGGGCATATTTATACTCTGTTTGCGCCGAATTTGCGTAAAAATTTTGTACGCACATTTGGCTCAAACCGTGCACCATATTTAAACTTTGATGCCCGACCCTTGGACGTCAAAATTCCTCTGTGTGAGTCATTTTTTGGATGCGGGAAACTGCCTTGCGTTAATGACATGCAAGGTAAGCGTTCCCGCCCAAAAATTACTTTAAGGCCTGTGCGCCTTATTTATACTCCGGTGTTATTTTGACGCACAGGAGAGGGCGGGCCTTAAAAAACGGCACACAGCCTGATGTGCTCCGTTTTTTAACGCCCGGGTCAGGGCAGGCGTTAAGGGACCTGTGGGCTCACTTCCATGGTCTCTGACGGAGTCCAGAGTTGCCCTTCCCTGCCCCTAGGGACACCCCCTGCCACCCTCGCCCACCCCTGGAGGACACCCATGGATGGGGGGACCCATCCCAGGTAAGTACAGGTAAGTTGAGGTAAGTATTTTGTTTAATTTTTTTAAAGTGGCATAGGGGGGCCTGATTTGGGCCACCCCACATGCCACTGTGCCCAATGACCTTGCCCTGGGCATGGCCATTGGGCAAGGGGGCATGACTCCTGTCTTTGCTAAGACAGGAGTCATTTCAAAATGGGAAAATGGGGGTTGTGCGTCAAAAAATGGCACAAGTCCAGTTTGAGGCATGATTTTTGTCTCAAACCTGACTTACACCATTTTTTGACACACAACCCCCATTTTCCTCTACGCCGGCGCTGCCTGGTTTGAGTCTTTTTTTTATTACTCTGACCAGTCCGCAGCGCGGCTAACGTCATTCCTTAAATAAGGCGCCCGCATGGCACATAGGAATGGCGTTAGCCGGCGGTAAAATTTTTGAAGCTAACCAGCGCCGGCGCTGGTTTGCGTCAAAAAGTATAAATATGGGCCTTAATTTGTCATCTCTGAGGCCAGGGGTAGCAAAGACAGTGCCAGAGGTAGCAAAGGGCAAGACAGGGGTCACAGCTGCGACCCATGGCGACCCCTAAATGACGTCCCTGGTTGTTTCCACAAGAATCATGAACCAATCTGGATGGCTCGAGACTCCATAAACTCCTCACCAACAAGGCGCCTTTTATCCACAGACACACTGGCCTGACATAAGGAAACAAAAAGACATCACAACACATTCCATGTTTAGGAGACAAGTTTGTGAGCGTTTTTTGAGGGGAAATAATGTGTTTGACAGTTCCACCGCAAGCTCCAAACCAGATAATAAAATCAGTAAAATGTTGCAGCAAAAATGACATTTGCCGAAGACGTGGTCTCAGTCGTCTTTCCGTATGTCTTCAAACGCCTCCGGTACCCAGCTGGAGTCAACACGTTCACAGCATCGTCCGGTGTTTAAAATAGCTGTTTGCACAAACAGTATATATTTTCATGCAAATTGGATTTGAGGACCCCAGAAGAGGTCTGAATGCATGAACAATTCTAACGTGTTCACAGTCAAAATGAGTCACTCCACATTGTCAATGACTTAACTGGAGGCTTCTGGCGCTCAGCTGCTCCCCTCTCTTGCTGAAACTGCTTGTGCGAAACATTCAGAAAGAAAACAAGCACTGGCAAAGCCAATACGACTGACATATTTTACATGTAGGTGATGTAAGGACTGTATGTTGTTAGATATGTTACGGTGCAGAAACAGACAACACATATACAACCACCATTATACACACAGACAATGCTAACAGGATAATATATGCAACTGTGCACAGAGACATAGCCAGTCAGACAAACACATGGTGTCACCTCATACACATACTTATACATGCAGATGCATGTGTATATTAGGTAGATGAATGGATGACTGATGGCTGCCTGGGTGAACACCGCTGAATAGATTGCTGAGTAGCAGTAGGTCTATGCAATGGTGATTGGCTGGGTACATGGATGGGTGTGGTTGCCTGGTTGGATTCCAGCCTAGGTGGCTGGGTGAATGCTTTGATGTGGTGTTTGGATGAATGATTACATGAGGGTGGTTACACATATCTAAGGGTGGGAATGGAGATGGCTGCATGGGTATAGGTGGATGGACATGGATGAGAGGATTGATGATTGTTAATTCCGACCCTCTGATATACTTCCATAAAAAATTGTTCTCCAGAGATTTTCATTTTTGATTTGTGTTTTTGGATTATTAGAGAAGTAATTTAGCTTGGGTAGACATTGTTGACTTGGGCCGATTGTTTTCTGGAAGACATTTTTAAAAATAATGGATGTGTTGCAGTGATGATGTAATATTTCAGGAACCATGAGACATATATACTTCATTTGGGTGTGAAAACATAGGAATGGGGGGGTCAAGTAGTCTTATAGAGAAAGAAAATAACTCCTCACGGCAACTTTTCCACCATTTTTCAAAATGTCAGCTATAATAGAGGAACAAGAGACATATATAGAAATTAAACAAATAATAATGGTTTTTAATCCTTTTATGTATACACGAAACAATGTTCATGATCTGACTATGAAAAAATAATGTTTATTACTCCTGTTTTAGACACATTTTCATAGTTTACTTTATTTATTTGTTTCGGCAATCACTCAAGGTACATTTTCAGAATGATGAACATTTGAGAAGAGCATATCAATAGGGACATCTTTTTGCAGCACAGGTTTTGCAAGTACATGTACGTATACATTCTGTGGGTAGACGCTATAGAAATTTCACAGGTTTTAAAACCCCATCAGTATATTCCCAACCAAATTCACATGTATCTTTCTCTACATATGCCTGACCCAAAAAATGTACACATCTTCTGATCAAGTGGAATGCTCTTCTAATGCGTCCACACACAGAATATGATCTCTGTGGAAGGTCACTTAGCGGGACTGATCTCTTGAACTCTCTGTACCGAAGATCGCCAAATGTGTGACAGTCAGAATTCATTTTCCACACACACGCAAGGGATTTTTCTATGTCTTTAAAGTCACTTTCTTCTTCTGTCTCAGCAAACCCTTTTAGAAACTTCAAAGGTTAGCAATTAAAGCTCCAAACTTTGTTCCAATTTTGCTCATAGTGTCATCACCCATACGAATATGTGCCTTGATAAGAACACTGGGAATCTCTGGGTCAAGTTTCTTGTACAGAGTATGAAGCAGGATTAAGGCCCTCATTACAACCCTGGTGGTCGGTGATAAAGCGGCGGTAATACCGCCAACAGGCCCGCAGTAAAAAAATGGAATTATGACCATGGCGGAAACCGCCAAGACAGACAGTGTGGTTCTAAAAATTCTGGACCCATGTAATTTACTTTGCCACAGCAGTACGATTTTAGTATCAAAAGACCGATAATGACTAGTACACTAAGCATGAGCATTTTCGATCAATTCCAGCAGCGTTTTCACCTCGAAATCGCCATTTTCGTCCTGCACTCGTGGCTCCCATTTTATACACGGCAGCCATTTTTAAAAGGTAGCGTCACATAGGCTTATAATACAGTCAGATTTGATTCCAATGACACGTACACCTTGATTGACTTTTCTCTGACCTGGGCAAGCTGGAACCATTGCCTCAGGCCAAACCTGTTTGGTCAGTCCCTCTCCCAGTGGCCGAATCAGATAGCATCAAGGCACACCATGCCATAAAACCCTTATTATCGCTCACACACCCTGCCTAATCTTGCTCACACCTGCACCTGCTCTTTTCTTCTTCTTACTTTACGAGGGGGAGGTGCCCGTTTTTATTGGGGGTCCACACTTATCTGATGTAAAATAATAGGCCTTGCCGGGTAATTTATTATGGGTTGGATGACATGAAATATGAGGTTTCATCATGACACTGTTTTTTCCTTTGTAGTGAAAACATGTGAATGACCAACCAAAATGTCAAGAATGTTTGCCTGAAGCTTAAAAAACTGTATATAAGGAAACCTGACTTTGCATTGAAACACAGTCTCCTGAGAACATACAAACCGTGCTGTTGTACTTCTAGGACGCTTGTCACTTGGTTGCAGCCAATAAATTCGATCTTTGACTTCACCTAGAAGACTCTGAGTTTCTGTGGTCTGAATCAGGAAAGTACCCGAGGTCTTTGGGTGTACCCTGGCACCACTGGGTTACCGGATCAGTACCGGTTCTGAAAAACCCAGTACCTCAGTTGGCGCCCAACGTGGGGCGATACCAGCGGTACCGGTCCAAGCCTGAGGTCCGTGGGGAGCTTCGTGTGAAAATTCTGGAGGAAGGCCGCCACTTCATCGACCCCTGCATGTCGACGTGGTCCGAAAGTCTTTGCTGCGAGGTTCCCCGCTTCCCGACGGCTACGAAGGACTGCTGCCCTGGCTATCGCCCTGATTTGGACCCTTGATGTTTGGTAGAGCGAAACGATAAGACGAGTCTTCTGGTGACGTCATCGATATTTTCAGTTAAGTATAAGTGGAGCGTCTCCCAGTCCTTAGTTGGACACTTGGTTTGGTCCTTAGTTGGACATTTGGTTTAGTATCCCTTCGGGATCACTTTGATTTGGAACTTGCAAGTACCAAAGCCGAAGGACTCGTGTATTCACGAGACTATCGTAAACGATAATCCTTTGAAGTTTGAAGCTAGACTAGTGAGCGAAGATGCCTGGTCTTAGCAGACTTGGAAATTTGTTTTGTCTTGGTTGTAAAAGGGACTCCCGGTTGGAGGACTCATGTCCGGTTCCTCCGATTGGAACTCCAACCTATGAACTATATGTGAAGCACGGAGTGGGCCCCATCACGTTTAATAAAGTATGGGTCTGCTATTCTTGGAAATAAATGTCTGTGAGGCTGTTTTTGCAGTTTTTTGGAACACTATTGAGAAAAGTTTTCTTTTCTCTTGTAAATATGACTTACAACTAGGATCTGCAAACGGTTCTGTAAGTAAATTGCGACGGCGCTATTTATGAAAAATGGCTAAAGCGCGCTGTATTGTGTGTCCTGAGTGTTTTCTGTTTATATCTGAAATGAGCTCAATGTGTGTTTGTGGGTCTTCTTGATGTTTTCAGTTTGTTAAGTAAAATGTTGGTTAATTAATATTAAGTAGAAACTTAGAAAAAATCCAGAAATGAACCATGTGATGTGCTAACATAGCTATATGTTGCTCTTTAATTTATAGAATGAGCAATTGTGCACATATACAAAACTGCCGTTAAATGCTTAATAAATTAGAAAACACATTCAATAGATATAAATAGGGCCCCAAACAAATAAACAAAATTATCTATTTTTGCAAAAAAAAAAAAAATTACAGCATTTTTCTTAGATGCATTGTATTAGATGTTCACAGGCAAACTTTTCAGCTGCAGTATATTTGATAGGAATGTTCAATTCAGCCAGCACTTTCCCAGTTAAACACGGGTGGAATTTTGCATAACCTTCCTTTTAAATGAAAGTGGAGCAAAAATGTGACGCATTTCAAGTTAGGCTTATGCGCTTAGGCTTGTGAGTTAATGTAGCCCAAATAATAGGCAAGGGATGCAGCTTGCTTTTATATGTGGAATTATCACCAAAAAGAAGAATAATTGGGTTTTTTTTAAAAAAAAAAGAAAATTATTAATTATGGAAAAATTATTTAAAAAATAAGTGCCTTTCAAAATCGTTTTTTAATATTTATAAAGCTTAATACCTATACTATGACCTCCTAGCATTAAAATTTAATTTAAGTTATGTTGCACCGCTAAAATGACATTTGTATGTGCAATTTTCCCTTGGCGCAGGAGCAAACAAGCTCATTTCTATAAAGTGTAAGTTAATATTTTCAATGGCTGACTCATGGATTGTGTAATAGACATTCTGGTAATGCATATTATGCAAGAAAATTGTAGGATATTGATTTTTAATGCCTAAAATATCAAAGTCGATTTTGGGCAAAAGCACTGTTTAAACTGCAATTTCTTTCAATCAGAGTACTTTTTAAAGTGTCTCAGGCTTCAGTAAATGCATACATTTAGGTTTGATATATATTTGCAGGTTGTGCCTTCTTATGATTCAATGAGTCAATGTGCCAGTACAAAGGCTTGTTTTAATATCGAGGTTGAAGGTTCTAACTTCAGCTGGGCCTACTGAGACGTTCATTCATTCGAGGTTGATGAAATATGTACCATTGCATGGGATTGCAACAAGCATTTATTCTAACAACTGGTATGTGTGTTATTAAGGTTTGTGAATTATTCACAGTAAATGTAGTTTAATAATCTGGAAATAGAGATAATTTTTTTTAGCGCCTAAAAAGGAAAAAAAAAATGTTTTTAAATAGAGTGAATTATTGCAGGTTAGAAGGAAAACAGGAAGGCCTACTGTCTTTGACAGATTCAGAGTGGCAGAAGCTAGGAGAGCTACAGAGGCTGGCTCAAGTCACGCTGCTGAGATGCTATCTTTAGTTTTCCCATAAACAATGGAGGAGGCTGTCATGTTGACACTTGTGACCTTTTAAATTAGGGCCTTGTCTCTGTGAAATGCAGAATGACCCTACAAGCCTCTAAAAGTGGGATTTCTGGTTTCTCCAGAAGAACATCAATACAATTAAAGAACTTAATTCCAAAGGGAAAATATAAAAAAAAGGGGTTTCTTCGAAAGTCCCAACATCATGTTAAATGCTCTGCAGAACTGATACATTTGTGTCTCCGCTCTAAAAAAATAAAATGATGCCTGCTAGTTGCTTTTATTTGACAGAAAACGAAGTGTTGCATTAAGTCTTAGACAGAAAATAAGATGCAGCCCTTTTCTAAAATTTTGAAGGCTACATGCCTTAATGAGAACAATTAAGACTTATTTTTTCACAGTGGAAATTGTAGGTGCCGAATTAATATGGAGTGTCAGTGTAACAATTTTTACTTTTAGAAAGGTAAAACTAAGGTGGCTTGATGTTGCGAAGTAACTGACAAGAGGGTAACAGTTAAGTAATGGAAATTTATTTTCGTGTATTTGGTCCTATCATGAATTGTTCTTGCTGGTCCTGTATGTTAGAAGAGAAACAGAGAAACAGTAAAGTTATATTTGACAGCAGATTTCCATTGCCTGGTGATCTACTGTCAAAAGGAGGGTAAGGATTTTAAACCTGACAAATTAAACAGGCCCAAATATTGGGTTTTGGGCTGCAGGTTTACAGTGCATAAAGTACATGATATGGTGTTGTGTGTCACCGCTTATTCACACATGCTATTGTTTTGTCTATGCTTTTTGTGTTTGATACACAGCAAGTATATCTGATAGCTTGACGTTTTGTGCGTTTTTATTATTTTTTATTTGATTTTTTTGCATGTTTGTTGCTGCTTTTGATACTATTACAAGCTCCCCTGTGTTGTGAGGGGATGGTCATGACGATGCCCATCGCTACGCAACAGTTGGTTGAACTTGTTCTGGTTACTAAATTCCACAGATAATGATATTTCATGCTGTGAACATAAGAGACAACACTTCACCAGTGCATGTCTATTTGGCTATAATGGTATTAAAGGAAAATAAAAAGAGATATACAGGATCAAAGTGTGTCACCTGCAGTTAGTCACGTTACTGCCCCTTCCCTTAAAGGAACAGGCAGCCCTACATTTATGTAGCCTTGATTGGACCTAAGGATGAAATTATAGATCTGTGACTCAAGGTGGCCTAATTTCTATATTACATTAGTTAATGATGTTCTGTTTCCTAAGTAGCATATGGCTTTTGTTCTTTAAAGAAAACCAGGTTTTCATTTTTTCCTGAAGAAGGAACTGAAACATTAGCTAGGAGTACCGTATATGGTGTAGTCACCAACGGTAGAGTTAAAATTTGTGTAACTTTGGCCTTTGTGTATCACCCGTACTCTCGGTGTTGTGTCACATGCCTGACTATCACCCAAATAATGTTTTTGTTCTTCCTATAGATTTTTTCTTTTGTTACTTCCCCTGACCAATGTCGCATCATGCTTAGTTATTGAGATTTTAGCTATGTCCTAGTCCCATTTCTCTTTTTCAAATTCCTTTCACCAGTCAGACCTTTTATTATTATTGATGTATTGTTCAGGTTCACATTTCCAGACTGCAGTGATGTACCAGGGACCCCCATGTTATGTATAATTCCCTTTGGTATGACCAGACTGGTTTTCAAGAATTTGCCTTAGGCCTGCTTCAATGTTTTCCAGCCTGACTGTCAGAGTAGCGATAGACTGGTTAACTGACTCAATATTATAGTAAGACAAGTTTTCCATCTCAATAGGAGATATCTTATGTTTACCTTTTTGAACATGACGAATTTTCAATGTCTATTTTAATTTGGTTTTCAGTTCCCTTCTGTTCCTGCTACTTTAATTTTTGGTGGGATCAGATGTGTCCTAATCATGCAAATATCAGGACCCTCTAGTTCTTGTCTTTTTGTTTGCACATTTGACTATTAGCCTGTGTATTGCATAGTGCACCTGATGCACAGTTTTTAAAGGAAGGTTTCTACATGTCCCTGATAATCGGTATCATGTGATTTCTCTATTGAGATGTTCTAAGATAAGGAGGAACACCTAGACTTAATCATTGAGGAAAATATATGTTTACCCCATTAGACAATGCCACTGTGTGAGGAAATCCATTCAGATAGAATTCTCATGTAGCTATAGATGGCAGAGAATAATGGAGAGAACCCAATTAAAGATGCTAGAGACCCTGTTTTGCCCCACTGCCTTTGTCTTTGTATTTTATGCCCATGGTGTATGGCTACTCCTTTGAAGATTGCAGACCACCTGCTTGCAGTCCCCTTGTTAAAAACCATGAACTGTTTTTGTACTACATTGAAGGGAACTAACAACTGTGGCACATTTCCTACGTCACTAGTTTCTGCGGGTATCAAGTCATAATAACCTGCAGGACATTGATTTAAGCCTAATTCCCATCAGTGACAGCTACAGATGAAAGACGGACGTTTTGGCCCTACAGTCTCAGCACCCAGAAAGTAGCAAAGCTGGACAGCGATCGCCAGCGCATGGTATCGTACTTGCTCCATCAGATGGCGTTGGACATCACAAAACCAAAGTTTCAGTGTAAAAGAGCTAAAGAGAAGGATTCCTGTTGTTGATGGCAGAGCTGTTTTGAGGCTTCATTTCTCTACCTGTCATGTGCTGGTAACCTCTGACAGTGTGCAATCCCTTGAGCCCCTTGGCCTGAGTTTTGGCCACACCCCCCCCTTTTCTTTGCTCCAACGGAAGAAGGACAGTGCACCGGAGATTTCAAGTTTGGAAAAAGGCACTATATTGTGGTGCCCATGAAAGAGCAGCTTGAGCGTCCTCTAACACTAAATAATGAGTGTTGGAGTCTGAAAGTGCTGCTGAGCTTGAGCTATTTCCCAATTAATGGTGCTTGGGTCTGCACGAGATGATTTGTGCCCTTGATCAATGAAGAGCACATTGTTTGTAGTGTCTGCCACAGAGGAGAGACACTGGTGCATTGCTTTAAGACATTGAGACTTTCGAGTGAGCTGTGGGTGTTTGCCAGGAGGGCACTCCAACTAAGCAGTACTTTTCTCACAAAGAGGCCTGAATTGAGAGGCCCATGCGAAAGAAAACAACAAAAGAAAATTTGATGGACAATAGAAGCCTGCCAGAGAGGCTTTTTGAACGGACTCTGGGCATAGTTGGTTTCACAAGAGGTTTCCGTGTGATTGTATAGACTAGGTGTTAGGAAACTGATTGTTTTGCTGGCATTGTTTTAAAGTACTATTCTGTTTAGTAAAAGCAGAATAAAGTCCATTTTCTGTGGAAAGAGTACCCCCTTTTCTCCTTAGAGCATTGATGAGAGTCACCACTGTTCCACCTGAACATACCAAAATTACTGAAATGCAGAGGAGCCCTAAAATGTTACTAGATAATTTTAGGATTTGCTTTTTGGTTAGGGTTGTGAAAAATTATTATTTCATTTGTAATAGTGGTCACTACTTTCTCCCGTTGTCTATATGTTCTTAATAACGTGTTTTCTAGTGTCTTTTAAACATGACGTTGTCATTTATGGGTGGGATTGTTTTTCTCTACTCAATTGACTTCTGCACCCACTTCCCAACCTATGTCTTTTCCTACTATTGTTTCTTTGCACTCTTTTCACCCTTTTCCTGAACATGAGCAGGTTAGAAGATCAGAATTCGTAAGCAATTCTTTTGTACAGCTTCTGCATCAACACTAGTTAGTAGTGAACATCACTAATTGTTGGGTGTGTGATCTTATGCCACCTACTGCAGATAGAGGTATTCCTTACTTTGTCCTGCCATATGTGGCCTCTGTGTTACATCATGCATAAGGAAACCTGCACCAAGAGACGAGCTAAATACTAGGATGATGTTACAGCAACATCTCAACGACTTTAGAAACATAGACCTGGACTCAGATTAGCATGAGAATAGGTTTATTGCCTATGTAAGGGCTAAAGGAGGGTTTGTGGTTCTAAAAATTCTGGACCCATGTAATTTATTTTTTGCCACAGCAGTACGATTTTAGTATCAAAAGACCGATAATGACTAGTACACTAAGCATGAGCATTTTCGCTCAATTCCAGCAGCGTTTTCACCTCGAAATCGCCATTTTCGTCCTGCACTCGTGGCTCCCATTTTATACACGGCAGCCATTTTTAAAAGTTGCCCTCACATAGGCTTATAATACAGTCAGATTTGATTCCAAGGACACGTACACCTTTATTGACTTTTCTCTGACCTGGGCAAGCTGGAACCATTGCCTCAGGCCAAACCTGTTTGGTCAGTCCCTCTCCCAGTGGCCGAATCAGATAGCATCGAGGCACACCATGCCATAAAACCCTTATTATCGCTCACACACCCTGCCTAATCTTGCTCACACCTGCACCTGCTCTTTTCTTCTTCTTACTTTACGAGGGGGAGGTGCCCGTTTTTATTGGGGGTCCACACTTATCTGATGTAAAATACTAGGCCTTGCCGGGTAATTTATTATGGGTTGGATGACATGAAATATGAGGTTTCACCATGACACTGTTTTTTCCTTTGTAGTGAAAACATGTGAATGACCAACCAAAATGTCAAGAATGTTTGCCTGTAGCTTAAAAAACTGTATATAAGGAAACCTGACTTTGCATTGAAACACAGTCTCCTGAGAACATACAAACCATGCTGTTGTACTTCTAGGACGCTTGTCACTTGGTTGCAGCCAATAAATTCGATCTTTGACTTCACCTAGAAGACTCTGAGTTTCTGTGGTCTGAATCAGGAAAGTACCCGAGTTCTTTGGGTGTACCCTGGCACCACTGGGTTACCGGATCAGTACCGGTTCTGACAAACCCAGTACCTCAACAGCCACTTTAACACACCGACCACCACGGCGGTAGCAACAAGCACCGCAGTGGTAACCGCCAACAGCCAGGCGGAAGACAAGGTTCTGCCCACTGTATTACGAGACACCAATCCGCCATGAAAAGCATGGTGGAAACAGTACACAGAAGGGAAACGACTCACCTCTGGACACTCAAGGAAGAACCACAATGCCATGGAGCCCCAACTACAGGTGTTACCCATGCTGGTTTACCTCCTCCTACACCAGGAATACCAACGTCAGCGAAGACGACCACAGTGAGTACCGCCCCTAGCACAAAAGGGGGGGGGAGAGAGTGACACACACATACGCAACACGCAACACGCAACACACCCACCCCCAACAACATACACACAAACAGATGCAACAACATTACATATCCACCCCGTACCCCTAAGGAAAAATGCAGGGACAAAAGGAAGTTATTAAAGTGAGTGTAATAATATAAAGTTCTAGAAATACGTCCTCAAATCACAAAACAGTATCTACAATATATACAAAAGGAGGGACACTGCCCAGTCCATAATGTCCGTGGGCCACAGGGCCATATCACATAGGCCAAGGCCCCACTTGACTCCTGCCTCAATATGGAGAGAACACTGCTGGGGCATCAGATCGAAAATACACAGGCACCTCAGGGGGAAGGGGAACGGGGGGCACCTCAGCCGGAAGATCGGAAGATGGTACAATGCCACTGCTCCTGGAGGGGGCCACATGCCTATCACTCTGTCCTGGGGAGTGCAAAGCCACAGTCTCTCAAGTGGGTGGTCTGCCGACTGCTTGGTCCTGGGGAGTGCAAAGCCACAGGCTCTCTAGTGGGTGGTTTGCCCACTGCTTGGTTCTGGGGAGTGCAAAGCCACAGTCTCTCTAGTGGGTGGTCTGCTCACTGCGTGGTCCTGGGGAGTGCAAAGCCACAGTCTCTCTAGTGGGTGGTTTGCCCACTGCTTGGTCCTGGGGAGTGCAAAGCCACAGTCTCTCAAGTGTGTGGTCTGCCCACTGCTTGGTTATGGGAAGTGCAAAGCCACAGTCTCTCTAGTTGGTGGTTTGCCCACTGCTTGGTCCTGGGGAGTGCAAAGCCACAGTCTCTCAAGTGGGTGGTCTGCCCACAGCTTGGTTCTGGGGAGTGTAAGGCTACAGTCTCTCAAGTGGATGGCTTCTGCACAGATTCTGGAGGGGGCTTTGTGCCCAGTGTGCTTAATCCTGGCAAGGATGGGGTGAGTGAATGCCTTCTTCCACTGGTTCTGGAGGGGGCTTTGTGCCCAGTGTGCTTCATCCTGGCAAGGATGGGGTGAGTGAATGCCTTCTTCCACTGGTTCTGGAGGGGGCTTTGTGCCCTGTGATGCAGATCTTGGGGAGTGCAAGGTCACAGTCTCTCACCTGGGTGTTACACCTACAGGATTTGCAGGGGCCAGGACGCACTACAGCCCTTGGAGACACGACTACACACTGCCCGCCGGCGGTGAAGCCTGCTCAGTGGTGGAAGTGGTGGGGCTGGTGGAGGTGCTGCCAGTGGTGGGGGGAGGCTCCAGCCCTTCCCCTGCACCCTCGGACAGCTTCCCAGTAGGGCTGCTGCTGCTGGCAGTGGTGCTGGTGGCGGTGCTGGCAGTGGTGCTGAGGGGTGGGGGGAGGCTCCAGCCCTTCCCCTGCAGCCTCAGACGACTGCTCACTGGGGCTGCTTCTGCTGACAGTGGTGCTGGTGGCGGTGCAGATGGCGGTGCTGTCGGTGGTGCATGTGGTGGTGCTGGTGGCGGTGCTGCCTGTGGTGGGGGAGGCTCCATCCCATCCCCTGCAGCCTCGGACGGCTGAAGTGCCATGGCTGGTGTTGTTTGCTCATATGCTCCTCTAGCACCAGGCTTCATATCCATCCTGCCTGCGGTGTCTGTGCCTTTGTCATTGCCCTTGGCAGCTGGTGGTCCCATCTTGCCCTTGGCAGCTGGTAGCCCCTTCTTGCCTTTGCCAGCCAGTGGTGCCTCCTTGCCTTTGCCAGCTGGTAGTGCCTCCTTGCCTTTGCCAGCTTGTGGTGCCTCCTTGCCTTTGCTAGATTGTGCTCCCTTTTTTGGCTTTGCCAGCTGGTGGTCCCTTTTTGCCCATGGCAGCTGTTGCTGTGCTGACGGGTGTCTCCTTGGAGCCTCTCACAACTGCAGTAGCTGCAGAACCTACAGTGGCCGTGGACTGGGAGGCTGTGGTGCTAGCCTGGGTCCTGACCACCCTGGCCCGAAGAGAAGGATGGGGGGGAGAGGCAGGTAATAGGTTAAGGGTGGAGAGGAAAAGCTTTTTAGGGACACTGGGGCTGGGAGAAGGTGAAGGTTTGGAAGTGGAGGAAGAGGGAGTGGTGGTAGGAGGTGTCTGTCTGCTGTGTTTGGGTGCAGGTGCATGGGCCAGATGCTGCTGTGAGGTGGATGGCTGTTGGGTGTCTGAGTGCTTGCGTTTGTGTACTTTGGGAGGAGGGGGCACAGACACAGTGGGAGAGGACACAGGACGTGTGCATGGATGTGGGGGTGGTGACTGCCAGTGAGGGGCGTGTAGTGATAGGCGTGATGGTGGTAGTGGATGAGGATGTAGTGCATGCAGGTGTGAGTGGAGACGCTACTGGGAGGGAGGTGGACGAGGAGGAGGAGGGGGACACAGTGGAGGCAGTGGATATTGGTGTGTCTACATCTGGATGGTGCTTGAGTGAGTGCCTGTGGGATTAAGTGTGGTGCTTGTGTTTGCCTGAGCCACTTCTGTCTGTTGATTTGGGTGCATGCTGGTCTGATGGTGTGCTTGGGATAGGTTGGGGTTGAGGGGAATGGGACTGGGTAGAGGAAGTTGGAGGGGGGAGGGGGAGTCTAGAGAGAGGAACAATGGCTGCCATTAGGGAGGAGGCCAGAGCCTGGAATGATCTCTGTTGGGCCGCCACACCAGAGTGAATGCCCTCCAGGAATGCATTTGTTTGTTGCAATTGCCCTGCCAGACCCTGGATGGCATTCACTATGGTTGACTGCCCAACAGAGATAGATCACAGGAGGTCAATAGACTCCTCACTGAGGGCAGCAGGGCTCACAGGGGCAGGACCTGACGTGCCTGGGGTGAAGGAGATGCCCACCCTCCTGGGTGAGCGGGCACGGGAAACACGCTGAGGGACTGCTGGGAGGGCGGTGCTGGCACGGGGGTGGCAGCTGTACCTGTAGTTGGGGTGGCCACAGAGCTGTCCGCCACCACCTGGGAGCTTCCATCGGATGAGGTGTCACTGTCTGAACTATCCCCTCCAGCCTCCGCCATGGTGCTCCCCTCCATCCCACTGGTGCCCTCACCGCAGGTGGATTCGCCCTCACGGGCCATATGTAATGCAGATCCCTCCGTCGGCGGTGCCTCAGCTCCTCTGCCAGATGATGCTAATGCACACAAGTACAGGGTGACAAAACAAAAAGAGGGCGGGAAGAGACAGAGGATACACTTGGTCAGTGCCAGCAACAACACCACAGTTGGCATACACAACACACAGGGAACAGCCCTATGCACTAGGCCATGCACTACCAGTTCCAATGCTAGTCACCAGGCCATGGAGTACAATGCCTAACGCCAATAGCAGCACACCTGAAACCCACAGGACCCTGCCCAGTAGTAGATGCCCACTAGCATATTTGGGGCTGGAGTGAATCAGACCCTGCCCAACATAGAACCTACCCTGCCATGTTCGTCCTGGCCTGGGGGAACCCACAGGCCCACATCCCCCACCCAGATAACATCCCACCACGTGAAATTTGCTGATTTTGAAACTGTACTCACCCCCTTGTAGCTGCTGTGATGCCTTCATGCGCCCATCCAACTCCAGATAGGCCACCGCCAGTAGGCAGAACATCAGGTGGGTCAGGGTTCTGCGGGCACCCCTTCCTCGTTAGGAGGCCATCCCCAGCGGGGCCTCCATAGTTTTCCTTGCCCAGCGTTGCAAGTCTTCCCACCATTTACAACAGTGGGTGCTCTGCCTGTCAAAGACCCCCAGGGTCCACACGTCCTTGGCAATGGCACGCCAAATACCCTTTTTCTGATGGGCGCTGACCTGCAGAGAAAGATACATAGAAAAAGGTTTCAGCCATACCGTCTGGCCTGTTACACTCATGGCCCACCATACCTCTCCCATCCGCTTATGCACAGCCATTGACCACCATACATGCAGCACTCTGCCCAGGAACCCCCTTAAACGAGGCTTACACACACAGCACTCCATGCATTCATGCCCCATGCATCGTGCTCACAGTGTACTCACCTGTTGGTCTGGAGGACCATAAAGTAAACAGTACTGGGGTAGGACCCTATCCACTAGACTCTCCAACTCCTCCAAAGTGAAGGCTGGGGCCCTTTCCCCAGAGACTCGAGCCATGGTTGCTTCTAGACACAGGTCACAGCAGCACTTGCAGTGTAAGTCCTCTCCTGTTGAAGGTCAGGTAGCAAGTCGAGTGAACAGATAGAAAATGGCAGTCACGTCCGCGGTGGTGCGTACCGTTACCGCCTGCGTACATCACCATTGGCTACTGGAAGCCATAGGGCCCAATGATAACCAATGAGGAGTTGCACGGCGGTCCTCGACCGCCTCCGGCAACGGCGCACAACGTCAGCGGAATTACCTCATTTCAACATGTCCCTCCACACAGGTCAGGCAGCCGCCATTTCAGGGGGGAGCAGGCCATGACACCTAACTGCGTCACAGCAGACATATGCACATTTACGGGACTACACGTTAACATACTGTTTCTATCACAACATGCAAGGCATTTTACTCTGAGGATATGTTTGAATATCACCAGCTGCTCACCGTTTTTCACCCTAGAGTTCAGCCGCTGAGGATGAATGGGAAATGGAGACATACCCCCGTGTACAGACCCTGGTGGACCTGGCAACAATGGTGGACAGGCACATTATCCTCACCTACAGACTTGATAGGGCCACAATCCAAGTGCTGTGTGCCAAATTGGAGCCAGACCTGATCTCAGCTATCTATCACCCCACTGGGATCCCCCCTATTGTGCAAGTCCTATCAGTGCTCCATTTCTTGGCAAAGTGGCTCCTTCCAAGTGACAGTGGCCATGGCATCAGGGATGTCTCAGCCAATGTTCTCTAACGTGCTGACCAGAGTGTTGTCTGCCCTGATGAAATACATGCGCAGCTACATCGTTTTCCCCCAGGTGGAGGATTTGGCCACAGTGAAGGCTGACATCTATGCAATGGGACCATATCCCCAACATCATTGGTGCTATTGATGGTACACATATTGCCTTTGTCCCCCCCCACGGAGAAATGAATAGGTGTACAGAAATCGAAAGAGCTTTCACTCTATGAATTTGCATATAGTGTGCCTGGCAGACCAGTACATCTCCCATGTGAATGCAAAGTATCCTGGGTCTGTGCATGATGCCTATATCCTGAGGAATAGAAGCATCCCATATGTGATGGCTCAACTCCAGAGGCACTGGGTGTGGTTAATAGGTGAGCCCATGGTCCCCACCCAGTGTATGTTGGTATATGGATGTGGGGTTGGTCCTAAGGGTGAGTGTCTGGCTAACATTTATTTCTCGATATTTGCAGGTGACTCTGGTTACCCCAACCTCTTATGGCTACTGACCCCAGTGAGGAATGCCAGGACAAGGGCAGAGGAACGTTACAGTGAGGCACATGGGTGAACAAGGAGGATCTTTGAGAGCACCTTTGCCCTCCTGAAGGCCAGGTTCAGGTGCCTCCATCTGACAGGTGGATCCCTGTGCTACTCACCCAAGAAGGTCTGCCAGATCATCGTTGCATGTTGCACAACCTAGCCGTGAGATGCCAGGTGCCCTTTGTGCAGGAGGATGAGGCTGGAGATGGTCGTGTGGCAGCAGTGGAGCCTGTGGACAGTGATGAAGAGGAGGCAGAGGTAGAGGATGTGGACATCAGAACAACGATCATACAACAGTACTTCCAGTGACACACAGGTAAGACACTGTAACCTCACCTTCCATTGCTTCTTTTGTGAAGTGAATTTTGTCTGGCTGGCTGCTGTTCCTACTACAATGGCCACTTTTTGTACCATTTAACATGTCTATTTCCAGATATTTGTGCCCTCCTGTGGCTCCTGGTGTATTGACTGCAGCGCATTACAGGTCACACCTATGTATACATAACTGTACAGTCTAATTACAATGTCTACAGATTGTTAAACAACTATATCCTTAAATAATTTGACATACTTGTTTTTTTCCAAGGGTGTTTATTTCAGTGCTGAGAAGTAAATGGGGATGTGCAATGGACTCGGGTGATGGTGGAGGAAAGTCCAGGATACAGTCCAGTCTATTGGTATCACAGGTGCATTGTCCAATGACGCATGGGAAGTGGAGCAATGGCAGTTCAAGTTGGACAGGGTGACAGAGTGGGACACAAGGGTGACATTCAGGAGAGTCTTATTTCCTGGCGGGGGTTTTGGCAATGTTTTCTGTCTTCTGCCTGGATCGCAGGGACCGTTTGCGGGGTGGTTCTTCTCCTGCATGGGCTGGGGTGCTGGTGGCCTGTTGTTCCTGTGGCGGGGCCTCCTGTCCACTAGCGCTAGCGGAGGTAGTTCATCAGTGTGGCTAGTGTCAGGGGCCCGTTGGTGTGCCACTGCCACCCTCATGGTGTTGGCCATGTCTGTCAGCACCCCTGCAATGGTGACCAGGGTGGTGTTGATGTCCCTCAGGTCCTCCCTGATCCCCAGGTACTGTCCCTCCTGCAGCCGCTGGATCTCCTGCAACTTGGCCAGTAGCTGGCCTATGGTCTCCTGGGAATGGTGGTATGCTCCCAAGATGTTGGTGAGTGTCTTGTGGAGAGTCGGTTCCTTGGGCCTGTCCTCCCCCGGTCGCACAGCAGTCCTCCCAGCTTCCCTGTTGTCCTGTGCCTCTATCCCCTGAACCGTGTGCCCACTGCCAGTGAGCCCAGGTCCCTGATCGTCATGTGTTTGTGGGGTTGCCTGGGGTCCCTGTAGTGGTGAACACACTGCTGATTGAAGTGTCCTGGGGACAGTGGTATGGGCCCGCTGGGTGGGTGCTGTTCTGGTGGTTCCAGAGGGGGGAGGCTATGTGGTGGGATGGGACTGTGCCTGGGTAACCGACTGTCCAGAGCTTCCTGATGGGCGGCCAGGTTGGTCATCCAGATCCAGG
This sequence comes from Pleurodeles waltl, assembly GCF_031143425.1. Taxonomy (NCBI): domain Eukaryota; kingdom Metazoa; phylum Chordata; class Amphibia; order Caudata; family Salamandridae; genus Pleurodeles; species Pleurodeles waltl. Next base: position 156,438,920 of record NC_090446.1, read on the forward strand.
CGTGCAGAGCTGCTGTCATCACTGTTGGCCTCTTCTGTGGGGGGACTGGATGATGCTGGCACCTCCTCTCCGGTGATGTTGTGTGGGGGTCCTCTGGGGATGTAAATGCAGGGTTATTGTTTCTGAGTGTGACATCTTGTGCATGGGTATGTTGCTCTCTATGGTTGTTATTACCATGGCAGCGTTGCCTTGTGTGAGTTGTTATTTGGTTTGCTAAGTGATTGTCTCTAGTGTGCATGCAGTGGTGATGGTTGTCCATGCAGACCTGTGAAGGGTGTCCATGCATTGGTGTTGCATGCAGGGCTTGGTATTGGGATGGGTGGGTTGTGATGGTGGGGTATATGGGAGGTGGTGGAGTGATGGGAGTGAGGGTGGGGGTATGTGATGGCATGCAGGCAGGGGAGTGAAAGTAGTAAAGATCTTACTTACCAGAGTCCAGTCCTCCTGCTATTCCTGCCAGGTCCTCAAGATGCAGTATTGCCAAGACTTGCTCCTCCCATGTTGTTAGTTGTGGGGGACCACCACCAGTCCTCTGTACATCTATCTGGTATCTTGCAACCATGGAACGAACCTTCCCCCGTAGGTCATTCCCCCTCTTCCTGATGTCATCCCTTGTTCTGGGGTGCTGTCCCACAGCGTTGACCCTGTCCACGATCCTCCGCCATAGCTCCATCTTCCTAGCGATGGATGTCTGCTGCACCTGTGATCCGAATAGCTGTGGCTCTACCCGGATGATTTCCTACACCATGACCCTTAGCTCCTCCTCTGAGAACCTGGGGTGTCTTTGTGGTGCCATGGGTGTAGTGTGTGTGGTGTATGTGAGTGTGTGTGGGGTGATGTGTTGGGGTGTGTGCTGTGAGGTGTGTGGGTGGTGTATGGGTGATGGTGCTCTCTGGCTCTGGTTCTGTGGGTGCTCCTGGTGTAGCTCTCTCTGTTGTGACTTTTTTGTAGTGGTAAAGGGTTGTGGGTAATGTGTGTGTGTGTTTCATAGTGGTGTGTGGGTGTGGGTGTGGTGTGTGTATGTGTTTCAGGTGTGTGTAGTTTAAATTGCCCAATGTGGTGTTGTTTTGTTAGTGTGTGTGTATTTTGAGCGCAGCGGTTTGTACTGCCAATGGTTTACCGCAGTTGAATGTCCGCCGCAGTAATTCGTGGGTCATAATGCTGTGGGCGTAGTTCTGTTGGCGTAACAGTGTGGGTTTTGCTACCGCCAGTTTATCACTGAACTTTGGGCTGGCGGACTTGTGTGTGTGTCTGTATAGTGGCAGATTTCTATGTGTGGATCATAATACGGGTAGGAGTATACCGCCATGGTCGCGGTATGTTGGCGGCAGTCAGCATGGCGGTAAGCGGCACTTACCGCCAATGTCATAATGGGGCCCTAAGTATCTTTTCACGTCTGTTCCATCACGTATCCATAACTCTGACAATCCTTGACTTATGAACATTTCAACATCTCTAAGTAGCAAAATAATATCATCTGGGACATTTGACAGCACACCGACTCGATTGGAACTATTGTGAACAGCCCATTCAACATGTGACCCAACACAAAGGTCAGCTTCCTCCAATTTGCTGTTAAGTTCTTGAACAACATGGCCGCGCACTGTTTGAATATATCTCTGCTGGCACCAACTCCTTATTGACAATCATTCCACTTGCAATAAGTGAAAATTCAGTGTTTGCTGAAGCTTCAGCAATGTTTTGGTGAGTTAACATCTCCATGTTCATCTTGTTTGATGTTGCTGACCAGAATTTATCAAGTTGCACAGGTATAGGTGTGAATTTTGGATGCAGGCAAGGTCAATTGTTCCACTTCCAGACATTCGTCTGATTCTCTCAGATTCTTTGACAGATAGTTGAAGATAACTGTCAAAGAAAATGAGCAGTTCTTGCAAGGTGCACACTGACTTTGATATCTGTAAAACAGTCTGAATGACGTCTCCGAGGTTTTGCATGGATGAAATCTCGACCATTCACAATTATGACATATAGGGGGTGATTCTCACCCTGGCGGGCGGCGGAGGCCGCCCGCCAGAGTTCCCCCCCCCAGAATACCACACCGCGGTCATTAGACCGCTGCGGGTATTCTGGGTTTTACACTGGGCTGGCGGGCGACCGCCAAAAGGCCGCCCGCCAGCCCAGTGTAAAACAACCTTCCCACGAGGACGCCGGCTCCGAATGGAGCCGGCGGAGTGGGAAGGTGCGACGGGTGCAGTGGCACCCGTCGCGGATTTCACTGTCTGCAATGCAGACAGTGAAATTCATTGTGGGGCCCTCTTACGGGGGCCCCTGCAGTGCCCATGCCATTGGCACTGCAGGGGCCCCCAGGGGCCCCACGACACCCCATACCGCCATCCTGTTCCTGGCGGGCGAACCGCCAGGAACAGGATGGCGGTATGGGGTGTCTGAATCCCATGGCGGCGCAGCGAGCTGCGCCGACATGGAGGATTCAGAAGGGCAGCGGAAAACCGGCAGGAGACCGCCGGTTTTCCACTTCTGACCGCGGCCGAACCGCCGCGGTCAGAATGCCCTGCGGGGCACCGCCAGCCTGTTGGCGGTGCCCCCGTCATTTTAGCCCTGGCGGTCGACGACCGCCAGGGTTAGAATGACCCCCATAGTCCTCAACAACAGCAGTTTTTAATGAGGACCATTTTTCAAAGTAAAATTCTTCAAGTGAAAGCTGTTTTCGAGCTCTTGTACGAGCTTGTGCTTCACTGGTTTGGTTGCAGTATCTCAATCAAATAATGTGTTTGCTAGAAGAAGATCATGCAACAGAATCGCCTTGATAAATTCACCCCTTCCTTTTGCTTCATCCATTTCTCTATGTGCTTGTGAAAGTGTTTTTTTGCAACCTGTTTTGTAGTGGCTGGTTGGACGAAACTCTTACTGTCGCAATGAAAGTGTGGAAGTTTAGCTTTTATGATTATGTCAAACAGCATTTTTTCTTTCAGGACAAATCTCTCCTGCTTCAGTTCTGTTTATAGTTTCAATCCATGTTCCAGGACCTCTAGTAGATGTATTCTTATATCGTTACTCTCATATTGTTTGGTCACAAAGTTTTGTAGTGGCACAGGCTCAGGCATTTCAAAGGTGTTTCCTTGCTGCTGCATGAAATGAAGAAGGCTGTCAGCATGTGTATTAAAACGTTACCCTCTCTTTCCCACAAGCTCATGGTAGGGAACAGTTTCACGATGGTCCATTAACTTTGAATTTGTCATCTCTTGGAAAACATTGCAAATAGAAAAGGCTTCAAGGTAAACTAGCTGCCATTGAGCAACATATTCACTTTTACGTGTCTGACCAACAATTTCGTTGGAGCTTTTCTGTGATCTCTGGATCGTCTGTTCCAGTTTCACATCTGGAGCCACAGCATTGAACCTTCCCTCTCTATCTTTCGCCACAAAATGTCTTTGGATGAATTTTCTGTAGAGGTATGGTTTTTCCACTTCTACCTTCTTCACTCTTTCCAAATACCAGGGCTCATATCTCGGTTAGTTTATCCAATCAAATTTGAGAAACACAGTAATCAATGATTCCACAGTCTTCAAGTGCAGCTCCCAATCACCTTCCATATCAGCATGTGCCAAGTTTTTCACTAGGGCAGTCATGTGTAAAACATTTCCCCAGTGCTTGCAAAGTTCTTATTTTTCTTCACATTCTTTGACAAACTCTACAAACTTGGTTTTCTGATTTTGATCTGAGTGTAATGAACATTACCTGGCTTTGCATTATATCTTTTGAACTATGTGCACCCTGTGCCTTGTTCACTTCTGAGATAAGATATGCAAAACCTAATTTGTCATTCTTGCTTCAGAAAGCAGTTTTGCTATACCCTCAGATATGAGGAGCATTCCTTGTAATGAGTTCTGCTTAATATTGACTGGATAGTTTTGCTTCCGCAGATTTTAGCCTCAAAAAGTTTGTCTATGACACATCCACTGAGATAACTTTGCATACTGCAATGCATCTTTTATCATGTGGAAAACAACTATCATTGGATAAAGATCATCAAATTCTACTGGACTGCTCATAAGAATGTTGGCTCCAATATGGAAAACACCTTCATCACTGAAAATTGGCAAGATAGGATGGTCTTCAAGCTGAGCATGTACATTTTTGATTTTTTTTAGAGCTGTGTATACTGTTGCATAGTTTGTGACTGGAAATGGTATTACTTGTAAAAACCCAACCTTCTTGAGTGGGATGGTATTCTTGGAGATTCGAGCATGAATTCCAGCCCACGGAGGAACTGGCTTTTCTTCATCCTTCTGTCCACATCGAATAAGCAACATGATAAATTCAGTTAGATCAGCTTTGTGGGCCGCAGCATCAGGGAGAAGAAAATTCATGTCCTCAGCCCCTTAGAAATGTTCTGGTAGACTGGGACGTGTTGATGGTTTGTAGTGATTTTGTACATGTTAGCAAGGCAGTTGGGTTATAAGTTTGCAGCTTCGTTTGTTTATGCCTACCACTGACACAGCTTGTTTTCCAGCAGCTACTTCATTTGGTAGTCTTGAAAAAGCACCATGACAGTATCATGTGTGCTGGATGTTCCAGACAAAGAAGAGCTGTCGTTAAAATCTAAATTATCAAGAGCACCAATTGTAAATCTTTTCCTAGTAAAGTGACTTGGAAGTGGTGTGCTATCGGATTCACAAGATTTCACAGCATGAGCTGCTAGCAAGTTCCTGCTCCGTACTATGTCATTATAACTTGCTGGTATACCAATTCTATTAATTGAAGTGATTAGCGCTCTACTTTTGTACTTGTCATACAGTGCGTGGGCAGTCATCATGTATAGCAGAGTTTTCTTTTTACTGTGATGTCATTCATAAAACATAATTTGGAAAAGACAGTACATTTGCACAGCATAAGCCTGTCAGTTCATGGGATTGTGTTCCACTTCTTTGCTTATATTTTCAAAGCCATCATCAATGTGGTCGGCTTCTGTTCTGAACTCAAGGACTCTAGGGGCATATTTACAAGAAAGTGGTACATCAGCTATGATGCGTCACCTTTCTTGTTCCACCCTGCACCCCCCTAACATCACCATGGTAGCACCATATTTACATTACAGGGCACCGTGGCACATGTTAACACAATAGCATCAACATTTTTTATGATATTCTGGCACATTGGCCGACTAGCGCCAAAATTATGGATCTAGTCCAGCAATGCGTGTTGAGGCTCATTCGAAACAATGGGAGCGTCACTTTAAGGCAGGTGTTAAAAATGACGGAAACAATGGTGCAGTGAAATCTTGTAAATTTCACTGCGCCATTTTTCTGGGCCTCCTAATGGGGGAATGCCCCCTTTCATACATTATGCCTGGAGCAAGCATGATGTGGTGCAAGTGGTTGCAAAGTGGCGCAATGCTTGCATTGTGCCACTTTATAAATCTGTTGTGGGAAAAAAGGCCTCCTTGACGCCGCCTTGGAGTAAAAAACAAGGATGCTAGGGCAGCGCAAGGAGGCGCTAGGGGCTTGTAAATTCCCCCCTTAGTTTGTAGCAGTTTTGCTTTGCCGATATTAAACAATGATGTAAAAGATGTTAAGACGACATCGGGCACCCTTGTTGACTCCTATGATTTGCGGAGCTCTGGGGCATCACAAAATTTGTAATTAAGTCCAAAATCAAAATCTTTCAGGATGTTTCTTAAAATGGTTCCTGCTGTTTTTACTGCACCCTGTGATCTCATTTTGGCAGCAAAAACTTCAGGGGTCAAATCAGCTGAGAGCACCATAAGTGGCTCATTCTTTTTGTTAGGCTGACAAAAACAAATTCTGTCACTGCACATTCTCACAAGAAGAACCTTAATTTCATTATTATGGATCAATACAGTCATCAATGTTGACCATTATTTATATGATGGGTAGCAAGCACTCAAGAGTGACTTTAAAACGTAATTTGCTTTTTCAAAGAGTACAAACTTACAAATCTCCTGCAGATACATTAACCTCACTGTTAAGATCAGCTACTCAGCTGAAAACTTCATCTTGGAAGGAACCAGCTGCATATAAAAACATGTTTGCTCTTTGAGACTCACATATTCTGTACTTTTGTCCCCCCTTTGGCCTTATTCTGGCTAAACCACAGATAACACATTGACAATGCTCTGTTTAATGATAAGTTGTTGGAAGTGGATGAGGGGTAGGCATCTATCTTCTAAGTGGATGGTCACTGGGTTTGGTTGTCGTCGCTTTCTCAGAAAACTCAATTTCTTGTTCCTGCACCCCCTGGGGGCAGAGGCAGATCTGCCCTGGGGGGGCAGAATCCACAAGACACCAGGAATTGGTGTTTTTTTATTTGTTTTTTGGATCATAAGGGGAGGAACCCCTTAGGCAAAGGTCGCTCCCCATGGGGCATTAATTTTATTAGCCTATATTGATTAGGCCGATCTGCCCCCAGGGGTGGCAGAAGCCACTAAACACCAGGGGCCAGATGTAGGTAGGTAAAAGTTTGTGAATCGGAAATAGCAACTTAATGCAAATCGCTATTTCCGACTCGCAAAATCAAATAAAAAAAATATTTGGGATACCAAATTGCGAGTCGCATAGGTGTAGAACCGCAATTTGCAACCTTCTCTTTTAGCGACGTCACAATTTGCAAGAAGGGTGTCGCAAATTGCGACTGACTCGCAAATTGCCTACAGGTGCAGCACAGCAGTTTGGAAACCCACTTCCTGGCTCTTGGTGATGACATCAGAACCAGGAAGTCATCAAATACACCTGGGAGGAGAGAGGACCTCACCCATTCCAAACTGCTGTGCCAAACCCAGGAGAGAGGAGCTGCTGCAACAATGGAGGAGACAGGCACTGCTGGCAGGAGGAGGAAAGTGAAGTTTTCCGACAAAGAGCTGGAGGTGCTGACTGAAGAATGCTGCCTACACCACGATGAACTTTTTGGGAAGGCAGCAATGAGTGTCCCAGACACTTAAAATAAAAGGATATGGCAGCAGATCCAAGACAAGATAAATGCCATAGGGGTGAGCCACCGCACCCTTGAGGAAATTAGGAAACGGTGGTACGACCTGCGCTCCAGGACGAGGGAGAGGGCTGCGGAGTGCATGAGGGAGATAAGGGGCACCGGAGGAGGCCCATCCACCGTCCCACCACCCACAGCCCTGGAAAGCATGGTTGAACAGACCATGGAGCCAGAGGCCATCATTGGCATGGGAGAAGTGGACAGTTCAGCACCAGGGACATCCAAAAGTAAGTACCACGAGATATGCTTTGACACCCACAAATGCAGTATACACACTATCCCAGTACACAGCAGCAGGCACTACCAGACTAACTCCATTCCAGTCTAGCAGCCTCTAGAATAGTGCATTATGGGCAATGTAGTACAGTAGTCAGAATATAGGCAAATGTTTATTATGAGGCATAAAACAGATGTGAGAGACTGACAGTGTATCCCCTATGTCCCGCAGGTGTCTTACAAGACACCCCCAGCAGCGACAACAGGCAGGGAGGAGAACATGGGCCAGAGACACTGCAGGAGGCTGCTGGTGAAATTGCTGGGCCCAGCAGGACACCACCAGGGTCCATAGAGGAACAACCACAGGACTTGGGGACAGCTGACACAACCCCAGGGCCCAGCCCCACAGAGAGGCAATCAGAGCCAGCAGCTGGACAAATGTGCAGACGGCGGCGCAGAGTTCAGTCGGTGCCCCAGGAGGAGGTAGGGGAAGCAGTCTTTGCGGGCTTGGAGGCATCCCTCATCCATGGTCAGCGCCTGCAAAATAGACAATTAAGGACCATCACAACGACCCTCAATAGGATGCAGAGCAGCATGACACATGGGCTGGCGAATGTGAACAGTCAGTTCAACAGAATGAATGAACATTTGGGGGATTTGACACAGGCCATCAGACATCTGGTGACTGAACTAGTGGCATACCGAGGACATGCAAGGCACAGGGAGCGCCACACAGAGGCACGTTTTGACCGTCTGGCTGCATCAATTGGGTGTCATGCCACCAATACTACAGGCCTCTCAAGATGGACAGTCAGCCCGCAGGTGGAACTTGGGCACTTTGCTCGCGATGTGGCATGAGGAGTTGGCCGCATCAGCCATGCAGTGGACCTTATGGAAAGTAGGCAGGCTGCGAGGGGCACAGGGGAGACCCCTCAGGACAGCGAGGAGGGGTCAACCATCAGTAGCGTGTCTGCCAGTGAGTCCCGTGTGCTACGGAGTGATAGTGCACGGCAGTGTCCAGGGGACCAACCAGGGATGAGCCATGGTGGTCGCTCTAGGAGGAGGGTGTGAGCCACCAGACAGCACTGTACACGAGGCACATGATTTATAATGTGTCTTCATTGCAATTGGACAATTAAAGACTGTGATATACAGCACTATTTTTTTTCCATATAGTTTAGTAATAAAAAGATTTTATTTGCTTCACTACACAACTGGGCTATGTGTGTCTGACATTAGTGAGTGTGGTGACAGTTGCCACGTACCTGCCAAAGTATTGGGTTGCAATGTGGTTCTGTCTCTGTCTGCCTTCATTTGCGATGCTTCTATCCCCAGGCTGTCAGTGTGGTAGCTCTTGCTCCTCATCCTCCGTGTTTTCAGGGGTGAGATTTAGGCCACGTCTGGTGGCAATGTTGTGGAGGATTGCACAGGTGGCGACACTCTTGCATGCTGTTTCTGGGGCATACTGGAGTGCACCTCCACTTTTGTGGAGGCACCTGAATCTTGCCTTTAACAATCCAAAGGTCCTCTCAATGACAGTTCTGGTCCTCCGATCTGCACTGTTATATCGCCTCTCGTTCCCATTGTCAGGTGTTAGGTACGGGGTAAGTATCCATAGTCTCAGGGCAGATGCACTGTCACCTGTTTGACAAACATAAGCAATTTTAGCAGGGCATGAATGGTTTCCACAGTGACCTGTATGTAAGGCTTCAGGGTGTAGTCAGCGATACCTGATAGATATCCGTCTCCAAACTCCCCACGTTCTAGGCGTTGGTGTATCCCACTGTGCCTGAATATGTATGAGTCGTGTACTCCCTGGAAATTTAGCTACAATGTCAGTAATGACATTATGTGCATCACATACCACCTTGATGTTGAGAGAGTGAGTACATTTCCTATTGCGGAACACATATTCCAGATTTGGAGGAGAGCAGATTTATATATGTGTCCCGTCCACATACCCTATAACATGGGGGAAGTTGGCAATTCTGTAGGAGTCCAACTTGGTGCTGTTAATTTCTTCCTCATTCCTGGGTAGGTATATATATCTGGACATGTGTGTGAGTATGGCATCTAGGAATTATCTGAAGAATCGTGAGAGTGAACTTTGGGATACCCCACCTGCCACAGCAATCACCCCCTGATAGCTACCCGAGGCCAAGAGGTGCAGTGAGCATAGCACTTGCACATGTGTAGGGCTGGCGCTGCCGCGCATTGTCTGCCGTTCAAGCTGAGGATTAAGAAGTTCAATTAATTCTAAAATTGCTGCACTGCTCAGTCTATATTTGTCATATATCTCCTCCTCAGTTTGTTGAAATAGTGTCTGCCTGGTTCAGTATAACCTCTCCTGTCTCTGCCTCCTCCTCTGCAGGGCGGCCTGGACTCTCCTCCCCCATGCTATCATGTACAGTTCAGCCATTTTGAGTCACCCAGATGCATTCTGGGTCTCCTTTTATACTTTGGTTCTGGTTACCACCTGCTCTGAATCAGTGGTAATCTGGATGTGCAAAATGGGCTTTTTGCGACTAGTCGCAATTTGCGACTGGCTTTTGCATATGGTTTGCGACTCGCAATTTGCGACTTCCTATTTGCGGGTGGCAAAATCAGGACGCAAATTTTGCAAGTCGGTAATGGCTCGCATCACTATTTGCATTTCGGAAAAGTGATTTTTGCATCCCATTTCGGAATTTGCAAGGTCGCAAATAGCGATTCGGGCTATTTGCGACTCGCAAATGTTTGCTACATCTGGCCCCAGGTATTTTATGTTTAATGAAATTGGCATAAGGGGAGTGACCCTTGCCTAGCGGGCAATTTTTTTATTACGCCTTTTCTGCCCCCCTGGGGGAAGATCGACCTATATTGATTAGGCCGATCTGTCCCAGGGGGGGAGGGGGCGGCAAAAGTCACTAGACACCAGGGATTTTTTTAAATTTGTTTGCATTGATAAGGGGAGCGACCCCTTAGGCAAGGGCCGCTCCCCTGGGGGGTAAAATTGTTTATAGGTAATTTATTTTATGAGCCGAAACCACTAGACACTAGGGATTTGTTTTGCACCAATTTCACATAAAGGGAGCAACCATTTAGGCAAGGGTCGCTCCCCTGAGAGGCAAATTTATTTTAGGCCATTTCTGGCCCCCTTGGGGGCAGATCGGCCTATTTTTGTAAGGCTCATCTGCCCCCAGGAGGGCAGAAAACCCATCAGACACCAGGGAAGAATCTTTTTAAAAAAAAGAGGGTGGGGGTATGGCTATACCCCCACCTCAAATAAATGGGGACAAAGTTGTTCTGCCCACCGGTGGGCAGATTGGGCAATTACCCCTGATCCACTCGCCGGGGGCAGGGGGCAGAAAGCCTACTAGATGCCAGGCAATTAAAAAAAAAAAAAAAAGTAGTGGGCTGGTGGCTACCAACCAGTATGGGCATGGTTATGCCCCCACCCCAACTGAAGAGGCTAACAGTCTTTCAGCTCTCCCCTGCACACTAAAACATCTTAGCCCATGGCAAGCAAGAGGACATTTGATTATATTGGGTTTGGATTTTACATTTGGGCCATGACAGCTTGGCTAACTCTCAAAACCGTCCCACTTGGAATGGTGAGGGCTGCATTTTTTGGACTTTGGGACGTTGCCATGTAGAAAAATCCACAGGACTTAGACACATCTGAAAACTAAACATCTGGGTCAGTCCAGGGTTGTGTTCTTCACATGCACCCTGCGCCATTTTCTTACCCACAATGCCCTGCAAACCTTCAATTTTGCTGGAAATCCAAAACATTTTTCCCACATTTTTGTGATGGAACCTTCCGGAATCTGCAGGAATCCACAAAATTCCTACCACCCAGCATTGTCGCATCTATACTGATAAAAATTCTGCCCCATTTGTCAGCCTAATTTTTTATTGTTTTCAAACTGCCATTTTGGATCTTCTTATTTCCCCCTAAATTACGACATGTTTTTGGCTCTTCCCTGTCACAGGCATTGGCCCATATACACAAGTGAGGTATCATTTTTACCGGGGGACTGAGGGGAACATTCAGTAGTAGGAAATTAGTCCCACACAGAAATGTATGAAAAAATTTGATTTTCTTATGAAATGCGAGCTTTGCTGAGGATTCTGGGTAAGGAAACATTGGGGAATCCACACAAGTCACACCTTTTTGGACTCCCTTTGGTGTCTAGTTTCCAGAAATGCATGGGTTTGGTAGATTTCCCTATATGGCTGCTGAGCCCAGGACCAAAAACGCAGGCGCCCCCCGCAAAATCAGGTAGTTTTGTATTTGATAATTTTGAGGTGTCCAGATAGCGTTTTGGGGAATTTCCTTTCAGGGGCACTAGGCCTAACCACACAAGTGAGGTACCATTTTTATCAGGAGACTTGGAGGAACGCTGGGTGGAAGGATATTTTGTGGCTCCTCTGAGATTCCAGAACTTTTTGTCTCTGAAATGTGAGGAAAAAGCGTTTTTTTGGCCAAATATTGAGGTTTGCAAAGGATTCTGGGTAACAGAACCTTGTGAGAGCCCCACAAGTCACCCCATCTTAGATACCACTAGGTGTCTAGTTTTCAAAAATACACAGGCTTGGTAGGTTTCCTTAGGTGCCAGCTGAGCTAGAGGCCAAAATCCACAGCTAGGCACTTTGGAAATAACGGCTCTGTTTTCTTTGGAAAATGTGATGTGTCCACATTGTGTTTTGGGACATTTCCTGACGCGGGCACTAGGCCTACCCACACAAGTGAGGTACCATTTTTATCAGGAGACTTGGGGGAATGCTGGATGGAAGGTAGTTTGTGGCTCCTCTCAGATTCCAGAACTTTCTGTCACCGAAATGTGAGGAAAAAGCATTTCATTGGCCAAATTTTGAGGTTTACGAAGGTAGCTGGGAAACAGAACCTGATGAGAGCCCCACAAGTCACCCCATCCTTGATTCCTCTAGGTGTCTAGTTTTCAGAAATGCACAGGTTTGGTAGGATTTCCTAGGTGCCGGCTGAGCTAGAGATCAAAATCCACAGCTGGGCACCTTTTATTAAAAAACACGTCAGTTTTCATTGTAAAAATGTGATGTGTCCATGTTGCGTTTCCTGTCACGGGCATTAGGATTACCCATGCAAATGAGGTACCATTTTTATCGGGAGACGGGTGGGGATGCAGAATAGCAAAACAAGTGTTATTGCCCCTTGTCTTTCTCTACATTTTTTCCTTCCAAATGTAAGCCAGTGTGTAAAAAAGACGTCTATTTGAGAAATGCCCTGTAATTCACATGCGCCCCGGAATTCAGAGATGAGCAAATAACCACTGCTTCTCAACACCTTATCTTGTACCCATTTTGGAATTACAAAGGTTTCCTTGATACCTAGTTTTCACTCTCCATATTTCAGCAAATGAATTGCTGTATACACGGTATATAATGAAAACCCATTGCAAGGTACAGCTCATTTATTGGCTCTGGGTACCTAGGGTTCTTGATGAACCTACAAGCCTTATATATCCCCACAGCCAGAAGAGTCAAGCAGACGTAACAGTATATTGCTTTCAAAAATCTGATATTGCAGGAAAAAGTTACAGAGTAAAACGTGGAGAAAAATTGCTATTTTTCTCACCTTATTTCAATATTTTTTTATTTCAGCTGTTATTTTCTGTAGGAAAACCTTGTAGGATCTACACAAATGACCCCTTGCTGAATTCAGAATTTTGTCTACTTTTCAGACATGTTTTGCTGTCCAGGATCCAGCATTGGTTTCACGCCCATTTCTGTCACTAACTGGAAGGAGGCTAAAAGCACAATTTTTTTTTTTAAATGGGGTATATCCCAGTAAAATGCCAAAATTGTGTTGAAAATGTGGTTTTCTGATTCAAGTCTGCATGCTCCTGAACGCTGGGAATATGGTGATTTTAGCACCACAAACACTTTGTTGATGCCATTTTCAGAGAAAAATCACAAGCCTTCTTCTGCAGCCCCTTTTTCCCATTTAAAAAAAAATTTGCTGGATTTTGGCTAATTTCTTTGTCTCCTCTAGGGGAACCCACAAAGTCTGGGTAGCTCTAGAATCCCTAGGATGTTGGCAAAAAAGGACGCAAATTTGCCCCAAATAGCCAAAAAATGTCCTGGCACATGAGGGGGAAAAGGCCTGGCAGCGAAGGGGTTAAAGGGGCTCTCTAGTGAAAAGAACAATTCATATTTCTTTACCCCCAAAAAATCCTAAAAAGTTATCACATATAATGACTCCAGAATGACCTATTATTTTCTTTTGCAAGTTGAGACTACTGAGACGGAAAATAACCTCATGAACTTGATGGCTTCAATAGAAGTTGACAGGGACATCTTAAAGATTTTTGGGGGCCCTAGGCAAAACTTATTTTGGCAGCCCCTGTTTGGAACATCTTTGAATTTATGATCCAATTTGTGCTCATTTATACCCTCTTTGGCCTAGTCACTGACAGTGCACAGGCACACTCATACATCCCAACCCCCCAGTGTCCAGGGGTGAGACAGCCAATTTCAGGACTAGTCTCGCACTTCCAGATACTTCATTCAAAAACACAATTCCTCTGTAGGCTTTAGCTAATAGGGACTCACCTAGTGAGACCCGTAGTACTCTCTGTCAGTAACCTGTTCCTGAAGGTCAGTGCACGAAATGTATGTCTCACATTCTCTGCCTGCCATAACGCTTTCTCTATGCTGCTGACAGGTAAGGGAAACGTGTATCTGCATTTCTGATATCCGATCCTGCAGCAGCACACTTTCAAGTCCTATATATGACAATAGACTCGATGTATGATAAGGGTGTTCACATCTAATATTCAAGGATTGTGATGTGTGTTTTCAATATTGTGATACAGCAGCTGCTCACTTATATTACTGCAACACATCTCAGAGGCCCCCTCCCATTTCTAATAAATGAGGTCCTGTTTTGATATAAAAGAAACTTTTTTATGGAGGTTGCATAAAACATAAACCCCCAAAATGTCTTTGCAAAATATCTGTAGTAGACTCTCACACATCACCCATATTAAAAATAAATTGAAGGAAAGGGGTATTTACAACAATCTGTTTATGAATCATTCAAGGTCATCAGGGCAAGACTCTCTGCAGAACAGCTCTGGCCAGAGCCCACTTTATCCTTGCCTTAAACGTCTCTGGGAGTGGGAATAAAAACTTAAGATAATACTACCTTTATTCTTTTCAGTAATGTGATGTATGGGTGTTTGGCACTAAATTCAGGTGGTCAGCAATGACTGTGACTTTTTGGATAACTGGACCCTATAAAACAGGTCCTCCTCAAGCCAACTGGCCAACTACTAGCCTATCTCTTTGCTTCCACACCCAATTAAAATAATCAAAAAGGCCATCAACAAATAACTCACTAGCCACATCAAGCTCCACCACCTACTAGACAATGCCCAATCAAGATTCAGAGAGAAACACAGCACAGAAATGGCATACATCCTCAGCCACCGGCCATACCAGGACCATCCTTAACAGAGGAGAAACAGCCACCCTCATCCTGTTCAGCCTCGCTGCAGCATTTGACATAGTCTCTTACGACACAGTCATCGAAAAACTCCAGAAGAGTGGTATTCAATAACCAATTGGATCTGGTCCTTCCTCACAGAAAGAGTCAAACTACCACCTTTCACATCCCAGGTCAAGAGACGGGTATGCAGCGCCCCCCAGGGTTCTTCCCTCAGCCCCATCCTGTTCAGCATCTACATGGCTCCACTCGCTAACATCATCAGATCTCAAGCCATCACCATCATCTCCTACGTAGATGACACCAAACCCATCCTCTCTCGGACAGACAAGACTCCCACCACCAGAAACAACTTCGCCAACCTCATGACCCTTGTGGCAGAATAGAATAAATCCAGTGGCTTGACACTGAACTCCGACAAGACTGAAATACTGGCCTTTGGAAGAAAGAACTCCCTGTGGGACAACAGCTTTTGGCCAACAGGACCCACTCCAACACCCACCAACTACGACAGAAATCTGGCGAACATCCTAGATGACAAGCTCAACATGACAGCACAGGTCAAGGAGGTAATCTCCACTTGCTTCCACATCCTATAAATGCTACACAAAATCTTCAAGTAGCTCCCGCAAAACACTAGAGGAACCGTCACGAAAGTACTCATTACAAGTTAACTCAACTACTGAAATGCTCTGTACTCCAGAATCTCCAAACACCTCCTGAACAGGCTTCAGACCACCCAGAATGCCTCCGCAAGACTCTTACTCCACCTCTCTCACCGAACCAAATTCTCACCTCACCTCCAGGAGCTCCTCTGGCTCCCCATCCACAAACTCAGCCACTTCAGACTCCTCATGCACACCTAAAAAGTCCCATTCAACACGGATTACATATACCTTAACAACTCATGAAGACACCTATAATCAGTCTCGCACTCACTTGCACACACCGCTCATATTCACAAATGCAGAACAGGAGAGCGTTCATTCTCCTACACCGCACTCAAAGCATAGAACAGCCTCTCAAAACACATCAGAGCCTCCTCCTTGCGACTTTAGTTTTGCAAGAAGCTGAAGACTTGGCACTTCAAATTCAGCAGAGACCACACGTGTGCACCCCTCCTCAAGCACCAGGGTACTCTTGGGGTGATTAATGCACTATAAAAATCAACATAACATAACATGAGCCTTTAGGGGCAAGGCCCCTCCCCTCGCTGGATGGCTAGTCTTCACTTAAAACTTTTCACCCATTGTAACTTCTCTCACAACCCACAATGTGCCAGATGTACAAAATCGGTTTGCTGTCACATAACTGTGAGTCACAAAACCACAAGATTTGTTACTGAAAATGGTGTATTGACATGTAGTAAAGCGATTTTGCGATTCGTTCAAACCTTTTTGAAACACAAAATTGGTTTGAACAACTCATTCTGAATAGCAGATAGGAAGATGGGTAAAAGGGGCATCCTATTTGTGAATCACAATGTGATGCATCAGTGGTTGGTGACTGCAATTGCAGTCTTGTGAGGAGCAAGCAGCGATCCAAGGGATCACTGCTGATCCCATTAATGTCTTCTTAAAGGGTATTCATTTTTAAAGGAGTATCAGTTAGTTTAAGGAAACTGGGCTGCTTTAAATAAAAATAATCCTGTTTTGGAATGCAAACACAAGGATGGTGGTTTGGTGTTCCATGCATCCATTGTGTCTGTTGCTAATCGCAGGTGGTCGGAAACTGTGACCTGCCTAATAAAGGTGTAGGCTGGGAATAGCGAGTCTTGAATCTCGACTGGACAGAATAATGTTACAACAATATAGAGGGACACAACTTTGAAAGGTAAGTTTCTATACATTTTCTACAACAACTCCATATATCAATACCTTAGTAACATATATTTAAATCTTCAAGGTATGTACCTGTGAACATAAGAATAATAAATCCCTACGTACCTCTCTGCATGTATGTTTCGATATTTTGTGTCTCAATATTGCTGTAACAATATTCAGCCCTGTCGATATTCAGGATTCAATATTCTCTACTGTAACCCCTAGCAAATATTCAAAAATGCATCTCAGTACAATTTTTCCACTTAATCTATAAGTACATCTGGCCCATAGTGCAAACAGGCTAGAAAGTCTTACAAACTGTATGGGGTGAGCTCATCAGTTGAGGGATGGTTATAATTTTCAGGGGACGCTGTAAATGCAGGTTGGTAGGATTGGCAGGCTGATCGGTGGCCTCTCTAGTCAGAGAGCGAAGTCAATGACAGTATCCATCTACAACCTGGGGATGAGCCAGTTCCTCTTTAGTTCCTCAGCAAAGTGAGGAGACATCAGCCAAGCAGTGGGTCCTCTCTACAGAGAGACCCCATTAAAAGATCCCAGAGCCATGATGAAAAGTCCTCAATACAACTTGTCGAAAGAAACTTGCAAACTAGGATTGTTGTGCTTCTCTCAAAGGAGCCCTTAATCTCAGTGAGCTTCTAAAATTGTATCACCCACACAATATCAATCTTGGAACAGAACTGTGTTAGTATCTGTCCCCCTGATAACCGGTGAGAGGATCTAGCTATACTAGAAGGGTCTATCTGAAGTTTCCCCAAAGACCTGAAGTTCTGAGGCAACCCACCTAGGGTTCCATCCTGGTGCACTGCTTGGTTCCCCTTCCAAAGCACAATCTGCACATATATATTTATAAATAAATAAAACATGAAGTTCACCTAGCCTGTGGCTAGAAGGTTCTGCTGAGACATGACTGGTTGTTTTCAGAGGGCCCAGCATGTTCTTGTGACCAGGACACCAGCAGTGATTGATGTGGAACTCCCCACCATGCCCTTCGCCTGGAAGCCCATCCAGGCTGGAAGACGGGTTGGACCCCTGGCCATAAGTAAAAATAGGTGGGAGCACTATGGTTCCCAGTAGGGCTCAATGCATTCTGAGGTTCCCCTCCTGCTTGGTGTTATTATTATGGCCCAGGCAGGAAGGAGTAAAGACAGGAGGAGGTGATTCCACAGCTGCTGTCTGGCTCCCAGCCCTTCTGGCCTCTGAGCAGACTGGTACAAGGCCAGCAGAGCGGTGCGCGGCAGGGCCTATCGCCATCATTTTGGGAGCGGGCAGGCCATGTTGAGCTCTCGCCAGTGGAGAAAGAAGAAAAAGATCTGTGCCATTTGGTATGGCACTTATAGCAGGTGGCGACGGGGCTGGTGGTACAGAGGAGGACAGCATCAGGAGGAGGTGGCTGGGATAGACAGGGAGCACAAAGGGAAAATTACACCTCCCCTACCAAAAACAAGACCCATTCCAACTGGCTGGTACTTATGCCATAGTGTAGCGGGTGCCTGGTTTGCATGTAGAAACAGCAAGGGGAATGTTACTACATAGGCAGGCAGTTAACACCCGTTAATGCCTGCTCTTGGTTTGAAGATCTACTTTCTCCTTCTGGAATTCGTTAGCTTCAAGAGTGCTGGCATGATACCACGTGAGTGCTACATAAATTCAACCCAAACAATAGCACCATTGATGTTGCATGAGAGGTCCAAAAACAAACTCGGTGCCCTGTTAAGTGGAATCGAGACAGACAGGCGTGTGCAGAGAACAGCAGCATGAACAGATCTCTGTTACTTAATGCCTTCCGGATTGTACAATCATAGTCACTGTGCTTTTCAGATCTCATGTAGGTCACCTTCCTGCCACAGAACCCAGGAACATGTGATGCAGGGGGGATTTGCCTCACAGCCATGTCAGTTCTTTAGAATTTTCTGAAAGCTCAGTAAAGCATGAATGTAATCATTGTATATCCACGACAACTTGACGATGATGTAACTGCAGATATTTTGCGTGCCCATATTTCACGGTGACTTGCACGTCGCCATGGGTGTTCTTCTGACTTGTGTGTTTTTCCATAGATTGGTACAGAGAAGCACATCAGAGGTGGGGGCACAAAAAGGCCAATGTTAGGCAGACAATGGCAAATGAAACCCTTTACTATATTCTCCTTCTGCATTGATACATGTGACTGAAGCCTTCTCAAAGCCAGTTTTTCATACCTCTGAAGAAGCCATCAGTTCCTATAGCCTGAGGTTGATAAATGCTTTGGTGAGATGGGTGGGGGCAAAGTACGGGGGTCACAGGTCACAATCATTTCATAGCTTCGTTATGTCTTAATTACAGTAAATTGAGTCAGACAGGGTTCAGTTTCCTCACATGTCAAAACAATCTGCACCATTCACATATTTCGTCCAAATACCCTTTGGACTCCAGTAGGGTTTACATTCTTTTGTATGGCTGTCTAAGACTTGGGAGAGCGCTTTGTTCTCGTGGTCTGAGGAGCCAAAGGCTGTAAGCTCTATGCATCACAAACGTGTTTTCTGCCATAAGGATACCTACATAGCCAAAAGGACCTCATTCACATTTGCCTCAGTTTCACAAAAGGATTCCTGGCAGGCTTAAATAGATTTCTCATTGTAGATTTCTCCACAGTGATTGGAGTGAAATCTGCATTAGTAAATCCTATTCAAGGTGTGTGAAGTGGGCAGTACAAGGCATGGCGGTCTTCGACTCTTCCACCGTGCAAATGTTTTGGTATTTATTACAATCAAGTGCTGCACTAACTCATTTTTCTCAGTGGAAAGGGAAATGATCACCCCCAGCTTTGGTGGGGGGAAAATGTCTTCTCCACATAGAAACAAAATTGCATTTGTTCAGCAGGCGCCATTGCACTTTAATTAAATCTGAGCTGTGGGAATTTCCACACAGGATGAATAGAACCTGTCAGAGATGTCACACGTCAGAGTAGTACGCACTTTAATTTGTATACTACTGGGAATGTCTGTGAATTAAAAAAACACTTTAAAGTACGTTCAGGTTGAAAAGTAAATCTCTGCCTGCACTTTTACAGGTGTGTGTGTTATTTAGAGAGGGTGGTAAAAGAACATCGAGGAATAAATGTTAAATAGTACTTTAGCTCATCTTTTGGTCCTCCTTCCTGATTCAGCGGGCCAAGAACTCCTTATTTTCTGAGATCGGAGCCACAGCCGGCCCTGCTGTTAGCAGCATCTCGATGGCAGGACAGCTGCTGACAAATTACCACCACCATAGTGGCTGAAGTCCAGCCCATTTTAATTCAGAATTTTCCACTCTGATTTCTCCTCAACCATCCTGCAGGCAAGACATGTAAAAAAAGAAGAATATCATAACATGGTGGAACAAAATGGACCAGGCATCACTATACTTCTCTCAAGTGGCATGCCTGATCCTGCACCTCAAAAAGGCCTAGGATTATCCTGGGACTACCTTTTTGAGGTCCTACACCAAACTGCTGTATACCAACTAAGTCTCCTGAGTATGAATCAGCCGCCTGATTTCGCCTCTTTTCCCCCTCGCCCGAGGCATGCGTTAGGGTTGCCCCTTATCCCCAATCCTTTTGCCATCGCTATGGAGCTGCTTGCACACTGTCTTTGGCTAGAAGGCTAGCATTTGGGCAATTCCCTCGATGGCATCACCCACGGTGTGTCATTATTCGCACGTGACCTGCTGTTGTATCATTATTCGCACGTGACCTGCTGTTGTATCTTTGGGATGCAGCAGCATAGAGTAGGTCAATAACTACGACCTTCAGGGACGTCTAGGAGGATGCAGGCATTCGGATGAATTGAGGGAAATCGCACATCTTTGCATACAGGCAGGACAGCCTCCCCTCTTACCCAGGTCATAAGCTTGGAAGGTGCGCCGGTAACATGGACAACAGCCGCAGTCTGCTACCTCGGCATCCGTCTATAATACTACCAGCAAGACTTATTTGAAGGTAACTTAAAATGGCCATTTACAGCCCTCAGATCCCAAACACAATTCTGACAGCACCTGCAGCTCGTGCTCATGGACAAAATCGCTCTCTCGAAATAGATTGTTCTCCACCCCTTCTGTACTATTTTGCTAATGTACCAGTATATCCCACTGACAATTTCCCAAGACCTCGACTACAGGATGGGAGACCTACTTTGGGACATCAAACAATGATGGGTGGCACTCAAAAAGCTCCAACTACAGATGGGACAGGGTAAACTGGGTGCTCCAACTTTCGAGTCATACTACCTTGTGGTGCAGCTCCAATGGGGATCTGGTGGTTGGTGGAAAATAATCAATTTGAGGCCAGCACTGGGCATTGCCCCCTGTTCTAGGATGTCCTACATTCATTGTTAACCTTACCAAAAGATTACATTGCTCCTGGTCTCTCCATGTTTGGGTGGTCCGGAAATGCCTGGCCAGGTTCATCCAACTCAAAAGACATGTGCAACCTTACCGCCCTGCTTTTCCCCTTCAAGATCTGTTGGATCCTTTTGGACCCTTCACAGCCAATCAACTCACTACTTGGCACGAATGCTTCTTGGTGACAGTGGGCGATCTCTTTCAGAATGGCCTTCTTGTTCCATTTGAGCAATTACACAGGCTGTTATATACACGCTACACACATTTCGGATAGGGTGCCATCAAGTGACAGGAATATGATAGGCCACTAGAAAATATACAGGAACTCCCCTGACTCACCTCTGACACATCTGGGAGGAGGATCTGGAACACCCTCCACTTGACACTGAATGGGCCAAAGCCCTGGGGTCCCTTTAGACCATCTCCCATAATGCAGGCTTTGAAAACATTCAGCATGTGGTGCTGCACAGTGCATACCTTACGCTTTCACAACTAAATCATATTTTTTCTACAGCCCATCTCTTGTGCCCCAGGTGCCAGATTCAGTCAGTTGACCTATAACGTATGCTTTGGTCATGCCCTAATATCTCTCACTACTGGCACACGTTTCATGATACCCTGGCCACCGTCACTGAACTCAGGACCCTGAACTCCTGGGTGGCTACAGCCTTGGGTATCTTCCAAAGGAGAAAGAACCATAAAGCACACTTCCCCAACCTCGCTTAACTGTTGGCCAAGTGTCTCCTCACCATGCACTGGAGACCCCAGCATCTCCCAATTATTTCCCAATGGTATAAAGCACTCCTCCGATGGGGAAAGGCCAAAAGCACTGCCCTGTACTGGGAAGAGGCCTGCAGCCTCCAGAAACACTCAGTTGAGGCATACAAAACTACGCTTGACTAAGCATGGAAGCGGGTGAGCTCATTGAGGGAACTATGAGTGCGAACAGGTTAGAATCCTACAGAGAAGCAGAGTTGAGATATCTGTGCCCAAAGTTTACAAGGGAAGTGAGAAATGTGCACAAGAAGCTAGCAGAGAAGTATGGCATAGAAATAGAGAAAACGAAGCATTTGAAAAGGAGTTACAGATTAGATTTTGAGACTAAAGATTTTGAACACATGAGATCTGCCGGAATGAAGGCACACCTTAGGGAATTACTTCAAAGTGCCCAGACCTGGAGACCATTAAACAAATGGGAAGGCAGATGGGTAAAGAAATGAGACAAAAGAAAAAGGGATTCTGTGGAGCTGACTACAAATGTGCAGCAAGGCCAAGATCCAGTGAATATTTTACCAATGAGAGAGATTCCAGGAGGAAATTTTGTTCACGTCCCTTGGAGCAGAGGTGATATTCTGTTATTTACTAATGATTATCCAAAATTGAGGGAGAAACCAGTAGAGTGGTCCCAGCAGACAGATAGGTTTGTAGAACTTGCAAAGTGCCTGTGGGAGGACCTGAACACCTTATTAGAGACAGTTGTCCCAGCTGATCTGTGGATAGAGTCTAAGAGGAGTATAGACTGGCCAACAAGAGAACCAGAGAGAGATACATTTACGGGTGCACCGTCTTCCAAGGTAATTAAATATTACTATAAGGTGAAAGAATTTTTGAAAACAGGAATTTCACCCAAGAATATTGATGGGCAGAGAACTGACAGGACAGCTCAAGAAGCAAAGGAGTCGATACATGCGTATTATCATAGGTTGTTACAGGCGTTCAAGCATTACAGTGGTACAGAGACAATTGAGGCAAAGGACATGATTCATTTCGTGTTCAGATTTGTGGAAGGATTGAGACCTGAAATTAGCCAGATGATTAGGAGTCATTTAATTTGCTGGCAAGCAAAGCCGATTGATGAGGTGTTGCAGTATGTAAAATACTGTAGTGATGAAATTGAATTGAAGCATAGAAAGCTGAAAGAAAAGGCGATGGGGATGCAGATTAAAGCTGCTCAGACAGGCATGCAAGGTAATTTCCCACAACAGCTACCACAGCAGCAGCAGGGAAACATGGTGTATCAGCCCCAGATGAGAGTTAGAGGTCACAGAGGTAATATAAATAGTGTTCCAGACTTGGGTACTGTAGTGGTTCAGAATGATGTGAGGGAATGATGAAATTGTTGCCTTGTCATGCTTGCAGAGCCGTCAGACATTGGAAACGTGAGTGTTCGATGTTGGTGCAGGAAGGTGTTTTTCAGCAAACTAATGATGTCAATTTGTTCCAGAACATGAGAGGACTGAAAATGAGAGGTCCTAATCTGAATTTTCAAAATAATAGAAATCAAGTGCAGAGTTTCCAACCCATGCAGCAGGTGCAAATGCTGTATGCACAAATGACACAGTTGCAGCCAATGCAGCAGCAGGTTCCCATGGTACCTAGACAGCAAATTCAAATACCTCAAGCCCAAATGGAACAGCAGCAAATTATGCTTTCTCAACAGGGCACAGGTCAGAAGCTTAACGAAGTAATAACACAGTGCACCAATTACTGTTACACAGTGAGAATGGAATAAACGATGATTGGGTGAGAGAACGTGCAGATGAGGAGCCATGTGTGGTTGCAACCTCCTTAGAATTAGATCAGAGAGGTCCCTATGTGAAGGGAAGAGTCATGGGTCACAGAGTTTTATTCTTGGTTGACACTGGAGCTATACGCTCTAAAGTAAGATCAGTTGAGGTCCCGAATTTGCCCCTTTCTGGTAAAACAGTTCAGATTGTAGGAGTAGCAAATCAGTGTTTGACCATCCCGATTACAGAACCAGTTCATGTTAAAATTGCCAACTTCCAGGAATTGCACAAATTCGTAGTCTGTGAATCAAGTCCAGTATCCCTACTGGGAAGCGACTTGCTGTGTAAAACAAGATGCTTGATTATTTATTCAAATGATGGAACTGAGATTCAGACGAATAGCGATGATGAAGATGACCAAGCCCCAGAGATAGAATATGAGACTACAAATGAGGAATACCCTCTGATTGAATTTTTACCAGTGTTCACGGTGAAGGAACTCCATCCTGATTTACAGGGAATGGTTTAATAAGTGGTGTGGGATCTGACAGGAAAAGAGATAGATCTAATAAAGGGAGTTGAGCAAGTTAAAGATACTGTAAAGCCCTGTGCTATTTTTCCTCAGATTCTCCAGTACCACATGCCACAAGATGTCCTTATGAAGGTCGCCCAAATAATTGCAGACTTTGTGAAACACGTGGTTCTGAAAGAAGTACTGAGCAGCCAATGTAATTCACTGATAATGGGTTTGAAAAAGCCCTGTGGGAAAGTTTGAATTGTCCAAGAGTTGAGAAAAATAAATGACATTGTGGTCAAATGTTGTCCCGTAGTGCCAAATCCAGCTGTGATCATGTTTCAGATTCTATGTGATGCTGAGTGGTTCACTGTCATTGACTTGTCACAAGCCTTCTTTTCTCTACCTCTTCATGAGGACAGTCAATTTCTCTTCTGTTTCAAATTTATAGACTGAGTATATTGTTGGTGTCGAATTCCTTAAGGGTTTTCATAGTCACCTTCCATATTCAATCAGATCTTGAAAAAGAATTTGGAGTCGTTGGAATTGCCTTTCCAGTCGACCTTGGTACAGTACATTGATGACTTGCTGATTGCGTCCAAAACAAGGGACGAGTGCAAGCATGACACTATTGCTTTGCTGAACCATTTGGGAAAGAATGGTCATAAAGTGTCCCTGCTTAAATTGCAATACTGTCAGAAAGAAGTGAAATACTTAGGTACTCAGATTGAGAAGGGATCGAGAAGGATATCCAGAGAAAGGGTTATTACCATATTGCAGATGAATTCCCAGACCACACAGAGAGATGTAAGGATGTTTCTTGAGATGGTAGGCTATTGTCGCAAATGGATTCCACATTTTTCATTCATTTCAAGACCACTGCAGAAGCTGGCTCATAAAGAAGTCACTGATCCCATAGTGTTGGACTAGGCTGGAATGAAAGCTTTTACTGAATTGAGAGAGAGAATCTGTGCAAGGCTCCAGCTTTGAGTATGCCTGACTACATGAAATCTTTCACATTGTTTTTTCATGAACATGATGCATGTTCTTTGTCTGTATTGACACAGGTCCATGGAGGCGTAAACAACCCAGTAACCTATTTTTCAGCTACTTCGGACCCAGTTGCAGCAGCCTTACCAGGTTGTTTGCACATAGTTGCAACGGTTGGACAGAGTCTTACACAGTGTGAGGGCATTGTGATGGGATAGCTCTTGACTATAATGGTCCCTCACTCTATTGAGATCCTACTTACAAAGACGAAAACCCAATACTTGACAGTTGCAAGACTGACCAGATATAAAATGATTATTCTAGTAAAGATGTACAGTGCTGAACCCGGAAACCTTACTTCCGAATGAAAATGTTGAAATTGTAAAATTGGAAGATGTTGAGCATGATTGTCTTTAAGTAACTGACTTGTGCACAAAACCAAGACCTGACATTAGAGACACTAGATTGGGAGACAATGACCAAATTATCTTTGTTGAAGGTTCTTGTCTACCTGGCCACGAATCTGAAATGGGCCGACGCACTGCCTTTAGTTCTGATGACAATCAGAAACCGACCCAACAGGAAGACAGGATTGTCGCCGCATGAGATCCTTATGGGCCTAGCCATGAGGTTGCCAGTGGTACCTGCAAATGCACTTGTCAACATTACAGATGATATGGTGTTGGACTACTGCAAAGGTCTGGCTTATGTGGTTCGCTCTTTCTCTCAGCAGGTGGAATCCACCACACTGACACTGAGAGCAGAATATGTCGTGTGCACAATTACTGGTATCCTGGAAGCATCTTGGCTTCGAATATATTCTGCACAAGTAGCGGAATTGGTAGCCCTTAATCGAGCGTTCCATGTTTCTCCTCAACTGAAGGTTACCATATATATGGATAGCCAGTATGGATTTGGAATAGTCCATGATTTTGTCCAGTTGTGGTCACAGAGAGGTTTCATGACCTCTTCTGGTTCACCAGTGAGAAATGGTGAGAGAATTAGAGAACTGCTACATGCTATTCAAATGCACAAAAAGATTGCCGTGGTGAAATGCAGTGCACATCTGAAGTCTCAGGACTTCGTGCCAATGAGAAATGGATATGCGGACCAAGTCACAAGGCTTTGCGGATTGAACTGTATATTGTTCAAAGATAAGTGGGAACTGTACCCGAAGAAGATGAAACATGTCCAAGTTTTGCACTGAAAGTGATTGATTCGTTGGAGGAATTGAAAATGCTGCAGAATAATGTTGACAGGGAGGAGAAACGTTCATGGACCAAAATGAAATGTGTACAACAAAAAGATTGTTGTGTAGCCATTATAGTTATAGCTTCATACATGTTATTTGAGCAAACTAGGCCAGCCGCTGTGGACTATAACCTAGATATATTTTATTCAGCTTTGTTTTATTATTTTAACAATAGCCACATTTGCGTTCTTGTTTTATTTTCTCTATCTAGCTGTTCTTTGCCTAGGCCAGCACTGCGTTCATAAACAAGACATTTCTTTCACTCTGTGCTTTTCTCAAGGCTGCAGTAAGATTGGTTGCTGGCTAAGTTGGTAAGCTTTGTCTCTAATGTTCACAGAAACACACACACTCTTACATGGGGATTCTTTCTTGGAACATCAGCTGTTGTATTATAAAACACTACTTTGACCCATGTACGTTAGAGGGAGATTCAAGCCAGATGACCACAAAGGCATGCTGATTGCTGAGTACTTCGTTGCAGCTGCTCATGTAGACTACAGGCCTCTTGCTCAGGTTTGAGGGATGATGTCTTCCCAGGGGAAACTGAAGGGCAGAATTAGAGATTGACATAGGCTAGGTAGAAGCTATTCTTAACGATTTTAGTGACAATATGGTAGCATTATTTTTATGTTTTACCCTCCTAGTTACGATTTTAATCCTGTCATGTTTCATCGTCCTAGTTATTGCACTACACTCTTTATTATCTTAGATGCAGTTACTTCAATAAATCCTTATTGACTAAAGTCTGCCTCTGATTGTCCGTGCACATGTGAGACTAATGTAACTGAGAGAAACAGATGAGATTTGAGTGACCACGATTTCCCTGAGGAGTCATTTGTGTCATGCGCTCGGTTGCCCAATCATCCCTGCTCTAGGGTGGAAATGAGGCACTACTAGTCAGCCAGAACAAAACCCGGATTAGGCCGACAGGTGTCACCTGTTGTGGGTTCAGACTCAGTCCCCCACAGTACAAGTGATTCTGCCTCCCTAATCCAATAGTCTCATTAGGATAATGAGAACCTACGCGACAAGATGAACTGTGGGTTTCAGTAGAGGGTCAATTCGTTTTGCATAATAGTCTGTTGTCTCAAATGGCTAGGTATTGTCATGGTCAAGCACATGTTGGGAGGGATGCCATGATTTGTTTCTTCAAGCACGATTGGTTCAACCCAAGGTTTAGACAGGTTGCTAAAGCAGTTTGCCATTGTTGCGTCATTTGCCAGCAAATGAACGTGGGAAAAAGAACAATGGTTAATTTGAGCCACATTGGAAGAGCAGAAGGTCCATTCAGCAGAATGCAGATGGATTTTATTGAGATGCCTGTGTGTGGAGGTTCGAGATGTATGTTGGTGATTGTTTGCGTTTTTAGTCACTGGATTAAAGCTTACCCTACACGAAGAAATGACAGTCTCACAGTAGCGAAACTACTGCTTAGGGAACTGATACCACGTTTCGGGTTTTCAATCTCTTTAGAATCAGATAGAGGAAGTCACTTCAACAATGAAGTAATTAAATTACTGTGTGCAGCATTGAACATTGAGCAGAAGTTGCATTGTAGTTACTGGCCTGAAGCATCAGGACTAGTGGAATAAATGAATGGTACCTTGAAGTCAAGAGTTGCAAAGATGTATGCGGCCACGAATCTGAAATGGGCCGACGCACTGCCTTTAGTTCTGATGACAATCAGAAACCGACCCAACAGGAAGACAGGATTGTCGCCGCATGAGATCCTTATGGGCCTAGCCATGAGGTTGCCAGTGGTACCTGCAAATGCACTTGTCAACATTACAGATGATATGGTGTTGGACTACTGCAAAGGTCTGGCTTATGTGGTTCGCTCTTTCTCTCAGCAGGTGGAATCCACCACACTGCCACCAATCCATGACCCAGGGCACAATCTGAGGGCCGGTGACTGGGTTGTGGTCCGGAAACACGTGAGGAAAACGTGTTTGGAGCCTTGTTGGAAAGGACCTTTCCGGGTAGTTCTGACAACTACCACAGCTGTAAAGTGTGTTGGAGTTCCAAACTGGATCCATGCCAGTCACACAAAAAAGGTGATATGCTCGACTGGTGATGAAGCAGAGTTGTTGAAAGTACCAACAACAGCAGAACAAGCCTCAGGGCTGGGAAGAGAGCAAAGGGGAACTGAGACCGTATCTGAGCCCGTTGAGAACGGTTCATTCACTCGTGTGAGAGACGAAGGAGAAGACCTCCAGGAGAGTGACGGAGAGCCTATCTCAATTGAGGCAGCAGGAGACCTTGGTCAAAGGAGGGTTTTCCCAGAAGTAGATGATTTTGGGTGGCAAACAGAGCAATTGCCAGACCCTGAGGGGGAAGGATTTGAGGCGGATCAAAGTCACTGTGATCTGACTCCTCTTGAACCAGTTGCAGGTCCGTCAAGAGAAAACACCAGAGAACAAGGAGACGGTTCAAGTTCAACACTGAAAAGAACATTGACAAAGGGTCCACTGAAAGGAGATAAGTGGCCGGAATCACAAGCAAAGAGAAAAGAAGTAGGTGTTGAAACAACAATTGAGGAAGAAGTAGATAGAACAAGGAGAGAAGATCTAAGTGAAGGAGAATTGAATGGTGATCGAAAGTTAAAAAGAAAGAGAACAGTAAGTCGAAGATACGCGGGTCCTGAATGGGCGTATGCAACTACAAATGAATGGCAGACATTTTTTTTGTGTTTTTCTTTTGATAGAGACATTCCAGGTCAATATTTTGGCACTTCAAGGAAGCTGATGAACTGAACTGTTGAAACAAACTGAGAAATGTTTTGAGAAAAGACTGTTGAAAGTAACTGGAAAATACTTTGATAAACTGTTTTGACTCTTGAAACCTGATTTTGTCAAGCTGCTTACTGATTTTGAGAAGGGATCCTGGAAGCGAGACTAAAAGCTGTAAATAACTGCTGAAAGAAGAATTTGTTTTGTTTTTGATTTTTGCTGCAGGTTTTTTTCTAAATTTCTGTTCTGCTTTCTGATTTTTTACAGATCATGCTGTAAATATATGAGTATTGGTTTGATGATTGTATGCGGGATATTGTTTGTGGTATTGATTTTTGGCATGACTGTTCTTGATAAGAGCAAAGCCAACCATACTTATGCTTTCCAAGCAACTTCTGTACTAACAGCATTAGAGAAGTTTAGGTTAGATGAGAAGTATTTGCATGAGGGTACTAATGCCCAAGGAGAACTTTCTTCTAATGTCTTCTATCGCTTGTTCAATAAGTATGTTGAGATGATGGATGCGAAGAATTGTTGTGTGTGTACGCAGATTCCTTCATCAGTTGAAGAAGGAGTTACTTATCACAGTTTGCCATTAACGTATGGGATAAGTTGTAGCCTGTTACTAACAAAATTCTATAACCAGGAGTGCATTCAGCATTTCTACTCCAACTATGACGTTGTGTTTTCATTTGTCCGTATAATTAGGTATTTGATTAGAGCAGCTAAGGATAATTACATAGGATTAGTTAGGGGTTTCTTTGAACGTACATTAACATTTGGCACAGCTTACACTCACAGAAATAACCTAACATGCTTGCTCACACCTTTTGAGAAGAGCTTCTTAGATCATACTGATGCCAGGAGAAAGGCATTGAAGGTTAGAATAAGGCTTAGAGAAAATGACTTACAAGAATGATTATACTTATAGAGCAACTTAAAAAACAAGGGAAATTAGCTCTAGATGCGGAACACGTAGGGAAACTTTGTATGTATAGGGCTAAATCACGCACTGACACTTTATTTGTGGGAACAAGTGAATGTAGACATGTGTTTTTGTTTCAGAGTAAATGGACATTTATGTTGAATGTACAGGATCCAGCGATCCCTTGGATATATTACAACTGTGGACCTAATGCTTGTTACCGTCTTTCAAGAGGATGGCATGGGGCATGATATTTGGGGATAGTTTTCCCAAAGATTTTTCAAATGGATGACTTAAAGAGGTTTCCAAAAGTGACTGAATTACATAATATGAGACAGAGGAGAGAGTCTCCTCCTGGTATAGTGGGAGATATATTTGGAGCACTAATTCCTTCAGTGGGTGTTTTTCTGAATTCAATAAAGATTCAAAAGGTGTCTACTATTGTGGATAACATGCTGACAAACTTTTCAAGAGCCATACTCCTGATAGATACTGAATTAGCTGCTGAAAGAGCTATGACTCTTTAGAATCACCTTGCTTTAGATATTCTTTTAGCAAAGGATGGCGGAGTTTATAGAATGCTTAATTCTAGGTATTGTTGTTCGTTCATTCCTGATAATAGTAAATAAATTAGAGGCTTACTTAATAACCTGACTAATGAAAGTGCTGATTTGAAAGAATTGAAAGAACCAGGTTTTGGGAAAAAGTTGGTAAAGCTTTTGCTTCAATGGGAAATTGGCTCAGCAACATTGGGAAAGGTATCTTATTGAAAATTTTACAGGGGATATTAATTGTCATGGTTTGCCTAATTGGAATATGGGTAATATATAAACTGTGTAAAAGAATACAATTGGAAAAGACGAAGAATAATCAGAGGAGCGAAGAAAAGAAAAGGGAAAATTTGAAAAGGGAACACAAGTATTGAGAGATTAAAATAAGAGAATTTTAGCTGATTTAATAATTTGTGGGTGATAGTTTAGTGTGATGACATGTTTAGTCATCAGAGGAGGAATTGCTAAAGCAGTGTTTTAATAAAAATATTAATGAATAGTCATGTATTCTGAGTAATGGATTTGCGTAGAAAATGTAATAATATAGAGAAAAAATAATGCACACATTTGAAAATGTGTCCAGGTGAGTGGCCGCCAAGGTTCACAAAGTACTTATTATTGGCTTATGAAGATGAAATATAGAGATTACGTTTCATTAATGCAGTAATACATCATATTGAGGGTTATGCATAATGTAATAGCTTTATTAATTGTAGGCCTTAACTTAGAGTAGGGCCTGGCCTAGTTGCACAGCCTCATGTCAAGCTGTATTCCTAAACTGATTAATAAAATGTTTGCTTAGAAAATTAAATTGTGATTTTCCACTGTGCTGACCAAATGTGCTCGTAGCTAAAAGTCTTTCTCATGAGAACCGCTTGCTAGAAGATGCTGTTCTTGCTAAATGTAACAATATAAGTGTAATGAGTGTAAGACTGACTTTCTCAGGTGGAGAACAATGAAGATAAAGACTGGAGTATAAGCGTCAACAATATTGTTACCTGACGAGCTGGATGATGAGGACCTTACAAGAGGAATTTGATATTTTAGTTTTATTGGACAAAGTGTGAACTTGCGATCCATTGACCAAAAGGAACTTGGGAAGTAGTTTTAGGAAATCGAACTTAGTCGGACGGCACTGAGCAGAAGGGACCATTTGCCATTCGCCATTCTCCCCATTCTTCTGGAGGGGTTACCTCTATTCTTTCGAACTGCTTAAAGACTTTGCCTTTTCTGAACTTAGATGCTGAATCCTGATGTCTTGCTGACCAAACTGATGTCCTGATGACAAAGACTATCTTAGCTTGCCGATCAATTTGAGGAAATGTATATTATTACTGAAGTATTTCTTAAGACTGTTTGCTTCTTCTTTCTAGGTACCAACCACATTATTTTGATAGAGGCATAGTTAGATGTTTTCCAAATTTGTGTTTACCAAATTATTTTGCATGAAGCCCAACATGCTGATGCTAATCTGGTGTTAGTTAAGGGATCCTCACTACTGAAAGTCTGCTATAGGGAGTAATAATCTGATGTCTTTTCTTTGCTGAATCTAAATGTGTGTGATATAGTTAGCACAATGCTAAATATAGGGAAAAAAATATTCTAACTTTTACCAAAAAGTGTGGTTATTCATGACTGAAAAGTCATGGTGTTTGACAATAACTGACTCCAATTGATTACTAGTGCTGTTGATTATCATTGATTGTTATTGTTATTGATTAGATTGATTATTGATCTATGTGTACTGGAGTTATGGTGGGAACGTCTTAACCCCTTCGCTGCCAGGCATTTTCCCCCTCAGGTGGCAGGCTTTTTTTTGGCTATTTGGTGAAGTTCACGCTTTGGCTACTCGCGCCAAATTTGCGTCCTTTTTTTCCAACATCCTAGGGATTCTAGAGGTACCCAGAGTTTGTGGGTTCCCCTGAAGGAGACCAAGCAATTAGCCAAAATACAGCAAAAATTTTGTTTTTTAAAAAAACAAATGGGAAAAAAGGGCTGCAGAAGAAGGCTTGTGGTTTGTTCTCTGAAAATGGCATCAACAAAGGGTTTGTGGTGCTAAAATCACCATCTTCCCAGCTTTCAGGAACAAGCAGACTTAAATCGGAAAACCCAATTTTTTAACATGATTTGGCATTGTACTGGGACATACCCCATTTTTACTATTTTTTGTGCTTTCAGCCTCATTCCCCTTAGTGTCAGAAATGAGTGTGAAACCAATGCTGGATCCCAGAAAGCTAAACATTTCTGAAAAGTAGACACAATTCTGAATTCAGCAAGGGGTAACTTGTGTAGATCCTAGAAGGTTTTCCTACAGACAATAACAGCTGAAATAAACAAATATTGAAAGTGAGGTAGAAAAAACAGCTATTTTTCTCCATGTTTTATTCAGTACCTTTTTCCTACCATGTGAGATTTTTGAATGCAATATACCGTTACGTCTGCTGGACTCTTCTTGTTGTGGGGATATATAGGGTTTGTAGGTTCATCAAGAACTCTAGGTACCCAGAGCCAATACATTAGCTGATCCTTGCAATGGGTTTTCATTCTATACCGGATACACAGCAGTTCATTTGCTGACATATAAAGAGTTAAATATAGGTACCAAGAAAACCTTTGTATTTCCAAAATGGAGAACAAGATAAGTTGTTGAGAAGCAGTGGTTATTTGCACATCTCTGAATTCCGGGGTACCTCTACTAACATGTGAATTACAGGGCATTTCTCAAATAGATGTCTTTTTTACACACTGTCTTACATTTGGAAGGACAAAATGTAGAGAAAGACAAGGGGCAATAACACTTGTTTTGCTATTCTGTGTTCCACCAAGTCTCCCGATAAAAATGGTACCTCACTTGCGTGGGTAGGCCTAATGATTGCGACAGAAAACGCAACATGGACACATCACATTTTTACATTGAAATCTGACGTTTCTTTTGCAAAGTCCCTAGCTGTAGATTTTTGGCCTCTAGCTCAGCCGGCACTTAGGGAAACCTACCAAACCTGTGCATTTTTTAAAACTAGACACCTAGGGGAAATCAGGATGGGGTGACTTGTGGGGCTCTCACCAAGTTCTCTTGCCCAGAATCCTTTGCAAACCTCAAGATTTGGTCAAAAAAACACTTTTCCTCATATTTTGTTGACAGAAAGTTCTGGAATCTGAGAGGAGCCACACATTTCCTTCCACCCAGCATTTCCCCAAGTCTTCTGATAAAAATGGTACCTTACTTGTGTGGGGAGGCCTAGCGCCTGTGAAATGCCCTAAAACACAACGTGGACACATCACATTTTCCCAAAGAAAACAGAGCTGTTTTTTGGAAAGTGCCTAGCTGTGGATTTTGCCCACTAGCTCAGCTGGCACCTAAAGAAATCCACCAAACCTTGCATTTTGGAAAACTAGACGCCTAGGGGAATCCAAGATGGTCTGACTTGTGGTGCTCTCACCAGGTTCTGTTACCAGAATCCTTTGCAAACCTCAAAATTTGGCACAAAAACACTTTTTCCTCACATTTCGGTGACAGAAAGTTCTAGAATCTGGGAGGATCCACAAATGTCCTTCCACCCAGCATTCCCAAGTCTCCTGATAAAAATGGTACCTCACTTGTGTGGGCAGGCCTAGTGCCCGCGATAGGCAATGCCCCAAAACACAACGTGGACACATCACATTTTTCCAAAGAAAACAGAGCTGTTTTCTGCAAAGTGCCTAGCTGTAGATTTTGGCCTCTAGCTCAGCCTGCACCTAGGGTACCTACCAAACCTGTGCATTTTTAAAAACTAGACACGTAGGGGAATCTAGGATGGGGTAACTTGTGGGGCTCTCATCAGGTTCTGCTACCCAGAATCCTTTGCAAACCTCAAAATGTGGCCAAAAAAATACTTTTTCATCACATTTTGGTGACAGAAAGTTCTGGAATCTGAGAGGAGCCACAAATTTGCCCAGCTTTCCCCCAAGTGTCTTGATAAAATTGGTACCTCACTTGTGTGGATAGGCCTAGTGCCTGCGAAAGGAAATGTCCCAATACACTATCTGGACACATCAAAATGATCAAATACTGGGGGGGTGGGTGCACCTGCGTTTTTGGTCCTGGGCTTAGCAGCCATACAGGGAAACCTACCGAACTCGGACATTTCTTAAAACTAGACACCAGAGGGAGTCCAGGGAGGTGTGACATGCCACAGTGGATCCCACAGTGCTTTCTTACCCAGAATCCTCAGCAAACCTCAAATTTAGCTGAAAAATCACATTTTCCCACATTTCTGTGTGGGATCACCTCACCGGGACAAATTTCCTACCACTCAACGTTCCCCTCAGTCTCCCGGTAAAAATGATACCTCACTTGTGAGGGTGGACCAAGTGCCCGTGACAGAAAAGAGCCGAAAACGGGTCAAAATTGAGGGGGAACCAAAGCGGGTCGAAAAGGGCAGTTTGAAAAAAAACATTTTTAGGCTGACAAGTGGGGCAGAATGTTTATCGGTGTAGATGAGACAATGCTGGGTGGTAGGAATTTTTTGATTCCTGCAGATTCTGGAATGTCCCATCACAAAAATGTGGAAAAAATGTGTGATTTCCAGCAAAGTTGGAGGTTTGCAGGGCATTGTGGGTAAGAAAATGGTGCGGGGTGCATGTGAAGCACACCATCCTTGCCTCACCCAGATGTTTAGCTTTGAGATGTGTCTAGGTCTTGTGGATTTTCCTACATGGCCGTGTCCCATAGTCCAAAAAGTGCAGCCCTCACCATTCCAAGTGGAACAATTTTGAGAATAAGCCAAGCTCTCATGGCCCAAACCCAAAATAATAAAATGTCTTCTTGCGTGCCATGGTATAAGATGTTTTAGCGTGCAGGAGGAGAGCTGAAAGACTGTTACCCTCTTCAGTTGTGGTATCTGGTTGGAAGCCACCACCACACTGTTTTTTTTTAATTCCCTGGCATTTAGTAGACTTTGTGCCCCCAGGGGTGTGGATCAGGGGTAATTGCCCCATCTTCCCACTGGTGGGCAGAACAACTTTGGGCCTATTTATTTGGGGTGGGGGAATGGCCATACCCCCACCCTCTTATTTTGAAAAAAAATCTTCCCTGGTCTCTGGTGGGCTTTCTTCCCCCCCTTGGGGGAAGCTGAGCCTTCCAAAAATAGGCTGATCTGCCCCAAGGGGGGCATATATGGCCAACAGTAAGGTGCCCCCATGGGGAGCAACCCTTGCCCAAGGGGCTCCCCCCCCAAATAAAACACACACATACACACACACACCAATCCCTGGTGCCTAAGTGGCTTCTGCCCCCCCGGGGGCAAATCAGCCTAATAGAAATAGGCCACATCTGCCCCCAAGAGGAGCAGAAATGGCCTAAAATAAATTTGCCCCCCAGGGGAGAGACCCTTTCCTAAGGGGTCGCTCCCCTTGCGTGAAATTGGCGCAAAGTAAAAAAATCCCTGGTGCCTAGTGGCTACTGCCCCCCTCAGGGGCAGATCAGCCTAATAAAAATAGGACGATCTGCCCCCATGAGAGGCAGAAATGGTCTAATTAAATTTGCCCCCTAGGGGAACAACCCTTGCCTAAGAGGTCGCTCTCCTTGCGTGAAATTGACGCAAAACAGTAAAAATCCCTGGTGTATAGTGGTTTCTGCCCCCCCTTGGGAGCAGATTGGCCTACTAAAAGTAGCCCGATTTGCCCCCAAGGTGGGCAAAAATGTGCTAAAAGGATTTTTCCCCCCAGGGGAGCGACCCTTGCCTAAGGGGTTGCTCCCCATATTAAAAAAAAAAAAGTACACAAAAAATATATATATCCCTGGTGTCTAGTGGTTTCTGCCCCCCCATGGGCAGATCGGCCTAATTATGATAGGCCGATCTGCCCCCAAGGGGGGCAGAAAAGGCCTAAAAATATTTTGCCCCCCTGGGGAGTGGCCCTTGCCCAAGGGTTCACTCCCTTCATTCAATAATATTCACAAAAATAAATTCCTGGTGTCTAGTGGTTTATAGGCCGATCTGCCCCCAAGGGGGGCAGAAATGGCCTAAGAGTAATATTGCCCCCCTGGGAGCGCCCCTTGCCAAAAGGGTCGCGCCCCACAGATAAAAAAAAAAAAAAAAAGATCCCTGGTGTCTAGGGTTTTCATCCCCCCTGGGGGCAGATCGGCCTAAAAATAATAGGCTGATCTGCCCCGGGGGGGGCAGAAAAGGCTTAAAAATATTTCACTCCCCTCATTCGATAATGTTTTTTTTAAAAGAATTCCCTGGTGTCTAGTGGTTTCTGCCCGCCTTGGGGGCAGATTGGCCTAATAAAAATAGGCTGGGGCAGAAATGGCCTAAGAGTAATATTGCCCCCCGGAGAGTAACCCTTGCCTAAGGGGTCGCTCCCCTCCTGCAAACAAAAATAATAATACATAATCCCTGGCATCTAGAGGTTTCTTCCCACCCCGGGGGCAGATCGGCCTAATAACAGTAGGCCAATCTGAAAAGGCCTTAAAAATAATTGCCCCCTTAGGGAGCAACCCTTGCCCAAGGGGCCGCTCCAATTATTGAGTTTTTTGAAAAAAAAAAGAAATCCCTCGTGTCTAGTGGGCATTGCAATCGAGCAGCAGAAATGCTGAGAGAGACATGAAAGGAAAGGTCTTTCCTTTCCTCTCATGCCTCTCCGGTCCCACCTTCCGGTCGGAAGAAAAATGCTTTTGCATTTCTCTTCCGGGATCGTGCTGGAAGCTGGTGACCTCTGATTTGAATGCTGACGTCATCAGACAACACTGGGGAGGTATGGGGGGGGTCAGGGGTGGAAGGTGAAGCGATTTCCCTTCCATCCCTGACTCTTTGGCTCATGGGGGAGCACTCGTACCGGGCCTGTAAGGGTTAAATGTGAATCAAAAGGTTCATCGACCTATTTCCTTCCCCTTGTAAGTTTAACTAATAAGGACAGATGCCCTAACACATCCAAACTTGCATTTATTCACCTCAACAGTCAGTCCCATATTCTCCAAAATTTGGCATACCTTCTTCATTACTTTGTCATGTTCATCCTCATTTTCCTCCCACACCAACACATCATCCTGAAAAAATCTCACATTCTCAACCCCACCTAACAAACTTTGCATAACCCTTTGAAACTCTGCCGAGGCAGATGCAAGACTGAATGGTATGCGTATAAATCTAAATGCCTCTTCAGGCGTGATAAAAGACGTAAGATGTTTTAATTCTGAATGTAACACTATCTGATGGTACGCACTTGATAAATCAAGAGTTGAATGCACTTTCCCACCTTGATTCCCAGCTAGTAGCTTATTTATATTAGGTATTGGATGTCTATCTACCCATATATTGTGATCCAGGTCTCTTAAATCCACACACATTCTGATCTTGCCATTCGGCTTCCGAGCCAAGACCACCGGACTTAACCATTCTGATGATTCAATCTTTTCTATCACCCCCCTCTCCAACAATTTCGACAGTTCTGCCTTTAGCACCTCTTTCAATACTACTGGTACACTTCTCACCTTCTGCACCTTTGGCACCGCACCCTCCTTCAAGATGATTTTATGTTAAAAAAAATGTTAAACATCCAAACTTGTCACCAAATTTTCCATTTCTCGGCATTCCTCATGCAATACGGTTAAAACTTGTTCTTCCGTATTGGGATTCAACAATACCTTCAATGCTCTTTGTTCGTTCCACCCTAATAGACACCGACCACTCTCCACCACATATACCCAACATGTGATTTCCCTCTGTTTAAACCTTATCCTTCCTTGAAAACAACCCACAATGGATATTCTGTTCCCCCACATACCCAACCAGTTCTATCTTGGATCTGGATAAATCACTTTGGCCTACTTTACACCATGTCTCCTTATCAATAAGCATATAGGGAGAACATGAATCTGCCCACATATCTATTAACACATCATTTATACTCACAGCACACTTTGGAGGTCTATATTGATCATTGTCTAACATAAAAATATCCTTTACCCGTATCTCCTCTTCTGTGGTGACATCGTTAAGCATAAACACCTCTACGAGATCATCATCTTCATCATGATTGGATGAAGCATGTCCTTCCTTCGAATCTCACTCAGTAAGAAATGTATACTTCTTTTCTTGTTCAGTACCCTTTTTTGATTGCATACTTTAAAAAAAATTCCCATTCTGTCACATTTAAAACACTTGGCATCCCTAGCAGGGCAACTCATTGAAGATGCCAAATGTCTTATGCTTCCACATCTATAGCATTTCTTTTTTACAACCCCTTTGCTGTTGTTTTTGTTAAATTTGATGTTGTCAACAGCATGTACTGACACGTCTTCTGCATTATTTTTTCTAGCTCCTTAACATACCCTGAAGTATCTTCTATACGTTTCGCAACTACTATTGCTTCATCTAAAGATGGATCTTTTAAGCCTAACAACTTCTCTTGAATTCTTACATGTTTAGTACAATTTATCAATTGATCTTTAAATATTTCTTCATGTAGGTCTCTGAATTTGCACGTGTTCGCTAAAGTGTGCAACGCACTTACAAATCGATCAAACGGCTCCTGGGGTGCTTGCGTTCTTGAAAATAACCTATGCCGTTCTGCAACAATACTAATCTTTCTACTGTAATGATTTTCTAATGCCCCCATCGCTTTGGTATACACATCTTCTTCATCCTCCTCTTCATCAGATCCACCCCCTCATTCATAATTATACTCACATACAGCAATGTCTTCAATACTTTCCTACCTTCTACACCTAAATTGTGCTTCAACAAAGCCAGTTTTCTTTTAGCCTTCAAAATAGCCCCACCCAACGTCTCCAAATAGGTTTCAAATGCTTCTTGCCAATCCTACCAAGGCATACTTGGCTCCCCAGGCACTGCCAAAAATGTGGGTGGAGGTGCTATTGATTGAATAATGCCACCGTACAGAACTAAATGTGTATATGTATATATTTATAAAAAAAATAAACTAAAACAATTAAAGTAGTCACTGTAGTTCAGGTATGCCTGTCACCATAGTAATATTCACTGTTGACGCATTTCTTCAATCCACTACAATGTTCTCTTGAAATTTTTGCCACCAAAGAATAACTGCTCTGTTTCAAAACCGCCATGCGTTCCTTCACACAAATAGAGAATCACTCCTCGAAACTCTCAACACGAATTAATGCTTTGTGCAAAATTTCCCTGTAACTCTGTAAATGCCGCTCCATCCGATTTCTAAGGGCAGCTCCCTTCGTTTTGTCAACACGTAAACACTCAGTGCGTTTTCTACAGGCGATTCCTCATATCACGTTAGCCTCCTCCCAACGACGTTTCTCTACACAGGTGATTTGGGCTACAGTATGACCACTCGTCACATGGCTCGAGCACTCGCTTCAAACAAAAACATGCGAGTGAACAACAAACGGATCCACCTCTTTAGAGCAAGGTAAGTACTGCGTTTAAAATATGCTCAATCTCTTCTTTTAACTTTTTAACATATCACATACCTTGCTGACTGTTGACCTCAGTACAAATGACCCCAGCTTCAGATAAAACACTGTTCCACCCGCTGTTAGCACTGCAATCCAAAATGATCCAACTGTTTCACCCGTTAGTGCTACAATCCAAGATAATCCACTTTAAGCTCCACTGTACAAACGATTCAGTTTTCTGGGTGCACTTCTACACACCGCCAACCTTCCACTTTCCTCCACAAATCAGCGGATTCATTTACCACTCGGTCATCACATCCACAGTTCAAAAATATTACCAGGGTTGGTTCAAACAAAAGGCATCCCATCCTCGTCACCACTTTAAAAAGATGCCATTCTGTTTTACTCTTTTTAAGTCTTTTATTGCCATCAAGATGTATGCATCCGACCCTGGCAGATCACAGTCAACAACTGCTGACTGTCTTACAATGTATTCATTGCCTATTCCAAATTCATGTCCTGCTGCTAAGCAGTCACTAAGACTTCCAGCATTCCAATACAACTTAATAGAACAGTTTGCAATGTATTTCACACCTGTACGACCTTCCCTCCATTCTTGATGCTCAATCATGCCTGATTGTACTTTTCCATATATTCCACAATGCATAAAAACATCAATAAAAATATATTTAAAAACAACTTAGTGGGACAAAACTACCAGCATATCAAGGAGGCTGTCTTTTGTTGTTCACTGTGGGTGTTTGTTTGTTAAAATGAAAAATGTGCCAGTGAGAGAACTTTTGGTGGTTTCTCTGTTGACACAACAGAGAACTCATAATTGAGGGGTGAGTATGTAGATGCATCGCTGGCAGAGGAGGGGCCTCGGCCTCTCCATGGTTGGCAGCATGTCCACTAAATGCTAAATGATACCCTTGATTCTCTATTGCAAAAATTAGAAGCAGGTGTATACCCTTTTTGTGCTTACTGGACCTTCCACGGTTATTGTTGATTACTAAGGAGTCAGTTGCTAAGGAAATGAACTTTCATAAGGGAAAGAACAACAATTAATTCTCTCTAGTAAAGTCAGATTCATGGACACGGTGCCTTCATCTGTAATGTTTATATGACTTTTAGGGACATGTTTTTCCTAAACCTGGCATGCAATACCAATCTACTTACAGAACCAGAAATAGGTATTAATAGGTATTAATCTAAAAGCCTGAGAAGACTGCCACAAAAAGTGCAATCTACAGACTCAAATTGTTAAAAAATTAGACTAATAATTCATAACTGACACCGAGTGCGCCATTTAAGAAAGGTCATAAAATAACTCCTTCAGATAGAAGACAAAACAAAAAACTCATCGCCAAAAATCCCAAATAGATATCATACAAAATGTTTGAGACTTTTCAAGGGAACACCAGGCACCATGGAAGATGCAGATGTTCTGACAATGTAAACTGGGAACAACATATATAAAAGATATGGAGAGATTTATCATATACATAGGCCCTCATAATGACATTTTCGGTAAATCCCACTTACTGCCACGCTGACTGCCGCCAACATACCACCCCCACAGCGGATATCCGCTAACCATATTATGACACACACACAGCAATCTGTCACTATTCAGTCACACACAGAAATCCGTCAGCCCAGAGGTCAGTGATAAACTGGCGGTATCAAAACCCACACCGTTACGCCAAAAGAACTACGCCCAAAACAGTATGACCCACGAATCACCACGGCGGACATTCAATGGTGGTAAACCCTTGGCGGTACATACCGCCGTTCTCAAAATACACACACACATACAAAACAACACCACATTGGTCAATTCAAACTACACAAAACTGACACCCATACATACGCCACACCCACACCACTACAAAACACCCACCCACAGTACCCACAACCCCTTATGACTACAAATAATTGCCAGCAGAGAGAGACATCAAGAGCACTCACACAACCAGAGCCACATACCACCATCACCTATACACCACCCACACACCTTACATCACACACCCCAACACATCACCCTACACATCCTCACCCACACCCCTCACACTACACCCATGGCACCACAACGACACCCCAGATTCTCTGAGGAGGAGCTAATGGTCATGGTGGAGGAAATCATCCGGGTAGAGCCACAGCTACTTGGAGCACAGGTGCAGCAGATATCCATTGCTAGGAAGATGGAGCTACGGCGGAGAATCATGGACAAGGTCAATGCCGTGAGACAGCACCCTAGAACAAGGGATGACATCAGGAAGAGGTGGAACGACCTGCAGGGAAAGGTACGTTCCATTGCAGCAAGACACCAGCTCGCAGTACAGAGGACTGTTTGTGGATCCCCACTACTCCCCCACAACTAACAAGATGGGAGGAGCAAGTCTTGGCAATCATGCATCCTGAGGGCCTGGCAGGAGTAGCAGGAGGACTGGGGTCTGGTAAGTCAACTCTCTATTACTATCATCCCCCCTACCTGCATGCCATCACAAACCCCCACCCTTACCCTCACTCCCATCACTCCACCACTTCCCACACACCCCACTATCGCAACCCACTCATCCCAATGTCAAGCCCTGCATGCCCTACCAATGTATGGACACCACTCACAGACCTGCATGGACACCTATCACTACAGCATGCACACTAGAGAGAATCCCTTAGCCCACCAATTAACAACTCACACTAGGCAAAGCTGCCAGGGCAATACCAACCATAGAGGGCAACCCAGCCATGCACAATATGTCACACACAGAAACAATACCACTGCATTTACATCCCCACAGGTACCCCAGCCAATATCACAGGAGAAGAGGTGCCAGCAACATCCAGTCCCCCCACAGAAGAGGCCCACAGTGATGACAGCAGCTCTGGTTGCCTGGATCTGGATGACCAACCTTGCCCATCAGGGACCTCTGGACAGTCGGTTACCTAGGCACACTCTCACACCACCACAGAGCCTCCCCCATCAGGAAACACCACCACAGCACCCACCCAGCGGGCCCATACCTCTGTTCCCAAGACACGTCAATCAGCAGTGTGTCCACCACTACAGGGACCCCAGGCCACCCCACAAACACAGGACAATCAGGGACCTGGGGTCAGTGGCAGTGGGCACACGGTTCAGGGGACAGAGGCACAGGACAGCAGGGAAGCTGGGAGGACTGCTGTGCGCCAGGGGAAGGACAGGCCCAGGGAACTGACTCTCCAGGAGGCGCGACCACGATCCTGGGAGCATACCAACATTCCCAGGATACACTAGGCCAGATCCTGGATAAGATGCAGAACATGTGGCTGCAGGTGGGACCATACCTGGGGATCAGGGAGGACTTGAAGTCCATTAACACCACCCTGGTCTCCATTGCAGGGGTGCTGGCAGACATGGCCAACAGTATGAGGGAGGTAGTGGCACAACAGTGGGCCCCTGACACTAGCCAGACTACTGAACAGCCCTCCACCTCCGCTGCCACTAGTGGACAGGAGGACCTGCCACAGTGCCAACAGGCCACCAGCACCCCTCCCCCTACAGAAGGAGAACCACACCGCAAACGTTACCTGCGATCCAGGCAGAAGCCAGAGACTATTGCCAAGACCCCCCAAGGAAATAAGTCTCCCCTGATTGTCACCCTTGTGTCCCACTCTGTCACCCTGTCCACCTTGAACTGCCATTGCTCCCCTTCCTATGCCCCTTGGACATTGCACCTGTGCTACAAATAGCCTGGACTCTAACCTGGACTTTTCTCCATCATCACCCCAGCCCATTGCACTTCCCCCTTTTCGTCAGAGCACTGCAATAAACACACTTTGAAAGTATGGAGTATGTCAAATGCTTTCAAGATGTATTCGTGTAACAAGGTTCAAACATTGCAATTCCACTGTACAGTAATGTTTACATAGGAAAGACCTGTATTTGGCTGCAGGAGCAATAGTGGGGCACCAACATCTGCAAAAAGAGATGCCAATGTGTAC
This sequence comes from Pleurodeles waltl, assembly GCF_031143425.1. Classification (NCBI taxonomy): domain Eukaryota; kingdom Metazoa; phylum Chordata; class Amphibia; order Caudata; family Salamandridae; genus Pleurodeles; species Pleurodeles waltl. Next base: position 156,482,613 of record NC_090446.1, read on the forward strand.
AGTGAATGGGGCATAGAAGTAGGAATTCACAGCCTGCCAGTGACAATGTCATACATCAAACTGTCAATGAAATGTAAAATAGAACTGTCTTACGTGTGTTTCATTGGAAGTATTGACTAATGACTGCACTTCTGTTGTCCTCATCCTCATCCTCTGCCTCCTCACCTTCACTGTCCACAGGGTCCACTACTGCCACATGGCCATCTCCAGGGTCCTCCTCCTGCAGAAAAGGCACGTGGCATCGCAAGTCAAGGTTGTGCATCTACAGCATGCCATGGTAATCTGGCAGACCTTCTTGTGTGAGTAGCACAGGGATCCACATGTTAGATGGAGGCAACAAAACCTGGCCTTCAGGAGGCCGAAGGTCCTTTCTATTATCCTTCTTGTTCGCCCATGTGCCTCATTGTAATGTTCCTCTGCCCTTGTCCTGGCATTACTACAGGGGTCAGCAGCCATGAGAGGTTGGGGTAACCAGAGTCACTTGCAAATATTGAGGGACACCTGTTAGCCACACGCTATGCCATATGGCCCACACCATACCCATACACCAACATTCACTGGGTGGGAACCAGGGCTCACCTATTAGCTACACCCTGTGCCTCTGGAGTTGGGCCGTCACATTTGGGATGCTGCTATTCCTCAGGATAAAAGCATCATACACCGAGCCTGGATACTTAGCATTGACATGGGAGATGTACTGGGCCGCCAAACACACCATCTGCACATTCATTGAGTGATAACTTTTACGATTTCTGAAGACCTGTTCATTTTGCCGGGTGGGGGGGGGACAAATGCAATATGTGTCTCATCAATCGCACCAATGATGTTGGGGATATGTCCCATTGCATAGAAGTCAACCTTCACTGTGGCCATATCCTCCACCTGGGGGAAAACTATGTAGCTGCACATGTGTTTAATCAGGGCAGACAACAGTCAGGTCAGCACTATTGAGAACATTGGCTGTGACATTCCTGCTGCCAAGCCCACTGTCACTTGGAAAGAACCAGTTGCCAGGAAATGGAGAACAGATAGCACTTGCACAAGAGGGGGGATGCCAGTGGGGTGGATATCAGATATCAGGGCAGGCTCCAATTGGGCACGCAGCTCTGTGATTGTGGCCCTGTCCAGTCTATAGGTGAAGATAATGTGCCTGTCCTCCATTGTTGCCAAGTCCACCAGGGGTCTGTACACGGGGGTGATGTCTCCATCTCCTATTCATCCGCAGCGCTTGCATTCTATGGTGTAAAAGAGTGAGCAGGTGGTCATTATCTGTACATTGTAATCACTACAGTTCAATGCGTATTGTAATTGTTACAATATTTTGGTGGCATATGTCCAGAATGTGAAATTGTGAACTATGACGCAGTTAGGATCTATGGCCTGCCCCTCCCCCCCCCCCGAAATGGCGTCTGCCTGTCCAGTGTGGAGGGACAAATGGAAATGAGGTAATTCCGCTGACGTTGTGCGCCGTTGCGGGAGGCGGTCAAGAACCACAGTGCAACTCCTCATTGGTTATCATTGGGCCCTATGGGGTACAGTGACCAATGGTGATGTACGCCGGCGGTGACGGTATGCACCGCCACAGACGTGACTGCCATTTTCTATCTGTTCACTCACTTGCTACCTGACCTTCAACAGGAGAGGACCTACCCTGCATGTGCTGCTGTGACCTGTGTCGAACCTACCATGGCGCATGTGGCTGGGGAAAGGGCCCCTGCCTTCAAGTCAGCGGAGTTGGAGCGATTAGTGGACGGTGTCCTACCCCAGTACCGACTGCTGTATGGGCCTCCAGACCAACAGGTGAGTACACTAAGAGTACGATGCTTGGGGCTTGAATGCATGGAGTGCTGTGTGTGAAGGCCTCGTGCAGGGGGGATTGGTGGATGCTCTGGGCAGCGAGTAGCATGTATGCTGGGCCATGTCTGTACTAATGGGGATGGGAAGGGGCATGGTGGGCCATGAGTGTAACAGGCAGGACGGTCGAACTAATACCTTTCCCTGTGTGTATTTCTCTACAGGTCCACGCCCATCAAAAGAAGGGTATATGGTGTGCCATCGCCAAGGACGTGTGGGCCCTGGGGGTCCACAGCAGGCAGAGCACCCACTGTCAGAAATAGTTGGAGGACCTGAGATGCTGGGCACGGAAGACAGCGGAGGCCTGCCAATATGGAAGGGGTGCCCATTGAACCCTGACCCCCATGATAGCCCGCATACTGGCGGTGGGCGCATGGGGGCATCACAGCAGCTACAAGGGGGTGAGTACGGTGCCCTTCATTGCTACTTACACCTGGTGGGGTGGTATCCGGGTGGGGGATGTGGGCCTGTGGGTGCCCTTAGTCCAGGCCTGACATTGCAGAGTAGGTCCCATGTTGGGCAGGGTTCTGATGTGAAATTCCTTCAACCTAGCTGGTAGGCATCCACTACTGGGCAGGGGTGTGTGGGTCTCAGGTATGCTGCAGTTGGCGGTATGTGTTCCTACCCATGGCCTGGTGACTAGCATTGCAACTGGTAGTACATTGCCTAGTGCGTAGGGCTCTTCCCTGTGTGTGAGTGTGTTGTGTATACCAATGGTCGTGTTGGTGCTGCCACTGACCAAGTGTATCGCTTGTCTCTTCCCCCCCTTTTTTGTTTTGTCCTTATGTGCATTAGCATCATCTGGCGGAGGAGCAGAGGCACCGGTGACGGAGGGAGCTGCATCCCACAGGATCCTGGAGGCCGAGTCCACCGACGGTGAGGGCACCAGTGGGATGGAGGGTGAGGGGAGCACCACGGCGGAGATTGAAAGGGACAGTTCAGACATGGATACCTCCTCCGATGGAAGCACCCTGGTGGTTGCAAACACCTCTGTTCCCACCCCAGCTACAGGTACAGCCGCCACCCCCGTACCAGCACTGCTCTCCCAGCAGCCCCTCAGTGAGTTTCCCGTGCCGCCCCACCCAGGAGGGTGGGCATCTCCTTCGCCCCAGGTACCTCAGGCCCTGCCCCTGTGAGCCCTGCTGCCCTGAGTGAGGAGGCTATTGACCTCCTGCGATCCATCTCTGTTGAGCAGTCAGCCATTGTGAATGACATCGAGGGGCTGGCAACCCAAATGCAACAGTCCAAAGCATTTCTGGAGGGCATTCACACTGGCTTGGCGGCACAACAGAGATCAATTCAGGCTCTGGCTTCCTCTCTGATGGCAGCCATTGTCCCTGTTTCCACCGTCCCCCCTCAAACTTCCTCTACCCAATCCCAGTCCCCTCAACCCCAACGTATCCCAAGCAGACAGGCAGACGAGCATGCACACAGAACACACAAGAGTGGACATGGCAAACACAAGCACCACACTTCATCCCACAGCCACTCACACAAGCACCATCCAGATGCAGACATACCAACATCCACTGCCTCCACTGTGGCCCCCTCCTCCTCATCATCCACCTCCCTCCCACTTGCGTCTCCACTCCCACCTTCATGCACTACATCCTCATCCACTACCACCATCACCAGCACACCTATCAGAACACACACCTCACTGACAGTCACCACCCCCACATCCATGCACACGTCCCTGTGTCCTCTCCCACTGTGTCTGTGCCCCCTCCTCCCAAAGTACACAGACGCAAGCACTCAGACACCCAACAGCCATCCAACTCACCACTGCATCCAGCCCATGCGCCTGCATGGGCCAAACACAGCAGACTGACACCTCCTACAACCACTCCCTCTTCCCCAACTCCCAAACCATCTCCCTCTTCCCACCCCGATGTCCCTAAGAAGCTTTTCCTCTCCATCATTGACCTCTTCCCTTCCCCTCGCCCCCATCCTTCACATTAGGCCAGGGTGGTCAAAACCCAGGCAAGCACCTCAGCCACCCAGTCCATGGGCACTGTAGTGTCCCCAGCAACTCCAGGTGGGAAAGGATCCCAGCCACCAGCCAGCCAGACGGAAAGGGTGTCTGCCCTAAGTGCTGCAGGAAGGAAGGGCAAAGACCCAGTCCCAAGTGCTGCAAGAAGGAAGGGCAAGGAGCCAACCACAAGTGCTGCAGGAAGGAAGGGCCAGAACCCAGCCCCCAGTGCTGCAGGAAGGAAGGGCAAGGAGCCTGTCCCAAGTGCTGCAGGAAGGAAGGGCAAGGAGCCAGCTGCAAGTGCTGCAGGAAGGAAGGGCAAGGAGCCAGCCCCAAGTGCTACAGGAAGGAAGGGCAAGGAGCCATCCCCGGCTGCTGGCAGGAAGGGCAAAGGGCCTGCACCAGCAGGCAGTAAGGACAAGGGGTCTGGTGCTGGGGCCCAGCGGGAGACCCCGCCACCAACCATGGTGGTGCAACCGTCCAAGGCTGCAGGGGATGGGATGGAGCTTCCTCCCACCACCACTAGCAGCAGCAGCACCACCACCACCACCAGTGGGCAGCTGTCTGAGGCTGCAGGGGATGGGCTGGTGCTTCCCCCCCACCACCACCAGCAGCAGCACCACCACCAGTGGGCAGCCGTCCAAGGCTGCAGGGGATGGGCTGGAGCCTCCCCCGCCACCACCAGCTCCACCAGCAGCACTGCCACCAGCAGCCGTGCCAGTGGGCAGCCATCCAAGGCTGCAGGTGATGGGCTGGAGCCTCCCCCACCACCACCAGCTCCACCAGCAGCGCCGCCACCACCACCAGCAGCATCAGCACCAGTGGGCAGCCGTCCAAGTCTGCAGGGGATGGGCTGGAGCCTCCCCCCACCACCACCAGCTCCATCAGCAGCAACACCACTGCCACCACTGAACAGCCGTCACTGCCGGCGGACATTCTGTAGACCTGCGTCCATGGGCTGTTGTGCGGCCTGCCCCCTGCAAATCCAGTGGGTATGACAACCACCTGAGAGACTGTGACCTTGCACTCCCCAAGATCTGCATCACAGGGCACGATGCCCCCTCCAGAACGAGTGGAGATGCCATCCACTCACCCCATCCTCCCCAGGATGAGGCTCACAGGGCACGATGCCCCTCCAGAACCAGTGGAGATGTCATCCACTCACTCCATCCTCCCGAGGATGAAGCTCACTGGGCACGATGCCCCCTCCAGAACCAGTGGAGATGCCATCAACTCACCCCATCCTTCCCAGGATGAAGCTCACTGGGCACAATGCCCCCTCCAGAACCAGTGGAGATCCCATCCACTCACCCCATCATCCCCAGGATGAAGCTCACTGGGCATGATGCCCCCTCCAGAACCAGTGGAGATGACATCCACTCACCCCATCCTCCCCAGGATGAAGCTCACAGGGCACGATGCCCCCTCCAGAACCAATGGGCAAGTCACCCACTTGAGAGACTGTGGCCTTGCACTTCCCAGGACAGAGTAATGGGCATTTTGACCCCTCCAAAGCATGTGGGCAAGTCACCCACTTGAGAGACTGTGGCCTTGCACTCCCCAGGACACAGTAATGGGCATGTTGCCCCCTCCAGAGCCAGTGGGCAAGTTACCCACTTGAGAGACTGTGGTCTTGCACTCCCAGGACCAAGCACAGGGCATGTTGCTCCCTCTAGGACCAGTGGCGTTGTACCATCTTCCGGCTGAGGTTCCCCCCGTTCCCTGTCCCCCTGAGGTGCCTGCCTATTTGCGACCCGATGCCCCCGCAGTGTTGTCTCTGTGTTGTTGCAGGAGTAAAGTGGGGCCTTGGACTTTATAATGTGGCCCTGTGGCCCACGAACACTGAGGACTGGGCAGTGTCCCTTCTTTTGTAATTATGTATATACTTTTTGATTTGAATGCACGTATTGCTACTATTTCATCTTACTACACTCTTTTTACTCTATTGTAGTTGTCCTTGCATTATTCCTGAGGGGTACGGGGTAAATATGTTATGTTGCTGCATCTGCTTGTGTGTATGCTGTTGGGGGTGTTGCATGTGTGTGTCACTCTCTTTTTCCTCCCTCCCTCCCCTGTGTGCTAGGTGGCTGTAATCACTGTGGTCATCTTCGCCGTTGTTGGTGTTCGTAGTGGAGCAGCACGTAGAAGATCATGGTGAAGTCATGCAACTCGGGCTCCATGGCGGCGTGGTTGTTCCCTGAGTCTCCACAGATGAGTCCTTTCCCTTCTGTGCAGTGTTTCCGCCAGACTTTTGATGTTGTTGGTACCGCCCTGGAAAAGGTTGCTGATTGGCCTGTCATAATACAGTGGGCGGAACATTGCCTTCCGCTTGGCTGTAGGCGGTTACCGCCGTGGTGCATGTTGATTCCGCCCTGGCGGTCGGTGTGTTAAAGTGTCTGTCTCAGCTCTTTCCGCCATGGTCATAATTTGGCGGTATTTACTGCCAGCCTGTTGGCGGTATTACCGCCCCTTTTTCACCAACCGCCAGGGTTGTAATGACCCCCATAGTCTGTTACCAGATATCCGCGTGTCAGCCTTTCTGTGGGGGCTACAAAGAAAACTAAACTTAACTAAAAAAGGGGCAATTTCAAAAATGCAAAGCAGGATTGGATTAAACAAAACATACGATTATATGACAAGCTGCAGTGCTGCCACCCATCACTTAAATCATTTCTTTTGAAGCTTACTTATTAGGACTATATAAATTATCAATGGTCTTCATTCAAGGAAAACTAGAAGGAAAAACGGAAGCTTAACTAGACCAAAATCATGCTAAAAAGTTATAGAAGTCTATTATGGTACACAACTGTCAGGAACAAATGAGTACTTCATCAAGAATTTGGACTTAATTTGACACAATATTGACAGCATCGATTGACAACTTATAACTCGACTTCCCCCTGACACGTTCCAAAGTGAAGCTCTTTCCACCTGGTCTCTAGAGGCCACAACTTCAGTAGATATCTAAAAGCTTGTCCGTATACAACAATGTCCTCCGATTGCATTACATTTTTTGCAGCCATCATGTAACTCCTCTGCATTGCCATTCCTCCCTCATTTTCAAGCATGGAGCCTGTGTGACTCTTAAGACAAGCCACTTTCTGCATCATCTACATCAAACATCTCTACCCAAACAAACTACCAAAGTACCATTAAAATCACTCACAACTATTTCTTTCTCATCTGAACACTAGAAGGAGCAGCAACAATAATGCTCCAAAATCTACATTGACCAACAATAACTGCCAGCCTGAATTAGAACCCACGTGAAATATAGAGATTCCCACAAGCCAGGTGGTTGATGACACCCTCCATATCAGTGACGAAGAATGACCCTCGCCAGCTACTCCTAGTTCATGTGTCTGCAACCTGTTGCACAGTCACCCACTAGGGTCATATTCTGGCCCCATACAGTCCTTAAATGCAGGGTTGCGAAGGGAGTGCCTCCTTCCTGCCCCTCAGACTGCAATTCGTACAAATCAAGAAAAACAGGTGGCGCATTCTCATGGGAGCCCGGGCATCTCAAAGGAGTCCTCTTCTCACTTCTAGGCCTTACGTTCTGCATGGAGTCACAGAAAGACGTGCTTGCAAGCCAGGACTCACAATAAATCAAAATGCCAACAGTCAGCACATCCTTATGCCTTTATTTATTTTATAAAGCTACCTTACACATTTTTAGGGTCGAGCCTGCGTTGCATGTGCTCGCGCATGCGTATCGCAGCGAGACGCTTTAGGGTTTAGAAAAGGGCTCGGAGCCCTGTCGACGTCACGTCAGTGTTTTTCATTGGTTAGTGGGCTTGCCTATTAAAATCTGCTTGCTTTCATTAGTCGAAGGCATGCATACGTCATGCTTTTTCTAGTGGCTAGCCCTCCTCGAGCGCATCGACCAAGTACAGAAAACATGTGAGGCTCGCTGTTTTCTGTCCGGCTCGTGGACTACTTTTTCTCTAATTTACTAGCGCGATTTCGCTTGGCAGAAGTCGAGAGCTTTACATAGTTAAATGCACTTTTCGGCTTACGTACATAAATGCACTTTTGCCGATAGGTGAAAAGTCGGGTTAGGAGTTTACAACTCTATCAGCTCGAACATGAGAAAACGCGAGACCCGTTGCATTGCAAATGCTTGTTGTGATAAAGTGCTGGGTTACCATCCAGCATTTGTGGCTTTATCTATGACCACTTCTTAAGTAACTAATTAAACCTAACACATGTACTGAACACAAAATACAATTTTGAAGACCATGTCACTTTAAGATTGCAATCAAATGTTCCATTAAATAGAAATTAGACTTCATAACTGTGAGGGAGAGTGGCGTTTTACAGCTTAATCACGTCCTCTTCCTAAACCATCCGCCCATTGTCAGACATTGCTGATATATTTTGTTGCTAATCCAATGCACAAATATGGTGCCCTTAAGTACCCTATTTTACTCTGCTAATAGGAATTTTGAGAAGAGTTTAAAGTTGACTATAGAACAATGAATTCTCTTATTTTCAGTGGATGCTAAATAGTCTTAAAAAAGACTGTTTTGCTTAATTATCCATAAAACAACTGTCAACCTTATCTATTGTCCTCAGCTTATCAAAACCTAATTAGAAAAACTCCCTTTTCAATTTAGCAAATCTATGTAATGTGCTTATCGCTTTCCCAGGGCACATTTTATCATACCTAATGTGTGCCTATCTAATCCACCAACCCCAGCTTTTCCTTCTGAGGTCTGAGATCCTCTGGGTATTTTAATCTCGGAAAAGATTACTCCACCAATTATTATTGTAACACCTTTGTAGATCACTTTTTTGAAGCTCGCCTCCTGTTTCCCGAAGTTGATTAACTTATCATTGGAAAGGTTTGAAATTAGTTAATAATCAGAATATTCACAACTGTAAAGGACCTTTGACTCCGTGTCTGCCTTCATTTGTAATTAGGTGCATTTCTTTATACATCAAACCATAGTACCATTAAAAATAGGCTTAGAGAGAGGAAACTTCTCAATTTGATGATTTTCTTTTTAATGTAATACTACTGTTCCTATAGCTACTAAAGTATTATTATTGCCGTTATCATCAGCAAACGTGTGCTCTTAATCGCAATTACAATGCTAGTAATATCAATTACAACACCAGCAACAAGAATAATAGCAATGCTGCAGGAGGACTACGGGCTCCCAGCGGGGTATTTTCTAGAACATGGCATGCACACCTGCTGGCAGAGATACCTCTGCTCTGAGGCATCCCAAACGCAGGGCCGGACCAGCTCCCTCTGATGCACGCACTACACACAATGAGAGGAGGGCACAGGCTTACTACTTGGTCCGCTCGAGCGCTTGCACACGCTGCATCGGATCCAATAGCAGCAATCAGTAAAGAAGGAGAGAGAGATCTGGGTGGAGAACTCGCTAGCAAAGAGTGGGAAAAAGTAACGGAATATCCCAGGAAAGTAGTGTGTAATGCGAAACTTCAATATATTCAACATAACATTCTACACAGGGCTTATCTCACACCAGCCCCCCTCTTCTGCATGTTCGGCTCGACGTCGGCACGCCCGTGATGCCAGCACATGGAGGCTGACATGATACATCTGTTCTGGGCCTGCCCGGAGACAATAGAATTGTGGACCTCGATCTCTAGCGAAATAGAGCAGGTAACTGGCTCTACAGATTTACACTCAATAGAGGGGTCATTGCTTGGGCTTTTTAAACAGTCGCCGGTAGCCAAGGCTGAGAATAGATCAATTGAGCTGGCATTAATCCTAGTCTGCATTCTCATTGCTGTGCATTGGAAGGGCCCACTATGAAGTGGGGAGTGCAGAGGCGGTAGCACTGAGATGAGAGGAAGTCCGGGGCCTGCGCCAGTACCCCATAGAAGCGAAACGGGAGGCACTAATGCTAGACTTACATCAGGAGGTGGTCGCAGACCCCAGATTGGCTCCTGATGGCCTGTTTATGGTTGGTGCTCCTCACCATCATCCGAGCTTCCCCACTTCTCTCTGAAAAGTCGTGATAGAGATGTATATTTGGCTGGAGTTAGCAGTGCCCAGCCTGGTTAGCCTGATGCCGCATGCTCGGCATCTTTATACACATCACATGATTGGCTATTTGTTGTTGTGTTATAGAATGGTTTATGAGATTTGAACAGCTTGCTTCTGTTCTTGATTCTGTTATCTTCTAAAGCACATGATGGGATCACTAAATATATATATATATATGTATATATACAGTATATATATGTGATGACATTGATCCGCTAACTGCAATTTGATATACCAAATAAAATATCAATAAAATGGTTCAAAAGCAAGAATAATATAAAAAGTATTGGTATTATTAATATATTAAGAGTAGTAATAAGAGTAGCAGTATTGTTGTAGGGATAGTAATAAAAATAATAATAGTAAGATCAGTTATAAAAATAATATAATTAATAAAAATAAACAGCATTCTTATATGGATTCTATCACTACAAATTACATATTTTTGCAAATTATATTTAGGGCACAATCTCTCTGTCAACCGATTTTTTGTAAACCAATTTCTGACATGCAGACCTCATCGCTATCAACATTACTTCTGCTGCTACTAATAAAAATAAGAATGCAAATAAGAACGATAATAATTATAATAGTTATTATTATTTGAAGTAGTAGCAGTAGTAACAGAAATGTTACGGCCTACATTCTTGACTTGGTTATCATTGCCGCTATAATTCTAATGATGCCGATGAGGTTTGCATTTCAGAATTTCGTTTACATTAATGTTGTCTGACAAAACTATTGTTTCCTAAATATAATTTGCAGAAATTTCGTCCTATTGTGGGTATAGATTGTATGTTATCAACTTTAATGGAATGATATTTTTATAAACAATATTTAGAAAACAATATTTATGCCAGGCAATATTGGTACAGCAGTCGTCCTTTAGCACATCAATCAGTGACTTCTTAAATATTTTGGGGACAAACATAATGTCGGGCCCTCTGTTCGGAAAAATTCTGAATTAATCATACATTTTAGGCTAATTTACACTACACATCGGCACGTGGTCTACCTGCCAAAAAAAGCAGAAAGACTTGTGGTTGGATCAAGCTTTCTACTGAGAGAGCGTAGCTTATATAATCAATATTACCATGAAATGTTTATGAACTAATGTGTAATAATGCCGCATAGAAAATATATTAATGTGTTTTGCTAAAACGTGCGCTTGAAATGTGCCCACGGGGAGTGGCCACCAATGTATACCGGGACTAATGAAAATAACTAATGTTGATGAATTATTATATTAAGAGATAGTTTTACACTAATTATTAAAGGTTATGTTGCTGAAATGCTGCTAATAAATCATTAGGCCTTAGTTAGCATGAGTTGAGGCCTAGCTGCCTGACTCTCATATTAAGTGTGTTTTTCTAATGTAACTGTAGTAGATCCGTTCTCATGAAATTCATCTTGCTTGTAGAAACATTTTAGTTGAATGCAACACTGTAGATTATTCGTAGGTACAAGGTCGCCTAAACCGGTACAGACAATGGAGCCACTGAGAGAAGATGTGCAAAAGACCACGAGAGGATGAAATCATACCGGACATTCTACCCCCTGAAGACGTCAATCATAAGGACCAATAAACTACGTGAGAACAGTTATGAGGTGACAAATTCGATGAGCTAATTCAAAGTTAATTGGTTAAAGATAATGGGGTGCAACCCCTTGTCCAACCAGATTTTAGAGGAATGAACAACAGAAAAGGGATAAAAACCCCTGACACAAGGAAGTAGTTTAGAACAGGAGAGATCGAGGGGAGAGGAGATTGGTTGGGGAAATGCTATTGATATGATCCAGAAACTTTGTCACTCTGGTGACTTGCTAGTTTGGTTCTTAAAACCATCCTTGACCTTAGATTGCCCGTTTATACTTTACCACCTTATGAGGGAAGTACCCTTTGCCCTTCATGCCTGAGTTGAGATCCTGACTCATGGCGAATCAACTGATGTCCTGAGGACGAAGACTGAACCTGAGTGCTGACCAAATTTGGAGGGTAACTATATGACAATGAAATTGTGATTGTCTGTTTGCTCTTCCTTTCTAGGTACCAACTGCTTCTTTTGACAGAGACCATAGCTAGATGTTTTTCAAATTGGAGTTACTAAATTGTTTTGCATGAAGCCCAACATGCCAATGCTGATTCGAGGTTAGTTAAGAGGGTTCACTAAACTGACGCAAATAGACAAATGACTGAATCTATGCTTTGTTGAATAAGGAGCTAATGTTACTCTGCTAAAGATAACCTATGTTGACGTCGTGTTATGTTCTAATAATTGTGATTCTTGCTTTGATGAAGTCTTATTCGAGTTGCCAAATTATGACAATGTTAATGAGCTTTTTGCTATTGAGATTAATAAACCTGCTATTAGAATTGTAATCAATAGGGAATAAATATCACAAAATTCATACTAAACTGGTGTGGTTATTCATGACTGAAAGGTCATGGTAGTTTCTGAGTTTTATTAAATGTCATTGACTAAGGTGAACTGCATTGCTATAATAAATATTGATGACCTCATTGACGTATTGATTGACATGTTGATTAGCTATCTCGTCCTAAGGTGTCTTCAATCAGGGTCAAAAGATTCATTGGCCTAAAACGAGTCCCAAAGTGAGTAAATTGGTCACAAAGGGGTGCGTTAGCAGTTCTGGTAGCAGAGCGACAGTTAGGCCCTTTGGGGGCCCTAGGACGCAGAATTATTGTTTAAAATTGTTTTTCGAGATGATGCAAATTGGAGGTATGATGTGTTTCTAAATTCCCCATGACTTTCCCGGAAACTCGGAGCCTGCCTAAGTGAGTTGGGAATGTTCTCAGCGTTTTAGCATGTGTGGTGTAGAATTTGCGCTTGCTCAGCTTATGCATATTGCAGGTGATTTGTGAAAGTTTGTGTGTTTAGGTCAGGTAATGTTGTTTTAGTAGGAGTGGGCGTACTCAGCAGTATGAGAGTAGGGAAGTCGGCGAACTTCATATGAGTGTGGCGCTTTGTGCTAAAAAATTATCCATGTGGTTGGTGTTGGTGATGTACGGACCCGTCGTGGTCTAAGACTCCGGAGTATATTGACAAGTGTAGGAGACACTTGGGTTTATGTTGTAATTTGTGCAATTTAAAAGGTCAATCGGGCGTGGTTGACAAGTCGAGTTTGAGTCAAATTGTGTGAGTGAAACCTTCGATGGAGATTTGGCAAGTTCTAAAGTGCACTAGAACAAACCATTGAGAAGTCGAGAGTAGGATTTGCGGGTCGAATTCTGCTTGCGTGTGCGGGAGCTGAGAAGGAGAAAGTAGCGGCCGAGGCTTCAAGTGAAATCTCTGTAAGGTTCTGAAGCAAATGTGTTACCCTTCCTGTAGTAAACCGGCAAATTTGGGTTTTTGTTGTTAAAGGTGCTCGCAATATATTGCATTAGTTTTGTGTAAAGAGGACAAGCCGCAAGACTTTGTCAGCTGCAGTGTGTGTGAGTGTGACGTCAGTGGTGCCTCGCTGGGATAGCTCAGTTGCCGAAAGGGGTCGCGCATGGATTGGCAGCCGTCCGTGAGAGGCAATAGGTTGAGAAAGGTGGGTGAAGGGTGTTCTGGGAATTAAAGTCACATCCTGATTAGATTCAGAACAAAATAAAAGACGCAAAAATGAAGTTCTTCAAGGCTCTAAAGAGTGCTTTAAAAGGAGATGCATATATTATGGCAAGTGAGGGGGAGCCTACATCGCCTGAGGGTACTCCAGCTTATATTGTAATGGAAGAAAAGGGAGTCGCGCCTTGTCTTTGGATGAAACAGTTGCGCAAATTAACAGAGAAGGAGGGATGTTTAGCGTTTCCGGAGCATGGAACGTTCAATACAAGAATTTTAGAGAACTTAAGGTGGATGTTAAGTGTACAAAAGCTGCCTCCGAGACTAGCTCAGTATGAGGCATTAGCAGTCTGGGATTTAATGGCCATACGACAAAGGCAGCAAAGACTTGAAAGGAGAATGAAAAGGGCAGAGAAGACTTTAGCTGAGGCTAGATGGAACAATGAGAGCAGAATGTGGAGAAGGGGAATAGTTGATGGACTTAAATTGTTTCCGGCAATAACCCAGGAAGATGAGATACAGGGAAAGAAAGCCACCTATAAGACAGACAAGGGCTCTAGCAAGCCAAAGGAGACTCAGAGATAGTGGATAGATGAAGATGATTCAGACGATCAGTTGTTACATGATCGCCCGCCACCATATGCTATAAATGACACTGTTCCGAGCACTAGTGCGGGTCCTGAGGATCCGGCACAGAGTAAGGGAATCACAAATGCAGTGCAGACAAGTGATACAGTTTTGATACAAAATGGTGTCAGTGTACCCACTGCGCCAGACACGCAGATACAGTTGCAACCTCCGCCGATAGAGAGGCTCTATCCAGATGTCCAAGTACTAGAGACAAATACGAGTCTGATGGTGCCGCCTGATCCGATATACACGAGATCAAAGCTAGTGCAGATTGAGCCAACTCCGCAATTGCTGCCCCAGCCGCAACAACAGCTGATTCCGGGTTACACTCCAGTTGTAAAACCGCACTCAGTACCTACAGCACCCATGATGGGTCAATCCATGGGAGTTAATGCTCCACAGGGTTTGGGACCCGGTCAGACACCAGCTGCCATATTGTTACCAATTACTGTTGGTCCACCAGTACCGCTGTATGCGCAAGGTAAGCCTGGCGTGTGTGATCAGGGAGTAATACCCAAGAGGCAATAAGAGGAGGGTTCACAGGAACTCCCCAAGTAATGACACCAAGAGAACAGGCAGCAGAAGGACTCAGGTCTTTGTTAGACCTCAGTCCGATTGGGGCTCCTTTGGAGGCAATGAGGCAAGCAAGGTTAAGTGTGCTAGCCCCACAGACAATGATTACAAATACATCACAGACACAATTGATGCAGTCAGGAAACATTTTGTTGCAAGGCTTTTCCGCGCAACAGTTGAATGAGTGTTTAGAAAAGGTCCATGCTTCACAAACTGCTTCGGCGACCGCAGAGAGGTCAGAGAGAGATGAATACTTAAATTTTGTAAGACTGGGTGTGGAAGCTGCAGAACTAGTGGAAGGAACAATGGGGGTGAACAGGTTAGAGTCATGCACAGAAGCAAATTGAGGTATCTGTGCCCCAAGATCACTAAAGAAGTAGGCAAGGTGCATCAGAGGTTGGCAAACCTGGCAGACAAATACGACATAGACATTGAGAATACTAAACATTTGAAGAAATGCTACAGATTAGACTTCGATTCCAAAGATTTTGACCACATGAGGTCTACCGGAATGAAAGCACATCTTCAAGAAATACTGCAAAGTGCGCAGATTTGGGGAACCTTAGAGAAATGGGAAGGCAGATGAGCAAAGAAAAGAGATAAGGAGAAAGGCGATGGTCCGGAACCAAAGCAGGCTAAAGCTGCACCGGACACGGGGACAGTAAAGGTGTTACCAATGAGAGAGACAGCCGGAGGGGTGCTAGTTCATGTACCATGGTCTAGGGGTGATATTTTGTCATTCACAAATGATTATCCCAGGTTGAGGGAGAAGTTGATAGAATGGTACCAGCAGACAGATAGGTTTGTGAAACTTGAGAAATGTCTCTGGGAGGACTTGAATACCCTGTTTGAGATTATAGTTCCACTCGACTTATCACTTGAGTGCAAGAGAGGTGTGTACTGGCCGACACAGGAGCCGGCAAGGGATAAGGTGACTGGAGCACCGCCGGCAGATGTGATGAGGTATTATCATAAAGTGATTGAGTTTTTGAAGCAGAAAGTGTCACCGAAAGTGACTGATTGGCAGAAAATCGATTGAACCTCACAGGAGGCCAAAGAGTCGATTCATGCTTACTATGAGAGATTGTTGAAAGTGTTCAAACACTACAGTGGCACTGAGACCACAGAGCCAAAAGACATGAATCATTTTGTGTTCAGGTTTGTTGAAGGGCTGAGACCAGAGATTAGCCGAATGATTAAGAATCATTTGATCTGTTGGCAAGCAAAGCCGATTGATGAGGTGTTGCAGTATGCAAAATACTGCACTGACGAGATTGAGTTGAAGCAGAGAAAGCTGAAAAAGAAAGTGATGGTGATGCAGATTAAGACAGCACAGGCAGGGATGCAGGGAAATGGAATCCAGCAGATGGTACAACAGCAACCGCAGGGAAATGGCATATTCCAGGCACAACAAAGAGGTCGAGGTTTTGTGAACCGCGGTCCAGACTTGAATACTGTAGTGGTTCAAAATGATGTGCAGGGGATGAAAAAGGTGTCACCATGTCACGCGTGCGGGGCGTGGGGCATTGGATGCGGGAATGCCCAACGGTGGTGCAGAATGGTGTTGTTCAACAAAGCAATGATGTCGGTACTTTTCAAAATATGCGGGGTCCAAAAATGAGGGGCCAAAATCAAAACTTCCAGAATAACATGGTTCAGATGCAGGGGTTACAGCCCGTGCAGCAAATGCAAATGCCGCGTGTTCAACCAGCACAAATGCAGCAGGTACAACAGCAGGTTCCCATGGTACCAAGACAGCACATGCAAATGCCTTTAGCTCCAATGGGACAGCAACAGTTGATGCTTCCTCAACAGGTCACAGGCCAAACGATGAGTCAAGTTAACACAGTACAGCAGTTCCCATTGCGTGGTGAGGATGGAATAAATGATGAATGGTCGGATGATTGCTCAGACAGTGAGGAGTGCAGGCTTGCAGCGTCCCTAGAGGTAGATCAGAGGGGACCCTATGTAGAGGGAAAGGTGATGGGACATAAGGTTTCATTCTTAGTCGATACAGGAGCTACACGCTCTACAGTCAGAAGTGCAGAGGTTCCGAAGCTGCCACTTTCAGGATGTACCATAAGGGTGGTAGGAGTAGCAAATCAGTTCCTGACAAATCCAATAACAAACCCGGTCCAAATTGAGATTGGCAACTTCCAGGGATTACACAAATTTGTAGTCTGTGATTCGAGTCCCGTATCCCTACTGGGAAGAGACTTATTGTGCAAAACGAGGTGTTCGATTACTTGTTCCAATGAAGGGATTGAGGTTCAGACAAACAGTGATGATGAAGGGGATGATGGCCAGTTTATAGAATTAGAAACGGAGTCTGCAAATGAAGAATACCCTTGGATAACCTTATTCCCAATGCTTACAGTGACTGACTTGCCAGCTGAGTTGCAGGGAACAGTGACAAAGAAGCTGTAGGACCTGACAGGAAAAGAAGTGGGACTGATAAAAGGAGTAGAACCGGTTAAAGTACAGGTAAAGCCGAATGCAGTGTTTCCCCAGGTACCGCAGTACCACATGGCGCAAGATATCCTCATTCAAGTAGCACAGATAATTGCGGACTTTGTGAAGCAAGGAGTTCTGAAAGAGGTATTGAGCAGCCCGTGTAATTCACCAATAATGGGTCTGAAAAAGCCTTGTGGGAAGGTCCAAATTGTGCAGGACTTGAGGAAAATAAACGAGATTGTGGTGAAGTGCTGCCCCATAGTGCCAAATCCAGCTGTAATCATGTTTCAGGTTCCGTGTGATGCAGAGTGTTTCACAGTTGTGGACCTGTCTCAAGCATTCTTTTCGGTACCTCTTCATGAGGACAGCCAATTTCTTTTCAGTTTCAAATTCCTGGATAAGGTGTACAGGTGGTGCAGAATTCCTCAAGGGTTTTCTGAGTCACCTTCCATCTTCAATCAGAAATTGAAGAAGGATTTGGAGGCGTTAGAACTGCCTTTCAGTTTGACTCTAGTGCAGTACATTGATGATTTGTTGATTGCGTCCAGAACAAAAGATGACTGCAGGTAAGACACAATTGCCTTACTGAACAATTTGGGAAAAAATGGACATAAAGGGGGTCATTCTGACCCCGGCGGGCGGCGGGAGCCGCCCGCCTGGAGGGAACCGCCAGAATACCGCTGCGCGGTCAAAAGACCGCCGCGGGTATTCTGGGTTTCCCACTGGGCTGGCGGGCGACCGCCAAAAGGCCGCCCGCCAGCCCAGTGGGAAACACCCCTCCATGAGGATGCCGGCTCCGAATGGAGCCGGCGGAGTGGAGGATGTGCGACGGGTGCAGTGGCACCCGTCGCGTATTTCAGTGTCTGCAAAGCAGACACTGAAAAACAAAGTGGGGCCCTCTTACGGGGGCCCCTGCAGTGCCCATGCCATTGGCATGGGCACTGCAGGGGCCCCCAGGGACCCCACGACACCCCTCACCGCCATCCTGTTCCTGGCGGGCGGAACCGCCAGGAACAGGATGGCGGTGAGGGGGTCGGAATCCCCCATGGCGGCGCAGCAAGCTGCGCCGCCATGGGGGATTCCCAGGGCAGCGGAAAACCGGCGGGAGACCGCCGGTTTTCCTGTTCTGACCACGGCCAAACTGCCGCGGTCAGAATGCCCTGCGGGGCACCGCCAGCCTGTTGGCGGTGCTCCCGCCAACCCCGGCCCCGGCGGTCCTTGACCGCCGGGGTCGGAATGACCCCCAAAGTGTCCCCAAAGAAGCTGCAATTCTGTCAGAGAGAAGTGAAGTACTTAGGCCACTTGATTGAGAAAGGGTCAAGAAGAATATCCAAAGAAAGGGTGACAGCCTTACTGCAGATGAATCCCCCGACAACTACGAGAGATGTCCGAATGTTTTTGGGAATGGTGGGATACTGTCGTCAGTGGATTCCCAACTTTTCAATTATTTCCAAACCATTGGTGAAATTGACAGGCAAGGAAGTGCAGGATGACCCGGGTACCATAATCATGTCTGAGAAAGAGATGGAGGCATTCATGGAGTTGATAGAATGTATGTGCAGGGCACCAGCTTTAGGTATGCCTGACTACACGAAGCCTTTTCTACTGTTTTGTCATGAACGTGATGCTTGTTCTTTGTCTGTCTTAACACAGGTCCATGGAGGTGCAAACCGCCCAGTAGCATATTTTTCAGCTACTTTGGAACCAGTTGCAGCAGCCTTACCGTGTTGTTTGCGTGCAGTTGCAGCAGTTGGTCAGAGCCTCACACAGTGTGAAGGCATAGTGATGAGACATCCCTTAACAGTAATGGTTCCACATTCAGTTGAAATTCTGCTAACCCTAACCAAGACGCAGCACATGACAAATTCTAGATTAACTAAATATGAGACCATTATACTGGGGTCTCCGAATGTTTCCCTCAAGAGGTGTACTGTATTGAACCCAGCAACTTTACTTCCCATTGAAAATGCAGACATTGATAATACTGAGGAAGTAGAACATGATTGTCTTGAGCTTGAGGTAACAGAACTATGCACCAAACCCAGACCTGACATTAAAGATATCCAATTAGAAGAAAATGACTACATTATGTTCGTTGATGGTTCATGCTTGAGAGACTCAGTAGGAGTATTGAGAGCTGGATATGCCGTGTGTACAATCACTGGTATTTTAGAAGCTTCCTGGCTCGAAAGAGTGTACTCTGCTCAAGTGGCTGAATTGATTGCCCTTACTAAGGCATGCCACGCAGCTGAAAATCAGAAAATCACTATCTATACTGACAGCAGATACGGATTCGGAATTGTGCATGATTTTGGCCAATTATGGTCACAGAGGGGTTTCATGACCTCTTCTGGTTCACCAGTGAAAAATGGCAAAAAGATTAAGGACTTGTTACATGCGATTCAGTTACCTCTTGGAATTGCCGTGGTGAAATGCCATGCTCATGTTAAATCACAAGGCTTTGTGTCAATGGGAAACAGCTATGCAGATCAAGTCGCAAGGTTTTGCGCATTGAACTGTATATCGTTTCGAGATCAGTGGGAATTGTTACCTGAAACCAAAAATGAGACATTCTTAAACTTTGCATTAAGAGTGGTTGATACATTACATGAGCTAAGATCACTGCAGGGTCATGTCAGCAAAGAGGAGAAACGCTCCTGGCAGAGAATGCAATGTGTACAGAGGTCTGACGACTTATGGGTCTCAGAGAAGGGGAAAATGGTTTTGCCAAACAGTTTTTTGTCACAGTTTGCAAGGTTTTACCATGGTCAGGCACATCTTGGGAGAGACGCAATGATCAGGTTGTTGAAAATCGATTGGTTCAATCTGAAATTCAGACAAGCTGCAGAGGTTATCTGTCACAGGTGCATCATCTGTCAACAGATGAATGCGGGAAAAGGAACTGTGGTGAATATGAGCAACGTTGGGAGAGCTGGCGGTCCATTTAGCAAGACGCAGATGGATTTTATTGAGATGCCTGTGTGTGGAGGCTTGAGGTATGTGTTGGTGATTGTGTGTGTTTTCAGTCACTGAAGTTTACCCTACACATAGGAATTAAAGTCTCACAGTAGCAAAGCTTTTGCTTAGGGAGTTGATACAACGTTTCGGATTCCCGATCTCTTTAGAATCAGCAAGGGGCAGACACTTCGACAATGGTTAAGCTCTTGTGTGCTGCATTAAACATTGAGCAGAAGCTGCATTGTAGCTATCGCCCTGAAGCATCAGGGCTAGTGGAACAGATGAATGGTACCTTGAAGTCGAGAATGGCAAAAATGTGCGCAGCTACCAATTTGAAGTGGCCAGATGCATTGCCCCTAGTGCTGATGTCAATGAGAAGCACGCCTGACAAGAAAACAGGACTATCCCCCCATGAAATTCTGATGGGTCGAGCTATGAGATTGCTCGCAGTGCCTGCAAATGCTCTTGTAAATATCACAGATGATATGGTGTTGGACTACTGCAAGGGTCTTGCTGATGTGGTCCGCTCTTCTTCTCACCAGGTGGAGGCTAACACATTGCCACCGATAAGTGATCCAGCTCACACCTTGAAAGCCGGTGACTTGGTTGTTGTCAAGAAACACGTGAGGAAGTCGTGTTTGGAGCCGGGTTGGAAGGGGCCATATCAACTAATACTGACAACAACCACTGCTGTCAAATGTGCAGGTGTTCCAAACTGTATACATGCCAGTCACACAAAGAAGGTGACGTGTCCGACTGATGAGGAACTTGAAGTGTCCAAAACAACTGCTGCAGAGAAGGAAGTCTCAGGGCCAGAGAGTATTCAAAGGGGAACTGAGACTGAAGGAGAGCCCACTGAGGATGGCTTAGTCCCTCAAACAGTAAACGAGTTCGAGAAAGGTGACAGTGAGCCTATCTCAGCTGAGGTAACAGGGGAACAGACTCAAAGAGAGGTTTTCCCAGAAGCAGACGGGTAAGAGTTTTAAGTTGAGCCTGTAACAGACCCTGAAGACGAGGGGGAAGAAGCAGAAGGAGGTCAAAGTGCACCAACTCCTCCTGAGCCACTTGCAGGTCCATCAAGAGAAAACACCATAGCACAAGAGGAGGGAGCTGTTCAACGTTCTGAAAGGCCAAACAGAAAGAAAACACATAAAGGAGATAACTGGCCGAAGCCACAAGCTGCAGGAGAGAAAGTGGTCCCTTGTGATACAATAGAGGAAGAAGTTGACACAACCAGAAAAGAGGATCTCAGTGAAGGAGAGTTGCAGAGTGATCGCAGACTGAAAAAAAAAGAGTTGCAAACAGAAGGTACGCAGGTCCTGAATGGGCGTATGCAATGTCAGCTGAATGGCAACAAGAATTCTTGGCGTTCTGTTTTGATAGGGAGGTACCAGGTCAATACTACGGCACCTGAATTCAACTTAGAAAAAGACTGTGTTAAATTGAAATTGACAATTGAAAGCTGAAAAGCTGAGAAAAGAGACTGATAAATTACCGGATGTGACACTGAAAACCTGAATTGACTTTGAAAAAAAAAACGATTGTGACAAAGCTGTTAAACCTAATTTGACAAAAAGGGTCCTGAAGTGAGTGAAACGCTGTAATATTAGCAGAGAGAAAGAAAGAGATTTTATAAAAGAAAAAAAGAGAGAGAAAAAAAAAGCTTTTATATCATCCTCAAGTTGATTGTTTGCTTTGTATTATTCTGCGATCTGATTCTTTACAGATCATGGCTTACACTAGTGGTAAAAGCAATAAGGGTAAGATGTGTGGTTGGTTGAGTGCTATTCTAGGTATTATGGGCCTCATTCCGACCCTGGCGGTCAAGGACCGCCAGGGCCGGGGACGGAGGAAGCACCGCCAACAGGCTGGCGGTGCTTCTGGGGCAATTCTGACCGCGGCGGTAAAGCCGCAGTCCGAAAAGGGGAACCGGTGGTTTCCCGCCGGTTTTCCCCTGCCCCAGGGAATCCTCCACGGCGGCGCTGCAAGCAGCACCGCCATGGGGATTCCGACCCCCTTCCCGCCAGAGGCTGGCAGGAACGGGTGTCGTGGGGCCCCTGGGGGCCCCTGCAGTGCCCATGCCACTGGCATGGGCACTGCAGGGGCCCCCTAACAGGGCCCCATTCTGATTTTCAGTGTCTGCAAAGCAGACACTGAAAATCGCGAAGGGTGCCACTGCAACCGTCGCACACCAGCAACTCCGCCGGCTCCATTCGGAGCCGGCTTCATCGTTGCTGGGGCTTTCCCGCTGGGCGGGCGGGCGGCCTTTTGGCCGTCGCCCTCCCGCCCAGCGGGAAAGTCAGAATGACCGCTGCGGTCGGAATGACCCCCTATATGTGCAATAATAATTATAGGTATGATTGTGGGAATGCCATGGGTGGATAAGAAAGTGACTAACAATGCTTCAAATTCTGAGACTGCTACACTAACACCATGGGAGAAGTTTGAGCAGGATGTGAAATATATGCATGAGGGAACTAATTCGAAAGGGGAACTCTCTACTAATGTCTTCTATCGCTTACTGAATGAGTATGTTGACACAATGGATGTGAAGAATTGCTATGTGTGCACAAAGATTCCTTCATCAGTACAAGAAGGGGTGACTTATCATAGTCTGCCTTTAGCATATGGGATGAGCTGTAGTTTGCTGTTAACAAGATTCTATGATCAAGAACATGTGCAATACTTCTATTCTAACTTGGATGTAGTGTTTTCTTTTGTGCCTGTGATTGAGTTTCTGAATAAATTAGCTAAAGAACACAGCATAAAATTAGTTAGGGGTTTCTTTGAGACGACACTGACATTTGGGACAGCTTATGCGCAACGCAATAATTGAACCTGCTTACTAACACCTGTAGAGAAAAGCTTCTTAGATCACACTGATGATAGACGCAAAGCACTGAAAGAAAGGCTAGAAAAGGGGTTAGAAAAACACACATATGCAAATGACTATACTTACACTGCAATAAAGACACAAGGCAAATTAGCTATAGATGCATTACATGAAGGTAGGCTTTGTATATATAGGCCGAAATCTGAGCATGACACTTTATTTGTGGGAACGAGTGAGTGCAGGAATGTGTTTTTTGTTTTTGTTCCAGAGTAAGTGGACTTTCATGTTAAATGGACAGGATCCAGCAATCCCTGGGCTCTATTATATATGTGGGCTTAATGCTTATTACCGTCTTCCTAAAGGATGGTATGGGACATGTTATTTGGGAATAGTTTTCCCAAAGATCTACCAGATTGATGAATTAAAGCAAATTCCTAAAATGTCTGAATTACAACATACTAGACAAAAGAGAGAGACAGCGGCTGCTGTCGTTGGTGACATATTTGGAGCCATAATTCCTTCAGTAGGGGTTATCTTAAACTCCATAAAGATTCGAAAGTTGTATACTATTGTGGGTAACATGCTGACAAACTTTACAGGGGCTATACTCCTGATACTATACTCCTTGGCATGGTTACCCCCTGACCTTTTGCCTTTGCTGATGCTATGTTTTGATTTGAAAGTGTGCTGAGGCCTGCTAACCAGGCCCCAGCACCAGTATTCTTTCCCTAACCTGTACTTTTGTTTTACACAATTGGCACACCCTGGCATCCAGGTAAGTCCCTTGTAACTGGTACCCCTGGTACCAAGGGCCCTGATGCCAGGGAAGGTCTCTAAGGGCTGCAGCATATCTTATGCCACCCTGGGGATCCCTCACTCAGCACAGACACACTGCTTGCCAGCTTGTGTGTGCTGGTGAGGACAAAACGAGTAAGTCGACATGGCACTCCCCTCAGGGTGCCATGCCAACCTCACACTGCCTATGCAGTATAGATAAGTCACCCCTCTAGCAGGCCTTACAGCCCTAAGGCAGGGTGCAATATACCATAGGTGAGGGCACCAGTGCATGAGCACTGTGCCCCTACAGTGTCTAAGCAAAACCTTAGACATTGTAAGTGCAGGGTAGCCATAAGAGTATATGGTCTGGGAGTCTGTCAAACACGAACGCCACAGCACCATAATGGCTACACTGAAAACTGGGAAGTTTGGTATCAAACTTCTCAGCACAATAAATGCACACTGATGCCAGTGTACATTTTATTGTGAAATACACCCCAGAGGGCACCTTAGAGGTGCCCCCTGAAACCTTAACCAACTACCTGTGTAGGCTGACTGGTTTTAGCAGCCTGCCACACTCGAGACATGTTGCTGGCCACATGGGGAGAGTGCCTTTGTCACTCTGTGGCTAGTAACAAAGCCTGCACTGGGTGGAGATGCTATCACCTCCCCCTTGCAGGAGCTGTAACACCTGGCGGTGAGCCTCAAAGGCTCACCCCCTTTGTTCCAGCGCCACAGGGCATTCCAGCTAGTGGAGTTGCCCGCCCCCTCCGGCCACGGCCCCACTTTTGGCGGCAAGGCCGGAGGAGATAATGAGAAAAACAAGGAGGAGTCACTGGCCAGTCAGGACAGCCCCTAAGGCAACCTGAGCTGAAGTGACTCTGACTTTTAGGAATCCTCCATCTTGCAGATGGAGGATCCCCCCAATAGGGATAGGAATGTGACCCCCTCCCCTTGGGAGGTGGCACAAAGAGGGTGTACCCACCCCCCGGGCTAGTAGCCATTGGCTACTAACCCCCCAGACCTAAACACGCCCTTAAATTTAGTATTTAAGGGCTTCCCTGAACCTAAGAATTTAGATTCCTGCAACTTACGAAGAAGAGGACTGCTGAGCTGAAAAACCCCTGCAGAGAAGAAGAAGACACCAACTGCTTTGGCCCCAGCCCTACCGGCCTGTCTCCCTCCATAAGAAGAAAACTGCTCCAGCGACGCTTTCCCTGGGACCAGCGACCTCTGAATCCTCAGAGGACTGCCCTGCTTCCAAAAGACCAAGAAACTCCCGAGAACAGCGGCCCTGTTCAACAAAGACTGCAACTTTGTTTCCAGAGGAGCAGATTTAAAGACCACTGCAATCCCCGCAAGAAGCGTGAGACTTGCAACACTGCACCCGGCGACCCCGACTCGACTGGTGGAGAACCAACACCTCAGGGAGGACCCTCCGGCGACTCCGAGACTGTGAGTAACCAAAGTTGTCCCCCCTGAGCCCCCACAGCGACGCCTGCAGACGGAATCCCGAGGCTCCCCCTGACCACGACTGCCTGACTCTAAAATCCCGACGGCTGGAAAAGACCCTGCACCCGCAGCCCCCAGCACCTGAAGGATCGGAACTCCAGTGCAGGAGTGACCCCCAGGAGGCCCTCTCCCTTGCCCAGGTGGTGGCTACCCCGAGGAGCCCCCCCCTTGCCTGCCTGCATCGCTGAAGAGACCCCTTGGTCTCTCATTGAAACCTATTGAAAACCCGACGCGTGTTTGCACACTGCACCCGGCCGCCCCAGTGCCGCTGAGGGTGTACTTTTTGTGTGAGCTTGTGTCTCCCCCGGTGCCCTACAAAACCCCCCTGGTCTGCCCTCCGAAGACACGGGTACTTACCTGCTGGCAGACTGGAACCGGGGCACCCCCTTCTCCATTGAAGCCTATGCGTTTTGGGCACCACTTTGAACTCTGCACCTGACCGGCCCTGAGCTGCTGGTGTGGTGACTTTGGGGTTGCTCTGAACCCCCAACGGTGGGCTACCTTGGACCCCAATTTGAACCCGGTAGGTGGTTTACTTACCTGCAAGAACTAACATTACTTTACCTCCCCTAGGAACTGTGAAAATTGCACTGTGTCCACTTTTAAAACAGCTAAATGTGTTTTATGTAAAAAGTATATATGCTATTGTGATTATTCAAAGTTCCTAAAGTACTTACCTGCAATACCTTTCAAATGAGATATTACATGTAGAATTTGAACCTGTGGTTCTTAAAATAAACTAAGAAAATATATTTTTCTATAACAAAAACCTATTGGCCTGGAATTGTCTCGGAGTGTGTGTTCCTCATTTATTGCCTGTGTGTATGTACAACAAATGCTTAACACTACTCCTTGGATAAGCCTACTGCTCGACCACACTACCACAAAATAGAGCATTAGTATTATCTCTTTTTGCCACTATCTTACCTCTAAGGGGAACCCTTGGACTCTGTGCATACTATTTCTTACTTTGAAATAGTGCATACAGAGCCAACTTCCTACATTGGTGGATCAGCGGTGGGGTACAAGACTTTGCATTTGCTGGACTGCTCAGCCAATACCTGATCACACGACAAATTCCAAAAATTGTCATTAGAAATTGATTTTTGCAATTTGAACTATTTTTCTAAATTCTTAAAAGTCCTGCTAGGGCCTTGTGTTAGTCCCTGTTAGCATTTCCTTTTAGAGTTTAAAAGTTTTGTGAAAGTTTGAATTAGAACCTAGAACTAGTTTTAGATTCTTAAAAAGTATTCCAACTTTTAGAAGCATAATGTCTAGTACAGATGTGAATGTGATGGAACTCGACATCACCCCTTACCTCCATCTTAAGATGAGGGAGCTAAGGTCACTCTGTAAAATAAAGAAAATAACAATGGGCCCCAGACCTTCCAAACTACAGCTCCAGGAGCTTTTGGCAGAGTTTGAAAAGGCCAACCCCTCTGAGGATGGCAACACAGAGGATGAAGATAGTGACTTGGAGGAAAATTCCCACCTACCAGTCCTAACTAGGGAGAACAGGGCTACTCCAGCCCTGTCTCCAAATATAGTAGTCAGAGATGCTGCTTCCCTCACAGGAGGGACCATCATCTCTGAAATCACTGAGGATAACTCCAGTGAAGAGGACATCCAGCTAGCCAGGATGGCCAAAAGATTGGCTTTGGAAAGACAGATCCTAGCCATAGAAAGGGAAAGACAAGAGATGGGCCTAGGACCCATCAATGGTGGCAGCAACATAACTAGGGTCAGAGATTCTCCTGACATGTTGAAAATCCCTAAAGGGATTGTAACTAAATATGAAGATGGTGATGACATCACCAAATGGTTCACAGCTTTTGAGAGGGCTTGTGTAACCAGAAAAGTGAACAAATCTCACTGGGGTGCTCTCCTTTGGGAAATGTTCACTGGAAAGTGTAGGGATAGACTCCTCACACTCTCTGGAAAAGATGCAGAATCTTATGACCTCATGAAGGGTACTCTGATTGAGGGCTTTGGATTCTCCACTGAGGAGTATAGAATTAGATTCAGGGGGGCTCAAAAAACCTTGAGCCAGACCTGGGTTGATTTTGTGGACTACTCAGTGAAAACACTGGATGGTTGGATTCAAGGCAGTGGTGTTAATAACTGTGATGGGCTGTACAATTTATTTGTGAAAGAACACCTGTTAAGTAATTGTTCAAATGATAAACTGCATCAGCATCTGGTAGACCTAGGACCAATTTCTCCCCAAGAATTGGGAAAGAAGGCGGACCATTGGGTCAAGACTAGGGTGACCAAGACTTCCACAGGGGGTGACCAAAAGAAAGGGGTCACAAAGACTCCCCAGGGGAAGAGTGTTGAGACATCCAAAAACAAAAATAGTAAAGAGTCTTCTTCAGGCCCCCAAAAACCTGCACAGGAGGGTGGGCCCAGAGCCTCTTCAAAAAAGAATTTTGGGTACAAGGGTAAAAACTTTGATCCCAAAAAGGCCTGGTGTCGTAGCTGTAATCAGCCTGGACACCAAACTGGAGACAAGGCCTGTCCCAAGAAAACTACCACTTCTAACTCCACTCCAGCTAACACTGGAATGGCTAGTCTCCAAGTGGGATCAACAGTGTGCCCAGAGCAAATCAGGTGTCACACTGAAGCTACATTAGTCTCTGAGGGTGGGGTGGATTTAGCCACATTGGCTGCCTGGCCTCCTAACATGCAAAAATACAGGCAGCAGCTCTTAATTAATGGGACAAGTGTAGAAGGCCTGAGGGATACAGGTGCCAGTGTCACTATGGTGACAGAGAAACTGGTTTCCCCTGGTCAATACCTGGCTGGACAAACTTATCCAGTCACCAACGCTGACAATCAGACTAAAGTACATCCCATGGCTATGGTAACTTTAGAGTGGGGAGGGGTCAATGGCCTGAAACAGGTGGTGGTCTCCTCAAATATCCCAGTAGACTGTTTGCTTGGAAATGACCTGGAGTCCTCAGTATGGACTGAGGTAGAACTGAAAACCCATGCAGCCATGCTGGGTATCCCTGAACTGGTGTGTGTCAAGACAAGGGCACAGTGCAAGGCTCAGGGTGAAAAAGTAGAGCTGGAGTCTGGAAAAAGGGCCCAGCCTACCAAGAGAAAAGGAAAGCCAGCTGGGAAACCAGCTGCAACACAACAACAAAAAGAGAACCTCTCTTCTCAGGAAGAAGTTCTGCCCTCTGAGGGAACTGAGCCTATGGAGTTAGAACCTTATCAGGTTGAGCTCTTAGGCCCAGGGGGACCCTCAAGGGAGCAGTTGTCTAAGGGGCAGGAAACCTGAAGGCCTTAGGCAGCAAGCTGCTAAAGAGTCCAAGGGCAAGAAAACTGGAACACATAGGGTCTATTGGGAAGATGGGCTCCTGTACACTGAGGCAAGAGATCCCAAACCTGGTGCCACTAGGAGAGTGGTAGTGCCTCAGGCGTTCAGAGAGTTCATACTGACCTTAGCCCATAATATTCCCCTTGCTGGGCATTTGGGACAAACCAAGACGTGGGAGAGACTAGTCAACCACTTCTACTGGCCCAACATGTCCCAGAAAGTTAAGGAGTTTTGTGTCTCCTGTACCACCTGTCAAGCCAGTGGTAAGACAGGTGGACATCCAAAGGCCCCCTCATTCCACTTCCAGTGGTGGGGGTCCCCTTTGAAAGAGTGGGTGTCAACATAGTGGGTCCACTTGAACCTCCCACAGCCTCAGGAAATATGTACATACTAGTAGTAGTGGATCATGCTACTAGGTATCCTGAAGCTATTCCCCTTAGGTCGACTACTGCCCCTGCAGTAGCCAAGGCCCTCATTGGTATCTTTACCAGAGTGGGCTTCCCTAAGGAGGTGGTGTCTGACAGAGGTACCAACTTCATGTCAGCATACCTGAAACACATGTGGAATGAGTGTGGAGTGACTTATAAATTCACTACACCCTATCATCCACAAACTAATGGCCTTGTTGAGAGATTCAACAAGACATTAAAGGGCATGATCATGGGGCTCCCAGAAAAACTCAAAAGGAGATGGGATGTCCTCTTGCCATGTCTGCTTTTCGCTTACAGAGAGGTGCCTCAGAAGGGAGTAGGGTTCTCACCCTTTGAACTTCTGTTTGGCCACCCTGTAAGGGGACCACTAGCTCTTGTGAAAGAAGGCTGGGAGAGACCTCTTTATGAGCCTAAACAAGACATAGGGGGTGATTCTAACCCTGGCGGTCGGTGATAAAGCGGCGGCCAACCCGCCAACAGGCTGGCGGTCCAAAAAATGGAATTCTGACCCTGGCGGGAACCGCCAACACAGCCCGCCACATTAACACTCCGACCGCCACGGCGGGACAAACAAACAGCGCGGCGGTCACCGCCAACAGCCAGGCGGCAGACAATGTACCGCCCACACTATCATGACCCACCAATCCGCCACCTTTTCCGGGGCGGGAGCCCCGCCGATAAAAACACGGCGGAAACAGACTACGAATGTGAAAACGCTCACCTCTACGCTCTCCACGAGTACGGAGGACAGCATGGAACCCGAATTGAACATCATACCTGCTCTCGTCTACCTGCTCATCTACCACGAGTACGAACTCCGGCGCAGACGTCAACCGTGAGTACAGCACCTACGACACACGGGAGGGGGGAGGACGGAAGGTTACGGGCACACACATATGCAACCCCCCCCCCCCCCATATGTACACACCAATGCAGAGCAACAAGTCACAGTGACACCAACCAAACCCCCGTAAAAAATGCAATGACATTTCAAAATTGACAATAAATATTTATGTCCAAAATAGCCTCCGATAAGTATTGGTCAACTAGCCAGAATATTTACATTTAAAAAGTCTATATACACAGCAGTGGACAACTGAAGAAATCAGTCCTGCACATTTTACGTATTAACGATTTGTCCGTGGGCCAAAGTGTAGCAACACAAGGGCAAAGCCCACACACGAGACCTGAGTCCTTTGGAGAGAACACTGCAGGGGCATCTGATGACAAAACTACAGGCACCTCAGGGGGAAGGGAAGGGGGGGCACCTCAGCCACATGAGTCCACGACGCCAGACCCACGAAGGGGCCACCATGCCCACTGCCATATCCTGGGGAGTGCAAAGCCACAGTCTCTCAATGTCTCTACAGTGGTTGGACTGCCCACTGCCATATCCTGGGGAGTGCAAAGCCACAGTCTCTCAATGTCTCTACAGTGGTTGGATTGCCCACTGCCATATCCTGGGGAGTGCAAAGCCACAGTCTCTCAATGTCTCTACAGTGGTTGGATTGCCCACTGCCATATCCTGGGGAGTGCAAAGCCACAGTCCATCAGGTGGAGGAATTGCTCCACTGGTCAAGGAGGATGCATGATGGCCACAGTGAACCGTGAACTGTGTTTGCAGGAATGGCCCAGCGGAGCGGTGCTTGAGACGGCGGGGCCCAGCGGAGCGGTGCTTGACAGGAAAGGCCCAGCGGAGCGGTGCATGAGACGGCGGGGCCCAGCGGAGCGGTGCTTGAGACGGCGGGGCCCAGCGGAGCGGTGCTTGACAGGAAGGGCCCAGTGGAGCGGTGCATGAGACGGCGGGGCCCAGCGGAGCGGTGCTTGACAGGAAGGGCCCAGCGGAGCGGTGCTTGACAGGAAGGGCCCAGCGGAGCGGTGCATGAGACGGCGGGGCCCAGCGGAGCGGTGCTTGAGACGGCGGGGCCCAGCGGAGCGGTGTTGACAGGAAGGGCCCAGCGGAGCGGTGCATGAGACGGCGGGGCCCAGCGGAGCGGTGCTTGACAGGAAGGGCCCAGCGGAGCGGTGCTTGACAGGAAGGGCCCAGCGGAGCGGTGCTTGAGACGGCGGGGCCCAGCGGAGCGGTGCTTGACAGGAAGGGCCCAGCGGAGCGGTGCATGAGACAGCGGGGCCCAGCGGAGCGGTGCTTGAGACGGCGGGGCCCAGCGGAGCGGTGCTTGACAGGAAGGGCCCAGCGGAGCGGTGCATGAGACGGCGGGGCCCAGCGGAGCGGTGCTTGACAGGAAGGGCCCAGCGGAGCGGTGCTTGACAGGAAGGGCCCAGCGGAGCGGTGCATGAGACGGCGGGGCCCAGCGGAGCGGTGCTTGAGACGGCGGGGCCCAGCGGAGCGGTGCTTGACAGGAAGGGTCCAGCGGAGCGGTGCATGAGACGGCGGGGCCCAGCGGAGCGGTGCTTGACAGGAAGGGCCCAGCGGAGCGGTGCTTGACAGGAAGGGCCCAGTTGAGCGGTGCTTGAGACGGCGGGGCCCAGCGGAGCTGTGCTTGACAGGAAGGGCCCAGCGGAGCGGTGCATGAGACGGCGGGGCCCAGCGGAGCGGTGCTTGAGACGGCGGGGCCCAGCGGAGCGGTGCTTGACAGCAAGGGCCCAGCGGAGTGGTGCATGAGACGGCGGGGCCCAGCGGAGCGGTGCTTGACAGGAAGGGCCCAGCGGAGCGGTTCTTGACAGGAAGGGCCCAGCGGAGCGGTGCATGAGACGGCGGGGCCCAGCGGAGCGGTGCTTGACAGGAAGGGCCCAGCGGAGCGGTGCATGAGACGGCGGGGCCCAGCGGAGCGGTGCTTGACAGGAAGGGCCCAGCGGAGCGGTGCCTGAGACGGCGGGGCCCTCTTCAGCGGTGCCTGTCTTCACGGCGGGGCCCTGTTCAGCGGTGCCTGTCTTCACGGCGGGGCCCTCTTCAGCGGTGCCTGTCTTCACGGCGGGGCCCTCTTCAGCGGTGCTCTTCTGCACGGCGGGGCCCTGTTCAGCGGTGCTCTTCTGCACGGCGGGGCCCTTTTCAGCGGTGCCTGTCTTTACGGCGGGGCCCTGTTCAGCGGTGCCTGTCTTCACGGCGGGGCCCTCTTCAGCGGTGCCTGTCTTCACGGCGGGGCCCTCTTCAGCGGTGCTCTTCTGCACGGCGGGGCCCTCTTCAGCGGTGCTCTTCTGCACGGCGGGGCCCTGTTCAGCAGTGCCTGTCTTCACGGCGGGCCCTCTTCAGCGGTGCCTGTCTTCACGGCGGGGCCCTCTTCAGCGGTGCTCTTCTGCACGGCGGGGCCCTCTTCAGCGGTGCCTGTCTTCACGGCGGGGCCCTCTTCAGCGGTGCCTGTCTTCACGGTGGGCCCTCTTCAGCGGTGCTCTTCTGCACGGCGGGGCCCTCTTCAGCGGTGCCTGTCTTCACGGCGGGGCCCTCTTCAGTGGTGCCTGTCTTCACGGCGGGGCCCTCTTCAGCGGTGCCTGTCTTCACGGCGGGGCCCTCTTCAGCGGTGCTCTTCTGCACGGCGGGGCCCTCTTCAGCGGTGCCTGTCTTCACGGCGGGGCCCTCTTCAGCGGTGCCTGTCTTCACGGCGGGGCCCTGTTCAGCGGTGCTCTTCTGCACGGCGGGGCCCTCTTCAGCGGTGCCTGTCTTCACGGCGGGGCCCTCTTCAGCGGTGCCTGTCTTCACGGCGGGGCCCTCTTCAGCGGTGCTCTTCCAGGAAGTCTAGGGAGCCAGACCTGGGCTGGACACCCTGCTCACTCGCCCTCCGACTGTGCAGTGGCAGGCCCCTTCGGGGACGGAGTCCTGGGCCCTTTGCTGTCGTCCCTTGCAGGCGGGATGGGGCTTGCGGGGCCCTCCAGCTCCGCGCTCCTGATGGATGACCTCTCCGCCCTGCTGCCCTTTCGCTCCTTAGATGGGGCTCTCGGGCCCTTGCCTCCCCTGGCAGTTGTGGCAGGTGAAGTGGCCGTTGTTGGCTCCTTGGGGGCAGCCGTCTCAGTCCTCTCACGGCGGCCCTTCAGTTTACGTGTCCTCTTGCCTGGGGGTGGGCTGGATGTCCCCTTGCTGCTCAGTGAAGTGTCACTGCCGCCAAAGGGTGGACTCCAGAAGCCATGCACCACTTGGACACTCGAAGCTGGGCTGGTGGTGGCTGAGGTGCTCTTCGGACTCTTAACCGATGGAGGGGGTGGGTCAGGGGAGGGAAAGAGGTTAAGATTAGAGAGGTAATATTTCTTAGGACCAAGGTAAAGGGTAGGAGTAGTGGTGATGGAAGTGGAGGAAGAGGATGTGGTTGTAGGAGAGTCAGGTGTGCTGTCTTTGGGTGCAGGTGACTGAGGCGTAGGCTGTCGTGAGGTGGTTGGCTGTTGTTTGGGTGTCTGCCTGCGTTTATGTGTCTTGGAAGAGGGGGTGACAGACACAGTGGGAGAGAACACAGGGGACGTGTAGATGGCAGTGGGGGTGGTGACTGCACGTGTGAGGACTGTAGTGGAGGGTGTGCTGGTGATGGAAGCACTGGCTGATGGTGGTGTGCATGCAGGTGTGAGTGTAGACGTCACAGGGAGGGAGGAGGGAGACGAGGAGGAGGGGGACACAGAGGTGGTAGTGACTGTTGGAATGTCTGCATCTGGGTGTTGCTGGGGTGAATGCTTGTGTGTCCTGTGGTGCTTGTGTCTGGATGATCTGGCCTTGGGTGTTGAGGTGTGTGCAGGCTGGTCTGATGGTGTGGATGGGATAGGCTGAGGAACAGGAGACAGAGAAAGGGTGGAGGCAGTTAGAAGAGGGAGGCTGGAGACAGGGACAATGGCTGCCGTCAGTGCTGAGGCCAGAGCAGTGAACGATCGTTGATGGGCAGCCTGACCCGAACTAATGCCCTCCAGGTAGGCATTGCTCCGATGCACCTCCCTTTCCACCCCCTGGATGGCATTCAAAAGGGTAGTCTGCCCAACAATGAGCGTCCTCACGAGGT
The DNA here is from genome assembly GCF_031143425.1 of Pleurodeles waltl. Classification (NCBI taxonomy): domain Eukaryota; kingdom Metazoa; phylum Chordata; class Amphibia; order Caudata; family Salamandridae; genus Pleurodeles; species Pleurodeles waltl. Next base: position 156,516,457 of record NC_090446.1, read on the forward strand.
CAATGAGCTCCGCACTGAGGGCAGCAGGGGTAACTGGGGCAGGGGCTGAGGTGCCTGGGGCGAAGGAGACGCCCGCCTTCCTGGGCGAGCGGGCACGGAGCGAAGGCTGAGAGGCTGCTGGGAGGGCGGAGCTGGAGCGCTGGGTGGCGGCTGTACCTGTGGAGGCAGGGGGCCCGGATGTTGCCGCCACCGCTAAGGAGCTCCCAAACGAGGACGTGTCCGTGTCGCTGGTGTCTTCACCGGTCCCCGTTGTGGTGCTCCCCTCGCCCTCCGGATCACTGGTGCCCTCGGTGTCTGTTCCAGTGCCCACCGGGGCATTGTGACTTGCAGCTCCCTCGTGCTCCGACGCCAATTCTCCTCCACCTGATGATGCTAATGCACAAGAAGACAAAGAATAAGGCTGGGGGGAGAAATAAAACAAAGTTGAGTGTATGCCTTGTCAATACCGTTGGCGGAGAGGACAGACACAGGTGCCTCATGCACTAAGCCGCGAAATTGGGGTACACTACTCAGTACTTCTGACTAGGCCAACAGGTCTAGGGACAACAGACGCGCACATGGGTGATGCAGGACCATGGATAGCTGTACTTGGCACCCTACAGAGGTGGGGGGCGGGGGCACAGGGCCATGTCTAAGGGAGGGGACTACACTACAGAAAGCGCCCTGGCCTAGTGTCACCCACGGCCCTCCTCCCCCACCCAGACGCCTCAACTGCGCTTAAGGATAGCAGAATGTGCAGGTACTCACCCCCTTGTGTCTGCTGTGATGTCCTCAAGCGCCCGTCCAAATCAGGGTAGGCCACCGCCAGGATCCGGGACATCAGGGGGGTCAGGGTACGACTGGCACCCCTCCTAGGTCGGGAGGCCATCCCCAGCAGTGACTCGGCGGTCTTTCGGGTCCTCCCACCTCTTGCGGCAGTGGGTGCCCCGTCTGGTGTAGACCCCCAGGGCCCGGACTTCCTTGGCGATGGCACGCCAAATGTCGATTTTCTGATGGGCGCGCACCTGCTAGACATGTACAGGGTGGGAAAGAGAAAACGTGAAATTTCGGCATGTTTGGAGTACATGCCCCCCCCTCCCCAACCTTGCCATGTGGCCCATTCTCTCATCTGTCGTGCGTTGCACTCCTCATTTTCTCCCCACCCCAACAACTTACATCCACCCCACTCCACACAGGCATAACCCATTCAATGTGCACTCAGTGTACTCACCTGTTGGTCTGGAGGACCGTAGAGTAGCGCATACTGGGGGAGGACCCCATCCACTAGTTTCTCCAACTCTTCAGACGTCAAGGCAGGGGCCCTTTCCCCAGTCGCAGCAGCCATTGTCACTTCCAGACCGAGGTCACAGCAGCACTTGCAGTATAGGTCCTCTCCTGTGGATGATCAGGTCTCGAGTGATTAGGCAGATAGAAAATGGTGGTCACGGCCGCGGCGGTGCGTACCGCGGCGGTGTGTACCGCGACCGCCGGCGCACATCGTCATTGGCTCCTGAATCCCATAGGGTTCAATGTTAACCAATGCGGCTTCGTATAGCGGTCTTCGACCGCCTACCGCCACGGTGTGCCACGCCAGCGCATTGACCTCATATCCCATTGTCCCACTTCACCGGTCAGGCAGCCGCCATTTCAAGGGCCCACATGGCTTAATTTCAACTGCGTCACACAGGCCTAGGCCTTGCATTGCCACACATCCAAACATAGCCATCCATACCTTTTCGTGTACTGTGCATGCAGTGGTGAACGTACATGTGACTTGCTTGACTCTGTGCTCCATGTTGTCCTTTCTAGGCACCGTCAGCTGGGACTTGCGAGGAGAAGGATGAATCCTCGCGTGTACCGCCCGCTGGTGGACCTGTCGACAATGGAAGAACGCCACATCATACTACGATACCAACTTGACCGAGCCACTATACATGAACTGTGTGCCCAGCTGGAGCCAGCCCTGATGTCCCCCATCCGCCAACCCACAGGAATTCCCCCTCTAGTGCAGGTTCTGTCAGTCCTCCATTTTCTGGCAAGTGGCTCATTCCAGACAACAGTGGCCATGTCATCTGGAATGTCTCAGCCTATGTTTTCAAAGATCTTGTCTAGAGTGTTGTCTGCCCTGACGAAACACATGCAGCGCTACATTGTATTCCCTGAGGAGGTCGATTTGGCCACTGTGAAGGGTGATTTTTATGCCCTTGGACATATTCCCAACATAATTGGTGCCATTGATGGGACCCATGTGGCTTTAGTACCCCCAAAAGACGATGAGCAGGTGTACAGAAACAGGAAAAGTTACCATTCGATGAACGTTCAGGTGGTCTGTTTGGCCGACCAGTACATCTCCCATGTGAATGCCATGTTCCCTGGGTCAGTGCATTACGCGTATGTGATGCGAAATAGCAGCATCCCTTATGTGATGGAACAGCTACAGAGACAGCGTGTGTGGCTAATTGGTGACTCTGGTTACCCCAACCTGCCTTGGCTATTGACCCCAGTGAGGAATCCCCGGACCAGGGCAGAGGAACGGTACAATGAGGCCCATGGGCGAACTAGGAGGGTCATTGAAAGAACCTTTGGCCTCCTGAAGGCCAGGTTTAGGTGCCTACATATGACAGGGGGATCCCTGATGTACTCACCAAAGAAGGTGTGCCAGATCATCGTGGCCTGCTGCATGCTTCACAATCTTGCATTGCGACGTCAGGTGCCCTTCCTGCAGGAGGATGGTCCAGATGGTGGTGTTGAAGCAGCTGTGGAGCCTGCGGAGAGTGAAGAGGAGGAAGACGAAGAGGACGACCCAGACAACAGGGACAGAGTTATCCATCAGTATTTTCAGTAGCACACAGGTAGGAATCACCCACGCCATTTACCATTTACTGAATGCCCCCTGCATCTTTACTTTGTGTATTTCCCCCCAGTTCTTTTAAACTGAAGTTTACTTTTCCCTTCCCTTTTCAGTGCTGTATGACCCACTGCGTGACTTCGGCTTGGTTAGCCCATGGACTAATGCTTATTGACATCGGTATGTTGTCCACACATAAATAACAGAACATTATTGATAAGTAAAGTGTTATACATTTGTAAATAATACAGGCTGACTCCAGAATGATTTATGTGCAATGAGTGATTTATTTTTAGTGCTATATTTTGGTACATGATATTAAAACGGTGAAGGGTGAGGGTGGAGTTATGTCCATGGCAGAGTCCAGTTCTCGGTCGCACAGGTGCATTGTTCATATGGCTGTGGAAGGATGGAGCAGGGGCAGTTCAAGGTTGGACAGGGTGACACTGTGGGACAGTGGAATGACATCCGGGGGGATATTAGACTGGCGGGGGTCTTGGCATCCTACTCTGTCTTCCTTTGAGATCTCAGGTTCCTCTTGCGGGGTGGTTGTTCTTCAGCAGGAGGTGGGGTTCTGGTGGCCCGTCGTTCTGTGGGGGCCTCCTGACCACTAGCGCCGGCGGAGGTGGTAGGCTGTTCCTGGCTAGTGACAGGGGCCCTTTGCGGTGCCACATGGTCCCGCAATGTGTTTTCTATCCGGTTGAGGGCCTGGACTATGGTCCCCATTATGGTAGCGATGTCCCGGAGTTCATTGCTGAACCCCATGTACCGTTCCTCCTGCTGTGCCTGGATCTCGGTGAACCTGGCCAGTACCGTCGCCATCGTCTCCTGGGAGTGATGGTATGCTCCCATGATGGTGGTGAGGGCCTCTTGGAGAGTCGGTTCCCTGGGCCTGTCCTCCCCCCCCTGTCGCACAGCAGCCCTCCCAGTTGCCCTGTTTCCCCGGGCCTCTGTCCCCTGGACGGTGTGCCCACTACCACTGCCCCCAGGTCCCTGTTGTTGTTGGGGTGTTGGGTCAGCCTGGGTGCCCTGTAGTGGCGGACACACCGCTGATTGACGTGTCTGCTGGACAGAGGCATGGGACCGCTGGGTGGGAGCTGTGCTGGTGTTCCCAGAGGGGTTTGGGTCTGCTGTGGCCTGTGTCTGTGTGTGGGGAACCGACTGTCCAGAGGTCCCCGATGGTCCGGGCTGGTCGTCAGGTTCTAGGTCGACAGAGCTGCTGTCCTCGCTGGGGGCCTGTTCTGGGGGTGGGATGGACATCTCTGGACCCTCCGTGGCGGTGTGTTGGCGTTCGGGCCCTGCAGGGGTGAAGGAGTATGGTTATTGTTTCTGTGTGTGCCATGGCGTGCATTTTGGGTGCCCTTGTCCCCCAGTGCTGGCATTCCCTTGTGGGAGGTGTTGTGAGGGTTTGGGGTGTGTGTATGGGTATGTGCAATGGTCATGCTTTGGTGGTGGCTGTCTATGGTTTGTGTTGGCATTCAGGGGTTGGTGTTGTTTAGGGTGGGTTGTGCTGGTGAGACATTGGCAGGGAGGTTATGTGCTGGGGGGTGATATTGGGGGGGGGGTTGGCATGCTGGTGGTTGGGGGGGGTGAAGTAGTTGAGATTCGACTTACCAGAGTCCATTCCTCTGTGTACTCCAGCGAGGCCATCAGGATGCAGGATGTTTACCACCTCTTGCTCCCATGCTGTGAATTGGGGTGGGGTGGGTGGGGGTCTGCCGCCAGTCTTCTGCACAGCGATGTTGTGCCTGGAGATCATCGAGCGCACCTTCCCCCGTAGGTCGTTCCATCGCTTTCTGATATCTTCCCGATTTCTGGGATGCTGTCCCACAGCGTTGACCCTGTCTACGATCCTTTGCCATAGCTCAGCCTTCCTTGCTATGGTGGTGTGCTGCACCTGTGTGCCGAAGAGCTGGGGCTCAACCATCATGATTTCCTCCACCATGACCCGGAGTTCTTGGTCCGAAAACCGTGGGTGTCTTTGGGGTGCCATGGGGTGGTGTGGATGAGGTGTGGGGTGGTGTTTGTGGTGATGTGCGTGGTGATATGTGGTGATGTGTGCGTAGATGTGGTGTGGGTGATGAAGTTGTGTTCCTGTGTGTGTTGGGGTTTTCTAATGCTGTGCTCGCTATCTCTATCTCTTTCGCTCTCGCCTTCGCTCCGATTTCCAACTAGTGGGGGTTTGTGGGTGATGTGTGTGTGTGTTTTATAGTTGATTGGATGTGTGGGAGCGTTGTTTGTATGTGTCTCAGGTGTGCGTATTTCAAAATGTCCAATGTGGCAGTGTTTTGGTGCTGTGTGTGTATTTTGACCGCGGCGGTGTGTACCGCCAATGGAATACCGCGGTTGAAAGACCGCCGCGTGGATTCGTGGGTTAGAATGGCATGGGCGTGTTTGTGTTGGCGTGACGGTGGAGGTTTGGTCATCTCCAGTTTTCCGCGGCCCGCTGATGTGGCGGCCTTCCTTGGATGTCGGATTTTTGGCGGTTTCACAGTTGGTGGTCAGAATGACTGTGGCGGTCTACCGCGGCGGTAGTATGGCGGACTTCTGACCGGCGGTAAGGGCCTTTTACCGCCGAGGTCAGAATGACCCCCATAGTGGACTATGTACTTGGCCTTCGCTCAAGGATGGCAGAGTACATGGAAAAGGCAAGTAAAAACCTTGAGGCCAGGCAACAGCTCCAGAAGTTTTGGTATGACCAAAAGGCTGCACTGGTTGAATTTCAACCAGGGCAGAAAGTCTGGGTTCTGGAGCCTGTGGCTCCCAGGGCACTCCAGGACAGATGGAGTGGCCCTTACCCAGTGCTAGAGAAGAAGAGTCAGGTCACCTACCTGGTGGACCTAGCACTAGCAGGAGCCCCAAGAGGGTGATCCATGTGAACCGCCTCAAGCTCTTCTATGACAGGGCTGATGTGAATCTGTTGATGGTAACAGATGAGGATCAGGAAGCTGAGAGTGAACCTCTCCCTGATCTTCTCTCATCAAACCCTAAAGATGGCTCAGTTGATGGAGTGATCTATTCAGACACCCTCTCTAGCCAACTGCAATCTGACTGTAGGAAGGTCCTGCAGCAGTTTGCTGAGCTCTTTTCCCTAACCCCTGGTCAGACACACCTGTGTACCCATGATGTGGACACAGGAGACAGCATGCCTGTCAAAAACACAATTTTCAGACAGTCTGACCAAGTTAAGGAAAGCATCAAGGTGGAAGTCCACAAGATGCTGGAATTGTGAGTAATTGAGCACTCTGACAGCCCCTGGGCTAGCCCAGTGGTCTTAGTCCCCAAACCTCACACCAAAGATGGAAAAAGAGAGATGAGGTTTTGTGTGGACTACAGAGGACTCAATTCTGTCACCAAGACAGATGCCCATCCCATTCCTAGAGCTGATGAACTGATAGACAAATTAGGTGCTGCCAAATTCTTAAGTACCTTTGACTTAACAGCAGGGTACTGGCAAATCAAAATGGCACCTGGTGCAAAAGAAAATACAGCATTCTCCACACCTGATGGGCATTATCAGTTTACTGTTATGCCCTTTGGTTTAAAGAATGCCCCTGCCACCTTCCAAAGGTTGGTGAATCAAGTCCTTGCTGGTTTGGAGTCCTTTAGTGCAGCTTATCTTGATGATATTGTTGTCTTTAGCTCCAGCTGGCAGGATCACCTGGTCCACCTGAAGAAGGTTTTGAAGGCTCTGCAATCAGCAGGCCTCTCTATCAAGGCATCCAAATGCCAGATAGGCAGGGAACTGTGGTTTACTTGGGACACCTTGTAGGTGGAGGCCAAGTTCAGCCACTCCAGCCCAAGATCCAGACTATTCTGGACTGGGCAGCTCCAAAAACCCAGACTCAAGTCAGGGCATTCCTTGACTTGACTGGGTACTATAGGAGGTTTGTGAAGGGATATGGATCCATAGTGACAGCCCCCACAGAACTCACCTCCAAGAAAATGCCCAAAAAGGTAAACTGGACTGTAGAATGCCAACAGGCCTTTGACACCCTGAAACAAGCAATGTGCACAGCACCAGTTCTAAAAGCTCCAGATTACTCCAAGCAGTTCATTGTGCAGACAGATGCCTCTGAACATGGGATAGGGGCAGTTTTGTCCCAAACAATTGATGAAGGCCTTGACCAGCCTGTTGCTTTCATTAGCAGGAGGTTACTCCCCAGGGAGCAGCGTTGGAGTGCCATTGAGAGGGAAGCCTTTGCTGTGGTTTGGTCCCTGAAGAAGCTGAGACCATACCTCTTTGGTACTCACTTTGTAGTTCAAACTGACCACAGACCTCTCAGATGGCTGATGCAAATGAAAGGTGAAAATCCAAAACTGTTGAGGTGGTCCATCTCCCTACAGGGAATGGACTTTATAGTGGAACACATACCTGGGACTGCCCATGCCAATGCAGATGGCCTTTCCAGGTTCTTCCACTTAGAAAATGAAGGCTCTCTTGGGAAAGGTTAGTCTCATCCTCTTTCGTTTGGGGGGGGGGGTTGTGTAAGGAAATGCCTCCTTAGCATGGTTACCCCCTGACTTTTTGCCTTTGCTGATGCTATGTTTTGATTTGAAAGTGTGCTGAGGCCTGCTAACCAGGCCCCAGCACCAGTGTTCTTTCCCTAACCTGTACTTTTGTTTTACACAATTGGCACACCCTGGCATCCAGGTAAGTCCCTTGTAACTGGTACCCCTGGTACCAAGGGCCCTGATGCCAGGGAAGGTCTCTAAGGGCTGCAGCATATCTTATGCCACCCTGGGGATCCCTCACTCAGCACAGACACACTGCTTGACAGCTTGTGTGTGCTGGTGAGGACAAAACGAGTAAGTCGACATGGCACTCCCCTCAGGGTGCCATGCCAACCTCACACTGCCTATGCAGTATAGATAAGTCACCCCTCTAGCAGGCCTTACAGCCCTAACTCAGGGTGCACTATACCATAGGCGAGGGCACCAGTGCATAAGCACTGTGCCCCTACAGTGTCTAAGCAAAACCTTAGACATTGTAAGTGCAGGGTAGCCATAAGAGTATATGGTCTGGGAGTCTGTCAAACACAAACGCCACAGCACCATATTGGCTACACTGAAAACTGGGAAGTTTGGTATCAAACTTCTCAGCACAATAAATGCACACTGATGCCAGTGTACATTTTATTGTGAAATACACCCCAGAGGGCACCTTAGAGGTGCCCCCTGAAACCTTAACCAACTACCTGTGTAGGCTGACTGGTTTTAGCAGCCTGCCACACTCGAGACATGTTGCTGGCCACATGGGGAGAGTGCCTTTGTCACTCTGTGGCTAGTAACAAAGCCTGCACTGGGTGGAGATGCTATCACCTCCCCCTTGCAGGAGCTGTAACACCTGGCGGTGAGCCTCAAAGGCTCACCCCCTTTGTTCCAGCGCCACAGGGCATTCCAGCTAGTGGAGTTGCCCGCCCCCTCCGGCCACGGCCCCACTTTTGGCGGCAAGGCCGGAGGAGATAATGAGAAAAACAAGGAGGAGTCACTGGCCAGTCAGGACAGCCCCTAAGGCAACCTGAGCTGAAGTGACTCTGACTTTTAGGAATCCTCCATCTTGCAGATGGAGGATCCCCCCAATAGGGATAGGAATGTGACCCCCTCCCCTTGGGAGGAGGCACAAAGAGGGTGTACCCACCCTCCGGGCTAGTAGCCATTGGCTACTAACCCCCAGACCTAAACACGCCCTTAAATTTAGTATTTAAGGGCTTCCCTGAACCTAAGAATTTAGATTCCTGCAACTTACGAAGAAGAGGACTGCTGAGCTGAAAAACCCCTGCAGAGAAGAAGAAGACACCAACTGCTTTGGCCCCAGCCCTACCGGCCTGTCTCCCTCCTTCAGAAGAAAACTGCTCCAGCGAAGCTTTCCCTGGGACCAGCGACCTCTGAATCCTCAGAGGACTGCCCTGCTTCCAAAAGACCAAGAAACTCCCGAGAACAGCGGCCCTGTTCAACAAAGACTGCAACTTTATTTCCAGAGGAGCAGATTTAAAGACCCCTGCAATCCCCGCAAGAAGCGTGAGACTTGCAACACTGCACCCGGCGACCCACGACTCGACAGGTGGAGAACCAACACTTCAGGGAGGACCCTCCGGCGACTCCGAGACTGTGAGTAACCAAAGTTGTCCCCCCTGAGCCCCCACAGCGACGCCTGCAGAGGGAATCCCGAGGCTCCCCCTGACCGCGACTGCCTGACTCTAAATTCCCGACGGCTGGAAAAGACCCTGCACCCGCAGCCCCCAGCAACTGAAGGATCGGAACTCCAGTGCAGGAGTGACCCCCAGGAGGCCCTCTCCCTTGCCCAGGTGGTGGCTACCTCGAGGAGCCCCCCCCTTGCCTGCCTGCATCGCTGAAGAGACCCCTTGGTCTCTCATTGAAACCTATTGAAAACCTGACGCGTGTTTGCACACTGCACCCGGCCGCCCCAGTGCCGCTGAGGGTGTACTTTTTGTGTGAGCTTGTGTCCCCCCCGGTGCCCTACAAAACCCTCGTGGTCTGCCCTCCGAAGTCGCGGGTACTTACTTACCTGCTGGCAGACTGGAACCGGGGCACCCCCTTCTCCATTGAAGCCTATGCGTTTTGGGCACCACTTTGAACTCTGCACCTGACCGGCCCTGAGCTGCTGGTATGGTGACTTTGGGTTTGCTCTGAACCCCCAACGGTGGGCTACCTTGGACCCCAATTTGAACCCCGTAGGTGGTTTACTTACCTGCAAGAACTAACATTACTTTACCTCCCCTAGGAACTGTGAAAATTGCAGTGTCCACTTTTAAAACAGCTAAATGTGTTTTATGTAAAATGTATATATGCTATTGTGATTATTCAAAGTTCCTAAAGTACTTACCTGCAATACCTTTCAAATGAGATATTACATGTAGAATTTGAACCTGTGGTTCTTAAAATAAACTAAGAAAAGATATTTTTCTATAACAAAAACCTATTGGCCTGGAATTGTCTCTGAGTGTGTGTTCCTCAGGTATTGCCTGTGTGTATGTACAACAAATGCTTAACACTACTCCTTGGATAAGCCTACTGCTCGACCACACTACCACAAAATAGAGCATTAGTATTATCTCTTTTTGCCACTATCTTACCTCTAAGGGGAACCCTTGGACTCTGTGCATACTATTCCTTACTTTGAAATAGTTCATACAGAGCCAACTTCCTACAGATACTGAACTTGCTGCGGAAAGAGCTATGACTCTTCAAAACCAGCTTGCTTTAGACATTCTTTTAGCAAAGAGTGGCGGAGTCTGTAAGATGCTTAACGAGCGCCATTGTTGTGCGTTCATACCAGACAATAGTAAAAAGATTAGAAGTATGCTTACTAACCTAACAAGAGATAGTGCAGATTTGAAGGAGCTGAAGGAACCAGGAGTTTGGGAGAAAGTTGGGAAAGGAATTACCAGAGTAGGGAATTGGTTTAGTAATATTTGGAACAGGGTTCTTGCAAAAATATTAGGGGGTCTACTGATTGTTCTGATTTGTTTATTGGGATTATGGTTATCATGCAAAATTAATGAAAGAATTAAAAGAAACCTGACAAAACGAAGTGAAAGAAATGAAGAAAATGAAAGGGAGAAAATGTTCAATGCAATTTGGGAAAGCTCACACAAAGAGAAAGATGTTGAAATGAGAATGATACGGAAAGTGAAAAATTGAAAAGGGAAAGGTTTGTGTGATGACAAAGGTCATCAGAGGAGGGACTGAGAGAGCGTAGCTTATATAATCACTATTAACATGAAATGTTTATGAACTAATGTGTAATAATGCCGCATAGAAAATATATTAATGTGTTTTGCTAAAACGTGCGCTTGAAATGTGCCCAAGGGGAGTGGCCACCAATGTATACAGGGACTAATGAAAATGACTAATATTGATGAATTATTATATTAAGAGATAGTTTTACACTAATTATTAAAGGTTATGTTGCTGAAATGCTGCTAATAAATCATTAGGCCTTAGTTAGCATGAGTCGAGGCCTAGCTGCCTGACTCTCATATTAAATGTGTTTTTCTGACGTGCAGTATGCTGACTTGCTAAAGGACATGAACTCTTGTTTTTTTCCAAACTAGAAGCTGAATGTAACTGTAGTAGATCCGTTCTCATGAAATTCATCTTGCTTGTAGAAACATTTTAGTTGAATGCAACACTGTAGATTATTCGTAGGTACAAGGTCGCCTAAACCGGTACAGACAATGGAGCCACTGACTGAAGATGTGCAAAAGACCACGAGAGGATGAAATCATACCGGACATTCTACCCCCTGAAGACGTCAATCATAAGGACCAATAAACTACATGAGAACAGTTATGGGGTGACAAATTCGATGAGCTAATCTGAAGTTAATTGGTTAAAGATAATGGGGTGCAACCCCTTGTCCAACCAGATTTTAGAGGAATGAACACAGAAAAGGGATAAAAACCCTTGACACAATGAAGTAGTTTAGAACAGGAGAGATCAAGTGGAGAGGAGATTGGTTAGGGAAATGCTATTGATATGATCCAGAAACTTTGTCACTCTGTTTGGTGACTTGCTAGTTTGGTTCTTAGAACCATCCTTGACCTTAGATTGCCCGTTTATACTTTACCTCCTTATGAGGGAAGTGCCATTTGCCCTTCATGCCTGAGTTGAGATCCTGACTGATGGCGAATCAACTGATATCCTGAGGACGAAGACTGAACCTGAGTGCTGACCAAATTTGGAGGGTAACTATATGACAATGAAATTGTGATTGTCTGTTTGCTCTTCCTTTCTAGGTACCAACTGCTTCTTTTGACAGAGACCATAGCTAGATATTTTTCAAATTGGTGTTACTAAATTGTTTTGCATGAAGCCCAACATGCCAATGCTGATTCGAGGTTAGTTAAGAGGGTTCACTACACTGACGCAAATAGACAAATGACTAAATCTATGCTTTGTTGAATAAAGCGCTAAGGTTACTCTGCTAAGGATAACCTATGTTGACGTCGTGTTATGTTCTAAAAATTGTGATTCTTGCTTCAAAAAAAGCAGAAAGACTTGTGGTTGGATCAAGCTTTCTACCCACAATGTGCGTTGTGGCTAGCCTGTCATCACCATTTTGGCATTCAGTGCTGCATTGCCTGTGCTGTGTGCAACAGGTATTCAGACTCGGAAGGCAGCAGGCGTTGTTCGCACTGGTCTGGCAGCAGCTCCACATGCCGATAAAAGGCAAGGCCTGTGCAGTTAGGCTGGGCATGTGCACTTAAAAAAAATAGAGCACTCACTCAATCTAAACAGATGAAACAGGACAGACTTCACTCTAAAAAAAAAGAAAGTAGTTAAACAGTTTATTTTAATACCCCAGACAGTCTGGAACTGTCCTAAAAGGTTAATAGGGGGGTCCTGAAAGTTTGGGCCCTGGGCTAGACCCCACTTTACCCATGCCTTAAAACGTCTCTGACACTGATGACGATGATAATGATGGCAATTCTCATTAATATTACTTCTCCTGCTATGTTTATGATTATTATTGGGTCAGCACTTGAATTGTGCTTGCTTTTGCTAGTGGGCATCACCAGCACTTATTTTTGCCCAGTGAGACTCTTCAGGCTATCCCGTAAGTTGCAGTTTCAGTTGAATGTCCAACTGTGCTTGAATGCCCTGTCTCCCACCCAGACCTAGGCATAGCAATTGTGACACTGGGCATCAACTGAACTTCAATATGATGCATTCACTTCACCATCCTACCACCACAGCACCAGATGGGCTGTGAGTCATGGCCAGTACACCTCATGTTGGCATGGCTTGGTTGGGAATCAGTTTCTAGAGTATTGTGCCTGAGACTGCTGGCCTTCTGCCATGCTGTTGCCTTAACTGAAGCACTGGTACATCCCAACCCTTCTGCTAAGTGAGCACACTGATGAGGCTGCTGCTGTATTGGTGTTTCAAGTGACTGCATGCTTTTTTGGTGGTCAGTTTCAACGGTCAAGAGGCAAGCTCAGAAAGCCCAGTATTTGGCATGTTGCATGTGCTAGTGAGTGTCTATCAGCCCTGCGCAATGTGGGGTCCTTCTAGTACTGAAGTGTCCTTGCTCCTCCTGCCTGCCTGTGCCACCCAGACCTCTGCAATCAACTTCCCAGACCAGAAATTTAGTGTTGGTCCCCACCCCAAGGCAGATCAGTTGTGAAGGTGAAAGAGGCAGAGGTTTCCTCCTCCTCTAATTCCTCCTCCTCCTGTGCAATTTTGGCAGCTAACAAGGCAGCTTGGAAGAGGAGTGGGTTCTCCCCTTGGATTGCCCATTGCCCACCACTGATGGATGGTCCTTTCTCCTTACTCAAGTCAGCGTCCTCAGCACCTGTAAGATAGAGGTTGCAACAGGCTAAGGGGCAGATTTATGGAAAGTGGCGCTGCACCGAGTGCAGCGCCACTTTCCCTGTGCCCCTTAGCATAGATTGTTTTTGACGTTCCGCAATACGTTTTGAGCCCTTCCCTGCTATGGGCACTTGGTGCACCTATACAAGTGAGGCACTGTTTTCCTCTGGAGACTTGGGGGAACACAAGATCAGTTTCTGCACTAACCCCATTTTGTGCATAAGACCCAAAAATATCTACGACTCTTCCAACAAAGTGGGAGTCCACCGGCATGCCCTAAAATGGGGCCCTAAAGTGCCTCCATGCTACCTCAGAAATTGTTTGGCATGTAAATTTGTGTGCTGCACAATTTGCACAAGTAAGACAACATGCAAAAAGAAATAGATGTAGTCAAATAGCAAAAGGTTGGCCCTATCGACTTTACTTCCAGCATCGCCAGTGAAAGGCAGAATTTGAGGCTGAACTAAATTGAGGGGCTGCCAAGGGTTTCCTTTATCTGTGCTTGCTGCTGCACATGCCTACTCTCTGGGTTGGTCTAATTCCTACTGTTATCCCGCTGCGCAAACTATGCTTGATAAGACACAGCAGGACTATCATCATCATCTCCCTCAGAATTGCTGGAAGAGGAGTCAGATGGGGCTGTGCCGACTTAAAATCACTTCCAGATTCTTCTCCATTGCCCTCCTGCCTCAGACCTGTCTTCCATAACCCAAGTTAGGGCTTGAGCAGCAGTCATCCAACAAATCGCCATCTCTGCTACTGGCTAAAACCATCCTTCTAAAACCCTATCTACAGAAAGGCAGATATGTTGTTCGCAAACTGTTGGTTGGTGTGTGTGTGAGTGGTGTGTGCAACAGTAAATAACATCAGTCACCTTTACTTGTCTTCTTCCTTAATTTAACAGGTTTTCCAAAAAAACTAAAAGAAAACTCCCAAAAAAGATACAGTATTACTTCACCATGCAACATACTCACCATCACAGCCTTTAGCGCTGGTAGCACCAAGTGTGACAATCAATTTTGGGGCCCCATGACCACTTCCTTGGATTCCCACACTACCAAGCAAAGTGCCCCTAATCTCTTCATGGCCACTCTCTCATATACATTTCATTTGTTTTACTGCGCTGGTAACCGCTGGCTTTACTAATCCACTCAGCTATACACACAAAATACAGATCTATTCTTTGCAGCAAGCATGTTAACCCCCTGCCCTACTTTATGCCGGCAAAACTGCCTCTAGGCAAAAGTTTGATCTCTCTCTCTAGCAGGAACAGAACCACAAGAGTTACCTTGACATTTGTATTGCTGGCAATCGCGGTCCCCAGAGAGAGAGACAGAGAGAGAGAGAGATTTCTATCCCCCTACATAGATATATAGAGAGAGTGTCTCTCTCTCACTATATATATATATATATATATATATATATATATATATATATATATATAAAAAACTTTGTTTTATACATGTGTGGTTCCCCTGGGAAGCAATCGTGGCCCCCAGGGAAACCACACATTTATCAAAATAAATTACCCCTCACAGGGGGTCAGCCCTGCTCACGGGCGACCTGTGTCAGTTTCAATGCTTAGTTTTTTTTTATTTTCATCTACTTTTAACCCTCTAGGGGATGTCCATGCCCCCCCGGAGAAATCCAATATAATTCAAAAGAATGCTCCTGGAAGGGCGGTCAATTACACGCGGGCCAAACCCCTAGATGAAATCCTTGGCATCTGGTGGGCTTGCCTGGCAATGGATCACAGTGCAGCCACGATCAACAGCCAGCATACCCTTTCAGAAAGCCTCATTTGAAAGGGGAGACTCCCCCCTTTATTGAAAGGGGAGACTCTACCCTTTCAAATGAGGCCTCCCTAAAAGCTGGGGCAGCCGTCATGGCATTTCTTTCCCCACCGGAATAGAGAGCAGCCTTACCTACTGTGTCTCTGCTGCGGTGGGGGATAAATGTGTTGTCAGAGCACCCCATGGCGTCACAGACGTGTGGGAGCGGGGTCAGGAAGAGATGCAGAAGCTATTCCACGTCTTCCCTGGGGGTTTGCAACAGAGGATTTTTTTAAACCCTCCCTGGTGACGGCCAATGGTCACCAGATGCACTAGAAAGGGTGTGCATGTGACGGACATTGGCCATCACACGCACCAAAGTGGTTAAAGTATAATAAGGGCAGGAGGGGAGGGAAAGGTTAGCCACACCTGTGGGTGGGCATAGCCAGACCTTAACATCTAGGAGAGAATCTCTCCATTTTGAATTTTTGAGAAATAGTGCTTTCTGGGACAAAAATGTGCCACACCTCCAAGGAAGTGGTCATCAGAGAGGATGTCACCCTGTACCTCATTTGTCAGGTGTGCCACCCTGCTTGCCAACCCAGAAACCTGTATAAAATTGGGAGAGCTGCCCAGCAAATCAGCTCCCAGCGGGGAGAAATCAGAAGAAGAAGGACTGCCCTGCTGAACCCCTGGTCTGCACCAGGAAGGACTGTACTCTGAAAGATTGCCCAGATGGCTCATCAGGATATGCAGGTGACACCCCAGCTCCTTTTGCGTCACTGTCTAGAGGAGATTCACAAACAGCCCAACTGTCAGTCTGAACCAGACAGGGAATCCACAAACAGGCAGAGCCACAGAATGGTTTAAGCAAGAAAATGGCCACTTTCTAAACAAGGCATTTTCAGACAATTTCAAAACCAACTTTTCCAAAAGATATATTTTTAAATTGTGAGTTCAGACACCAAACTCCATATTTCTATCCCTCCCACCTTTAACATACACTGCACCCTGCCCATGGGGCTACCTAGGGCCTACCTTAGGGGTGCCTTAAAAGTATAAAAAGGGAAGGTTTGGGCCTGGCAAGTGGGTATACTTGCTAGGTCAAATTGGCAGTTTAAAACTACACACACAGACACTGCAGTGGCCGGTCTGAGCCATGTTTATAGGGCTACTAATGTGGGTGGCACAACCAGTGCTGTAGGCCCACTAGTAGCATTTGATCTACAGGCCCTGGGCACTTCTAGTTCACTTTAATAGGGACTTGCTAGTAAATCAAATATGCCAACCATACTTAGATATTTGGCAGCCTCTCACCGATCAATGAGCTCATCAGCTCGAGGGATGGGGTGCGCGTCAGTCTTGGTGACCGCATTAAGTCCCTGGTAATCCACACAGAACCTGAGCAGAAGCTTTTGGGACCAAGACCACAGGGCTGGCCCAAGGGCTACTGGAAAAATCATTAATCCCTAGTGCTAACATCTTGGATACCTCATCCTTGATGTTAGCCTGAACCGTGTCAGTCACTCTGTAAACCTTATGTTGAACGGGAGGACTGTACCCGGTGTCCACACCATGGGCATACAGATGAGTGACCCCTGGGATCAAAGAAAATAGAGGGGCAAACTGTCCCAACACTTGGTGACAGTCCTTCTGTTGATCTGGGGTCAGTGAGGGGGAGAGGTTCACACCCTCCACTGAACCATCTTTCCGTTTGGCAAACAGGAGGTCAGGAAGAGGTTCACTCTATTTCTCCACCCCATCATCTGTTGCCAAGTGCATTGTTACCTCTGTCCTCACAAAATGAGGCTTGAGGCGATTGACATGTAGGACCCTCAAAGGGTTCCTGGGAGTCCGCAAGTCCAGCAGATACCTGACCACTCTGGTGCTCCACTATCTCAAATGGCCCAGTCACTTATTTTGGAGAGCCCTTGCATCCACTGGAGTCATCACCCAAACCTTTTGGCCAGGCTGGAACTCAACCAGAGTGGCACGCTGGTCGTACCAGTGCTTCATTTCTTCTTGGCTTGCTTTCAGGTTCTCTTGAGCGAGCTTCCTTAAGCGGGCTGTTTGTTTCCCAAAAGCCAGCCAGTAACTGAATACATCCTGGGGGCTTACTGGAGGCCTTCTCCAAGCCTTCCTTAACCAGACTCAAAGGTCCCCTGACAGGGTGGCCACTTCCGCCTCAAGGGCTCGGACAGGCCCATGATCATGCCTTTCAAGGTGCAGTTAAATCTCTCAACCAGACCGTTACTTTGGGGGTGGTAAGGAATGGTGAACTTATATGTCACCCCACACTCCTTTCAGAGAGACTTCATATATGTTGATATGAAGTTGGTACCCCTTAGCAGATACCACCTCCTTGGGGAACCCCATGCGGGTAAAAACCCCCATCAAAGCACATCTCACCACAGGGGAGGTAATTGATCTCAAATGAATAGCTTCTGGGTACCGGGTGGCATGATTAACCAAGAACAGGATGAACCTGTTGCCCAAGGCTGTCTTGGGATCCAGAGGCCCCACAGTGTCAATACCAACCCCTTCAAAGGGAAAGCTGACCACAGGGAAAGGTTGGAGGGGAGCCTTGCATTTCCCCCCACTCTTGCCACTTGCCTGACAAGCTTGGCAAGACCTACAGTGTGCATCTCAGCGCCTGTGCATTTGGGGCCAGTGAAAGTGGGTGACAAGCCATTGAAAGGTCTTGCCCTGCCCCAAATAACTAGCTAAAGGCACACCATGAGCCAGACCCAGTAGGAAGGCTCTGAAGCACTAGGGTACCACCAGCACAAGGGCTGATCCAGGCTCAGCAACCTTAGGCTCACTATATAGGAGCCCGTCCTCCCCGTAGATCAAGTGTGATCTAGGTTCCTTGTCTGATGCCTGGTCTGCAGCCTGCTGCTGCAAACTCTCCAGAATAGGGCATGTATTCTGTGCCTCACATAATTCCCCCCTGGTGTGTCCCCTTTCCTGCTGCCAGTCAGCTCAGGGACCTCCCCCAGTTCAGCCACGTGTTCCCCTGTAGGCTCCAGGGCATTCCCCTCAGGTTCAGCCTTCTTCTTGACTATGGAAGCTTTTAGAGCGGGTTTCCCGCGCCCCTTACCCTTTCTCCTACTGGCAGACACCTGGGCCACTCTTTCAGGCTCCAGGGTCTCCTGATCACCTTGACCGGCTGCATCGACCTGGTGGGCATACACACTCACCCATACAGACCCAACATCTACAAGTGAGACTGTGTTCCACCTCCTTCCAAGGGGTATCCTCCAGGTCACTGTCAAGCAGGCAATCCACAGGCATGGTTGGACTCATAGCTACTCTTAAGGCACCTGAGACCCCCCTACTCAAAGAGAACCTGTGCCACTCTGCACAGGTGCTCTGAGTTGGCTACCCCAACTTCTTGGTGAAGTACACTATCTGCTTTTTAGACACCAGTTGACTTCTCACAGTAGTTATACTGGCTCCTGTGTCTTTCAGAGCCTCCACCTTCTGTCCATTGATGGTCAACCAATACCTTTACTTCTTAGTGTTCTCAGGCAAAAGGGTTCTCTTGACCATCTCACTGTCCCCTAGTGAGACAAGGGTCATCTCATCTGGCCCCCACCCACCTGTGACCAATTCCTCCCCAAGCGCTACACTGGCCAAACCCTGTGACTAAGCACCAGTGGGTGCTGTTGTTCATTTGGGACATTTGGGGCACCCCCTCACATCACCCACCTGGTCACATACATAACATTTGCGGGAACTCCTCTCTGCAGGTTTCCCTTTAGAAAACCAAGGCTTTTTTTCAACTGGGGGCTGGGAATCCTTACCCTGGGAACTAGGTTGGGGCCATTTAGAGAACTACCCCTGTTTACCTTTACCTCCCTTATTCTTCTGAGAGGGACCCTGCCCACACTTGGCGTGGTCTTTCCCATACCTCCTCCGGACCCTAGTGCTCTCCCAATGGTCTGCTTCCTGTGCAAGTTTCCTAGGGTCAGTCAGTTTGTTGCCAATCAGGTGCTGGTGCAGCTCTGGAAACAAAGACTATACAAATGCTCTCAAGCAATCAAATTGTATAGCCCCTCAAAAGTTGTTACCTTACTGCCCTTCACCCAACCATCCAGTGACCTGCAAAACATTACAACCATGTTTGGGATTCCTTCTTTTTGTAGCACCTAAACTTGTCCTTGTACTGCTCAGGGGTGAGACCATAATTTGTGAGTAGGGCGTCCTTCATGATAGAGTAAGTAAGCCCCTCAGGATCCCCTAAGGATGTTGGAGTATCCCTCCCCACTGACTCAAAGTGATTCCACAGACCCGCCCCCAATGTGCTTCAGGGAGCAGATTCATGTGGAGAGCAGACTCATACTCCTTAAACCGCAGATATATGTTATCCTCCCTCTTGTAATCCTTCACTAAGTCATTTTGACTTTGACTTTACGCTCAGGGACAATGCGTGAGAAATCCGGTCGCACAGTATTAGAAAACCATGCTGCTTGGGGTTTGTGTCATTATCAGCAGCCGCAAGTAGGTGTTGCGTTATTTCTCCAGCCGTGATGCGTTGATCTCCCAGCCACGATGCAGGTGGAGCATCGATTCTTGCTGTGAAGCAGGTGGCACGTCGTTTATCAGCCACATTGCAGATGGTGCGTCAGAAATTTCCCTGCACGGCATTCTGTGCGTGGATTTTAGCTCTTGTTCTGCCAACTTCACCTTTCAAGGGCCCAGGGGCTGGATAGGGCACCACTTGGCAGGGCAGAAGTCTCAACAGAGAGTCCAGGTGCTGGCAGAAGAAGTCTTTGATGGCCCTGAGACTTCAGAACAGGAAGCAAGCTTAGTTCAAGCCCTTGGAGATTCTTCTCAAGCAGGAATGCACAACAAAGTCCAGACTTTGTCCTCTTTCACAGACAGAAGCAGCGATTGCAGGATAGCCCAACAAAGCACAGTCAGAGGCAGGGACAGCACTTCTCCTCAGCTCTTCAGCTCTTCTCCTTGGCAGAGGTTCCTCTTGGTTCCAGAAGTGATGTTGAAGAAATCTGAAGTTTGCGGTTTTGGGTCCACCACTTATACCCCTTTCTGCACCAGGGGGTTGGAGATTTCATTGTGTGAGGGAAGGCACAGCCCATTCTGGTGTAAGTGACCACTCCTCCCTCTACTGTAGCCCAGATGGCTCATCAGGATATACAGGCTACACCAGCTCTTTTTGTGTCACTGTCTAGAGGAGATTCACAAACAGCCCAACTGTCAGTCTGACCCAGACAGGGAATCCACAAGCAGGCAGAGTCACCGAATAGTTTAAGCAAGAAAATGCCCAATTTCTAAAATTTAAAAACCACCTTTACCAAAGGGGGGACAACGCCAAGGATGCCAGGTCTAACAAATGTGTCCTATGGGCACTGGGAGTGCAACGTTTTTTAAGGACATCACTTTTGCTTTATCCTAAATCATAGCTTTTTAATTTGATTTCCCATTTTCAGTTTTCCTGTAGCTTTTATTCTTTTAACCCCTTCACTGCCAGGCCTTTTCCCCGTCAGGTGGCAAGTCTTTTTTTGGTTGTTTGGGGCAGTTGGCGCTTAGGCCCTCATAACTTTTCATCCACATATGCTACCCATGCCAAATTTGCGTCCTTGTTTTCCAACATCCTACCATTCCAAGTGGGATGATTTTGAGGGTTAGCCAAGCTCTCATGGCTGTAACTTGTTCCTGCAATGTCAGATTTTTTAAAGCAATGTACCTTTACGTCTGCTGGACTCTCATGGCTGCAGGGATATATAGGGCTTGTAGGTTCATCAAGAACCATAGGTACCCAGAGCCAATAAATGAGCTGCACCTTGCAATGGGTTTTCATTCTACACCAGCAATACATTTGCTGAAATGTAAAGAGTGAAAAATAGGTATCATGAAAACCTTTATATTTCCAAAATGGATAAGGTGTTGAGAAGCAGTGGTTATTTGCACATCTCTGATCTCTGGGGTGGCCGTACTACCATGAGAAACACAGGGCATTTCTCAAATAGACGTCTTTTTTACACACTGTCTCACATTTGGAAGGACAAAATGTAGAGAAAGACAAGGGGCAATAACACTTGTTTTGCTATTCTGTATTCCCCCAAGTCTCCTGATAAAAATGGTACCTCACTTGCATGGGTAGACCTAATGCTTGCAACAGGAAACGCAACATGGACTTATCACATTTTTACATTGAAATCTGACGTGTTTTTTGCAAAGTCCCTAGCAGTAGATTTTGGCCTTCAGCACCTAGGGAAACCTACCAAAACCTGTTCATTTTTTAAAACTAGACACCTAGGGGAATCCAAGATGGGGTGACTTGTGGGGCTCTCGCCAGGTTCTGATACCCAGAATCCTTTGCAAACCTCAAAATTTGGCCAAAAAAACACTTTTTCCTCACATTTCGGTGACAGAAAGTTCTGGAATCTGAGAGGAGACAAAAATGTACTTCCACCCAGCGTTCCTCCAAGTCTCCCAATAAAAATGGTACCTCACTTGTGTGGGTAGGCCTAGCGCCCGCGACAGGAATTGACCCAACACACAACGTGGACAAATCATATTTTCCCAAAGAAAACAGACCTGTGTTTTACAAACTACCTAGCTGTGGATTTTGCCCTCTAGCTCCCCCGGTACCAAGGGAAACCTACCAAACCTGCACATTTTTTAAAACTAGACACCCAGGGGAATCCAAAATAGTGTGACTTGTGGGGCTCTCACCAGGTTCTGTTACCCAGAGACCTTTGCAAACCTCAAAATTTGGCCAAAAAAACACTTTTTCCTCACATTTCGGTGACAGAAAGTTCTGGAATCTGAGAGGAGCCACAAATTTCCTTCTGCCCAGCGTTCCCCCAAGTCTCCCGATAAAAATGGTACCTCACTTGTGTGGGTTAGTGCCCCCGAAAGCAAAGCCCCTGATGACGCAGAAATGAAGGTTTTACATTTATTAGCGCATAAACGTAGTGCCGCAATAATCAAGTGTGACTTTAACCGAACTAATATAGATTGTACGGGGACAAATGTGCCCTCAGAGTAGTTTGCCAACATTTATAAAGCGTGCTTTATATAACGTGATGTATTAGAATTGTACTAATCTGACATAACCGTAAACGTGTGCCATGATTTGCTTGTTTGAAATGTTTTAACTTAGCATAACTTTAGTGGAGGCTTCGGCCTAGTTGCCTTGTCTCACGGTTTAGATGCTCGTGTTTTTCTAATGTGCTAATAAAACGTGTATTCTTGCTTGAAGCTGTACTTTTCCAGTGAGATCGGTTCACATGCTTATCTTTAAGGTTTCGTGCCAGCCTGGCATCTTCTTCTTTGCTCCAAGGTCAATCTGCAGGTGCAGACAATGGAAGCTCTGAAAGTGAGTTAATTGGTAAAATATGTTGCAACTTACGTTCCCGACTCCAAGGATAATGTATGCCTAGGTAGAAGCTTGTGAATTGTTGTTTTTGATTGGACAATTTGAAGCCAACCTATGAACCCTCCAATGGAAGACCCTACTGGATTTGAACTGTTGTTTATTTAAACCTGGTGCACAAGAAGAAAGCGGACATTATTACCCATTGCACCCATTGAGGACATTGCAGACATTAGTCATTATGGCCCATCTTGCCGACTTCGTCATTTTGCCATCTTCTACGATGCCAATTGATGTTCGACGCCATTTTAAATGAGACTTTGATGTTTTCTCCAATCGAGAGAAAGAGACTTTAAGTAATTCTCGCCCTAGAGACTTTAACTTTGATTTGCCCCTTTGCATAAAGTAGTAGTTTTGTCCTTTTATCTTGCCGCTGTGAGGCAATTGCCCCGTCCACCCTGCCCCTTTGCCCCGTCCCATGCTGATCGGAAACCGGTACCTGTGAGACGAAGACTTCCTTGAATGCTGATTGAATTTGGTAAATATGAAAGGAAAATGTACAATTGCATTGTGTTTCTTTTTAGGTAACCAACTGCTGATTTTTGATAAGAGCCCTAGTTAGGAGTTTTCCAAATTAATGTTGCTAAATTGTTTTTGCATGAAATCCCACATGCAGATGCTAATTTGAGGTTAGATGAGGATTCATTTGTTGCACGATGCAATTTGAGACCTTGTTATGCTGACTAATGTATGCAATTAGCCCATTACAGATTATAGTTTTAGTGGTTTGCGTTGCTATCATCGAATGCATTGTTATTCAAATGCTGCATAGATTGCATCTTTTTCGCCGTTATGGACAGCTATTAATGTTCATTTACATATATCATTTGGTGTTGAGACACATTTATATCGTGCTAGCTTTGTTAATATAGGGAAATAAATTCATTAACTTTGAATAAACTGGTGTGGTTATTCATGGCCGGAAGGTCATGGTTCGCCGAAATGTTTTCTGGATTAATTGTGAAGTGTTATGTTGATCAGGGCATTGCGTATGTTCGTTATTGATTATTGATTTGATTAATTTGACTAATCTCGGGTGAAGAGAGCCCCACTTGGTCAAAAGATTCATCGACCCAAGAGCGTCCAAATACAGGTAATTTATTAGGTCGGAACGCTCTATCAGTAGATGGTAGCAGAGGATGGTTTTGCCCTTTGGGACCCCACCCGAGAGGTAACGGTTTCGCCCTTTGGGACCCCACTCGAGAAGTATATGGTGTTGAATTAGATTTTTCTTGGGTAAAACAGATTGAGAGAATGATGATGCCCTAAGTCCCCCGCGACTTTCCCGGGATCTCGGAGCTTGCGAATGGAGAGAATGGAGGTGTGAAATCGGCGTTGGCGGTACTGGTGACGGTATGAGTGAAGTTAGGATTTTGCGCTTGCACAGCTTATTGCCGCAGATTGTTTGAAAAGGTTGCGAGGATTTTAGAGAATAGCGGAGGTGCGACTCCGAGTGTGAGAGTAGGGAAGTCGTCGAACTTCATGTGCATGTGGCGCTTTGTGCAGAAAAAGGTCCACGTGGTTGTTGTTGTTGAGACGGGCCCTGCGAGGTCAAGAGACTCCGGAGTATGTTGAAAAGTGTATGAGACACTTGTTTTATGTTGTGGTCTGGTCGGTTTAATAGGTTGACCGGGCGTGGTCAACGAGTCGGTACGTGTGTTAAGGGAGTGAAAGAAAACTTCGACTTCGGGCTTTGACAAATTCTAAGTGCACTAGAATAGATCACTGACAAGTTGAGAGCAGAGTCTGCGGGTCAGAATTTGCTTGCGAAAGTGGGGACCGAGAAAGATGGAATAACTGCCGAGGCTAGTGAAAAATCCCTAAGGTCCTGAAGCGATTGTGTTACCCTTCCTGTAGTAAACCGACAGATCTGTTTTATTATTATTTGGTTGCTCGCGATACATGCTAGAAGTTGTTACGAGAGGAGCTGAGTGAAGGAGGACAAGCCGCGAGGCTTTGTCAGCCGCAGTGTGTGTGAGTGTGACGTCACTAGGAGCCGCGCTGGGATAGGTTGGTTGCAGAGAAGGGTCGCGCACGGATTGGACGCAGTCCGTGGGGCTCGATTGGAAGGGGAAAGGCAAGCGAAGAGTATTCCGGGAATTAAAGTCACTTATTGATTACAAATTTTGTGAAATAAAAGACGAGAAAATTAAATTTTTTAAAGCATTAAAGAGTGCGATGAAGGGGGAGTCTTACATTAAAGCGAGCGTAGGAGAGGAGACGCCACCCGAAGGTACACCAGCTTACATTGTAATGGAGGAAAGGGGGGTAGCTCCGTGCCTTTGGCTAAAGCAATGGCACAAGCTGACAGAGAAACATGGGAGCGTAGCGTTCCCGATCCATGGGACATTCAATATAAGGATCTTAGAGAATTTGAGATTCGCGATGTACGACATGAAGGTACCTCCAAGGCCAGCACAGTTTGAGGCTCTAGCGATTTGGGAACTAATGGCTAGACAGCAACAGCAAAAGAAGTTCGAGAACAGGATAAGAAAGGTAGAAAAGACACTAGCGGACGCTAGGTGGGATAATGCACAGAAGATGTGGAGGTCAGATATATTGCAGGGGATAAAATTGTTTCCCGCGATTGCTAAGGAAGAAGAGGCGACAGGCAAGAAAGCTACCTGTAAGACAAACAGGAGGTGTTCCAAAGATAGAGAAGACGAGTCAGATGATGAGGAGTTCATCATGCAATTGCTGAACGACCGTCCACCACCTTATGTAGAGAGTGAACAAGGTCCAAGTACCAGTTCTGCCCCTCCGGCACCGGTACAGAATAATGAAACTCCAAATTCAGAAACGCCATCGGGATCTAAGGACCCGAGTTTACTGTTCACCCCGCAGATACCGCAGGTTAGGAGAATATATCCAGATGTGCCTATATTGAAAACAGCAGAAAATTATCAGCCGCAGGTCCCAAGGTACTACAGCAGTGACAACAGTACGGGAATGATTCTAGATCCAACCGTAATGGGAGTACAGAATGGTCGCAACCCAACATTGGCACAAGCTGAGTCAACCCAGCTTTTGATGCCTCAAAAGCAGATGCAGGGGGGAATAGCACATGCTCAGATGACGGGGAGTCAGACGGGCATGCCGGCAATGATGACCCATAGTGTGGGGATGAACATGCCTCAGAACCTGGGGAATGGACAGAACCCAGATGCGATATCCCTACCCATTACTGTAGGTCCACCGGTACCTTTGTACATTCAGCCTAACTCAGGTATGAGCGGTCAAGGATCGATGGTGCAGAATGGGACGGAAAGGAGGTGCATAGAAAACACTCCAGAGACAACTCCGATAGCGGCTCTGCCAACTGGATCTGGGTCCTTGATGGAGTTTAGTCCCATATGTGCTCAGTCAACAGTGGTGAGGTTGAGTCCCCCACTGATGATACCGCTATCATCGAACACTGAAACGTTGCCGCAACCATCTATGGCAGTCGATGTGAATGCTACACTGATGGGGTTGAATGCGCAACAGCTGACACAGTGGTTCAACAGTCTGAATTCCACACAAAGCTCAGCCAGTGGGAAGGGAGAAGACTATCTGAATAGGGTAAGGTTGAACATGGAAGCAGAAGAATTGGTAGAAGGGACGATGGGTTTGAATAGGTTAGAGTCCTACTCGGAAGAAGAGCTGAGGTATCTATGTCCCAGGATTACGAGAGAAGTGAACAAGGTACATAGAAGGTTGCAAGAAATAGCTGACAAAAACGGGGTTGAGATAGACAAGACAAAACACTTGAGCAGGAGCTATAGATTGGATTTCGGGACCACAGACTTTGAACACATGAGGTCAGCAGGCATGAAAACGCACCTTAGAGAATTGCTGCAGAGTGCACAAGTGTGGGGGTGCTTAGACAAATGGGAGAGCAGATGGGCAAGGAAAAAGGAAAAGAGGAAAGACAGTGTCCCAGAGCACAAGGAGAAAAGACCACAGAGTAGTGATGCAATAACCATGTTACCAATGAGGGAGACAGCAGGGGGAAAATTAATACATGTACCGTGGCACAGAAGCGACATTCAGTCTTTTACGGATGATTTTCCCAAACTGAGAGAGAAACCGATTGAATGGTATCAACAGACTGATAGGTTTGTGAAGCTTGCAAAATGTCTTTGGGAAGACCTGAACACCCTCTTTGAGATTGTGGTTCCGGCAGATTTGTGGGAAGACTGCAAAAGGGCTGTAGGTTGGCCGACAAGTGAACCAGAGAGAGACAGGGATACGGGTGCACCATCACCTATGGTAATGAGCTTGTACTATAAGGTGATTGAGCATTTGAAGACGAAGGTTGCCGCGAAAAATGTGGATTGGCAGAAGATTGATCGAACTGCCCAAGAGGCTAAAGAGTCGATTCATGGTTACTATGAGAGGTTGTTGAAGGCGTTCAAGAACTACAGTGGCACAGAAACAATAGAGGCGAAGGACATGCTTCATTTTGTGTTTAGATTTGTGGAAGGGCTGAGACCAGAGATAAGTCAGATGATAAAGACGCATTTGATTTGTTGGCAGTCGAAACCTATTGATGAGGTGTTGAATTATGCGAAATACTGTAGCGACGAAATTGAAGTGAAACAGAAAAGGTTGAAAGAGAAAGTGATGATGATGCAACTTAAAGCAGCTCAGACAGGGTTGCAAGGGTTGCAAGGGTTCCAACAGCAGATACCGCAGCCGCAGGGAAATATGGTGTTTCAGCCACAGGCGAGAGGCAGAGGCAGAGGAGGCTTTGGGAGTAATGGTCCGGATTTGAACACTGTTGCGATTCCGAATGGTGTGCAGGCAATGAAAAGGGTGATGCCGTGTCACGTGTGCGGAATCGTCGGACATTGGAAACGCGAGTGCCCGATGGTGGTGCAGGAAGGTGCAGGTGTTGGTCAGCAAAACAATGATGTCAATGCATTCCAGACAATGAGGGGGCCGAAAATGAGAGGTCCAAACCCAAATTTTCAGACCATAAATCAGCTGCAGGGATTACAGCCCATGCAGCCGCAGCAGATGCAGATGTGCCGTATGCAGATGACGCAAATGCAGCCAATGCAACAGCAGTTTCCTATGGTACCTAATCAGCAAATGCAAATACCTTTGGCACCAGTGAGTCAGCAGCAAGTGATGGTTCCTCCACCGGTCTCGGGTCAGGTGATGAATACAAATGGCACAGTACGACAGTTCCCACTACACAGTGAGAATGGAATAAACAATGTATGGGAGAGTGAAAGTTCAGATGAGGAGGGAAATTGTGTGCTTGCAGCATCCTTGGAAGTTGATCAAAAGGGTCCATATGTGGAGGGAAGAGTTATGGGTCATCGTGTTTCATTCTTGGTTGACACAGGAGCCACACGTTCAACTGTTAGGAGCATTGAAGTACCAAATTTGCCACTCTCAGGGAGAACAATTCAAGTAGTGGGAGTAGCAAACAGGCACCTGACAAACCCAATCACAGATCCAGTACAAGTCAGAATTGGTAACTATCAAGGGTTACATAAATTTGTGGTATGTGACTCAAGCCCGATAGCACTGTTAGGGAGAGACCTATTGTGCAAATTGGGATGTTCGATTATGTGTTCGAACGATGGAATTAGAATTCAGACGAGCAGTGATGGGGAAGAAGAGGACAGTGTAGAAGGGGATGAGATGGAAACTGTCGATGAAGAATATCCTCTGATTAACCTATTTCCGATGATAACTGAAGAAGATATTCCAGCTGAATTACGGGAAACAGTCGGAAAGGAAGTGTGGGATATGACAGGAAAAGAGGTGGGATTGGTGAAAGGAGTGGAACCAGTGAAAGTGACCATAAAACCCAATGTAACCTTTCCCCAGACCCCACAATACCACATGGCACAAGACACCCTCATGAAAGTCGCCCAACTCATTGACGAGTTTGTAAAACAGGGAGTACTGAAAGAAGTGTTAAGCAGTCCATGTAATTCACCAATCATGGGACTAATAAAGCCGAGTGGAAAGGTCCGAATCGTGCAGGACTTGAGGAAAATAAATGACATCATAATTAAATGCTGCCCTGTAGTACCGAATCCAGCTGTGATAATGTTTCAAGTCCCTTGCGATGCCGAGTGGTTCTCAGTCATCGACTTGTCACAAGCATTCTTTTCGGTGCCTCTTCATGAGGACAGCCAATTTCTCTTTTGTTTCAAATTCTTAGACAGAGTTTACAGTTGGTGTCGAATTCCTCAAGGGTTTTCTGAGTCACCGTCAATTTTCAATCAGATTCTAAAGAAAGACTTGGAAGCGTTAGAATTGCCATTCGAGTCAACCCTAGTACAGTACATTGATGACTTACTGATTGCATCTAAGACAGAAAGTGGCTGCACAGCCGACACCATTGCTTTACTGAACAATTTGGGAAGGAATGGACACAAGGTGTCTGTAGGAGGCTGGACTGGCTTGTAGTGAGTACCTAGGGGTACTTGCACCTTGCACCAGGCCCAGTTATCCCTTATTAGTGTATAGGGTGTCTAGCAGCTTAGGCTGATAGATAATGGTAGCTTAGCAGAGCAGCTTAGGCTGAACTAGGAGACGTGTGAAGCTACTACAGTACCACCTAGTGTCATATGCACAATATCATAAGAAAACACAATACACAGTTATACTAAAAATAAAGGTACTTTATTTTTATGACAATATGCCAAAGTATCTTAGAGTGTACCCTCAGTGAGAGGATAGGAAATATACACAAGATATATATACACAATAGCAAAAATATGCAGTATAGTCTTAGAAAACAGTGCAAACAATGTATAGTTACAATAGGATGCAATGGGGAAACATAGGGATAGGGGCAACACAAACCATATACTCCAAAAGTGGAATGCGAACCACGAATGGACCCCAAACCTATGTGACCTTGTAGAGGGTCGCTGGGACTATTAGAAAATAGTGAGAGTTAGAAAAATAACCCTCCCCAAGACCCTGAAAAGTGAGTGCAAAGTGCACCAAAGTTCCCCTAAGGACAAAGTAGTCGTGTTAGAGGAATAATGCAGGAAAGACACAAACCAGCAATGCAACAACTGTGGATTTCCAATCTAGGGTACCTGTGGAACAAGGGGACCAAGTCCAAAAGTCACAAGCAAGTCGGAGATGGGCAGATGCCCAGGAAATGCCAGCTGCGGGTGCAAAGAAGCTTCGACTGGCCAGAAGAAGCTGAGGTTTCTGCAGGAACGAAAAGGGCTAGAGACTTCCCCTTTGGTGGACGGATCCCTCTCGTCGTGGAGAGTCGTGCAGAAGTGCTTTCCCGCTGAAAGAACGCCAACAAGCCTTGCTAGCTGCAAATCGTGCGTTTGGCGTTTTTGGACGCTGCCGGGGCCCAGGAGGGACCAGGAGGTCGCAAATTGGACCTGAAGAGAGAGGGGACGTCGAGCAAGACAAAGAGCCCTCACTAAAGCAGGTAGCACCCAGAGAAGTGCCAGAAACAGGCACTACGAGGATGCGTGAAACGGTGCTCGCCGAAGTTGCACAAAGGAGTCCCACGTCGCCGGAGACCAACTTAGAAAGTCATGCAATGCAGGTTAGAGTGCCGTGGACCCAGGCTTGGCTGTGTACAAAGGATTTCCGCCGGAAGTGCACAGGGGCCGGAGTAGCTGCAAAGTCGCGGTTCCCAGCAATGCAGCCCAGCGAGGTGAGGCAAGGACTTACCTCCACCAAACTTGGACTGAAGAGTCACTGGACTGTGGGGGTCACTTGGACAGAGTCGCTGGATTCGAGGGACCTCGCTCGTTGTGCTGAGAGGAGACCCAAGGGACCGGTAATGCAGCTTTTTGGTGCCTGCGGTTGCAGGGGGAAGATTCCGTCGACCCACGGGAGATTTCTTCGGAGCTTCTGGTGCAGAGAGGAGGCAGGCTACCCCCACAGCATGCACAAGCAGGAAAACAGTCGAGAAGGCGGCAGGATCAGCGTTACAGAGTTGCAGTAGTCGTCTTTGCTACTATGTTGCAGGTTTGCAGGCTTCCAGCGCGGTCAGCAGTCGATTCCTTATCAGAAGGTGAAGAGAGAGATGCAGAGGAACTCGGCTGAGCTCATGCATTCGTTATCTGAAGTTTCCCCAGAGACAGAGACCCTAAATAGCCAGAAAAGAGGGTTTGGCTACCTAGGAGAGAGGATAGGCTACTAACACCTGAAGGAGCCTATCAGCAGGAGTCTCTGACGTCACCTGGTGGCACTGGCCACTCAAAGCAGTCCAGTGTGCCAGCAGCACCTCTGTTTCCAAGATGGCAGAGGTCTGGAGCACACTGGAGGAGCTCTGGACACCTCCCAGGGGAGGTGCAGGTCAGGGGAGTGGTCACTCCCCTTTCCTTTGTCCAGTTTCGCGCCAGAGCAGGGGCTAAGGGGTCCCTGAACCGGTGTAGACTGGCTTATGCAGAATTGGGCACATCTGTGCCCAAGAAAGCATTTCCAGAGGCTGGGGGAGGCTACTCCTCCCCTGCCTTCACACCATTTTCCAAAGGGAGAGGGTGTCACACCCTCTCTCAGAGGAAGTTCTTTGTTCTGCCATCCTGGGCCAGGCCTGGCTGGACCCCAGGAGGGCAGATGCCTGTCTGAGGGGTTGGCAGCAGCAGCAGCTGCAGTGAAACCCCAGGAAGGGCAGTTTGGCAGTACCAGGGTCTGTGCTACAGACCACTGGGATCATGGGATTGTGCCAACTATGCCAGGATGGCACAGAGGGGGCAATTCCATGATCATAGACATGTTACATGGCCATATTCGGAGTTACCATTGTGAAGCTACATATAGGTAGTGACCTATATGTAGTGCACGCGTGTAATGGTGTCCCCGCACTCACAAAGTTCAGGGAATTGGCTCTGAACAATGTGGGGGCACCTTGGCTAGTGCCAGGGTGCCCTCACACTAAGTAACTTTGCACCTAACCTTTACCAGGTAAAGGTTAGACATATAGGTGACTTATAAGTTACTTAAGTGCAGTGTAAAATGGCTGTGAAATAACGTGGACGTTATTTCACTCAGGCTGCAGTGGCAGGCCTGTGTAAGAATTGTCAGAGCTCCCTATGGGTGGCAAAAGAAATGCTGCAGCCCATAGGGATCTCCTGGAACCCCAATACCCTGGGTACCTCAGTACCATATACTAGGGAATTATAAGGGTGTTCCAGTAAGCCAATGTGAATTGGTAAAATTGGTCACTAGCCTGTTAGTGACAATTTAAAAGTAATGAGAGAGCATAACCACTGAGGTTCTGGTTAGCAGAGCCTCAGTGAGACAGTTAGGCACCACACAGGGAACACATACCTGCACACCTATGAGCACTGGGGCCCTGTGTGACAGGGTCCCAGTGACACATACATATATGCCACAACCTTATGAGCACTGGGGTCCTGACTAGCAGGGTCCCAGTGACACATAACAAACATACTGAAAACATAGTGTTTTCACTATGAGCACTGGGGCCTAGCCATCAGGATCCCAGTGAGACAGTGAAAACAGTGACAAACATCCTGACATACACTCACAAACAGGCCAAAAGTGGGGGTAACAAGGCTAGAAAGAGGCTACTTTCTCACACAACCCCCCCCCAAACGAAGGACAATAAGGCTAACCTTGGCCAGTTGAGACTTTATTGTCTAAGCGGTGATAAGTAGAGAGTAGCTCTGCAATAGACTGGTTACTCCCTTTATCATCCACTATATGGTTACTTCCCTGTGGGGATGTAAACCACCCTGTTTGAAGTTTTTTAGCTAAGCAACAATGTGAAGATGTATTTTCAGAGTTTCTATGAGTAAGTTTTAGTTTAGAGCAGTGGGAATTGTCCACTGAACCTATTTGTAATGATGGAAATGCCAGACAGGGATGCTGTCTCAATAAAGCCATAGCTGGGCAACAACTTTGTCCATATGGCTGGAAGAGAGAACAGGGATGCTGTTTCTCTTTAGTTGGAGCAGGGCAGGGATGCTGTCCTATGAGCTCCACACTAGGGCAGGGATGCTGTCCTAAGTGTTGTGAGGCAGTGCAGGGTTTCTGCACTAAAGTTTCTCTGGGAGGGTTGGAGGGATGCTCCATGTTAACTAAAATGGTGCTCTTTTTGTCACCAATGTTAGTTATCCCACAGAGAGGTACTTCTACCTCAGGGAGTCCAGCTTTGCCAGCTGATGATTCCCTTGGAACAGGTGCCACCCCAGGAGAGGTTTCTCCCACCACAGGAATGGTATCCTGAATGGTAGGGTGGTTAGGGGATACTGTGATACCCTTTTTACCTGTTGATGGAGAGGGATCCTGAGTTTTCAGGCCTTCTCTCCTTTGCTTTTTCATTTCAGTAGAAATGAGAGGGAACAATTCCTCAGGGATGCCCAGCATGGCTGCATGGGCATAAAACTCTACATCAGCCCAACCTGAGGCCTCTAGGTCATTACCTAAGAGACAGTCTACAGGTAAGCTAGGTGATACCACCACCTGCTTAGGGCCAGTAACTCCACCCCAACTAAACTGAATTATAGCTAAGGGAAGAAACTTAGTGGAGTTATGGACATCAATAATCTTATACTGTTGTCCAATGATGTGTTGATCAGGGTGCACTAGGTTTTCAGTCACCAAAGTGAAACTGGCACCTGTGTCCCTGTAGGCCAAGGCCTCAACACCATTTATTGAAACTGTCTGCCTGTACTTATCCATTGTAAGGGGACAAGCAGCCAGTGTGGCAAGGCCAATGCCACTAGGTGTGACAGAAACTGTCTTGGGAGTGACTACCCCAGTTTCTACTATGGACCCAAAAGTGAACCCAACTACACCCTTCACTTGACTGTTGCCAGCAGTCCCACCACTAGTACCACTACTGCTAGGGGCACTAGAGCTTGATGTATTAGTGGTGGTAGGCTCATGGGGTTTACCTGGACAGGACTTATCCCCTGGCCTATGGCCTCTGTTTTTACACACAAAGCACCAAGGCTTTTTAATGTGTGCAGGTTGGGAAGAAGAGGAAGAATTTGTTTTATCCCCACCCTCTGAAGAGTGTTTAAGATTTGAAGTGGGATCTTTGGTTTTACCCTTATCCCCATGCTTATCTTGAGATTTTTCACCATCTTTCTTATTGCCATCTTTGTCACCCCCTGTATGAACTTTTCTGTTCACCCTTGTTCTGACCCATTTGTCTGCCTTCTTTCCCAATTCTTGGGGAGAGGTCAGATCAGAGTCTACCAGGTACTGGTGCAACAAATCAGACACACAATTATTAAGTATATGCTCTCTCAGGATTGTGTTATACAGGCTTTCATAATCAGTAACTTTACTGCCATGTAACCACCCCTCCAAGGCTTTCACTGAATGGTCGATGAAATCAACCCAGTCTTGTGAAGACTCCTTTTTGGTCTCTCTGAACTTTATCCTGTATTGTTCAGTGGTTAAGCCATAACCATCCAGGAGTGCATTCTTAAGAACTGTAAAATTATTGGCATCATTTTCTTTCACAGTAAGGAGCCTATCCCTACCTTTTCCACTAAATGATAGCCATAGGATAGCAGCCCACTGCCTTTGAGGGACATCCTGTACAACACAGGCCCTCTCAAGTGCAGCAAACCACTTGTTAATGTCATCCCCCTCCTTATAAGGGGGAACTATCTTGTGAAGATTCCTGGAATCATGCTCTTTTGCAGGATGACTATGGGGAATACTGCTGCTGCCACCATGGGTATCTAAACCCAACTTCTGTCTTTCCTTCTCTAATTCAAAAGACTGTCTATCCAAATCCAGCTGTTGCTTTTTAAGCTTCAGTCTGGTTTGTTCCACCCTCAACTTATTGAGTTCCCTCTCTAACATTCTGTCATCAGGGTTGGTGGGAGGGACATTTCTAGAAACAGAGCTATGATGGGAATGAACAGAAGGAGACCTGTCCCTTACAGAAGCCACCCTAACAGCTTGGTTTACAGAAACATTACTACCAGTATGGTGAGAATATATGCTTTTGCTATGATGTGAGACAACACTATTTATTTGGTGTGGCTCATCATCATTACCATCTATGCTAGATTGTCTAGTAATGGGCAGGCTAGGAAGTTTCTTTCCTGAATCTTTTCCTGGGGGAGTCCCTGAATCAGATTGGGAACTATTAGGTACTTTTTCAACAGATGGGGCACCTATGGCCTTATCCTGTTCTCTAAGCATGTTAAGTAACAGTTCCAAGGAAGGATTCTTCCCTACACTCAAACCTCTCTCTATACAGAGACTCCTTGCTCTTTTCCAGCTAAGGTTGTCATATGCAAGTTTGGACAGATCAACACTTTGGCCTGTGCCAGACATTTTTTAGAGAGAGTTAAAGTGATAGAAAAAGAGAAAAAAGTTTTCAGAACTTTTTGGAAAGACAGAAAAAAACTTTTTAAACTTTTAAGAACTTTTTGAAAGTTTAGGAGTACTTTTCAGCACTTAGAAAAGAGTGAAAAGAGGAAATGCAAAACGTTTTGGCTATGTGTATATACACTGACCTTGTTTTGTATATTTTTCTCTTATGAAAAGTACAGTGACAAGAGTGGTAAGTAGTCTCAAGCACTTATCCCACCACTGCACAACCAATGTAGGAGGCTGGACTGGCTTGTAGTGAGTACCTAGGGGTACTTGCACCTTGCACCAGGCCCAGTTATCCCTTATTAGTGTATAGGGTGTCTAGCAGCTTAGGCTGATAGATAATGGTAGCTTAGCAGAGCAGCTTAGGCTGAACTAGGAGACGTGTGAAGCTACTACAGTACCACCTAGTGTCATATGCACAATATCATAAGAAAACACAATACACAGTTATACTAAAAATAAAGGTACTTTATTTTTATGACAATATGCCAAAGTATCTTAGAGTGTACCCTCAGTGAGAGGATAGGAAATATACACAAGATATATATACACAATAGCAAAAATATGCAGTATAGTCTTAGAAAACAGTGCAAACAATGTATAGTTACAATAGGATGCAATGGGGAAACATAGGGATAGGGGCAACACAAACCATATACTCCAAAAGTGGAATGCGAACCACGAATGGACCCCAAACCTATGTGACCTTGTAGAGGGTCGCTGGGACTATTAGAAAATAGTGAGAGTTAGAAAAATAACCCTCCCCAAGACCCTGAAAAGTGAGTGCAAAGTGCACCAAAGTTCCCCTAAGGACAAAGTAGTTGTGTTAGAGGAATAATGCAGGAAAGACACAAACCAGCAATGCAACAACTGTGGATTTCCAATCTAGGGTACCTGTGGAACAAGGGGACCAAGTCCAAAAGTCACAAGCAAGTCGGAGATGGGCAGATGCCCAGGAAATGCCAGCTGCGGGTGCAAAGAAGCTTCAACTGGACAGAAGAAGCTGAGGTTTCTGCAGGAACGAAAAGGGCTAGAGACTTCCCCTTTGGTGGACGGATCCCTCTCGTCGTGGAGAGTCGTGCAGAAGTGTTTTCCCGCTGAAAGAACGCCAACAAGCCTTGCTAGCTGCAAATCGTGCGTTTGGCGTTTTTGGACGCTGCCGGGGCCCAGGAGGGACCAGGAGGTCGCAAATTGGACCTGAAGAGAGAGGGGACGTCGAACAAGACAAAGAGCCCTCACTAAAGCAGGTAGCACCCGGAGAAGTGCCAGAAACAGGCACTACAAGGATGCGTGAAACGGTGCTCGCCGAAGTTGCACAAAGGAGTCCCACGTCGCCGGAGACCAACTTAGAAAGTCGTGCAATGCAGGTTAGAGTGCCGTGGACCCAGGCTTGGCTGTGCACAAAGGATTTCCGCCGGAAGTGCACAGGGGCCGGAGTAGCTGCAAAGTCGCGGTTCCCAGCAATGCAGCCCAGCGAGGTGAGGCAAGGACTTACCTCCACCAAACTTGGACTGAAGAGTCACTGGACTGTGGGGGTCACTTGGACAGAGTCGCTGGATTCGAGGGACCTCGCTCGTCGTGCTGAGAGGAGACCCAAGGGACCGGTAATGCAGCTTTTTGGTGCCTGCGGTTGCAGGGGGAAGATTCCGTCGACCCACGGGAGATTTCTTCGGAGCTTCTGGTGCAGAGAGGAGGCAGGCTACCCCCACAGCATGCACAAGCAGGAAAACAGTCGAGAAGGCGGCAGGATCAGCGTTACAGAGTTGCAGTAGTCGTCTTTGCTACTATGTTGCAGGTTTGCAGGCTTCCAGCGCGGTCAGCAGTCGATTCCTTATCAGAAGGTGAAGAGAGAGATGCAGAGGAACTCTGCTGAGCTCATGCATTCGTTATCTGAAGTTTCCCCAGAGACAGAGACCCTAAATAGCCAGAAAAGAGGGTTTGGCTACCTAGGAGAGAGGATAGGCTACTAACACCTGAAGGAGCCTATCAGCAGGAGTCACTGACGTCACCTGGTGGCACTGGCCACTCAGAGCAGTCCAGTGTGCCAGCAGCACCTCTGTTTCCAAGATGGCAGAGGTCTGGAGCACACTGGAGGAGCTCTGGACACCTCCCAGGGGAGGTGCAGGTCAGGGGAGTGGTCACTCCCCTTTCCTTTGTCCAGTTTCGCGCCAGAGCAGGGGCTAAGGGGTCCCTGAACCGGTGTAGACTGGCTTATGCAGAATTGAGCACATCTGTGCCCAAGAAAGCATTTCCAGAGGCTGGGGGAGGCTACTCCTCCCCTGCCTTCACACCATTTTCCAAAGGGAGAGGGTGTCACACCCTCTCTCAGAGGAAGTTCTTTGTTCTGCCATCCTGGGTCAGGCCTGGCTGGACCCCAGGAGGGCAGATGCCTGTCTGAGGGGTTGGCAGCAGCAGCAGCTGCAGTGAAACCCCAGGAAGGGCAGTTTGGCAGTACCAGGGTCTGTGCTACAGACCACTGGGATCATGGGATTGTGCCAACTATGCCAGGATGGCAAAGAGGGGGCAATTCCATGATCATAGACATGTTACATGGCCATATTCGGAGTTACCATTGTGAAGCTACATATAGGTAGTGACCTATATGTAGTGCACGCGTGTAATGGTGTCCCCGCACTCACAAAGTTCAGGGAATTGGCTCTGAACAATGTGGGGGCACCTTGGCTAGTGCCAGGGTGCCCTCACACTAAGTAACTTTGCACCTAACCTTTACCAGGTAAAGGTTAGACATATAGGTGACTTATAAGTTACTTAAGTGCAGTGTAAAATGGCTGTGAAATAACGTGGACGTTATTTCACTCAGGCTGCAGTGGCAGGCCTGTGTAAGAATTGTCAGAGCTCCCTATGGGTGGCAAAAGAAATGCTGCAGCCCATAGGGATCTCCTGGAACCCCAATACCCTGGGTACCTCAGTACCATATACTAGGGAATTATAAGGGTGTTCCAGTAAGCCAATGTGAATTGGTAAAATTGGTCACTAGCCTGTTAGTGACAATTTAAAAGTAATGAGAGAGCATAACCACTGAGGTTCTGGTTAGCAGAGCCTCAGTGAGACAGTTAGGCACCACACAGGGAACACATACCTGCACACCTATGAGCACTGGGGCCCTGTGTGACAGGGTCCCAGTGACACATACATATAGGCCACAACCTTATGAGCACTGGGGTCCTGACTAGCAGGGTCCCAGTGACACATAACAAACATACTGAAAACATAGTGTTTTCACTATGAGCACTGGGGCCTAGCCATCAGGATCCCAGTGAGACAGTGAAAACAGTGACAAACATCCTGACATACACTCACAAACAGGCCAAAAGTGGGGGTAACAAGGCTAGAAAGAGGCTACTTTCTCACACAACCCCCCCCCAAACGAAGGACAATAAGGCTAACCTTGGCCAGTTGAGACTTTATTGTCTAAGTGGTGATAAGTAGAGAGTAGCTCTGCAATAGACTGGTTACTCCCTTTATCATCCACTATATGGTTACTTCCCTGTGGGGATGTAAACCACCCTGTTTGAAGTTTTTTAGCTAAGCAACAATGTGAAGATGTATTTTCAGAGTTTCTATGAGTAAGTTTTAGTTTAGAGCAGTGGGAATTGTCCACTGAACCTATTTGTAATGATGGAAATGCCAGACAGGGATGCTGTCTCAATAAAGCCATAGCTGGGCAACAACTTTGTCCATATGGCTGGAAGAGAGAACAGGGATGCTGTTTCTCTTTAGTTGGAGCAGGGCAGGGATGCTGTCCTATGAGCTCCACACTAGGGCAGGGATGCTGTCCTAAGTGTTGTGAGGCAGTGCAGGGTTTCTGCACTAAAGTTTCTCTGGGAGGGTTGGAGGGATGCTCCATGTTAACTAAAATGGTGCTCTTTTTGTCACCAATGTTAGTTATCCCACAGAGAGGTACTTCTACCTCAGGGAGTCCAGCTTTGCCAGCTGATGATTCCCTTGGAACAGGTGCCACCCCAGGAGAGGTTTCTCCCACCACAGGAATGGTATCCTGAATGGTAGGGTGGTTAGGGGATACTGTGATACCCTTTTTACCTGTTGATGGAGAGGGATCCTGAGTTTTCAGGCCTTCTCTCCTTTGCTTTTTCATTTCAGTAGAAATGAGAGGGAACAATTCCTCAGGGATGCCCAGCATGGCTGCATGGGCATAAAACTCTACATCAGCCCAACCTGAGGCCTCTAGGTCATTACCTAAGAGACAGTCTACAGGTAAGCTAGGTGATACCACCACCTGCTTAGGGCCAGTAACTCCACCCCAACTAAACTGAATTATAGCTAAGGGAAGAAACTTAGTGGAGTTATGGACATCAATAATCTTATACTGTTGTCCAATGATGTGTTGATCAGGGTGCACTAGGTTTTCAGTCACCAAAGTGAAACTGGCACCTGTGTCCCTGTAGGCCAAGGCCTCAACACCATTTATTGAAACTGTCTGCCTGTACTTATCCATTGTAAGGGGACAAGCAGCCAGTGTGGCAAGGCCAATGCCACTAGGTGTGACAGAAACTGTCTTGGGAGTGACTACCCCAGTTTCTACTATGGACCCAAAAGTGAACCCAACTACACCCTTCACTTGACTGTTGCCAGCAGTCCCACCACTAGTACCACTACTGCTAGGGGCACTAGAGCTTGATGTATTAGTGGTGGTAGGCTCAGGGGGTTTACCTGGACAGGACTTATCCCCTGGCCTATGGCCTCTGTTTTTACACACAAAGCACCAAGGCTTTTTAATGTGTGCAGGTTGGGAAGAAGAGGAAGAATTTGTTTTATCCCCACCCTCTGAAGAGTGTTTAAGATTTGAAGTGGGATCTTTGGTTTTACCCTTATCCCCATGCTTATCTTGAGATTTTTCACCATCTTTCTTATTGCCATCTTTGTCACCCCCTGTATGAACTTTTCTGTTCACCCTTGTTCTGACCCATTTGTCTGCCTTCTTTCCCAATTCTTGGGGAGAGGTCAGATCAGAGTCTACCAGGTACTGGTGCAACAAATCAGACACACAATTATTAAGTATATGCTCTCTCAGGATTGTGTTATACAGGCTTTCATAATCAGTAACTTTACTGCCATGTAACCACCCCTCCTAGGCTTTCACTGAATGGTCAATGAAATCAACCCAGTCTTGTGAAGACTCCTTTTTGGTCTCTCTGAACTTTATCCTGTATTGTTCAGTGGTTAAGCCATAACCATCCAGGAGTGCATTCTTAAGAACTGTAAAATTATTGGCATCCTTTTCTTTCACAGTAAGGAGCCTATCCCTACCTTTTCCACTAAATGATAGCCATAGGATAGCAGCCCACTGCCTTTGAGGGACATCCTGTACAACACAGGCCCTCTCAAGTGCAGCAAACCACTTGTTAATGTCATCCCCCTCCTTATAAGGGGGAACTATCTTGTGCAGATTCCTGGAATCATGCTCTTTTGCAGGATGACTATGGGGAATACTGCTGCTGCCACCATGGGTATCTAAACCCAACTTCTGTCTTTCCTTCTCTAATTCAAAAGACTGTCTATCCAAATCCAGCTGTTGCTTTTTAAGCTTCAGTCTGGTTTGTTCCACCCTCAACTTATTGAGTTCCCTCTCTAACATTCTGTCATCAGGGTTGGTGGGAGGGACATTTCTAGAAACAGAGCTATGATGGGAATGAACAGAAGGAGACCTGTCCCTTACAGAAGCCACCCTAACAGCTTGGTTTACAGAAACATTACTACCAGTATGGTGAGAATATATGCTTTTGCTATGATGTGAGACAACACTATTTATTTGGTGTGGCTCATCATCATTACCATCTATGCTAGATTGTCTAGTAATGGGCAGGCTAGGAAGTTTCTTTCCTGAATCTTTTCCTGGGGGAGTCCCTGAATCAGATTGGGAACTATTAGGTACTTTTTCAACAGATGGGGCACCTATGGCCTTATCCTGTTCTCTAAGCATGTTAAGTAACAGTTCCAAGGAAGGATTCTTCCCTACACTCAAACCTCTCTCTATACAGAGACTCCTTGCTCTTTTCCAGCTAAGGTTGTCATATGCAAGTTTGGACAGATCAACACTTTGGCCTGTGCCAGACATTTTTTAGAGAGAGTTAAAGTGATAGAAAAAGAGAAAAAAGTTTTCAGAACTTTTTGGAAAGACAGAAAAAAACTTTTTAAACTTTTAAGAACTTTTTGAAAGTTTAGGAGTACTTTTCAGCACTTAGAAAAGAGTGAAAAGAGGAAATGCAAAACTTTTTGGCTATGTGTATATACACTGACCTTGTTTTGTATATTTTTCTCTTATGAAAAGTACAGTGACAAGAGTGGTAAGTAGTCTCAAGCACTTATCCCACCACTGCACAACCAATGTAGGAGGCTGGACTGGCTTGTAGTGAGTACCTAGGGGTACTTGCACCTTGCACCAGGCCCAGTTATCCCTTATTAGTGTATAGGGTGTCTAGCAGCTTAGGCTGATAGATAATGGTAGCTTAGCAGAGCAGCTTAGGCTGAACTAGGAGACGTGTGAAGCTACTACAGTACCACCTAGTGTCATATGCACAATATCATAAGAAAACACAATACACAGTTATACTAAAAATAAAGGTACTTTATTTTTATGACAATATGCCAAAGTATCTTAGAGTGTACCCTCAGTGAGAGGATAGGAAATATACACAAGATATATATACACAATAGCAAAAATATGCAGTATAGTCTTAGAAAACAGTGCAAACAATGTATAGTTACAATAGGATGCAATGGGGAAACATAGGGATAGGGGCAACACAAACCATATACTCCAAAAGTGGAATGCGAACCACGAATGGACCCCAAACCTATGTGACCTTGTAGAGGGTCGCTGGGACTATTAGAAAATAGTGAGAGTTAGAAAAATAACCCTCCCCAAGACCCTGAAAAGTGAGTGCAAAGTGCACCAAAGTTCCCCTAAGGACAAAGTAGTCGTGTTAGAGGAATAATGCAGGAAAGACACAAACCAGCAATGCAACAACTGTGGATTTCGAATCTAGGGTACCTGTGGAACAAGGGGACCAAGTCCAAAAGTGACAAGCAAGTCGGAGATGGGCAGATGCCCAGGAAATGCCAGCTGCGGGTGCAAAGAAGCTTCGACTGGACAGAAGAAGCTGAGGTTTCTGCAGGAACGAAAAGGGCTAGAGACTTCCCCTTTGGTGGACGGATCCCTCTCGTCGTGGAGAGTCGTGCAGAAGTGTTTTCCCGCTGAAAGAACGCCAACAAGCCTTGCTAGCTGCAAATCGTGCGTTTGGCGTTTTTGGACGCTGCCGGGGCCCAGGAGGGACCAGGAGGTCGCAAATTGGACCTGAAGAGAGAGGGGACGTCGAGCAAGACAAAGAGCCCTCACTAAAGTAGGTAGCACCCGGAGAAGTGCCAGAAACAGGCACTACAAGGATGCGTGAAACGGTGCTCGCCGAAGTTGCACAAAGGAGTCCCACGTCGCCGGAGACCAACTTAGAAAGTCGTGCAATGCAGGTTAGAGTGCCGTGGACCCAGGCTTGGCTGTGCACAAAGGATTTCCGCCGGAAGTGCACAGGGGCCGGAGTAGCTGCAAAGTCGCGGTTCCCAGCAATGCAGCCCAGCGAGGTGAGGCAAGGACTTACCTCCACCAAACTTGGACTGAAGAGTCACTGGACTGTGGGGGTCACTTGGACAGAGTCGCTGGATTCGAGGGACCTCGCTCGTTGTGCTGAGAGGAGACCCAAGGGACCGGTAATGCAGCTTTTTGGTGCCTGCGGTTGCAGGGGGAAGATTCCGTCGACCCACGGGAGATTTCTTCGGAGCTTCTGGTGCAGAGAGGAGGCAGGCTACCCCCACAGCATGCACAAGCAGGAAAACAGTCGAGAAGGCGGCAGGATCAGCGTTACAGAGTTGCAGTAGTCGTCTTTGCTACTATGTTGCAGGTTTGCAGGCTTCCAGCGCGGTCAGCAGTCGATTCCTTATCAGAAGGTGAAGAGAGAGATGCAGAGGAACTCGGCTGAGCTCATGCATTCGTTATCTGAAGTTTCCCCAGAGACAGAGACCCTAAATAGCCAGAAAAGAGGGTTTGGCTACCTAGGAGAGAGGATAGGCTACTAACACCTGAAGGAGCCTATCAGCAGGAGTCTCTGACGTCACCTGGTGGCACTGGCCACTCAAAGCAGTCCAGTGTGCCAGCAGCACCTCTGTTTCCAAGATGGCAGAGGTCTGGAGCACACTGGAGGAGCTCTGGACACCTCCCAGGGGAGGTGCAGGTCAGG
This sequence comes from Pleurodeles waltl, assembly GCF_031143425.1. Lineage (NCBI taxonomy): Eukaryota > Metazoa > Chordata > Amphibia > Caudata > Salamandridae > Pleurodeles > Pleurodeles waltl. The sequence continues at coordinate 156,559,369 of NC_090446.1, forward strand.
GGAGTGGTCACTCCCCTTTCCTTTGTCCAGTTTCGCGCCAGAGCAGGGGCTAAGGGGTCCCTGAACCGGTGTAGACTGGCTTATGCAGAATTGGGCACATCTGTGCCCAAGAAAGCATTTCCAGAGGCTGGGGGAGGCTACTCCTCCCCTGCCTTCACACCATTTTCCAAAGGGAGAGGGTGTCACACCCTCTCTCAGAGGAAGTTCTTTGTTCTGCCATCCTGGGCCAGGCCTGGCTGGACCCCAGGAGGGCAGATGCCTGTCTGAGGGGTTGGCAGCAGCAGCAGCTGCAGTGAAACCCCAGGAAGGGCAGTTTGGCAGTACCAGGGTCTGTGCTACAGACCACTGGGATCATGGGATTGTGCCAACTATGCCAGGATGGCACAGAGGGGGCAATTCCATGATCATAGACATGTTACATGGCCATATTCGGAGTTACCATTGTGAAGCTACATATAGGTAGTGACCTATATGTAGTGCACGCGTGTAATGGTGTCCCCGCACTCACAAAGTTCAGGGAATTGGCTCTGAACAATGTGGGGGCACCTTGGCTAGTGCCAGGGTGCCCTCACACTAAGTAACTTTGCACCTAACCTTTACCAGGTAAAGGTTAGACATATAGGTGACTTATAAGTTACTTAAGTGCAGTGTAAAATGGCTGTGAAATAACGTGGACGTTATTTCACTCAGGCTGCAGTGGCAGGCCTGTGTAAGAATTGTCAGAGCTCCCTATGGGTGGCAAAAGAAATGCTGCAGCCCATAGGGATCTCCTGGAACCCCAATACCCTGGGTACCTCAGTACCATATACTAGGGAATTATAAGGGTGTTCCAGTAAGCCAATGTGAATTGGTAAAATTGGTCACTAGCCTGTTAGTGACAATTTAAAAGTAATGAGAGAGCATAACCACTGAGGTTCTGGTTAGCAGAGCCTCAGTGAGGCAGTTAGGCACCACACAGGGAACACATACCTGCACACCTATGAGCACTGGGGCCCTGTGTGACAGGGTCCCAGTGACACATACATATAGGCCACAACCTTATGAGCACTGGGGTCCTGACTAGCAGGGTCCCAGTGACACATAACAAACATACTGAAAACATAGTGTTTTCACTATGAGCACTGGGGCCTAGCCATCAGGATCCCAGTGAGACAGTGAAAACAGTGACAAACATCCTGACATACACTCACAAACAGGCCAAAAGTGGGGGTAACAAGGCTAGAAAGAGGCTACTTTCTCACAGTGTCTCCTTCAAAGTTGCAGTTCTGTCAGAAGAAAGTGAAATACTTGGGTCATCAAATAGAGAAAGGGTCACAGAGAATAATGAAGGAAAGAATAACAAGTGTACTTCAAATGAGTCCACCAAAGACGAGGCGGGAGGTGAGGAAGTTTTTGGGGATGGTGAGCTACTGTCGCCAGTGGATTCCGAACTTCTCAACTCTAGCAAAGCCTTTACTGAAACTGACCCAGGAGGATGCATTGGATGAAATTGAGCTGAAAGGAGATGAGATGGATGCTTTTATTGAATTGAAAGAATGCATGTGCAGGGCTCCAGCTTTAGGTATGCCTGATTACACAAAGCCTTTCACATTGTTTTGTCATGAACGTGATGCATGTTCTTTGTCTGTCTTGACCCAAGCCCATGGTGGCATAAACAGACCAGTAGCGTATTTTTCAGCTACTTTGGATCCGGTCGCAGCAGCACTGCCAGGGTGTTTGCGCGCCGTAGCAGCAGTTGGTATCAGCCTCACTCAGAGTGAAGGAATAGTGATGGGACACCCATTAACAGTCATGGTCCCTCACTCAGTTGAGATACTTTTGACCCGCTCCCGAACACAACACATGACTGGAGCAAGACTCACAAGGTATGAAACAATAATTCTGGGCTCACCGAATGTGCAGCTGAAAAGGTGCACTACATTGAATCCAGCAACCTTGCTTCCCGGTGAAAATGCTGAAATTGGGAACGCTGAAGACGTCGAGCACGACTGCCTTCAGGTGACTGAATTTTGCACAAAACCCCGACCTGACATTAAGGATACTAAGCTTGATGAAAATGACCAAATTGTTTTTGTTGATGGGTCATGTTTAAGAGATGCATTGGGAATATTGAAAGCAGGATATGCTGTATGTACTGTAACAGGTGTCTTGGAAGCGTCCTGGCTTCAAGGAGTCTATTCCGCACAAGTAGCAGAGCTTGTAGCCCTTACAAGAGCATGCCAACTGTCTACATTGATGAAGGTTACAATTTACACTGACAGTCAGTACGGGTTTGGAATTGTGCACGACTTTGGGCAACTATGGTCACAGAGAGGTTTCCTGACCTCTTCAGGGTCCCCAGTGAAAACCGGGGAGAGAATAAGGGAATTGTTACACGCCATTCGGATGCCAGCCGAAATTGCAGTGGTAAAGTGTAGTGCTCATACAAAAGGACATGAATATGTTTCCCTGGGAAATGCATATGCGGATCAGGTCGCAAGATTTTGTGCCTTGAACTGTATATTGCTCAGGGATGAATGGAATTTGATAAGTGAGCCAGAGCTCGAACCAGCTGAAGCCTTTGCCTTGAAGGTCGTGGATACAATGGATGAACTAAAAGCATTACAGAATAGCGTCAGGGAGGATGAAAGAGTTTCCTGGATTAAGTCACAATGTACAAAGAGACCAGATGAGTTATGGGTTTCAAATGAAGGAAAATTTGTTTTACCAAATAGTCTCTTATCGCAGCTAGCGCGGTTCTATCATGGGCAGGCTCACCTAGGGAGGGATGCCATGATAAGATTGTTCAAAACTGATTGGTTTAACCCCAGATTCCGTCAAGTTGCAGAAGCAGTTTGCCATCTTTGTGTCATTTGTCAGCAGATGAACCCAGGAAAGGGAACGGTTGTGAACGTGACCCACATTGGCAGGGCGGGTGGCCCGTTCAGCAGAATGCAGATGGACTTTATTGAGATGCCTGTGCATGGAGGTCTGAAGTATGTGTTGGTGATTGTGTGCATTTTTAGTCACTGGATTGAAGCATACCCTACACGTAGAAATGACAGCCTTACAGTTGCAAAACTATTGTTGAGGGAGTTGATACCACGTTTCGGATTCCCGATCTCTTTAGAATCAGATAGAGGAAGTCACTTCAATAACGAGGTGATAAAGTTACTTTGCGCAGCGCTGAACATTGAGCAAAAACTGCATTGTAGCTATCGCCCAGAGGCCTCAGGACTGGTGGAACAAATGAATGGTACACTGAAATCAAGAATGGCGAAAATATGTGCATCGACAAATTTGAAATGGCCTGACGCATTGCCTTTGGTGTTAATGTCAATGAGAAACACCCCTGACAGAAAGACTGGATTGTCCCCGCACGAAATTCTCATGGGCAGGGCCATGAGACTTCCTGCAGTTCCCGCAAACGCGCTTTTGAATATTACAGATGATATGGTGTTAGACTACTGCAAAGGTCTGGCTGACGTGGTTCGCTCTTTCTCTCACCAGGTGGAAGCAACCACCTTGTCACCGATCCAAGGTCCAGGACACACACTGAAAGCAGGTGACTGGGTCGTGATAAAGAAGCATGTGAGGAAGTCGTGTCTGGAACCCCGTTGGAAAGGCCCTTTCCAAGTGATCCTGACGACCACTACCGCTGTGAAGTGTGCGGGAGTTCCCAACTGGATCCACGCCAGTCATACAAAGAAAGTGTTGTGTCCCACAGATGAGGAAGTTGAAGCGCTGAAACTGCCAGTACCTGATAACAAAGTGCTGAGCGCTGAGACAGAGCAAAACAGAACTAGAAGCGAACAGGCAGAAATAGAGGAGAGAGAAATATTCTCTGAGGCCGAAACAACCGATTCACTTGGGGAAGACCAAGGAGAAACCTCAGACAGTGACGAAGCAGCTGAAAGTGACAAGGAGCCTGAAGAAAGTAACGGTGACAAAGGGCTCGAAAGAGGTGAAGAAGCAGGAGAGCCTGATCAGAGGAGGGCTTTCCCAGAAGCAGACGGTACAGAAAAAGAAAAGGAAAACCTGATTGACTCCCCAGAAGGAGGGGACAAGGCAGAACAGAATGAAACTGTTCAAACTTCTTCAGAAGAGATCGCAGGTCCATCAAGTGGACACAGTGCAAAGAGAAGACCAAGTATATCACCAGTAAAACTAAGAACTAGAGAAACGTTGAACGACAGTGAAGGGCCAAGAGTGAAAGAGAAAAGAAAGGAAGTGTCTGTCGTGGTACCAACATCAAGTGAAGGAAAAGACTTGGCCAAAGAGGAAAGTACCAGTGAGGTAGAATCAAAGAGAGATGCAAAATTGAAAAGGAAAAGGATACCAAACAGGAGATATTCCGGTCCAGAATGGGCATATGTAGTCAATGACGATTGGACCGACGAATTTGTATCTCTTAGCCTCGAGAACGAAGAAGAAGAGATACCAATAGAAAAGAAAAGTTTTATGGACACTATTGACTGAAAAAAAAAACTGATAAATGACATTGCTTGCTATAATCTAACGTGATACAACCAGCTGAGACATTGCTAAACCGGATGAGACATTTGCTAACTTGATAAGACTTTGATAACCTGATTGACTCTTAAACCCGATTTGAGACAACGTTGCTAACTGATAAAAGACTGAGTTATTGCCGAATTGAGACAAATGCTGCTAACCGATAAGTGACTGGGCTCCTGAAGAAAACTGTGTGAACATTGCGCTCGTTCAGCTTTGTAACTAATTGCTAAATCGTTTCTTTTATAAGTGCTTCTAGCTCTCTGATTCTATACAGATCATGACTAAGTACGCTACACAAAACAGTAGAGTGAAATATTGTAAATATGCGTGTATAGGCTTGATAACTGCATGTGTACTAATAATAATGGCAATAGTGCTTGCAACGCGTGGTAAGGGTGAAAATGAGAAAATTGATGCTTCTACTTCTGCTCCTGTTACTGTCACTGAACTAACCGCATTGAAAAGACTAGAATTAGATGAGAGACACTTGCATGATAAGAAGGAACTTTCGTATAATGTTTTCTATCGCCTACTAACAGAATATGTTGAGACTATGGATGCAAAAGATTGTTATGTGTGTACACAGATACCGACATCGGTAACGGAAGGGGTGACTTATCACCACATGCCTCTTACATATGGGATTACATGTAGTTTAGTAACTTCTAGATTTTATGGTCAAACTAACATACAGTATTTTTACTCAAATTATGATGTTACCTTTGCATATGTTCCTATAATAACGCAACTAAGCCAGATTGCTAAAGATTGGGATGCTAAAATAATGAGGGAATTTTTCGAGCCAATGCAACCTTTTGAAACAGCTCACGCTCATAGGGAAAACCTTACCTGCTCGCTCTCTGCAGTAGAAATAAGCTTTTTAGATCGCACAGATGATAGAAGGGCACCAATGAATGCGAAATTAGAAAAAGAGCTAAGTAAGAGGACTTCAGTAGATAATTATGCTTTTGCCGCAATAAAAACACAAGGAAAAATAGCTTTAGATGCTTGGCATGTAGGGAAATTTTGTATATATCTTGGTGAATCTTATTATGATAACATTTTCGTGGGAGCTAGTGAATGTAAACATTCAAATGGACAAATGGACATTCATGCTGAACGGACTTGACCCTGTCATACCTGGTGTATATTACATTTGTGGGCATAATGCCTATTATCGTCTTCCAAAGGGATGGTGGGGGAGATGTTATTTGGGTATAGTGTTCCCAAAGGTTTATCAACTGGATGACCTATCGGTGATTCCAAAGACGCCTGGATCTCATCGTATCCAGAAAAGAGAGACCGCAGCTGCTGTGGTAGGAGATATATTTGGAGCCATGATTCCTTCATTGGGAGTTATGTTGAATTCCATCAAAATAAGAAAGTTGTCTACTATAGTGGATAACATGTTGACAAAGTTTTCAGGTGCTATAATCCTGATGGATGCTGAACTTGCAGCAGAAAGAGCTATGACTCTTCAAAACAGGCTTGCCCTAGACATTCTTTTAGCAAAGGATGGCGGCGTTTGCAAAATGCTTGGTGCGCGTCACTGTTGCACGTATATACCAGACAACAGTGTGAAGATTAAAACAATGCTTGCAAATCTAACAAAAGAGAGTGCAGACTTGAAGGAATTGAAAGAACCAGGAGTTTGGGAGAAGGTTGGAAAGGGAGTTGCTTCAGTGGGAAATTGGCTTGGTGGCATTTGGAATGGAATATTACTAAAAATAATACAGGGAATACTAATAGTACTAATTTGCATCTTTGGGATTTGGGGAATAAAGAGGGGAATATTAATGATAATGGAAAGAATTAAAAGAAGGAAGGAAGAGAAAATAATGAAAAGAATGGCAGAAGAATACAAGGCAAGAACAAGGGGAACTAAAAGGCAAAGAGAACTGACAGAATTTTAATGGAATAAAATTTGTGGGAATGGTTTTGTGTGATGACAAATAGTCATCAGAGGAGGGATTGATGACGCAGAAATGAAGGTTTTACATTTATTAGCGCATAAACGTAGTGCCGCAATAATCAAGTGTGACTTTAACCGAACTAATATAGATTGTACGGGGACAAATGTGCCCTCAGAGTAGTTTGCCAACATTTATAAAGCGTGCTTTATATAACGTGATGTATTAGAATTGTACTAATCTGACATAACCGTAAACGTGTGCCATGATTTGCTTGTTTGAAATGTTTTAACTTAGCATAACTTTAGTGGAGGCTTCGGCCTAGTTGCCTTGTCTCACGGTTTAGATGCTCGTGTTTTTCTAATGTGCTAATAAAACGTGTATTCTTGCTTGAAGCTGTACTTTTCCAGTGAGATCGGTTCACATGCTTATCTTTAAGGTTTCGTGCCAGCCTGGCATCTTCTTCTTTGCTCCAAGGTCAATCTGCAGGTGCAGACAATGGAAGCTCTGAAAGTGAGTTAATTGGTAAAATATGTTGCAACTTACGTTCCCGACTCCAAGGATAATGTATGCCTAGGTAGAAGCTTGTGAATTGTTGTTTTTGATTGGACAATTTGAAGCCAACCTATGAACCCTCCAATGGAAGACCCTACTGGATTTGAACTGTTGTTTATTTAAACCTGGTGCACAAGAAGAAAGCGGACATTATTACCCATTGCACCCATTGAGGACATTGCAGACATTAGTCATTATGGCCCATCTTGCCGACTTCGTCATTTTGCCATCTTCTACGATGCCAATTGATGTTCGACGCCATTTTAAATGAGACTTTGATGTTTTCTCCAATCGAGAGAAAGAGACTTTAAGTAATTCTCGCCCTAGAGACTTTAACTTTGATTTGCCCCTTTGCATAAAGTAGTAGTTTTGTCCTTTTATCTTGCCGCTGTGAGGCAATTGCCCCGTCCACCCTGCCCCTTTGCCCCGTCCCATGCTGATCGGAAACCGGTACCTGTGAGACGAAGACTTCCTTGAATGCTGATTGAATTTGGTAAATATGAAAGGAAAATGTACAATTGCATTGTGTTTCTTTTTAGGTAACCAACTGCTGATTTTTGATAAGAGCCCTAGTTAGGAGTTTTCCAAATTAATGTTGCTAAATTGTTTTTGCATGAAATCCCACATGCAGATGCTAATTTGAGGTTAGATGAGGATTCATTTGTTGCACGATGCAATTTGAGACCTTGTTATGCTGACTAATGTATGCAATTAGCCCATTACAGATTATAGTTTTAGTGGTTTGCGTTGCTATCATCGAATGCATTGTTATTCAAATGCTGCATAGATTGCATCTTTTTCGCCGTTATGGACAGCTATTAATGTTCATTTACATATATCATTTGGTGTTGAGACACATTTATATCGTGCTAGTTTTGTTAATATAGGGAAATAAATTCATTAACTTTGAATAAACTGGTGTGGTTATTCATGGCCGGAAGGTCATGGTTCGCCAAAATGTTTTCTGGATTAATTGTGAAGTGTTATGTTGATCAGGGCATTGCGTATGTTCGTTATTGATTATTGATTTGATTAATTTGACTAATCTCGGGTGAAGAGAGCCCCACTTGGTCAAAAGATTCATCGACCCAAGAGCGTCCAAATACAGGTAATTTATTAGGTCGGAACGCTCTATCACCCCCAAAACACTATCTGGACACATCAAAATTATCAAATACAAAACTATCTGTTTTTGTGGGGGAAGGCATCTGCGTTTTTGGTCCTGGGCTCAGCAGCCATCTAGGGAACCCTACCAAACCCAGACATTTCTGAAAACTAGACACCCAAAGGTGTACAGGGAGGTGTGACTTGCGTGGATTCCCCAATGTTTTCTTACCCAGAATCCTTAGCAAACCTTAAATTTAGCTAAAAAATCAAATTTTTCCCACATTTCTTTGCGGAATCACTGTACCCGGAAAACATTCCTACCTCCCAACGTTCCCCTCAGTCTCCCGGTAAAAAGTATACCTCTCTTGTGTATGTGGGCCAAGTGCCTGTGACAGGAAAGAGCCAAAAATATGTCAAAATTGAGGGGCAACCAAAGTGGGTCCTAAAGGGCAGTTTGAAAACAAACATTTTTAGGCTTGCAAGTGCAGCAGAATTTGTATCAGTATAGATGAGACAATGCTGGGTGGTAGGAATTTTGTGGATTCCTGCAGATTCCGGAAGGTTCCATCACAAATATGTGGGAAAATGTATGATTTCCAACAAAGTTGGAGGTTTGCATGGCATTGTGGGTAAGAAAATGGTGCTGGTGCATGTGAAGCACACCACCCTGGAACCATCCAGATGATTAGTTTTCAGATGTGTCTAGGTCTTGTGGATTTTTCTACATGGCAGCATCCCAAAGTCTAAAAAGTGCAGCACTCACCATTCCAAGTGGGATGATTTTGAGGGTTAGCCAAGCTCTCATGACCCAAATGTAGAACCATAAACCAAATAATCAAATGTTCTTTTGCTTGCCGTGGGATAAGATGTTTTAGTTTGCAGGGGGAGAGCTGAAAGAGTGTTACCCCCTTCAGTTGCGGTGGGCGCATACTGCTTGGTAGCCACCACACCACTATTTTTTTTTTTTTTATTCCGTGGCATCTAGTGGACTTTCTGCCCCCTCAGGGATGTGGATCAGGGGTAATTGTCCCATCTGCCCACTAGTGGGCAGAACAACTTTGGCCCCATTTATTTGGGGTGGGGGTATGGCCATACCCCCACCATCTTATTTTGGAAAAAAAATCTTCCCTGGTCTCTGGTGGGGTTTATGCCCCCCTTGGGGGCAGATGGGCATTCCAAAAATAGGCAGATCTTCCCCCATGGGGGGCAGATATGGGCAACAGTAATGTGGCCCCCATGGGAGTGACCCTTGCCCAAGGGGCTGCCCCCCAAACAAAACACACACACCAATCCCTGGTGCCTAAGTGTTTTCTGCCCCCCCAGGGGGAGCAGAAATGGCCTAAAATAAATTCCCCCCCCCCCAGAGGAGTGACCATTGCCTAAGAGGTCACTCCCCTTGCGTGAAAGTGGCTAAAAAAAAAATCCCTAATAACAATAGGCTGATCTTCCCCCAAGGGGGGCAGAACTGGCCTGAAATTAATTTGCCCCCCAGGGGAACGACCCTTGCCTAATAGGTCACTCCCCATATATAAAAAACAAAAGCAAACATAAAAAAATATATCCCTGGTGTCCAGGGGTTTCTGCCCCCTCCCCCGGGGGCAGATCGGCCTAAAAATATCCCCCCCCCCCCCCGGGGAACGGCCTTTGACCAAGGGTCCCTTCCCTTCATTGAATAATATCTTTTTTTTTTAAATCCCTGGTGTCTAGTAGGTTCGGCCTAATAAAAATAGGCCGATCTGCCCCCAAGGGGGGCAGAAGTGGCCTAAAAGTAATTTTGCCCCCCGGGGAGCGGCCCTTGCCCAAGGGGCCACTCCCCTCATGTCAATAACAAAAAGAAAATCCCTGGTTTCTAGTGGTTTCTGGCCTAAAATTAATTTTGCCCCCGGGGAGAGACCCTTGCCTAAGAGGTCGCTCCCCAACATATAAAAACAATAAATAAACAAAAAACTATTATCCCTGGTGTCTAGGGGGTTTCTGCCCTCCCTGGTGGCAGATCTGCCACTGTGGGGACAGAAATGGCCTTAAAATAATTTGGCCCCCTGGGGAGCAGCCTTTGTCCAAGGGGCAACTCCCCTCATGTCAATTACAAAAATAATTCCTGGCGTCTTGTGGGCATCGCGATCAGGCAGCAGAAATGCTGAGAGAGACATGAAAGGAGAGGAAAGGTCTTTCCTCTCCTTTCATGCCTTTGTCAGCCCCTCAGTAATCGGAGGAGAAATGCAAAAGCATTTCTCCTCCAATACGCACTGGAAACTCGCAGGTCTCTGATGAGGTCAGCATGAGATTGCGCGCTGACATCATCAGATGCCACGGGGTGGGGGGAGGGGGCGGAAAGGGAAGCGATTCCCCTTCCATCCCTGCAGTGGGGGTGCTGAGGTGTGAGGTGGTCCCAGGACGTAAAGGTTATGTCCTTGGCACCTCAGCACCGCAGCCAAGAACGTAACTGTTACGTCCTTGGCTGCAAAGGGGTTAAAACACGTTTTATGTTTTTGTTAATAGTTTCTACATACTTTGGATTGCTTCGAGGGATTTGTATTGGAGTGGTTTCATTTTTTGAAAATTAGTAATTCAGCAATAATGGAAAAATATTGTGCAAATACCTAACTATAACATTATTTCAGCCTTTGTTTTTTAGGTGAATTTCCAAGTTTTTTAAATTGAAAACATGTTTTTGTTACACCCAGCTGTAATTCTACCTTAGCCTTTGTTGTTTTCAGTAATTTACTAGTTTTTTTTTTAATGAAATATTTTTGAAAATACATAGACACTAACTACTCCAACAACATTTGCACTGAGAATGTTCAATTCCTTATTTTTTTGTAACTCACACATGCAGAAATATTCCCAGAATAGTTTTCATGGTCTTTGTATGCATCTTTACATAAACTTCATATTTAGAATTCAAAAGGACACCAATCAGTTTTTCCTGTACTGTAAATTGTGTTTTCACTTTGTACATCTATTTTTAAGGTCTGTGATCTCTCTCATGGGAGGCTCACGAGATTGCATTTATATACTTTGTGCTGTGTTGTGCAGAGTTCTTTTTCACCTGCTCAATTATTACTAATGTTTAATAATGTTTAATAATAAAGTTAGTACATTATGTGGTTTGCAATAATTATTTTGTTTACAAGATTATGACTCTTGCAAAACAATTGTGAAAGCCAAACTACGCGGTCCCTAGACTACGAGGAGGCTATACTTTCTGTTCAACTTTTGTGATCTGCTCACGAGATCGTACATTTGCAATTAGGCTCAGAACAGTGTATTTTTGTCATTTGAAGAAAGTTAGACATAAAAAGTGATGTTTAAAGTACTAAAACATTTGAAGTATTGTTGCATTTGAGATATTTAGTAAATCCTCTGTTTTTTACAATCTTGCAGGCCTCTCACGAGAAACCTGCGAGATGCCTGAGAAATGGAAATATATCCCAAGCAAGGACTGTGTTTTGTTCAAAGGATGTCTTTGTTTAGCAAAGAAAGAGTCCTTTCCTTTTATATTATTTGCCTATTGGGGTTTTCTGTCATTACACCTTTTTGACTACCTCTCTGACTTTGCTGATTTTCTGTGATTAGAATGTCATCATCTGATTCAGACAGGAACCATACTCCGATTCATACAAGTCAGCCACCTCAGCCACCCAGGGAGTCGTTGGTCTGGCAACTTTTTCAAATGGGGTCTCGAAGAAAGTGTCTTCCAAACATGTCATTTGCAACATATGCAAAAAAGAGGTCAGCAGGGGCAGCCAGAACAAACAATATTGTTTGAGTACTACTGGGGTGTGGTGACATTTGAGAGCCATGCACCCTGAATTCCTTGCTTGGGCTGAGTTAGCCCATGTTGCAGAGCTTGATAACTCCTCAGGGGCATCCACATATTTTCAACCTGGTGACAGTGTGTCGGCCCAGGTACTCACTGTACAAGCAGATAAAAATACAGCATATCTGAATAAAGTCTTTTTCGCTGCTTTGACATTTTTCTCCTCTTTGTTTTGAAGGAGAAGTTGTTTTTTATTTCTCTGAGTTTCTTGTATTTGTTCTATCACTTAATAAATGTTTTTAAAAATGTTAAATATTTAAAAAAACACCAAAAATACAGTTGTTCAAAATATTACTTTAAAAGGCTCTTTCCAGAGCTACTGTATACTTTCATTTTGTATGTTGTTTATACCATGTACTGCTTTTTTTTCTTTCTTGGTGACTCTCTCAGTTACTCGCAAGAGCCATGATGCTCCCATACATAGCATGGGTGATTCTCATAGGTCTCTCACGAGAGTCAGGTGCACAATCCTCAGAATCTACTGTGAGGGGGCAGTGTTTGCTGGTTTGCATTCCTGCGTGTCTTGTGAGATCATACTTTCATAATGGAATTTGCATTTTCACTAAACATAACCTGTTGCAATAGGCATAATTTATTTGCACCAGATGTTTGCTACCTTTTTTTTATATAGTCTTGCAAGACTTTTTTAAAGTTACATAATATTCACTCTCGTTCATTACAGTACGTACAACTTTTACTTTGTTCTCCTAGGATTTTAGGAGTAAGAGACCACTCCAGTCCCATCTGTCCCCAGTATGGCAGCAGTATATAGGAGGGAATGAGAAAAAACTGGGCACTTCCAAAATACCTTCCCATGACAATAAGGATGCACAATGCAGTGTGAAGAAGGACTGGCCTCAACACTGAGAACTCTCTATTGGATGAGGACTATGGGGCTGATTTTAAGTTCGGTGGACGGTTTACACCATCTGCTGAACTCCTGACGGGAGGTTGCCACCATACTGGCTACCTCCTGTGGCCCCAATAAGAGTTTTCTGCTCAGTCAGCGGATGGAAACCTGAGTTTCCGCCTGCTGGTCTGGTGGGAAATAGCCTACAGCATTGTCTCCGGCTTGTAATAGAGCCAGTTGCAATGCTGTAAAGACAGGAAGTAAACATTTTGAGGGTGCTGGCCAGGGGGGGCCCTGCACAGCCCATGCTAAGTGCATGGGCAGTTCACACCCCGTGGTCCCCTGCACCCATTCTTCACCAGCATTTTCATGGCGGTGGTACTGGTATGAAACCGCTGGCAGAGAAGGGGGTCGTAATCCCAAGGCAGATCTGCTTGCAGCACTGCCCTTGCAGATTAGGACCACTGCCACCTTCTGACCATCGGTATCTCTGATCCTGGAGCAGCTGGTGGTTCATTGGCAGCCTGACCACCAGGATTGTAATGTGGCAGTCTAGTAACTGCTAGACTACAATTATGCCTTATGTGTACTAGGGTGTAGGAAGAATTTGGCCTCTACACTGAAACCTCTCTCAGATAGCAGGTGTGCATAGTAGGGTGTGGAGAGGTACTAGCCTCTCTGCTGAGAGCTCTCACTTGGATGACGGGTGTGTGTAGTAGGGTATGGGGAGGTTCTGGCTCCTATCATTAGCTCTCTCTCTTGGATGATGGGTATGAGCAGAAGGGTGTTGGTAGGGACTGACCTTCCAGCTGAGCCATCTGTGCTGAGACATCTATGTTAAATGACAGATATACAACACGATGCAGAAAGAAATTAAGTTCTATGCACAGAAGTTTGTCTCAGATGACAAGTATAAGGACTAACCTATAGATAGACTGCCAGGTCAACTAAGACATCTCCCTAGAATAACACATGCAAAATTGGTTGTGGGTAGAAACTGCTCTCACCTCTTTATGATAATAAAAGTCATTAGTAGAGTATAAACTGAATTATTCTCTTTAAGGAAAACAGTGTCTTGGACAACAAGTGTACATATTTGAATGTAGGAACACACTCAATTCTCTCTCAGACACACCTCCTTTTGGAACAGACATGTGTAGCAAGGTGTAGACAGAAACAGACCTCTGCGCTGAAACATCTCTCCAGAGTGACAAGCATATATACTAACATGTGCAAAAGAATTGCCATTTCCACCGGCTGACAGCAGTGTGTAATATACTATGAAGATGCATTCGGCTCTGTGCCAAAACCTCTCTCTTTTATAAAATGGTTACACTACAGTGGAAAGAAGCACTAATCTATCTATAGTACCTTATATAGACATATACATCAAGCAGCCCAGCCAGTTCTTGAAGATGGAACTTCCACTTTAAGTCAACATTGCAAGATTGTAATAATATTAACATCTTTGAATGCTAATAAGAAAGGAAAGAAGAAGTAACTTTAAACTTTTTATTACAAAACAATTAACAATATTTCAAACAACAACTACAGTAACAAACAACTATAACAACTGAAAAAACAAAAAAACAATAAACGTAACTAATATATAACATTTTGTCCTCACTCAGGCACCAACACCTCCTCCCTTTTGCTTCATTTGCCTACTGTACGTGATGCACACAGATCTTTTTGTTTGTTTCAGCCACCTCAACCTGCTAGACAAAATGTGCTTTAATGGGTTTTTCATGACAGGCTCGGTGGCAAAAGTCACCTAAAATAAAATAAAATTTGCAAAAAGGAGTTGAGCTGGAAAATTAGAAACAACCAGTGTGTTACACCATTACAGGAATCTACATCTGCTGAAGCAGATACCAACCCTCCTTTTCTAAATAAAGCATTTTTTGCTGTTTAAGTGAGCAGACCATGTTCTCATCAAAAACAAGTAGAGCTAGACAGAACAAGCTCCTTCAAGGGTACAAATGTCACTGTAGGCAGTAACAACAACATCAGTTGTGCAATTATTTTTTTCCAGGCTTTCCACACGGTTACTGTTCCCTCTTCTTCCAAAATGAAGAATTTTTTTTTCTCCTCGATATATTTTGTGACATGATACTTCTGTTTTTCAAAATTTCTGTTTTCCATTTTCATGCTAAAAAAGAGAACACCAAAAAAATTAAAATTACCCACTCATCAATAATTGATGACAGTTTTACAACCCTATATACTCTAAAGTTGTTTTACATTTTTCACCCACAGCCACATAGTTCTATCTACTGTACCACTATCTTCATGTTCCTTTCTCTTAAAGAATTCAACACCTCAACCAGTGCATTTGTTCGCAAATTAAGTTACAACATGCCTTTAAACAAGGTTCCATAACAACTTGTAAAGAAAGACATTCACTTTTACACACCTTTCCTAATAGTGAGCACTGTCTATCACTCTGGAAATGACAATATCTCCACTCAATCATCTCATAGGAGTAAAATATGTACACAGAAAGGTTCCTAAAAGCCCTAGACCTTGTTTTAACTGATTGCAGATGCCTTGTTTTATAATTCCAGAAACACCAGCTCTTTTACTTACAACTACATGCAGGTTGAACATTTCATTTTTTAACACAATATCCAATACTTGGTGAGATCTCTCTACTATCTAAGGTCCACCTCTCAAAAATTATATTAATAAGCAATCACCTTTCCAAATAGTTTTTGACTCACTAAACCTTGTACATAATCAATTTACCAACAGTAGTGCATTTGCTGACTCTTCTCAACAAAGTTCATAAAGTATATTTCTAATTATCTGAACTTAGAGCAGTTTCTTATATACAGCTGAAGACACCAGTCTGTCTCAGTTCCAAATTCAATCACTTCTGCTGAGCAACTCCAACAGGCTTCCTTCTCCTCCAAATCACCAAGAACAATCTGAGCTATCCCTGGTTCTGCACTCAGTCACATCACAACATTTCTTCAACCATGCAATAAGAATGTTAACTAATGGTTGAGCCTTGGCCCTTTTTTTTACATACCCCAAGTCTTGCATGTCTCACGCGTCTCGCAAGAGGCTTACAGGGTCGTAAAACATCTTGTGACAGGCTCAGTAATTTCCCCTCAGATCTTGCAAGCTTCTCACGAGATCATTTGTGCCCTTGCAGCAAGCCTCGTTCCTGTAGCTTGTGAGCTAGTCTTGCTAGAGTCTAGTGACATTTCAACAAAATTGTAGTCAAATACTAGTATGTAGGACGGAATATCCTCTCCGCTGAGATCTATCTCTAAATAACAAGTGTGTAGAGTCGGGTGTTGGGAGAGACTTGCATCTCCACACAGACCTCTGTCTCAGACGGCACATGTACATAGTAGTGTGTATGGAGGGACTCGCCAGCAAGACTTCTCACTTGGATAATGGGTGTGCATAGCAGGGTATAAGAAGAGACTGGCCTCCGCTCAGACCTCTTTTGCATGAAAGGTGTGCAAAGCAGGGTGTCTGTATGGCCTTCCCTTTCTTAACACACAGCTAACCGGAGTGCATAATAAGGTGTATAGTAGGGTGAGAGAGACTGCTTCTCCACTAAGCCCTCTCTCTCAGGTAACAGGTGTACGCATTAGGATGTGCACATCAACTTGCCTCTTATATCAGACCTCTGTCTCAGATGATGGCTGTGTGTGGTAAGGTGTGTACATGGAGTACCCTATGCTTCCAGATCTCTCTCTCAGATTACATTTGTACGTAGTAGGCTGTGTGAAGAAAGACTGGCCTCCTCTAGTGTGACCTCTGTCTCAGATGAAGGGTGTGGTTAGTAGGGTTTATACATGGACTAGCCTCTTCTGACAGACCTTTGTGGCTTTGCATAGACAGGTGTGTGTATTAGGCAGTGTACCTGGACTGGCTTGTTCTGTCATAATTCTGTCTCAGGTGATAGGTGTGCATAGTAGGGTGTGTGGAGAGAGACTGGCTTGTCGGCTGAGACATCTCTCTTGGATGACAGCTGTGAATAGTATGCTCTGTCTAGGGACAGTCCTCCCTGCTAATACCTCTCTCTCTGATAATGAATGTTCATAGTAGGGTGTGGGAAGAAACTATACCCTACCACAACTCTTACAAAGCTGATGGGCATAAATATTACAATCTGACAAACACCATCTCTAGTAATACTCCTTTCTACAGTGTCAAGTATGCATACTACAGTGTATTCAAAGATCACATACTGCTTTTTTACTGTTCATAATTCTACATGAGTCTTATGAGATCGTAACTTTTGGGGAAAATAGGAATTACCTATCTATTCATCACAGTACTTATCTCTTACACATTTCCTCTTAAAAAAATGACCGCGATATGAATTCCTACTAATGGAGTGTCCTCAGAACTCATCTACCCCTCTTTACTATTCACAATCTTGCACTAGTTCCTCTTCATCGTAAACATTAGTTAAAAACACTATACATTTATTTTTATCACAGCAGTTATCCCTTAGACACCCCCACTCTAAATCTATGGGGACAGCATGCCTTTCTACTGCCTCCTTATTAGTTTTTTTACTTCATTTCAACAACACCTCGAATATTTCACAATAAACAGTAACCGTCCTCATTTCATTCCTAACATTCCAACAGCCAGTCAGTCAGATCGCTAACTCTCACGAGACTCACAGGAGCCTCTTGCTCCCATGACAGCGTGAAGAATCACTGGAAAATGGGCCTCTAGACTAACAACAGGGCTCCATTTTTTTATTTGCACTCTTGCGGGAGGCCCGAGGGACTCACACGAGCCCACCGTCCAAATATAGTTATTCTTGACCTTTAATTTCTCTAAAACTACTGAATGGATTTGCGCCAAATCACCAAATCACAAAAAGTACAATCTGTGGACCAAGACCTAGCTTTGCCAAATTTGGTGTAATTCCGTTCATTACCTTTTGCTGAAGCCATGTCTAAAGAAGTCTATGGAAAATGCATGGGAATTTTATGTTTAGGGATCCTCTTTTTTTCTTGGCCCCTGCTTGACAGATCACTCCAAAACTTTCTAGGAAGGAGCTGAGGTGGACGAATATTTTGTTTGGAAAAGTTTGGGAAGATTCGGCAAACAGGGACAAAGTTATTAGCAAACCAAAAAATGTTCCATCTATGGAAAAGAGCACCTAACTATAACAGTAGGTTTTCTATCTATCTATCTATCTATCTATCTATCTATCTATCTATCTATATTGAAAACAAACTTAAAGTGACGTTACATTTAGGTTAGGTGGTAAAATCTTAGTTTTAGTTATAAAAAAATTAAAATCACTGAAACAACAACAAATTAATGCTATAGTTAGGTGATGTCATTTTATTTTAATACGTTGTGAGTGATGCAATATGTGAGGTCATAAGCAGTGCTTGATGAGTGTGCAATTTATTATTAGTTCATTAGAATGTACCTCAAGTTTTTTCTGTGATTTGGTGTTTTGTTTTACTTTAGCTCGTGTCTCTCATTCCAGCATCTAAGTATAACATTGCTTAACATTGCTTGAACTATTGTTTCAATAACTAGATAGATAGATAGATAGATAGATAGATAGATAGATAGATAGATAGATAGATAGATAGATAGATAGATAGATAGATAGATAGATAGATAATATGGTCATAGCACCTACACGTGGAGCTATATATAGTGAACTTATAATTGGCTACATATACTTATCTACACAGTATTTGGTAGTCAACATTTTTGGCACAGTTTCTCACCAAGTCAATGTTAGAATCTTGGTTTTCTGCCACCAAACCTCTAGATGTTTGCCCTGGCATCTCATAACATAGATATGGCTAAAATACCCTCTTCAAATACCGCAGGATGAACATATTACTGGTGGGTTGTCAAAGTCCGAACTTCCATATCTTACATTTGAAAACTGAGTTACATGGTGAGTTAGGTAACTCTGAGCCAGGAACACGATTGATGCTGAGACATTGTGATTACCACATTAATTTCACTTGATCTAACTTGCAATTCCTACAAATTAATGTTTAAGCTTAGCAAATGCAGTGCAAACATTGCAGGGATGAACGTAACTCATACAAAGAAAGCCCTTAATAACAAAAATAAACACTACTGAGGTCCTTTCACAAGTCATCTCCATAGCAACTAAGTAGCCACATTACATCCTTCAGGTAACTACATTCTAATGTATAGCTAAATTCAACGATAACATGTATTTATTGAAAATATTCCGAGAATAGTCCCACAGCAGGTATTAAGATAAATATCCTAAAATCTGAAATTACTCTAAATCTGCAGAAGTCAGATAATGACCATATATAGAGAGAGACTCTAGGGAGCAGATTTACTGGCATTTCCCGCAAAGCTGCGCAACAAGGCAACGTTGCATGAAAGGAAGACATCAGAAATGTGCCATATTTACAAAAAGATATTGCACATTTCTGCTGCCTCCTTGCCCTGGAGCACGGTGTGCTACCTAACACCAACCCAAGCACCCTTGCACCATAGAGACATTTTCAAGCAGAAAATGTCCCTTGGTGAGTACTTTTCAGAGCAAACGTGTCTCCTGTGCCTAAAAACTGCACACACTTTCGTAGTGGAAAATTACAAGAAATGTTACAGATTTCATACAATCTGAAAATAAGGAATTGTATTTTCTTAACTGTATCTTTCAATAGAAGATGCCTTGTTTCGCTCAATGCTTTCAGCAAGGTGACAGATTACATACATTTTGCATCATGAAGCTCGGTTTTGGACAGATATTGACCACCAAATGAGAGAACAACATTTAACTGACCAGTGAAAACACTGTTATTTACGCTAGTCAATTTGTGCAAAAGTTAGTTTCAACTAGTTCGTCGGTGGTAAGTTTTCACGAAATAGTAGGTTCAAATAACACCTTTACACCTGTTGGGCAATGCAAAGGTTTGTTTTCTGGAGGTTGGTCAATGAAATATTGGTGCAAAAGTGCACTGCAGTAGAGCACTTTTACCTATTCGGCACCTTGTTTGTACGTTTTACGCTGGAAACTACACCATCATTAAATTGTTTTTCAGCCGATCACGCAACTTATTTCGAAAACAGTGAGCAGTCCATTTAAATGTGGAACTGTTTAATCAGATGTATAGTCAAGTATTCTGTGAAATTTCATGAATGCAAGTTAGAAAATGTTTATTATTCATGAAAACAAATGGCCTTTTCTGTCAGTAATTTATGCTCTTGGGCTTCAATCTCTGACTGACAGCTGGGTTATTTATGTTTGCAATCCTCTCAACCTAGAATGCTGATGATTCAAGTAAGCAGGCATCAGTTCTACATGACTGTGCTCATGGCTGGATCTTGGAATGGAGTTTAGCTCCTGATACATCCAGGGACAGCAGGAACTGTACTGTGTATATCTTCACAGCGTGTGTCCACCAGGCAGTCTTCAGTGCTTCATATCAGTGCTTAATTTGTAAAAGAAAGAGTACTCTTTTAATTCCCATCAATAAAAAACAGCTTCTACCCCATGGCAAGAGTAATAAATACCTGACTTTTCACTGTAAAAATCTTTGGGGTATATTTACAACCCCTAGCGCCTCCTTGCACCACATTAGTGTCATTTTTTACGCTAATGTGGCATTAATGGAGGCATTTTTTCCACGCCGTATTTACAAAGTGGTGCAATGCATGTATTGTGCCACTTTGTAACCACTTGCGCCTCATTTTGCCTGTGACAGGCATAACGTATGCAGCGGGGGCATTCCAGTGCTAGAAGGCCCACAAAAATGACGCAGTGAAATTTTTGGCGTCAATTTTAACGCCTGCTCAAACCAGGTGTTAAAATGGCCCACCCATTGTAACCTATGGGCCTCCTTGCACTTTGCTGAACTAGTGTCAAAACTTTTGACACTAGTGCAACAAAGTGCCACAATAGCATCAAAAATTCTGACGATATCGGCCAAACGACTCCCATGGTGAGCCACATCATAAATACTGCACTACCATGGTGTCATTAAGTGCGGGTAAAGGGGGGGATGCAAGAAAAGTGGTGCATCATCTATGATGCACTGCTTTCTTGTAAATATGCCCCTTTGTTAACCTGTGGCAGGATCTAATCTGGATGCAGCTCCATACCTTGCTAAGGTTTCATTTTTACATTGTTTGTTTTTGTCTTACAAGCTGGATCTTTTTCCACATCTTGCAGAGACACTGGAGCATTTACAATGCTTCTTGGAAAGAGACTTTGGGCAGTAGCCTTGCTCTACCCTATTCTGACTATAGCAGCAGTCTGGAGGGAGCATAGAATGGTCTTCCTCAACAAGCACAAGTCTGCCTTGCACCCTTGCCCCCCCACTCACTAACACTTCCACTGACAACTTCACTGACAATTTCCACTTGCTCAGAATTGGCAGAAAGTGCCAGTGTTTTTCTCTCCAGAATTAGACTGGATGGAATTTTGTGCAAATATGCTGGTGGGGTGGGAGATTCTGACCCTCTTCCGCCCCAGTATCCCTGTACCCAATTGTGCAATACTGTTCATGAGGCCTGGGTTGTCTGTTTTCCAGGCAAACTATATTTTCTCTCAGCGAAAAGTTGATGTTATTAGAAATTATTTGATAAACCTCTTGAATCCTCTTGATGTTCTCAGAGAGATCAGAGAGCAATTCAGGCACCTGCACAAACCGTGTTGGGTTCTCCACCTGTGTCAGCTCCTTAAGTACTAAGTTACTAATTTTTTGGGAAGAATTGTTCTATTTAATGCAATTTCACGCTAATCAATATTAGGACAGGGTCTCGCCCTAAAATCAATGTCTCATTATTGATACAAATCACAGTTTCCTCAATTTATTACCCTGAACAAATCTTGTTGACTAGCGGAGCTACTGAAGTGGTGTATAAACCAGGGGTGGCTCCTCCTCAATGCCAGAAGAGCGTTGCCCCACTGGCTAAGAGCCAGCAGCAGAAACATAAAACAATATTTGAATATTGTTTTATTTTTCTGATGCTGGCTCAGCCAGCATGTTCATGGAGGGGCGGGGCTGGTCCACGGGAGGTGGGAGGAGGAATTGTGTGCACTAAGTGTGCATGTGTGTTTGGAAGGCCTAAGTCGGCCATCCAAACACACATGCACACTTAGGTTTCTCCAGTCCAGCTGTATACACCAAATAGTCCATAGTAAACAAGCCACCCAGATCAGTTTGGTTGTAGTAGGTTCTGTTTATTGTAGGTATGGACATCAATGTGGCAAGATGAACATAGTTCCACAATCACAGCCAACATGTGTTTCGTCACACTTGTGACTTTTTCAAGGCTGTAAAATACATAGAAACATGTATGGCAAATCTAATACGCAAGTGTGGAGGATGATGGCATAAAATTCCCAAATGTGGAAAATTGAATTGGTGTGTGTCTATCCAAAGAAAGGGCAGATGGTAGAGCACCCCTACAAGCAAAGAAAGGGAGCCTAGTAATCATAAAACATGTGATTATTTTATGACAGTAAATAATACCAGTGAGAAGTATGAAAACGGAAAGAGAAAATGTGTATGTCAAATGCACAAATGTGCGGTGTTGTAATGCATAGTACCGGTTGTCATAGTAGCTGACATTCTACTCCAAGCAGTTTGAAGAGCTGGCTTGGGCAGAGGTCATGTCTGATCTTCGAGCAGATTAAATACTTTACTTCACTAAGCCAGTGTTACTTCCCTTCATTGCAACATAAATTTGGCGCCGAGTTTGAGAGAAGCCAGCTCCGACACTTGTGACTGATAACCGGAGTGACCTCTAGTCCATGTTGCTGCGACAGGAACACACAAAGCCATCATCTTCGCTTGAACGGACTACCAGAGAAACAGATCTCGGAGGCAGTTTGGAAGACTTCAGAGGCGAGATGGATTATGATTTCGGTGACCTCTAGTCCATGTTGCTGTGAGAGGAAAATACAAAGAACAAAGGGGGTCATTCTGACCCCGGCGGGAGGCGGTCGCCGCCCGCCTGGCGGGAACCGCCATTTGACCGCTCTGCGGTCAAAAGACCGCTGGCGGCATTCTGACTTTCCCGCTGGGCCAGCGGGCGCTAACAATGTTAGCACCCGCCGGCCCAGCAGGAAGGGGGCCTGCAACATTGAAGCCGGCTCCGAATGGAGCCGGCGGTGTTGCAGGTGTGCGACGGGTGCAGTTGCACCCGTCGTGCTTTTCACTGTCTGCTAGGCAGACAGTGAAAAGCAGACTGGGGCCCCCAGGGGCCCCAGGACACCCGTTCCCGCCAGCCTCTTCCTGGCGGTGTAAACCGCCAGAAACAGGCTGGCGGGAAGGGGGTCAGAATCCCCTGGGCAGCGCTGCTTGCAGCGCTGCCCTGGCGGATTTGCCCAGCCGGGGGAAATCCGGCAGGAAACCTCCGAACCCGGTTTTCTGACCGCGGCTTTACCGCCGCGGTCAGAATGGGCAGGGAAGCACCGCCAACAGGCTGGCGGTGCTTCCTCCATTCGCGGAGACCGCCAGGGTCGGAATGACCCCCAAAGTCTTTAACTTTGTTTGCGAAGTATCAAATGGACTACCTGAGAAACAGATGGACATTTTCTGAATACAAAATTAACATTATCTCAGGTGAGCTGTGTTGTCCTCCGTGCTGCCATTCTTGTGAACTTGGGGAACATGATAATATAGATGCTCATATTTGACTGCCTAGCCATTGAAGATACATTTATTTATTTATTTTTCGTGGATGAGCGCTTCATATTGGCGGAGATATATGTGGTAACCTGCATTTGCTGGTTAGAGACTATTTTAATTGTTTCAAGACGCGCAAGTGCAATTTTGGCATTAACACCACGTGCTTCACCTGCCTTTCAAACCACGCACATCGAGTCACGCGCAAGCCGCGCGCAGGCACTTGGGCGCACACTCACTAAAATGGTTTCCCTGGCGATATAACATAGAAGTCGCACTGGAGTCAGGCGATTCGCAAGGAGCGGTGGAGTCGCTTGTGGATGGAGTGACCAAGCGTTTTAATTAAATTTGACCAAGAAGCAGACAGAGGAGTAGCGTACTAAGCTCCAGCAATTACACTGGCAACAGAACAGTTTGGGAATCTCTTGCAAAGGGGAGTCACTTACAAGTACTCCAAACTGTACCATTTCTTTGGAACTAACTTCAACATTTCCACATTTTACCAGGACAAAGCAAAGGAAAGACTGCGCAGTTTTCTTTTGGGGTGTCTGCTTAGAAACAATTTTGGGTACAGTCCTTGTGTTTGATCACAGTTACACATTAACAGTTGTATTGTATAGATAAGAATTCCTCTATTACACCACCTCCTCCATTCTTGACACAGCCAGGAGAGCCATCCATTGAATGGGATGAATGGATAGATGTATTTGACAATTACCTTGAGGCGTTACATGGCCAACGTTTTTCTCCCAGTAGAAAAAAAGCTTTACTGCTGAATGCACTAGGAAAAGAGGCACAACATATTTTTAAATACCGACCGGCTTTACCTGTTCAGGAGGGGCAACCCAATTTTGTTGAGTATGTTGAGACACAGAAGAAATTGGAAATCAGATTTGCGAAAGGCAGAAATGTGGTCATGAGGTGTCATAATTCTATTGACAACCGCAGAGGGCAGGTGAATCAGTTGATGACTTTGTTTCTAGGCTGCGTGAATTGTCAGTGAAATGTCAATTTGGTCCCATTGCTAACAAAATGATATGGGATAGGTTGATTGTGCAGTGTAGAAGTCGCAAAATGCAGGAAAAGCTGTGGGACGCAAAGAATCCTACTTTAAAGATGCCATGGAGATAGCTAAACAAGTAGAAGAGTCAGAATATTCTATGAGAGAGATGGATAACAAGGAAACAAAAGGCGAGGTGATGAGTGTTGAACAACAGGTGAACAATTCAGCTGCGGTTGGGAACAAAGTTGGGCCTGTGACTAGTGGAACAGGGAGGAGAAGTCAGTATATGAGAGCAACCGATAAAGGGTGTGGTAGGTGTGGCAGTTTCAGTCATGTTACAGGTGCTAGAAACTGTTTTGCATTAGACAGGGAATGTAGGAAATGTGGATTGAAGGGGCACTTCACAGAAATGTGTCGCACTTCAGCGAAAAACAAGGTAGCAGTGCTGATGGATATTCTTGAAGGACCCACAAGCATAGCCACAGATAGGGTTTTATGCATTTAAGAAACCAACAGGGGAAAAAGGCCTACAGCACAGTTTTTGGTACGAGGAAGGTCAATCAAATTGCTGGTGTATTCAGGGTCATTATATACCATTGTCCCGAAAGAGATGTTTACAACTGAATGGCCTAATGTGAGGTTATTACCTAAAGACATCAATCTTGGTGGCTATCAGGGGGAGGAGATTGAGATCATAGGGTATATGATTGCTGACATCAGTTTTGATTCGAGAAAGACAAGAGGAAAAGTGTACGTTGCTGAGTCAGGTCCACCCATTTTAGGATGGGTTCACCAATATGATCTACACATTGTGATCAATCCACGGGCTAGTAATCCTATTATGGTGGTAGAGGAGGTAACATTGGAGGACATTATCAGGAGTGCAGGTAAAGTGCTCGTAGACAGATTAGGGGAGTTATTAGGAAACACACACAAGATTGTGTTGAAGCAAGAGGCAGTTCCCGTAAAACACAAGGTGAGAAGAATACCCATAATGGCTAGAGAAGAAGTAAAACAATTGTTGCAAGAAATGTTGAATAGTGGTGTAATAGAACCTATAGAGACTTCGAATTGGATTTCGCCAGTAGTCATAACTCGCAAGGCTGATGGAAATTTGAGATTCTGTGTTGACTTGCGGAGTCTCAATCAAAGTGTAGTTGCGGATAATTTTCCTTTACCTAACATAAATGAACTATTAATGTTGCCTAAAGGTGGAAAAAGTTTTCCTAAGTTATATTTGAGGAATACGTATCATTATGTCAAGTTGCATGAAGATTCAAGACCCCTTAAGGCATTCATAACTATGGAAGGTACCTTTCAGTTTACCAGAATGCAGAACGGGTTGTGTTCAGCCACCAGCATCTTTCAAAGAGTGATGTCCAAAGTGTTTCATGGTCTGAACAATGTAATTTTCTTCCAGGATGACGTTTTAATTTTTGGAGATTCTGTGGAATCTCATATCTTCACCCTGAAGCAAGTTCTAAAGAGGATTGCGAGTGCAGGATTACCTTTGAGAAATGAAAAATGTGTATTCTTGATTGAGGAAATTGACTATCTTGGTCACACGTTATCAGCAGAGGGCATTAAACCTAAAAAGAACCTTATGGAAGCGATGAGGTTAGCTCCAGCACCCCAGGATAAGGATCAGTTGTGGTTCTTTTTAGGATTGGTTGAGTACTATCCAAAATTTGTACAGGACTTGCCCACCAAGACAGAGAATGTCAAGGTAATGTTGAGGAAGGGTGTTAAATTCTCCTGGTCCGGTGCGCAGAAGAAGAGCTTTGAGGACATAAAAAAAGAAGTGTGTGACGCTGGCATATTAACACCATTTGATGTAAAAAGAAAATCCATAGTCACTGTAGATGCCAGTGCATGTGGTTTAGGGGCGGTTCCACAAACCCATTCCACTGGTGGAAGGACAATTGCATTTGCTTCTTGGTCATTGACAATCTCAGAACACAACTACTCCGATATTGAGAGAGAGGCACTAGCTGCGGCATGGGGCATGGAATACTTTCGAACATATATTTGGAGAATGCAAGTTAAGTTACTTTCGGATCACAAACCTTTGATGAAAATGTTATCTTCTGGAGAAGCAGGCAAGGGATCTCCAAGACTTGCCCGGTTAGCAGCTAGGCTGCAGGAATATGACTACATGTTAGAGTACATAGCGGGGTGGAGAAATGTTCAGGCAGTTTGCTTGTCACGTTTGCCATTGAAGTGGAAATCTTGTAATAAAGAGGCTGTAATGAGAACAGAGATGGAGGGTGCTGTTGCATGCGTTGGGGATGTAGTACAGTGGTCATTAGGAGCGTTGAGTGAAAATGGGTGGAATGAAGCTATGAGACAGGATGAAGTTTTGAAAGGAGTGTTCAAAAGGATTTTGATGGGAGGAAGGAGAGAGAGTACATTACTTAAAGCATTAAGGTCATTTGGTAAAGTGTTAGACGAATTGTCCGTAATAGGTGATAGCATTTTGATAGGAGGTCACAAGATAGTACCACCGATTGGTGTTAGGAAAAAATTATTTTATATAGCTCCTGAATGTCATCTGGGACAGACTATGAAAAGAAACGTCTAAAAGCAGAATTTTGGTGGCCTGGATTGGATGACGACGTAGTGGAATGGGTATAAAAGTGTGGTGAGTGCATATGGAGTGAAAAAAGGTTGAAAGTGGGCATAGAATCTGAGTGAGGAAATATGCAGAATCCTGGCAAGGCTTGGCACATGGTGTGTGTAGACTTTATTGGTCGCATGGCTGGAGCTAAACATGATCAAAGGTTTGCTTTAGTCTTAGTTGATGTGCATTCAAAGTGGTTAATCTTGAGGTTTATGTCTGAAGTGACAACTGCATCCACGATAAAGGTCATTTCTGACATTTTTAATGATGAGGGACAGCCTATGTCTAATAATGGACAATGGCACGCAACTGGCTTCACATCTTATGAGAGAATTTTTGATTAGGTGTAGTGTGAAACATTCGTGTACAACTTTATACAATCCTCAAGGTAATGGAATTGTGGAAAGGGCTAACAGGATGGTTAAGGGAGCCATCCAATTGGCCATGGCTAATAGCATTTGTGTGAGAAAGGTTGTGAACGACTTAGTATAGGCGTATCGCACAACAGTCAATGCCACGGTGTCTGATTCTCCTGTAAGGCTCATGCGTGATAGGAAGCCTAACACTAAATTGACACCGTCTTGGTTGATGGCCCTGCTAAAGGGGAATGAAGGAGTACCAACATGTGCAATAGAGAAAAGCGGACATAAAAATAAGGTTGTACCTGGGGATTGGGTGAAGATTAAGTCTGGAAGAAACACAGGAGGGTTGAATAAGTTCCTGGGACCCTTCCAAGTCAAGGAGGTTTTTAAGTGGCATGTGGTATTAAACAATGGTGAAAAATTGAATATTAGGAGAGTAGCATGTTTTAGTAAAAAGAATGGTGTGCGTGAATGTGGCATACGAGAAGATGCTTGTGATGATTTCATGATCATGGAAGACAATTAAATGTTATCAAATTCTTGCAATTCTGAGGTTTTTCCGGAACCAAACACTGATTGCTCTACAGAGGAGATTATCGATTCTGAGGTTTTTCTGGAATCGAACACTGATTGCTCTACAGAGGGGATTATCAAAAGTGCACAGGGAGATGTTCCACAGGGAAACAATTCTGACAATTTAAGTTATGCAAGACCCCAAAGACAAAGATGTCCCCCTTTGTACTTGCAGGACAATGGGCCAGATATAGCAATTTCCGAATTAGCGATTCGGAAATTGCGAGTCGGTGCGACTCTCAATTTCCGAATCGCAAATTCGGATGCAGAACGGTGTCTCAGACACCGTCTGAGAATCGCTATGGGGTCGGAAAGACCCACCTCATTAATATTAATGAGGTGGGTCGCATTTTGCGACCCCGTAGCGATTCCCTGCACTCACAGGGATGGTGGCCTGCTGGAGACAGCAGACCTCCATGTCTGTGACTGCTTTTTAAATAAAGCAGTTTTTTTTAATGTATTGCAGACCGTTTTCCTTACAGGAAAACGAGTTGCAATACAAAAAAAATAACGAAGCCATTTGGTTTCGTTTTTTCAGAGTAGGCAGTGGTCCATTGGACCACTGCCTGCTCTGAAAAAACATTTCTGGCAACATTCACAAAGGGGAAGGGGTCCCATAGGGACCCCTTCCCTTTTGCGAATGGGCTACCACCAGTGTGACACTGGTGGTAACTGCGAATTGCTTTGCGACCGCGTTCGCGGTCACAAAGCAATTTAGCATTGCGGTGCGAGTCGCAAATAGGAAGGGGACACCCCTTCCTATTTGCAAGTCGCATTCCCATTTTGCGAGTCGGTACCGACTCGCAAAATGGGAATGAGCATTGCGATGCGCATTTTGCATGGCGCAAACTGCGATGTTCGCAGTTTGCACCATGCAAAATGCTACCTACATCTGGCCCAATGTGAGTTAAATTTGTTTACTATTTTCAGGTTATGTTTTACCATTTTAATGTTTTTATTTATTTTTCCATTAAACTGTGTATTATTTTGAGGTTATCTTTTTTACCACATTAATGTCTTTTTTTTGTACTTCTCTTTGCTATTGTTTGGTTATAAATTGATACGAAGAGAGGAGGCTATATTGTCATGCATTGTACCAGTTGTCATAGTACCGGTGGTCATAGTAGCTGACATTCTACGCCGAGCAGTTTGAAGAGCTGGCTTGGGCAGAGGTCATGTCCGATCTTCGAGCAGATTAAATACTTTATCTTCACTAAGCCGGTGTTACTTCCCTTCATTACAACCTCCGGTTCGACTCATCTTCTGTCAGATGAGTAAGACATGCAAAGGTAGACTTATCTGCCCAAACCAAAGTGAGTGGAGTTAGTTGGCTAAAGTGATCCGCAAAAGGTGCTAATAGTTATTAAAATAATTTCTGCAAATATCTCAAGCAACCAAACCAGAGAGTCAAGGGAAAATGTAAGAAAGTACTGTATCTAGTTAAGGAAAGGAAGTATAAGTCATGAAAGCATCATAGTGCGATTATATGACGGAACACCAAATTAAAAACAACTACTAACCTTAACAACGAGGTCGGAACACCGACCTCGTCCTTACTACTAATGATTTTACCACGAATGCCTTAACAACGATATTTCGTTGTAAAGGCATTCCTGATAAAATCATTAGCAATAGGCACCATTCACCCTACATCCCTCACCCCACCCCCCCCAAAACCTAAAACCCGCTGACCCCCCACCCACTCCCCAAAACCAAAAACGCCCCACCCCCCAACCCCACCCTAAAACCTAAAACCCCCTGACCACCCACCCACTCCCCAAAACCAAAAACGCCCCAATCCCACCCTAAAACCTAAAACCCCCTGACCCCCCACCCACTCCCCAAAACCAAAAACGCCCCACCCCCCCAACCCCACCCCAAAACCTAAAACCCCCTGACCCCCCACCCACTCCCCCAAACCAAAAACGCCCCACCCACCCAACCCCACCCCAAAACCTAAAAACCCCTGACCCCCCACCCCCTCCCCAAAACCAAAAACGCCCC
Organism: Pleurodeles waltl; assembly: GCF_031143425.1. Classification (NCBI taxonomy): domain Eukaryota; kingdom Metazoa; phylum Chordata; class Amphibia; order Caudata; family Salamandridae; genus Pleurodeles; species Pleurodeles waltl. Next base: position 156,589,304 of record NC_090446.1, read on the forward strand.
ACCCCCCCAAACCCACCCCAAAACCAAAAACACCCTAACCCCCACCCCCTCCCCAAAACCAAAAACACCCCACCCCCCCAACCCCACCCCAAAACCTAAAACCCCCTAACCCCCACCCCCTCCCCAAAACCAAAAACGCCCCACCCCCCACAACCCCACCCCAAAACCTAAAACCCCCTGACCCCCCACACCCCCAAAACCAAAAACGCCCCAACCCATCCCAAAACCTAAACCCACCACTTACCTTCGCCAACTCCCTTCTTTGTACCTTAACCACGCATGTTCGTTGTTCAGAACATACGTAGTTAAGGCACAAAAATACGAAGTCGTGGTTAAAAAAAGCGTTGTTACGCTTTCGTTAACCACGACTTTCGTAATAAAAAAGTCGTAAAAAAGGATGTTTCCCTCATAGTGCCCGTAGGTAAAAGCACTCCAGCGTCTAAAACAAAACATGTGGCACCTCCGTCAATAACGTAAAGAAGACCCTCAATGAGGGGTATGTGTAAGTGAACAAAAAACTACTCACCTCACTATTACAAAATGTAACTAGAGGTAAATAGGAAACCGGTCACTAATTCATGTAGCAAAAGCAAGTGGTAGTCCCTGATGCAACAATGATCATGATAAGTCTGAACCTAGAGGGAAGGGAGAAGAAGAGAAACTAAGGTAAGGTAAATATAATCACAGCTAAGAAGTGATAAATGTCATGTAAAAAGAAAAGGAGCTGAGTATTGCTAATGTGGAAAAAGGACAATATGTACCCAGGTTGCAAAAATTTATCCCAACTACCAGTACAGAGTGGGAAAGTGTGTTCATATTAATGGAGAATTAACAAAGAGTTCCAGAACCATACTATGGCCAAAACTCCGCCATGATGATGATGAGATGCATAAGCCCAGACCACAAGCATAATGCCGAAAAATCAATGAAGCTAGTCTAAGCAAACAAAAAACCAAACCGCAACATAGGGGGGAATAACGTAGACATAGTGGACAAGGTGACCTCTACCCTTTAAACATAGAAAGAATGAGCGAGCAACTTGAAATACACTTACCTAATGTGCCAACAGAACAAGACGAGAGGTGTCCAGAAAGTGTGTGGACGCCGCACAGAGCTCTTAAATCCCCCGTGAAAACAAAAAACGGACAATACTAGCACCAGAGTAAAGACTGAAGAACATGGCGGACATCTTTCAACATGTCAAGAACAGAAACGAACCGCAACAGAAGGGGTATAAACTTAGACATGGTGGACAGGGTAACTGCTATGAAATGGATATAAAAAAAAATGGAAATAAACACCTCGGAATTAATTTATCTAATGTGTCTGTAGAAGGAAAATGTAGCGTCCAGAAAATCTATCAACACCGCACAGGTCGGTGAGATGCCTCGTTAAGACAAAAGGTGGACAAGACTAGCACTGAAGTGAAGACCAAAACTATGGCAGCCATCTTGCAATGTATCCCAAAGGGAAAGTTGCACCAAAAGGAGAGAAGTAACATGGTAGCAGAGATGGAGTTGGAACAAATACTAGTTCTGTATTAAATCCTTAGAGATATAAAGATATAGAAAAGCTAAAAACCAGCACATTGCTAATTGGATAAGCTGTCCCATTAGTGGATGGCAACACGCAGTGAGCTGTACAGTGCAGAACTAGTAGTGCAAAGTGGGACGTCACAAGTGAGAATGGCCAGTATTGGAAGGTAGACCATAGTAGTGGTCGGGATGAGTCCAAAAAGACTACACATGCTAGTCGGAAAAACAAATAGGTGTCAGTGCCATGCCGAGTAATGAAGATGTTAGTGACGAGCATAGTGTGCGGTAATAGAAACAAGAACACGGGTAGTGGGAGGACCCATGAGGGGTTTGAGATGCAACATAGAGGATACATAACGATCAGTAAAGGTTACAAACAGATCCCAGTAACAATGGTGTCATACAAGGTACTAATGGGTCGGGATGGATAAAATGAAACCCAAAAAGCAAGACTATACATAATTAAAGACAGTGTTGTAAACCATAAGAGGTAATGCTAAACAGAGTATAAATTTCACTGACATCCTGGCTGAGTCACCTGATAAGTTATGATGTGTAATAAACCAATCATGAGTTGATTGTACAACATCTTAAGGGGGCATCACTGACCACTGCAACCTAGCTAAGAGTTTAACATATTGTTACATACATTAGACCAGTCATGTGTAGTGTACTCACAGAAACACGTGCAATTCCCTTTCAATGTTGAGACCCCTGTCCACCGCAGGTAGTTTAATGATCCATTAAGCTTAACACTTTCTAAGTTTAGCAACCATTTCACCACCTCTTACATCATTAGTGATACGTGTGATTCCATGGAATCTAATACCAATCACCTCTGACCCCGCATGTACAGAGTTATAGTGGGTTGCCAAGGGATAGTTGGGGTTGTTTCTTTTTGATAGCTCTGATGTGTTCCTGAATGCATTCTTTGAGAGGATGAATAGTACTGCCCACATAGATCAAACCACATTTCCAGACAATACAATACACTGTGAATTTGCTGTTACAGTTAATGAACTGCTGCATACGATATACATGTACAGAATTATATGAAAAATCCACCAGCTTGTCCATGGCAAATTGGCAAACATTACAACATGTACATTTAAAGAAGCCTACGGGTTGGAGGGGTAACCAGTTATTAGGCTGGTCACGTGTTTTGAACCAATGTAGCTGGGACAGAGCCTATTTCTTAGTATAGTTCCATGACTATATGTGATTTTAGGTCTGCTGTTGACAAATTTGTGCAATGCCTTGTCTAAGAGAAGCAAATGCCACTGATGTTTTAAGATGTGGTGTATTGCAGAGCTCTGTGCATTATATCTGGTGATCATGGTCGTATACCTACATTTAGACCGTTTGCCAGTCCCATGGGTCAAGAGGGAATCCTGCGCAGTGTTCATAATCCTGGTTTTAGCTTCAGATAAAACCAGTTCCGAGTACCTCCTTTGTTGGAAACGTTGTTCGACTGCAGCCAACTCCTGTGCAAACACATGGTCATTGCTACAATTCCGTCGTACTATAGTCATTTCTCCTAATGGTATAGCGTTGATCTGGGAATTGCATGCAGTACATTTCCTTTAGAGTCTAGACATGATTTTAGAACCTTTATTGTACAGGGTGAGATCCAGAAACTCTATTAGTTTCACATTGATGTGTTGGGTGAATTGTATATGATACTCATTAAAATTGAGGTGATTGCACAGCAGTTCAAATTTCTTGGTAGCCCCGTACAAATTATGATAATGTCATCAATGTATCTGCCCCAATACAAGATGTGTTTTGTTAGTTGATGAGGGCAGAATGACCATAGATGGTGTTTCTCTAAATGCCCCACAGAAAAAATGGCATATGAGGGTGAAAATGTGGCTCCCACGGCTACACCCTGTATCTGCTTATACCACTTTCCATCATGTAAGAATACATTATGTTCCAAGACCAGTCTGGTGAATTCAATCAACATCTCTGTATGTTCAAACAAGGTGGCATCCCTAGCGGAAAGAGTGGAGGTAAGAACAGGCATGCCCATTTGTAATGGAATGCAAGTTTACAGAGAATTAACATCAAGTGTGGCAAAGCAACAGTTGGTTGTCCAATCAATATCCTCCAATTGACACAATAACTGCTTAGTGTCACAAATGTAAGACAATAAATTCTGTACTAGTGGTTGGAGGTATACATCAATGAATTCAGAAATCTGTTCAGTAGGCAAGCCCATGCCAGAAATAATGGGCCACCCTGGTGGAAATAGACCTGGTTTGTGTACTTTAGGTAAGATGTAAATGCATGGTGCTCGTGATGTTGTGTTTAACATGTATTTATATTCCAAATCTGTTGTGATGCATAAGTCTCACCAGTGTGTCAGTTTCCCACTAATGATGTTGGTGATAGAGCTGAGAGGAGCTTAACATATGTTTGGCAATCAGCAAGCTGTCTATTGATTTCAGTGATGTAGTCAGTGTGATTCATGACCACCACATTTCCTATCTTGTCAGCCTCACAAATGACCAAGTCAGTGTTCTCGCTCAGTTCTTTTAGGGCTCTAAACTCACTGCTGTTCAAGTTAGTCACCATAGTTTTGTTTTTATTATTAGGGTGTTTGTCCTCTAATTTATAGAGGTCATGGGTAACAGCCTTATAAAATACATCAATTAAGTTGTCTGCTGGAAGTGCAGGCATGAAAGTGGACTTCGTTCTTAGGCCACTGTCTAAGCCTAAGTTAGAAGTGATGTTAAGATGTATTAATAAATCTTCCATGGATGGTGGGTCCGTCTGTTCGAGGGACACCAAGAAGTGAATGTCCTGGATGTCCCTAATGGTTCTATTGCTGGTGGGTATAGAGGATGTAGAAGGAATTGTGTATGCACATTTTTCTTCAAAGTGTTTTTTGAGCTTCAAAAGCTGCACAAATTTATACAGATCAACATGTATTTGGGCATAATCGGGAGATGAAGTAGGACAAAAACCTAGCCCCATGCGAAGTACCTTTATTTGTTCACCCGTGAGGTACTGGTCGGACAAGTTGATAATTTGCACATCACCATTAACAGTGTCTGGTACATCAAACAAAATGTTAGAGGCTGCCATAAGTTCCTTTGATTGCGGGTCACTGATCTTGTTACCATCCTTTTGCCTGTGTTTGTTGTGCCTCCCCTTCCTGCCTCGTCTTGTCTTTTGGCATTTCCCCCTGATTTGTTGTAATTCATTCTTTGTCCCCATTTGAATCATTCTAATTCTTCTAAAAAAGATGCAGGTGTGCCTCCTGATGTTACGTCACGTCTCTGAAGCACTGTCCAGTGCTTCGCTGCCTCCACTGGAAATGCTAGAAACATCAGTTGCCCTGGCCGAGGCAGTGTTAGAATTCAGGCTGGAGAAACTGCACAGGCCCCAGGGTTGTGTCTGAGCGGCAGTCACTGCTGCACAGACCAATCATGACACTGCTTACATGCTATGTTAACATCTAAGCAGTGTCAGGATGACTGGGGAGCCTATCCTGGTGTCCCAGAAAATGCTGGGACACCAGAACAGGAAAGGAGGATGAGTGAGGCAGCAAGAGAGGACGGCGGCGGTGGCGCGCAGTAAGTTTAAAAAAAAATGTATTCCTGCCATTGTCCCCCAAGCCTTGATAGCCGTGGCAGCCGCTGCCGGTATAAACACCATGCACTTTTCAGTTTTCTGTTTCATGGTCTGACCATGCTAAAAGATTCATTAATGGTAACTAGGAGTGTGCAAAATCTGTGTAATATGCATTTGTGAAATTATGCAAAGTTTTGGAAAAATCTCATAAAATTACATGTAATTACGAGAAATGCCAAACTGGCATTTGGAGCTATTTTTTAGCACCAAATGTGATCTTGTACACCGTTTGGATATAAGGACACATTTTGCTGTAAAACAAATGGCACAAAAAAGACACTGGGGTAGTAAACAGCAGCTGCTCATGTTCTGGCTGATCGTGTTGGCCCTATGCACTTGCACTAGATTTAGCAGAATGCAATTTATGTTATTATGACAATGCATAATAATATAATTTTGGTAACTCCTTGTAACATGCAGAATGCACACTATATCGAGATTATTCGAAATTACACCAGCGTGACAAAAGTTTCACCCAGGCCTAATCGTAACCATAGATCCTGTGAGACAGTGCTCAAGAAGCATACAGCAAATGCATGATATCTGTCCCCTCGAAGTGCATGGGCAAGCCCAGGAACTGAAACATGGCACCTCATTCAGGCATTAATATGTAGGCAAAGGTACTCCGCTGTGCGCACATGCTACGAATACACTTCTAGGAAACTGCATTAATTCATTTCATCCATTTTTTAATTACAAGGGCAGCTAGATTTCCCAGAACAGCAGGGAGCTAGGGTAGAGCTGATGCATGCAGAATTTATAAACAAGGGAAAATTACATTGTTGCCACTAATTGAACAAGATACTTTTTTTTATTTTAGAAAAAAAGCTATTTCTTTTTGTGGAGATGTGTTAATGGGGGGGTTGCAAGAGAACTGTGAAAGAAATGATGCAGGGAGTTGCTCATTGAAAATCATGAAATATAGTTTAACTGCAAGATGTTGATAAAACTAGAGAGGTCTCTTATAGTTATTCTTCGTATCAAGTTAATGTGAAGAAAACAAAAAAATGAGATTCAGGCGCTAAAGGTGAATGAATGATGCATCTCTTCGCCAATGATGTAAACACCACAATTTTACAAATTAATGCCTCAGTCTCATCGGTCATTCCTCCAGGCTGGACTTCTCCAGTGACCTGGAGATGTTCATAGAGGCACGAAGTAGCAAATCCTGGTGATAAGCATAATTTTCAAATCCTGAATTTGATGCCAACTGTTCTAGATCAGTGGTACTCATTACTAGACCTGCCACCTGTTGTGGTGCACGTGGGACACTATTTTCACCTCTTTCTCTTCCCAGCTTTATCTGGAATATATACATAACCCCAGACACCAGTTCAGGAATCTTAAAAAGGTATCATGTCTTGATCTATAAATACTGGCCTAATGTGCTTTAAATGAGATCAGGCTTTTTGCTAATACTACAGTCTAAACTGCTTTACAGTGTGCCGTTTAGTACTACGACCCATATTCATACTTTTTTGTGCTGCATGTGCGTTATTTTTTTACGCAAAAGCAGCGCAACTTACAAAATATAATTGTATTTTGTTTGTTTGCGCCACTTTTGCGTAAAAAATGATGCAAATACGGTGCAAAAAAAGTAGAAATATGGGCCTAAATTTGGCCAAACATTGCTTAAGTCAGACCCTTTCAAGTCGCCATGTAGAGTGGAATTTAAAATACTTTAATGGCCGACAGATTTTTCTATCTCAATCTGCTACAATATAATAGTGGTTTTCAAACGTTTTCTTTCCGCTGAACCCCCAAACTCCCTATGAAGTATTTTTTTTAATTCTCAATTTTAACAGCGTTTTTCGTCAGCATGTTTCTGGTAAATATACTCCATATTCTATGATAATGCATTATCCCCCTCTATATTACTTTTTAAATCCTTTTGTTTTCCCACCGTTCTCCCTAGTCTCTTTCAGTAGAGCCAATGGCACCCTGCCAAGTGGTTGAGGGTGACACATCTGCCCTGATATTTTATGTGTGCGAAGCAAATAGGAGTTATTGAGACACCTTCGTAAAAATGACTACTGTGTGAAATTTCCAATAGGCATGTGAAATTGCTGTGTACTTCCCAGTTACTAACTACCAATATGTTTATGGCGTTTACTGCCTTTCCTATATTCACATGCTGGTGTGGTGTACCTTTTCAGCACAGAAAGGTGATATTTTCTAGTAAGTGCAACTTCGTTCTGAAACTGGACGTGCATTTTTTCAGATTAATTTGAACAAGGTTTTCCTTCCGATATTAAAATTGGATGCCTTATTTTCAACGAAGGCTCTGTTAGCGCGTCGGACCTTAATAAGTACAAGGGGACGCGAATAGGTCGATGAACATTTTGACTCGTTTAAGACGCTCTTGCCGTAGCTCTAGTGCAGAAATCATTTAACTCACTAATCAATAATCATTAGTAATTAATAAATCAATAATCAATGGAGTCAGTAAAAGTCACGCACCATGACCTTTCAGTCATGAATAACCACACCTTTAGTAAAAGTTTAGTAAGTTTATTTCCCTTATTATAACAATGCTAAAGTCATGTAGATTAATCTCAAAATCAAATGAAACACACATAAGAACATAACTGGATGTCCAAAGTGAATGAAGAAACGCAATCTAATCAAAGTTTGAATCACAACACATTCTAAGGCAACGGTGCAAATCAAAAGCAGAGTCAGTTGTAACGAAGTAATCACGTACATAGAATTCAGCAAGATAACTTGTCAAACATTAGTCCTTGTAATTCGTCAGTCGTCGTGTGAATACCCTCATCTAACCCAGATTACCATCAGCATGTTGGGTTTCATGCAAAAACAATCTAGAACACAAATTTAGGAAAAAACATCTAGCTCGGGAAACTATCAACACAGTGCAGTTGGTATCTAGAAAGAAAAGGCATAAAAATGCAATTCAGTCACATTGTCATATCTACCTATCACAATATGAATCAGCAAGCAGATTCAGTCTTCGTCCTCAGGTCATCAATCCATCAGCAAAGCATCATGCTCTCAGTCAGTGAGTATGAACCCAATGACAGAATCTTTAGTATCTTCTTCTGTCTAAAGCAGTAATTCCCTAAAACCTTAATAATGGTCTGAAGTCTTCTCCCTCTGTTGCGTGGTTATATCAAAGTCACCTAAACTATCCCCTAATTTGCCATTGGTCAATTAATTGTACGTTTATACTTTATCCAATAATGTTTCTATACCAAATCTTTGTATTCTAATATTTCGCTCTTCACACAAAGTTGATTGGTCCACTTTACGATGTCCTCATCATCCGGCTCATCAGGTAACAAATTTGTTGCATCTTCATCTCCAGTCAGTGTCTTCATTGTTTGCGTCCTGGGAAAGTACATCTCACACATATCACACACAAGTCTTTACATTACTGGGGGCAGCACCTCCTGTCCGTTGGTTCCCACAGAAAGCTTCGGTTAAGAACTGTTAATAAGACAATGGACTTTTCACAGTTAGTTCACTCTGTCAGCTTTTTGTGAAATGCTAATAAATACAGCTTCTGCATGAGGCCTGGCAAAACTAGGCCAAGACACTCGCTAAGTTAAGGCCTAAAAAAATAAGCTAGAGCATACTTCATAACCCTAAAAATGACATATTACTACATTAATCTAATACATTTTTTAATATTTCATCAATATTAATCATTTATTAGTATATTTCATGAACACTAGTGGCCATTCTTTCAAACGGGTGCATTATTTTCTATGTTGTTTCATTTTTTTACATAATTCAATTATTTAAAATACATAAACACTCATTAATAATTTCTAGTTAAGACACCTGATTTGCAGCTCTACCGGGTCTGTCCATGGTAACCCTTGACCCAGACGTCCGTCTGCCATGTGACTGCAGAGTCAAAGTCATACTGCCCTCAATGTGAGACAAGGCAGACAAAGGGGGGAGGTGGTGGGGGGGAATGTGAAATAACCCCAAACACGGGAAAAAACTCCTTGCGCCTCGTGGCAATTTGTGTTTTTGTTCAGAGGAAATAAATGCCTTATTTGACAGTTTATCGTCTCTGGACAAAATCGTTTTAGAGCAGACGCTTAAAACGCTGCACCCACTCACCAAATCTTCACTGTTGTGAAGGGAGTTGCTGCCCCACAGGTGGGGTCCTATTAAAGCTGTGGATGGTCCTCTGTCTAGGTGGAGGGCATTATAACATCCACCCCTCCGGTGGATTCACAGAGAATCTACCAAGGACTGAATAAGCCCCCACTCTCACAGAAATAATATGACTCTAGGGTAACTTTATAGTTGCACATTGTTTAGCATTTTTCCAATGGGGAATAGTGTTCTGTATAGAAGACCTTAGCATCTCTGTGTGTGCAAATATGTTTGTACTGCAGTGTTAATGTGTTCAGTTGACCGTATTCTATTTGTTGCTTTCTATATGTATTTGGATGATTAACGTTTATGGTGTAAACACAACACGGGTCATATCGCAGAAGGAGCCTTAAAGGGCGCGTGCAATGGCTTTCTGTACCCCTAGGTACTTTAGTATAACAGAAGGGGCAACAGATGCTTGTGCAGCACTTTCTGTAATATAGATAGCTCAGGCGCATATGCTATGCTTATGCATTCCTCAAATGGTGTTCACTTATTTGCACAGGGGCGTTGTCTCATGCAAATGAGGGAAACACTTTGACTTTGCATCCATGCCTAATATGAATGCAGGCACAGAGGCAAAAAAAGTCCACAGTCAATGTGCCCAACCCTGAGAGCACAAACTTTTGATCGGGACCACGCAGACATCCCTCTGCAGAAGGGTGCAGTCGTTCTCTGCACCTCCTTGGAAGGGGATATCTCTTTACCCTTTAAAGTGGCATTTCACTGGGAAAGGTGAACCGGCTACTTCCATTATGCTTCTGTCTTTCACTAATTTGCTGCCCCAGGGGCTAGAGGCCATGAGGGTGGCCCATTATCAGTAATAGGGCGAACTGTCCCTGTATGGCCTGCTGTACCTAGTGAAAGGTTTGCTGCAGCACAAACAGGGACAGTGCTTCCTATTTACAAGACTGGCGCATGCGTTCAAGTGTAGAAACATTTTAGTTAGATACAGATGTAAATAGAGAATTTGAAGTATATTTTCTTCACAATGCAAACATAATAAATATGGATGAATAATAATAAGGCAGGCAAAAAAAGAAATCTGGATTAATACAGACAGAACCGTCAAAAAATGTAAAACCAAAACCAGGGAGCCCTAATTAGAACCCTGATACTTCTACTCTAATTTTAACTATAAATTAGTATTAGAATTAATATGAATATTGATTCCAAATACAACATTTGACTAGATATCTCTCAAAACCGTACGGGCCAAAATTTCCACAACGTAGTTTCATGTGGTCTTTAGCCCATTATGTTACATATTTTGCCAGTATCATTTGTCCTTCATGTTTGAGATTAAAACATTACCATTTAAGAGCAACTAACATTTTTAGTACAGTGTTTTTTTTATAATTGTGTACAGTATATAAAGGGTGCGCTTCAGTTTGGCCTAAATTCAATATGACTTTCAGTCAAAGACAAAACTATATTTGCCAGGCCCCTATAAAATGTCTGTGAGTTTATTTTGCTGCCCACATATTCCACGGTTAATAGCAGGGAAAGGTGGAATACCCATATTGATTCTGTCATTAATCGATCTTATACTCTGATATTCTAGTATTAAAAGAAACTCTGTACAACTATTATAAGGCATTGAAGTCTTTACTAACAATAAAATGTGCACCGAGGAATGTGTCTGAGACCAATTAGACGATTATCCACCAGATCTCTGTTTGATAATGGCTGCGGAGAGGTGGGGGAGATAAGAATTTACAACTATAAAGCTATTTTTCTATTCCATGATTTATGAGCAACCATGGGTGAGGCATCACAAGACTGTAGTTGCAATATCGACAAGCAAAAATATTTTTTCCACAATTTTTTCTTGCGACTATGTTGTTAAGGTAAGTAGCTGTGAAATTAATAACTGTAAATCTATATTTCCATAAATAGATATGCACTGATGATATACTCTAAGCTGATTATGTGGGTGAAGTATATTGAGGGCCTGATATTTCAATCGCAACATTGTGACTTACAACCTATCTATGAAATACTAAGAAGTTGGAGCCAATGCTTCTGCCCTCAAACCCCATAGCCCAGTAACTGCAATCAGTATTCCTCTCCTCAAGAACTTTTGCCAAGTTGGAAAGCAAGTGATATTTTAATTTCACTAATACATATTCAAGACCACATACCTGTTTTCTGCCATGCACCACATGGAACTCAACAAAAAAATCAATAATACTGTTTGTTAAATTTCTGTGATAGCTAGGCTTTATCATTTGAAAGCAGACTAAATTTGTTTTTCTCATTGCAATCAGGAATTGAGAGAAGGCCTTTGGTCCAAACCTTGATGAATGATAGCTGGCCAAACTGTCAAATTTCAATAATTCTCCACTTGCTTGCAGAAGTGGAATAACATCCATGAATTCCTTATTCCCAAAAACGTTAACCCCTTAACTGCTGGGTCTCCTCAGATCTCCCCGAGGTGCTGAGCCATTTATTTGGCTATTTAAGGACATTTAGGTCATGCTTAGGGCTCCATAAGTTTTTCCCACATAAGGTGTCCATACTAAATTTGCGTTCTTTTTTTTTTTACGTCCTGGGGATTCTAAAGGTATCCAGGGTTTGTAAATTGCACTTGAGGGGACCAAGAAAATAGGCAGAAATATAACAAAATTTTGAGTTTGTTGAGAAAAATAGGAAAAAACTGCTCCAGATAAAAATGTCTATTTTCTTTTTTAAATGACATCAAAGAACATTTTGCTGAAATAAATTCGCCATCTTCCCAGCTTTCAAGAACATTCAGAGCTGAATCAAAAAACTGAATTTTGTACCACAGTTTTTGCATTTTTCGAAGAAGTAGCCCATTTTTCCTGTTTTTTGTGCTCTCAACCTACTTCCAGTTTGTGGTGGAAACTAGTGTGAATCCCATAGTTGATCCAGGAAAGCTTTATATTTCTCAAAAGTAGACAAAATTCAAAATTCATCAAAGGGCCATGTGTGATGATTCCTTAAAGTTTTCCCAGGGAAAATAACTGTTGAAACAAAGAAATATTGAAAATAAGTAGGAAAAAACAGCCATTTGTGACAGTGTTTTCATCTGTAACTTTTTGTCACAATTGCCGATTTACAAAACGAACATACCATTATGTCTGCTAGACCCTTCTTGTTGAGGGGATTTGTAGGGTTTATAGGTTCTCCAAGAACCCAAGGTACCCAGAGCCAACAAATGAGCTGCACCATTCACTGTTTTTTCTTTGAGTGACGAGTATAGACCAAATCATATGGTGAAATGTGTAGAGTGAAAATGGGTATAAAGGAAACCTATATATTTCTGAAATGAGCACAATATATGGAGTTTAGTAGCAGTGGTTATTTGTACATCTCTGAATTTGTGCTTACGCATACTAGCATATGGTTTAGACTGTATGTTTCAAAATGTCTTCTTTTTTATACACTGGCTTACATGTGAAAGGCACAAATGCAGTGTTAAGTTTACTTGTACTTTAGTTCATTATTATCGATACTTTAATATTAGAATTTAGTTGTTAGATGTGTATATATGAACTGTGTTTTATTTGTAAGTCTATGTCGTTCCATTCATGTTCCCCAGATTCCACGTTCGGTTGTTGGAATGTGGTTGGCAGTGGTTGGAGGACAGAGACATGGAGCGGACGCTCGGCAAGCTTGTAAGGTGTTTCATCTTTAATAAATCTATTTAAACTGCATGACTCCGACTTTACAAGAGCATAATCCAATTGGTGATAACAAATGTTCTACTATTCTATGCTCCCACAAGTCTTCTGATAAATATGTTGATTCACCTGTGTGTGTAAGCCTAATGCCTGCAACAGGAAATGGGCCAAAACACAACAGGAATGCATCACATTTTCCAATGAAAACTGACACTTTTTTTCACTAGGGTAGCTGTAGATTTTGGACCGTAGCTCAGCCGGCGCCTAGGAAAACCGAGCAAACCTGTATGTTTTTGAAAACTAGACACCTAGGGGTATCCAGAGAGGGGTGACTTGCATGGCTTTCATCTGGTTTTTGTTTTACTTAGAATCCCTTGCAAACCTCAAACTTTGACTAAAAACACTTTTTTCTCACATTTCTGTAATGGAAAGTCATGGAATCTATGGAAAGCCATGAACTTTCTTCCACCCAACATTCCCACAGGTCTCCTGTTAAAAATGATACCTCACTTGTGTGGGTAGGCCTAGTGCCCACTAAAGGAAACAGCCCAAAAAGCAAAATGGATGTATCACATATTTCCAATCATCAACTGACCCTTTTTTTCAAAGTGGGTAGCTGTATCTTTTAGACCCTAGTTCAGTGGGCACATAGAGAAACGTAGCAAACCTATATATTTCTTTAAACTAGACACCGACTTGCAAGGCTCTCACCTGTTTTTTTACCCGGAACCCCTTGCAAATCTCAAACTTTAACTAAAAAGCACATTCTCCTCATATTTCTGTGATGGAAAGTTTGGGAGTCTGCAGGGAGCCACAAACTTCCTACTACTCGGCATTTCCCCAAGTCTGCCTACAAAAACAGTACCTGACTTGTGAGGGTAGTCCCAGTGCCCCCGACAGGAAATGACCCAAACGCAACATGGAAGCATCACATTTTTCCACTGAAAATATAGCCTTTTTTCCATTGGGGGTAGCTACAGATTTTGGACCCAACCTCAGCCGGCACAAAGGGAAACCTATCAAACCTGTACATTTTTTTAAACTAGACACCTAGGGGTATCCTGGGCGGGATGACTTGCATGGCTCTCATCAGGATTTTCTACCCTAAAACCTCGCAAACCACGATCTTTGACTAAAAAACACATTTTCCTTACATTTCTGTGGAAAGTTCTAGAATCTATGGGGAGCCACAAACTTCCGTCCACCTGGTATTCCCCCAAGTCTCTTGATAAAAACTGTACCTCACTTGTGTGGATAGGCCTAGTGCCAGTCACAGGAAACAGCCCTAAATTCAATGTGAGTGCATCCCATTTTTTCCACTCAAAACTGAACCTTTTTTGCAAAGTGGGTAGCTGTGGATTTTGGACCCTAGCTCACCCGGCACCCAGGGAAACCTAGCAAACAAGTGCATTTTTGAAAACGAGACACCCTGTGTGGCTCACACCAGGTTTTGTTACCAAGAATTCCTTGCAAACCTCAAAATTTGACTAAAGAATCACATTTACTTCATATTTCTGTTATGGAACATTCTGAAATATGGGGAAGCCATAAACATCCTTCCACTTGGCATTCCCCAAAGTTTCCTGATAAAAATGATACCTCACTTGTCTGGGTAGGCCAAGTGCCTGCAACAGGAAACAGCCCAAAATGCAATATGGATACATCACATTTTTCTGCTCAAAACTGACCCTTTTTTGGCAGTGCGGGTGGCTGTAGATTTTGAACCTTAGCTCAGCTGGAACCATGGGAAACCTAGCAAACTTGCAAATTTTTTTAAACTAGACACCTGGGGTAATCCAGGGGAGGTGACTTGTGTGGCCCTCACCAGCTTTTGTTACAGAGAAACCCTTTCAAACTTCAAACTTTTACTAAAAAACACATTTTCCTCATATTTCTGTAATGGAAAGTTCTGGAATCTGCGGGGAGCCACACTCTGCCTTCCACCCGGCATTCTCCCAAGTCACTCTATAAAATAATACCTCACTTATATCAGTTGGCCTAGTGCCCACAATAGGAAACGGGCCAAAACACAACATAGACGGATCACATTTTTCCACTGACCCTTTATTTCTAATGTGGGTAGCTGTAGATTTTGGACCCTACCTCAGCCGGCACATAAGTAAACCTAGCAAACGTGAACACTTTTCAAAACTAGACAAGCAGGTAAGTCCAAGTGGTGAGCCTTGCATGAATCCCACAGGGTTATCTTACTCACCATGCTCTGCTAACCTCAAACACTGCCTGAAATGATGCATTTTCCTTCATTTTGTGTTGTGGAAACATCTGGCATGTGCTGCATTCCCCAAAGTCCTACCACTCTGCATTACCCACTTGTGCCGATAAAAACAGAGCTCCTCTTGTGTGGCTAGGCCTAGTGTCCGCAACAGAAACCAATTGAATCAAGGTCTGTTTGAGTCCCCTGTGAGGGCTCCCTTTAACCTTGGTTTGAGTTGTTCCTGTACCAGCCACTAGGCCTAGCTACAAAAGTGGGGCTGCATTTGTATTGGCACAAGTGGGATAATGCAAAGTGGAAGACATTTTGTGGCATGGGCAGTGCAGGGGTACCCCTGCCCAGCACCCTTGAAATGCGCTAGGTCTGCTGTGCACACAGTAAGCATTGTGAGGGTGCTGGTGCCCCCTGCATGCGGCAGCATTGCCGCAGGCTATATTATGAGCCGGCAACAATGCTGCCGCCACTTTCTTACTAGGGTGACTAGCGGAAACCTGTGTTTCTGCCGATCAGCCCTATGGGAACGTCGTATTGGGGCCGGCAGGGAGGTTGCCAGAACGGCAGTGACCACCCCGTCGAGAGTTTGGCAGACTGGTCTTCCCGTCCGCCAAACTCATAATTGGGCCCTAAGTTATACGGCAAGAAATTATGTAGCATAAAGCAGCACTTTTTTATAGTATGACTTCATTATTATTTTATGATTTGCAACTATATTAATACTATCTAGGCAAACATTTTAGCTAATTAGTACCAGTTTATAAACCAAATGCAGAAATAAGCAACTGAAAGCACTAATAAACCTGTGTGTAGACCTTTCCAATGTGTGGAACAAGTTGCCAGATCCATTAGTAATTAGCTGGTGTAGTGCGTTTCCTGGCTGTGGAATGTGACATTATCACAAGACTCTCCCCTTTCAAAGAAGGCCTCTCTGAAACCTGGAAATGCTGTTTTCAGCTTTTTTCCCCCACCCAGGCTGGAGAGAGCACTCACCTGCTCCTTCCTGCCACTCCAGTGGGGAATCTGTGACATCAGTGGACCTCATGGTGTGCTGACATCAAAGATGGGTGGGAGAGGGCTGACGCAGAACCTTTTCTGTGTCGCTTCCACCCATTTGTTAAAAAAGAAATGGAATCCTCCAATGTGAGCACCGGAGGATCCATTGGATCCCTCCCCAGTGTCAGCCAATGGCTGACACTCGCACTGGGGAGTGTGTGCAGGTGCTCTCCATTGGCTGTTTATACTTAGATTTTGTTTACTTCTTTCTTTAATGTGCTTATGTTTGGAGTTGAAATCATATTTCTGAACTCTTTACAAAGTCCAATACATTTCTCAATGTGGTTTACTTTGGAGTAAAAGTAGTAAATTACACCCCTACCACACAGAGTCCAACACTTTTCCCAAAGTGGCTACATTTACAATTGGAATAGTATTTGTGACCCACCCCAAGTCCTAAACTTTCCATTTATGGCTAATTTTGGAGTCTGAGTAGTAAATCTGATGTTCCAACACTTCCCACCAAGAGTCCAACACTTTCTCCAATGCGGCTAAGTTTGGTGTGGGAATAGTAATTCTTACATTCCCAAAGACCAGTTGTTTCCTCGGTATGGGAATTGTTTGAAAGGGAATACTTCTATGCTCTCATAATAATTCTAAACATTTTTTCTAATATGTATGCTATTATTTTTAATTTATATTGGCAATAATGTAGAATAGAATTTACTTTAATATTTTTGACTTTGTATAGGTTAAAATATAATTAATAATAACATTTTGTTTTTGTTACAACTAACCATACTTCATAATCTTTTACCATTGAACAATTATATTTTCATAAATCATTAACAGAGATTTTCAACATATTTTCACTGTTAGTATTTTTTATTAGGTGTTCATAAATGTTCTAAAAAATTCAAATATACTTATAAATCAGTATTTTTAATATTTAGTTACAATAATATTTACAAAATGTGTAAGATTTCTTTAAGGTTCTATTTTTTGTAATTACTATAATTCTCTTCTTCTTGTTTTCATTATCAGACATTAGGAATACTTCTACTGTCTTAACTTCATGTTTTCAATGATTTCTGTTTCTTCAAATGTTCTTGGGGCTCCTGGGGTTTGAAATGTTACTCTGCTGTTCCTTGTTATATGTTTTTTAGGTTTACTACAGCCGGCAATTCTTCCATGGCTTCTTAAACATTTGGGGTATTATATCTTCAAGTATACTTCCTGCAGATACTTTGGAACTAGCGCTTGCTTTTCTTTATTGTATTTCTGTGAAGTTTAAGGTATAATTGTAAATTGTATTTGTGTGTGGTTCCCTTCCATTTTTTACTGTGTTGTCTTTAGTTGTGACTCTACAGTAACAAGCATCAAAATAACTTTAAGTGCATTTTCAATGCATACTTTCATTACTAGCTCTTTCTTTGTCAGTGTGATATTCCCCGCAGTTTAACAGAGGATTTCCTTTTTGTAAAGTTATATATGTTGCCATTTCAGATATTATGGGCCTCATTAGAAGTTCGGTGGACGTTTTTCACCATCCGCTGAACTCCCGACAGGGAGGTTGCCACCACACTGGCTACCTCCCCGCCGGACCCATTAAAAGTTTCCTGCTAGTCTGGCGGGCTACCTGCTAGCCTAGCCCGAAACAGGCTACAACATTGTCTCCGGCTCGTAATCGAGCTGGTGGTAATGCTGTAGCTAGCAGGGTGCACAAGCACCCTCGCAATGTGTGGAGCAGGGTGGCCCATGCACCTGTTCTCCACCAGCCTTTTGATGGTGATGTTACTGCCATGAAAAGGCTGGTGGAGAACGAGGTCGTAATCCGCAGGGTAGTGCTGCTCAGCGCTGCCCTGGAAGATTAGGATCTCCGCCACCTCCAGACTGCCGGGATCCAAGAGCCTGGCGGTGCTGGCAGTCTGACTGCCAGGGTTGTTATGTGGCAGTGGGACTGCCTCATAGGCAGCGGTCGTAAGACAGCCACATTTGTAATGAGGGCCTATGTCTCTGGGTTATAGAAGTATAAAAGTATATGTCATATTAATTATATTTTATTTTATTTTTATGTGGCATTCTTTTAATCAAAAAGAGTTTGGGTTTTTTAACAGTGTTTTCAGTGTATTTGTTAGTTTCTTAATTATACTTACATGGTTGCATTCTGTTTATTGTACTTGGAATATTCGTTGTTATTTAGAGTTTCTCTGCTTTCTTGTTGGTTAGCTTCAGTGTTTTCAGTGTTAGTATCTGTATTTTGAAGCTATAAATAAATAAACAAATATATATTAGTAGCGTTTCTCTTTTTTCATTCATTGTATACATTTTGTTAGTTTAGTTTTAAGTCACAATACTTTTTAAATACCTACTTAATAGTTGTTGAGGTATTTTTCTTCGATTTAAGGCAATTCTTTTGTGAGAATGTTTAGTCAGGCACACTGATGCGCTCTAGCACTAGTGGCTTCATATGTAGCAGTTTGCTACACATTTTCTTTCTTCATGTCTATTGCTATTAAATTAAGAAAGAGTTTTTATTTGCCAACTATTTTTCATTAGAACGTCATTGGTCAAATGCTTATTTAAGGTTAATGAACAGTTATACATATATACGACTGCCACCATGTAAGATATATATCACCTAGTGGGGGTCACCATCTTTCCATAGAAAAAGCGTTTTTTGACTTGCCTATATCTTTGGCACTGTTTCACAAATCTTCATGAAATTTTCCAAAACAAGTGTTCCAGTGATTCTTGTGGGCATGGAAAGTTTTGAGCTGATCAGTCAAGTGAGGCCAGAGAAAAAAGGGGGAATCAAAAAAGTAGCATTTCCCATGTTAATTTCCATAGGACCTTTAGACATGACCACAGCTCGAACCACTGGACAGAATTACCCCAAATTTAGCAGAAAGCTAGCTTTCGGCATGCAGATTGTGCTTTTGCTTATTTGGTGTAAATCCGTTCAGTAGTTTTGGAGATATTAAAGGGAAACCAAATTTGTATATTTCTAGTCACAACAACATCACGAAGATTAGGAACTTGTGTATGGCAAACGCAGAACTTTGATTGGCTGCCAACACTTCAAACCAGAAAGTGTTGGCAGCCATCTTGGTACTTGGCTTCAGCCGAGTCCCATTATAAAATGTGAAAAAAAGGAAAAGGGGCCAGAGTAGGGACACTCTGACCACTTAGCTCTGATGGTGGTGTCCTAGAAGGCACCTCCTCCCCCCAGGGAAAAAAAGCATTTGAAAAAAAAATGTTTGCAGCAAGTCAAGAAATTCACAGCAATAAGTTTTAAAAAGACAAGTGTGGGCTCCCTTGCTTGTTTCTGTAAGGACCCCGGGAGAACAAGGTTCCGGGAGCATTTACATTTTAATGCAGGGGGGCCTGCTGGCCACCCCACAGCCCTGGGACCACCATCTACCTGGGGCTTCAAACAATTGTAACAGGGGGCTTTAAATGACGATAACGTGGGGCCCCGCCCCTGCCGCAGCCCCTAGGCACTGCCACCTACCAGGGGAATTTCTCAAATTGTGTGTGAGGGAGCTGCGTGGCCACCCCGCAGACCCTGGGACCACCTCTTCTCCAGGTTATTCCTGTATTCATGAGTGGGGGGGCACGCAGCTCCCCTGCAGCTCCAGGGTCTACCACTTCACCAGGGCAATTGTGTAGTTGCTCCCTCTCTGTGACAGCAAGTATTAATGAAACATTAGCTGTCAAATTTTTGAAGAAAAACCTATGCATGGCGGAGGCAAGAGTTATACTTACCTTATGGCGCGAGTTATAGTTACTTGAAAGAACTCTAACTATAGCTCGTTATTTTTCATGGTTTTGCACGAGTAAATTCAGACCCTAACTATAACATCCCTGTAACCTTATTTTTATAACTGAATTTCTAAGGTTTTTTACGTTCTAATTCCTAAATATTACATTCTGTAACCATTGTTTTTTCAGTTAATATATAAATATATATGCTTGCTTTGAGAATAACTTTTGGACTGCTTAACAAATCTTCACAAAATGTTCAAAATTATACTTTGGCCAGTTCAGCTGCTGTCTTAACAGTTTCTGGACGATCCGACCAGCGGGGGTTGAGAAAAATCTGAGAGGGGGGTCCCAAAACATTTTTTCCACATTCTACGTCAATGGGATTTTTCACATTTTTGAACATGACTACAACCTGAACTGCTAGACAGAATTACACCAACTTTGGCAGAAAGCTAGATCATGGTCCAGAAAGCATGCTTTGCGTGATTTGGTGTAAATCCAGTCACTGGTTTTGAAGATGTTAGAGTTTAAAACGTATAGGTATCTGGGCATGCGGATACTCCGCTGATCTGATTGGTCCTATGCTGATATCTGATTGGCTGCCAACGCTTCAACAAGGAAATCACGTGAAAAAAAGTGAAAAAAAGAAAAGGGTCCAGGGTAGAGTCACCTTGATACCTTAGCTCTGGTGCTGGGGTCCCAGAGGGACCCTGCCAGGGTTTAAAGGCATTTTTTTTAAATTATCAGACAAATCACCATATGGATCCGCAGAGTTTTACGACGTTCAAAAAAAAAAAAATGGGTGGTTTCCTGCCTTCTTCATGAAGCCCCTGGGATGACCAGGTCTCAGTGGCATGCAGAAAATAAGGAGTGGGGTGAATTGGGCCCCCCTCCTGGGCTTGCCAAAGCCCCTGGGACAGCCACCTCCCCAGGTTGATGATTTAGATGTGTGTGGAGGGGCCGCACAGCCCCCACCACAGCCCGGGGACCACAGCCTCCCCAGGACAAAGATTTATTTTTCTGTCGGGAGGCTGCGCGGCCCCCATGCAGCCCTGCAGACCACCACCTCCCTGGGGCTCTAGTTATAATGAATGTGAGGGGACCTTTGTGCCCCACCTGCAGCCCCCGTGACCACCATCTCCTAGGGCTTCTAATTAAAGAGATGCGGGGGGCTGCACAGCCCCCCAAATGCCCCAGGGACTCCTACGTCCCACGGGCTAACTTGCGCCCTCGCCTAGCACTGCACATTACCATCAAAATAACGGCACTCTCGATATCTTTCATAACATATTTATTAATTAATATCAATGTAATATTTTCAGTAACATTTTTGAAGAAAACACTGCATGGCTGGAGCGCAAGTTATAGTTACCCTAGGGCACAAGTTATAGCTACTTATAGTGATTAAAGGGGTCGGGATAGAGGGCCCCGACCCCTTAGGACTGATGGAGGGATCTGTGAGCGACTCCTCATGGGCAAGAAACCTCTAGCAATGCCAAGGACAAAACATAATTGTAGTAAAGGTTTCCAAATAAGAGTCAAGACTACGGAAGAAGTAAAAGTATGATGAGTTTATTCCATGCAATGGACTCTAACTTCCAACAGTCAGTTTCTTCTCTCACTGCATGCCTCTCCATAGAGAACATAGAATCTAGAATCTACTATGTCATAAGTAAATATCATACAAGCATATCCCCGATACCACACCCCCAACACATACACCAAAACAAACACATAATGGATAATAAAACTACACAGACAACATAATGACGAGGAAAAAAATTACAAGGAAGTGAACCAATAGCCAAACAACATTACAGACACAAGACATGAAACAGGAACATATCCCAAATAAAACAAAAAACAACATATAAATAATGAATCACAGAAATTAGATACTACATTTTTATACAAAATGTTGAAACAATGACACACTAAAAAGGTAAAAAATAGTTCCAACAACATGGGATAGATTCATTGCACTTCAAGCACAAATATAAAATCAGTAACACAATAAGATAGGGAAATACAACATCTCACTTGTTGTTTGCTGCACTATGTTTCAAGTTCTAAATGCGTCCATAAGCCAGTTTCGTAGCACTTTTTAAAAAGTTTATCATTTTGAGAGGTTTGCTGAAATTTGAATAGTCTTGACTATTTACTGGAGATGTTATAACAACAAAAACTCCAACAGGGACCTTTTTGTCAAATACACTTTTACATGTGTCATAACTACATTTCCGTTGTACTTGTTTGCCTTTCTTCTGTCAGGCACCACCTTTTTGCAGGACTGAAATGGCACGATGTAAGGTTCCCTACCTCCCAGCAAGTCCGGCAAATCGTTATAACGATCTTGCCTGGCTCACCCGGATGAAGGGACAAGGACTGAATAGTGCGAACCCCAGACTGATACCTGATGACTTTAATTCCTGGCATTCTGTTAACCTAAAATAGGCAACACACTATTAGTGGCAGTGTACCCAAACATAAAGTGCAATATAGGATTCTATATGCATTTTGTCCTTTCAGCTTAGCTTGTAAAGCAGAATGTTTCAGTAGGGGTTGCTTTGCCTGTAACAAATAGAACTTAAAAACAGTTGACATGTAAGCCGATATTTCTAACTGTATTTTACCATATTATATCCCTGTGCACAAACATGCTCATCTATTGAGTAACTGGACAAGACGTTTGTTATATCAAATGTGAGTCAATCAACCTTCATCAATTCGCTGTGCCTAAAAAAATTAATTTGTCAAAAGTTTGTTATCTCAATCTTAAGTCTATTAGCATTCATCATTTTCTGAACACATAATTCATCATCTGTTTCTCAATAATAAATTAATAATAGTTTGGATTGTCTGTTGAAGTTATATACAATAACCAATTTGAACAATTCTTGTTCTATTTTCCTTTCAGGAAGATTTGTGGCACTGCCTCCGAAAGAGTTCAATGAATGCTTGTAGTAGTTCAAGAAGAAATCCAGAAAACATCAAATACGTTTTTTCAAGAATTACTATAGTCTTTATGATATCATACAGTGCCCTGGGCAACAGTAATATGGCAAACTTGTCTTTCTGCATAGTTTAGGAGGATGAAGAGCTCAAGTCAGCTACATTATGCAGGAAAAGGCTGATGGACCCGACGCTCCACGTCAGCGATTCATGTCCCAAAAACCCACAGCGACGAAAGAAACACAGATGATCGAAACTAGCAGTCCATAAACAGGTGCACCTACACAAGACAAAGAGACGACTGAATGGACGCTAAGCAGCAGGTAAGCGGAATCCAGAAACTTCAAAAACAGGAGCGGATGCCAGGTAGCAAGCAAATGGAATCCAGGAGCATCAGAACTGGAGCGGACGCCAAGCAGCAGGTAATTGGGATGCAGGGAAATTGGTGAGTGACTCACAGCCACAAGCATTCATTCAGGTGCAGCAAGCAGCCTTAAAAGCTCCATGCTCCACCCATTAAAGGGGTTGCGATCGACAGTACACCCCCCTAAGATGTTCCCCCACCGGTTTAGGATTGTCCGGGTAGCACCATTGAAACATCCGTATCAGGTGGTGGGCGTGCACATGACATGCAGGTTCCCAAGTGTGATACTCTGGTCCATAACCCTTCCAATAAATCAAATAATATTGTCTATTGTGTATTTGTTTGGAGTTCAATTGTGCCCTAACCTCAAATTCAGGTTCATGGACTATAAAAACAGATGGGGGTCTTTGAGGAAGAATGGTTCCAGATGCTACTGGTTTTACCAAAGAAACATGAAACACTGGGAGCACATGTAAATGTGAAGGCAATTCGAATTTCACAGCTACGTCATTGATTCTCTTGATTGCTAGATATGGACCTATAAACCTATGGTGGAATTTCCGTAGGCCCTTAATGTTGAGATGTGGTGTGGAAAGTCACCCCTGATATACCGGACTTTCCTTACAATGTACATCAGCAGTACGTTTGTTTGCCTGTTCTAAATTGTTGTGTGCTGTCTGTTGAATAGTCTTTATATGTTCTACATAATTTTGAAGTGCTGGGGCCTCTGCAGTGTGAGACGGCTATGAAAACAGAAAACGTGGATGTAGGCCATAGTTACACTGGAATGGGTAGACCTTTGTCGAGCTATGCTGAGCATTATTGTACACCAACTCTGCAGCCCACAGAAATCAGTACTCAGCAATATCACTTAAAACTTGACTGGCTGTCTGTTTGGGGATGATAGCCTGTAGATAGACAGATCTCTATTTGTAGTTCCTTGCACAAAGCCCTCCATAATTTTGAGGCAAACTGAGGACCGTAATCAGATATTACCACTGATGGTAAGCCATGTAGGCATACAGTAGACTGCAATAAGGTATCCACCAATTTCAGAGAGGTAGGTAAGCCTGCCATTGGGGTAAAGTGAGCCATTCTAGAGAACATATTGACTACAACCAGTACTGTAATGAAACCCTGTTATGTCTGTGGTAGATCTGTGATAAAATCCATGGATACAGTATGCCAGGGATGAGGAGGAGTGGGCAATGGATTCAATAAACCTGCAGGAGCTTGATGTATATCTTGATTTTGTGCACATACATTACATCTCTGCCAAAATTGTTTCGTGTTTGGTATTAGTGTGGGCCACCAAAAATAACAGTGGCGGCAGACAAGTTCAATAGTTTTCTTCTCACCTGGATGATCAGCTAGTATTTGTGCATGGCACCAATATAACGCTTGTTGCTGTAGGGCTGTCCTGGGTATGTATAAACCAATTTGTACCTAGTACATGTCATTAACTAGCTTACTATCTTGTTCCTGTATGTTTTTCTTTGCTTCTGCTAAGGGCAATGCTCCAGCTACATCTTGCAGAAATGCTTGTTCAGACATTAAAGCACCAACAATACAATCTGGAGATATTATAGAAGGTGGTTCTGATTCGTGAACCTCCACCCTTAGGCCCAGATGTGGTGAGGCATCAGCCTCTCCATGTTGTTTCCCTGACTGTGACTGAATTACAAAGTCATAGGTAGTAAAGAATTGTGCCCACCTTAAATGTCTCATGAACAAAGCTTTAGCTAATTTCACAAACTTTAAATTCCTGTGATCTGTAGTTACCAATACTGTATGTATGGCACCCATCAAGTAATGTCGCCACTCCTAAAAGACTTTTTTGATGGCCAACAATTCATCATCTCCGACTGAATAATTTATGTCTGCTTGAATTAGTATGTATGAATAGTAATCTACAGGGCGATGCTGACCAGTTTCCTTATTCCTCTGTGATAAGACCCCCACCCACAGCCACATGTGGCGCATCAGCCTCCACTATAAATGGTTGGGAAGTATCTGGGTGTTGCAAAACGAGGGCTATAGTAAAAGCCTCCTTTAACTGCTGAAGGGCTCACTCAGCAGTCCCCACCCAGTGAAAAACTTTTCCTTTCTTTAACAACTGAGTAATGGGGTTACCGTAAAGGAGAAATGTCTATGAATCATTGGTAAAAATGAGCAAATCCTAAAAAACTTTGAACGTCTTTTATCGACCCAGGTGACTTCCACTGTATAATAGCCTCTGAGGATCCATACTGACACTTTGAGAAAAAAGAACGTCCCCAAAAAGGAAAGCTTTAGTACATGAAATTAAAATGTTTCCAGTTTGACATGAAGTTTGTTCTCTTGTAATCTCTGTAATACATTCCTCACAGATAGCTGAGGAATAGATGAGCAGATCATCCAAAGAAATCCCTCAACACTTCATTTAAGAAGAACTGAAAAGCCACAGAAGCATTACACAATCCGAATGGCATAACCAAGTATTCATAAAGGCCAAATTCACTGCAGAAAGCAGTCTTCCACTCCTCACCCTTCCTAACTCATACCAGGTGAAAAGCCCCTCTACGATCTAATTTAGTGAAGATGCATGCTTCTTTTACTTGATCAAGTAGGCTTGAAATAAGTGGCAAAGGAAAACAGTTCTTTACTGTGACTTCATGAAGGGATCTATAATCAATACAAGCATGCAGTTCAAACATTTTTTGGCACAAAAAAGAGAAGAAGAGGCTGGAGAGCGGGAAGGTCTAATAAACCCTATTTGTAACATATCATCTAGATATTCCTTTAGATGGATGTTCTCTTTTTCAGTTAACACATAAATTCTAGTACGTGGCATAATGGCTCCAGGTATCAATTCAATATGGCAATAGTAAGGATGATGTGGAGGAAGGGTAGTGGCCTTCTGCTTATCAAATTCATCTGCTAGGTCTTGGTAGCCTAGAGGGATCTGGGGATCTACCTCCCCATAAATGTAGCTGCAGTCTTTTCTAGAACTACACTAGAGACCTGTTTCATGCAATGTTCAGTACAAAAGGAAGAGTAGAAAGTAACAGTGCAACTCCACCAGTCAGTTTGTGGGTTATGGGACTCCAACCACGGTATACCCAGTGTAGCCTGGAAGTAGGGTGTGAGAATCAAATCAAACTGTACGATTTCCGTAGGGGTTTCCTGTATGGTCAACCATAAGGCAGTAGTATTGTGTGTTGTTGGACTTGATTACAAGCTGCTACAATGAATGGTCTTAACTTCATCTACCTGATTTTTCGGTTCCCACGGAATACCATAACAAGAATCGAAAGAAGCTCCACAGTAGTGCTGAATGTCCCAAAAAGCCCCAACGAAGGAAGAAACGCTGATGACCGGAATCAGAAGTCCGGAAGCAGTTACACCTACACAAGACAAAAAGATGACTGAATGGAAGCCAGGCAGCAGATAAGCGGAATCCAGAAACTTAAAAAATAGGAGCGGGCGCCAGTTAGCAGGTAAGTGGAATACAAGAGCAATGGCAACTGGAGTGGACGCCAAGCAGCAGGTAATTGGGATCCAGGGAAATCGACAAGGGCCAAACAACGATGAGCAGTCATTTAAGTGCAGCGAGGAGCCTTAAAGGCTACGCGCTCCACCCTTTAAAGGGGCCACTCCCAACATTTCCCTCAATAAAACATAATCAGAAATGTTTTGATTCCATTCCTTTCAACCAACTGCATCCTGACCAGTACTCTTCTTTACCCACAAAGGAGAAAATTTGGAACTGGCAAGTGTGGTAAATCTGTAAGCTTCAATCTTCCTCCACAACTCTTCTTTCAAATCTTTTCCACATACTCTAGTGAGTTTTACACTTTCCTTCAATGTCCTACATAATTTCTCTGCCATTCCAGTAGTTTTGAGATGACAGAGTGAACATTTCCTGTGAATTATACCTCTTTCAATTAGAACCCTTCCATCACTCTTGACATGAACTAAACACCATTATGAGTGAGATGACTCCCTGATAAGAGTATCATCTTTACTCAACGCATCCAACCATTCAGATTCTGTAATGCATCCTTTTGTGACTTTACACACTTTGATATCCTCATACACCCACCAATCCTCCGTAACATTAGTACCATAATCCTGCATAACCAATCTCGAGAGACAGTCTGAGGCTATATTAGAGACCCCTGGTACATCCTTCACATTAAACCAAAAAATCTGCAATGATACAATCCACTTACAAATCTGACTACACACAGAATCTAATCTTTTTTTTCAAACATTTTATGCAAAGGTTTGCGATCAGAATATATGTTAAAACTTTGACCCCACAAAAACCTTTTGAATTTCCAGATGGCCCAATAAACAGCAAGAGGTTCCTTCTTAATGGTGGAACACTTGAAGGATGATCCTTTTAGTGCTCTTGATGCAAAAGAAATAGTTACTTCATTCCCATCTTGAAATTGTTTCAACACTGCCCCAGTACCTTTGTCACTGGCATCAGTGAAGACTGAACACAAAACACTTGGGACAAAACTACTTAAATTCTGAGTTTCCTTCAAACACATTTTAATATCCACAAACTTCCTTTTGCATTGTTCATTTAATTGAAAATCAACTCCCTTGTTCAAAAGACTTCTTAAAACATGGATTCTACTGGCATAATTTGGCATCACGTACAGTGTCCAGTTCAGTTTTAATAGACTCCCGAACACTATAAGGAACGTTCCATACTTTACATGGAAAGGGTAGTGCACTAGTTTTAGTTTTATATCATGTAAGTAACCTTTCAAACATCTAATATTCCCAGAAGAAAGAGGTACATTTTGTTTTCAAGTTCTCAGGAAACTGATTGATGCAGTTAACTCTAACCTTCAGGTTCCGATTGAGGTTTGATGTTAAGCCAAGTCATTTTTGGTGGGGCCAACTCAATACTGCTTCCCCAACTTACGGAACATAAACGTTACCCTCAGCCTTATTGCCTTTAGAATCAAATAACCATTTGATTCTATTGGCCTGCCACCATAAACATGTGAGTTGGCATCAGGTTCCAGTAACTCATCTTTTCCTTTAAAGTGTTTATCAAATATCTTATCAGATATTAACGTGAACAATCAAATGCTCACCTACCTATCACTAACCTTCCCATTAGTTTTAGAACTATAACCACTTTTGCAACATTTTCCAAAGTGACCTCTTTTCCAATATAAATTACATTCACTCCTAAAAGCATGACAATCCTTGTTGTTGGCCCAATGACCACCATTGCCACACCTAAAACATGCTATTTTGTACTTTTGCATGTTTCTGTTGTGTTTTTCAACAATGTATTAGATTTACTACTAATAACATCAACACCTGTGATTCAGTCTTCTTTTGTCACAGTTCAGCAAAACATGCATGAGAATGTTATATTTGTTTAGCAATCATAATCTCTTTCACACAGCCTAATATCCCCCTTCTACCATAACTCCTTGCTGACCTTAACATTTGCACATCTCATCATAAAATTGTCTCTTATGCTGTCTTCAGTATTGCTACCAAAATTTCATGTGGATATTAATTGTTTAAGAGCTGTGACATAGGGGGTCATTCTGACCCTGGCGGTCATGGACCGCCAGGGCCAACGGCAACAGGCTGGCGGTGCTTCCGGGGGCATCCGCGGTCAGAAAAGGGAAGCTGGCGGTTTCCCGCCGGCTTCCCGCTGCCCCAGGGAATCCTCCACGGCGGCGCTGCAAGCAGCGCCGCCATGGGGATTCCGACCCCCTTCCCGCCAGCCTGGTTCTGGCGGTTTTCACCGCCAGAACCTGGCTGGCGGGAACGGGTGTCGTGGGGCCCCTGGGGGGCCCTGCAGTGCCCATGCCATTGGCATGGGCAGTGCAGGGGCCCCCTAACAGGGCCCCACATAGATTTTCAGTGTCTGCGTGGCAGACACTGAAAATCGCGACGGGTGCAACTGCACCCGTCGCACCCCTTCCACTCCGCCGGCTCCATTCGGAGCCGGCATCTTCGTGGAAGGGGGTTTCCCGCTGGGCGGGCGGCCTTCTGGCGGTTGCCCGCCAGCCCAGCGGGAAACTCAGAATGACCGCCGCGGTCTTTTGACCACGATACGGTCTTCTGGCGGTTCCCGCCAGGCCGGCGCCATCCGCCGCCGGCGGGGGTCAGAATGACCCCCATAGTCCTCTACTGACTCATCTGCCTGTTCTGAACGCATACCAAAGTGATACCTGTCCAATACTACACAGTTTTGGTAAATAATACTTATCCAACTTCTTCAGGCATCCTTTGTTCATGCTGAATACAAATTCTCCATCTTTTTCATCAGATAAAACATGAAGATGGTCAAAAACTTCCTGACCTTCAGACCCAAGACAATGAAGAAGTAAAGAAGCCTTCTTTTCAGCTGAAAACTTAGTAGTACCATATACTTTCAAATAGTTATTAAAAACGTTCTTCCGTCTTGACCATTTTAGCAATGGTTCACCAGGTGTAGGCAGAAAAAATGGTGGAGGAGAGATGTTCTGCATAGCTGAACAATAAACTTAAAATATTAGGAAGACGCAACAACAACCAAATAAAAGTAAAAAGCTAACATAAGAAATCAAAATAAAAACTAACAAACATATACGAATAGATACTCAGGTTTGCCAGTTTGCAATCTCCAATGGCCAGCAGGAGGCAGCACAACAACTATGAGAAGACAGGAAGTGACAACTATAATCTCAGATCAGAGTTCAGTTGCAGCCGAGTTGTATTTACATCCTAGAAAGCGATGCAGATGCCTGATGCTTACCAAATGTAAGTAAGATCAGCGGTGGTTTCTTATCGAGGGTGTGGAGCTTTGCCTTCCCACCCAGTGCGAGCCACGCAGGCAAAATTAAAATGGCAATTAAATTATTTCATCGCTATTTTATTTTTACCCGGGCAATACGCACTGCAGTAGCAACACCCCTGAGCTCAGAGACATGCTGGGTGTGTCCTCTGCTGCTCAGAGGCAAGGCTGACAGGACGCTCTAAAGTGCACTCATCACTTTGGCCAGCTGTTTTGCACCAACCAAAGTGGCATGCGCACTTTGAAGCTCTCCACTCAGTTGTCTTAAGACAGCTGGGTGGAGATGAAGCACAGGCCTTCAGGGCCTGAAGGAGCGTCCAGCAAGCCCACTCCATTCAATCCAGG
Source organism: Pleurodeles waltl (assembly GCF_031143425.1). NCBI lineage: Eukaryota > Metazoa > Chordata > Amphibia > Caudata > Salamandridae > Pleurodeles > Pleurodeles waltl. The sequence continues at coordinate 156,619,713 of NC_090446.1, forward strand.
CACTGCTCTCATTGTAGGTAACAGCATGAGAGCAGTGTCTGGATTGGTTAGGGGAATTCCTCCTCTATCGGACAGCAGAAAAAGACCGAGGAGGACGCACAGCCTGTGTGTAAGTGTTGTTTTATTTTATTTCAAATGTGTAATGCATGTAAGTGTGTAATGCATGAATGTGTAGTGGTTGTGTTTATTTTGGAGTTAGTGTTAGTGTTTATGTGGGGTTTTGGAGGGAGGGGGTATTTAATTTTTGGCTTTTTTAGAGAGGGGTGGTTTACTTTGGGGTTTTGGAGGGAGGTTTTTTTTTTGGGGGTGGGGGGTAAGTGGTGGGGCAATTCACTCACCCGGCTACTTTCAAAGGGTACCAGCCTCCACTGGGTAAGATGATCCTTGAAGTAGTTGCACAGTTCAATAATAATTCCTGTGAAGACAGGCTTTGTTAAATTAACAGCGCAAGCAGAAGAATTGACCCACAGTGTTTACTCGGGTTCCAGCTTGCTCTCTTGTCCAAGGACATGTATATGACACAGCTGGAAAATGATGGCGCAGAACAGATCCACAGCACTTACTTGTACAGCGATATTTTTGAATATTTGCACAGATGAGATAAAGGCAAAATTGACTTGCTGATGAATGAACTTGGAAAGTATATATATTAAAAAGGGATACTGAATGGCTAAACAGTAAAACTCAGGAGAATTAAGAGTCAGAAGTTAATGAAAGATTCCAAACTTGCATTGTCAACCATAGCATCCATACCTGAAAGACCTTCTGCATAGTTACTCTCATGAGACCACTTCACGCAGGCAGCTACAAGAGTCACTCCTTCAATAGATAACAATACTGCAGACAGAGTAGAGAAAACATAAGCCTTCTTCCTTCTTTTAAGATTAAACTTGAAAACTCCTAAATTCCATCCACTAATCAAGAAGTGCTCAACTTGTCTAAATGTGTACAGCATGAGGGCCCCTTTTGGTCAGTGATGGCATCATGTTTTATGGTCATTATGTATGTTTGTGCACGAAATGCTAATAAAAAAGAGGTGATTAATTTTTTTTTGTCAAAGTCTGATAAAAATATCAGCCACCTGTAGATTCACTCTTGAACCCTGAGAGTTCAAAAAAGTCACCAGTAGGTAGTTATGGTTAGTACCATATTCCCATAGAAAAAGCATTTTTTGACTTGCCTAAATTTTTGGCACCGTTTGAAGAGATCTTCACGAAAAAGTGGCCCAGTGATTCTTGTTACGCACGAGAAGCTTCGGGGTGATCCATCAAGCAGGGGCCAAGAAAAAGTGGGCTCAAAAATGTTGTGTTTCCCCATGTTTATTCTCATAGGACCTGTCAACACGTCTACAGCCCGAACCACTGGACGAAATTACACCAAAGTTGGCAGAAAGCAAGCTGTTGTTACGCAAATTATGCTTTTTGTTATTTGGTGCCAAAATCCAGCAAGTTGCTGAGGAGATTTAGAATGGCAAATAAATTTGTATATCTATGGCCGAGATTAATTGCAAAATTTGTGATTTTTTACAAATCCTCATGCGAAAAGAAGTGTTGCAATTGGCCGACCACAACCTGACTAGAAAGTTGCGACCACCATTTTATTTCACCGGACACTGTCCCCAGGGGTGAAAACTGAAATTGGAAGTGGCATAAGGGGTTAGCCTGACCCCTGGGATGTGATATAGGAGTGTTTTAGTGGCAAATGATAGATTCAATATAATTTTGCGTCATGGCACGCAATATTCATGCAAATTTGCACATTTTCACTAATGTCTGTGATTTATTTGCAAAATATTCACGATTATTTAATAATTTGAAAGAAAACCACAGACTCATTCATACACTAATTCATTCATGCACTCAGAGGCTCATGTGCCTACTCACACACCCACTCAGACACTCATGCACCCACTCAGACCCACTCCTAGACTCACACATCTACTTTCAGACCCACTCAGATACTCACGCATCCACTCACACATCCACTGACAAAGACAGTCCTTGTAGCCAACCTGTTACCAGTTATAGTTACAACCTAGTTTCCATAAAAAAAGTCTGTTAGACACGTCTGCAGCCCAAATCGCTGGATGGAAATACACCAAATTTGGCAGAAAGGTAGCTTTTGGTATGGAGGTCACACTTTTGGTTATTTGGTGTAAATCCGCTCAGTGGTTTTCAAAATATTAAAGGAAACCCAAATTTGTATATCTAATAACTGGAATACTTCATGAATAGCCCCAATCTCGTGCTGTAATTTCATTGGCTGCCAGCACTTCAACCAGGAAGTGTTGGCAGCCACTTTGGAACTCAACTTCAGCCGATTCTTCAAAAACAAAAGCGGGAAAGAAAGAAAAGGGCGGAGGGTAGGAATACCCTGAACCACTAGCCTTGCTCTAGGGGTCCCCCTTCCACGCCGCACACCCCCAGGGCAAGAAAGCATTTTTTGCTCATTTGCAGCAAAATTCACAAATATTCCAGACTTTTGCAGTGAATTAAAAAAAAAGCAAGTGCAGTCTCCCGCACTTGCTTTTGATTTTGCCCCTGGGTGGGCCAGGTCCTAGGCGCACACTTAATATTATCATTAAGGAGGGAGGAGTACGGGCCCTCCTAGAGCTTTCAAAAGCCCCAGGGACCATCACCTCCCCGGGGATGCACGTAATATAAATTCAGGGGGCCCACACCAACCACCCCTGTGACCACCACCTCCCGGGGGCAACAAGAAAGAAAGAGATACCAGAGCGTGCGGACACCCCCTGGGCCCCGGGGACCACCTCCTCCCCAGGGCTACAATTTTAATATAATGCTGGGAGCCGCCTGGGCCCCAAGAACGACCACATCCCTGGGGCGATTAAGAATAAACAATGCAGGGCTGCATGGATACCCCGGGCCTTGGGGATTGCCATCTCACCGGGGCTAAAATATTATTATGATGACGTAGGCCATGTGGACTCCACCCAGGCACCATCACCTCCCCAGGGCTATTATTAAAAAATGATGTGAGGGGGCCACATGGACCTCCTGGGGACCATCACTTCTCTGGGGACAATTTATTTTTACAACAGAAGGAGGAGGACGCGCGGCCATATACAGCCCCATTGACCATCTCCGCCCCAGGCCGGCCCTGTGCAGAAGGAATAAGGAGGGCTTTGCAGCCCACCTTCTGGAGCCACATATGGTCCTGGGGACCGCTACCCCTAGGGCTGGCTCCTGCTACCTCCTGAGGTGCCCACCCTCAGGAGGTAGCTGTTTGCCTTTGTTTGGTGGGAGCTGTGTCAGCTCCCGCCAAGCAAAAGCAAACATAACTCTGCTCCCGGCAAACGGAAGCGTTAAAACTGCTCCCGCTTAGTGGGAGCAAAGTTTTCATCTCTTTCCCTGTCGCAGGCATGCAGGCAGGGAAAGAGATGAAAGTATTGCTCAAGCATGCAGAGTACTCAATTTACAGCAGCTACCTGCCTTTGGGATCAATGCCGTCTCCCGTAGGAGGTGGGGGGCCAGCTGGGACCGCTGGGGCCTTGATGCTTCCCCCAGGGTCCGCTAATCATCTTAACTTCATGGGCATGGCAAAGCCAAAGCAAGTGCATTTTTTTCTGTATTTCCTCCATGAATAGTTATCTGTAATTCCTGATGGAGGTGTTTGCATTCTTGGTTTTTTCGACCGCAATATCTCATGTAGTGTCTGTGACGAGTTAAGTCTTTCTTATCATTTGCTGCTGAGACCAGAGATTGTGTTCTAAACTTTTAAAAACTAAAAGTATTTAAACTTACCTAGAAGACTCGCCCGTTTGTCTCTGCTCCATACAACATAGTGATATGCAATGTCTTCCCCCCCATTTTCCCTGAGCTAACTAAAAGGACCTCCACAAGCGTGTTTCCCGACGATTTTGGACATGCGTTTTTGAAGTATAGGAATATGATCACATCTCCACCAAACAAAGAAGCACTTCGTGGGTGGTGGTCCATGCGTGGTGCTGCGTTGGGTGGTTATATGGGGTTGGCTACAGGGCCTGGCCAAAGGCCAGGCTTAGCGAGGAACCCCTGCTGTGCACGGCTGAAGGCCATGTGTGGCACTGGGTTGGGTGGTTAAAGGAGGTTGGCCGCAGGCCCTGCGGCCAACCACGGCATGCATGCCCTAAGGCCATGTGTGGCGGTAGCTGGATTAACATAGAGTAATTCAAATTGCTTTACGCTAAAAAAAACATAGAAATTCACTGAAAAAAAACAAAGGGCAGGGACGTTTTAGTTAGGCTTGTATTTCAAATGTACAAAACCATAGATGTTTAGCTATCACAGTTAGGGTTATTTCAAGTAACTATAACCCAAACTCTAATATAACTATCACTCAAGCTCTCGCCATGCACTACTAATTACCCCAGATATTACATCACTCATGACATTTTCTTTGACATCATTGATATCACTGTAACATTTGCAGTGCAATCATTGATGAGAAAACTGGGCGCGAGTTATAGTTACCTTAAGGCGCCAGTGAGAGTAACTTGAAATATCTCTAACTGCTGAATTTCCATGGTTTTGTACGTCTGAGATGTGAGCTTAACTATTACATCACTGTAACCTTTGTTTTTTTAAGTGAATTTCTATGTTTTTTTTTATATTATTTCATAAACGTAACGCCCCTGTAACCTTTGTTTTTTTCAGTGAAAAATTGGACCAGGCTAATAATAGAATTATTTTCCATGACAATATGTTTGAATTAAAATAATGTGAATACTTGTAAGTTGCAAATGATAAATTCTTCAGAAAACTTCTCGCAAGACCTGGTTTTCTCTCAGTTGTATTGTCTGATTCTTCAGCTATGAAGCTCAACAGTACTTTTTGCAGATCTAGATATCAAAACATGATGGGCACCTCAAGGTCAAGCCTTTAAGAGACTCTGGGCTCGGGATCACTTTTTTAGTTTAAATCCTCAGTAAGCCTGCCATCTGCATTATTTAATCATCACAACTTGATGTTACATCACTAACATAATTAGATTTGAGAACTATACCTGCTCTTCAGTGATTTCAAATGCGGCATTCGTCATGGTGCCCCAGTCGCATCCTAAGCAAATTGGTCAAGTGAGCATTGGGGTCCCTACTCTTGCACTCTGCTTGACAGGGGCTGTTCCTCCTGCAGATTTGGCAGCAGGATTCAATTGCCTGTGCTTCCACAGATAAGTGGCCTGGGTCCTGGAGATCAATGATCGTTGCCGGAGTCCTCCATCATGGCGCCGATGACTGCTGAAGGAGGAAGGCAGTGAGCGTCGTGTGGCCCGATAGCCTTTGTTTGCCTGGCTCTGACGGTGCGACTTGCACAAACTCGCGTAACTCCCCCTCCTCAATCACGATGCGTACCTGCCCGAGTGAGGCCCCTTCTATTTACTCCCTCCAACATTTCCGTGATTTTGCGGTCTGTGTGTGGCCCAACCTTCCACACCCCGCCCCACCTCCTATCAGACTCTGTCTCTCCTGTGACTATGTGTGCCTGTCTTTGTTCTTTCTAATGTTTTGACTTTGTTAATCGTTTATGTACCTTTTGCTGCATGACCTAGTCCACTTTTATGTATACAGCATATCGTTTGTGGTATAACATCATTTAGTTATTATTGTAAAGTGCTCTGTCACCTGAAAGGATCTTGTTCATGCTATCTAAAACTCTTTTAAATAAAAAAAAAAAACTAGGATGACTCTCTGGGAATGATTGTGTGCTGTTAAAATGGCCCATTTCATTTAATTTTATTTAATTGCTGCATTTGAGTACACTTTAATCCCAGAGAACCATTGTTATAATATTGGCATTGCTAAAGTCAACCTTTACTGCTGCAGCTAGATTGATAACTGGAGAGAGGTATTTCGACCACATCACCACCTCTCTAAAGTCTCTCAACTGGCCCCCATTAGAGGGCATGATCCAATGATCATAGCATGCCTGACACAAGGACCCATATTTATACTTTTTGATGCAAAACTGTGCAAATGTAGTTTTGCATCAAAAAGTGTAGAGCTGGCTTGCGCCATCTCTTAACACCACCCGGGCATCATATTTATATTCTGATGCAGAATGGTGCTAAAAACTGGTTAGAGTCCAAAAATGTAACATTAACCCTTGAGCCCAGTCGTAACGCGAAATGACGTTAATGCTGCAAAATTGGCAATAACCCGTTTTACGGCACGTAAACATGTCGCAAAGGACATGCACCATTTTAACCCGTCCATTTTAGCTTTGGACGCTAATGCAGGAAACCTTGCAAAGAAGAGGGAAAATGGAACCAGCAGGCCAGGAGAGGCCCCAGGGTGACCTCATACAACCAGGAAACAGCCAGGAGGACTCACAGAAGTCCAGGAGGAAGAAGAAGAAGAGACAATGTTTGTTTAGTGTGCAGGGACATGAAATCCTTGTGAGAGAGGTGATGGAGCACCAACATCAACTATTCGTCACCTCCAAATTGCCAATTAGCTGGAGAGAGGTAATATGGTAGCAGATATTGGACAAAATTAACAGTGTGGCAGAGGTGAGGAGAATTGTAACCGAGTGCAAGACACAGTGGCATGATTGTAGGCGAAGAACTAAGGAGAAAATGGCAAGGAACAGAAAGGCAGCACTGGAGGTGGAAGTCCAGCACCACAGAAGGACCTGGATGAGATGGAGGAGATGGTTGCAGCAATCATCCCAAAGGAACTGTTCACTGGAATTGCAGGACAGCGCAGACTACCACGAACCACCAACAATGCAGGGTAGGTTGCATGGGGTAACTAAATGCAAAATTAACAAAGGCAAGGAGGGGGAGGCACATAGGACACACTCAATGCATGTGAAAGGAGTACAGAGGGACAGATTGCCCATGAAGCAAGTTGCACCATTCAAACAGAAGCAACACATGTACACACGCCTTGATTGTGCCATGCACCACCACACATACACAACCTGGACATATGTTAACCACCAGGGCCACATACCAACATGTATATGTGCAGCACATAGGATGGAAGGCATGTATACTTTCTGTGCCTGCTGTTGTGTCATCTCGACATCCGTTGCATATAGTCAAACAAATACTACCAACACAACTAAGACATCAGAGACTAGGAAGTCAGTCAATACCATTCCTGGGGTTACATCATGGTGGTGTCTCTTGCAGGAACACTTCGCAACTGCCTTGCCCCGTTGCCAAAACATATGTGTGCTGCATCTTACAGCACAGATTAAAATGGCACCTTAGCTAACATTACTCAGACATGTGCAGGAAGCACCACCACCCGCATATAAACAACACATCCTCACAATGCAGCCACGTCTCCATCATGCAGTAAGGATGCCTGTCTGGGTGCAGAGAAGAATAATCTGGGCAGCTCCTGGAGGAATTGCAGGGTGGTCCAGTATCACAGGAAACATTGCACTACCCAGTGTAACTAACCTGGTACAGTGTGGAGCCACACAGATTGACGCAGATCAGAACTGTGCCACTAGAGGAAAAATGCACCACAGATTGCAATCTGTAGGTCACAACACATATAGGCTGAGCCCACACCTACTTTGACACAACCATGTGAGCCATAATGGAATGGGGAAACAACTATATAAACACAACATATGGTGTATGTCTGTGAACATCATGGTGTACTATATCACATTAATGGGAGGGGGATGGTGCATTGGCAAGTCTGGTGTTGTCAAGTGCTTAATTTGTGCTTGTTGTTTCCGGTGCAGCGCACCAGCACTTATTTTTGAGGGCCGGGGCTTATTCTTCTGCCCCACGCATTTACTGCGAACAAAATACACATATGGGAAAGACGGAGGAAGAGAAAAACAAAAAAGCCTCACAAAGGGAGAAAGCAGAAAGCTGCAGGTGTGAGCTGAAGGGGCAGGCAGTGGCTTTAAATGGATTGAAGAGGCCGAAGATGGCTTCAGGATTACACCGCCCCTATTATTCCGTGTTCATACATTTAAAGCAGCTGCATGTTTAAGAGCAGGGCTTTGTGCACCGGCACGTTTTTATTTCCAAATTAAGCACTGGTTAACAGTGCTATTGCAGTGTACCCTTCGTGGTTGGCAGTATGACCATTACCCTGGGATGGCGGTGGAAACCTGTCTCCTTGTGTCAGCTCTGTGAGGCAGTCACCACTGCATTGTTAATGTATCAAATAGAGGCAGTGCCAATCTTGGGGTGCATTAGGTGTGACAGAACATGCTGCACTTATCACTGCAAATCAGGCAGTAGAAAGCACAAAGAGCCTGGGCATGGGCCCCCCCTGCACTGCCCATGCCAGATGCATAGGCTGTGCAGGGGCACACCACACCACATTACCACCAACATTTGAATTGCACTGCTGAGGAGCTTAAAGCTTTGGTTGCCATTTTAGGCTGTGTGGGGGACCCATGTGTGAATGCCCGCCATTTCCCTGTAGCCTTCTCTGACCGGAAGCGGCGACCCATACGTCGGTACCCTGGCTGCACTTCAAGGATGTGGCTGTACTATACTGCCCTCTTCTGGAAGTAACGCCTCGCCTCATTTGTCATGTTGGCATCTGTAGAAGACAAGCAACCATCAGTGTCAGCATTGGGTGGAGTCTGTACAGATTACTAGTTTACACTGCTACACCTAATTACACATGCACTCCAAAATACATTCCAGAAAAGACAAAGGGCCTGATTTATGGAAAGCCAGCGCCGCCTTTGCGTCATATTTTTGATGCAAAAGCGGTGTAAACTTACAAAATATATTTCAGTTTTGTAAGTTTGTGCCGCATTTGCATTAAAAAAAATGGAAAAGCAGCGCTAACTTTTTATAAATGAGGCCCAAATTTCCTCCTCATCTATTTCTATTTCTAACCATACATCACCAGTATCTCGGACATGTCAGTGGGAGGAGGGGGTGCTGTTAGTAACCATAAGGGGTCAGAGGTGATAGGTACACATGCAAGCCTGATCAACATAACTGTCACCTACACTATGAACATCACATCTACCTACAATTTTGGTATTCCTCTCCCCCTGAGCCTAAAGTGAGATGGCCATGCTATCCATCATCTCAACAGTCCTAGTCATCCACCAAGGCCTGACCACTCATTCATGGAGTCAAGGAGTTGACCATATGTTAGGAGGGCTGCCAACTAGGAAGCTGGTATCCACAGGTCAATCACATCTACATTCATGTGTCCAGGTGTAGACACCCATCAATACGTGATTTGCCAAAACCTTTCCTTTCACACACTGTTCTATGCCAGCACAGGTTGGGCCTTGACCTGCATGCAAGCCAATGACCTTCCACAAAAATGAAACATACATGGAATGCAAAGGATGGAGCACCATGGTGAGGGAAAATTGACAGCCCAGTCCTCCACCTTCATAACAATACAGGGATGCACCAATTTACATTCAATATGATGTTGTTACCTATGCCTGGACACATATTGCTTACATACATCAATCCAGGGAGCCTTGCCCCATGGTGCATAGTTGGCTGCATTGAGGGGGAGTTTGATTATGTGTCAGAACGGAAGGGACACCTTCCAACACAATAAAGTAACCGACAAAGAGGATATACAATTAGATGTGTGCTGCTTAATGCATCAGCCATTGAAAGATCCCAACCAGAGGATGCATAAGAGTATTCATCCTTATTGCGCATTGCTAAGACCATGGGGTGTGTTCTGAATTAGGCATTGACTCTGGTGTGAGCATATCTGTTAATCTGGGACTGTTAAATGGACTTGTATTTCTTCAGATTGGCAGAAGCCGGCATCACCAGCGTTTAACCAGTGGTTGGCCCGCATGCTTTCCATGTATTATATGGAGATGGGCTTGTATGCATTAAAGGGTTAAGCCCGCAGAAAGAGGGGCATAAAAATTTGGGCCCCGTTGTCTCAGTGGTTAAGTAGGATGTAGGTGATAATGATTTGTAATCTGTTTGTAATGCATAAGAGAATTCTTGTAATATGATGAAGGCACTTCCATTTTCCAGTGCTTTTGTGCGTCCCTTAAAAAAAAAAAAAAAGACATCTGACCTGCATTGGTTTCATTGTTGGACATGTGAACTCCAGGCCTGAACTGGCGCAGAGACTCTTCATACCGGTTGCATACAACTTGTTCACAAGCATTGTATGCAGCACTCCAAATTATCTGCTACTGTCACTCAAAAGCAATAAACAGTCAATGGTATGCCAATGGAAGGCTTACTAACAGTTCTGCCGATCTCGATCCCCAGGTGATCCAGCAGAGCCTGCTCCCTGGCCACCAGATTTGCCCAGTAATGCTTCAGCTGGTGGTCATTCCGGCCTGTATTTTAGACACGCCTCAGGTGGTGGAGCATTTTGCCCCATCACAGCTGCCTGACCTCTATCCGGTAACCGAGGATCACCCGGCCACCCATTTTCAGCATCATTGGCAGGTAGTGTGCAACTAGACAAATAAAACCTCCCAGCTCATTCACAGACATTCTTCTCATCCTCCCCTTGCCAGACATGTCAACAGATGAATGGAGTTCACCCCAAAAAATGATGAAAAATAAAAGGAAACTAACCCCACTAACTTAACCCATCTATCCCAACTAATTAACTAAACTGGACAGACACCCCACAATACAATTACAAAACTGGACAATAAATACACAAAACTACAACTTCTTTGACTAAATGCACACAAAATACACAGGGCACGGCACAAGGGACACCACAAAATTGCAATCACACTCAACAATTGATCACTGGCTGCAATACACAACCACACACAGTCACAAAAGAACAGACTGTAAAGAGAAAGTGAAACTATAACCACTGTACCATGCTTGTAGACACGATTTCCTGTTACATCACTTCCTGGGTCTGTGTGTCACATTTTTCAGTTATATGTGTTTTTATATGACCCATTAGGCTTATGTGTCATTTTATTAGACGCATGACGCACTGCATCGTTTATATTGATGCATAAAGGTAATACAGTGTTTCCATCTGGTCCAGGCGTTAAAAAGCCTGTGGACATCTGATTGAGTTTTTGGGGCTAGGTATCATTCTGGTGATAGGACTTGTATTGTACATGAATATGCATGAAAAATAATGATGCAGGACAATTTCACACAAGGCTGCATTAAGAGGAGTGTGAACGTAGAATTCCCGCAAAGGGCCCATGTGTCATTTTCTTCACATTGGGGGGTATTTTTGACGCGCTTGCATCATATTTGTGGCCTCATTTTTTTTTTGCATCGTCCTTATGTGCACCCTGCTTCACCAAACATATGACATGGGCTGTGCTGCTATGTGGCATATGGGGTATGGCCACATGTGGAAGTTCATGCAGCAATGTGGTAAGGGTGTGAATGATTGCTTCTACCAATAAGGGTGTTCTGGAGTCAACACCATGCAATCATCTACACGCCGTGCATTTATACACATGTGTACCTACAGTGTGTCCACATATGTATGGCACATGTGTGCTCTATGTGTAGATATGTGTAGGTATCTGAATATGTGGGTGTACCACATAGTAGAATCTGTGACAATAGTGTTTAGACATACCCATAACTGATGATATGAGATGGTCTGACTCCAACACATGCTCAGTCATGTCACCCATTACAATTTGGACTCAGAGTATGCAGTGTACGTGAACTGCTTTAACATCACATTTCCAATGATATGTTATGTGGCATTGTGTGTTGACTCTGTGATTTGTAGTTGGATGTTCCGTCTTGTTGCTCAGGTACACGTGTGCCATTTGGTTACCCATGCATCTCAGTTGCTGGTGATGTCATGTACACCAGTGTTAGTGATATATGTTATATTCCATATGTGTGTAGAAACAAGTGTAAGTGCATTTTGGTAACACATTACGAGATTGGTGTTGGAAGGGGATGTTCAAGGTCATATTACAATCTTACAGCATGTGCAGATATTGGAATTTGACTATTGCATATGCAGTCACATCACTGGAACCTATACAATTTGTATTTGAGATCACATGTGGAGATTATATATGGATATCACAGGTGTTTTGCTACCTACGCCATCTTTGTACTGTGGGGATGTTTTCTGTCCTGGATCCTGACACATTACAATGCCAGGCCCCTTATGGTTGAAAGTGTGCTGAGATATGTTGTATATGTGTGCTAGTCTCCAAAAGGATTCTCAGATTTGTCTTGTTCATGTTTGTCATTACTGTCACACACTTTGCTGTACCACAGGGTACCAGTGTTGCAGTGTGGCATTGTTTGCAAGGTGACTCTATATCATCACTGTGTGGGTATGAATGGCAACAGAAACACGTTTGTTTGAGAAGCTGCAGGTTCCTGGTGCTCCACTTTGTTCTTGCCCCAATGCAGCTACAACAGGCACCTGACTATGTCTTATGTTGATGTAGTCAGCTGGGATCTCGGCCATTAATGATTGGAACTCAGCAGCCTATGCTGACTCCCCAGTCGTTCTACAAATGCACAAATGTGTTCATACAGACCAGGATGTGCTGCTTTGCTATGCAGCACTTGATGTCAGTCCTTCCCCTCTCAGGTACAGTGCTCGGATGCTTGCACATGTAGGACATCTCACATTCATGGGATTCATTATCTGTTTCCATGTGCAGCTTGTGTAGGGGTTGTAAGAGTGTAGTGGTCTCAACGATTAAATAATGGCATGGTACAGACAGTGTTGTATGTAAGAGGATCATGTTGTGGTGCCAGGTCGAGGCCAATTATCATGTTATGGTAGTACCAAAGATGTGTGGGTGATGTATGTTCCTGGCCAGCCTCAATATGCATATGTGAAGGATAGACCTTCAATCATTGATGTGTTGCACTGTCTGTTTTGGAGTATCTCTGTTCATTTCCCTATTATTTTCTGGCATTACTGTGAAGTTATGTATTATGTCCTCCATCAATCACAGATATTTGGCAGCTACTGCTTTGTACACATCTTCTACAACTACATAGTGTGGTGATGTGGAGACAGAATCCAACATATAACTTGGGTGATGTTGGGACTTTGCCTCCTCCTCCTACTGGCAACTTGTTAGTTCCCGTACTATTAGTGGTATTTGTGAGATGTAATGAGTGCCACACACACATATCATAACTTATGGCACAGCACTTGTGTAGTCTCCAGGAGACATGGTATGTACTATTTGGAACTATCAGTGGGTATCTGAGCTGTCCATCCACACCCTCCATGGAACATGATCATGCAATTCTTCCAGCATCCCACAACCTAGCTGACTCTGACCATGACTGTATGATGTAACGGTTAGAAATCATCTCAGGTCTGTATTCTTCTTTTGGAACAACCTACCTAAATGGCTAGGGGTGATGTTGGATACCTTATCATATTGTACATTGTGACACATAGGCCCTCATTGTGACATTGGTGGTAAGCCCCACTTACAGCCATGTTGACCGTCTCCAACATACCAGCGCCACAACAGATTACCGCTACCCATATTATAACACACACACATACCAATCGTCACTATAAAGACACACACACAAGTCCGCCAACCCAAAGGTCAGTGATAAATTGGCAGTACCAAAACCCACACAGCTATGCCAACAGAACTACGCCCACAGCATTATGACCCCGAGTCACTGCGGTGGACATTTGAATGGCGCTAAACCATTGGCGGTACATACCGCAGCGCTCAAAATACACACATACAAAACTACACCACATTGGACAATTCAAACTATACACACCTGACACACCTACACACACCACACCCACAACACTATAAAACACCCCCCCACAATACTCACAACCCCTTAAGATGAAAAAATATTGCCAACTGAGAGAGACAGACCAAGAGCACCAGCAGAACCAGAGCCACAAAATGCCATCGCCCACTTCCATCCACGCACCTTATAGCACACACCCCAACAAATCACCGCACACAGTCTCACTCACACCACACACAATGCACCCATGGCACCACAAAGACACCCCAGGAGGCGCTAGGGAGCATGGTGGAGGAAATCATCTGGGTAGAGCCACAGCTATTCGGATCACAGGTGCAGCAGACATCCATTGCAAGGAAGATGGAGCTATGGCGGAGGATTGTAGAAAGGGCCAACGCCGTGGGACAGCACCCAAGAACAAGGGTTGACATCAGGAAGAGGTGGAACGACCTACGGGGGAAGGTGCGTTCCGTGGCAGCAAGACACCAGATAGCAGTACAGAAGACTGGCAGTGGACCCCCACCTCCTCCCTCACAACTAACAACATGGGAGGAACAAGTCTTAGCAATCAGGCATCCTGAAGGCCTGGCAGGAGTAGCAGGAGGACTGGACTCTGGTAAGTCAACTCTCTATTACTATCACCCCCCTACCTGCATGCCATCACATACCCCCACCCATGCCCTCACCCCCACCACCTCACATACGCCCCACCATCACAACCCACTCATCCCAATTCCAAGCCCTTCACGTAACACCAATGCACAGACCCCCATCACAGACCTGCTTGGACACACATCACTAAAGCATGCACACTAGAGACAATCACCTAGCCCACCAAATCACTACTCACACAAGGCTAAGCTGCCAGGGCAATAACAACCATAGAGGGCAACACACCCATGCACAAGATGGCACACACTGAAACAATAGCACTGCATTTACATACCCACAGGTCCCCCATCCAATGTCACCGGAGAGGAGATGCCAGCAACATCCAGTCCACCACAGAAGAGGCCCACAGTGATGACAGCAGCTCTGGACGCCTGGATCTGGGTGATCAACCTGGCCCATCAGGGTCCTCCGGACAGTCGGTAACCCAGGCACAGTCCCATACCACCACAGAGCCTCCCCCCTCAGGAAACACCACCACAGCACCCACCCAGCGGGCCCATACCACTGTACCCAGGACACATCAATCGGCAGTGTGTCCACCACTACAGGGACCATAGGCCACCCCACAAACACAGGACGATCAGGGACCTGGGGGTCAGTGGCAGTGGGCACTCAGTTCAGGGGACGGAGGCACAGGACAACAAGGAAGCTGGGAGGACTGCTGTGCGAAAGGGGGAGGACAGGCCCAAGGAACCAACTCTCCAGGAGGCACTCACCAACATCCTGGGAGCATACCACCATTACCAGGAGACGATGGGCCAGATACTGGACAAGTTGCAGGAGACCGAGCGGCTGCAGGAGGGACGGTACCTGGGGATCAGGGAGGACCTGAGGGACATCCACACCACCCTGGTCACTATTGCAGGGGTGCTGGCAGACATGGCCAACACCATGAGGGAGGCAGTGGCACACCAACAGGCTCCTGACACTAGCCAAAACGATAAACAGCCTTCCACCTCCGCTGCCGTTAGTGGACAGGAGGCCCCGTCACAGGACCAACAGGCCACCAGCACCCCTTCCCCTGCAGAAGGAGAACCATCCCGCAAACGGTCCC
Organism: Pleurodeles waltl; assembly: GCF_031143425.1. Taxonomy (NCBI): domain Eukaryota; kingdom Metazoa; phylum Chordata; class Amphibia; order Caudata; family Salamandridae; genus Pleurodeles; species Pleurodeles waltl. Next base: position 156,635,086 of record NC_090446.1, read on the forward strand.
TGCAATCCAGGCAGAAGCCAGAGAACATTGCCAAGACCCCTGCCAGGAAATAGGACTCTCCTGAATGTCACCCTTGTGTCCCACTCTGTCACCCTGTCCACCTTGAACTGCCATTGCTCCACTTCCCATGCCCCCTTGGACAATGCACCTGTGATACCAATATACTGGACTCTACCCTTGACTTTCCGCCATCCGCAACCCAGCCCATTGCAATACCTCCTCCACTTATTAGCACCTAAATAAACACCCTTGGAACAAATACAAGTATGGAGTCTGTCAATTGATTGATATGTATTTGTTTAACAAGCTGTAAACATTGCAATTCAACTGTACAGTAATGTACACATCGGTATGACCTGTAGATGGCAGCAGTCAACACACCAGGAGCCAGAGTGGGGCACAGATATCTGAAAATAGAGATGCCAAAGGGTACAGTAAGTGGCCATAGTAGTGGGAAAATGAGCCTGCCATGTACAATGTCCAACACAAAACTGTCAATGGAAGGTGAAGTTATAGTGTCTTATCTGTGTGTCACTGGAAGTACTGTCGTATGATTGATGTTCTGTTGTCCTCATCCTCATCCTCTGCCTCCTCTTTGTCACAGTCCACAGGGTCCACTGCTGCCACACGCCCATCTCCAGCTTCATTCCCCTGCAGAAAAAGCACCTGGCATCTCAAGGCAAGATTATGCAACATACAGCATGCCACGATGATCTGGCAGACTTTCTTGGGTAAGTAGCACAGGGAACCACCTGTTAAATAGAGGCAACGAAACCCGGCCTTCAGGAGGCCGAATGTCCTCTCGATTATTCTTCTTGTTTGCCCATGTGCCTCATTGTCACATTCCTCTACCCTTGTTCTGGGATTCCTCACTGGGGTCAGTTGCCATGAGAGGTTGGGGTAACCAGAGTCACCTGCAAATATCGATAGATACCTGTTAGCCAAACACTAACCCTTAGGGCCAACACCATACCAATACACCAACATATACTGGGTTGGAACCATGGGCTCACCTATTAGCCACACCCGGTGCCTCTGGAGTTGAGCCATAACATATGTGGATGCTGCTGTTCCTCAACATAAAGGCATCATGAACAGACCCAGGATACTTAGCATTGACATGGGAGATGTACTGGTCTGCCAGGCACACTATCTGCACATTCATCAAATTAAAGCTCTTTTGGTTTCTGAACACCTGTTCATTTCTCCGGGGGGACACAAATGCAATATGTGTACCATCAATTGCCCCAATAATGTTGGGGATATGTCCCATAGCATAGAAATCAGCTTTCACTGTGGCCAAATCCTCCACCTGGGGGAAAACAAAGTAGCTGCACATGTGTTTAATCAGGGCAAACAACACTCTGGTCAGCACTATTGAGAACATTGGCTGAGACGTTCTTGCTGCCAAGCCCACTATCACTTGGAGAGAACCAGTTGCCAAGAAATGGAGCACATATAGGACTTGCACAAGAGGGGGGATCCCAGTGGGGTGACGGATAGCAGATATCAGGTCTGGCTCCAATTGGGTACACAGCTCTGTGATTGTGGCCCTGTCAAGTCTGTAGGTGAGGATAATGTGCCTGTCCTCCATTGTTGCCAAGTCCACCACGGGTCTGTACATGGGGGTATGCCTCCATCTCCTATTCATCTGCAGCGGTTGTACTCTAGGGGGCAAAAGTGTGAGCAGCTGGTCAGTATTCCACATTTCCAAACTTTACCCTGTGTTGCATATTCTGACAGAAACAGTGTGTTTTTGGATAGGCCCAAATGGTGCCTCTGTGTACTGGTGCCATGGACTGCCCCCCCCCCCCCTGAATTTGCGCCCGCCTGTCCTGTGTGGATGGACATGTGGAAATGAGGTAATGCTGCTGACTTTGTGCGCCATTGCGGGAGGCGGTCGAGTACCGCTGTGCAACTCCTCATTGGTTGTCATTGGGCCCTATGGGTTACAGTGGCCAATGGTAAAGTACACCGGCGGTGACTGTATGCACCGCCGCGGACGTGACCGACATTTTCTATCTGTTCACTCACTTGCTACCTGACATTCAACAGGAGAGGACCTACACTGCAAGTGCTGCTGTGACCTGTGTCTGGAACCGACTATGATTCGAGTCACTGGGGAAAGGGGCCCTACCTTCACTGATGTGGGTTGGAGAGACTGGTGGATGGGGTCCTACCCCAGTACCGAATGCTGTATGAGCCTCCAGACCAACAGGTGAGCATATTGTGAGCACAATGCATGGGGCATGAATGAATGTAGTGCTGTGTGTGAGGGCCTCGTGTAAGGGGGAGGTTGGTGGAAGGGTCCTGGGCAGCATGCCTCATGTATGGTGGGCAATGTCTGTGCGTAAGGGGATGGGAGGGCTATGGTCGGACATGAGTGTAACATGCCGCACGGTATGGCTGATACCTTTTTCTATGTTTATTTGTCTGCAGGTCAGCCCCATTCAGAATAAAGGTATATGGCGTGCCATTGCCAAGGACGTGCAGACCCTGGGGATCTATGGTAGGCAGAGCATCTACTGTTGCAAACGGCGGGAGGACGCTGGGCACGGAAGATGGCGGAGGCCAAGCTGGGGATGGCCTCCCAACAAGGAGGGGGTGCCTGTCGAACTCTGACCCCCCTAATGTTCCGCATACTGGCGGTGGCCTATCCGGAGCTGGATGGGCGTCTGAGGGCATTACAGCAGCCACAAGGAGGTGAGTACAGTTTCCAAATCTACTACTTGCGCGTGGTTGGGTGGTCTATGGGTGGGGGATGTGTGCTTGTGGGTGCCCGTAGACCAGGCCAGATATTGCAGGGTAGGTCCCATGTTGGACAGAGGCTGATGAACACCACCTCCTACAAAGCTCGTAGGCATCCACTACTGGGCAGGGGTCTGTGGGTGGCAGGTATGCTGCTATTGGCGTTAGGTATTCCTGTCCTTGGGCTGGTGACTAGCATTGTGACTGGCAGTGCATTGCATAGTGCGTAGGCCTGTTCCCTGGGTGAGGGTGCTGTGTACACCAACGGCATTGTTGGCTCAGCCATTGACCAAGTGTATCCTTTGTCTCTCCCCCCCTTTTGTTTTGTCACCCTGTCCTTATGTGCATTAGCATCATCTAGCGGAGGAGCAGTGGCACCGGTGATGGAGGGAGCTGCATCCCACATGGCCCGTGTGGCCGAATCCACCGGCGGTGAGGGCACCAGTGGGACGGAGGGCGAGAAGAGCACCACGGCGGAGACAGGAGGGACAGTTCTGACAGTGATACCTCCTCCGATAGAAGCTCCCTGCTGGTGGCGGAACCTCTGTGGCCACCCCAACTACAGGTACAGCCACCACCCCCGTACCAGCACTACCCCGGAGGGTGGGCATCTCTTTCGCCCCAGGCACCTCAGGCCCTGTCCCAGTCAGCCCTGCTGCCCTGAGTGAGGAGGCTATTGCCCTCCTGCAATCCATCTCTGTTCGGCAGTCAACCATAGTGAATGCCATCCAGGGGCTGGCAGGCCATTTGCAACAAACAAAGGCATTCCTGGAGGGCATTCACCCTGGTATGGCGACCCAACAGAGATCAATCCCTGATGGCTGCCATTGTCCCTGTCTCTAGCCTCCCCCTTCCAACTTCCTCTACCCAGTCTCATTCCCCTTAACCCCAACCTATCCCAAGCACATATTCAGACCAGCATGCACCCATGACAACACACAGGAGTGACTCAGGCAAACACAAGCACCACACATCATCCCAGAGGCACTCACACAAACACCATCCAGATGCAGACACACCAACATCCCCTGCCTCACTATGTCCCCCTCCTCCTCCTCATCCACCACCCTCCCCGTAGTGTCTCCACTCCACCTGCATGCACTACATCCTCCTCCACTACCACCATCACCATCATGCCTATCACTACACACCCCTCATTGGCAGTCACCACCCCCACATCCATGCACACGTCCCCTGTGTCCTCTCCCACTGTGTCTGTGCCCCCTCCTCCCAAAGTACACAAACGCAAGCACTCAGACACCCAACAGCCATCCACCTCACAACAGCATCCAGCCCATGCACATGCACCCAAACAGAGCAGATAAAATGTAAATGTAAATTAGCACTTGTATAGCGCACTACTCACCCGTTAGGGTCTCAAGGCGCTGTACTCATACCGCTATGGAACCCCTCCTGGCTTTTCCCTGTGAGGGGCCCACTCCTGAGCACCCCCAGGGTGAAGCCAGGCATCCAAGCGCTGTTGGGGCCGTTGTGGAGATTAAACAAGCTATTGCCCAGAGTTGCAGAGTGGGACCCATGAATTAGATTAGGCACCGAGGCGAGAATTATCTGGTCAAGGGGAATTGAGCCCAAGACCTGCCGAAGCGGGACTTGAACCCTGGTCTTGAGCCAGATCTCTGCTTCAGGGTCTGCCGCTCTAACCATTGAGCCACACTTCTCCACTAGCCACACTTCTCCACTAAGATAGACACCTCCTACAACCACACCCTCTTCCTCCACTCCCAAACCTTCACCCTCTTCCCGCCCCAGTGCCCCTAAGAAGCTTTTCCTCTCCGCTGTTGACTTCTTTCCTATCCCACCCCCCGTCCTTCACGTCGGGCCAGGGTGGTCAGAACCCAGCCGAGCACCTCAACCACCCAGTCCACGGCCACAGTAGTGTCGGCAGCTACTGCAGGTTTGAGAGGCTCCAGGGAACCAGCCATCAGCACTGACAGTGTGCCTGCACGAGCTGCCACGGGGAAAGGCAAGGAGGCACCACCAGCTGCCAAGGTTAAAGGCAAGGAGGCACCACCAGCTGCCAAGGGCAAGGAGGCACCACCAGCTGCCAAGGGCAAGGGGCCTGGTGCTGGGACTGATTCTGAGTCCCCAACACCAACCATGGTGGTTCAGCCATCCGAGGCTGCAAGGGAAGGGCTGGAGCCTCCTCCCACCACTGGCATTCCCGACATCAGCACTGCCACCAGCAACGCCACCAGCACCACTGCCAGCACCACTGTCAGCAGCAGCAGCTTCAGTGGGCAGCCGTCCGAGGCTGCAGGGGATGGGCTGGAGCCTCCCCTGCCAGCACCACCACTAGCACCGCCACCAGCAATGCCACCTCCACCGCCACCAGCACAACTGCCAGCAGCAGCAGCCCCAGTGGGCAGGCGTCCGAGGCTGCAGGGGATGGGCTGGAGACTCCCACCACCACTGCCATCACTGACACCAGCACCGCCACTGCACCACTGAGCTGCCGTCGCCGCCGGCGGGCAGTGTGTAGTCCTGCCTCCATGAACTGTAGTGCATACCGGACCCTGCAAACCCTGTGGGTGTGACACCCAGGTGAGAGACTGTGACCTTGCACTCCCCAAGTGCTGCATCACAGGGCACCCGGCCCCCTCCAGAACCAGTGTAAGAAGCCATCCACTCACCCCAACCTTGCCAGGATGAAGCTCACTGGACACAAGGACCCCTCCAGAAGCAGTGGAAGGAGCCATCCACTCACCCCATCCTTGCCAGGATGAAGCACACTGGGCATCATGCCCCCTCTAGGACCAGTGGAAGAAGCTATACACTCACCCCATCCTTGCCAGGGTGAAGCACACTGGCCACAAGGCCCCCTCCAGAACCAGTGGAAGAAGCCATCCACTCACCCCATCCTTGTCAGGATGAAGCGCACTGGGCACAAGGCCCCCTCCAGAACCAGTGGAGAAGCCATCCACTTGAGAGACTGTGGTTTTGCACTCCCCAGGACCAAGCAGTGGGCAAACCACCCACTTGAGAGACTGTGGCTTCGCACTCCCCAGGACCAAGCAGTGGGCAAACCACCCACTTGAGAGACTGTCGCTTTGAACTCCCCAGGACCAAGCAGTGGACAAACCACCCACTTGAGAGACTTTAGCTTTGCACTCCCCAGGACCAAGCAGTGGACAAACCACCCACTTGAGAGACTGTGGCCTTGCACTCCCTAGGACCAAGCAGTGGGCAAACCACCCACTTGAGAGACTGTGGCTTTGCACTCCCCAGGACCAAGCAGTGGGCAGACCACCCACTTGAGAGACTGTGGCCTTGCACTCCCCTGGACCAAGCAGTGGGCAAACCACCCACTTGAGAGAGTGTGGCTTTGCACTCCCCAGGACCAAGCAGTAGGCAGACCACCCACTTGAGAGACTGTGGCCTTTCACTCTCCAAGATATCGCACAGGACTTGTATCCCCCTCCAGGCAGGCCCAGTGGTGTTGTACCATCTTCCAGCTGAGGTGCCCCCCCCGTTCGCCATCCCCCTGAGGTGCCTGTGTATTTTCGACCTCATGCCCCTGCGGTGTTCTCTCCGTGTTGTTGCAGGAGTCAAGTGGGGCCTTGGCCTATATGATGTGGCCCTGTGGCCCACTGACATTGTGGACTGGGCAGTGTCCCTCCATTTGTATATATGTATATACTGTTTTGATTTTGAAGCACGATTTTCTACACTTTTATATTTTTACACTCACTTTAATCAATTCCTTTTGTCCTTGCATTATTCCTGAGGTGTACGGGGTGAATATGTAATGTTACTGCATCTGGTTATGTATATGGTGTTGGGGGTGGTGGTGTTGCATGTTGCGTGTGTGTGTCACTCTCTTTCTCCTCCCCCCACGTGTGCTAGGCGGCAGTACTCACTGTGGTCGTCTTCGCCGGCGTTGGTGTTCATAGTGAAGAATGAGATAAACAAGCATGGGGAACACCTGCAACTCAGGCTCCATGACGGTGTGGTTCTTCCTTGTGTCTTCAGGGGTGATTCCTTTGCCATCTGGGTACTGTTTCTACCGCTGTGCTTTTGATGTTGTTAGTACCGCCCCGGAAAAGGTGGCGGATAGGCCTGTTGGAATACTGTGGGTGGTACATTATCTTCCACCTGGCTGTTGGCGGTTACCGCCGCGGTGCTTGTTGTTACCGCCGTGGCGGTCGGTGTGTTAAAGTGGCTGTCTGTCTGAGCGGTTTCACCGTGGTCAAAACTCAATTTTTGTTACCGCTGGCCTACTGCCGGTATCACCGCCGCTTTATCACCGAACACCAGGGTTGTAATGAGGGCCATAGTCTGAAATTATGTATTCTATGCAGAGGTGTAGTTTGGTCAGTAAGATTGGGTAGGTGTGAGCTTCAGATTTTCGGATAATTAGGGTGTCATATGTTAAAGTACTTTGACAATCTGGGTGCATGACAGGAGCGTAAGGGACAGTAGACAGAGAGTAATGTAAGACTAATGTGACTCTCACACAGTTATCACAACTAACAACATACCCTGCTACAAGCTCAAAATATACTGCTCACCCTTCTCCTAAACAAAACAACACCACCACTAACACACTTTTTATAAATAAATGCTGGGCACTCTAAAAAAACAAGCACCACATCTACGACCTGCTCACAGACACACAACCTGACTTACTATTCATAACAGAATCATGGTTGGGAAATGACAGGGCCCAGGGTTGCATGAAGCCCTTCCTCCAGACTTTCAAACCTTCACACAAAACTGCATAGGCAAGAGAGGAGGTGGACTAGCTATTATATTCAAACAGACAACATTTCCATACAAGGTTGTGAAGCCCTCCTCACCAGATTCCCCCAACTCCAACTTCCTCCTGGAACTTTCTCTTCCTTTACAGACTTCCACCTAACAACTGAACATTCCCAGATGCTTTTCTAGATACAGTCTCAAACCTTATTACATTATACTCAAACCTGTGCATTCTTGGGGACCTAAACATTTGGTTTGACAAACCCAATATGCCCCACCCAAAAAAGCTATCACCACTGGCCTAGTTGTATTGAACCTACATCAGATGGTACACAATCCCACACACATCGCTGGACACATCCTAGATGTCATTTTTGCTAAGCCTGAACTAGTTACCGTTCATAGCATCATGCCAATCACATGGTCAGACCACCATATGATAACTTTCCTACATAAAACACCACAAATCAACACACCCCACAACTACTTACATAAATACACCTATCAACGTTGGAGCAAACTCAATTTTGATGACTTAGAAACACAACTAACAGCCAACACAGATCTAGATACAATTAATTATGTTCCAAAACTTTGATTGGCTACAGGAAGCTTTTGAAATCCCAATACCACTCAGAAAATCTGAACAGGACAAAAGAAAAGCAACACCTTGGAGAAACACAGAACTTAAAAAGATAAAGCAACAAATCAGAAAGTTGCAAAAAAGCTAAAAAAAGGTACTACTCAGACAGAATTCAAAATGCTAAATCTGCAACCAAAGAATTTTATAAAATGCTCAACGAATTTCGAAAAACCTACATGCATGGAAGGAAGATATCCCACTACTTAAAATTTCACAAACAAACTGGCAACTCATTACACAACCAAGGCAGACACATTGGACTCCTATTTAAAACAGAAGAAAACCATCAGCACCAACCCTTTCCTAAAATACCCTCTAAGAATAAACCAACCCAGCCTCTACAGTCCTTCAAACAAATATCACAAGGTGAATTTATGGATTTGGTCAAAGCAAGCAGACCTTCCGGTTGCCCTTCTGAACCTTGCCCACCACAAATCTTCAAGAACATTCTTTTATCTACTTCTGCTGCCACTCCTGTAAGAAGAATCATCAACAACTCTTTAACTACATGAACTTTTCCTGTAGACCTGAAAAAGGCATACATATGACTGTTATTAAAGAAATCAAACCCAGATCCACAAGACCCCAACAACTACAGACCAATTACAAATGGACCTTTGCTGGGCAAACTGATAGAAAGAACAGCATTCACCCAGATGTCACAATTCATTGAAGACAATTCTATACTTTCAGCCTACCTAACAGGATTTCGCCAGGAAGAGGCACTGAATCGACACTCATAGCAATCTGGGATGATTTTAAAAATGCAGTCGACCGCAATGGAGTTGCTGCACTAATTCTCTCGGACCTCTTGGCTGCCTGTGATACGGTTGACCATGTCACCCTAATTCAAAGACTCCACTAAGCCGGCTTAGAAGGGACTGCTCTTGACTGGATTACATCCTACCTTCAATAAAGAACTACAATCATCTATTCTCCCCCCTTCTTGTCCAAACCCTATCTCACAAAAGCAGGTAACCCCCAAGGATCAATCATCTCACCTTTGCTTTTCAACATCTACATGATATCATTACCAGAACTGATCAATGATTTTCATCTCATATGCTACAACTATGCAGATGACACACAAATACTACTTAAATTAGAATTACCCAAAAACATTGAAAACTCACTAATCTTCAGTTGCCTCAGAGCCGTTGATCAGTGGATGACTTGAAGCCATCTCAAACTAAATGCCTCCAAAACAGAAATACTCATATGTGGTGACTGGGAAAATTATGACCCACTGTGCGTCTGGCCTGACGATCTAGGGCCACCTCCTCAATTATCCAAGGAAGTGAAATACCTTGGAATCACCATGGACTCCAAGTTAACAATCAATGCCCAGTGAACAAATTAGCATGAACAAGCTTCATCATCTTGAAGACTCTATGACGCATCTTCCCCCACCTCGGATTTCCACACAAGGTGCAGGCTACTATCTCGCTTGTACTATCCAAACTGGATTATGCCTATGGCCTCTACCATGGATCATCTCTATTATGAAAAAACGACAACGTATTCAGAATTCCGCAGCCAGGCTACTATTAGATGTAAAGCCACAAACCCACATCTCCCCTGCCTTGAGAGCACTAAACTGATTACCCGTTGCCAGAAGATGCACCTTCAAGCTGCTTTGCATCACCCACAAAGCTATACATGGAACAGGACTGCTTTTTATCAGAAACAAAATAACCAAATACATTCAACAAAGAAACCTCCGCTCAAGATTGGCACCCCGCCTTAGAACACAACCATACAAGAAAAACACTATAAGTGGTACATCCTTCTCCTTTCAAGCAGCCAAACTATGGAATTCATTACCCCCAACCATAAGATCCACAGATAACTATCTTGTCTTCAGAAGACTACTCAAGAGTTGGCTCTTTCCTTCATAACCACCACAGTCAAACAGCTATGGACTGCATATGCCTGTGTTGATAAATATTTTTTATCTGATTATGTGTATATCCTAGTTATATATAGTTATTTAGAAAATATGTATCGCTACTATGTCATAACAATAAACTACACACATACTCTTTAAACCTGTTTAACTAATGTATATTTACTCACGGTTTAAATATGTATATGCATGTACATATATGTGTGTATTCATGTGTGTATGTATCTGTGCGTATGTATATATATATATATATATATATATATATATATATATATATATATATATGTATATATGTGCATGTTATTCTATGCTTAACATATTCATAGGTCATTACATAGCTCCTACATAAGTTGTTATATTAGATACTTATGAATCCCTGCTCTCATTTCATATCACAGTGATCAAATGTTTATTATTATACATATTTGGCTATTCAAAAATTGAGTAAAGATAAATAAATGTTAGACAAGTACACTTATTAATTAACTTCAAATATTACAAATCTTGAAAGTCTGTGTTTATACAATACTACTTTTCTTCTCATATTATACCCATTATTATATTCCTTGGATATATATTCCCTTACTATGTACTTAGATATATATTTATTTATTTATTACTCTAGTCCTACTATACTAGAGAAAAAATTAAATTAAAATGAAATAAAATCTATAAATAAAAATCAAATTATAAATAAATCTAAACAAATATATATATATATATATATATATAAATTAATAATAATAAAGAATACATACATTAAATAAAAATAATGATCAAACATTTGTGCGTATATATATATATATATATATATATGTGTATACATATATATATATATATATATAAAACATTATATTTTTACTCTCTTGTAAGCTTTACTTTGTCTACCCATCACCATATGTCATGTCTCTATCAATCTATCCTCCATTCCCACTCTGACTCCCAAATCCATTCTACTACTTTCATCTCCTAAATAACCATGCCTAAGCTATCCCTCCTCTTCCACATCTAACTCACCCAAACCTCAGTTTACTAGTATGATCTCCCAAACAACCCTACTAAATTCTCCCTCATTTATCTCACCTTTAACTCATCCAAAACCCCTCCTGCTTCTATGATCTCCCTAACCTTCTCCACAGACTCTTCCCTCCTCCATCCCCCCTTTACTCATCCCAAGCCTAAATCCTATTACTAAAAACTCCCAATTAACACTTCTGGATTCTTCCCTCCTCCACCCCTTCATTATTCCTGTCAATCCAACTAACAAACTCACATATCCGCGGCTCAAATTAACTGATAATAATACTAAAACTGTACTCATGTTTCCATTTACTAATCCACAACTAATTCCTTTTGGGTTCCGGAATAGCGTGCTACTTGCCGAAAAGCGCTTCAGCACCTCGTAAGGGGTAGTAAGAGCTATATAAATACTATTACAATACAATACAATACAATAGTAGCGCACCCCCTCCAGATTGTGCTTTTGGAGTCCAAAACATGTATGGGACACATTTTAACATTAAGGGCCAGATGTAGGTAAGGTTTTGAACGTCGCAAACAGCGAAATTCGCTGTTTGCGACGTGCAAAACCCACATTGCGATGCCCAATTCCCGTTTTGCGAGTCGGTAACCTGGTTACCGACTCACAAAACGGGACTGCGAGTCGCAAATAGGAAGGGGTGTCCCCCTTCCTAATTGCGAGTCGCATCGTGATGCTGCATTGCTTTGTGACTGCGAACACGGTTGCAAAGCAATTGCAGTTACCACCAGTGTCACACTGGTGGTAACCCATTCGCAAAAGGGGACCCCTTCCCCTTTGTGAATGGCATGGAAAACATTTTTTCAGAGCAGGCAGTGGTCCTACGGACCACTGCCTGCTCTGAAAAAATGAAACAAAAACGTTTCATTTTTTCATTTTGTAATGCATCTCGTTTTCCTTTAAGGAAAACAGGCTACATTACAAAAAAAAAAAAATGATTTATTTAAAAGCAGTCACAGACATGGTGGTCTGCTGTCTCCAGCAGGCCACCATCCCTGTGAGTGCTGCGAGTCACAAGGGGGTCGCAAATAGCGACCCACATAATTAATATTAATGAGATGGGCCTTTGCGACCCCCTTGCGAGTTGCAGATGGTGTCAGGGACACCATCCTTCATCCTGAATTGCAACTCGCAAATTGCGAGTCTCTCTGACTCGCAATTTGCGAGTCGCAATTCAGGATTTTCCTACATCTGGCCCCATGTACCATGCAATTGTTCTGTATTGTGAGTGGGATTGTGTATTGTGCTTTGGTATGTGGTGTGTGATGCTGTCATACAGAGCATACTATTTAAAGCTGCATACACAGGTCAGGCATTGTTGATGATGGGCAAATTGTTGCTCCCTAGGAAATACAACCACACATCTGTCTCCGTATTTAGATATGTATTTTCTGGAGACATGTGTGAAAACAGCTTATTTGTCTGATGTGTACATCTTTGGTATATAGGGTGTGTGACAGACTCTGCCTACATTCCACCCAGATTATGCTTTGATCACACATTTTTGATTTAACTAATTGCTTTTGCCAATAGTTGTTGTTTTTGTATTGTGAACCTGCAGCCCTAGCTGCATAAATTCTCATCCAAACCAATGGGCATTCCACAGACTTGTGTGTGCAATGAGTGAGGTCAAGTGTACCCCTTGTCAAGGTTGTGCCCCATGGCAGTGGCAAGACAGTATCCCATGGATAGTCTGTGCAGGCTCAACTTCTTCCATTGGTTACTATCCCTGGGCAAATCATGTTGACCATAGATATCGATGAAGTCCTCCCCTCGACACAAATGTTCCATGCAGCCATTGCAACTATCACAGTGAGTTGTGACAGTGTTCAGTTCCAAGATTACTTAAGTTCATGTGTGGGCCCCTTGCATACATCCTATTAGGCCATGATGTAGTTGGGTGTGATGGGCTATTGATTAGCAAACTGGCAACATAAATGTACAAAATATGTAGCGGTCCATGGATTATATCCTTTAGTTGTCACATACCAGTGATAAGGCTTTAAGTGATATGTCTGATGGTGGCAGTATGATCTATAACATCACATATGATGTTGCTACAATACTTGTCCATTTAGTGTTTGTTACATGCTCCCTGAGGTTAGAGACACATTCCTATGGTATAGGAATAGACCAAGGTAGGATTGGTGGAAAAATGTGAACTGTTTATTTACAGATTTTACATGGTGATTTCTGTGTTTCTTATATATAAAAGTTGTCAACAATATGTTGTCTCCAGCGTACCCCAGTAGCTGTGTTGTGCTGTTCCCTCTCCAAATCATCAGCACTAGCCTCGTCCTCCTCCTCCTCCTCCTCTTCCTGCTCAAGCAGGTCAGCAACCTGCACAGCACATTCATTCGCACACATATGTTGTGCAGGATGGCACATAAGAGGATTATTTTACACACAATGGGTGGGGTGTAAAGGAGGCTGCCTCCTTTCAGATCCAGGCACCTGAATCTGGTTTTGAGGATGCCAAGTGTCCTTTCCACCACATTGCGTATCTGCTGGTGTCCCTCATTGTAGTCACGCTCTGCTGCTGTGTTAGGGTTTGCAAATGGGGTCATCACCCACAGCTGTATGCCGTAACCCTGATCCGCTGCAAAGGTATGAGATTAAAGTTGTTGGTAAAGTTTTCAACAGGTTTAGTATGTAGCATAGCAGTTGCTAGTTGAAGTTGGTTGTGACTCAGTCATGTTTGTGGTATGGTATGAGTTCCTGGCCTTATGCTAAGTTTTACTAAGTCTGTGTTGTTGGACATGACAATCTTGGGTATTGGCTCAAGGACCTGAGACATATCATTTGGATTCCTAATTGATGCTCAGTATGTATGTATTGTGTAGTAGATCTTTGTAGCAGTGTGCTATTACCAGAGGGGACATGACATATCCTTGCAACACAATGGGGTCAGATGCAATGACAACATAGTAGCCCAACAAAGCCTGGACATCCCAGCCATTTTGACATGTGGCAGTACAGATGAAGTGCAAAACTTAGGCCCATTTTAATGAGAAAATGGCAGAGCACAACACAGCTTCAAAATTGGTAGCGCTGTGCTGCATCATTTTCACTATGCAGTAATGCACCATGTGTAATATGTTACAAGGCAACCCTTTGTTGTCCCCTGCGCCGGCGCCAATTATGCAGCCATGCACCAACGCTGCCAACCTCGCACCAGGGTGCTTGGATGGCTGCCATGTGGGGGAGGATAAATCTGTGCAGGAAGGGACACCTTCCTATACATATACTATCTTCATGGCCAATATGCTCTTTCTATGTGTGCAGCAGTATGCAGCACGCATAGGTAGCACATTCATATGAGGACAAATCACAGTCTATGTCCTTATTGCAACCTGCAAACACCACCCCTGGGGTGGTGTTTGATGTTGGCACTGCCTCAGGTTTTAGGAAACACTTACATCTGGGCCACCATCATCTTGCTTTGTGTCTTGCAATGACACACCTACGGGAAAACACACATGCAAAGTGTTAAGTGGAAAGGGGACCTATTTACAAGGTGGCATCAAGTCACAAGAGAGTGGTCATCCACCAACTTGCACATACAGTGCAGGGCATGATGATGGCACTAAGGGCTCTTACATATGGCCCTTAGTGATCTTGAGGGGCAACTTTCTTTATGCCAGCCATCAGGTGTACAAGGGTGTGTATCTCATTGTTTCAGGATGATCAACATTACTACCAGTGTTTCTCCTATCTTCCAATACATGGATCAGCATTTATACTGTCAACACATGCACAATGAAGGCTATGGGAATGGGGCACAGCTACTTTACAAATGTGTTCCTTAGCACAGTACATATAAGGTCAGTGATGTCCTCTATACTCCTACAGGGTCCCACTATGGCATCCACGATCTGCAATGGTGTTGGGGATCAGTAAGTGGTGCATGTGAGGTGGACCTACAGCAGGTGTGGTGCCACTTCTCACAGATCTGGCACATGGTATGTAATGGCCGTTAATTTGGTAATACTCTGTGTGTGACCCAATGCATCAAGCAGATGTATATACACACTACAGGTAAGTCAGGTATGTGTAGATGAGATGTAGTTGGTATTAGCACCAGTTGTATGGCATTTGATGTATGTTCTGCCAGAGACTTGCACAGCATAATTTAAGGGGGCTATGCCTGTGAGTGACTTTATTTACATGACCAAGGTGTATGCCACTGACATTGCTGTGCTTTTCTTTGTTTAGTGTAATGTGTATGTGATGTGTATTTAGTAGTCAACCTGTGGGCACTTGTAGTGGTTTGTGGACATCTTCTGTTAGCAAAGAGTAAATAGCTCCACCTGTCCTTCACGTGGTGTGCCTGCCAAGTTGTGGGTGTGTTACGTACATATGGGTGTATTTGTTTGTGCAGTGCACTGATAGTGCTGTACTACTGCATGCTGCACATGTATTATTACCTGCACATCTGTGTTACCGTGGGCATGTGTTTTTGGAGTGGTGTATGTGTCGTGCATTCTACAGGTTTGGTGTCTTGTGTGTATATTGCTAGGTTTGTTGGCTTACCCACAAGTAGGCCATTGCCATATTGGCAATCCTAGAAGTGTTCTTTGATCCTGCTGTGCCTGAATATGTAGGTGTCATGGATACTACCAGGATATTTGGCTAAAATGCTTGTAAATAGCCTTGGATGGTCCACTATGGCCTGCACATTTATGGAATGTGTATGTTTCCGGTTCTGTTGCTGCAGGTGGGACAAGTCGGACATGGGTGCAGTCCATTGCACCGAGCACATGCCGAAACCCAGCAATTTGGTAAAAGCCTTGTTTTATTTCTTGCTGAATTTGCTGGGTGTTGCGGAAGCAGATGTGGCGGGGTGTCAGGGAGAACGAGAAGGAAGGCTGTGACACACCAGCAACTATTGCACCCGTTGTCTGGAATGAGCCACTTGCCAGCATATGCAGGACAGCTAGCAGCTTTGCTACAGGTGGTTGTTATGTGGTGTCTGCAGCCTTGCTGTGATCTCTGGCTCAATATGGTGCAGCAGGCATAGCATGGTTTGCCAGGTGAGACGCTAAGTCCTGATGAGTTCTTGTTCCCTGAGGCTAAGGAGGGTTGTCCTGTTCCAGAATATCCTCTCCTGCCTTCTGCGTTGCCTTTGTGGGTGCCTTGGTGGTTCTTGTGGTTGCTGTGGTGGTGGTGGTGGAGGGTGCTGCTGTGGTTGCTGTCCTCTGCTGGAGCAGTATCACTTCCATTGTGTCCTGTGGGTTGGCAATGTTGTTTCTGTTCGTTTGCCTTAAGTAGTGGTGTGTGGGCCTCATTTTAATGCCTGGTCTGACCCAGGCATTAAAATTAGACACTAATCGGGGTTAACGTAATTTTTTGCTCCGCTTCTTATTTGCGCATCGTTTTTGCATCAGGGGTTAAATATGGCACTAGGGGGTTAGAGTCATTTTTTTGTGAGAACGCCTACCTTGCACATCATTGTCGTAATCGGACACAAGGTGTTTTGGCGCATTCAACAGGTCTAGCACCAAAATATAAATATGGAGTTAAGTTTGCGCTGAATTAGCGTAAAAAAATGTTCTAATTCAGCGCAAAGAAAGTATAACTATGACCTAACGTCCTTAATCTTGACACAGCCAGCTCACCAATAAATTCACTATATTAGGAGGCTTCTGCGCCTTATGGAACACACACTCCGTCCTACTAGAACGCCCCAAATTCAGGAAAAACACCTATGTACACACCTTTTCTGGATCTGCACAGAGAATAAGAAATTTCCAGCCTCCAGACATAAGGTTAAACCCATTGACATACACCTTCTAAAAAGGGGTTGTAAGGATTTTATTAAACAGATTCCTGGACTAAGATCTCTGGGTTAGGCTCCACAGAGTGCCGGGGGCACACTCCCAATTCAGAGCACGCTCTATCATTTCTCCATAGTGGGAAACGGAAGTAAACATATTATCCTCATGTATTTGTTTTTTTCTCCTCTATGTTGCAGAATTTTTATTGCTATGTTATGCAGCACCTTGTAGCTTTTGTGCAGTGTTGGTGAAACATGATATGTTGTATAGGGCTCTGATACCCCTGGGTCATATTCATGCTATATAAAACTCTCTAAATAAATTAAATATATTAGTCTCAGCAGAGACCATTGGAATTTGCTTTCTTACAACCTAATCCAGTAAGTTTATTCTGTTCTTCAGAAATCAACTCAGTGCAGTACATAGGCTTCCATACCACCATTCAGCATTGCCTACTTTACACCATACTTTTTAAGTTTACACAAATTAAGAATGATGCATTCAGTGCCTTGCGTCTTCCCTTCGCTCGTATTGCAGAAGTCTACATCTTGAGGGTGAAGTAGGTTCTGCATCACAAATCCACATCTGCAAACACTTGCAGCTGTCACTCATCCCATGCCTTGTGTGGAGAGACATTACCTCCTGGTTTCAAGTTGAGTGGAGTATGCATGAGTTGAGGTGTAGGTAGAATGCCCAAGGTTTCCGGACATGCCTCAGTTCCATAACCCCGGATCCTCACTTATGTATAGTCAATATATTTCCAGTTGTAATATGGATGGGCTTTTTCAGGCCCTGTGAAAGAAAAATGAAAGTGTACGTGTAATTTTCCCCTCCACATTATCCACTTGCATTAAATCTCTGTTCCTGGTTGGCATTGTTTATCATGGGGCTTCACTGTTTACAAATACTTCAGCAAATGATCAACTCTTGCAATGTGGCACCTTGAAACTGTGAAGCCATGAATAAACACAACAAGGAATAACACCACAAGGTGACACCTCACAGTAGTCCTTGGCTTATCCTTGTTGGTTCACATAAAAAAAAAAAAAACTGTGTTTACCATCCAACACGAGTACACAAGATAACAGCCCATGACAAGACATCATAACCACATAACACAATATCCAGCCACTCCTATATCAAGTCTTTGGTTCATACGTGACCCAAGTGCTGCCCCTTGCACACACAATTTATGATGCATGCATGAACTGGGTGCTGATCTTGCATGCTAAATCTTTGGTGCATGGTTGACCTGGGTGCTGATCCTGCACTCTAAATCTTTGATGCAAGTTTGACTTATTTACAAGAAATGATGCATTGTAGCATTGCGGCAACAATGCTTCAAAAATACTAGCACTATGGTACACCAGATCCTTACGACATGGAAGCGCCATATTTACAATACAGCGCACCATGGCACAATGAATCTGGCTGCATCAGACAAAACAATACATTCTTGTGCGTCATGTCGCAGGCAAACCTGACGCTACTGCTGCAAAAGTGAGGCAGGGAAGACTTACAGCACATAAAGTGACACAAATCGGCCCTGCATCACTGTCATAAACAGGCCTTTTTCACAAAGGGCCTCATTTACGATGCCCTAGTGACATACTGCATCACAGAAGCATCACTTTTTTGTGCTCTGGAGGCACAGTGTGCCAGACCATACTTACATGGCTTTTCATGGCCCTGTAAATATGGACCAATCTCACGCATAACAATGCATGAAAGGGCCATTCCATGGGTGTTGCTTGGGTTGTTCCCAGATTTACAAGTCTGTGAATGCGTCAATTTCCTATGCCACCTCAGGAGTGGCATAAGAATGATGCAACTGAGAGAAATATCTTCATTTCTTCCTGTGTTTTCATCTTTCTATGTGTGCTGCAGAATGCAGCACATATAGACAGAGGAAATCAGCTCTTGTGATTGTTTATGTGAAGGAAGGTGTCCCTTCCTGCACTAAAACAATGATCTCCACAATGCAGGCACCCTTGCACCATAGTGCAAGGGTACCTGCATTGGCACTAGGCAGCATTTTGTGCACCAGCGCAGGGGGAGAGGACAGAAATGTGCAATTTCTTGTAGATATGGTACATTTCTGCCCTTTCCCGGGTGTGCAGGGTGGTGCAGCAAGGCACTTGCTCTGCCAACCTGCACCACAGACCACGTAAATTAGGCCCTAAATGTGTCTAACATTGTCATTTGGGCAACAACACTAGCAATGTGCATCATACAAGCTAATAGATGTTCATCCTACAAATGTGTTGATGACCTCACATTCCATACCAACATCCTTTGTCCCAAAAAAGCAAATTGGATATTGATCCTCAGTCACCCTATGCGACATGTCACTGATAAGCAGTACCCATAGGATGCACAGGTACACATGATGCTGGAAGGACAAGTGTAACATTGAATGATATATGTATGCCAAGGGATGAAGGAAAGTTATTCATTGCCATGGACAAAGGACCTACTCACTCACTGCAAGAATTTGGTTATGTGATGTGCACAATATTTTGGCCATCCTGATTTACACATGTTGACTATGCAACATCAGAACTACTTCAGCAGCATGTGCACCAGTGCGGAATCATGTTTAGGGATGCCGAACCTCCTGTCATGGTCTGCCAGGTCCATTGTAGTACTAACATTGTGTAGACATTAAACTACTTATACATGTAGGGATCTTAGAACAAACACCAGATTGAGTAGCATGAATGCCTGACAAGCCTTCAAACAATCTGACTGTACATTCAACAATTATGTCACAGGTTTTGGGTCACAGGTTGTCATCTCCTGTCCATGGTACATGTAACATATTTTTAATCAAACTTATCTGATGTCATACAGGGCAGGTGGTGGGACATGTGCCATAAGCATCAACAGAATAGTTTACACAACATTAGCACATCAGGTTCTGATACTCCAATTATGTGTGTCTGACTACATAGGATATTGTACTGTAATACAAAGTCAGCTTTACAATTGTACATGTCACTTTGGCTTCCTACTGTTGTGTACCAACATGTCAGCAAAAACTTGTTTCAGCTGACCTATGATACACCTTACACATGCATGCACAACATACATGAACTCAGACATTCTTGACAGTGTACATTAACAATCAGGAGACACTTACTGGTAGCATTCGGATCCCGGCGGGTGTCCACCTCACTGCAGGCGTAGTTAGCAGATCCGCCTGAAAGACAGGAAAGGATACAATGATTAGTAAATGCAGAACATCTACAATATGTACATATGTAGCACAGTACATTGACATCAGTAATGCCTGGCACTGCCAATACATTGAATTTGTAGCATTGGGGCAAAGTTTGAAGGTTCAGATAATGGATGTATGTTCCCCGTGTTGCAGTGTACTTTGACAGTATCTGGCACCTCACAAATCAGGTGCTGGAAATTGTATGAAAATACTCACTAAACAGTTCCAAATGTCTCACATACCACCTATAGGCCTAGACCTCACAGCTTGGTGTACATTTGGAAATGTGATTCCATTGTGAAAAGACCCCTATGTCATAATATTTTTAGTCAACAGTCATACAGCGTATCATGGCATCCTGACCAAAATATATGCCTCAAACATCATGATACATTAGTTGTGGACTTTGTCAAGCCCCTGTGTGTCGAAGGAATGCCACAGCCAATAACAGGGTGGTGGAGCACACTGCATAGCCATATCTACAAGGCCACTTCAAAGCCTGTTGCTTTTCATGGCCTTGTAGCTATGGAGTAAGCCAACGCAGCACAAGTTGCTGCGTTGCCTCACTTTCCATCAGGGAGGCGTTCCATGGATTGTGCAATGCATATTCTGTCACAACACCCATGGATTTTGTAGCATTCCCAGACTTACACAGTGTTGTAAACCTGGGAATGCGTCAAAATCCTACGCCACCCGGGGGGTATCATAAGGGTGACGCAACAGTGAATAATATCTTCATTTCTCTGTGTTTTATCTTTCTATGTGTTCTGCATTTTGTAGCACACACAGAAATAGGAAAGGTCTTGTGATTAATTAAGTGCAGGATTTAATACAGTAATAAGTGCAAAGGTGCCTGCATTGGTGCATGGTAGCAATTTGTGTGCCAGCACAGGGAAAAAGGACAGGAATGTGCCATATCTTGTAGATACAGCGCATTCCTGAACTTTTGTTTTTGACGCAGGGTGGCGCAGAAAGAATGCTTAAGGCACTGCCCTGCGTCAAAACATTGTAAATGAGGCCCCCAATCTCGACATTTGTAATACAAACATGCAATTACAGGATCATGCAATTTATGAACTTAACGGGTAGGTCCACCAATTTCAAACCCCAGATGGTCAAATAGATCCCCCTCTCGGCTCTTAGTGTCTGCCCAACAGTGTTTGATTTGGTGGATGCCCCGAGTGACATTGAAAATCCAAACCATCTGATACTGGACCTTCACCCAACGCTGCAGCCTCTCCTGAGTCAGGTACCCCTTGCTGACCCGGCCTCCAGTGCCTAACATGTTTGGCAGGTAGAGGACCAGAAACAAAAGCAGTCCCTCAAAGTCCTCCTCTGACATTTTTTTTTAACTCTGGCCCTTCCCAACATTATCAAAAAAAAGGAACCCCATCTGAAACACACAACAATCTAAATCCTACTCTTCCCCTAGCCCAACAACTACTAAACTCTGAAAAATACAGACAACGATACAATGGACAAAAACTGACAATATAAAGTTAAAAGACACAAATGACAATAAAACTACACAATAAGGACAGCAGACAGCACAATAGGACCAAAGAAAACACCACTTTCAAAGCTCACACTCCAAACACATCCAACTGCCAGCTCAGAGACAAAGACTCGAAACTGAAAGCGAAAGGGAGTTCAAAATTCCTGGTTTGCAGCATGGCTGAGATATTGCAACATTTCCTGGGTACTTGTGTCACATTTTCAACAGAAGCTTCACTTTTTTTTTAATGCATAATTTTTCCAAAGGAAGTGACACATTTTTTAAGGAAGAATCAATTTTGTATTGAAAGTATCACGTTTCTTAAGGAAGCGTCACTTGTTTTTTAACGCAAGCATTAGTAGCATTATGTTTTCTGCACAAACGTCACTTTCCGCATCAAATATCAAGGGCATTACGTGGCATGATAATGCCTCACTTTTCCTACTCTGGCAGCAAATCTGTCACTTTGTATCCAAATGCGTGACTTTTCGTACAAAAGCATCTTTTTTGTGACGCATTGCTTGGGAATGAGCATATGTGTTGTTTAAATTTCTAATTTTTGCATTTTTACACATCTTCTTACTGAGGAGCTTTTACACTTGGCCTGTCTTACATGTTTATGTTGACTTTGTGCATATGTGTGAGTTGATGTGTTCAGGGGTGTTTCTTATGAGTGGCATGCGCTGCCTGTGAGTCACCTTTGGTGATGCTCCGGCAACAAAAGCTGCTGACCCATACCTACAAGGATATGCAAAGCCACTTTGCTTCGCCTTGCATAGCCTTGTAATTATGGAGTAAGGCAACACTTCATAAGCTGCTGTATTGCATTATTTAGCTTTAGGGAGGTATTTCCATTGCGGTTGAGTGGGTGTTAACAAGCAACATCCATGGATTTTGATGCACTCCCAGTTTGACAAGGTTAAGCAAACCTGGAAATGCAACACATGCCTATGCCACCTCAAGGGTGGTGTATGGGTGATGCAACGAGGAGCAATATTTTTTTCCTATCTGTTTTTTAGTCTTTCTAACTGTGGTGCATTTAGATTCACACATAGGAAGATGACAACTCCACTTGTGATTGTTTTTTTGTCAGAAAGGAGTCCCGCCCTGCACAAAATACAATCATTACCACAGCGCAGGCAACGCAAGGGTGTCTTCATTGGTGCATTTCAGAAATTTGTGCACCAGTGCTGGGGAAAAGAACAGGAATGCACAGTATCTTGTTGATACAGTACATTTCTGTCCTTACGCCTGACGCAGGGCAGCACAGCGAGAAGTCTTGCTTCTTCCCATATCATGTCAATATGTTGGATGATGCTGGATGTACTATGATTGCCTTGGCAGAGGTCTCTGTATGTAATGCATTTAGTGGTTCACATTTGTAGTTCACCCACAAAGTGCTTTCATTATTGTCATACATGTCTGCAACCAAATTGATGATCTTGATTTCCATCTGCATTACAGACAATGGGCCAGATTTAACAATATTCTTTCGCAGGGCAACACCAAAATGATTGTGAATGCACTGTATATAAGGTAACATGGCCATATGTGTGTGTGTGTATGTGTATGTATATATATATATATATATATATATATATAGTACAGACTATAAATATGTATTCCAAAGCAACTTGCACCAGTGGTGCTTGACTTTTTCGGAGGCACCTGTAACGCATGAGTTGGATCCATGAGGACATGGCCATGCTAATCCACTTTACGTGGATTTTGCTGACTTTGTGTTTATGGAGTATGGCTTAGAATCTCGAGTTGCTACGTTGCCTTACTCTACATCAGGCATGGCCTTCCATGGGTGTTGCAGGGGTTTTTCTTATGCAACACCCATGTTTTTGACGCATTACCAGATCTGCAATCATCTGTAGACCTGGGTAAGCCTCTGTATCTTGTGGGCCCTTAGGGGAGATGAAACATAGAGGACTAGCTGTGTTACCCTTCGCTTTAACCTCTTTCTATGTGTGCTGTATTCTGCAGCACACATAGAAGTATGAGGGGACCTCAATAAGATGTTTATGTGCAGGGCGTTGTCCCTTCCTCCACATAGACAATCGTACAAACAACGCAGACACCCTTGCACCACGGTGCACATGTGCCTGTATTGTCACTAGACACCAATTTGTGCACCTACAGATGCAGTTGGGACAGGACTGGGCTGTATGTAATTGATGCGGATCATTCCTGTCCTTAATTTTGAAGGGAGGGTAGTGCTACATTGGGCCCTGCAGCGCTGCTCTGCACAAACTATATTGGATATGAAGCCCTGTGTGGGTTATCAGAAACAGATGTGTCCATTGGATCATTCCACATTTGCTGCTGTTACTTGCTATGTACTTACCAACCAGTAGGCTTTCTCCATATTGACATTTGTGAAATCTCGCATTGATGACTGAGTGGTGGAAGATGTATGCATTATGCACACTTGTAGGATATTTGGCTAGAACGTTAGTAAATAGGCCACTATGATCCACAATGGCCTGGACCTTCATGGAGTGGCTGTGTTTCCTGTTGTGGTATATGTGTGCCATAGTTGCTGGAGGAACAAGTTGCGCATGTGTGCAGTCCATGGCACCCAGCACTTGTGGAAAGGCAGCAATGGCGGAGAATCCCTGTTTACCTCCAGCTGCATTTGTTGTGTGTTGGGGAAGTTAGGTACTGTGGTGTCAAGGATATGATGGCATTCAGGACAGTATTGAGGTACACAGAAAATGATGGCTGGGAGATACCAGCCACTCTGGCTGTGGTGGTCTGGAACGACCCCGACACCAACATGTGGAGCACAGCCATGAGCTTCACTTGTGACGGGATGTTGGTGATTTGGGCAGTTCTTGTTTGGAGCCTACGTGCTATCTGGTGTAAACTGATTGACTCCGTAGCCGGTAGTGGGTGATGACCTCATCTTCCCTTAGGTTAAGGAGGCTAACCGCTGATGATATACATGCTCCCGTCTCCTGTGCACCCTTTGTAGTGAGGGGGTGGGTGGAGGTGCATGTGGTTGTGGTGGCACAAGTTGTGGTCTTCTCCATGCAACTTCCAGCTGCAAGATGAGAAGCTCTATGTTGTCACTGGGCTTACCAGACTGTTCTGTCTGTGTTCTCTTTATGCTCCACTGCCAATGCATCATTGCCTATGCCTGGGTTACCAATGCGCAGGAATTTTGGCACATTTGTACACTTGCGGCAAAATCCAATCCAATGAGTCACTTTTCATTTTCCCTGTAAATATCCATGCGTTCGTTTTGCAGTAAAACTTACACAGTGACACCTACCTTGAATACATTAATACTGATGTGCCACAACAGGATCAGGCGCAGCCCACTTTCGATGCAGGATGATTAAAAGTGATGCATCTGCCTAGATGAATCACTTCGTAGTTGGACGCATTGGCAGCTCAAGCTCCTTGTAAATATGCCCCTAAGCCTTTGGTGCATGCAGGAGCTTGATGCTGCCCTTACATGCTAAGTCTTTAGTGCATGTGTAACCTAGGCGAAGCACCTTGCACGCTAAGATTAAGGTGCATGTATGACCGTCTTATTTCCCCTTGCACACTAAGCCTTTGATGCATGTGGGAACCGAGTGCTCTGTTTCCACACTAAGGGGCATATTTACAAGAAAGTGGCACATCATAGATGAGGTGCCACTTTTATTGTGCCCAATTGCACCCCCATAATGACATCATATGTGCATTGCATTTATAATATGGCGAACTATGGCGCACTTTAGGCCAATAGCATCAAAAACATTGACGCTATTGTGGCACATTGGTGAATTAGTGCCAATAATTATGCCACCAATCCACCAAAGTCAAGGGAGGCCCATTTAATACAATGGGAGAGTCACTTTAACGCCTGCCTAAGGCAAAAACTGGTGCAGTGAAATCTTGTAGATTTCACTGTGCCATTTTTCTGGGCCTCCTAACGGGGGAATGCCCCCTTGCATACATTATGCTGGCGCAGGCATAATGTGGAGCAAGCGGTTGTAAATATGGTGTGACAAATATGCCTCCTTAATGCCACATTAGCGTAAAAAAAATGATGCTAATGTGGTGCAAGGAGGCACACAGGGGTTGTAAATATGCCCTTAAGTCTTTGGTGTATGTGTGAACTGGGTGATCCCCCTTGCACGCTAATTGTTTGGTGCAAGTATGACCTTGGAACTTACCCTTGTACATTAATCCTTCGGTGCACGTACGACATCTTCTAATTCCCACTTGTACATGAAGCCTTTGGGGAAAAACTGACCTGGGCGTTCCCTTTCCACACTAAGGCCCTCAATATGACTTTGGCAGTCTACAACGTAGACCGCCAGAGTCCCTCCAGCCACAAGACCACCAGTGATGATGGTAATCCGACCGCCATATTATGACTGCTGGTAGCGCTCCGCCATTATTTGGGTGGAGAGCTGCCAGCAGCCATACTGGCGGTTGACAGTGCAGTGGAGGTTGCTCCGCTAGCACCGCCACGACAAAACAACACCACCACGCCCATTACGACTTAGTAGTAGGCATGGCGGTGTTGTGTTGGCGGGGCGCTGGCAGTAGAACAAGCGCCATGGTCCCCGTTCCCTCCCGGATCGACCCACAGGGGAGGGGGGGGAGGGTGTTGAGTGTTGTGTGCGAGAATGGGGTTGTGTGTTTATGTGAAGGAACGGGGTGGGGGTGTTGTGTGTTTGTGTGCATGGGTATGCAAGTGTATGTGTGTGTGTGTGTGAATGAGTGCATGCGGGGGCATGTTGTAATGGGGATCGGGGGTGTAGGGTGTCATGGCTTGGGGAGGGGGACCTTCAGATGGGGTTGGGGTGGGTCCTACATGGAGGGGGGTTGGGGAGTCCTACAATGGCAGCAGGAATGAGCATTCCTGTTGCCAGTATTGTTACTGCCAGGGATTCTGTGGCGGAGCTGCTGTCACGAAATCCCTTGCCGTAAGGATACACAAAATACTGCGGGCGGTGTTAGGTGGCCCGCCGGGTCTAAGGTGATCTACCTTCAGCCAGGTGGTCATACCACCCTGGTGGTACAGGTGGTGAACTGGCTGCAAGACATTTGGTGGTCCTGCACCGCCACGCTGTTGGTGGTCTGGCCTCCACCACCGGCGTGGCAGTACAGGACCGCCAGGGTCATAATGACCCCTACGCCTTTGGCACAAGCATGTGCTGGGTGCTGCCCCTTGCATGCTAAGTCTTTGGTGCATGCGTGACCTAGGTGCAGCCCCTTGCACCCTCAATTTAAGATGCATGTATGACCGTCTTAACCCCCCTTCTACACCAAGTCTGTGGTCGCGTGCGTGACCTCGGTCTTCCCCTTTGCACTCTGAGCCTTTGGTGCATTTGTGTCTTTGGTGCTCCCTCTGCACACTGAGCTTTGATGCTGCCCGTGTTTCAATAGGTGCTGCCGCTGCCCCACCGCCCCGTTCACATGACTGAGACAGTCAGCAGTGCATGAACTTCTCAGAGGAGTGTGAGCTCACCCCTTTCCCAGCAGCAGGAATGAAGCGCGCGCTGTGAGAGGAGCAGAGCCGCCCGTGCTGCTGCTGCAGCCCTCGGTACCGCGTGCAGTGTGAGGTGCAGCGCAGCCCCAATCACTGTAGCAGATCTGGACAGCTCTGCGCGCTGCTCCCTGCTCGTCGTCATTCTGCACTGAGATCCTGGACACACGACGGGGACCAGGAGGAATGTCTCAAAAGCTGCAGATCCCGCAGCAGAGTGCCTAGAGCGGCTAGAAGAAGAGACACCGCCTACCCGCCCTCACCTGCTAACATCACGTTTCCAGGACCTTTAATTAGTGTCCGGTGGTAAAATTACTATGCTTTGGGTCTCTGAATTACGGGTGCCGAAGTGACGCAAACAAGGAGTGCCAGAGCCTTCGTGCACCACACAGGACATCCTGGGAGCAAAAACGACATATATTGTATAGTAACATTTTAAGATGCCGCTCCGGGTGCCTTGGGGAGAAGAGAGAGGTGTGTCCAGTGAATCAAACGTCTACACATGAGTGACCCCTTAGGAGGAAAACATATACTTGTAAGGTAAAGAGTTTATGTACTTTATATTGTGAGGTTTGTGCAAACGTTTGTAAATTAAAACAGTGAAGACCTATTCGAACAACGTTTTCACGAAGCAAAGCACGTAAAGAAGCATATCTTTTTTGCACTATTTATTTGAAAGGAGACAAACATAATTTAATGTTAACTACAGATTTGTTGCGAAACAAACTGTTTTGTTTGAATCTGTTGTATTCTGTCATGATGCTATCTAGAGAAAAACACGGTCCTCCACTTTTCAAATGTGTTATATGCCCCTTCATTTTAGGGAGAATATTTTTCTCAGTGGCGTCTCCTGAGGGGCGTGAGTGTGTGGTGGTTGTGTAGGGGGTGATGGAGCGGGGGAGCGCATGTGCCGGACGTGCCCAGCTCTGTTTGTCTGCCTCACCTTCAGCCCCATCTCCACACCTGTTGGAAGTACCTGGGAGCGGCACAGAACTGCACCTGACAGACACGTTAATGTGCCCAACAATCTTTAACTGTAAATAAATCAATCTATCTATCTATCTATCTATCTATCTATCTATCTATCTATCTTTTTATCTATCTATCTATCTATCTATCTATCTATCTATCTATCTATCTATCTATCTATTTATCTTTCTATCTATCTATCATCTATCTATCTATCTATCTATCTATCTATCTGTCTATCTCTGTTTACAAAGACGAACATACACTCTTTACAATTGACCTGGGTGGCCCCATCAACTTTTATCTGTGTTCCAACCTGTACTCCCTAAAATTCCCTTCTAGTGACACCACTGCTTTTGCTCCATTCCCTTCCATCCTAGCAGCGAAAATAATATAACTTGAATTTGTCTGTTTCTTTCCAAAATTGCAAAGGTTATATCGAGTATCCCATGTAAATCTCTGCATATGGCAGATTCAGGTGCGTGGCACATGAAAAATGCAGACCGCATGCTAGTAATTGCTGTCCAAGCACATGTAGACCTGAGTGCCTCTACGGGGTAGATAGAACTAGTCATGGGGCGATGGTGTCCGAGACCTACATGGGTTGGTTCGGGTCCTAAGACACTCTTAATGGCTGGGACGGAGGACTTGCATGAGACCACCCCCCTACAGCATGGTTCTGGCCACAGTCACTGGGAGTACGTATTTATAGACACCCTTTGGAAGGAAACCTTGCCTACCCTATGAGGTAAAGTCCAGTTGATCAATGAGAACCTGATGCCTCCTATGCAAAGGCCCACCGTGGGTCAGTTAAATGTTTGACATTCGCCACATGTCTCAAAAGCATGGACGCCTGTTTGAAAAGTTTGAAAACTTCTGCAATGACCATGATACATTTGTGAAAAAAGATCTGCTCAGGTGGCCACATTTTACGAAAATTCAATGCCAAATGCCAGGGTTTCTGAATATCTCAGCTGTCCATCGAGTCCACCTCACATCCCTTTCTTCCAATTTACATTTAAAGTCTCTTTCTCTCACTCCTCCATGTTATTTTTGGTCTTTATTTCTGTCTTGTTTCAGTTTTCTATGTTTATTTTCCCCTTATCCCTCTCCTTTCAGTCTTTGTTTCTCTAGGTCAGGGTCAAGGTCTCATGATTCAAAATAAGTCCCAGTACTCAAAACAATGAGTGCCGGTGCTCTGCTTATCACTTGCAACCATTGGCTCAGATTAAGCACCGGTTAACGGGATTTTGGGCACAAGGGATTCTTTCATACTGATGAGCACACACCCAAATTCAATGTTTACCTTCTTCAGTATGGCTCCTGGTGAGCAAATGAAGCCACCAAACTAGTAGAAAGTGCCGAAAGTAGTTGGTAGCGAGGACAAGCCAAGCATTGACATTTTAGAAATTGGTATGTTGCTCTCTAGTCTCTTATGAATACTTGGAAGCATGCACATCCAGTCAGATCAGATTTCTCCTTCCCCCAGTTTCCAAACTCCAGTTCTCTGCCTTTTGATATGGTTTCTACTAATGCTTGTTTTGTTGATGTCTGGGCGACTGCACAACATACTTATCATCATTTTAGATCTCTAAGAAGGGTGAGTCGATTTAAATCAACACGTATGAAATAATTGTTTAGAGTGAGTTACCTTTGCATGGAGGTTCATCCCATTCGGGTGTGTTCCCTCATTTGTCTGGTGCGATGAGCCCAAATAAGGGTGAGCTGAGAGGTCTGGAAGTCCGAAACCTCAAGGTGAGTTTCACTTTATGAATAAATAAATAAACTTTTTTTTGGGATACAAACGTCGCGAACTCAGTCAGTTAACGTGAAATTTTAAAATAAACATATGCAGCAAATAACCATTCAGGAGACGTAACGGGTGCTAAGTAGTTTATATTTGACAAAACGTTTCATAGAAGGAGCGCCTCTTTGTTTATAAATATATTCATCTTATGCTGCCTGCTGGGTCTGTCTTCGTTCCCTCCTGAGGCATCTCACGATTGCAGGAGTTATTGTCACCCAGTTATGTCAGTGAGATTTTAAACCCGAGGCTCCTTTACTAGTAACTTTTGACCCTTTCGAGCTACAAACTGTTTTTGTTGAAATCTGCAATCTATGAAGCAGATGGTAAATAGGAACAAATGCAGAAAATCCATAACTATGCATAAAACTCACTTGTTGCAGAATCACATCATTACGTTGTCTCTCCCTATGAGTTGCACGCATGTTTTTACTTTACATGAAATGCATCAGCCCTCTGAAATATTACGTTGCCTATGTCCGCAGTAATCAGTGAGATGCAGCTCATGAATGCATTGGAGGCTGTAGGCTGTGTTGTATAATGCTATATTGCTTTATATAGCGCACTAATCACTGGAGAGGCTATCCAGGCGCTTGGGTAAGTGTGAACGTTTGTGGTCCCCAAGGTGCTTATACGAAGAGCCAGGTCTTCTGCTTCTTGCGGAAGTCAAGAAGTGAGGAGGAGGCGCTGATGTGTAGAGGGAGGTCATTTCATGCATTGGGTGCGATGTACGAGAATGAGCTAGTGTGCAATGCACCAAAAATGCTTTAACTTCCCATAACATGGAATGAAGAGAAGACAATGTTATTCCTGTTGTTGCAATGTCGGCAGCTACTTAGGGCCTCATTTAGATATTGGTGGAGAGAATACTCCTTCACAAATGTGACAGATATCCCGTCCGCTGTATTACGCTCTCCACAGGATATAATGGGATCATAATACGGCAGATGTGATATCCGTCACCTCTGTTACGGAGCATTTACCTCCGCCAAGATTTAAATAAGGCCGTTAGTCTCCTTTCCCCATTCCCCCACCCTCCTTCGGACACACCATACCTGGAAATTAGCATTTTCATCTGCATCCACGATAATTTAATAGGTACCTAAAGATGGCAGTAACTAGATCAAGTATTTCAGCTGCATTTAGCAAAGGACGTTAAATCATTCGCTTTATTTGTATGTGGTGCGCCAGGTCACATGGCAAAAATGTGCGATCAGAAAGAAAGTACCCTGGATCGGGGGTGTAGTGTTAATGTTACAGCCAGTGCAATGGCACCGCAGCCCTTGGTTCCTATGGTGCCTCTGCACCCCAGTTATGACTGTATTTTCCTAACCCGTTTTGGGGTAGTAGGGCAGATCCATCACTTGCATTAGAGCCCTTGCTACGCACTGCTTTGGAGTTTTTCAGTTGAGTCCCGAAATAGGTATTTATATCTGACTTTGGGATGAGGAGAGACTGTTGGCCAGGGGAAGGGGGCAAGGGGTGGCAGAGTGGGGCTGAATGGGGCAGGAGATGAATGGTGTCACACTTTCGACTACTTTACGTCCGTTACTAACCACACTCAGGCTAGGTTTCATTTACGGCAGGCGAACTTGACTGCTTTTGTGTTTGTTGATCTCCAGGTTCTACGAATAGATAATGTAGACTTAGGGCCTCATTTACAAAGAAAAGAAATGACGCAGTGTGGTGCTGCATCTAACGTGCAAGGATGCGTCCTATTTACAGAAATACGACACATCCCTGTGGTTTCCTCAGTGCAGGCGCAAAAACTGCTGCCTAGCGCCAACGCAGGCACCCTTGCGCCATGGTGCAAGGGTACCTGTGTTGCAGGGATGATTGTTTATATGCAGGGACAGACACCTTCTTGCACATAAACAATCATTAATGGCGTTTTCCTCTTTCTCTGTTTGCTGTATTCTGCATTTCACACAGAAAGAGAGGAAAAAAATGGGGAGAAATGAATTGGTGCAGGAATCTGAGGTATTCCCAGCCATGTAAATCTGGGAATGCGTCAGATTACGTCAGGTTCCATAGGATTTGCGTGGGAACACCCGCAGCAACAACCATGGAGCGCCTCTTTCATGCAGAATTATGTTGAAAGGGTCTATTTTTACAAGGCCATGAAAAGCCACGCAAGGTGGCTTTGCCTGGCCTTGTAAATATGGGCCAGCAAAGTGGCCACCAAAGCATCAAAAAGAATGACACTCTGGTGCTGCAGTGTGCCGTTAGGGCCTTGTAAATGAGGCCCTCGGTGTTTGTCAGTTGGTTGTTCCAGATAATGTCTTCTGAGAGGCGAAAAGGAAAAACCTGAAATGTATAATATGCAGATTCCATTGGCAGTGTGTGCCAATTGATAACTATATATAGATTGCGGGAAGAGAGGACAGTTGCGATTGGCAAGGGGTGGACATCTCAAATGTTTATATTGGAAAAGAGGTTAGGGCAGGGCTTTGTCTTCTTACCAATGTTTTATGTTAAACCCCATTACTGCCTCCCTTAAAGGAAGAGCACACTGAAGCAATACAACACAATATAAGAGAATGCATACAAATTTGATTTAAAGATGTCACACTTCAACTCATATATAGAGGGAGAGTGTTTAACAAGCTTCCGGGGGAGGCTTTGTTGACTATGTCCTAGTTCATGCAGATACAGACTCCACTTTTTCCTCTAATTACATTTTGCACTTAGAGTTAAATGAGTGACTGCATGAAGTCGGCGATGAAACTGTTTTACTTTCCTGCCGCAATCACTCAAGTCTCTAATTTGATCTCCTGACCTCACTCCCTCCACTTACCCTCCCCCTACCCTCCTCCGTTCAGTCTCTCCAATTGCAATTTCAACTGAACGTAACATTATGAACCTGCCTTTGATAGATTATCGTTCATCTCAGTTTGACTTGCAGTTTTGACCAAACCCTTGCTTAATTTTCACACTAAAACATTCATAAGCAACTTCAGTCCAGGCATTGTCATAGCTCTCTGGCCAATTAGGCATTCAATTGGATGTCCAACACACACTTGCAATATATGTATCAACCGCTGGTTAGTCACTGGCCCAATAATAGAAAAACTAGGGGCCTGATTTAAGAAAAGTCGTGCTGCACCCAGTGTAGCACCACTTTCTTGCAGCCCTTAGCACCCCCTAACGCCACAGTGTGTGCGCCGTATCTAAGATAGGGTGCACCATGGCGGTAGATCGGGAAATAGCATTAATATTTTTGATGCTAGTTCGGAGCTTTGCAGGATCCGCGTAAAAAATGTTGATGCTAATCCTGCAAAGCTAATTGTGGCCCATTGAAAACAATGGTGTGCCTTCTTTTAACGCCTGCTCTGAGCAGGTGTTAAAAGTGCTGAAAAAATGACGCAAAGAAATCTCTTAGGTTTCAGTGCACCATTCTTTCAGCCCCCCCTAACAGGGGAACGTCCCCTTTGCATACATTATGCCAGGTGCAGGCATAATGTAGCGCAAAGGGTCACAAAGTGGTGCAATGCATGCATTGCACCAGTTTGTAAATTTGGAGCTGCGATTTTGGCCTCTTTGGGCCACATTAGCATAAAAAATGATGCTAATGTGGCTCAAGGAGGTGCTAAGGGGCTCTTAAATCTGCCCCTAAATACCCTACCGGCCATGTTGAGGACCTTATGAGTGTGTGATGATTTTAAGCATACCACATTGTTAGTTCAGTAAGTTCTTGCATGGCTAAAAACACACTGGTCGCCAGGGAACCCAGTATTAGTAAATGGGAAGTGGTGGGCGGTGTAGTCAGTATAACAATCGCAGCATCATCGGACAAGGTGATCCAGTTAATAAATGATGCAGGTGGCAATTTATCAGCCACTGTGGATGGTGTAGTGGTCAATAAATAAATAATTAGAAGATATTTGACAAAGAATCTTTTTGTTGTTGAGTGACCAGCCTCATCAAGATAAAATCATAAATGACTGACAAAAAGTTGTTGAAAGAAGGTAAAAAGTCATGTTTGTACATTTTAAAGATATGTAAGCAAATCATACCCATAAGACCAGTTGAAGAATGTAATACACAGTTGAGAATGACATTATCTAAAATATGCATCCTTATTTGTAATCTTCAACTATTGCTGGGTCAGAGAGGTTACGTCTGCAGGTGTATTCCACCAGAGGACAGATAAGTTATTGAATCCTCATGTGTTACCATCTCCTTGTTGTGTACTGTAGGATGTAAACTCAGTGGTTTCCAAACAAACGGCAACCAAAGAAAACGATGTTGATCAAGGACCCAGTCAAATAAAAGCATTGCATTTTCTGAACGGTTCTGGACACTTGTCCAAGACTACAGCCTAACCAACGGGAAGCTGATTCTTGAGGGTGACACAGATGCCCTGTGGCATCACTAAACACTTGTAATTGATCTACAGCAAGTAGAGCTCAGTCCAGGGAACTTCCATTCACTTGTTAGAAAGAATGGTAATGAGAGCTGATTATGACAGAGGGATGGTTAGAACATGTACAAGCAAAGTGATGTTAGAACATAGCAAAAAGAGCAGTTTCATAACATTAAGAATTTCTTCACCACTAATATGAATCTAGGAGCTCACATAATATTATAAATAGCAGCACTATAGTAAGATTGCTGTCCAGAAATCAAGAATTGATGCACACACATGGTATCATCTCATATTGAATTTATGTATTATGCATTTTAGCTAAATTGGGAATCTCTGATGGTTAGATGATAAAGGTACAGGAGATTCACATTTTACAATAGCCATAACCTTTTCTAACAAAAGAACCAAATAGTGCAGGCATGATTCCTGAGCATAAGAACCACTCCCTCTGCTCGTACAAATTTAGAGGCATATTTATGAAATTACCGTGCAGCGCAGCCAGTCACCTAGCTGCGCTGCGTGATAGGGAAGGGCAGGAATGCACCTTAACAAGATACAATGCATTACTATCATTTTCCAGTGCTAGCGCACAAGGTGCTGCCCAGCGCAAACACAGACGCTCTTGCACCATGGTGCAAGGGTGCCTCCATTGTAAGCAGGATTCTTTTTCTGCTACTGGGGCACCTCCCAGCACAAAAGCAATCACCTGAGGCATTTCCCTCTTTCAATTTTTCATTCTGCAGCACACATAGAAAGAGGGGAAAAACGAGGAGATATAAACATATTTCTCCCATTACACTTCACCTGGGAAGCGTAGCAGTATTGGCGCATACCCATGTCTACCATTTATGGTAAATATGGAAATGCATCAAAATGCAAGCATGTTGTGTGGGAACACCCACACAGCACCCATGGAATGCCTATCTGGGTAATGAGTGATGCAACGCAGCGATTTCCACTTTGTTCCATTACTCCAAATTTATCAAGCCACTCTGGGCCACGCAAGGTGTCCTTGCATGGCTTGATGAATCACACTTAGTAGTTGTGTTGCACTTGCACCCAGTTGCATGGTGCAAGTGCGACACAACTATATGATAAATATGGCCCTCAATTCTATTAAAAAAAGCTGAATGGCTGGCTCTGAGTCTAGTAATCTATAGTTATTCAATGTGAATGCACCTTGACATTTTAATGGCATATCTATCTATCTATCTATCTATCTATCTATCTATCTATCTATCTATCTATCTATCTATCTATCTATCTATCTATCTATCTATCTATCTATCTATCTATCTCTCGTTGCATACATTAAATACAATGTATTTATATTTGTAAAAGTTAAAAGCAGTATCAGTGTTTGGTCATGTGTGTGCTAGACTTACTTCAGCTCTGAACAGCAGTGCATTTACTACTGTTTTGGGTCCTTTATAACTGTATGAACTATAGAAGTGAAGTTTATGAATAGCAATAAGCTTACTCTTTTTTGGTGGTTGCATATCCCTCCCTAAACCCTTTTCAGCAATCCCTAGGCCCTTCTTTACTCCTCTCCAT
Organism: Pleurodeles waltl; assembly: GCF_031143425.1. Lineage (NCBI taxonomy): Eukaryota > Metazoa > Chordata > Amphibia > Caudata > Salamandridae > Pleurodeles > Pleurodeles waltl. Next base: position 156,670,829 of record NC_090446.1, read on the forward strand.
GTCCCTTCCTCTCACACCCTCTCACATTTACTACTAAAACTTATAAAAATATGTGTCGCAGTGGGAACATGTGAGGGGCTGTAGATCCCCACATGTAGGTTAGTGAATAGCATTCTGTGGTAATAGGAATACTAATATAGAGCTACTAGACATATAACAAAAATAGACATTTGTGAATCAAAGAGAGACTTGAGAAGAACCCTTTTTTGACTAGAAGTCAATAAAAATGATGAAAATTTATTTTTCTGAGTTGTAGTGGGAATTTTGCGTAATAACTCGTGCCTCCTGGTTTTGCACCATCTGAATTCTGTGATCTGAAATATTTAGATAGGCACAGATATAGAGAGTTGCAATAATTTTATCTGGACCTGACTGTGACAGCAACAATTGTATTTCTGTTGCCAAATGATAGCAGAGGGAGAAATGATTTGAACTTCTGAAGTATTAGGGAACAGAAGAGTACTTGAGCGTCAAGTTTCAGTTTAGAGTAGAATTTAAAATGGAGACTTTTTTACGATGATGGATCACAATGAGGACCGAGGTTTGCTGGACATCGCATACAGTTACAGTCCACCGAATTTTTACTAACCTATTGGGGTGTAGCTTCAGATGGAGCATTTGGACGTAATGCCACCCCCAAAGCATTTTTAGCATGGCATTTGGTTCTGCAGGCCCTGATTGGGTCTGCAATGTCTATGTTGGTTTTCTCATCATCCTGATTTCACTAAGAGATTTTGACTTGGATCAGGAGGTTTATTTTGGATTAGGAACCTAAATATATAGAGAGCGGTTTACCAAAAGAGTAGCAAATCTGTACGAATAGAAGCACTCTTTGAATGGATGCAAATTTGCTAATTTCTAGAATACTCAAACATTGACAGTGGTAAGCTTGGAAAGCTGTGCTGGTCTCATGTTTCCAGGCATAGTACTGGCAATCAGACATCCAAAAGGTGATGGGACAAATACTTGCAAATAGTCTAACTGGCAATCCCTTGTGTTAACATTCTAAACCAATGTTTTTCACCCCTGTGCCTCTCTAAACCGAGAGCCTGATATAGGGTTTGGCGAATAAAGTAAAGGCAGAATGGATGGGGGATGACTTTATGTCTGCCACCCTTCTTTAATTCTGCCCCCCAAATTTAGGAATGTTTGCCCTCCTTGTGGACAACATTATCCATGGGCAGGTCATGACAGGTCTTGCCAACGTAGGAAATGTTTGTTGGATGGCTCTGTCAAACATGACGGCTGTACATCAAACTTTTCCCCAAAATTTTATATTTCAAAAACAAACATCTGAAGTGGGAATTTGTTTCTGAAAATTGAAAAGACAAAGGACCTTCACATTATAGAAGTTTTCGCCCAAAGTGTGGTGATCATTTTTGTTTTTTTACTGACTGTCACTGCCATGATATACCTAGCAGTGAGCAACATTAAAAAGAAAAATCAAACACCTAACTGTCCACTCTAAATAGACCGAATGCTCAGATGGCTTATCTTCTAAAGCACCTACTCTATCGGGCCATTGAAGGAAGTTTTCTCTCTGACAGAGTCATTTTTCAGGCTTCTCAATTCAAAAATGACCTTCAGTGTCACAGACAGGGTACTTGGGTTGCCGCTGCAGCAGAGTATCTGTCCACCAAGCTCTAAATCAGCCCCAGAGGTCACAAAATTCAAATTAGTACTGATTCTGTTCCTTATGGGAACAGTCCATCCCGAACCCTATTCACTCACATTGTGGCCCACACCTTTTTTAGTTGGGAAATTTGAAATTCACACCTCCCATATCTCACTGACTAAACTACACACCTGCTTACCATCATGATTTCAGATTTCTCTATATTTATTTTCAACCACTTTGAATCATTTTACTTCGATACTGTCCACCCTGAAGTGGGCAAGAGATTAAGGGCCAGATGAAGCAAAATCCGATTTTGCGACTTGCAAATTGCGAGTCTGAGCGACTCGCAATTTGCAAGTTGCAAAATCGGATGCAGAATGGTGTCTCAGACACCTTCTGCGACTCGCTATGGGGTCGCAAAGACCCACCTCATCAATATTCATGAGGTGGGTCGCATTTTGCGACCCCATAGCGAGTCCCTGCACTCACAGGGATGGTGGCCTGCTGTAGTCAGCAGAACTCCATGTCTGTGACTGCTTTTTCAATAAAGCAGTTTTTTTTTCATTTTGCAGCCCATTTTCCTTAAAGGAAAACGAGTTGCAAAATGAAAAAAATACAGAAACCATTTGGTTTCGTTTTTTTCAGAGTAGGCAGTGGTCCATAGGACCACTGCCTGCTCTGAAAAAATATTTTTGTCGACATTCACAAAGGGGAAGGGGTCCCATGGGGACCCCTTCCTTTTTGCGAATGAGTTACCACCAGTGTGACACTGGTGGTAACTGCGAGTTGGTTTGCGACCGCATTCGCGGTCACAAAGCAACTCTGAATTGCGATGCGAGTCGCAAATAGGAAGGGAACACCCCTTCCTATTTGCGAGTCGCATTCCCAAATTGCGAGTCGGTACCGACTCGCAATTTGGGAATGAGCATTGCGTGAGGCCGTTTGCATGGCGCAAACTGCGATTTTCGCAGTTTGCGTCATGCAAACGGCTTGCTACATCTGGCCCTAAATTACTCTCTATTGCAACATAGTGGATTTCTTCCATCTAACAACATCTGATCTAGTGTGCATGAACTGTCTTTATGAAAATGACATAAATTGCAGACAAGAAACCTGAGCTGAAGATATGGGCTACATGCACGAAGCATTTTTGAAGTTGCAGATGACTCGATTTGCACTAGTACGATGCACAGAATCAGGCTGTTTGCGACACAAAAATGCTTTTTGGAACATGCAAAGCCCAAATTGTGATTCTGTAACTTGTTATGGAATCATAATTTGGGTTTCATTTGGAAGGGGCATGATGAGGGCATCCCTTCCAATAAAAATCAGAAAGGTATGTACAGATATTTTGTGACCGAAATGCGCCTACAACATATTTGCAATTTACCACCAATTGAAAGTTGGTGGAAACCCATTTGCAAATGGGAAGGGGTCCCGCGGACCACTGCCTGTTTTTAAAAAATGAAGCTTCTTCGAAAGTTTCATTTTTTTCTTTTTATATGCTGTTAGACTTTTCATCCTTGGCGTGGTCTCCCTTAACTTTTTGCCTCTGTTCCCCAGGTTGTTGATGTGTGCTGGACTGATTTTACTGTTTTTGTTACTCTGGGCACTTTACCACTGCTAACCAGTGCTAAAGTGAAAGTGCTCCTTTTCAAAATGTGTATGTGATTGGTTTATCCATGATTGGCATATTTGATTTATTAGTAAGTCCCTAGTACAGTGCACTAGAGGTGCCCAGGGCCTGTAAATCAAATGGTACTAGTGGGCCTGCAGCACTGGTGCCAAGTAGCTCTGTAATCATGACTCAGACCTGCCACTGCAGTGTCTGTGTGTGCAGTTTTAACTGTAAATTCGACTTGGCAAGTGTACCCACTTGCCAGGCCTAAACCTTCCCTTTTCTTACATGTCAGACACCCCTAAGGTAGGCCCTAGGTAGCCCCAAGGACAGGGTGCAGTGTATGGTTAAGGTAGGACATATAGTAATGTCTTTTATATGTCCTGACAGTGAAATATTGCTAAATTCGTTTTTCACTGTTGCAAGGCCTGTCCCTCTCATAGGTTAACATGGGGGCTACCTTTAAATCTGATTAAAGTGTAGATTCCCTTTGGGAGCGGATGGACATGTGGAGTTTGGGGTCTCTGAGCTCACAATTTAAAAATACATCTTTTAGTAAAGTTGATTTTAAGATTGTGTGTTTGAAAATGCCACTTTTAGAAAGTGAGCATTTTCTTGCTTTTACCATTTCTGTGACTCTGCCTGTTTGTGGGTTCCCTGTCTGGGTCGGTTTGAAAGTTGGGCTGGAGTCACCTCACACTACACAGTGACACAAAGGGAGCTGGGTTGTAGCCTGCATATCCTGATGAGCCATCTGTGCTAGGAGGGAGGGGAGGAGTGGTCATTCACACCTGAAAGGGCTGTGCCTGCCCTCACACAATGCAGTCTCCAACCCCCTGGTGAGTGTCTGGGGCCTGGCCTGGGCAAGGCAGGATTTCACATTCCAAAGAGACTTTACTTTGAAGTAGGCCTACTTCAAAGGAGAAATTGGGTATAAGAAGGGCACCCAAAACCACAGACTTGAGAAACACTTCTGGAACCAAGAGGAACCTCTGCCTGGAGAAGAGCTGAATTGCTGAGGAAGAATAGCTGCCCTGCCTGTGACTGTGCTTTGTGGAGCTATCCTGCAGTTGCTGCTTCTGACAGAGTAAGAGGGCAAAGACTGGACTTTGTGTGCCTTCCATCTTGAGAAGAAATCTCCAAGGGCTTGATCTAGAGCTTTCCTCCTGTTGTTTGAAGTCTCAGGGACAGCAAAGACTTCTCTCTGCCCTGTGGTGCCCATCCAGTTCCTGGGACCCTGAAAGGAGAAGCTGACAGCTTAAAGACAAGAAATTCCACGCACAGAGCGCCGTGAGGGGAAAAGATTGATGCAAATCCGATCTGCGGCTGAGAAAAACGACGTGCCGCCGGCTCCGCAGCAGAGAAACGACCCTCGCAGGAAACGCAACCGATGAATCGACGCACGGAGCAGGAGAAACAACGCGCAGCATCGCTGACGGAGGCTGGGAGATCACAACCTGTGCTGCGGGATTTTCGGATCATCGTGCGGCTGGATTTTCGACTCGCGTACCGCCGTGCAGAGTTATTTTTGACGCACACCCGCCCGTGCGGGGTTATTTTTGACGCGCACCAGGTACATTTTCATTCTAGCAGCGCTAGTGTGTGTTTAAAACTACTTAAAGACTCTTTTTGATTTTTAATTGATAACTTGACTTGTGTATGGTGGATCTTTGTCGTTTTGGTCTTGTTTTGTTTAGATAAATATTTCCTATTTTTCTAAAACTGTGTTGTGTCATTTTGTAGTGTTTTCATTAAGTTACTGTGTGTGTTGGTACAAATACTTTACACCTAACACTCTGAAGTTAAGCCTACTGCTCTGCCAAGCTACCAAGAGGGTAAGCAGGGGTTAGCTGAGGGTGATTCTCTTTTACCCTGACTAGAGTGAGGGTCCTTGCTTGAACAGGGGGTAACCTGACTGTCAACCAAAGACACCATTTCTAACATATGCAAACTATTTTCTTTCAATGAAAACAATCTGAATATAAAAAAAAGATAGTTTATTTAATAGCAGTCACAGACATGGTGGTTTGCTGACCCCAGCAGGCCACCATTCTTGGGATGCTGTGATGGCTGCGATTCCTAATGGGTCACAAATTGTGACCCACCTCATTAATATTCAAGAGGTAGGTTTATTTGTGGCCCACAGGGATTCACTAAGGAAACTCAGAAGAGATTCATACTTTAGAAATAGCAATTTCCAAATTGCGATTCACACGAAATTGCAATTATGAAATTGCTATTCTATGCTTATGTACGTCTAGCCTATGGTCTTTGTAGATCGTTATCAGCACCTACAGTCATCACTTTCCATAACAAAATTGAGGAGAGTGAAACAGGAAGTATGGCTACTTCTGTGGCTAATGCTTTAGTTGGGACTTTTATGCAGTTATTGCTGCATCCACATATACTACATGCTTGGATTTTAAATATAAAGTGTGGGTGGAATTAAGTAAAGCCCAAAGCACACATTAGGTTGGTTCAAGGAGTCTTCTTATTGGGCATCAGCCAAAGTTTCCTCCATCTGCCAGTCTCCATTTCAAACCCTAACTTTGCCTAGAATCCCAGGATCCCTTCTGAGAGTGCTTCATTTGAATTTAGATAGATACCTGATGCATTGATGCAGCAGCTCAAAGATCCTACATGTGGCTCACAAGATGTCCAAGAGAAGGCACTAATGCTTTTCAATGTCTACAGCCATTATGCATTGAAAGTAAAGAATTAGTGTTTACACGATTTGTCACTTGAAGAGATGGTGATGAGATTTATTTGAATTTGTACAAATTGGTATGCTTTGATACATATGTGTGATTCGATGCACGGAGTTGATTGGAGAACATACTGCGGCAAAACAAGGACGGTGTTAGGAATGCTAGCAGTATGTATGTTGAATGTATGGGCCTGATATTTTCATACAATTGATTTCCTTGTAAAAATTAGCAGTGAGTAAAGAGAGAGCATTTATAAGCGATCTGTTACTTGTCGGTGTGAATTGGAATGTGCGTTGCTGTGCATTAAGGATTGGGTTTGGAACAGGAACAGTATGTCTTCAGGACCTTTTTAAGTTAATTTGTAGTAGTACAAGCGAGTACTTGTCCATGGTTCATAATTTGTAGTGGATGGGAATGCACACAAGAATATAATCGTCATCCAATCTTGAAAATGTACAGTGGTGAAGAGGTGTTTGTGTACGATTTGGCAATATAGGGATAAGAGATGACTTTATGATAGTGTAATGGAATACTATTTGGAAATATGAAAAAAAGAAATGATGTATAATCAATCTGTGAAATAGTGTAATTTGTATTTTTCATTTTGGGGATTTAAATCACAATAATATGAATATTCCTTTGTGTTAAACATATATATGTTTTTTTGGATGAAAAAAAGAGAGGTATGTGGACTATATAATTTTAAGGAAATGTATTTTTAAATAGCAAAGTGCAGCTTAATATTTTTGATGTCAGGATCAGTATTCACTTATGGGGATGACGAAACAATGTCTGAAATTTGATGTTCACCAAATAGAGACGAACTCTGAGTGATATTCCTATAGGTAAAAGGGATTAGATTTTTCTGTAGAAAATGTCATATAGGATAATGATAACCTATGTTATTAGGTAAGATGGTGGCCAACTCCACATTTTGTATGGATTTGAAAATGTGAAAAAAATATTCCTATTTGCATAAAAAACGAATTTGATTTTAGATATGATGAATTGAATTCTGGCTTGCTAATGGGCCTGTGTCATATATAGTGTCATCTCATCTTTTGGTGATTCGCTTAAAGAGAATTAGGTTGGTGTCTTCTGACATTTTTTATTGATTGTAAATAGGTTATTTTGATTGATTGTTGGTATTGTTTTTAAATCAGCCCTGAAAAAGTCCCCTCATGTGCATGGTGACAAAACATGCTGGTTTGGTGTGTTTTAATTCTGCAAATTAAATGAAATTAAGAAGATGCTTTGAAAAACAATCTGGATGGATATTATTGAAATTGACTCATGCCTGCACTTCTTGTTTCATTGGATGACAGATTATTGGTGTGCCCCTTCCGCTATGTATTGATAGTAATTTGTATGCAGGTCTTTGGCATGGTTGACCTGGGTTAGTGGAGCACCCACTGTTTAGGAACGATTTAGAGTGCAACAACACATATCATAACCAGCCTATCTTTTGTCATAGTGGTCTCTATCTCACACATACATGAGCACAAGGTCTGCAGGGACATTAGCCAAATGAGCTGTCACATTGGGTTTGAAGTAAATGGCCTTCCAGCTACTGTAAACATATCTCTTTGCGGACAGGGAGATCACCATAAGAGTTTTTTTTGTGTTTGTACTTGGGATGGTTGGTGCTTTGGATTGTGACCTGTTTGTGAGGCTCAAGCATTTCGGAAATGTTACTCTGAATCCTCTTATGTTGGAACAAAGATGGAAGAGCTTTGGATATTTGTTCTCTGCCTAGGTTGGTGCTGGAGTGCTGTCATTGTCGTGTGGAACTGCCCAGGAATTATGCACTGGAGCTCTTTCATTATTAAATCCCCCTATTTATATGCATGCCAGTGTAGAGAGATTAACACGCATTGAAATGAAGACCTTCCCCGGCAGTGTATTACCAGCATTCCTGTGGCTTCAGGATGGAGAACACACACCTAACTGTGAAAGAATAGAGACAATGTTCCCCGTAGAAATTCAGTGACGGTCTTGTGAGAAAGGGGCAGCTAATTATTCCCTGAGCAATGCAGGTTTGGTAGATGGTTAGGTGTGAGGGATGGGAATGCAGTTCCTATTATTAAGATGAGAAAGCTTCTAGGCAGGTACATTACCTTTGTGTGTCTGATTACTGCAACAGAAAAGCTGAATTACAGCCAGATGCAAGATTTTACACTTTGCCATTGTTGTGGGTCACTCAATTTGGAGATAGTAGTAGTGCTACCTATCATGAGAAGCATTATTCACACTCACACTACAACAGAATCATAAACTTTAAACAAAATATCTCAAAATGGACAACTCCATGCAGTAACCAGCTAAATGGACTAGAAACGTAAGAAATTGCATAAAGCAGTCTGCAAAGTTGCTCAAAGCTGCCAGCTTACTGAAACTCATACTCTGCGTGCATGTCTCTAACACTTTTTTATCCATCAATCTGTTAAACACTGAATCCCATAACATGATAACTGCACATTGATGGTCCTCACATATGACATGGAAACATTTCCCACACAGGATCAAGGCAAAGACAAGACAGTTACAACCACACTTGCTATAGGGTGTAGCATGCCAACCACCCATGTAGGGAAGTGCTTGTGCTCTCCACGTAGGAGCAGTAAGCGTTATATCAATATTGTAATTCAGTACAATACAAATGCTACAACAGGTAGTGGTAAAGACAGATTATAGGATAAATCTTTTAACTTTAGGGACTGGGTAATATGTGGCAAAGAGTGGGTTATAGGATGAGCTATCAAAAAGCTGAAGGATAATTATCATGGGAAAGACTCAATAAATGTCAGACCATGGAATTAACAAATTAAGTTAATCATAGCTGAAAGTAAAGAAATAGAATGCTTGCAGGAGCAATATGGGATGTGTTAGAAATGGGGTATTTTGTTGGCAGTCAGGTTACCCCCGTCCAAGCAAGGACCCTCACTCTAGTCAGGGTAAGTCACACACAATCCAAATTATCCTGTGCCCACCCTCTGGGAGCTTGGCACTGCGCAATCAGGCTTAATTTAGAAGGCAATGTGTAACGTATTTGTGCAATAAATCATACAATAACACAATAGAGCACCATAAAAATACACCACACAGTGTTAAGAAAAATACATAATAATATTTATCTAGATAAATGCAGGTCAAAACGATCAAAGATGAAATAAGCACATGTAGGGATATCACTGAAAAGTGATATAAAGTGTCTTAAGTCTTTTAAAAGTCTCTTTCAAGCACAAATTACCTGGTTCGCGTGAAAAATCTCTGCAAAGTGCCGCAGAGGAGGAGATACGTGGAAACAAAGGGGTGTGTGTCGATTTCTCAGGCTGCACACGGCGATGCGTCGTTTAGTTTTCACGCAGGGACGACTGTGCTTCGAATTCTGGAGCTCAGTTGTGGCTCCTCTTCAGGTTGTGGGGTTTTCTGATGCCCCAGGGACGATGTGTGGATTTCCGGCACTGCTAAGACGAAGTCACAGGAGCTGGATCGATCCGGTAGGCGTTGCGGCAAATTTTCTACTGCATGGCACGCACTGCGTCGATTCCTCTCTGGAAGTCAGGCTGCGGCGTTCCGGCTCGGCTATGTGTCAATCCGGTGAGCCCGTGCGTCGAAGTTCCGGTCGCTACGCTGGCGCTGCGTCGAGCTTCTCGTTGTGAAGTCAGGTTGCGTTGTTCCAGTTTGGCATGCGGTGACATTTTCCCCGCGATGCAGGCTGTGCATCGTTTCTGGCAGGCTGGTCGTCGGATTTTGCCGCACAAAGAGTCCTTCTTGTAGAGATTAAGGCCCTCATTACAACCCTGGCGGTAAAGTCTGCTGACCACCATGCAGACAGCCGCCAACATACTGTGTCCGCTGCAGAAATCTGCTACGGGCATTATGACCCACACTTAGAAATCCTCCACAATACAGACACCCACACAAATCCGCCACACCAAAGGTCAGTGATAAATTGGCGGTACCAAAACCCACACCGTCACGCCAACAGGAATACGCCCACACTATCACGACCCACGAATCAACGCAGCGGTCATTCAACTGTGGCAAACTATTGGCGGTACACACTGCTGCGCTCAAAATACACACAGACTTACAAAACAGAACCACATTGGACAATTCAAAACACACCCACATTACCCACAAACCGTTACAATGAAAAAATTTTAAGAAGCAGAGAGACAGAAAAGCAAAGACCTCACCCTCATCCAGGGGCACACAACACCATCACTCATACACCACCCCGCACAAAACACCACACACCCTAAAACATCACCCCACACATCACATCACACATCACTCACACCACATCATGGCACCTCAAAGACACCCCAGGTTTTCTGAGGAGGAGCTCAGGGTCATGGTGGAGGAAATCATCTGGGTAGAGCCACAGCTATTCGGATCACAGGTGCAGCAGACATCCATTGCTAGGAAGATGGAGCTATGGCGGAGAACTGTCAACAGGGTCAACGCAGTGGGACATCATCCAAGAACACAGGATGACATCAGGAAGAGGTGGAACGACCTACGGGGGAAGGTACGTTCCATGGTATCCAGACACCAGGTAGCCGTACAGAGGACTGGCAGTGGACCCCCACCTCCTCCCCCACAACTAACAACATGGGAGGAGCAAGTCTTGGCAATAATGCATCCTAAGGGCCTCGCAGGATTAGCAGGAGGACTGGACTCTGGTAAGGCAAATCTTTACTACTATATCCCCCTCCCTACCTGCATGCCACCACAAACACCTACCCCTACCCTCGCACCCATCACTTTACCACCTCACATATACCCCACTATCACAACCTACCCATCCCAATACCAAACCCTGCATGTTACACCAATGCATGGACACCCATCACAGACCTGCATGGACACCCATCACCAAAGCATGTCCAAGGGAGACTCTAACCCAGGGCACACAATCACCACTCACACAAGGACCAAGGCGATATTGCAAGCACAGTAATAGAGGGAAACACACCCATTGCACAAGATAGCACACAAAGATACAATAACAATGCATTTACACCCCAACAGGACCCCTACACAACGTCACCCGACAGGAGGTGCCAGCTATATCCAGTCCCCCCACAGAAGAGGCCCACAGTGACGACAGCAGCTCTGCACGCCTGGATCAAGATGACCAGCCCGGCCCATCAGGGACCTCTGGACAGTTGGTTCCCCTGCCACAGTCCCAACCCACCACAGATCCTCCCACCTCAGGAAACACCACCACAGAACCCACCCAGCGGGCCCATGCCACTGTCCCCAGGCCACGTCAATCAGCAGTGTGTCCACCACTACAGGGACCCCAGGCAAACCCACTAACCCAAGACAATCAGGAACCTGGGGTCAGTGGCAGTGGGCACACGGTTCAGGGGACAGAGGCACAGGATAACAGGGAAGCTGGGAGGGCTGCTGTACGACAGGGGGAGGACAGGCCCAGGGAACCAACCCTCCACGAGGCACTATCAAACATCATGGGAACATACCACCATTATCAGGAGACTATGGGCACGGTACTGGTCGAGTTTCAGGAGACCAAGCAGCTGCAGGATGGACAGTACCTGGGGATCATGTGGAGAAGTGTGGCACAATGGTTAGAGCGGTAGACTCTGATGCAGAGATCTGGCCCGGGACCAGGGTTCAATTCCTGCCTCTGTGGGTCTTGGGCTCAATTCCCTTGGACCAGATAATTCTCGCCTCGGTGCCTAATCTAATTAATGGGTCCCACTCTGTAACTCTGGGCAATAGCTTACTTAATCTCCACAACGGCCCTGACAGCGCTTGTACCCCTGGCTGCACTCTGGGGATGTCCAGGAGTGGGCACCTCACAGGGAAAAGCCAGGAGGGGTTCCACAGCGGTATACGTACAGCGCCTTGAGACCTTAATGAGTGAGTAGTGCGCTATACAAGTGTGAAGGTTTTCAGGGAGGACTTGAAGTCCATTATCACCACCCTGGTCACCATTGCAGGGGTGCTGGCAGACTTCGCCAACACCATGGGGGAGACAGTGGCATACCAACGGGCCCCTGAGACCAGCCCAAACGATGAACAACCTTCCATGTCCCCCGGCGCTAGTGGACAGGAGGTCCTGTCACAGGACCAACAGGCCACCAGCACCCCACCCCCTGCAGAAGGAGAACCACCCTGCAAACGGTCCATGCGATCCAGGCAGAAGACAGAGAACATTGCCAAGACCTCTGCCAGGAAATAAGACTCTCCTGATTGTCCCACTCTGCCACCCTGTCCACCTTGAACTGACATTGCTCCTATGCCCCACTGGACAATGCACCTGTGATACCGAGAGACTGGACTCTACTATGGACCCTCCTCCACCATCACCCCACCCCCTTCCACATACCCCTATACACATTGGCCCATAAATAAACACCCTTGGATCACAAACCAATATGGAGTCAGTCTGTACTTTCACAAATGTATAATTACAACTTCATCCACAAATATCAATGTAAATGTTCATTTGCACATACCAATGTATGACAGTTGTTGGGCAGCAGTAAATATAGCAGAAGGCAGAATGAGGTAGCCAGATCTGTGAAATGGAAAGCCAAAGGGAACTGTCAGTGTCCATACTCAGAGGTTAAGAGACTGACTTAAACAATGTCCTACAGTAGTAATATATGAGATGAGCAGTGGCAGTCTCTTACCTGTGTGTCACTGGAAGTACTGCATGATGATGTTGTGTCGGTTGTCAATATCTTCTTCCTCTGCCTCCTCTTCCTCACTGTCCACAGGCTCCACACCTGCCACAATGCCATCATCAGGCCCATCCTCCTGCAGAAAAGGCACCTGGCGTCGCAAAGCCAGGTTGTGCAACATGCAGCATGCCACGATGATCTGGCACACCTTCTTCGATGAGTAGTATAGGGAGCGACCTGTTAGATGGAGGCACCGGAATCTGGCCTTCAGGAGGCTGAAAGTCAGCTCAATAATATGCCTAGTTCGCCCATGTGCCTCATGGTAGCGTTCCTCTGCCCTTGTTCTGGCATTACTCACTGGGGTCAGTAGCCATGAGAGGCTGGGGTAACCAGAGTCACCTGCAAATGCCGAGGGAAATCTGTTAGACACACACTAACCCTTAGTGACTACCCCATACCCAGACACCTATTCACACATTGTGGGGACCTTTGGCTCACCTATTAGCCACACCCGGTGCCTCTGGAGTTGGCCTATCACATAAGGGATGCTGCTATTCCTCAAAATGTAAGCATCATGCAGAGAGCCAGGATACTTGGCATTCACATGAGAGATGTACTGGTCTGCCAAACACACCATCTGCACATTCATAGAATGGTAGCTGTTTCGATTTCTGTACACCTGTTCATTTCTGCGGGGGGGACAAATGCCACATGTGTACCATCAATGGCACCAATTATGTTGGCGATATGTCCCAGGACATAGAAGTCAGCTTTCACTGTGGGCAAATCCTCCACCTGGGGGAAAACAATGTAGCTGCGCATGTGTTTCAGCAGGGCTGACAACACTCTTGTCAACACGTAGAAAACATTGGCTGAGACATCCCTGATGCCATGGCCACTGTTGTTTGAAAGGAGCCACTTGCCAGGAAATGGAGCACTGACAGGACCTGCACTAGAGTGGGGATTCCTGTGGGATGGTGGATAGCTGACATCAGGTCTGGCTCCAATTGGGCACGCAGTTCTTGGATTGTGGCACGATCAAGTCTGAAGGTGATAATGATGTGTCTGTCTTCCATTGTCGACAGGTCCACCAGGGGTCTGTACACCAGAGGATGACGCCATCTCCTCATCTTCCCCAGCGGATGTGCCCTATGGAGGAGAATGGTGAGCAGAGGGTCATGTACCACATAGGTTGCTCAAGTGTTTTTGCTGTAACATGAGTAAATCCATGTGTGGCGTACTTTGTCCGTATTTCTGCTAAAATGTGCTGTGACTCAGTTAGGTGCCGTGCCATGTGCTTACCTGAAATGTCAGCTGCCTGACCTGTAAGAAGGAACAAGGGGAAATGAGGTAACTGCGCTGGTGTTGTGCAGCGTCGCTGTAGGTGGTCGAAGACCGCCGCGCAATTTAGCATTGGTTATCATTGGGCCCTATGGGTTCCAGGAGCCAATGACGATGTACGCCGGCGGTGACGGTACGCACCACCGCGGACGTGACCGCCATTTTCTATCTGTTCACTCACTTGATACCTGACCTTCAACAGGAGAGGACCTACACTGCAAGTGCTGCTGTGACCTCAGTCTGGAAGCGACAATGGCTCATTTGTCTGGGGAAAGGGCCCCTGCCTTCACCATTGAGGAGTTGGACAAACTGGTGGATGGGGTCCTCCCCTAGTACACGCTACTCTACCGTCCTCCAGACTAACAGGTGAGTACACTGTGAGCATGATGCGTGGGCCATGAATATATGGAGTGGTGTGGATGGAAGATACATGTGGAGAGAGTTGCTGAGTCCTGCAGGTGAGGATGGTGAGTGTATGTGGGTCAGGGCATGGGTGGGAACTGTTGGGCAATGAGCATGGCGGTCCAAACGGATGGGAGAGTAATTTCCTTTCATCCTGTACCATTCCTCTAGGTCAGCGACCACCAGAAGAAGGGTATTTGGCGTGCCATTGCCAATGAAGTGTGGACCCTGGGAGTCTATCATAGACAGAGCACCCACTGCTGCAAGAGATGGTAGAATCTGCGCCGCGGGAGCAAGAAGACGGCGGAGGCCCAGCTGGGGATGGCCTCGCAACTTGGAAGGGGTGCCCGTCGCACCATGACCCCCTTGATGTTCCGGATACTGGCAGTGGCATATCCAGAGTTGGATGGGCGCTTGAGGGCATCACAGCAGCCACAAGGGGGTGAGTACAGTCTCATTCAGCTGACTGCACGCTTTACGAGGTGTCTGGATGGTGGATGTGGGCTTTGGGTTCCCCTAGGCCAGGGTGAACTTGGCAGGGTAGGTCCCTTGTTAGGCAGGCTCTGAGGCACTCCAACCCCAATAGTGTTAGTGGGCATCTACAACTAGTCAGGCTCCTGTGGGTTCCAGGTGTGCAGCAAATGGTGTTATGCATAGACCCCCAGGGGCAGGTGATTTTCCTGCTAACTGGTAGTGCATGGCCTAGTGCATAGGGCTGCTCCCTGTGTGTTGTGTCCGCCAACGGTAGTGGTGTTGCTGGCATTGACCATGTGTCTCCTCTGTCTTCCCCCCCTTCTTGTTTTGTCACCCCGTCCTTGTGTGCATTAGCATCATCTGGCGGAGGAGCAGAGGCACCGGAGACGGAGGGAGCTGCATCCCACATGGCCCAGGAGGGTGAATCCATGGAGGGTGAAGGCACCAGTGGGACGGAGGGCGAAGGGAGCTCCACGACGGGGACAGGAGGGGACACTAGCGACAGAAACTCCTCCTCTGATGGGAGCTCCCTTGCAGTGGCGGGCACCTCTGTGCCCACCGCAACAACAGGTACAGCCGCCACCCCCCCTACCTGCACCGCCCTCCCAGCAGCCCCCTCAGCGAGTTTCCCGTGCCCACTCACCCAGGAGGGTGGGCATCTCCTTCACCCCAGACACCTCAGGCCCTTCCCCAGTCAGCCCTGCTGCCCTCAGCGAGGAGGCTATTGACCTCCTGAGATCCCTCACTGTTGGGCAGTCAACCATTCTGAATGCCATCCAGGGTGTCGAGAGGCATTTGCAGCAAACAAATGCATACCTGGAGGGCATTCATTCTGGTGTGGCAGCCCAACAGAGAGCATTTCAGGCTCTGGTCTCAGCACTGATGGCAGCCATTGTCCCTGTGTCCAGCCTCCCCCCTCCAACTTCCACTACCCAGACCCAATCCCCTCTACCTTAGCCTATCCCAAGCACACCATCAGACCAGCATGCACACACATCAACACACAAAAGTGGCTCAGGAAAACATAAGCACCACACATCCCACAGGCACTCACACAAGCAGCACACCCATGCAGACACACCAACATCCACTGCCTCCACTGTGTCCCCCTCCTCCACCTCCCTCCCAGTCTCGTCTCCACTCACACCTGCATGTACTACATCCTCAGCCACTACCTCCATCACCAGCACACCCATCACTACACACTGCTCACGTGCGATCATCACCCCCACTACCATTCACACATCCCCTGTGTCCTCTCCCAGTGTGTCTGTGAGCCCTCCTCCCAAAGTACACAAAGGCACCCACTCAACACCCATCCACCTCACAACAGCCTCCAACCCATGCACCTTCACCCAAACTCAGCAGATGTACACCTCCTACAACCACTATCTCTTCCTCCCCTCCCAAACCCCCTCCATTATCCCGTCCCAGTGTGTCAAAACAAATTTACGTAGCTAACCTGAACCTCTTCCCTACACCTCCCCCCCACCGTCCTTCTCCTAGGGCCAGGTTGTCTAGGTCCCAGCCCAGCACCTCAGCCACCAAATCTGCATTCGCTGTGGTCCCTGCTACTCCAGTACGGTCAAAGGGGCCACCCGTCAGAGCTGCCAGTGTGCCACCAACAAAAAAGAAGGACCACCCTATTCCACCACCTGCAAAGCTCAAAAAGGGACCGGCTTCCAGCAGGGGACAGTCACACAACCGACCCAGCAAGGCCTCGCACAAACACAGAGTGGACAGTGCCAAGGTCCCTGCAGCGACTGTCAGGATGGGGAAGGGCCACAAGCCAAAGGGCACATCATCTCTGGGCACAATGTCACCTGGGGAGGGGCTGATGACCACCAAATCATCAGGGATGGCAGCCACATGCACCACATCACCACTGCCGCTCCGACCACCACCTGCAACGCCACCTGCACTGCCGCTGCCACAACGTCAGTCTGCAGCACCCTCCCCAAGGATCAGCCATCCGAACCTGCTGGAGACAGTATGGTGTCTCCATCCACCCCAACAGTCACTTGCACCACGGCCAGCACTGGCAGCATCTGCGCCGTAGCCACCGCCGCCTGCACCACCATCAGCTCCGCCTCGTGCACAGCCGATGCCACTCTGTCGGACGTCAGCCCCATCCCCAGTGTGCAGCTGTCAGAGTCTGCAGGTGACGTCCTGGACACGCCACTTGAGACACCACCTCCAGCACTGACACGAAACAGCAATTGACAGCCTAAGTCGCAGCAGGATGGAGTGAGGGTCTGCCTCCATGGAGTATCATGCTACCTGTTCCGGGTACATCGCATGGCTGTGACACCCAGGTGAGACGAAGTCAACATGCCGCACCCCAGGTGTAGCATCGCTGGGCACAAAGCCCCCTCCAGAACCAGTGGAGAAAAGCATCCACTAACACAGTCCTTGGCAAGATGAAGCACTCTGGGCACAAAGCCCCCTCCAGAACCAGTGGAGAACTGCATCCACTAAAACAGTCCTTGGCAGGATGAAGCACTCTGGGCACAAAGTCCCCTCCAGAACCAGTGGAGAAAAGCATCCACTAACACAGTCCTTGGCAGGGTGAAGCACTCTGAGCACAAAGCCCCCTCCAGAACCAGTGGAACATGTCACCGACTTGAGTGACTGTGGCTTTGCACTCCCCAGGACCAAGCAGTGGGCAAACTACCCACTTGAGGGACTTGAAAGACTGCCTTTGCACTCCCCAGGACCAAGCAGTAGGCAAAGCACCCACTTGAGAGACTTGAGATACTGTGGCTTTACACTCCCCAGGACCAAGCAGTGGGCAAACCACCCACTTGAGGGACTTGAGGGACTGTGGCTTTGCACTCCCCAGGAGCAAGCAGTGGGCATAGAGCCTCCTTGAGGAGCAGTGGCATCGTACCATCATCCGGCTGAGGTGCCCCCCCTCCCCTTCCCCCTGAGGTGCCTGATTTTTTATCAACCTGATGCCCCTGCAGTGTTCTCTCAGTTTTGAGGCAGGTGTCATGTGTGGGCTTCGCCCATACTTTTTGGGACCACTGGTCCACGGACATTTCATGGGACTTCGTGGTGTATTAATAGATACAGCAACATGGGCAGGACCCAGTTGTGGCTACAAAATATTCTCCTAAAGTTAAGGGGCATTTACAGTGAGAAGGGGAAGGTAGCAGGAGATTGGGGACAAGTATGTTTTTTTTTTGGATTAGGGGAAGGGTGGCATTAAGAGATTCTAAGTGGTTCATAGGATCCAGGGAAGGGTAGCTTTAAGAGGCAGTCAAGAGCTTTTATGGTTCAGGGAAGGGATGTGTCAATGGACAGTAAAGGTTTTTTAGGGTTCAGAGCAGGGTAGCATTAAGGAAGGAATACCCATGGAGTTAGACCACTGACTGGTTCAATTATATCTTGTTGAAGTAACACATTTATTTCCTTTCCTACTTTTGCTTGTAAATGTATCGGGATTCTTCTACATGTTTGTGATACGTATTTTACTACTTCATTGATATGTAAGTTTATTACTCAATCCTTTAAAGTCCACTAAATAGGTTTGGATATTTTTTAATATGTGATGGTTTGCCGTCATGTTGCAAGTCATTGCTAATAAACCCATGACTTGGGCAGTGACATTACTTAACAGACATGGCCCTGTAACTTCACCTTTTAATACATGCATTTCTTCTTTACTCATTATATTTTTATATTGTATTGTGTCCTCAAACTTTCCTAAACATAAAACAGGTTTCCTCGCTCCCCATGGAAACACACTAACATTTGATGGGCTTAAAGCAGGTCGTTTTTCTAGTTTTTCATAATCAGTGATGCATATAGTAATTCACGTTGCCCAACTATCTAACACAAACAGGACTTTCTGGGAGCTAACCATTGTATCAACAGAAGTTGTTTTCGATATGTCTTCTCTTTCTATCATATTAATTTGTTTAATATTCTTCTTCACACATCATGTACAATCTTTCAGATTGTCCTTCTTCTTGTGAATCATATTCAATGAAAGGATGTGTCTAATAAATCTAATGCCAGATTTAAGGGAAAATGATGGTGTGCGTCGCTGCACCAAATATGGCAGCGTTGTTCTCACAATGCAGGAATGTGCCGTATTTAATAGAATACGGCGCTCCCCTGTGTTTCCCCTGTGCTGGCGGTGAAATTGCTGCTGTGACCCAACACAGCAACCCCTGCACCATTCTGCAAGGATGGTTGCGTTGAGGGGGAGATTGTTTTTGTGCAGGAAGGAACACCTTCCTGCACGAAAACAATCTTAAATAGTGATTCGCTTTTTCTATCTGTGCTGCACTTAAGGGGTAAATGAAAGCATTTCTCCTCGTTGCGGCCTGCTAACGCCACCCCTTAGGTGGCGTTAGATTTTGGCGCTGCCTCAGGTTTACGAAAACTTGTAAATCTGGGGCAGCGTCGAAATGCAATGGGTTTTGCTGCGGCATGCCCATAGCAACACCAATTGCACGCCCCTTCCAGGCAAAGTGCTGCGTGCGAATGGGCCCTATTTTCAAGGCAGCGTTAATCCACAAAAAGTGGCTTAACGCCACCTTGTACATAGGGTGCAGTGCATAACGCCACTGGAGCGTCACTAAAAGTGACACTCCAGTGGAGCTAGGGGCTTGTAAATATTCCCCTTAGTGTTTCCTGTTTTCTGTCTGACATCTGAAATGTTTGGTCTATTCCAAATTTCTTTTCTATTTTTCATTTCTTTCTTATCCTTCTTAATCTGCACACATTGGCAAAATGATTACGTTTTCCACACTCCCTGCATTGTTGTCCTAAGGCTGGACATGTTTTCACACGCGGGAATTGGGACCCACATCTATAGCATATCCTCTGTTCTTTATTAGATGTTTCAAATTTTACTCCTGGTTATCTTTTTTTGGACATTTGTCTAATTTGTTCTATTGTTTCATTCTTCCTTCTTCATATTTGAGCATGTTTCTGCACTTGCATCTCCATTGTGGCCATGCAAAGGATTTCTAATAAGTCAAAAGTTTTCTCTAATAACTGCTATCTAGATTTTACCAAATTACACCGTTGTATGATCCTTAATCGTATTGCCTCTTCATTGCAAAATTTTTCAAATTCACAAAAAGTTACTAATTTTCTTAGTCTTGTTTCATATTCATCTATTGATCTTTTTGAAAGGCTGCATTAAACTAGATTTTTCAAAATCTAGGTTTCTTCGAAGATCACATTTCCCATGTAAACATTTTATTAGTCCTTTATATTATGTATTGTGATCATGTTCAGGAAATGTTACTATTATATCTTCTACATCATCACTTACTAAACAAGACTTTTTTGTCTGCTCATCTGAATATTTTTTACATGTAGCTTTTAAGAAGTGTTCAAACCTTTAAGACCGCCTTTCCCATATTTGTGCAATATTTTTTTGTTTTGAAATATCAAAAGTTATATCAAAATGCTTTCCTAAAAATCGTACTTGAGATACTCTCCTCATTTTCTTCATCATCATATATCTCTTTATCCATATCTATTATTGCTTCATTACTTTCCTTTTCTGTGTGCATTCAGATGTAATTTATTTTGTTATATATATATATATAAAATTTCAGGCTGTGCGAACCACTAATAATACACCTGTTCATTTCTGTTCTAATATTAATGAATAACTATCTGTAGATTAAAGTGTGCACATCTCTGACATGTACCAACATTAGTTCAAGTTTTTGTATTATCATTGAAAATAAAGGTGTACGCATCACAGAGTGGATGCATATCCAAAGTAAGTTGGCCCCACCGTAACACTTAAAACTGTTACAAGCGGCAGTCCAGTGGTTTCACTCGAATGCTAGACGCACAAGTCTTCTGCACTTCTAGATACTCAGCTG
Organism: Pleurodeles waltl; assembly: GCF_031143425.1. NCBI lineage: Eukaryota > Metazoa > Chordata > Amphibia > Caudata > Salamandridae > Pleurodeles > Pleurodeles waltl. The sequence continues at coordinate 156,691,513 of NC_090446.1, forward strand.
TTGCTCATTTGTTCTTATACGCGTCTTGTGTGGAACAGAGTAGTGCGTTTCTGGTTTCAAATATGTCTCCTGACCAGTGCTGGAGAATGAGAGAGTTTATCCCTTTAATTCATTAAATCCTCTTACCAAACGTCTGGAAATGCCAAAGATCGCAGCAGGTTGGTCAGTTCAAGGATCACAGTAACTTGATCCAAACTGGCCCTCAGTTCATTGAAGACGCATGCAACAAAATTGTCAAACCATAACCTCCAATCTTGACGCCTAAGTAATCCTGTAATCTCCACAAATTATGTGGGTTCATCCTTTCATCACCCTTGCGGTATTCAAATATATATAACACTATTTTATTATATTTAAATATTTGTTTATTTTATTGTCTATAGTTAGCATTCTAGCTTATCTAATGTCTACCTTCAACTGAACTAACTAGGATTCTGCTCCTCCGAACCTTTATACATTCTTTATTTCATCACTGTGTTGCATCGCATTCCTACGAGGATCCAGGGAAGGGTAGCCTTAACAGGCAGTTAGGGCTTTTATGGTTCAGGGAATGGATGTGTCAATGGACAGTAAAGGTTTTGTAGGGTTCAGAGAAGGGTCGCATTAAGGGGTTGTTCTGGGATTCAAGAGTTCAGGCATGGTCAGGGTAAAAGGATTGTCTTTGATTTTTAGGGAGGGTATTGATAAGGGCAAGTACGGGGGTTTAGGTTCAAGAAAGTGTAGCATTAAGCAACAATAAGATTGTTTATGAATTATGAAAGGGTAACATTAAGAGGTACTTTGGGATTTGAAGGTTTCAGTTATGCTTCGGGAAGTATTGTGCTAAGTGGTAGTAATTGCTTAAAGAGGAAAACATCCAGAACCAAGACTCCGGAACAACGAAGTTGTGAACGACGCAAGCGGAACAACGCTTGCGTGTACAACAACTTTGTTTTTCTGTGTCTTAACCACGCAGGTGCTGGACAACGCACATGCGTGGTTAAGGCAGAGAAAAAGAGAGTCAGCATTGGGATAGGACATGGTCAGGTAAGTGGGGCTGGAGCAGGGTTGGGGGTAGTTTTTAGGGGTGGGGTAGTATAGTTTTTAGGGGCGGGGTGGTGGATTGGGGTAGTTCTGGTTTTTAAGGGTGGGGGTGGGTGGATGGGGTAGTTCTGTTTTTTTGGGGTCTGGATGGGAGATAAGATAGGTTTGTTTTTAGGGGTGGGGGTAGGGGGTCAGGGTAGTTTTAGTTTTAGGGTTGGGGTTGAGAGTCAGGGTAGTTTTAGGGGCAGAGGTGGGGGTTGGGGTAATTTCAGTATTATGGGCAGGGGTGGGGGGTCGGGGTAGTTTTAGTATTGAGGCGGGGGTAGTATTGTTTTTGGGGTGGGGTTGGGGTTCGGGGAAGGTTTGTTTTTAGGGGTAGGGGTCAGAGTTGTTTTAGTATTAGGGGGTTGAGGGTCAGGGTTGTTTTAGTTTTTAGGGGCGGGGTAGTTTTAGTTTTAGGGGTGGGTGGGGGTGGGGGTGGGGGTAGTTTTAGTTTTTATGCCGGGGTAGTGGTAGTTTTAGGGGCGGGGTAGTTTTAGTTTTAGGGGCGGCAGTGTGGGGTTGGGTACTTTTAGTATTAGAGGCGGAGTGGGGGTTGGGGTTGCTTTGTTTTTAGGGGTAGGGGTGGAGGGTCGGAGTAGATTGTTTTTTAGGGGTGGGGGTCAGGTTTGTTTTAGTATTGGGGTGGGAGTCGAGGTAGTTTTAGTTTTAGAGGTGGGTGGCGGTCAAGGTAGTTTTAGTAGTAGGTACTGGGTGGGGAATTGGGGTAGTTTTGTTTTTAGGGGTAGGTTGGGGGGTCGGTAATTTTGTTTTTAGGGGTGTGGGTCGGGGTTGTTTTTAGTGGTATGGGGTTGGGGGATTGGGGTAGTTTTAGTATTAATTGCAGGGGTTGGGGTAGTTTTAGTATTAATGGAGGGGGCAGGGTAGTTTTAGTATTGGGGTGGGGGGGTCGGGTAGTTTTTATTATTAGGGGTGAGGTTCTTCTGGGCGCTAAGGCAGGTGGGAGTTGCATGCTGGAACCACGCATGCTGTCCCACACATGCCTTTATTAGGCATGCCTTTACAATTAAAAATTGTTGTTAAGGCATGCGTGGTTAAGGCATTCGTGGTAACAACGCGGTCATTGTTCCGACCGTGTTGTTCAGGAATGCGTGGTTCCAGGATTCGTTGTTACATCATACAACCGCTTAAAGGTTCAGGGAAGAGTAGCAGTAATGGAAATTAGGGACTTTATGATTAGGGATGGGTAGTGTTAAAGAATAGTAGTGATTCTTAGTGTTCACAGAAAGATAATACTATGGGTTGGTAACTGATTTTTAGGGGTCAGGAAAGGTTAGCAGAAGTAGGAAGGTGTTTTTAGGGGAAACATCAATTACAAAGCAGTCATTACTACGCAATGCATCCACCATGCATCGCATCCATTACCACACAAGTCTGTATATGTATATATATGTTCACTTAAAAAACTAAAGGTTACAGGGACGTTGTAGTTAGGTTCACATTTTACTCACATAAAATCATAGGAATCAGAAGTTATAGGTAGAGTTATCTCAAGCAAATTGTAACTAGTGCCAATGGACTCCCCATGCACAGTTATCTTATAAATAATTTTACTGCAAATGTTACATTGATATTATCAATGATGTTATAAAATATGTCAAAAGTGATGTAATAGCTGAGGTAGTTAGCAGTGCATGGCGAGGGCTTTAAGGTATAGTTACCCTAGGACACGAGTTATAGTTACGTGATATAACCATAACTATAACAGCTGAATTTCTATAGCTTTGTGCGAAATGTGAACTTAACTATAACCCCCCTGTAACCTTTGTTTTTTAAAGTTAATTTATTTCTATTTCCTTACTATAATGTCCCTATAACCTTTGGTTTTTCAGTGGATTTCTATGTTTTTTTAACATTGAAGTAATATTTAATTACTCCACGTTAACCCAACCACCACCGCTCGTGCCTTTGGCCCTGCATGGTGGGAGTTGGTTGCTGGGCCTGTGGACATTCCCCTGTAAGTGTCCAACCCTGCACCACGCATGGCCTTTGGATGTGCGCTGCAGGGATTGGCTGGAGGGCTTGTCCTGTGGCCAGGCCCTTGAGTCTACCCTCTGTAAGCACCAAACCATGCACCATGCTGTGCATGGTGGGGGCTGGCCCCAGGGCCTGGCCTTTGGCTAACCCTCAATAAGCATGTAACCCCTTACCATGCACAGCCTTCAGCTGTGGGCAGAGGGGTTTGGCCAGCCTGTAGTTAATCCCCAAAGGGCCCCATCCCTGCTGAATTGGGCCCCTGGGGCCTAGCCAATTACTGAAAGAGGGAGGGAGGCCATGTGGCCCCCCTCCCTGGGCCACTTTTGACCGTGGGGACTCCATCCCCTGAGGCTGTCCAATTTATTAAGGGAGAGGAGGGACGAGTGCCATTTTCGGCCCTGGGGAACCCATTCCCAGGGCCCCGCTAGTGATTAAACAGTGGAGGGGGTCATGTGGCCCCTGGGCTGAATTTGGCCCTTGGGACCCCATCCACCGGGGCCTGGACAGTTATTATTAGGGGAGGGGACCATCTGGTTTCCTGCCCCAGGCTGATTTTGACCCAGGGGACCATGACCCCTGGGGCCCTTCCAATTACTAAAAGAGGAGGGGGCCACGCAAGCACCCCTCCCCAGGCTTAATTTGACCCAGGAAACCCCATCCTCTAGGAGCCAAACCTGGGGGTTTGCAGTCCACAAGTCCATTAATGGCTCCAGAAGGGGGGCCACGCAGCTTCCCTCCTATAGTGTAGATGGGCTGGCTCCAGGGAGGTGGCAGTCCCCAGGTTGTACATGAGTCTGGAGAGAAGGGCCGCGTGGCTCCCCTCTTAGTTTTACTTATTTTCTAGGCCCTGGGGAGGTGGTGGTCCATGGGGCTTCAAACAGCCCCAGGACGTGCTGGTCCCCAAGGCTCGCTTGAGCCCATGGAGGGGGATCAGCGCAGTCCCCCTCTGATATAGTAATTAAGCCTCAGGGAGTTGATGGGCCCTGGGCCACAATAGAGCGTTAGGAGGGGGGACCGTGTGCCTTTTTTTATAATTGGCGAATGCCTCTGTGAGCTGCCCACCCGGAGCTAAACTGAACAAGTGTGGGAGACTGCACTTGTTTTTTTCCTTTGAATTTTCACAGAATTCGTGGATCCACAGCAAAATATCAGTAAAAAAATATTTTAATTATTTTTTGCCCTGGTGGGGTACTAGTGAGACCCCGGCACCAAGGCTAGTGGGTGGGGGTATTCCTACCCTCCCCTCATTCTTTTTTTAATGTTTTGTCTTTTGGGACTGTGCTGAGGTGAAGTCCCAAAATGGCTACCAACACTTCCTGGTTGAAGTGTTGGCAGTCAATCAGCTCTCAGAATGAGATCTCTGGTATCTGCTGAGCCTAAGCGTCCCTAGATATCTATATTTATTAACTTTCAATAACTCCAAAACAACTGAGTGGATTTACACCAAATAACACAAAGCATGATCTGCATTCCAAGATCTAGCTTCCTGCTAAATTTGGTGTAATTCTGTTCAGCGGTTCGGGCTGTAGTAATGTCTAAAGACCCTATGGGAAAATTCTGTCTCCACTAGGTAGTTATAGTTAGGACCTAGTTTCCATAGGTGTAGCGTTTTTTGTTTTGCCTATAACTTTGGCACCTCTTAACGAATGTTCACAAAATTTTCAAAACTTATTCCAAGCTCAGTTCAGCTTCTGTTTTGGGGTGATCCGTCATGCAAGGGTGGGGAAAAAGAGTGGTCCCAAAATGCATATTTTTCCATAGGTCCTTTAGACATGCCTACATCCTAAACCAGTGAACGGAATTACACCAAATTTGACATGAAGCTAGATACTTTTACGCAGAGTATGCACATTCACTTATCTGCTGCCTTATGATTCTCACATTCTTGCACAGCCCTATTTCTCTTACTTCATATTATCTAACTTACACAGGTGGCATCCAACATTACCTTTTGCTGCCTCTCCTACTTTTTTTGTTTATTATACTGTACTTGGAAACCCCTTTTTTAGTGTTGGGCTTTGCAAGCGCTAATGAGAGCTGTATAGGAACACAGGACATCATGGATGGGTACACTATGCCATTGATTTCCATTATGTTTTTGGTAAAGCCAGTGTGTTATTGTCTGCTTCAGAATGTCACATGCCTAGAGTAATGGAGCCCCCAAGTGCTTACTTTGTGTAAAACAGGCAATGCAAGCCAAACGTGTTGACTTTGTCAATGATTATTCATTTTGCTCCTACCTCTTCCTTTCAGAACTGCTGTAATTATCTTCTGCTTATGGTATCCTACCTTTTAATCTTATTGTTTATTCTCCTGAATGTCAGATTCCTGCCCTGAATTGTCTCACATTATCAATTTAACCTGAATAATAAGATATCCCTGCAAACTGTCTGTGTGTCTCTGTCAACAACTTGGAAATTCCCATATATAGGATATAATGGAACTTGTAAAACAGCGGGCGGGATATCTTTCATGTTTGCGATAGAGAATCCCGTCCACCAAGGTCGTAATCAGGCCCTTAGTTCTTTATTTTTATTCAAGCTGTTTTTTCATTTCTTTGGCTGTTGTGTTACATAATACCTTCATTCATGTAATTTTACTTTTCAATTTTAAAGCGCTCTAACACCCCCTAAAATGTTCATGTTAAATAAAATTGCTCAAACTATTAATCAATAAACAGATGGATGCAGTCTCCATATCCCACGTCTTTAGCTCCCTTGTGGGAACATCAATTTTGAGTGGAGAAAAGAGTGGTGTGTCTATGCCCATAAATTACATGAACAAATCCTGAAGAAATCTATTACACTGGGTGACAAATACTTCAGTATCCATGCCCAAACAGTGTCACAAGCTACTCGTCATTTATGTCTTTGGCCCACTGGAACTGCAGAAGGGTCATGATTCTTGTAGATTCAGCCTTGACCAAGATAAGGGCAGCCATTTCTGGTAGCCACAGTGCTGCTGACGAAGGAACGCCAAAAAAGCAGTCCGTGCCCTCCAGAAGGAGTCCCATAGGAAAAAAAACCAAAGGGAAAACCTTCTAGAGCAGGAGCTCCCTGGAACAAAAAGAAACAAAAAGATGAGCCTTCCAACAGGAAAAAAAAAATATTGAAATAAGCTGGTACAGGCAAGGTAAAGAACTGGAGCAAAACAGCTGGTGTGAAGATCACCACCAAAGGAAGTGTTGCAGCACAAGGAGAACAAGAATTACTCACCTTATATACCCAAGAACAGGAAGTGACCAACAGGAAGTAGAAAGTCACCATAGTGGATTGGGAATGAAACATAGGAACATATAGAGAAAAGACACCATTTTGTAAAAGGGTCCTAAGACATGCAGGGAAAAAGAAGGCATGCTGGGAAAAAGAAAGAACATGGCTGCTGAATGTACACCTAAAAACATGAGGAAAAGAAGAAAAAGAAAAGAAAGAAGAAAAAAGGTCAGGCTCACCAGGTAAGTGAGGGGTATGGGGCAAGGTGCCCAATTCAATATTGAGGGCGCGCCATGCCCAAGACTCGCTGAGGCCCCATGCCCAATTTGGGGCCTCGAGCGAGAAAGTAAAGCACAGAAGGGGTACGGCACGCCCGGCCGCTATGAACCGCGGCCGCACCCCAAGCCGAATGCTCGGAGCGTGACTCAACAAATAGTTGCTGAAGAGTAAAAAAGGATGGCAGCTGTGTGAAAAGAAATTGGGGGGCATGGCAGTGGACGTAGGTACCTGACAGTCTCTTTGTCTGTTGTCAGTCAGCTCTTAAAAGAGTCTCATTCTGCCACCCAGAGGGATAAGTAAGGAAAAGGTAAAAAACCTATCAATGCCTTGATTGCTATGTGATGGGTGGTAATTGTGAGTATACCTTGATGGTTATTAGGTGATGATGGTATAGAGGATCATGCTATGAGGATCATTAAATGATGGGTTGCAAATTGGAACATGCCTTGAGAATTGGTAAGTGATTTGGCCTCTATTAGCTTTAGTCTCATGTTTTTCCCCGGTTTTGGCTAGCACCAGGATACCAGCTGGTGGCAGTGCACTTTAGAAATGTTATAAACAAATAAATATAAACAAATAAATGAGATGATGAGTGACAACCTGTAGAATGCTGCACCGGTTAAAAAGCGATGAGTGGCAGATCTGAAAAGTTACAAAGGATTGTAGAGCAATGAGATATAGATATAGTGATGCATTATGGGTAACAACTTTGTCACTTGATGTTTACATATAGAACGAGACCTCACAATATGGACCAGTAGGATGGAGGCTCAAGAATAATGTTGGAATTTCTTTCCACAAATTACCAGTTCATGTATATTAAAGGCCATCAAGTTAAATGGGGTATACTGTTCTGCTGCTGGGTTCAATGTAATACATTAAGTACCAAATACCTAAATGGGACGAATGGATATTAAAATGGGTTAACATTGACATAGAATATGAGGACAAACCAATCTCAGGAACTTTGCTGAGAGATGTGTGTTGGGTGATCCATCTGCCTTTCATTCAAATCTCTGGAAGCAAAATCCCTGTGATCGGTCCGTCCACGTACTCCAAGGGGCTCATTCCTTAATAGAAGAGGGTCACTAATCCTGGAACTACAACCTACAAATAGGAGTGTAAGATCATGATTTTACCAATTTTTCTGGTGTTCTTCACAGAACTGGGGACCACTATCTTTTTACTACTAGATCTCCTCCCTAACAAAAATTAGGAATATCTTGATAGGTTCTGATGAAATGACATTTGATCCTTAGGGAGCGCAGAGGCCTGAAACAGGTTGATCATGAGTTTGAATTTAATCTGATGTTTACTGTACCATAGAATGGTTATTTATAGTAGAAACTGGGACTGTTATTTCCCCTAGTTTCTCGTACCCTTTTTAACCTTGACATTGTTCTTTTACCTCTAATTAAACAGACAGCAAAGTATCTATAGTCAATTATAACCCACTTTAATATCCAATCTTTCCATCTAAGTACTGGTACTCACCAATACACCCAGCACCTCATTTACTAGAAAGTGGGGCAGTGCGGCACTGTGCCAAATTAGTCAGCACTGTGTCACTTCAGAAACGCAGGGATATGCCGTATTTAAGACAACACGGCACACCCCTGTTTTTTCCCTAGCACTGGTGCTAAATTTATCTAACTAGCACCAATGCAGGCACCCTTGCACCATAGTGCAAGGGTGCCTGCGTTTCAGACAATGATTGTTTATGCAGTCCATTTTAGGTGGCCCTTTCTGTACACAAACAATCAATAATGGTGATTTGTTACTTCTGTGTGTGCTGCAGAATGCAGCACATTTAGAAGTAGCACATCGTCATTATTTAATGATTGTTTACTTGCAGGAAGGGACACCTTCCTGCACATAGACAATCATTCATGGTGTTTTGCTCTTTCTATGTGTGGTGCTTAATGAAGCACACATAGAAAAAGCAAAAATGAAAATAAAATAAAAGTAATTCTCCTTGTTGCGCCATGCTGGGGTGGACTTAGTTTTTGACACTGCCTTAAGTTTACGATTGCTTGTAAAACTGGGGCAGGGATCAAAATGAAATGGGTGCTGTGGTTGAACACTCACAGCAACAACCACCGCACACCCCTTTCACGCTAAATGATGCGTGTAAAGGGGACATGTTTACAAGGTGGCGTTTAGCCACAAAAAGTGGCTTAATGACACCTTGTAAATAAGGCGCAGGGCATTGCGCCACCGGAGCATTGCTAAAAGTGATACTCTGGTGGTGCAAGGGCCTCGTAAATTAGGCCCCCAGTCTTTTTCAGGGGAATCAAAAGACGTACAGCAAAGTGCCCCCTTGAGGAGCCCATTGCAGTCCAGCTCAAATAGGAGGGAGCCCAAGGATGACTCATGCCACCTTTGGGTGGTTGAGGGCTCTTGCTTCTATGAGCAGATTTTCCTAGTCAGATATTCTTGGTACTTAATATATTACCTTGACCCTAACATTGGAACAGTATATCCCATTGAATTTGTTCTGTTATAGAGAAGATTGGATAATAGACTGTCTATATATCTGTGTCCTCCTATATTCCTGATATTAAAGGCCTCCTGCAGCAGGAGTAGAAAAAGGTAAAATAATTTACCTAAAGAAATGCTTTCATGATGAACCTGGGAAAAGGGATAACCCAACTCCATGTAGTGTCCATATGTCATGCCGGGGGTGGGAGATGAACAGACCAGATGAGAATAGTTACACTTAATAATTAAATTGTTTTGAAAAGTGCCAGTTTAAAACACATGAGAACAACAGTACCGAGATGGTTTCAGTGAAGCTGAGACAATGAATGGCCTGCATATGATGAAGAGGCAATAAACAGGAGTCTAGATGGTGATGGCATTATTTTTTCGGTCATTTAGCGCCACAGGAGCATCACGTTTTGTGACGCTCCTGTGGTGCTAAGCACAGCACCATATTTACAAGGTGGCTTTAAGCCACTTTTTGTGGCTTAACACCACCCTGTAAATACGGCCTCTTCCCACGTAGCACTGTACGTGGAAGGGGCGTGCAATGAGTGTTGCTGTGGGCGTGCCACAGCAACACCCATTGCATTTTGACACTGCCTCAGATTTATGAAATCACGTAAACCTGAGGGAGCACCAAAATCTAATGCACCCCCAGGAGTGGGGTTAGCAGGGCACAACGAGGAGGAATACTTTTATTCCTTCTCGTTTTTTGCTTTTTCTATGTGTGCACTGTGTGCATTGTGCAGCACACACAGAAGTGCCAAAGCACCATTAGTGATTGTTTATGTGCACGAAGGGACACCTTCCCGAACATAACCAATCACACCCCTCAACGCAGACATCCTTGCACGATGGTGCAAGGATGCCTGCGTTGGCACCGACAGCTAAATTTAGCACCAGCGCGAGGGAAACGCAGGGGTGCAGCGTATTCACTTAAATATGGCGCATCCCTGCGTTTCTAAAGTGACGCAGCGTGGCACTGCCAATTTTGGCGCATCACTGCGCTGAGCCACTTTTCAATAAATCTGGCCCTTAGAGTTTGGCAGAATGGGAGAGACACCGTAATTTGGTAGTTGTCCCACCCTGTCACACCTGAGATTCCCCCATTTAATTTAGATTCTGGAGAATCCCTGTGTTGCATCTGGTGGGGCTTCAGGTGGCTCTGCTGGTGGTTATCCTTGACCCGGGGACCAATACATTGAGGGGCCACCAGTCAGTGATTCTCACTTTCCCCTATATTGGGGAGTGTGACCATCACTGAATTTTTCTGCCAGGGCTGGCCCTCCAAGGCCTGGCAGACCTGGGCAGGAAAAAGAAAATCTGACCTAGATACACAGAATAAAAAATCCTCCATATGAGGGTCACTGATGTTTTTTTTAAAACCGAAACAAACTCCAATTTTGGGAGTTTGTTTCAGTAAGACAAAAAATGTGTGCCCAGTGAGCAAAGCAAAAGTGGCGCCTGCTAGCCATTGTGCTCTAACTTTAATGCATTCGCTGCACTTGTGAATGCACACAAGGCATAAAGATTGACAGACAGGCAGAGATTTCCAATTGTGTCACGTAGTCATTTACTAGGGAAGTGGTCTCCAAACTTTCTGTAACAAAAGCTACTTATATTCAACAAAACTTATCCTGAGATACTATTATTATTAGTGTTCTAATAGTGACCACATCAAACAGGTTTACATTAGTGACCACGGTATGTAAGAGTACCAGCAAAGATCACCTCATTGCATCAGGCAGTACTGTCAGCAGTAATGAAAAGATATGTGTTGTCAATTTGCAATGCCTTTAGATAGATAATGCATAACAGCCATGGCAATTGTTTGTGGCACTTCTCTAATGATTTTAGTAATACGTCTCTCCATCGCCACATGATTTACCATTCAAATATTAGATTTCAAATATTTTGGGAATTCAAGCATTTTTCTTCAAACTTCATCTTATGGGTTCTGATAAAACACACATTTTTGTCTTGAATACACACTTTTCAATTTTGGTATAAATATATTTATTCAAATAAACGGTATTGTAGCAGGTTGGTTATGCATACAGGAGAGCTAATCACAGGGAGCTGGAGAGCTACCAGTAGCTCACAAGTGATTCTGTGGAGAAGCCTGTACCAGGTGACCAGAAGCCATCGTCTCTTCTGATGTCATAGGAAGGTGGGCTTCCCACCACACTTTAAATTCTGCATTATATGTGCTTTGAAGATCTGTGTTTCTATGAGTAATTCCTTAACCTGCCAGACTTTTAACATGCAGGATCAGAAAATATATTTGTGCGCTATTTACCTCAGCATTAGATGGCATAATATGGATCCGAGGGGAGCCACAATAGTATCATTAGTAACTATTATCATGGAAAAGGTAGTGAATGTATATATTGCTTACCTTAGGAGTGGTAGAAAATAGGAAATAAACTGACTTATTTAAAAAAAAAATGTTTTTATAATGAAACATGGGAGCATTAGCCCTGAAAAACAAAGGTAACCGTGAGACTATGAAGAACCTGTGAATCATGATCAGGGAGGAATTTAGTGGGCCAGATGTGGCCAGCAATATGTTAACTATATTTGTTAAAAAAACATGCCTGTATAAAGAATAGAAAGCTAGGGCAAAGTTGAACTCAAGACCATATATCCACACTGTTATTGTTACTGCGCTTTATCTCTTAATTAGTATGTAATTTGCAATAATTATGCTGTTCAGTACATACAGTAGTCAGAGGCTGATTTCAAAATGGTTCTGTGGTTCCCATCATGGAGTGCAGTCTCATTTGGTTTAAGAAGGTGTGTAGTCAGTGGAGTGAGAGTGGGTGCTTCTGTTAGGTGAGTTCATCAGATGTAGTGAGCTGTGAGTTTGAAGGACGAGGGCAGAGCCTTGTACCAGTTTACCTACTTGTCTTTTCATTGGCTATGTATTTCTATTACCCACCAGTTATATATGTTTGTTAGGCAAGTAGTTCAAGAATGTTGAAATGATGTACCCAAGCTGATCAGTATATATATATATTCACTTGTTTTTTATAAGTACAATAGAATACACCCCATTCTTTAGCCGTGCTGCTGCTCTCCTCCAATCTTCTCCTCCAACTGTTGCACCGGTCTTCTTGATTACAATCACAAAGTTCTCCCCATGTACATTCTAAGCATAGAATGCCACACATCTCCCTCTTATTATTATAACAAAAGAGTAATAAAACATAAGTACATAAAACAACATCACCTCTTGTTTTACAAACACATATAGAATTTTAGGACAATTGATAATCCTTGAAAATCCATATAACAAAAGTACATAAGGGAAGAATAACATGAACTCTTAACTCATGAAGTAAACTAGGACTTAGGAACATACCACTCGTTCCACAAAGTCATCCATAGCTTTAGGGCATCTGATAATTCTTGAACTCTTCCTTAATTCTACATTATCATCATCACCCTTCCTTCCTCTCATACCATATCCAACAGATTTGTCTTTTCCAACAAACCCAGTCTTGATTTTTACTACTCTTCCAATGTTCCATATCCCATGATCCTCAGTCCTTACAACATTTCCCAAGACTTTTGTTACTTTGAGTGGAATAGAAAACTTTGAATGATCTCTTGAGAGACCTAAGCGAGGATTTCTCACTCTTACAAAATCACCTACTTGAATCACTACCCTTTTCACAGCTTTCCATCTATCAAACCCAATTTTCCTTTCAGAATTTATTTTATGTTCCCTCTCACTCTTCCTTTCATCATTACTACTAACTTCTAACTTCACACCCACCTTGTTATTTACCCATGAGGGACAAATAACTGTGTTAGGTTTTCTTTTCTTCTCTTAAACAATTCAAATGGTGAAAACCCCATGGTTGTGAGGAGTTAACCAATAGTTTTTAATCCTACAAAATATCTCATCCTTCCAACACTTATTATTCGCTAAGGCCATTTGTATAGTTTCCCTCAACACTCTATTCAGTCTTTCCACCATGCCATTTGTTTCCGGATGGTAAAGAGAGGCTTTTTTGTGTTTAATGCCCCTGTCACTCAGATATTGTTCCATACAGTGTGAAACAAATTGCATGCCATTATCAGTTCAAATGGAAGACGGAAAACCTTCTCTATCAAAGATTTGATCAAGAAAGTTTATCACATCACGTGTTTCTACTGAGGTCGTAATTCCTATTTCAGGCCACCTTGAATACATATCCATCAACACTATCACATATTTATCTGTGTTGGAATGTCTTATTGGACCTAGGATATCCATTTAAATTTGTTGCCAGAATTCTTTTGGTAATTCCCTCACTTCCATCGGTTGAACCCTACACAACAACGTGTTATCTGCTCTAGAACACTCCAAATATTCCTGAACACATTGCTCAATTTGAACATCCATACCTGGCCACCAGTACATAAGTCTCAACCTCTCCTTGGTCTTAAAGATTCCAGGATGTCTCTCATGAGCTATTGAAATTAACTCTTCCCTTAATTTCAATGGTGGAACAAGTCTAGTCCCACTCAAAACCAACCCACGGTGTGAGGATAATTCAACTCTAACCCTCCAGAAACCACACAGTTGTTGCTCATTTTTTTCACTACAATTTCACTGATTCTTAATTTTCCAAACCACCTGTTGTATTAATTTGTCACCTTCTAGTTCTGCCAGCCATTCACTTTCTTTAATTAGTCCTTCTCTCACCACACAAACATCAAACTCATCATCCTCACTCACAATACCATCTTCAGACTCTGGAATATCTTTGACTAACCTGAACAGCAATCAGCAATGTTATTCTCTACTCCAGGTATGTACTGAACCTCAAAGTGAAACTACTGTAAAGCTACTACCAACCTATTTATCCTTCCAGATACAACATCCAATCCTTTCTTTTCAAAAATCTCTTTTAATGGTTTGTGATCTGTTCTCACTAAGAATGTATTACCCTAGAAATATTTGTTCAACTTACACACTGCCCAAAACAAAGCTAAGGCTTATTTCTCAATTTCAGAGTAGTTTAATTCTGCCCCTTTAAACATCTTGATAAAGAGAATTGTCCTCTCAACACCATGTTGTTTTTGTATTAAGACAGCACCAAGTCCTTTGGCACTAGCATGCAACATTATCACTGTTTCCTGACCTGGTTCAAAACTTTGTAAACTAGAGGCATTCCTTAAGTTAATTTTCATATTAACAAATTCTTCTTCACATTGCTTGCTCCATTTGAATGTGACACCCTTTTTTACTAATTCTCTCATAAACTTAGTCTTTTCCGCAAAATTGCTTACAAACCTATTGTAAAATTCAGCCATGCCAAGAAATTTGATCACTTCTTCTTAAGAAGATGTACTCATGAGATTGGAAATGGTGTCTACCAATTCCTTCTTTGGTTCAATTCCCTTGGAAGAAATCCTATGCCCAAGATAGTCAATCTCATCAAGATAAATATACATTTTTCCGCTTTCAAAGTAAGACCACACTCTTTAAGTCTCTGAAGAACCTATCGTACCCTTTCATTGTGTTGAATTACATCTTCACCATGAACCAAAATATCTTCTTGATATATTTTAATCCCTTGAACTCCCTCCAGTACTCTTTCCATGGCACGTTGGAAAACAGCTGCTGCTGAAATCAAACCAAATAGCATGCAAACAAATGTATAAGTACCAAAGGGAGTTATGAACGCTGTTAAGTCCTGTGAGTCTTTGTGCAATCTAATTTGGTGGTCGGCAGATGTTAAATCAATGGAGGAAAACCATTTTGCACCCTTCAGCATGGACAACATTTCATTGATGTTGGGCAGAGGGTAGTGATCAACCACCACGCACCTTTTTAATTCTCTCAAATCAATGCATAACCTCGGCTAACCATTAGCCTTCACAGCCATGACTAATGGGGCTAACCATTCAGTGGCCTACGCCTCCTGAAATATACCATTCTGCTTCATTTTATCTAACTCTGCCTTCATCTTTTATTTAACCATTAAAGGTAAACTCTCACCTTGCTAACAACTGGTGTGACACCATTCTTTAACTTCATCTTATGCACATATCCCTTCAGACAACCAAGTTTGTTCTGAAGAAGTTCCATAAATTCTTGTTCAAACAGCTGCCTGGAGCTGTCCACAGTATTAACACATTCTACATCTTTCAGTCGAACTGAAGGATTTTTATTAGGGTCAAGATATACTTTCAAATCCCTCTGATGTAGAAAACTAATAAGAGAATCACATCTTATGGAAACATACATTTTCCCAGCCGTTAACCTATCTTTAAATTGTATAGAGCCCATAAAATACCCCAACAACTTAATAGGTTCTCCACCATAACCCTTAGGACAAATGTCCGGTTTGAAAAGCTTAACTGATGTTTTAAGGTGTTTATCGAAAACCACTTTAGGAATAAGCATAATTTTTGCCCCAGAATCAAACATCATGGGAACAGATACTCCATCGATCTGTACAATTTCTACCAGACACTGATACCAGTCTTCACCTGCAAAATAATTTCTTCAGAAGGATCATTATCTTCAATTGTCACCTCTTGAACTTTCTTTTCTTTTTGAATTTGTACTCTCGCAACATGAGGTGACATGTCCCTTTTTACCACAATTTTTGCAATAAACTTTCCATCCTTCACATCCTTTTAATTAGCAAAGTGACCAAACTCACCACACCTGGAACACCTCCCTTGCTCCAATTTTTTTCTCTTTGGCATCTTTATTATCCTCTTTCATACTTCTCTGAGACTTTACTCTCTCCACTAGATTCTTGCTTTGGCTAACAGATTGTACTTCACTTTCCTTGTCTCTAAGACTTGTCTTTCTTATTTCTTTAAGGCAAGCTGAACTATGTTCACATGTCTTAGCGATCATTATTACTTCATTGAGAGACGGGTTATCTTTATTCCCAAAGGATTCTTCTGCCTTATCAATACTGCAGCCTAACATGAATTGATCCCTCAGTCTTTCTTCTTTAGTTCCTCCAAAGCCACACATTGAAGCTAAGTTACACAAAACAGTGACGTACTCTTCAACAGATTCACCCGATTTTTGAACCCTCTTACCAAATTGATATCTTTCTAAAAATGTCGACACTTTTGGTAAATAATGTAAGTCTAGTTTTTTTAATGCAAATTTCAAAGTCATTGAGTTCACCAGTCTTCTCTACAGAGAGCTCTGAAAAATTCTCGAAAACTTCCAGACCTTCAGAACCTAAGTAATGCATTAAGAGTGACATTTTCTGTTCAGCACTCACAGAAGTACCACAAACTCTTGCATAATGCGCAAAGACAGATTTCCATTTTTTCCAAGGTATTTGTGGCACACCTGGAGGGGTAAAAAAATGCTGGACATGTTACATTCTGCATTTTGAATTAGACTAACTAGAAAAAAATATGTATTAAATTTGTGGTACTTGTAATGTTGACTTTAGGTTGTTGACAATGAGCATCTCACTGAGTACAGTGAAAGATAACATTGAAGACAACAGGTGTGCCTGTCACCGATCTTCGTTTCTTGTGCAAGCACTCCGTTTAGAAGAGAATAGGCGTGCCTGTCACTGAATTGCATACGTCCAATAGTCCAGTGTTCGCCGCAACATCACAACATCATGTTTGAAGACAACAGGTGTGCCTGTCACCGAGTTTCGTGCAATGTGCAAGCACTCTGTTTAAAGGTAGAAAGGTGTGCCTGTCACCGAAGTGGGTGTATACAATAGTTACAAAAGGATGTGAGCCCAAAGAGTCAAAATGGCAGCCACGACTTCACAACGTCACGTTTGAAGGAATTTGGGCTTGTTCCCAGTACGTGAGGCTTAGATGTTTGTTTTTACATCCAGTGGGGCGCGCGTGTTGAGAAGCGTCACGTGTTTTTTACATCCAGTGGGGCACGCACATTGAGAAGCATCACGCATGCAGAGAATCCCATATCACCGCTCCATTAACGTTGGGAGCGTCATGCGTGCAAAGAATCCCACAACACTGCGTGCGCTGGAATCTGCGTGCGAGTAAGGTAAACACTTCCAATCAAAAGTCGGATTAAAAGGTGCTCCGTTAAACAGTGAGAGATCGTGTAAAAAAAACAAATGTACATACAGTTTGATGGCTCCTTGAAATGATGCTGAGTTGGGGTGATGACGTCAGTGATGCCTCCGACAGGTTTCCAGCAGGTTCATAAATTCTTCTTACACTTGTCGCCAATGAAATGATGTATCCAAGCCGATCTGTATGTACAGGGAGTGCAGAATTATTAGGCAAATGAGTATTTTGACCACATTATCCTCTTTATGCATGTTGTCTTACTCCAAGCTGTATAGGCTCGAAAGCCTACTACCAATTAAGCATATTAGGTGATGTGCATCTCTGTAATGAGAAGGGGTGTGGTCTAATGACATCAACACCCTATATCAGGTGTGCATAATTATTAGGCAACTTCCTTTCCTTTGGCAAAATGGGTCAAAAGAAGGACTTGACAGGCTCAGAAAAGTCAAAAATAGTGAGATATCTTGCAGAGGGATGCAGCACTCTTAAAATTGCAAAGCTTCTGAAGCGTGATCATCGAACAATCAAGCGTTTCATTCAAAATAGTCAACAGGGTCGCAAGAAGCGTGTGGAAAAACCAAGGCGCAAAATAACTGCCCATGAACTGAGAAAAGTCAAGCGTGCAGCTGCCAGGATGCCACTTGCCACCAGTTTGGCCATATTTCAGAGCTGCAACATCACTGGAGTGCCCAAAAGCACAAGGTGTGCAATACTCAGAGACATGGCCAAGGTAAGAAAGGCTGAAAGACGACCACCACTGAACAAGACACACAAGCTGAAACGTCAAGACTGGGCCAAGAAATATCTCAAGACTGATTTTTCTAAGGTTTTATGGACTGATGAAATGAGAGTGAGTCTTGATGGGCCAGATGGATGGGCCCGTGGCTGGATTGGTAAAGGGCAGAGAGCTCCAGTCCGACTCAGACACCAGCAAGGTGGAGGTGGAGTACTGGTTTGGGCTGGTATCATCAAATTGTGGGGCCTTTTCGGGTTGAGGATGGAGTCAAGCTCAACTCCCAGTCCTACTGCCAGTTCCTGGAAGACACCTTCTTCAAGCAGTGGTACAGGAAGAAGTCTGCATCCTTCAAGAAAAACATGATTTTCATGCAGGACAATGCTCCATCACACGCGTCCAAGTACTCCACAGCGTGGCTGGCAAGAAAGGGTACAAAAGAAGGAAATCTAATGACATGGCCTCCTTGTTCACCTGATCTGAACCCCATTGAGAACCTGTGGTCCATCATCAAATGTGAGATTTACAAGGAGGGAAAACAGTACACCTCTCTGAACAGTGTCTGGGAGGCTGTGGTTGCTGCTGCACGCAATGTTGATGGTGAACAGATCAAAACACTGACAGAATCCATGGATGGCAGGCTTTTGAGTGTCCTTGCAAAGAAATGTGGCTATATTGGTCACTGATTTGTTTTTGTTTTGTTTTTGAATGTCAGAAATGTATATTTGTGAATGTTGAGATGTTATATTGGTTTCACTGGTAATAATAAATAATTGAAATGGGTATATATTTTTTTTTTGTTAAGTTGCCTAATAATTATGCACAGTAATAGTCACCTGCACACACAGATATCCCCCTAACATAGCTAAAACTAAAAACAAACTAAAAACTACTTCCAAAAATATTCAGCTTTGATATTAATGAGTTTTTTGGGTTCATTGAGAACATGGTTGTTGTTCAATAATAAAATTAATCCTCAAAAATACAACTTGCCTAATAATTCTGCACTCCCTGTATATGCATAGATATATATATATATATATATCTATATATATATATATATATATATATATATATAGATATATATATAGATAGATATAGATATATATATATATATCATTTTGCCAACTTAACATTCAAGTTAAAGATGCCGCACTCACAGAATTGTGATTAATCCTCTTTTATTTAATGAAGAAACAACCCCACCAACTAACACCAACGCGTTTCGACCTTCTCGGTCTTGATTACGGCCGTGGTGTTAGTTGGTGGGGCATCTTTAACTTGAATGTTAAGTTGGCAAAATGATTTATGGGAACAGGTCCTTCCCCGATGCCTGCACCGACGATTTGAGCGCGCCTTTTTCGTGGATCTGCTGGAGCTCAATATATATATATATATATATATATATATATATATATATATATATATATATATATATATTCACTTGTTTATTATAAGTACAATAGAATACACACCATCCTTCAGCCGTGCTACTGCTCTCCTCCAATCTTCTCCCCCAACTGTCGCACCGGTCTCCTTGGTTACAATCACAAGGTTCTCCCCATGTACATTCTAAGCATAGAATGCCACACATATGCCTTTGGGAGCCTTCGTAGTGAGTTAATCACATATTTGGGGAGGGTTAGGTGTATGTTAAATGTTCGCCCTAACCATTCTTCTACAGGAAGGGTAACATGAGTCTAACGCAAAGGGGTTGTGTGCAAGGTAATACTGGACAATGTGATGTAATTACTGCTACTAGAATTTGTCATTTATGTAGCAGTCTGCCATTGTTATGGCATGGTAAGGCATTAGTTCATGAGTAGGTAGGACATTGAATGGCGAGATTAGGAATAGCGATCCTTATGTGTTATCAAATGTGATGTTTCTTTGAGCGGTTTTCACTGCCACAGGCCCTAAATATACACCTTATTATAAAATAGGTGATTTTCAGGCACAGTGAAGTAGAAAATAATCTTTGGTTGCAGTAAATGGGAGCCAAGACTGACAATTCTTAAAGAAATAAAAAAACAATATTTAGTGCAAAATACAAGTGTGTTTTTCGGCTTGAAATGGAATTCATTTTTTTATATATTTTTCAACAAAGTGCAGAAAATAGCATTTCACATAATCTCTTCGTTTATATTGCTGTGCTCAGCAGACCGCTTCAAAGAACTGGTTTCATGCTATAAACCCCTTCCAAAGAACTGGTCTCAGGTTATAAAGCCCTTTCAAAGAGCTGGTCTCAGATAATAAATCTTTGTTATAGGACAGCGATGTCAGATAAGCTGAGTTCAAACTAATCACTTGTCATCCCTTTTTGAGCTTTTGTATGGTTTCGGCAAAGAAATAACTTTATATCTATCAAAAGACCAAAGAAAGCATCAAGACCAATATTCAATGTGCAAAGGCTAAATTCACTTACTAAGGCATGAAGACTGCTATCTCTGTAACCCACCCAGCAGTTCCACTTGGCTCCACACAGAAGAACCCTAGAAAAAAATGAGTGTTGCAAACTCAA
Source organism: Pleurodeles waltl (assembly GCF_031143425.1). NCBI lineage: Eukaryota > Metazoa > Chordata > Amphibia > Caudata > Salamandridae > Pleurodeles > Pleurodeles waltl. The sequence goes on from NC_090446.1 coordinate 156,711,836, forward strand.
ATAGTGTGAGCTTCAGGGACATATACTAATCTCTTAATTGCAATACTCATTTAAAAATGAGTGAAATTCGTATTTAGATTCCCTCTCTTAATACCTCATTACAAGTGGCCTCTTAATTCTGACACTTATCGGCCCTGTCACAATGATACGTTTTTTTACTTTCGCACAGAGTTTGGCTGCTGAAAACAGATGAATTCTATGTGTGCTTGTCCGAAGAAGAATTTGGAATTACTAGGGAACTTGTACCCAGAATCACAGATTTCATTGTAATTCTCTATTTTTAGTGGATCTTCAAAGTACAACTGATAATGTTCTGGTCTTCCTCTCCTACCTAGATTATTGGTAACTTTGAAACCGGTAACTTTAGGGTTGAGAAAATCAAGCCTGTTTTCCAGGCCACTCAGACATATGTCCTTCTCTTTACAAGACTTGTTGAAGCTGCCTATGTGGTTTGTACCATGCTGCGATCAGGGATTACTGAAGCATGTCCCATCTTTCCTCAAGGCAGAGCTGTTCTGCACGAAATAAATAACAATTCAGGGAAAACAGAAGTCAGGGGAAATATTCCTCTTAATATATTTCAATTTACATCTGTCAGATGCTGTCAAAGTTAGGAGGTTTGTGAAGACGGGGGGGAAGTTAACATTACAAATGAAATGGAAATGAATAGTTCAAACTAATCCCTACTAAAAAGTTCACACCACCCGGTCCTACCTTCCTGACTCTTTCTGTTTCCTTCTCTTTTCTCTCTCATTCTCACTGTGACTGCTGCCATAATCCTGGGATGATGGAGACAGTAAACCTTTAACAAGCATTTGCAATGCAATAGGTCTCTCGCATTTGCTTGAGTTGGAGCTATTGGCGTTGTAAATGCCTACCTAAACTTTTCTTACCACATAAATTGGTCAACACTGCTGCATAATTTGGTCCTCTCTGCCACATAATTCCAGTGGCCCTGCAAATAACTAAAGCACTTCCATTTACCTTCTTCCTCTAACTGCAGCAAAAAATGAAAATACTGTCATTATTTATTATATTTTTTATATTACCATTTTGAGGTCCCCCCTAACCTACTGTGGGTAACCAGAGATGACCATGTTGCACTTTAATGTATCATGCATTAAAATATGCTCACCTTGATGGCTGCACAGCCTTCCTGAGGTAACAAAGTGATGCTTCACAGCTCTACAAAATAGTAACTACTCTTATTTCCCGGTGTTCTACATGATGCCACTTTATAGCACAAGACCCGTTGGTCTAAGTTCTCTGAAAAGAGCCTCATTGCTTATCACTGGCAAACCCCTGCTCAAATTGAGCATAATAAAAACTTAAATTGGTAATTGAATGAGGTACCAGGTTGAGCCGGCGCGGTTTATGTTTTTTAATTCTGAGAGCAAAAGGGAGGGAAGAGCAGCAACATTATTTGCAGGAGTTGGGTTGCTGTCTGCATTCAGGAGAGTAAGGAAGCACACACAGGTGTACAAAAGTACAAAATCGGGACACCTGTAAGTAACAATCTAGATCTAGAAATCTGGTATTAAAGACAATCTATGGAAGCCTCTGATTTGGCGGCTCAGATTTTTGGCTACTTCTGAATTCAATTGGCCAAAAGGGCTTAACTGAAGATCTATCCTATTCTTGTGGCACTTTTTTCGCTTGATTAATGCTGGTGCTTCACATGTGGTGCTGCACACTGCAATCAATGGGTTTGAGGCATTACATACTGAATAGCTGGCTCGGGTGGCACCATCCAGAACAGGAGTAGTATTACTTCTGTGGTTATTTCTTCTCTTATGTACATCGTTGTTGTGTGGCTGCGTGTTACTTGATATGTGGGATTCGGGGAAACATGCTGAATGATGAGTGTCCCTTGTTAGTTGCTGTTGCACAACTCTGGGCTGCTGTGTCCAAGCTACAAGGATGTTTGCCAGACAATTTGATGTTGGAAGTGACTACACTGCCTGCGGGACTGAAAAGCATATTGTTTATGTTGCTTCAATGCGCGTTGATGGCATATGTGTGCTTTTGTCAACTGGGTAGGGACATTCATTTCTGCAAACAGCCGAAATGACATTTGAAATTATCGACATCTGAAATTGTGCATAGTATACAACGTGCTAGCGCCAGCTCTTGTCACGGGGGGGGGGGGGCTGCCGACTCACATTTTATTGTACACCCACTTGCTCTTTGGTTTTAGTGATTTTTAATGCTGCAGTAGAAATCTTTTTGGGTACTTTATGTTGGAGAAGGCTCGGTCTGCAGCTACAAGCTTTCCAGTTGTTTCATTCGTGCCGCACCCTATTTTTTACACTGTACTTTGTTTTATATTGCACTGTGTAGTTATGCAAACGGTTTAACTCTTGTCCCCTTGCACTATTTTGCTTCCCATTTTATGAAGGTTCATTTGTGCTAGTGCATGCCTTTTTTTTGCAGGGCCTGTTGGTGATTTCATGCTATATTTTCCACCGAAATTTCTCTTTTGCACCCAGCAGCACCCTTGGTATACTTGTGGAATATAAGAAAAAAAAAGGAGAGCGTTTTTCTCAAACTATGGGGCAGATTTATGGAAAGTGGTGCTGCACCGAGTGCAGGGCCACTTTCCCTGTGCCCCTTAGCTCCCCCCTACGGCGCACCATGGCGCAGGGTAGGGGGCAATAGTGTAATTTTTTATGACGCTATTGATGTACTCTGCAGGAGTAGCGCCAAAATATTGGCGCTATTCCTACAGAGTACATAGAGGCCCATTCTAAAGAATGGAAGCCCTCTTTTTATGCCTGCTCTTGAGCAGGCGTTAAAAGTGCCGTAATAAATGGCGCAAGGAAATCTCATCGATTTCCTTGCACCATTTTACCGGCTCTCCTAATGGGGGAACGCCTCCTTTGCATAAAATTATGCCTGGCACAGGCATAATTTAGCGCAAAGGATTACAGAGTGGCTCAATGCATGCATTGCGCCACTCTGTGAATCTGGCGTGGGGATTTTGGCCTCATTGGGCCACGTTAACGTCAAAATAAATTACGTTAATGGGGCGCGAGGTGGCACTAGGGGCCTATAAATATGCCCCTATGTATGCACTTTGTGGGGCACATCCATGCATTCCATGATAAGAGCCTAACTGCACTGCTTCATGGCCTTCCTTTCCAAGCAGCTAGAGAAAGCAACCAATAGAAAGAAACCTAAAGTACATTGGTCCACTGCTAATGCCTACTAAGGCAGTACAATATGCAAAATATCTTTGGTGCTTATCTGATGGTACTTCTGTATAGGACGAAACCCCATTCAAATTTACCAAAATAAAGTATGATCACTAATACACAAAGGCACTAGAAAGGTGGCCACTAACAAAAGATGGCCTTATGTTCCCGGTTATGATATTATCAAAACAGTTGAAATAAACTTGGAAAATACCAACATTTAAAAATAATTTTGTCAATTATCGATAAGCAGTAAACAGTTTTTAAAGTATAACAAACAACAATATAGGAGGGGTGGTGGGGACAGGCAGACACGAACAGGAAACTGAGGGACAGACAGGAGGTGCTGGGTGGTGGCCGTGCAAGGCGATTCAAACTGCTACTGCAGCCATGAGCATGAGCACAAAAAAGAGACATAAAAGAAAAAAAAGTAGTTTGCTCACAGAAAAAACATATCGGCACTGGTGCAGTACTTCATGTAACGGGGCAGTCTGCGAGGCAGTAACAAAACTGACCCAAGGCGGGACAACATAAAGCATTTACTAATGTCATCAAGGGATTTTTGAAAGGCAAGCCCACGAACTAGTGAACGTGATGGACGTGACATGGACATAGTTAAAAGCCCACAATAGTTCAAACAAATCAAAAGCACTTGCGCGCTTGAAAAAATAACGGGGGTGGTCATACAAAAAGAGGTATTTTTTTACACATAGCATCACAATGCCATGGATACCCACGTGTCAAGACTTACTACCATTACTCCAGGGCCAGCATGTTATCAGAGATTGACAGTATTTCACTATGGATGGCAGCTCTATGCCATGAATCAGCACCATTATGCAAGGATTCATGAAAAATTTCAGTTCGTGATTGTATGCCAAGCGTGTTGACCCGTCCCAAGAGTGATTAGTTTCTTCAGTGCGAAGAAGCATTTGAGAAAGTTATGGCAAAAAAACACACAGCATAGTTTCTCTAAAAACAATCTAAAAAGCCATAGGTGACACAAACAATTCGGAAAATTTAATAAAACCTAAAACAAAATTCACATCTTTCTTCACTACTAAATTTCACTTCCTTTCATTTTCCTGAGTCATATACGATTACAGAAAAACTCTTTGTGCCAAGGTTAATATTTTACCATTGGTGGTCATCATTTTGCCAGGGACGACCAAAATATGACACACACAAACACACAAGCATATATTCGCACACACGCACACGAACACACGGCAGAAGCATTCAAGTCCCTTTATGGGAGTGGCTGGGAGCAGTATTCCAAAGGGATACCGGGCAATTCTCAACAGCTTGATGTCTCGAGTCACCAGGTGCAGGTGAGCATACGGTGTTAGAGCTACAAGGAGACAGGTTGAAGGCAGGAGTACAGCCTGACTCCCCCTTGACCACTGCTGCTCCACAAGGATAGGCTAAAACACTCTGACCAGCTTAACTCGACTCTGTCCTGGCCTGTCCACACCCTCAACACCAAGCCACCCACCCACAACCTCCAGCGAAGTTTCTTCTTGCATGTTTCACCTGCTCAATGCAGATGGTAATATCAAAATGTCAAAGTGTCTGTGCCGCAATCAGAAAAAAACAAGTATTTGCATTGCAACGTGTCTCGCATTTGCTCGAGTTAGAGCTATTTGCATTGTAAACTCCTAACTGGACTTTTTTTGCCACACCAATAGAAAGAAAATAAACAAGAGTGATCGCGCTATGTAAAAAGCAGTGCGATAAAGCTGAAATTGAAAACTAAAAAAACGAGTGCGAGTGTGCTATGTAAAAATTACTTTCGATCACACTGCATGGAAAATAAAAAAGATTAAGTAGTGCAGAAACCAGGCTAAAAACATTGAGCCTCGTAAGTTTTCAGTAGTTGGCCGAGGAGGGCCAAACTCCAGAAAAGGCATGACATGTGCATGCCTTTTACTAATGAAAACAAGCGGATTTTAAAAGGCAAGCCCACAAACCAATGAAAGTGACAGGTGTGACATGGTCGTGGTTACAAGCCCAAAGAGAGATTACTAACAGGGGCGGAGCGCTTGTGCGCTCGACCCTAATAAAAACCAGCCTGATGTGGCTCAGCCTATCGGGTAAATAGGCAGATGAATAAATGGCCAATGAGGCCTCGCAAGTCTATCGAAAATTTATCAGTGTCACATATTGGAATGTCATGCAGCTCGCAGCCATTGCCTGGTAATTATTTAAAAAAAATCATGCAATGAGTTTGTCCTGACAGGTGCATACTGTAGCACGTTTAGGTTTCGATTTTATGATCAGAGTTGAGCTGAAAGCTGCTCTGTGCTTTGGAAAACATCCTAATGCATTGTCTATTAGTCAACCAACTGACTTGTCTTTCATTTGAATTATAATTGGTTAAGGACTTTCTATAGACTGCACAGACAATGGGATTGTCACTCCCGTCTCCTTGTGAGAGTACAGTTCCTTTTGCCCCAGAAACAGCAGAGTAGGTCCATTGGTATAGCAGGTGTTTTGTTATGTTATGTTCATTTGTGTTGCGTCATAATCACCCAAGAGGGTATCCAGGTGCTTGGGCAGGTTTGTAGGTGTGTGGTCCCTAAGGTGCTTATAGGAAAAGCAAGGTTTTCGGCTTCTTGTAGAACTCAAAAAGTGAGCAGGACGCACCAGGGCCCAGAGGCCTGACTGGCCACTGAACTGATTACTCCTATTTTTTTTTATTCAAACAGTAGTACCGGGATCCATTTCCTTCCTTGCAATAGGACCCTTGACACACTGGCTGTGCTAATGTCAGGAGACAAACAAACAGCCCTCTTACACCTGTTACTATCAACTGAACACAACAGAATTCATCCTTTTGATTAAACAAGTCCCCCCTTTTCTGGGTCATGCAGTAGAAGCTTTCTTTGTTGACTCCTTAAAAGAAGGCACCTTCTTTGTCAGCTCTGAAAAACGAGGAATGCTTTACACATTGCACAATATTAACTGTTTAAATTGAATTGTCAGAAACCTACACAATTATATTCATTAAAGAGTTTGTTAATCAGTAGACATGATACGTCTATTTATATAAATTTCACTTGTTGATTTTAGTGAAAATGTATTGTTGAAATGTGCTTTGATAAACTTTGAAAAGAACCCTTTGATTTACTCTGTACTTTTATCTGATATTTTATGTTAAAAAACAAAGAATATTTAAATGTATCTTCAGTCCAAATCTTTCACATGTAGGCTCTAATTACAAGCTCCCAGTGCTTAATTTATAAAAGAATAAAATCTGGGGCCCACGCTTTTGCACCAAAGCCTGAAGCCGCTAGTTTGGAATGTCTAGGATGGTGAATAGCAAGGCTGCATTTTCTTGATTCTGTCCCATGCCTCTTTCATACACCACTAGACACTTCCTGCCCCTTTGGCACACTATTTCAGGTTCTTTTTCATCCCTACTTTCTTTGTCACTTTTACCTATCTTTCTCATCCTCTTTCCCCCCTTTTGTGTTTATCTCTTAATGTCTCTGGGTCAAAGCTTGATGAGGAAAAATCCACACCACACCCCAAACATAAGTGCCTGTGGGCCCCACAATCAACCACTGGCTTGATTAAGCACTGCAAGTGAATTGCTAATGCCCGATAGGACTGGTAAAATGAGAGACTGGCCCCATAAGGATTACAAGATCTTTGGTAAATCCATGGATACTTGAAACACTTGGGAGTAGTGAGAACAACCAGGAGAACTGTTACTGGCTTTACCAATATCTTTGGTTATTGTTGATTATCATATAATCCCTATTAATGTTGTAAATTTAAATGATCCAACACTGCAACACTTGTACTGAGGCCATGGGGGACGTGTGAAGCAAGAAGTGCATTTTGATAGGGAAAGAGTTATGATTGTGTTTTAAGTGAATGTTTTTTTAAAAACATATGTGTTGTACATTTGCCCTTTCTGCATTGTCACCATGATTTATTTTTGCCTTTTTACTGAAACCTCTTTTTGCTGGCTGTAGACCTCTGTACACATTTACCATGCCATCAGTGCTAAAGTGCTTGTAAACCTCCTTTCAACATGGTGAAATTGATATAATCCTGTTTCGCATATTTAATGTATGTATGTGTCCCTAGTATAGGGTACCAAAGTGTTCCCATGGGCTTAAGTAGGAACAGTGTAGAACTTGCTTCCATCCCTGACCTCACAATCATGACCTTTATTTACTCACCACATAGTCTATACATTTTGTTTTAATCTCGAACAGATGTAAAGTGGTGCACTCAACATCAATAATAAAGTGAATGTACTGTAGTATTAGGAAAAACCATGTATTGTGTGCCTTAACTTTATTATATGAAATATAATAATTGAGTGTAATTTCATAACCATCCTCATGTTATTTGAATGTATTTGCACTAGAAACAATAACAATTTATGTAAGATGTGTATTAATGTTCAGTGTCTATTATTGGGAAATGTGGTTCTCGACCTCATCTACATTCATGTATTGCCAATTTATTTAATTTATGTTAACTGTAGTATGAAGTTTTATTACTGAATATTGTTTTACATTGATATAAGTAGGACATGAGAAACTATTTTTCGTTACCATGTCATTTAATTGCAGGTGCATTCGAATGAAATGTTTGTTTGGAAAAAGATGTGCTATTGTTTTACTAATAGAGAGCCTGAGAAAAAGTCATAGAGGAAAGAACATCAAGAGACCAAGAGAAAGATGACTGTTTTTTATTAATGCATGTTGCAAACAGGGTCCACAGGACCAAGGAAGCAACATTCTCAGGACTGCTCCGGGAATGCAGAGGGATGTTGCAAGTTACACAGTAGGACAGAAGAATATAATGGAGCTTGTGATGGCATGGCCAAAGAAAGGTGTTACTCGATTGGATTTTGTGGTATTAACAAGGGCTTCCACTATTCAATTGTAGGACACTTTACCCTGGATCTTGAGAGGTACAGACCTGATTTTCCCCTTTGCCCCCATGCTTCAGTGAGTGTGGCTTAGTCTTACATTTAACTCTCTAAGAAGACTCTCAACTGAGCTTAATAAAGGCAGACACCTTCCCTCTATTTTTCCATTCATTTTTGCCTTTTTTATGTTCTTCGCCTTTTGCCCTTATGTACTTTTCAGTTCCAAAGTTTAGACCTTCAGGAGAATTCCCTTATTTGCTCATAGTTCACCTTAGCTAGATGATTTCAACTTGCACTAATGTGTAAGAAAACTGACCAGTGAATGTTTTTCAAGTGCCAGATATTTCTTTTGATTTTCTATATTGCAGTGACTGAGTTCCTGATTTGTCTTATGCTAATTCATCTAAATTTCATCAGAGGATTTGAGGCCATATGTACGAAACTTCCATTTTGCATTTCCTGAATAGCGAATATTTAAAAATGTCTATTTAGGAAATGCAAAATGGAATGTACTACAGTTGCGATTCCCTAATAGCGATTCACAGAGAGGGGTAATCACTAATAGGATATCGCTATTTAGGAAATTCAAAAGCATTTGTTCCTATGGGACTAAGGCCCATATGTACAAAAGGTTTAGCATTTCCAAATTTGTGATTTCCTAATAGGAAGTCGTAAATTTGTAAATGCAAAACAAAGTGTTCCTATGGGGCTAAGGCCCCACTTTAAATCCATCCCCCAAAAATCAGAGCCTCTGTAAAGCACTCAAATGCCCTGCATTTTTGGGTGCTTTTTTATATTTTGCACATGGTTACCATTGACTTGAAATTAATGGTAATAGCATTTCCTAAATGCCCATTTTGCATTTAGAAAATGCATGCATGCAAGCAGGAAATGCATGTGCTTAGGAAATCACAAATAGGAATTGACTATTTGCAATTTCCTATTTCGGTTATCGAAAATTGCAAAATGCAATGCCACAGAGACCTTTTGTACATAGGAAACGGCTGCTCTGCATTTCTTAACAGGCCAAAATTGCCATTTGGCCCATTAAGAAATGCAAAAGGCTTTTGTACATGTGAGCCTTGTTTACCCTATTGCTACTCTGTATCTTAATAATACGTTTTTGAGATTTGTTTACATTAACGTGAGTGGTAATTTGTAATACATCTCCTAAGCTTTATAGCCGACTTGTGTTTTCAATGTATGGCCAAATTGGTTACACTGTAAATTAAATGTTGACTGATTGTTACCTTGCTTCCTTGTTAATCCTCTTGCAGGAAAAAAGATTATCGACCTCATGAAAAAACATACAAATGCTCCATCAAGGTTAAATGTCACATGTGGACTGTAACATTCATTGTGCCATTCACTTCAGTGACACTGTAAACATGATTGTATGCCCGCCACCAGTAGCCTGGCTTTGCAGGTTTTTGCTACAAATTTAACCTGCCGAAATACCCCCTTTTGAAAGTCCTAAACCTTCCTTTTAAATATTTATAACTCACCCCTAAGTAGGCCTTAGTTCCAATAAGGCAGGGTGCTGTTTTTTTCAAATAAGACATATAAACGTTTAATGTTAAATATATCCTTACAGTGAAAAACCCCTAAAAGCTATTTCTCTGTAGCAGGTTTGGCTATTCCATAGGGAAGCACTGGGATACAATATTATGTTTAATAATTGTGATACAATATTATGTTTAATAATTGTTATTTCTACCTCAAAAACACCTACACATTTTTGGACTTTGTGGGATAATTGTTACAAGCCCAATGAACTGGTGAAGTTGGATTGGTAATACATATTTTGGAAAGACGACTTTTGAAATGCTACCTTTGCCCTGCCTAAAGTCCTCTGGATGTAAATCTGCATTTTGTTCTCCCTCTTCTTCCAGTCACTAATTAGCATTTCAATAAGCATGAATGAGTTTTGATCTTACTTCCAGGACAAGGACAAAATGTTGTCAGTGTTTGTAGGTGTTGTTGGGCACATGATAGGATGTCCTGTGAGCTTAGTCCACCCTTATTTTGTGCCCCCCCCCCAAGCTTGACTGGCCTCAATCACAGTGGGGCTCTTGTTGACATCACAGTGTCATACTCCTACTGGAGTATCAAGACCTGCCTGATAGGTATGTAGGGTTTTTCATATGGCATTTGAGGCACATGTCAGATGAGGGAAATAGAATACCAAATAATTTCCAGACCTCTGTCTCCTGAGTGTAAAGTATTTGGCTAAAACTGGATTTCAATGTTAGATGTGGGAGACGACTGGGATTACTATAGTACACTCCCCACACACACCTTCCTAGCCCACTAGTTTAGTCTAGCAAATGACTTTGGCCATCTTGAAAGTGCCCAATGGGTTAGCCCTAGGAATTTTTACCACTCTAGTTAGAGCATTCCCAGGGTCATTCCTGCCCACTACCTTATGCCAGGTATTAATGTGGCATCTCCAGGCACTCCAGAACACTGCTGGAACTGAGAATGATCAGAAGAGAACTGAACCTTCTATCTGCAACCTGAAAAGGACCCCTGAGGACTGGACGTACTCTCTTTTTTGTACCTTGGACCAAAAAGTGGACTCCAAGCATCATAAGCAGAGTCACTGGAGTTATGCGATTCTGTGGCTGTTGTACTTTTCACATAATTGTGGATTTGTAGGATTTGCCACATAATCCAGGATCTGCTGCACAATCTGCAGATTTTAACAAAACAAATTGTTTCTAGCTCAATCGGTTCAAAACATGGTGAGACGTGTTCCTGTGCATTGGCGTACTAGAAGGCCCTTTGCAAATGTTGACTTGTCATCTTTCAGTGGCTTATTGCTGTATTTGGGTGTTCAATGGTATTATTACGGTGGAATATTTTACCAGACAATGTTGCCATGTGCAGAAAATGTCAAAATAATGAAGTAACACTATCACAAAATGTGCGACATATTTTTCAGCATTGTGTTCAGCATTCCGTTCATCATCTGTTCTTTTTGATTTTGTCACCCTAAGTGGTAAGGGTATGCCCAGATGTGGGTCCTGTGCTCACTGCACCACTGGGTTCAAGCTATACCAAAACGTGCCCCAGGATCCATGTTTCTGTTCCAGGGAAGACCTGGCCTGGCAGTTCCAGCTGGAATATTTCTGATGGGAGCAGGGTCAAGACTGATTTGAATATGGCTAGGTTCAAACTGGGGTGATGTAGCGTGGTGCATCCCCCTCCATAGACCTTTAAAGGCCTCAGTGGACCACCATCTCCACAGGGCTTCACCTGCTAATGGGGGGGGGGCGCACTGACCCCCTCTCCCAGTTTTAACATTGACCTGGGAATCCACCTCCCCAGGGCACAATTGTATTAAAATGGTGGAGATGGGCAGCACGCCCCTCGGCCACCCCTGGCCATGTTCAACCCCTGGTGAACTAGTGAATTTCACTGATTTTTAGAATTCGAAACATTATATGGTTACTGAACATTTCACCTAACTATAATCTTACTTTAATATTTGTTTTTTTTCAGTAAATTTCTAGTGTTTCTGTAATGTAAAGTAATATTTAATTACCATACACAAACAAGCTCCTTCCAAGTTGTGACTCTAGAGCTGAATTCCGTACTTTGGGGGTCATTACAAACCTGGTGGTCGGTGTTAAACCGGCGGTAAGACCGCCAACAGGCTGGTGGTCTTACTTTGGGAATTATGACCATGGCGGTTACCGCCATGGTCATCCGCCGGTTTTCCGTTCCGCACGCCAGGGCGGAGACGACCGCTGGGCTGGAGACCTGGGTCTCCAGCCCGGCGGCCGTCACTATACCGCCGGCGGTATTTGGACCCGGCTTACCGCCATGGATTTCCAGCGGTTTGAACCGCCATGAAATCCATGGCGGTAAGCACTATCAGTGCCAGGGAATTCCTTCCCTGGCACTGATATGGGTCTCCCCAACCCCCCACCCCCACCCCGAGTCCCTCTCCTACACCCCCCACCACCCCTGCCACCCCCCCAAAGGTGGCAGGGCCCCCCTCCCCACCCCGACCTCCAACATCACATCACCCATACCCACACGACACGCACGCAGGCACCACCTACCCCCTTACACGCACACATGCCGACATACATGCCAACATCCACACACACAGTCAGACACGCACACCCACATTCAAACATACACGCACACATCCATACAGACATACCCACAGACATACACGCACTCATTCCCATACACACAACACCCCCGCAAGCATACACGCGCTCACACACCCCCTCTACATACACACACGCACACCCCCATGCACCCACACAACACACAACACCCCCCCATCCCCATCCCCTAATGGACGATCAACTTACCTGGTCGTTGATCCTCCGGGAGGGGATGGGAGCCATGGGGCAGCTCCGCCCACACCACACCGCCAACAGAACACTGCCACGGCGAATCACAGGACATGATTCGCTGGGCAGTGTTCTGTTGGCGTGGCGGTGGAGGTGGAGCAACCTCCACTTCCCCGCCTCCCGCCAGTATGGCTGTTGGCGGCTCACCGTCGGTAAAAGGACGGAGAGCTGCCAACGGTCATAATAGGTGAGCGGAAAACCACCACCACTGGCGGTCTTCAGCACGGAGGTTGTAATGACCCCCCTTTATCTTTTTCTAAGAATTGTAAATGACAAACGTTATTAGGCTTTGTGTTATGGGTTAATTAGTCTTATAAATTCAATTGCAATGTTATTGTTGAAATGCTTTTCTTGGTTCTATATTGTTACCAGTCGGGGCCCTGGAGTATTCCAGAATGCCAGATTGTGGATGGGTGGGCCTGGAGCAGTTGTGGGGATATGCTGTGTGCTGACTTTCCATTGACAAGAATAAATAATACAACTGCAATTATAATCCTGCCTCCTGTCTTCTCTTAACCATGATGCAACATATTTTGGTGACGAGATTTGTTTGGAAGTCAGCACGAAGAGAACCCTTGAGAGTAGTTTTCTAATTGACTTCAAGCTATCACCAAGTCTCCTGCCTGCAAAGTAGCCTGCTCATGCCTGGTGCTGGGGCTGATTGCCAGGGTAAGTCAAGTTCTGCTTTTCTATAATGGTTTCCAGCTTGTCACCCTGCTTTGAAAGGAGGCCTTAGCATACATGCGCTAGACACAAGCTGAGGCCACTTGCACTGAACTACTGTGTGCAACAAACTGCTTTTATTCGCACACATGGGAAACAGTGATATCTGATTTCTTCTGCTTATGCTACTGGTCGCATTACCTTGCTGTCACTGGAGATCTCCTCAGAATTTGTAAATCCCTCAGTGGCCTGCACTGGGTTGTTTGTTCTGCCATACCCTTCCTAAAGAAAACCATCAAGGTGTTGGAAGCAGCATGAAGAAACTCTGGGGAGTAGCTGTTTGACGTCCCAGTTTTTTCTGGCACCACATTGGTCACATGCTGGATGTTCATTGGCTGATTAGTCCTCGGGTGTTGTTGGATCGTGGGGAGACCAGGACCTGTTTTTTAAATCCTGTGTAATCCTTAAACATTTAATTTTGGGAAACAATTCTTAAAATAAGCTGACAGTCCTCTTTAATTTACATATTTTGTCAACCTTTCAACATGTAAGTTGCCAACTTACCAGGTTCTTTTTTGCTGGAAAGTTTTTTAGTAGCCATTGAAGGAGTGAACTTTGTGACATAAAGTAAAAAAGCTATGTTATTTAACTGTTTAGGAGTGTGGAACAAAGGTTTTTTGATCATCAGTCTCAACTTAATACTTCACCATCAGTCCAATGGGATGCCTTCACGGAAGCGGTTCAAAGATTGGAAAATCACTTCAAGGATAATCCCAGTATTATTGTAGAAAGACACACATTCTTTACACGTAAACAATTCCAGCATAAATCCATTGAAAAATTTCTAACTGAATTTACAGTGTTAGCTTATATGTGTGGGTTTATAGGTCCACTTGTTCAATAGCTAAGGTATCAACTTGTAGGCAAAGGTTTTGCCAACAGATTTCCAGAGAGAATTTCATGTTGTGGGAATCCTACATTAGAGGAGATACTTGAGAATGCTAGGGGCACTGAAAGGTTGATTTTAGCATATAAAGAATTAGGTAAATCTTAACAATTTTTTACTGAGAGTGTGAATGCAGTATCATGTACATTTAAAATGCCTTCAAATGTGAAAATGGAGTCAAGAGGATCAGAAAAGGGAATTGTAGAAGAAGCCTGCTTTAACTGTGGATCCAAAGCTCATGTTGATAAATCAAGCAATTGTCTGACTGACTGTGGGCAGTACCTATTTATGGTGCAGGAAGACTGGAAATTTTGCACATGTGTGTAAGAACTTGCAGAAGGTTGAGTTGGTGGAAGAACAAGATGAATCGATTTCAGTCAAAAATGTGGAAGAGGTCAACATTAAGAAAAGGCTAGTATTGTCAGTTAATATGTTGTCATCTGCTAATGTACCTTCATCTGGAATTGAGGGTGGTAAGAAAGAAGACCCTGTTTCTGAAGTAGAAATTTGGAAGGTAGAAATTATGGTCACAGGGGACTCAGGATCCTCCATCACTATAGCGTCTGACAAATTATATGCTAAAGAACGGGCCCATGTCAATCTGCTGCCTCCTGATATTCACACCGTAGCATTTGGGGGCAGGATATTGATGCTGGGTTATTGTCAAGAGGATGTGAGATATGAGAGCAGATTGATCCACACCAATGTACATGTAGCCTAGAAAGGTTATAACATTTTGGTTTGGAGGGATGAAGGTAAGTTTGGTATGGTCCTCAGACCAAGGACGGAGGATCTCATATCCCTTGTGGAGAAGTCGGAAGTAAAATCATTATTTGATGTGATGGAAAAACATAAAACAATATTTGATGACAGATTAGGGTTGGTAAGAGGTTTTGGACACAAAATCATTCCTAAACCTGATGCCATCCGGGTGGTGCACAAGGTTCGAAATTTTCCCTTAACCAGGTTGAAAGTGCATTTACGTAAACGGTGTAAACTGAGGGTGTTATCGAATGAGTGGGTTCCTCGTAATGGGATTGTCCCATAGTTGTGGCCTTGAAGAAGCCAGGTGATCTCAGACTCTGTGCTGATTTGAGATCCTTGAATAAGAACTTCCAAGTGAATTATTTCCCATTGCCGACGATTCAGGATATTTTGGCATAATTGGGGGGAAACATAATTCTTTCCTCCATAGATCTTTGCAATGCTTACTACCAGATTCTTTTTCCCTGACAGCTTTCAAAATGCCTTTTGGAGACTTCTGTTTTCTGTACATGCCTTTTGGCCTATCCTCAGCAGTTTTAGAAATTGATGTATCAACTACTGGGGTGGGGGAGAGATTTGCTAGTGTTTCAAAATGATATCCTGATCTGTTCTGATTCTATAAACTCACACTTGACCAAGCTTGCCAAGGTTTTGTTTTTTTTGGAAGAAAATTGCATCACAGTCAAAAGGGAAAATTGTAAATTTATAATGGAAGATGTGGAATATTTGGGACACAAAATACACGCATGAGGCATAATGCCAAAGGAAGATCTCATTATTGTTATTGACAAGTGTCCGTCTCTGGCTGACAAGGACCAATTGATGTCATTCCTTGGGTTGTGTGAATACTATTACTGTTCTGTACAGATGTTTGCTTTGCGGACTGAACCGTTAAGTCAATTGTTGAGGAATGGTTCAAAATTGTTTTGGGAACAAGAGCAAAAGTAGGCATTTGAGATGCTTAAATCCCTTATTATTAAGATAACTGCTTTGCAGTCTTTCTGGGATGATGTACCTTCTATAGTGACTGTAGACGCTAGTACGTTGGGTATTGGAGCGATACTTAGATGGTTGAAGAGAAGGCAATATTGTTGCTTTTGTGCCCAGACAGCTGTCAGCAGCTAAGAAAAATTACAGCACTACTGAGAAGGAAGCTTTAGGCTGTGTGTGGGGTGCTCATCATTTTGCTACGTATTTGTGAGGTCTAGAATTTGAGTTAGTCACTGACCACAAACCCTTGGTGTTTCTATGGAATGATAAAGGGTTCTGTAATGCCAGACCTAGGCATATTCAAATGTATACCAAAATGTACAGGTTCAACTTCAAGGTGAAACACACTTCTGGAGAGAAGAACTGCAGGGTTGATTTTTTATAGAGATATCCATCAACCCTCCCTCAGGGTGGTAAGGTGTGTGAGGAGGAGGAAGTGGTCATTGGCTTGGTGGGTGGTCTGACAACATCTGAAGAGGTTATCTCATGTCAGATTTGGATTGAATGTGTGAATAAGGACAATTACCAGCAGGCATTTAAGAGGTAAATTGGTCAGGCTAGGCATAGGGAGAAGTGAATTGTCAATGAATTGTGGCCTTCTTTCATAGTTAAAGATGGATTGAGTATTGAGGGTGATATGATTGTGAGAGACTCTTCTTTGATTCCACCAGGTTATCAGAGGTGCAGGTTGGTAGGATTGGCTCATAGAGGGCATGTTGGAGTTACTGGTACGAGGAGGAGGTTACACTTGTATTCCCAGTAACTGTGGATGGATACTGATAAGAATGTCACAGTGAAAAATTGTGTAGAATGCCTACAGGCAGACAACTTCACTCACACTCATAACATTCTGCTTCGTACTCTAAAGTATCCAGAATGTCCTGGGGAAAAGCTGGGTATGGATTTTATTGATCCAATAGGTGAACCACTTGAAAATAAAAGATTTGTGCAGATTGTGCTGGATTATTATTCCAAATGGTTCTCATACATATTTATAAAGGAGACTGATACTTCCAATGTAAATGCGATTTTGAAGGAATTGTTTCACCTTGAAGGTGTCAATGAATTTTCGGTTACGGACAATGGGGTCCAAATCATCCTTCACCACATGGTTGAGTTTTCTAAGAGTCTGGGTATTAAACATTTTATTACAGCATTTTATAGCCCACAAGTGAATGGAATGATTGAGCGAGTGAACAAGATATTCAAAAAGACTATTCAGTTGGCAATTTCTGCAGATTTGAGGGTGCAGGAAGCTATTGCTGATAGAATTTAGTGGTAACATAATACATCACAGTCAACCACTGAGGTGGCCCTCTTTTGTTTTACTAAGGGGTAGGTACTCTTTTAATGAGTTGTCATTAAAAAGGGTTCTGAGTGAGACCAAAGTGGATGAAAGTATTCCGAGTCCTGATCAAATAAGAGCCAGGTTGGATGAATCCCAAACTAGGATTAGGTCAGATCCGTTGATGTGAAGAAGGTGAGAGATACTGAATTTTGTATGGGGATGTGGAGTCATAGTGAGGAGATCAAAGGAATCTAAGAAATCGCCTTCTGGTTTTTATCCTGAGATGAAGATTGTTCATGTCTCCAAACAGTTAGTCAAGGATGGAGAATGGGAAATAGTGGAGCATGAAAAAAGTGGACAGAGTGCGTGGTGGTCATTGTATGTGTGGTACTATTTCTCTTGACTCACCTGGTTTCTTTGGAGTAGTTCTACTCCTGCATTCACTGGAGGAGGAGCAAGGAAAGGCTACAAGTTCTGAGGGAAGTTCTTCCTTGGCTGGGAGTGAGGATTCTTGTTCTGGTCGTGGACAGTGTTTGAGTGCATGGGCGGCCCCTTCGCAATGGCGAAGGAGCATTGTCCCCGTGGCTAAGCCAGCAGCTGAAAAAATAAAACAATATTTCTGAATTTTTTATTTTTTCAGCTGGTGGCTCATCTGAGCCAGCGTGTGAAGGGAGGGGTTGGGCTGGGCCATGGGTGGGTAAGAAGGGAGGGGTAGTGGAATCTGTGCCTTTAAGTGCACGTGTGTTTGGCTGGCCGTCTTAGGCCAGCCAAACACACATGTGCAGGTTTGAGAAACTGCCCAAACACCCATGCTGTGTCTGAGCGGCAGAACAGGCCACTCAGACCAATCCTGGAGCTGCTCTCAAGCTAGGTTTAGCATGTCAGCAGCACCAGGATTGCATGGGGAGCCTGTGCTGGTGTCCAAGGGACTTCTGGGATACCAGAGAGAAGAGCAGCAACACGGCAGATAGCGTCATCGACAAGGTAAGTTTTTTTTTTTATTATTAATTCCCCCCACGCCTCCCCTTTAGATTTGTAGCGGCTGTTGCTGTTTGAGTGGTGATGTTGGAGATTCTAGTATGCAGGGTCTTCATAACTTGATTTGACATGGCAGCGACCTTCTGTGTGTGGTGGTGTTGTCAATTACGTTACTCAAGTTCAGAGATCTAAGAGAAGTATAAGAAAACCTAGATACCTTGATGATTATACAGTGTTGTGATGAATAATAATTTATGTTGTATAATGGTCATATGTTCATGTTGTTATTTGTTTGTGTTTTTATGTCTTTTTCTCCTATTTATTGATTGTATTTTGGGACACTGCGTGCTTTGGTAGTACTTTGATTTGTTTGTGGTATCCTTTGGATCTTGTGTTTAGTTGTTAGAGGAGGGAGATGTGTTATGGGCTTACTGGTCTTATCTCTTTAATTGCAATGTCGTTATTGGACTGCTGTTCTTGGTTCTGTGCTGTCACCGTTGGTTCCTGGAGTCTGGCGTTTGCGGCTGGGTAAGCCTGGGGCAGTTGCGGGGAGATGATGTGTGCTGGCTTTCCTTGTACACTAATAAATATTACAGCTGCAATTATATTACTGTTTCCTCTCCAGCTCGCTACAACATATTTTATAGCGGACACTACCACAGAAGGCTTTGTTTGTCTTGCAAGGATTCGAACTCACACCATCAAAAGGCTAACATCTGACAGCGACAAACGTTCATCTCAATGAGATAACCCTTGGGCTAGAAGCCTACTGCAATATATCTGGCATTTCAAGACTCATTCCTAGATACACTGGTTTTGTGCAGGCGCCTGGCCTCGCACTGATAGGTATTGTGTACACACTATATCGAAAAATTATCTTAAATGTTAAACATACGAACTTGCAAAGTATACTTGTCTTTTCACGATTACCCGCTCCCATATTTGAATCTCACTCCTAAGTCTTAGCAGGGTCACCCGCTTCCCCCACACCCACCACCTTTTCACCATTTAAAGTCGTGAAAAATGAAAAAGTAGCCCATTAAAACGAGTAAACAGTTATTAACAGTTATCCATAAAACTGAATTTAGCCTAAAGGTATACTTAAAAAACATACCACACTAAACTGTTGACGATCTTTATACAAAGTTGTGGGTCTGATCCAAATACGCAGTTTTTTTCCTGAGCATAACAATCATAACATTGCCTGCGAGTTGTCGAACATGGATTTTTAAGAAACACGCCATTTGGATTAAGTTCTCCCCACACAAACCTATCTAATAGGTTCCGAATTTGCATACATCCTTATGCAAGGAAAAGAATAGTCATATTCACATTTATGAACATTTGCTTTATTTCATAAGCTATAACTGTATTATTTTAAAAGAACAGTGCAGCAAAGAGCTGCTTTGCAGAGGGTTGCTGTAAATGCGCACTTAACGAGAGCAAGTCACAACTCGCAAGCAACTAAAATCTGGGCACGAGTTCCTTGGCACGTGCTCCGTCCCTTTCTGCTGGACCAGTTGCGGTTAGGGACACGGGCCCTGTTGTGTATCCACATGGAACGGCAGCAATAAACAAGACGCACTCCGAAATGGTTAGCTGCTCCACACACTGGGGAAAACCTCCCCTGGCTATTTACTAGCTAAACAATTAAACCATTAAATAATTAAGACACTAATTACTGCAGTCACGGACTCAACCATCAGGAGGGGGAATTAACACCATTCCCCTTCCTTAGGTCCTCGATGGAAGAGCCCTCTAAACATAACAGGCCCTGCGTGAGTCCGGCCATTCCCTCTCCCTTATAGCTTGAATCTTCAAAAAACACGAGTCAACACGAGACAGCATCTTCATTAGAAGCAACACCAACAGCAGACATTGCATTTAACTGCACCCAATGTGGCGCCAATCGCCAAAACAGTGCTTCATGCAGCGCCAAGAGCAATCTTAAAACTGCACCTAATGAGGTGCTACAAACTGCCATTGTATTGATAAATGCACCCCACGGTGCGCATGTAGTCGCTCATCGTGAGCGAAGTTTCCCACTTTGGTGGATGTAGTGTAGTCAGCGTTGGGCAACACCATCAATCACCACGCTGACAGGGGAAAAAGGTCAGACCCCCCTTCCGTGTATTCCCCGGTGGGTCTGGCCCTGGATGACATCACTGGAAGGTTTAAAAAGCATAGTGGGGGAATAGGTGGGGTCTTTTGGCAGTGAGTGGTGTGTATGTTAAATAAAGAACCTTGCTTAATATCACACCTGTGTCGTGCATATTTTGGACCCACACTACACTGGCGACGAAGGGGGGCCACGCGCTCTCACACGTGCCTTACCTGCTCGACAGCCGAGTCTCGTCTGGCCTGCAGGCTCCAGCTAATCAGCTGCCGACGTGTGGAAGGAGCATGCGACAACCCGCAGCCTCTACCACGTAGGACTCCTCCGCCCACTGCCCGCATTCCAAGGACTCTGGTCAGCTGCCTATACACGGCTCGTCACTCGATCCAGGATCATTGTCCACACGTGGTGCCACACCGGCCTGACTATAAGCCACGCCCTGAAACCCTGGCTGCCATTTCTGAGGTGAGAAACCAACCCTCCACTCTCTCAGCAGCAGATTTACCATGATTAAAAAAAAGATTAAATAAAATAAAATACCTATGTGATTGAAATAAAAGGCCTACTCTCACCACACCTAGGTACTTCTACAGTTGGCCACTGAGTACTGTGCAATATTTAACCCCATCCACACCATACCAGGCTAACCTACACCCTCCAGAATGGCCAGCATACCAGCCATAGAAACTTTCGCTGTAACAGGTGCCCCACCCACCCAAGCCGCGCACTGGAGAGCCTGGGTTGAATGCCTCAAGGCCTATTTCGAGGCCATTAGGACGGCAGTAGGGAGGGGATGTGGACATTCACAAAATCACCAAAGCCGTAGTTGATGCAACACCACGCACGTACACCATGATGAGAGATGCCATCACAGCGCACTTCGAGCCCTTCGCCAATCCAGACTACGAAAGGTTTCTGCTCAGGCAAGCCCACCAAAAGACAGATGAGTCCGCGGATGTCTTCTACACCAGATTGAGGGAACTGGCCAGCACCTGCACGCTGCCAGTTGAAGAAAATTAGGTGGGGGCTCAACTCATCCAGGGATGCGCATCCTCCAAGCGGCGTGAGTGAACCTCCAACAGCCCAACATGCTCATGAGGGACATCCTAACTCTAGGGTGGTCAAAAGAGTTGTCAAAAGCCCGAGCAGCACATATGGAGCAAGAGCCAGCCCCCATGGTCAAGACTGAACCAGTCAACTCCGTTCTCAGGGAGCCCGCTAAACACAAAGGCAAACGGCAAAGACCAAAACAGAAGTACCGTCCCTGTGGATGGTGCAGAGGCCCCTAACGGCACCTAGAAGAATGCCCCGCAAAGGGTAAGACATGCAGCGATTGCAGGAAGGTAAATCATTTTGCGAAGGTATGCCGTTCGACACCCCAAGCAGGACCATCAGGCTTAAAAAAAACATTAAAATCCATTGCTGCCCCCTCCACAGACTACATGGATGATGATCTGGAAACAGTTCACGTGGTAAAGACTGTGATCTTGTTTGAACTTCGGTATATCCAGTGCAGCCAAAATCTTCCAACACACCATCCAGGAAATTATACAAGACACACCGGGTGTCCTAAATGTCAGCGATGACATCTTGGTGCACGCCCCCACCTTGCAAGACCATCTTGCCCACCTGCAAATGGTTTTCACCAAGCTGAGAGACTGCGGACTGACACTCCACAGAGACAAGTGGAAGTTTTTAAGGAGGGACATCAGCTTCTTCGGATACAAGTTGTCTGAGTCCGGGGTCGGGCCTGACCCTGCCAAGGTAAAGAACCTTAAAGAAACCCAAGCCTAATAGCTTTGTCCGTGCGTGTTGGGGGAGGACCAAGAACAAGCATTTTGTAACACTAACAAGACCTCTCAGTCAGCTCCAACCTGGTACACTTTGATCCGCAACGAGAGTCGCAGTTGGTCATTGATGCCAGCCCCATCGGACTCAGAGTTGTACTCACTCAGAAGCAGAACAATGACAAGTGGTCACCCGTGGCCTATGCCAGCAAAACCTTGACACCAACCAAACAGTGATACCCGCAGATTGAAATGGAAGCAATAGCAATACACTGAGGGTGCAGGCACCTCCACCTATATCTATGTGGGAAGCCCTTCATGGTGCTGACTGACCATAAGCCATTGCTCCCACTATTCCGGGGGTCATCCTCAAAGCCACCCCGAGGAAAGAAAAGTGGATCCTCCAACTACAAGAGTTTGACTTCACTGTTGAGTACCAACCTGGAGAAAGGAACCCCGCAGACTTCTTGTCCAGGCACGCGCGCCCAGCCACACCACAAGAGTCCCAGGAGGCCAGAGACACCGAGGAAAACGTCCAAGTTATTGTAGACCGAGCCAGACCACACCCCGTACCCCTCACAGAGGTGAAAAAAGTGACGTCTTTAGACAACTGTCTACAGCTGGCTATCGAGGCCCTCCGGTCCGATGACTGACAGCCACTGCAGCACCCGGCGGGTGTCTGCACCCAGGAACCCAGGTTCACGCTTTAGGCCCTTTACCATGCCCGCCAAGAGCGAAGATGGCTGCTTCTTGAAAGCCCTTCGGCTGGTCCTTCCTGCAAACTTGAGATCTCGAGCAGTGGCGCTCACCCACGGAACCCACCAAGGGATTATAAAATCCAAAAACAGCCTCTGGAGCAAGGTGTTGTTCCCTGGCCTTGACCAGCAAGTAGAGGAGGCTGTGAGGAGTTGCACAGTCTGCCAAGCAAGCGGTCAGGCTGGTCTGCCAGCCCCAGTCATCACTGAATGTGGTCCCACAGCTCCGTGGCAACGTGCCAGTGCCGACTTTGGGAGCCTCACAGATGGATCCTACATGATGATAATCGTGGATGACTACTCACGTTACCCGGAAGTGGAGTTCATCAGGACAACTGCTGCAGCCAATGTTATCCCGAAGGTGGAAAAAATGATGGCCAGCCACGGCCTGTTTGGTGAGATTCGCATGGACAACAGACCTCCATTCAGCAGCCACGAGTGGGCCGAGTTCCTTCAGACATAGAATGTCAAACATCGGCAGGTGCAACCCCTGTGGCCCCAAGCCAATAGGGAAGTGGAGCGTTTAATCAAGACGTTCTCCAAGACGATCCATATAGCAGTGGCAGAAGATTGCAGTGTGAAACGAGCCATGTACAACTTCCTGCGAGAATATCGGGTCACTCCCCATGCCACGACAGGTGTTGCTCCCTGCCAACTGTGTTTTGGGTGCGCATTGAAGAATTCGATACCCCATCATCCCACATGGGCTGCACAACCCCATCCAGTGAATAGCTCGGAAGCCCACTGAGCTCAAAACAATGGCTACGCCTCAAAGAAGCGAAGAGCAAAACAGAGTGTCATCGAAAGAGGTGACCTCGTGCTTGTGAAGGACCACAACCCAGGAGGCAAGTTCAGGGTGCCTTTCGAAAAGGACCCGTGGACGGTCACCAGGGTGAAAGGTACAATGGTGGCAGGGGAAAGGAATGGTGAGGTCATCACGAGGAATGTATCAATGTTCAAAAGACTACCACCCAGCAATTCAGCAGAGGAGCCCAACGAGCTGCTACCAAGTGATGCCCCTTGGCGTGACTCCATTGCAGGGAGTCCCTCTGGGAGCGACACCACTGCCAGGGACTGTGTTCCAAAAGCCCCAAATCTGGCAGGGTCATCAGCCACATCAGGAGAGTCGACATCCAGCATACCAATTGCCCGTGGCCCTGTCGAGAGCAGAGCTGCTGATAACTCATTTGGATGAGCCAGGACTGGACACTACCATCTGCGATCAAATCCAGGGGGTATGCTGACTTTGTAGTGCCATGAACTATGCTATCTGCCTAGAGATACTGTGTTCTGTTATATGTTATGGATTAGGTAACGTTCGTCTAAATCTTTGTTTATTTCCTATAAAAGGGGGGGAGGGATGTAGTGTTGTCAGAGATGGCCAACACCATCACCCACCACACCGACAGGGGAAAAAGGTCAGACCCCCCCCCCCTTCAGTGTATTTCCCGGTGGGTCCGACCCTGGACGACTTCACTGGAAGGTTTAAAAAGCAGAGCAGGGGAATAGGCGGGGTCTTTTGGCAGTGAGCGGTGTGTATGTTAAATAAAGAACCTCGCTCAATATCACCACTGTGTCGGGCATATTTGGGAGCACACTACAGTGTCTTGGTCACTTCTGTTGGAGTGTGACTTTTATAATCAACATTAACGTGAAATGCTTGCAAAATAAGGTATAATGAAACTGCATAGAAAACGTGATAGAATAATATTGACGTATGCGTTTGAAATGTGCCCACAGAGAGTGGCCATCAATATATACGAAGATTAATGAAATTGACTAATAATGAATTAATAATGTACTAATGTATGATTTTGTATTAGCATTAAGAGTTATATGTTAAGGTTTTTGCTAAATTAATCACTAGGCTTTACCTAGCAAGGGTCTGGGCCTAGCTGCCTGGTCTCATATTAAATGTGTTTTTCTAACGTGCAATGTGCTGTCTTCCTGAAGGACATGAAACTGTACTTTTTCAGAAACTAGAGATGAGTGTGTGTAACCGTAGTAAATTCTTTCTCATGAGACCCGACTTGCTCAAGGAGACATTCTTGCTGAATGCAACAGTGTAATTCGCAACAGGTGCAAGGTCGCCTGTGCTGGGACAGGACAATGGAACTACTGACTGGAGCGACAAGTGTAACTTTTCTTACCTGACATTCTACCCGTTGACGACGTCAATCACAGGAGCCAATAAACTACGTGAGAACTGTATTAAATGAAAATTCTAGTAAGGTGTGTGATGGATCATTGGACAGAGATAACGATGCACCAAATATTGCCCAATTGGAAATTAGAGACTTGTTAGACCAGATTAATATAAAGACGTGACACAAGGAGAAATCAGCCATTAAGCGCCTTTCCTGAGCCATTTTCTGCTATTCCTCTTACTTAGCCATTCTTAGCCATCCTCCTCGCCACTTCGATGCTGTACTTGCCCTTACTCCTGAAGAGACTTAGGCCCATATTTATACTTTTTTAGCGCCGCATTTACATCGTTTTTTTACGCAAAATTGGCGCACACTTACAAAATACAAAATACAAATGTACAAGTTTGCGCCGATTTTGCGTAAAAAAATGACGCAAATGCGGCGCTAAAAATGGTTAAATATGGGGCTTTGTCTTTAGTGGTTTAATACTTTAAACCATCCTCACCTTTCTTGCCTTGCCCGATACTTGCTTCTCCTCTTTATGAGGGAAGGATTCCTTTTGCTCTATCTTGCTGAGACTTTGCCGTTCTATCTTGGTTGATGGCGAATCGACTGATGTCCTGAGGACGAAGACTGATACTGTATGCTGCCCCATGTGGATGGGTAACTATATGATAATGAAATTGTAATTGTCTGATTGCCTTTACTTTCTAGGTACCAACTGCTCTTTTGGTAGAGGCCATAGTTAGATGGTTTCCAATTTCGTGTTGCTAAATTGTTTTGCATGAAGCCCAACATGCTGATGCTAATTCGAGGGTAGTTAAGGAGTTCACTAAAGTCGGATGCAAATAGACAAATGACTGAAATCTTTGCTTTGTTGAATAACGTGCTGATGATACTCTGCTAAAGTTGATTCATGTTGACGTCGTGCTTTGTTCTAATGTTCATGATCTTTGCTCTGATAAAGTCTTATTCAAGTTGCCATATTGTAGTTTTGTTGATGTGTTTTCTGGTATTGAGACTATTAAACTTGCTAGTAGAGTGTAACAAATAGGGCATAAATATGTTGAATCTTACTAGATTTGTGTGGTTATTCATGACTGAAAGGTCATGGTGTGGGTTTGATTCTTATTAATGTTATTAATTAGTTGATTGATTTGTTATTGTGAATATTGATGAGGCTACTGATCTATTGATTGAAATGCTAAATAGATATCTCGTCCTAAGGAGTCTCCAATCAGGGTCAAAAGGTTCATTGGCCTAAAACGAGTCCCCGCGCAAGTTACATTATTAAAGGTGGGACTCGTTATCAGTTCTGGTAGCAGAGGACGGTTCTGGCCCTTTGGGGGCCCTAGGACGAGGGACCATTGTTTGAAAATTGTTTTTGAGATAATGCAAATTGGAGAGATGATGTTCCTCTAAGTCCCGAATGACTTTCCTGGAATCTCGGAGCTTGCCAAAGTGAGTTGGGTATGTTCTCGGCATTCTAGTGATAGAGTGAGTGACGTAGGGTTTGCGCTTGCACAGCTTATGCATACCGAAGGTGAATTGTGAGGTTTGTGAGAATTTTAGGCCAGGTGATGTTTTAGTAGGAGTGTGCGTACTCCGCAGTATGAGAGTAGGATAGTCAGTGAACTTCATGTGAGTGTGGCGCTTTGTGCTCAAAAATTGTCCACATGGTTGTTGGTAATGTACGGACACTGCGTGGTCTAAGACTCTTGAGTATATTGATAAGTGTATGAGACACTTGGTTTATGTTGTAATTTGCGTGGTTTAATAGGTCAATCGGGCGTGGTTGACAAGTCGAGTTTGAGTCAAAGTGAGTGAATGAAAACTTTGATGGAGATTTGGCGAGTTTTAAAGTGCACTAGGACAAACCATTGACAAGTCGGGAGTAGAATTTGCGTGTCAAATTCTGCTTGCGAGTGCGGGATCTGAGAAGGAGAGAGTAGCGGCCGAGGCTTAAAGTGAAATCTCTGTAAAGTTCTGAAGCAAATGTGTTACCTTTCCTGTAGTAAACCGGCAAATTTTAGTTTTGTTAGTGCTTGCAATATATTGCATTAGTTTTTGTGTGAATAGAGAGTGAGGAGGACAAGCCGCAGGACTTTGTCAGCCGCAGTGTGTGTGAGTGTGACGTCATTGGAGCCGCGCTGGGATAGGTCAGTTAGTGGAAAGGGTCGCGCACGGATTGGCAGCCGTCCATGATAGGTAATTGGTGGAGAGGGTAGGCGAAGAGAGTTCTGAGAATTAAAATCACTTCCTGATTCGATTGTGAACAAAATAAAAGATGCAAAAATGAAGTTTTTCAAGGCTCTAAGGAGCGCTTTGAGGGGAGATGGGTACATTACCGCGAGTGTTGGGGAGCCTACACCGCCAGAGGATACTCCGGTTTATGCCGTAATGGAGGAGAGGGGAGTCACGCCATGTCTTTGGCTAAAGCAGTGGTGCAAATTAACAGAGAAAGATGGGTGTTTAGCTTTTCCGGAGCATGGATAGTTCAATATGATGATCTTAGAAAATTTGAGGAAGGCTTTAAATGAGCAAAAGCCACCTCCGAGGCCAGCACAGTTTAAGGCGTTAGCAATTTGGACATTGATGGCCATATGACAACAGCAACAAAAGTTTGAGAGGAGGATGAGGAAAGCAGAGAAGAAACTAGCGGAGGCTAGGTGGGATAGTGAGCACAGGATGTGGAGAAGGGAAATAATAGATGGAGTTAAAATGTTTCCAGCAATAACGCAAGAAAGTGAAGCGCAAGGGGGTAAAGCCACCTGTAAGACAGATAAGTGCGCTAGAAAAGCAAAGGAGACTGAGAAGTCCTGGGCAGATGCAGATGACTCAGATGATGATGAGTTCCTTAATCAGTAGTTACATGATCGACCACCACCATATGCCATAGATGACAATAGACCAGGTACTAGTACAGGTCCTGTAAATTTGACGTAAAACCAGGGAACAACAAACCAGGTACAGGTAAATATGGTTGCAACACAAGCTCCGATACAGAATAGTGTCAGTGTGTCCACTGCCCCAGAGATGCAGACACAGTTGCAGCCACCACCAGTTCAGAGGCTCTACCCTGATGTCCCGATATTAGAAATTAGATGGTGCCACCTGATCAAGCATATACGAGATCAAAGTTAGTGCAGATTGAGCCAACTCCACTTTTACTGCCCCCAAATTGCACTTCGGTCACAGGACCGAAGTCAGACACAGCACCTGTAATGAATCAGAATGTGGGAATTAATGCTCCACAGGGTTTGGGAAGCAGGCAGGCGCCAGCCGCCATATCCTTACCTATTGCAGTTGGTCCGCCAGTACCATTGTATGCGCAGGCGAAGCCTAGTGTATGTGACCAGGGAGTAATGACTCAAGCGATGACAAGAGGAGGGTTCGTAGGGAGCTCTCAAGGAATAACTCCAACAGAACAGACAGTAGAAAGGTCTAGGTCCCTATTAGACTTCAGTCCGATTGGGATTCCTTCAGACGCCATGGGACAATCAGGTTTGGGACTGCTGACTCCACAAATTCCAAGTGTGAATGTGCCACAAACACCAATGATGCCAGCTGGAAACATCTTGTTGCAAGGGTTGACTGCGCAACAACTGAATGAATGGTTAGACAAGTTAAATTCACTGCAGACTACTCCTGCAACAGCAGAGTGGTCAGAAAGGGAAGAGTACCTGAATTTTGTGAGGTTGGGCATGGAGGCAGCTGAGTTAGTTGAAGGGAGCATGGGAGTGAAAAGGCTAGAATCATGTACTGAAGCAGAATTGAGGTATTTGTGCCCCAAGACAACTAAGGAGGTGAACAAGGTGCACCAAAGGTTGGCAAACCTGGCAGACAAATACAACATAGACCTAGACAATACTAAACATCTGAAGAGGAGTTATAGGTTAGACTTCGAGCCTAAAGATTTTGATCACATAAGGTCTACTGGGATGAAGGCACACCTTAAAGAAATACTACATAGTGCTCAAGTTTGGGGAGCATTAGAGAAGTGGGATGGCAGATGGGCAAAAAAAGGGATAAAAGGAAAAGTGACTGGAACAGCAGCAGGCGAAAGCCGTGCCAGATACGGGTACAATAAAGATGTTACCAATGACCGAAATGGCGGGAGGGGTTCTTGTCCACGTACCATGGTCTAGAGGTGACATTTTGTCATTCACAAATGACTTTCCCAGGTTAAGAGAGAAACCGATAGAGTGGGATCAGCAGACAGACAGGTTTGTGAAGCTTGCAAAGTGCCTTTGGGAAGACTTGAACACGCTGTTTGAGATCATAGTTCTAGCTGACTTGTGGCTTGAGTGCAAGAGGAGTGTGGATAGGCCGACAGCAGAACCGGCAAGGGACAAAGTCACGGGAGCATAGTCTCCTGAGGTGATGAGGTATTACTATAAGGTGATTGAGTTTTTGAAGCAGAAAGTTTCGCCGCAAAATATTGATTGGAAAAAGATTGATCGAACGGCGCAGGAGGCCAAAGAGTCGATCCATGCCTACTATGACAGATTGTTAGAGGCGTTCAAGCACTACAGTGGTACAGAGGTCATAGAGCCGAAGGACATGAATCACCTTGTGTTCAGGTTTGTTGAAGGATTGAGACCTGAGATTAGTCAGATGATCAAGAATCATTTGATCTGTTGGCAAGCGAAGCCAATTGATGAGGTTTTGCAGTATGCAAAATACTGTAGTGACGAGATTGAGTTGAAGCAGAGAAAGTTGAAGGAGAAAGTGATGGTAATGCAAATTAAGGCAGCATAAGCAGGGATGCTGGGAAATGGTATACAGCAGATGGTGCAACCGCCGCTAGGAAACGGGATGTTACAGGCGCAAGTGAGAGGCAGAGGTCGAGGATGTTTTGTGAACCGTGGTCCAGATTTGAATACTGTAGCAGTTCAAAATGATGTGCAAGGAATGAAGAAGGTGTTACCATGTCATGCTTACGGGGGCGTTGGACACTGGAAGCGGGAATGTCCGATGATGGTGCAGGAGGGTGTTGTTCAACAAAGCAATTATGTCAATGCATTCCAAAATGTTAAGGGACCAAGAATGAGGGGTCCAAATCCAAACTTCCAGAATAACATGGTTCAGATGCAGGGTTTTCAACCCATGCAACAAGTGCACATGCCACGTGTGCAACCAGTGCAGATGCAGCAAGTGCAAAAGCAGATTCCTGTGGTACCTAGACAGCAAATGCAGTTACCCTTAGCACCAATGGGACAGCAACAGGTGGTACTTCCTCAACAGGTCACAGGTCAAGTAATGAGTCAAAATAATGGAGTACAACAGTTCCCATTACGTGGTGAGAATGGAATAAACGATGGATGGTTGGATGAAAGCTCAGATAGTGAAGAATGCAGGCTTGCAGCGTCTCTAGAGGTAGGTCAGAGGGGACCTTCTGTGCAAGGGAAAGTGATGGGTCACAAAGTCTTGTTTTTGGTTGACACAGGAGCTACACACTCTACAGTCAGAAGTTCCGAAGTTGCCTCTTTCGGGACGTACAGAAAAGGTAGTAGGAGTAGCAAATCCGCTCCTGACTAACCCGATTACAGATCCAGTTCAGGTTGTGATTGGTACTTTCCAGGGATTGCACAGGTTTCTAGTCTGTGATTCAAGTCCTGTGTCCCTATTGGGAAGAGACTTACTGTGCAAGACGAGGTGTTCTATCACCTGTACCAATGAAGGAATTGAGGTGCAGACAAACAGTGACGATGAAGGGGATGATGGTCAGATCTCAGAGCCAGAGACGGAGACAATAGATGAGGAGTACCCCTTGATAAGCTTCTTCCCGATGTTCACAGTGACTGATCTGCCAGCAGACTTGCAGGGGACAGTAAAGGAGAAAGTGTGGGACTTAACAGGAAAGGAAGTGGGACTGATAAAAGGATTAGAACCAGTCAAAGTCAGTGTGAAGCCTAATGCTGTGTTTCCCCAAGAACCGCAGTACCATATGACACAAGATGTCCTTATACAGGTAACACAGATAATTGCGGATTTTGTGAAGCAAGGGGACCTGAAGGAAGTGATGAGCCGTCCATGTAATTCACTGATAATGGGACTGAGAAAACCTTGTGGGAAAGTCTGAACTGTCCAAGATTTGAGAAAGATCAATGACATAGTGGTGAAATGTTGCCCAGTGGGACCAAATCCAGTCGTGATTATATTCCAGGTCCCATGTGATGCAGAGTGTTTTACAGTTGTAGACTTGTCCCTAGCGTTCTTTTCTGTGCCTCTTCACGAGGACAGCCAATTTCTCTTCAGTTTCAAATTCCTGGACAAGGTTTACAGTTGGTGTTGAATACCTCAAGGGTTTTTGGAATCACCTTCCATCTTTAATCAGATATTGAAGAAAGATTTGGAGTCATTGGAATTGCCTTTTAATTCAACTCTAATGCAGTATATTGATGATTTGTTAATTGCATCCAAGACGAAAGATGACTGCAAGTACGATACTATTGCCTTACTGAACCATTTGGGAAAGAATGGGCATAAAGTGTCCCCAAAGAAGCTGCAGTACTGTCAGAAAGAAGTGAAGTATCTAGGTCATGTAATTGAGAAAGGGTCAAGGAAAATATCCAAGGAAAGAGTGACCCCCATATTGCAGATGAATCCTCCGACATCTCGGAGAGACGTTACGACGTTCCTGGGAATGGTGGGCTACTGTCGTCAATGGATCCTGAGGGCCATATTTATACTCCGTTTGCGCCGAAATTGCGTCGTTTTTTTTGACGCAATTTCGACGCAAAACTAACGCCAACTAACGCCATATTTATACTATGGCGTTAGAGGCGAATAGCGCCAAAGTTCCCGGAATGTGCGTCATTTTTTAGCGTGAACCCCTTCCTTGCGTTAATGATATGCAAGGGAGGCGTTCCCGTCTAAAAAATGACTCCCAGGCCTTTACGTGGTATTTATACTCCCGGGCAAAAGAGACGCCCGGGAGTTGGCGTGGCTAAAAACGGCGCATTTGCGCCACTTTTTAACGCCTGCTCAGGGCAGGCGTTAAGGGGCCTGTGGGCTCAAAATGAGCCCACAGGTGCCCTCCCATGCCCCCAGGGACCCCCCCTGCCACCCTTGCCCACCCCAGGAGGACCCCCAAGGATGGAGGGACCCACCCCAGGGACATTCAGGTAAGTTCAGGTAAGTATAATTTTTTATTTTTTATATTTTTTTTTGGTGGCATAGGGGGCCTTATTTGTGCCCCCCTACATGCCACTATGCCCAATGACCATGCCCAGGGGACAGAAGTCCCCTGGGCATGGCCATTGGGCAAGGGGGCATGACTCCTATCTTTACAATGATAGGAGTCATGTTGATGGGGGATGGGCGTCGTTAAAAAATGGCGCAAGTCGGGTTAAGACGATTTTTTCGACGTAACCTGACTTGCCCCATTTTAAGACGCCCATGCGCCATTTTCCCCCTACGCCGGCGCTGTCTGGTCTACGTGGTTTTTTCCCACGCAAACCAGGCAGCGCCGGTCTGATTGCGCCGTCTAACGCCATTCCATAAATACGGCGCCCGCTTGGCGCTTCAGAATGGCGTTAGACGGCGCAAAACTTTTTGACGCTAAACTGCGTTAGCGCAGTTTAGCGTCAAAAAGTATAAATATGGGCCTGAATGTCTCAGTTATCTCCAAGCCATTAGTGAGACTGACTGTTAAGGAAGTTAAAGATGGGCCAGACGTTCTAACCTTGTCAGAGACAGAGATGAAGGCATTCATTGAATTGAGAGGGTGTATGTGCAGGGCTCCAGCTTTAGGTATGCCTGATTACACAAAGCCTTTTGTCCTGTTTTGTCATGAACGTGATGCTTGTTCCTTGAGTGTCTTGACACAGGTCCATGGAGGTGCAAACCGACCAGTAGCATATTTTTCAGCTACTTTGGACCCTGTTGCAGAAGCCTTACTGGGTTGTGTGCGTGCAGTAGCAGCAGTTGATCAAAGCCTTCCAAAGTGTGAAGGCATAGTGATGGGACATCCTTTAACAGTAATGGTCCCACACTCGGTTGAGATTTTGTTAACCCGTACCAAGACACAGCACATGACAAATGCAAGATTGACGAAATATGAAACAATTATATTGGGGTCACCGAATGTAATTCTAAGGAGATGTACAGTGCTGAACCCGGCAAATTTGCTTCCAAATGAGAATACAGAGGTTGATGATGCTGATGAGGTAGAACATGATTGTCTTGAGGTAACAGAACTGTGCACCAAACCGAGACCTGATAATAAAGATACCCAATTGGAAGAAAATGACTGCATTATTTTTGTTGATGGCTCGTGCCTGAGAGACTCAGTAGGAGTACTGAGAGCCGGATACGCTGTGTGTACAATCACTGGTACTCTAGAAACATCTTGGCTTGAAAGAGTTTACTCTGCTCAAGTGGCTGAATTGGTTGTTTTTACTAGGGCACGCCTGCCACTGACAAACTGAAAGTAACTATCTATACTGGCAGCAGGTATGGATTTAGAATTGTCCATGATTTTGGACAGCTATGGTCTTAGAGGGGTTTCCTGACCTCTTCTGGTTCTCCAGTGAAAAACAGTGAGAGGATTAAGGAGTTGTTGCATGCGATTCAGTTACCTCATGAAATTGCCGTGGTAAAATGCAGCGCTCATGTGAAATCACAAGACTTTTTGTCAATGGGTAATGGATATGCGGATCAAGTCGCAAGGTTTTGCGCATTGAACTGTATATCGTTCAAGGATCAGTGGGAATAGTTACCTGAAACAGAAAATGAGACATGCACAGGTTATGCTTTGAGGGTGGTTGACACGTTGGAAGAATTTAAATTGTTGCAGGGACATGCCAGCAGGGATGAGAAGCGTTCTTGGGTTAAGATGCAATGTGTACAAAGACCAGATGATTTGTGGGAGTCAGACGAGGGGAAAATGGTTTTGCCAAACAGTCTTCTGTCACAGTTTGCAAGGTTTTACCATGGGCAAACACATATTGGGAGAGATGCCATGATTAGGTTGTTTAAAATTGACTGGTTTAACCCGAAATTCAGACAAGCTGCAGAAGTGATTTGCCACAGGTGCATCATCTGTCAGCAGATTAATGCGGGGAAAGGGACAGTGGTGAATTTGAGCTACATTGGGAGGGCAGGAGGTCCATTTAGCAGGATGCAATTGGATTTTATTGAGATGCCTGTGTGTGGAGGATTGAGGTACGTGTTGGTAATTGTGTGTATCTTTAGTCACTGGATTGAAGCTTACCCTACACGTAGAAATGACATCCTCACAGTAGCGAAGTTGCTGCTTAGGGAATTGATACCACGTTTCGGGTTCCTGATCTCTTTAGAATCAGATAGAGGAAGTCACTTCAACAATGAGGTGGTTAAGCTATTGTGCACAGCATTGAACATTGAACAGAAGCTACATTGTAGTTACTGCCCTGAAGCCTCCGGCTTAGTGGAGCAGATGAACGGCACCAGGAGGTCCGACTCAGAGAGAGGTCCTCCCAGAAGCAGACGGATGCGGTATTGAAGTTGAGCCCCTGACCGACCCATAAGGAGAAGGAGTTGAAGCGGAAGGGAGTCAAAGTGTCCAGACTCCTCCTGAGCCACTTGCAGGTCCATCAAGAGGAAACACCATAGAAACAGAGGAGGGCAATGAGTTGCCACAAGGGAAATTGAAGACCAGAGAGTCACTGAAAGGAGTTAAGTGGCCAGAATCACAAGTGACAAAAGGAAATGTGGTTGTTGACGAGACAATAGAAGAAGAAGTCAATACAACTAGGAAAGAAGACCTGAGTGAAGGAGAACTGCAAGGTGATCGCAAGTTGAAAAGAAAGAGAGTAGCAAACAGAAGGTACGCAGGTCCTGAATGGGCATATGCAACATCAGCTGAGTGGCAACAAGAGTTCCTGGCGTTCTGTTTTGATCGAGAAGTTCCAGGTCAGTACTATGGTACCTGAGTCCGACCAGAGGAAGAGACTTTGTTAATGTTAAAATTGAATTTAAGAAAATGGAGAGAATAAACGGATAAATTACCGGATGTGACACTGTTACCATCCGGCAGAACCCAGAGAGTCCGACTCTCACCCTTCCGCTCCGAAGCCACCAACCTCATCTGCGGCGTCCCCCAAGGCTCCTCGGTAAGCCCGACGCTGTTCAACGTCTACATGGCACCCCTCGCACAACTGGCCCGTCAGCACAACCTCAGCATTCTCTCCTACGCCGACGACACCCAGCTCATCCTCTCCCTCACCAATGACCCACTCACCGCCAAAGCCAACCTCCATGAGGGACTAAAATCCATCGCCGAGTGGATGAGAAACAGCCGCCTAAAATTAAACTCCGACAAGACGGAAGTCCTCATCCTCGGACGCACCCCCTCGGCCTGGGATGACTCCTGGTGACCCACCGCACTGGAACCCCCCCCCCCTACTCCAGCCAACCAGGCACGCAACCTCGGCTTCATCTTCGACTCCGCCCTCACCATGTCCAAACAGGTCAACGCAATCTCCTCCTCCTGCTTTAACACCCTCCGCATTCTCCGCAGAATCTACAAGTGGATCCCGACGGAAACCAGAAAAACAGTGACCCAGGCCCTCGTCAGTAGCAGACTTGACTACGGCAACGCACTCTACACAGGCATCCCAGCAAAGGACATCCAACGACTCCAACGCATCCAGAACGCCTCCGCCCGCCTGATCCTCGACGTCCCCGCCGATGCCACATCTCCCACCACCTGAAGAGCCTCCACTGGCTCCCCGTGGACAAATGGATCACCTTTAAACTCCTCACCCACGAGCACAAAGCACTACACAACGGCGGACCCGCCTACCTGAACAACAGACTCAACTTCTACGTCCCCTCCCGCCAACTCCGCTCTGCCAACCTCTCCCTCGCTCCCCGATTTCAACGCAAGACCTCCGGCGGCAGATCCTTCTCCTACCTCGCCGCCAAGACTTGGAACTCCCTCCTGACCCCCCTGCGCCAGACCCAGGACCTCCTCACCTTCAGGAGACTCCTCAAGACCTGGCTCTTTGACCAATAGCAGCTACCCCCCCTCCCCTCAGCGCCTTGAAACCCTAACGGGTACGTAGCGCGCTTTAGAAATTTAATGATTGATTGATTGTTAACCTGAATTGACTTTTGAGAACTGGTTTTGACAAAGCTGCTAACCTAAATTGACAAGGATCCTCGGAGTGAATGAGAAAGCTGTAAATACTTGCTGAAGAAAGACTTTGCTTAGCTTTGCTGAAGAAAAGGAGCTTTAACCATCCTCAGTTGGTTGTTGTTTACACTTATAGCACTTTACTTTCTGATTCTTTACAGATCATGGCTAACACTAGAAATTATAATAAGGGGAGTAGGCGTTGCAAATGTGTGGGGGTTGCTTAGGTTGTTGTGTGTGTAGTATTCATTATAGTTTTGATTGTGGGAATACCTTTGGTGGATAAGAATGGTACTAACAATGCTACAATTCCTGAGACCACTGCTACACTAACAGCTTGGGAGAGGTTCGAGCAAGATACGAAAGGAACTACCACAAAAGGGGAACTATCTACTAATGTTTTCTATCACTTGCTGAGTGAGTATGTTGATACTATGGATGAGAAGGCTTGTTATGTGTGTACGCAGATTCCTGTTTCGGTACAAGAGGGAGTTACCTATCATAGTCTGCCCCTAACTTATGGGATAAACTGTAGTCTGTTGCTAACATGTTTCTATAACCAAGAAGAGGTGCAGTATTTCTATTCCAATCACGATCTTGTGTTTTCTTATGTGCCTATCATAGAGGATTTGAATAGTGTAGCTAAATACTATAGCATACAACTAGTTAAGGGATTCTTTGAAGCAACACTAACAATTAGTACATCATATGTACACCGCAATAACTTGACATGTTTGCTTACACCTGTAGAGAAAAACGTTCTAGATCACACGGAAGACAGAAGAAGAGCTTTGAAAGGGAAATTGGAGAAAGGCTTGCAGCAATGATCTTTTATTAGTAGTGAGAGTTATAGTGCAGTTAGGGAACAAGGGAAATTAGCTTTAGATGCACTAGATTGTAGGTAAGCTTTGAATTATGCGACCAAAGTCATGTTCTGACAATGTGTTTGTGGGAACGAGTGAATGTAAGCATGTGTTTTTGTTTCAGAGTAAGTGGACGTTCATGTTAAATGGACAGGATCCAGCGATCCCTGGGGTCTATTATATATGTGGACTTAATGCTTATTAACATCTTCCAAAGGGATGGTATGGGACATGTTATTTGGGGATAGTTTTCCCAAAGATATATCAGCTAGAGGATTTAAAGAAGTTTCCAAAATTGTCTGAATTACATCGTACTAGACAAAGGAGAGAGACTGCTGCTGGTGTAGTAGAAGACATATTTGGAGCAATAATTCCTTCAGTGGGAGTTATCTTGAACTCCATAAAGATTCAAAAGTTGTCTACTATTGTGGATAACATGCTGACAAATTTCACAGGAGCTATACTCCTGATGGATACTGAACTTGCTGAGGAGAGGGCTATGACTCTTCAAAACAGGCTTGCTTTAGACATTCTTTTAGCGAAAAATGGCAGAGTCTGTAAGATGCTTAATGAGCACCATTGTTGTGCTTACATACCAGACAATAGTAATGAGATTAGAAGTATGCTTTCCAACTTAACTAGGGATAGTACGGATTTGAAGGAACTGAAAGAGCCAGGAGTTTGGGAAACGGTTGGAAAGGGAATTTCTAAGGGCAAGCTGGTTTAGTGATATTTGGCATGGAATACTGGGAAAAATATTACAGGGAATATTAATGGTTTTGGCTTGTTTATTTGGATTATGGTTGGCATGCAAAATTAGCAAAAGAATTAAATTGAAAAGGGTGAAAAATAATTAGAGGAGGGAAGAGAAGAAAAGGGAGAAATTGTTCAGAGAAAAATTTGATGTAACTAAAATGGGGGAGGAGATAGAAATGAAAGAACTCAGAAGATGAATAAACTGTGAGAAAAGGATTGGTGTGATGACAAGAGTCATCAGAGGAGGGATTGTTGGAGTGTGACTTTTATAATCAACCTTAACGTGAAATGCTTGCAAAATAATGTATAATGAACCTGCATAGAAAACGTGATAGAATAATATTAATGTATGCGTATGAAATGTGCCCACGGGGAGTGGCCACCAATGTATACGATGATTAATGAAATTGACTAATAATGAATTAATAATGTACTAATGCACGCTTTTGTATTAGCATTAAGAGTTATATGTTAAGGTTTTGCTAAATTATTCACTAGGCTTTAGTTAGCAAGGGTCTGGGCCTAGCTGCCTGGTCTCATATTAAATGTGCTTTTCTAACGTGCAATGTGCTGTCTTCCTGAAGGACATGAAACTGTACTTTTCCAGAAGCTAGAGATGTGTGTGTGTAACTGTAGTAAATTCTTTCTCATGAGACCCAACTTGCTCAAGGAGACATTCTTGCCGAATGCAACAGTGTAATTCGCAACAGGTGCAAGGTCACCTGTGCTGGGACAGGACAATGGAACTACTGACTGGAGCGACAAGTGTAACTTTTCTTACCTGACATTCTACCCGTTGACGGCGTCAATCACAGGAGCCAATAACCTAAGTGAGAACTGTATTAAGTGAAATATCTAGCAAGGTGTGTGATGGATCATTGGACAGAGATAACGATGCACCAAACATTGCCCAATTGGAAATTAGAGACTTGTTAGACCAGATTAATATAACGACTTCACACAAGGAGAAATCAGCCATTATGCACCTTTTCTGAGCCATTTTCTGCTATTCCTCTTACTTAGCCATTCTTAGTCATCCTCCTCGCCACTTTGAAGCTGTACTGCCCTTACTCCTGAAGAGACTTAGCGCTGCATTTGCGTCATTTTCTTGACGCAAAAGCAGCGCAAACTTCCAAAAAGCAATTGTATTTTGTAAGTTTGCGCCGATTTTGCGTAAAAAAAAGTATAAATATGGGCCTTTGTCTTTAGTGGTTTAATACTTTAAACCATCCTCACCTTTCTTGCCTTGCCCGATACTTGCTTCTCCTCTTTATGAGGGAAGGATTCCTTTTGCTCTTTCTTGCTGAGACTTTGCCGCTCTATCTTGGTTGATGGCAAATCGACTGATGTCCTGAGGACGAAGACTGACACTGTATGCTGCCCCATGTGGATGGGTAACTATATGATAATGAAATTGTAATTGTCTGATGGCCTTTTCTTTCTAGATACCAACTGCTCTTTTGGTAGAGGCCATAGTTAGATGGTTTCCAAATTTGTGTTGCTAAATTGTTTTGCATGAAGCCCAACATGCTGATCCTAATTAGAGGGTAGTTAAGGAGTTCACTAAAGTCGGATGCAAATAGACAAATGACTGAAATCTTTGCTTTGTTGAATAACGTGCTAATGATACTCTGCTAAAGTTGATTCATGTTGACGTCGTGCTTTGTTCTAATGTTCATGATCTTTGCTCTGATACAATCTTATTCCCGTTGCCATATTGTAGTTTTGTTGATGTGTTTTCTGGTATTGAGACTATTAAACTTGCTAGTAGAGTGTAACAAATAGGGAATAAATATCTTACATCTTACTAGATTTGTGTGGTTAATCATGACTGAAAGGTCATGGTTTGATTTTTATTAATGTTATTAATTAGTTGATTGATTTGTTATTGTGAATATTGATGAGGCTACTGATCTATTGGTTGAAATGCTAAATAGATATCTCGTCCTAAGGAGTCTCCAATCAGGGTCAAAAGGTTCATTGGCCTAAAACGAGTCCCAGTGTAAGTTAAATTAATAAAGGTGGGACGCGTTATCAGTTCCCCTTCAACTATCCTGCCCTCTAGGTAGTGCTGTATGGTTTTTTCCATGGATGTGGTCATCAGGAGGGAATCTGCAGTACCTATATAAATCTTGGTAACCTTTGGGGTACTTCCTCTTTGTCCCATGATGCTTCAGAGACAGCGGTGCCCAGGTTGCGTGAAGCTCGGCCACCCTGACCCCCTTAATTGTTATAAATTCAGTTTGGTGTAAGCCGAAAGAATGGCAAAAATTAAAACTCTATAACCTGGAGGCAAGTATCCCATTTCGCTCAGTGAGGGTTTCAGGTGGGTATGGGGTTGGGTAGAGTTAGGGCTGACCTGCTGGTGGCCCATTCCCTGTAGTCCTGCCTCCGGGTTGCCCACGGTTATCCTTCAGATGCGTACGGGGCTGGTTAAAAAGAGGGCTGACCGCTGGTAGTTCAAGCCTTCTAGCCCTGCCTCAGGATTGCCAGCGGTTTTATGTTTCAGGTGGGTATCTTTTTTTAGAACGAGGGCTGACCCGCTGGTGGTCCAGGTCTTCTAGCCCTACACTCGGGTTGCCCATGGTTTTATGGTTTCTTGGGATGTGACCAATTTTGGTCATGGGTGCCGTGAGCTGGAATGATGCATTAAGTGATTCCCTGGCTCTTATTTTGCTAGCTAAGATTCCTATATATCATGAGGTCTTATTCAGATTTTATAATCCTTTACTATGCGTATATCTGTTGGCTTTCTGCGCCATTCCCGGAGTGGAGATGTAAATGGGAACATGTCTGAATTCTCAGTGCAATACTATGTATCAAGTTACATTTATTCTCATACTGTATAAAAGCAAGTTTGATAATGTCTTGTGTGATGCTTTAAATAAAATCAAGCTACGCCCTACTTGAAATACCAACAAAGTTTCTAGACTCTACTTGTCTTACTAATTTTAAGATTGGTTTGAGGTAAGGCAACAGAATTGCACGTGTGAGCTAGCATCATTTAAAACAGGAGCCATTTTATAACCAAAAACAGTCATCAGTTAAAAAGGGATCACTGACAGAAAACCGAGGACTAGAATATTGTGTCAAAAATATCGAGGATCAAAATATCAAGAGGGTAAGTGCAAATAGGTAAGTATAGATTTACCATTCTTAACTGCACATCTACATCCCTTGAAGATATATATATATATATATAAATATATATATATATATATATATATATAATCAAGACACATGTATGAGCAGTGAAGTATAATAAAACTTTGCATACCCATAGAAACTCACCTTCACCATATTTTTTTCCTCGATAGCCTTGACACAATATATTGTCCACATGCTATTTTGGACTTTATATTTTGTTCAAACACTGTTAAAAAGGGAATAATGCTACTCAAAGAGCAACAAGTGTATTTA
This sequence comes from Pleurodeles waltl, assembly GCF_031143425.1. NCBI lineage: Eukaryota > Metazoa > Chordata > Amphibia > Caudata > Salamandridae > Pleurodeles > Pleurodeles waltl. The sequence goes on from NC_090446.1 coordinate 156,752,896, forward strand.
ACTACTGCCAAACTCAGCGCCAAGAGCAGCTGGTGTATTACAGCAACACCAAAAAGACAGCCAGTGTATGAAAATAGGGCCTGGTGCAGAGCCAGCCACAGTCATTGTACTTATAGTGCTCACGAATGCTACAGCTAAAAACCTCTCAAGAGTAATCAGGGTATTCAAATAACTATTGCAGCGCCTACACTTGCCATATCCGTTACTGGGCTAATTGCAGTGGGTTTATTAAAAGAGGGCCCCTTGCAGCACTCTGGACAACCAGTGAATTAAAACATCAAATGTAGGCTCCGCCTTGAAATACCTCTAAACAGGTATCACTTCATTAAAGCATCTCGGAGCACTGCCCCTGGAAAACAGTAGTGCTTGAAAAGGAACTATAACCAGGAGCTATTTGAGAGAGATGTCCATTTTCCGTAATAATGTTTGTATTTCAGCTATTTTGCTATTGTCGAGCTCTCCCCTTCCTGATTCCATATTTCTGTTTCTCCGGATCTCTTGTCCCGATGAGGTGGCCCCAAGCATACACAAGCATCACACAAACATTCAAATGCCCTATAATGCGAATGGACGAGCAAACACAAAGGTCCTTTTTCTGCTGCTGTCTTCCTCATTTGGTATCCTCAGGCTTGCTAGAATGTTTTACTCAAATGCCACCAGCAGAAAACGAGGACCTTTTAGAAATTACATTGAAACCTCACTCCGAGCCCGGATCTCATTCACAGTGAGAAAGGGTCTGTTCCCACCTCAACCACTAATGTTTTCAATAATTTGCAGTAAGCGTTCTATGCTTGGTACCAAAGTATCACCTGGTTGGTACTGTGGTACCCATCACCCAACTTACTTTTATTTTTTGTTTTTTTACATACCTGGGGGAGACCCTTTGGAACCAGCATACATATCCCAGGGAGACAGGGTTTACCCATCCTGCCCCCTTCTATATGTTTTAAGAACAGAGGCCCATATTTAAGGGCTTTTAGCCCAGGGCACCACAGCAAGTCACCCTCAAATGGAAAGGGCAGGAATGCACCTTATCTATGGCATACTGAGCTGGTGCCGTTATGGCAGCCTAGTGCCAATGCAAGCACCCTTGCACCATGGTGCAATGTGTCTGCGTTCTAGGCAGGATTATTTTTGTGCAGGAAGGGGCACCTTCATACACAAAAAACAATCCTGGGAGGCTTTTGCCTCTTTCTGTGTGTGCTGCAGAATGCAACATACATAGAAAGAGGAAGTAGCGAGGAGAAATAAAGATGTTTCTTCTCATTACGACTCCCTTGGGGAGGTGTAAGGTTTTGGTACATCCCCAGGTTTACAAGGTCTTGTAAATCTGGGGAAGTATCAAAATCCATGGGTGTTGCATGGGAACACCTACCACAATGCCCATTAAATTTGCCCTGCCCTGCCTTACTTATTTATGAGGCCATGTAAAGCCACGCAAAGTGGCTTTGCGTGGCCTCATTGATATGATTTCAAGGTTTGCTCGGCCATTGCGTCACAAAAAGTAATTTTACAGCAATGCAAGAGGCTTGTAAATATGCCCCTGAGTCTACAAGGACTGTAGTGGCAGACGCAACATTTATTTTCTAGCTGTGGTTAGCCAATCAAAACTATTGCTACCATGACACCAGTCTAGGTACCACTCTACCGAAATGCCCTGTTAGAGAAAAAGCTCCCTGGGCCAATCAGAGGACCCTGGTTTTTAAAAGACTCCCCCATGGGACTCATGTGATACCAACACTCACGCTATCAGTATATTTTGAATGCTCATTTCTCAAAATGGCTAAACGGATCTACACCAAATCATGAAAACACATTTTCTGATCAAATATTGACTTTTCTGCCAAACTTGGTGTGATTGTGCTTGGCCAATTTTTCTGTATTGTTTTCCAAAACTCCTATTTGAATTTACATGGGGGAAAGACACACCTTTTCTCCAACACCACTTGACAGATCATTTTGAAACTTTCCAGGAAGGAGAGGAGTTAGATGAACTGTTTTTTTGTGGAAAGGTTTTGTGAAGATTCGTCAAATGGTGACAAAGTTATTAGTCAAACAATAAACATTATACCTACTGAAACCCCAGCCTAATATTAACTACATAGTGACGATCACCACTCTCTATTAGTACGTAGCTGTGATACATCTGTTTACTAGGGGTGTGTAAATCATTTGCATACTTATGTGATTTTTTGGAGAAATGATATGAATATGCATAATGGTACAAAATGCAAATCTGTGATTTAGTGCTACAGCTTTTCATGAAAAGCATCCTCCTGTCATCACAAAAAACACAACAGCTGCAAAAAACAGCAGCTCACGTTCTGGTACTTCACGTTGTTCATGCACTCCCACACACTATACTGCAATTACGTGATGTGGTGATTTTGCATGAGAAGCATAGCACAAAATTTCCCAAAATACAGGAATTATTCTGGAGTAATTTAAATTTTGCCTGATCGTATTGTTTACGCATGTGTTTGTGGATACCTCGCACTCATGATTTTAGCCTCTAGATGCCTCAGTCGATTTCCTTTCGTGGACACATGGCCTATATGTCAAGAAGAGGTTAGTCTCAAAAAGGCAATGCTGGAAAAACACCAAGTTATTTTGTATGTAGAAATCAAAATCTGTTCTTGTCCATAATATCTATTAATCTATAATAGCACGTAAACAATGTTAAAAATTCGATATAATAAATGAATAGACATTGTATTTATATATTTGCATTTATTTGACATTTATTTATCGACTATCACAAAATGCATGTTTAGGAGAGATGTCCCTTGACACGACTGGGTGCACTTTCAGGACCCTATACACAATTGTACGCAAATTAGCTCAAATGCCAAACCTGTTGCTCCAGAAAATACATTTTGTGCTGAAATGTGCTTTGAGTGACAGTATCCATTCTGCCGCCACAGGTTATGCTGATCCCAGCAATGCTAATAAATAATTTAATGTCACCTTTTCATTGAATTCATTGCTTTAACCAGTTATATGATAAATGTATGTATGTGATACAGAGGCCCTTCTGAGAGCAGCCCTCAGGAGGATGTGCTTCACAGCTCAGCTGTAAGCTACAATGAATATGAGCTCAAGTTTCATCTTAAAGCAAATACGTTTGACTACAAAAGTCATCCATTAATCCCTAAAGGAACTTTTGACATGTCTTTCTATAAGTAGCGGTGGTCATAGCCCACTTTGCCTCTGATTAATGTGTTCAGCTACTTCATATGTTCATTGGGTACAGAGGCAACCAAATCCTGCACCAAGGCCAGTGCTTAATTTGTGCTTCTTGTTTCCGGTGTGGAGCACCGGCACCTATTTTTGAGGGCCTACGCTTATTCTTCTGCCTCAAGCATTTGCTAGGAGAAAAAAATCACATATGGGAAAGACGGAGGAAGGGATAAACGGAAAAGCGTCACAAAAGGAAACAGTAGAACTCTGCTAGAGTGAGCTGAAGTGGCAGGGAGTGGCTGTAAATGGATTGACAGGCCCGAGATGGCTTCAGGATTACGCCGCCTCAGTATTCTGTGGTCCCACATTTAATTGCAGCAGCCGCATGTTTAAGAGGAGGGCTTTGGGCACCGGCACGTTTTTATTTACAAATTAAGCACTGACCAAGGCCCCCTATTCAGCACAGCTGCGTTCAAAATCAGCTTGACGGGGGGAGGTATGGCTAGCCAGTGCAAAAGATGGCCTCACACTAGCGACTCTCCGGCCGTCGCCAACCTAAAACCCTCAAATATCCATCACTAATCCTGTAATGAGGGAGTGAAAAACTGACAAGCGCCGGACAGGCCAGCAGATCAGCGGCGATACTGACGGTGCTGGAGAGGTGAGGGCGACCGAAGCATCGTGACTGAAGGCAGAGACCCGGAGGAACCTCTCCGGCCTAGAGGCTTGCGGGACCTGAAGGCAGACGAGCCCCCTGGTCACGTGAGAATTTAAGCCCTTGCGCCAGGACAACCACCACAGAGAGCCACGATTGATGAGAATGGAAGTTCCACAATGCCGGAGGCTGAGTTAAAAAAAATGCCTAAAACAGATCCCAAGGCCTAGTAATGAGAGAAAGCTGAAACAGCCTGAGAAAATCAAAAGGCCTTGGTTAGAAATCGAAAACAACAAGTGATGGACGGAATGCTGAACATTGTCAAACATTCACCCCCAGTCACAGATCTGGGTTTAATCCATCGTTTTTTTGCTGCCCATGCCTTTCCAGTTTGGACCCAGCCATATGCAAATCAGTCTTGACCCTGTTCCCCATGGGAACAGTCCAGCCCGAACTGCTAGGCCAGGTCTTCCCTGGACTGAAAACAAGCATCCTGGGACCAGTTTCGGGGTTTCACCCCTCATCAGCCAGGCTAGCTTGAATCCAGTGGCATGGGAAGCACGGGACCCACGTCTGGGCATACCCTTCCCACTTAGGGCGACAAATGCAAAAACAACAAGTGATGGACGGAATGCTGAACATTGTCAAACATTCACCCCCAGTCACAGATCTGGGTTTAATCCATCGTTTTTTTGCTGCCCATGCCGTTCCAGTTTGGACCCAGCCATATGCAAATCAGTCTTGACCCTGTTCCCCATGGGAATCGAGGCCCACGCCCCACACAGACAAATAGCATCGCCAAGTATCCAGTTTCACGAATGGCAACTAAAGAGGTGCTGGGCTCATCTGAGCCGGGTCCTGCCCACTCGGACCCTCCGCAACAAACAGAGCCCACACTGTGAGACAGGAGTCACTTTGGAGCCAAAGATTGACACAGAAACACTTGAAGTGAACCTCATCACAGCAGACCTCTGAAAAGTTACAGAGAAATTAACAGTGGCTGAAACTCACATCTCAGGCCTTCAGTCTGTCACTAAACGCTTGGAGGAACAAGTGCAGGGCCTCACGAAACAAACCACAGCTCTCACCGCCTGCCTCGAGGATCAGGAGGGCAGGGCGAGATGGAACAATCTTTGCATAGTGGGGGTTCCTGAAGGGGCGGAGGGCTATAGTACTGATCTGTTTGTGGAAGACCTGGTCCTAAATATGTTACTGCCAAAGAGACTTTCTTTTCAGTAGAAAGGGCACCTAGTTCTCCGATCACCCTCCAGCCCCCGGGATCCCTTCCAAGAACGATAATAGCAATATATTCAACTATAGACATCGAGATGCTATCCTACAGGAGGGCCTCACACATGAAGGGCTCAAAATTGAAAATGTTACGGTGTGCATTTTCCCTGACTTGAGTTGAAGTACATGATGTTATTCCTGGCAACATTAAAGGTCATCGCGGTGGGGAAGATGTGGTTATTCACCACACCAGAAGAAGCGTGGGACTGGCTTGAGGTTTGGAGGGTGCAAAAGAAGAAACAAGGGACCCGCAGACCATCACTAGATGCTCAGCCGAGTCGAAGCAGCAGACAGCTCTCAGGCGAGAGCAGCCCATTAAGAAATGCACAAATCTTACCAGAGTCATGAGACTCTATACTATCCAGAGTATGCCAATTGGAGGGGTCAGATGAAGGTCGATGCCTTAACCCATGAGTGGTAGAGAACTCCCGCTAGAAGTGAAGGTTGAGGAGATTGAATTAAGGCAAATCCAGTAATCCGTAAAGTATGGCGCAGTGGTAATGTCACGCCTGCACTTGTTGATATTGTTAGGGCAACAGACTCTCTGCGAATTGGGGAGATGGGTGGTTGATGACTCACAGAAGAGGGTAGCAGGGAGGGGGTAAGTTAGCGGGAAATTAAAACTGTTTATGATTAAGTTTCACAGTATGTTGAGCTGTGTAGTTGATTGATCATGTAAAATGTTTGTTGCAGCAGTGAAGCAAGGTGTGGTGGAACTCCAGTGCCAAATCCCTCACTCACGGAACAGAAGCACTGCGAATTCTCACCCCCAGTGAAAACCCACAACTTACACTATGTCAGTGCCATGTGGCTTACTTATATGGTCCTGGAATGTAAATGGTCTGGGCAACAAGATAAAGCACACATTAATGTCAGGAAACATTCCCCAGACTTTGTGCTACTGCAGGTGTCACATCTCCGAGGCACCACATGTAAAGCTCTAGACAGATCTGGGTACATACTACTCGCCCACGCAGGCTACATAAGCGACTCTAGTGGAGTGGGGACACTGATCAAGATAGACTCTCCGTAACCCCCATGGGGAGTGGCAGTAAGGCACTGAGCTCCTTTGTAGATGCCATGGGACTGGTAGACATTTGGCGGACACGCAACCCACACAGTTTGAGGGTACACCTACTTATCACCCACCCCCACAATAGCTACTCTCGAATAGATTACTTGCTCACGCACCACGGAGGCATACAAAATTCCAAGACACTAGTATCAGACCCCGGAGAGTCTCCGACCACTACCCGGTCGAGGTTAAACTGCTAAGTGCAGTTTGGACCACATCTTTACCCCCAGAATAAATGCTTGTCATCTCAAAGACCGGAAAGTCAGGGAGACATTAAGGACCGGGGCAGAGACATATTTCAAGGAAAACCTGAGCTCAGTGACATCTGCAAGCTCTTTGTGGGAGACATTTAAAGCGGTCATACGGGGACCGGCACAGGCCCTTTTGGGGGGGACAAGAAAAGAAACGCTCTTACAATGCCAGGAGCTGGAATGAGACATAGAACAGCTGGAGTCGAGGGCACAGACAGACCAAAACAATGAACTCGGTTGTCAGCTGCGCCTTAAACAGATGGACCTACGAGACTTGGTTGAGGGAGCTGCCCGCAGTTTTGCACTAGCTATGCAGCAACGCCTCTATGACGTCAATGATAATGCCAACAAACTTCTGGCGTGGCTGGACAGGAGAGACCGGGGGAGGTCTTGGGTGCTAGAGACAAAGGATAAAGGGGGGGGAACTCCTGCGAGACAGCCCGACCATAGCCAACATATTCTCTGACTATTATGAGGAATTTTATCAATCGGCCATACTGGGTCATACTGAGTGAATGGAGCTCTAAATGAATCAGAGGAGGAATCAAGAGTGGCTCTCGAGGAAGACCTAACGGTAGAGGAGATTATGCAAACAATGGAGGGGCTTCAGTCTAGTAAAGGCATGGGCCCAAACGGACTACCAATAGAGATGCACAAAGCCATGGCCACCAAGGTAGCACCACACCTACGGGCCATGCTTCAGGCTGCACTACATGACGGGATCCTTAAAGTGGATCCACGCATGGCCACCATAGTAGTAATACACAAGCCAAGGAAACCACAAACCAGATGCAGTTCTTACAGGCCAATCTCCCTATTAAATGCAGGAACTAAAATCTTAGCAAAAGTCTTGGCGAATAGGCTCAAGGCAGTAATAACATCACTGATCAATCCTGACCAATCTGGCTTTATGCCTTGAAGGGGAACGAGACTCAACCTTCGGAGGCTTTACGGAGCGCTCCATATGACAAGTAGTCCTAGCTCCGAGGAAGCAGTCCTCATGGCGCTTGACGCCAGAATGGCCTTTGACAGTATTGAATAGTCATACCTATTCACCACACTCCACAAAATGGGTTTTGGACGGAAATTTCGCAGCTGTATATGTCTCCTCTACAGTTCACTAATGGCATGAGTCCAGGTGAATGGTAAGATTTCCCTGGTAGTCACCTTACACAGGGGAACAAGTCAGGGCTGTCCCCTCGCCCCATGATATTCAGCCTCACTATAGAGACCTTGGCTGTCTTGGTGCACCAAGACTCCCTGATATGGGGGATACAGGGGGCCATATTTATACTTTTTGACGCACAACTGCGCCAACGCAGTTGTGCGTCAAAATTTTAACGCCAGCTAACGCCATTCCAAAGCGCCATGTGGGCGCCTTATTTATTGAATGACGTTAGCCGGTGCACCTGACTGGTGTGCGTCAAAAACAAATGACTCACACCAGGCAGCGCCGGCGTAGGGGAAAATGGAGCTTGGGCGTCAAAAAATGGGGCAAGTCAGGTCTGAGGCAAAATATTGGCCTCAACCCGATTTGCGCCATTTTTTTTAACGCCCAACCCCCATTGAAATGACTCCTGTCTTAGCACAGGCAGGAGTCATGCCCCCTTGCCCAATGGCCATGCCCAGGGGACTTCTGTCCCCTGGGCATGGTCATTGGGCATGGTGGCATGTAGGGGGGCACAAATCAGGCCCCCCTATGCCACAAAAAAATAACGAAAAAAATACTTACCTGAACTTACCTTAAGTTCCCTGGGATGGGTCCCTCCATCCTTGGGGGTCCTCCTGGGGTGGGCAAGGGTGGCAGGGGGTGTCCCTGGGGGCATGGGAGGGCACCTCTGGGCTCCTTCTGAGCCCACATGTCCCTTAACGCCTGCCCAGACCAGGCGTTAAAAAATGACGCAAAAGCAGCTGGACGTCATTTTTTAAGGCCCGCCCACTCCCGTGCGTCATTTTGGCACAGGAGTTTAAATAAGGCGCACATGCCTTAGAGTAATTTTTTATTAGGGAACGCCTACCTTGCATATCATTAACGCAAGGTAGGTGTCCACGCTAAAAAATGACGCAAACTCCAAGATCTTTGGCGCTAGACGGGTCTAACGCCAAAGTATAAATATGGAGTTAGCTTTGCGTCGGATTTGCGTAAAAAAAAACGACGCAATCCGGCACAAACAGAGTATAAATATGCCCCAGGGTGTGGTGACTGGGAGGAGCGCGTCTCTCTTTACGCCGGCTACATATTATTATACTTGGGGACTATTCCGGTTACCATATAAACTGGTCCAAATCAGTGCTCTTCCCGTTAATGGAGGCCCCACTGCGCTTACTGAGGCCCAACGAGATACCAGTAGCACAGGATAGCTTCAAATACTTAGGAATACATATTACAAGGGACCCCCAGAAATTTATAGACGCTAATCTCATCCCACAAATAGAGCGGCTTAAAACTGATGTCTCACACTGGAGATCTTTACCATCATCACTCATGGGCAATGCGACCCTGTTTAAAATGAGTTCCCTCCCTCGCCTACTGTACGTCTTAAAAAATACACCCTACCAAATACCCCAAACCCTATTTTGGCAAGTAGACCAAGCACTGAGGTTTCTCCTATGGGATGTTGTGGCCCCACGCATTGCACTTCGTAAATTACAATGAGGGGTGTTTGAAGGGGGGATCGCACACCCAGATATCTCTAAATACTATTGGCCTCGCAACTGGCAATAATAAATGATTGCATACAGGAGCGAGCCAGCCTAGCGAGTAGACAGGTCACAAATAGGAAGGAGAGATTACTGAATGGTGCTTTATAGGCATAACACAGACAGGAAACTTCCAACTCACACGATGACAGTGGTGAGGTAAGCCACCAGTGCCCTAAAGGCATATCAATGGAACAGATCCCCCTGTGGGACAGTGACCTCCTTCAAGAACTGGGTAATTTGCAGGGTTTCACCAAGTGGGAATTACTGGGCATCAAACTATTGGGGGACGTCTGAAGAGACCAAGCGTACATCTCCTTCGAAACCCTAGAGGTAGAATATGGCATGAGACATACAGAACATTATAAATATGTACAGTTGGGCCATGCCCTGCCGCACCACATAAGGGAGGGGGAACAATTGACATCAGCCACCCCACTAGAGGACAGGCTCCTCACAGAACATATACCAGAAAAAAAACATCTCCCTAATAGACAGAAAACTCCTGAACTATTCCCCAGACACATTGGGATCCCTCAGAGAAGTGTGGGCCAGAGACCTAGGAGACTTAACAGAGGAGGATTGGCAGGAGGCACTGAGAGCCCAAGGTAAATTACAATCCAAGCCAGGTTCAGACTGATACAGTTAAAGCTCCTACACAGGGCATACTGCTCTAGAACACTTCTCCACAAAATTCATAAAGTTGACACACCTACTTGCCTCTGGCGTTGTGGGCATATGGGTACCTTCTTTCAAATCCTTTGGGCCTGTCTGATTATACTGCCCTTCTGGGCAGAGGTCACAGCACGAGTCAAACAGACCCTGGGACACCAGCACCAGGTATCCGAAAAGTGGATTCTATTGCATATAACAGAGAATGAGCCAATACCCAGATATGCTAGGATATGGGAGATGCTGGCATTTGGGGTGGCCAAGCAACATATTGTGAGACTTTGGGGTCACCCAGCCCCACCAACTGTGGAACAGACCTGGACTGGTGTCAGGGAGCTGAAAAAGTGGTGTATCAGAGCCGGGGATGCCCAAAGAAATGGGAGAAAATGTGGGGACCCTGGATTTCAGACAAGGGATACATGAGGCCAGAATAGAACCATCCATACACACTTGGAGATGAGGGGGAAAAGTAGTGCATATAACATGTGCAGTGAAGTAATAGTACTTGGGCTGTAAAAGCTCCAAAGGATGTCAAGTATGGATAAATGTGGCAAATGGAAATGGATGTAAGCACAGCCGCGACGCTAAGCTGAACTGTCATGATCATTTATGTACATTGTACCTTGAGCTGAGGAAAAAAAAAATGAATAAAAAAAAAAAGATCAACTTGACGTTCACTCTACGCAACAAGTTCTTGGTATAGGGCATTCTCGTTTGGCTTTATGTACAAGTCCTGCACTCAGTCCCTGCACTCATCGACCATAGTCCTCAAAGTCCACTATGATCGAACTTTGCTTCTACCTTGTAATTTCTGGGTCAAGGTCTGAACCTCTCCCAGGCAGCACGTTCACTGCTTCAGCTACTGCAGTGACTTCAGTGATGACATTGATTGTGTCAGTTGTGATGTGATATGTGATGTCAACAGTGATCTCTTTGATGTTACCTGCTACATCATTTGCTACCTATGATGACTCCTGAATTGGAATTATTTAGGAGACTGTAGAAAAACTTACGTATTCCCCTGTACCATGCTGGCATTAGAGTTTAGTGTATTATTTGTCTACTTTATTGAAACCAATAGGTAGTGAATGTGGGAGGGTGATAGATGTGTTTAGTGGTTTCGATTATGAGTTATTGTATTGTGTTCTTTCTATCGTGTTGTGTTGGTGTGCTGTAGTACTGTTTTGCTTGGTTGTGCTGTTGTGATGTTTGTGTAGTGTTACTGTTGTGGGTTATTGTGGTGTATAATGTGGGGATACATTTTTTGTTGTGCTCTGGTGGTTCAGTTTTTATTTTTATCGTGTTGTTTTGGTATTTTGCAGCTGTAGTGGGGTGTTGTCTGGTGTTGTGTGGATTTGGTTTGTGTTGTTTTAACATTGTTTTCACTTGTGCTGTTTAATTAATTTGTTGCGTTCTGCAATTGTTGAGCTCTTGCTTCTTTTTGTATTGTTAAAACGTGCTCTTGCGTTATTGTTGTATATTGTGTTTTTGCGGAATATCTAAGGGTGTATGATTGGGGACTTCGAATTGTTAATCTTTTGAATAACACGACTACTGAGATCAAATACACGTTCAAGAAGATGCTAAAAGCCATAAATTCTAACTTATAGGTCAAATTGGGTTCAGTCGCATCCTTATTCAAACTTTGATGTTTTCGTTGTAGAACAGAACAAAAATTCATATTGAACTTTGAATGGGAAATGTTTCTTATAGACACTCTCATGTTACGTGGCCTTTTGTGCAATCTATATAACCCCTTCGCTGCCAGGCCTTTCCCCCCTCCTGTGCCGAGCCTTTTTTTGGCTATTTGGGGCAGTTCACGCTCAGGCCCTCATAACTTTTTCTTCACATAAGCTACCCACGCCAAATTTGCGTCCTTTTTTTCCAACATCCTAGGGATTCTAGAGGTACCCAGACTTTGTGGGTTCCCATGAAGGAGATAAAGAAATTAACCAAAATACAGTGAAATGTTTGTTTTTTTCAAAAAAATTGAAAAAAGGGCTGCAGAAGGCAGCTCGTGTTTATTTCCCCGAAAATGGCATCAACAAAGGGTTTGTGGTGGCAAGATCACCATCTTCCCAGCTTTCAGGAACAGGCAGACCTGAATTGGAAAACCCAATTTTTCAATACAATTTTGACATTTTACTGGGACATACCCCATTTTTACTATTTTTTGTGCTTTCTGCCTCCTTCCAGTTAGTGACCAAAATGGGTGAGAAACCAATGCTGGATCCCAGAAAGCTAAACATTTCTGAAAAGTATACACAATTCTGAATTCAGCAAGGGGTCATTTGTGTAGATCCTACAAGTGTTTCCTACAGAAAATAACAGCTGAAATAAAAAAATGTTGAAATTGAGGTGAAGAAAACAGTCATTCTCCACGTTTTACTCTGTAACTTTTCCTGCGATGTCAGATTTTTGAAAGCTATATACCATTACGTCAGCTGGACTCTTCTGGTTGCGGGGATATATAGGACCTGTAGGTTCATCAAGAACTCTAGGTACCCAGAGCCAATAAATGAGCTGCACCTTGCAATAGGTTTTTATTCTATACCGGGTATACAGCAATTCATTTGCTGAAAAATAAAAATGGAAAAATAGGTATCAAGAAAACCTTTGTATTTCCAAAATGGCCACAACATAAGGTGTTGAGAAGCAGTGGTTATTTGCACATCTCTGAATTCCGGGGTGCCCATACTAGCATGTGAATTACAGGGCATTTCTCAAATAGACGTCTTTTTTACACACTGCCTTACATTTGGAAGGAAAAAATTTAGAGAAAGACAGGAGGCAATAACACTTGTTTTGCTATTCTGTGTTCCCCCAAGTCTCCCGATAAAAATGGTACCTCACTTGTGTGGGTAGGGCTAGCACCCACGAAAGGAAAGGCTCAAAACACAATGTGGACACATTACATTTTGTCACAAAAAACAGAGGTGTTTTTTGCAAAGTGCCTACCTGTGGATTTTGGCCTCTAGCTCAGTCGGCACCTGGGGAAACCTAGCAAACCAGCACATTTTTGAAAACTAGACACCTAGGGGAATCCAAGATGGGGTGACTTGTGGGGATCTGACCCGGTTCTGTTACCCAGAATCCTTTGCAAACCTCAAAATTTGACCAAAAAAACACTTTTTCCTCTCATTTCGGTGACAGAAAGTTCTGGAATCTGAGAGGAGCCAAAAATGTCCTTCCACCCAGCGTTCCCACCAAGTCTCCCAATAAAAATGGTACCTCACTTGGGTGAAAAGGCCTAGCGCCCACGAAAGGAAATGGCCCAAAACACAATGTGGACACATCACATTTTTTAACAGAAAACAGAGGTGTTTTTTACAAAGTGCCTACCTGTGGATTTTGGCCTCTAGCTCAGCCGGCACCTGGGGAAACCTAGGAAACCAGCGCATTTTTGAAAACTAGACACCTAGGGGAATCCAGGATGGGGTGACTTGTGGGGATCTGACCAGGTTCTATTACCCAGAATCCTTTGCAAACCTCAAAATGTGACCAAAAAAACACTTTTTCCTCTCATTTCGGTGACAGAAAGTTCTGGAATCTGAGAGGAGCCACAAATTTCCCTCCACCCGGCATTCCCCCAAGTCTCCTGATAAAAATGGTACCTCACCTGTGTGGGTAGGCCTAGAGCCCACAAAAGGAAATGGCCCAAAACACAACGTGGACACATCACATATTTTCACAGAAAACAGAGGTGTTTTTTTACAAATTGCCTACCTGTGGATTTTGGCCTCTAGCTCAGCCGGCACCTGGGGAAACCTAGTAAACCAGCGCATTTGTGAAAACTAGACACCTAGGGGAATCCAAGATGGGGAGACTTGTGGGGATCTGACCAGGTTCTGTTACCCAGAATCCTTTGCAAACCTCAAAATGTGACTAAAAAAACACTTTTTCCTCTAATTTTGGTGACAGAAAGTTCTGGAATTTGAGAGGAGCCACAAATTTCCTTTCACCCCGTGTTCCCCCAAGTCTCCCGATAAAAATGGTACCTCACTTGTGTGGGTAAGCCTAGCGCCCACGAAAGGAAATGGCCCAAAACACAACGTAGACACATCACATATTTTCACAGAAAACAGAAGTGTTTTTTACAAAGTGCCTACCTGTGGATTTTGGCCTCTAGCTCAGCCGGCACCTGGGGAAACCTAGCAAACGAGCGCATTTCTGAAAACTAGACACCTAGGGGAATCCAGGATGGGGTGACTTGTGGGGCTCTGACCAGGTTCTGTTACCCAGAATCCTTTGCAAACCTAAAAATTTGACCAAAAAAACACTTTTTCCTCTCATTTCGGTGACAGAAAGTTCTGGAGTCTGAGAGGAGCCACAAATGTCCTTCCACCCACCATTCCCCCAAGTCTCCCGATAAAAATGGTACCTCACTTGTGTGGGTAGGCCTAGCGCCCACGAAAGGAAATGCCCCAAAACACTATCTGGACACATCAAAATTATCAAATACAAAACTACCTGTTTTTGCACGGGGCACCTGCGTTTTTGGTCCTGGGCTCAGCAGCCTTCTAGGGAAACCTACCAAACCCAGACATTTCTGAAAACTAGACACCCGAGGGAGTCCAGTGAGGTGTGACTTGCGTGGATCCCCCAATGTTTTCTTACCCAGAATCCTCAGCAAACCTCAAATTTAGTTAAAAAATAACATTTTCCCCACATTTCTGTGTGGGATCACCGCACTGGGACACATTTCATACCACCCTATGTGCCCCCGTAAAAATGATACCTCATTTGTGTAGGTGGGCCAAGTGCTTGTGAAAGGGAAGAGCCAAAAACATGTTGATATTGAGGGGGAACAAAGGTGGTCCAAAAGGGCAGTTTGCAAAAAAACATTTTTAGGCTGACAAGTGCAGCAGAATTTTTATTGGTATAGATGAGACAATGCTGGGTGGTAGGAATTTTGTGGATTCCTGCAGATTCCGGAAGGTTTCATCACAAACATGTGGGACAAATGTGTGATTTCCAGCAAAGTTGGAGGTTTGCAGGGGATTGTGGGTACAAAAATGGTGCGCGGTGCATGTGAAACACACCATCCTGTAATCACCCAGATTTTTGGTTTTCAGATGTGTCTAGGTCTTGTGGATTTTTCTACATGGCAGCGTCCCAAAGTCCATAAAGTGCAGCCCTCACCATTCCAAGTGGGACGATTTTGAGAGTAAGCCAAGTTCTCATGGCCCAAATGTAAAACTAAAACCCAAAATAATCAAATGTCTTCTTACTTGCGAGGGGACAAGATGTTTTAGAGTGTGGGGGAGAGCTAAAAGACTGTTACCCCCTTCAGTTGAGGTGGGGGCGTAACCCGGCCCATACTGGTTAGTAGCCACCACCCCAATATTTTTTTGTTTTTTTAAAATTCCCTGGCATCTAGTAGACTTTCTGCCCCACCGGGGTGTGGATCAGGGGTAATTGCCCCATCTGCCCACTTGTGGGCAGAACAACTTTGGCCCCATTTATTTGGGGTGGGGGTATGGCCAGACCCCAACCCTCTTATTTTTGAAAAACAAACTTCCCTGGCCTTTGGTGGGCTTTCTTCCCCCCCCCTTGGGGGCAGATGGGCCTTCCAAAAATAGGCCCATCTGCCCCCAATGGGGGGCAGATATGGCCAACAGTAATGTGCCCCCATGGGGAGCGACCCTTACCCAAGGGGCTGCCCCCTTAAGAAAACACATAAATACACACACACCAATCCCTGGTGCCTAAGTGGTTTCTGCCCACATGGGGGCAGATTGGCCTAACAAAAATCGGCCGATCTGCCCCCATGGTCTAAATACAATTTGCCCCCCAGGGGAGCGACCCTTGCCTAATGGGTCGCTCCCCATCTCTAAAAAAACAAACAACCAAAATTAAACACACAAAAAAAAAATTGCCCTGGCGCCTAGAGGTTTCTGCCCCCCCCGGGGGCAGATCGGCCTAATAACAATAGGCTGATCCGCCCCCGGGGGGGCAGAAATGGGCTAAAAAAATGTGCGCCCCCAACCCCCCCCGGGGAGCGACCCTTGCCTACGGGGTCACTCCCCTTGCATGACAGTGGGACCAAGTGTCAACTAGACTAAATGCAGATTTGTCAATGGCAGCAAAGGTGCTGACAAAACACAGGTTTACATACCCGTATAGAATACAGTGCTATTGTGGATTTCATCACCAGTGCCTTTAACCTTTCACTTTTCTAGTCACATCTAAGACCATCCCCAGGAGTCTATTAGGTTCAGTGAAACAGTTTCACAGATGCAGTTTCATTGTTCGTTATAAAAATATCCCGGTCTATTATCACGCAAAAATATACTTATGTAGGATTGTCAAACACCAAAAATTGCTTATTTTGTTAATTTCATATTCAATGGCTATTACAAAACCCATTTTAGGAGAATTGATGCCCTATAGTATGATAGGATATAGAAAGAATCTGAAATCCCTACCCACATGCTCTAGAAAATCAATTCTTAGGCAAGATGTGCTTTGACTGATTGTTTCCATCCTGCAGCTACGCGTTATGCCAATTCTACCAGTGCGCATGGGGAATTGAGTATATGTGTCTTCTGCGAATTCATTGCTCCAACTAGTTACATGATATATGGAAGCATGAGACGCAGAGGCCCTTCTGTGAGCAGTCTTTGGAAGGATGTGCCTCATCAGCTCTATTCTAAATCATAAAGGACGTGATGCCGAATTCCATCACACAGGAAAATTGAGTACAGTTCCAAAATCTAACATATTTTAAATATTGATAGCACTACGGTCAGTATTACAGGTTTTTCCATATCCTGTTACCTATCCCATCAGAATCGTTAGGTCAGAGGATGCACTGAGAAACCAATACATTTCCTTCTGAGATTGAGAGGGGTCGATTTATCAAGGTTTCACACAATACAGCAGCACACCTTGCAGTGCTGCACTGCATGAAAGGGAGAGGACAGAAATGCCCAGGCACATTCCTGTCCTCTCCTTGCGGTGGCTCACAATGTGCTGCACCGTTACACCATGGTGCACCTTCCTGCCCAAATACAATCCTCAGAGGCATTTTCCTTTTTCTAAGTGTGCTGTAGACTACAACACACATAGAAAGAGTAAACAACTAGAATAAATAAAGATATTTCTCCTCGTTGTGCTTCCCCTGGGAATGCAGGCATTTTGACTCATTCCCATATTGACTAGTCTTGGTAAATCTGTGAAGGTGTCAAAATCCATGGGTGGATGCGTGGGAACACCTACACTCTACCCATCGAATGTCTTCCCATAGCAGAATAATGCAAGGCAGCGACTTGTGCTGCCTTGCATCACTCCAGGTTTAGCAAGCCATACAGGGCCACACAAGGTGGCCTTGCGTGGCTTGGTAAATCTCATTCTAGGTTTTGTTTCATCAGACGTCATTTTGGGTAGTGCAAGGCCGATACAAATCATTGATAAATATGGACCTGGAGCTCCTAAAAGCAGCTGAAATCCCTGGAGAAATTCTAGGAGAAATTAGGAAGTACTGAGAGAATCAGACCCAGCATTACCAATTGCCTAGTAATTTCTCATTTTAAGGAGACCCTTACATCCCACATTGAAATACAGCTTTGTATCCCTGTTGAGGTGAATTATATTCGCTGACAAAATGCTTGTATTAAAATAGTGCACAAAGGATTACGATTAAAATACATATGTGCTAAATGCAAGAATTTGTTGTAGGTGCTAAATGAATAAATTACTGATTTAAGTTATCCTCACTGCCGATGCCATGTTAAATGAAAAATAATGCATGAACGTTGGAAGGCCTTGAATAGTTGTTTGTGCAAAATGTTTTTCTTCTCTTTAATGCAGATGTTGCTACTTTAGAAGCCTACTGTTAGCTATTGTATAGACACTTGTTTCGTATTAGACAACTGATAGTAAAGTTCTCACCTGGCGGAGAGGAAGCAACAGGAAGAATGAGTCATGAGAAACACTGTCTGGACCGCAAGAAATCAACAATGTAACTTTTAGAGGACTAATGTCTGAAAGCCTATTGTGCCCCGATGAGAAAATGGGGATATTTCTTAATCCCAGGAGTTTGCTGAATTTCTAGTGAGGGACCTAGTAGAAGAAAGGAAATAATATTGCGTGTTTATCTTAGTTTGTGTTCCTACAGTACATGACAAGATCCTCGATTCCCTCCCTGACTCTCTGATTGAAGAGTTTCTGATTCTTTTATTCATGAAAGGCTGCCTTGCTTAGATTTTACTGAATTGTTTGCTGATATGTTTGCGCTGAGAATACTTTCCAGTTTATTATGCAAAAGCTTTATGCTTGCACATTCATTCACTCATCAGAACTAGTTATGGGTATCTGAACTGGCACTCTTTTCTCTCAATTCTAATCTTAATCTAGATTAGGGAATTTTCCTTTATGGAAAACGCCTGCTGTATTATTACTATCTTGACTGTGATTCATACAAACATTTTGTTCTATTTTATACTAAAATATCTTGATGGATTCTTTTATCTTTAATACGGAGAATTAAAGATAAATACCTAGTGAAAATGATGAAAACGAAAATAATTGAAAATAAAACCCTTTAACTCACACTCATTCTCTTTATTGACTGAAACAAAGTTCTAATAACTGTATCTATGTATTTATGTAGATGATCACTCCTCATTTGTCTTTGTTGATGAACAAAGACCCATACGACCAGTGGCAGGGGCTATTCAATGATTACACCCAAAAACAGGTATAGAAAACCCTACTCCATCAGCTCAAAGCTGAGGACTATATCATTGTTAAAGGCTCAGAACCGAGTTATAGGCCCAAACTGCAGGTGAGGGTCTATAACAAGGGTAAGGGCCTATAACAACTGGTATAACCAGAGACAGAAAGGCTAACAGGCTATTAGAACATTCCACCCACTGAGAATAGATTGTTCTAAATTAAAAAGGTAGAAACAGAAAGACAAACAGTGAAATGTTTGAGCAAAAGGCTTAATCCTGAGCCACTTCATTGTCTTCAGTGTGGCTCTCAGCGTTCCTATGTTCTTGTTCCTGTTAATTTTCACACCCAGTGATGCCAACATACCACAGAGAAAGCCAGGACACTCATAATAGGGTACTCAGGCCCTGATTTATAATTTTTGGTGCAAAACCGCATTAACGCAGTTTTGCACCAAAAAGTTTAGCACCGGCTTGCATCATTTCGGTGCACCAGCCATGCACCATATTTATGGAATGGTGCAAGCCGGTGCTAAGGGTAGGCTAATCCCAAAAAATGACATTAGTCGGGTGGGGCTGGCGGTATAGAAGAAGGGGGTTTTGCATAAAAAAATGATGTTAGGCAGGTTAAAGTTTTAAAAAAAATGACTCTAACCTGCCTAGAGTCTTTTTCTGACACAAAACCATCGATACCACATGACTCCTGTCTTAGAAAAGGCAGGAGTCATGCCCACCAACCCAACGGCCAGCACAGGGGGTCAGGGTCCCCGGGGCATGGCCATTGCACCCAGTGTCATGTAGGGGGGTCCATTTCAGGCCCCCCAATGGCACTTTAAAAAATAAAATAAAATACTTACCTGTACTTACCTATACCTACCTGGGATGGGGTCCCCCATCCTCCGCTGTCCCTCTGGTGTGGGTGGGGTTGTCCCTGCGACCTGGGGAGGGCACCTTTGGGCTTAATCCATGGTGTTCCACCATGGAAATAGGCCCACAGGTCCCCTAACGCCTGCCCTGACCCAGGTGTTAAACAATGGTGCAAAGCAAGCTTTTTGACCCCTCCTCTCTCCCATGTGTGATTTTAGCACGTGAGATAAATATGGCACTAAGGCCATAGAGTCATTTTTTGTACAGGAACACCTACTTTGCATCTCATTGACACAAAGTAGTTTATTTTGAAGTGGACTGCTGCCATTTCACATTATACAATATACTGTTCCTGGACTAGGTTTTACTAATGGTTCTTCAATAAAATTTGCCCTGGAAGTAAACCAAACATTATTGCGTTTCATTTTTAGCACACTTGTAACAGTTTATGTAAACCTGGGTGGGGTGTAATTTGAATTTTAGTATCCAATATTTTATACTGTGCTCCCTTTTTCCTTCCTTATTTTCATCTTCTTTCTTTCCCTTTTCCTTCTATTGTTTTCCTTCCCTTCTGTCCAATTTCTTTCTTTCTTTCTTTCTTTTCTTTCTTTTTTGCTTTCTTTCCTTTTTTCTGTCCTTTTTTTCATCTTTTTATGCCTTTCTTTCCTTTTTTCCTTCTTCCAGTGTTTTTTCTTTCCTGCCTTCTTTCTTCTTACTCTCTTTCTTTTTGCCTTCATTCCTTCTTTCTTTTTTACCTGTGTTCCTTTCTTCTATGCTTACTTTTTGCCTTCTTTTTGCTCTTTTTCCTCTATTCTTTCTTTTTTGCCCTCTTTTCTTTTTATTCCTTTTTCATTCTTTCTTTTTCTTTCAGTTCAAATTTCTTTCTTTGTTTCCTCCTTTCTTTTTTGCCTACTTTTTTCTTTTCTTTCTTTCCTTTCTTTTTCACCTTCTGTCCTTTTTTCCTTACTTCCTTTTTTCCCTTTGCATCTTTTCTTTCATGCTTTTCTTTCTTTGTTCTTTTTTGCTTCTTATCTTTTTTTGCTTCTTGTCTTCTTCACTTTTTCCTTTTCTCTTTCTTTTTACCATCATAATTTTGTTCTTTTTGTCTTTCTTTCTTTCTTATTTTCTTTCTTACTTTCTTTCTTACCTTCATTTATTTTGTGTCCTCCTTCCTTTGTTCTTTCCTCCCTTCTTTTTTGCCTTTTTTCTTCCCTTCATTCTTTTCTGTCTTCATTCCATTTTTCTTTCCTTCTTTACTTCTTCCCCCTTGTTTCCTTCCTTCCTTCCCTTTTTGCATCTCTCCCTTGATTGCTTTGTTTTTTTCCTTCCTTCCTTTTCTTGTGTCCTGACTTCTTTCTCAAAGGTAAGGCTAGCAGCCAATCTAAGACCAACTGCATTTTTAGGTCTGTGATATCCGAGACCTTTTGATTTTACTAAAAGTATATATGACGGGGTTTGCAGCCCAACATCAACCATTAGTCTGTGATTGTTGTCAGAAATGGGGTCTCTAGTTGGGAGTGGTTTGCACCCTGTCCAAGTAGGAACCCTCATGCTAATCAGGGTCGGAAAGCCACAAAGCTAAGATAAGCCCCCTTGGTTGCTTGGCACAAGCAATCAGGCTTATCTCACAGGCAATGTGTAAAGCAGTAGTACCCAATCTTTTGAATTCCCTCGACCCCCACTTTATCATTACTGGAACCCGGGGACCGCCACTAAATCATTATTGGAATCCAGGGACCCCCCACTGAGTCATTACTGGAAGCCGGGGACTCCGGTCTAAACATTGTTGATGATTTGAAACGCAAAACAATACACAAATAAATACAGAAATAAGCATTCATCAAACACATACACAAATGATAAAACTTTGTATTTAATTTGCAAACAAATACAAATAAAAAAAAAAAAACATTTAATTTTAATAGGAAATTTGGAGCTTTTCTGAATTCAGTTGAAGTCACACATCATCCATACTATATTCTGTTTCACGTACCTTCGCGGTGTTGCAATCACACCATGGGGCCATTTGTGCTGCAGTTGAGTTTGGTGTCACGGACATCTGTGACAAGGCACTCAGGACTGATGTTGTGGCAGCACTTCAGAGACGTATCGGTTGTGTCTGACCTGCGACTTCGGTCGGGGTCATTGCACTCAGCAGGGACCATGGCTCCGGTGCAGGCAGTTGTGCGGAATTGGACAGCAGCACCAGTTCCAAAGTCTCTTTGGAGTCAGTGTACTTGGTTTCTACTTGGTTGAGCTAGAATTCACTCCCAAGGGCCCAGGAACTGGATGTGGCACCACTTAGCAAGTCTGGACTCTCAACAAGAGAGCCTAGGTGCTGGCAGAAGAAGTTGATGATGTCCCTGAGGCTTCTTAAAAGGAGGCTAGCTCAGTCCTAGCCCTTGGAGAACCTTTGGAATCAGGATGTAGAAAGCAAAATCTAGTTCTTTAACTCCCTGGACAGAAGCAGCAAGCAGCATGCCAGCACAGCACAGCAAAGCAACAGTCAGAGTGGCAGTCCCTCCTACAGTATCCAGCACTTCTTCCTGGCAGAATGTCCTCAGTCCAGAAGGGGTTTATCTTTGTGGGGTCAAGGGTCCATTACTTATACCCATTTCTGCATCTGAAGTAGAGAAACTTCAAAGAAAAGTCTTTGTAGTGCACACGACCCTGCCTTTTCTTCCCTGGCCACAGACACACTCCAAGGGTTGGAGACTGCTTTGGTAAGGGCAGGCGCAGCCCTATTCAGGTGCAAACATCAGCTTCTCCCACCACTCTAGTTCAGGAATTCCCATCAGGATATGCAGGGAACACCTCAGCTCCCTTTGTGTGACTGTCTAGAGTGAATACACAAACATCCCAACTATCATCCTGACTCAGACGTGTATTGCACAGACAAGCAGAGGCACAGAATGGGTAAGCAAGAAAATGCCCACATTCTAAAAGTGGCATTTTCAAACTTACAATTTAAAAACCAACTTCACCAAAAGATGTATTTTTAAATTGCAAGTTCAGAGACCCCAAACTCTATATCTCTATCTGCTCCCGTTGGTAAAGTACATTAAAAGATATTTCAAGGCAATCCCCATGTTACCCAATGGGTGAGATAGTTGCTGCAATAGTGCAAACCAAATGTATCATTATTTTACTATCAGGGCATGTAAAAAACATCAGTGCATGTCATACCTTTTAAATACATGGCACCCTGCCCAGGGGCAGTTTTGGGCCTACCTTACGGGTGACTTATGTGTAATAAAAGGGAAGGTTTAAGGCTGCCTGTCAAGTGGGCGCACTTGCCAGGTTAAAATGGCAGTTTAAGACTGCACACATAGGCATTGCAACGGTAGGGCTGAGACATGTTTGGAGGGCTACTCGTGTGGGTGGCAGAATCAGTGTTGCACGTCCATTAGTAGCATTTGATTTACAGGCCCTGGGCACACCTGGTGGACTATACGAGGGTCTTACTGGTAAATCAAATATGCCAATCATGGATTAACCAATCACCATTTAGACAGAGAGCACCTGCACTTTAGGACTGGTCAGCAGTGGTAAAGTGCCCACAGTCCTAAAGCCACCAAAAACGAAATGCAGCACACATTCAAAAATAGGAGGTCAGAGGCAAAATGTTTTGGGATAACCCTGCAAAAACGTGCATTTCCAACACAAACCCCTCCCAGCCTAAAGCCACCGTAGGTCAATTAAAACCTTGCTGGACTTCTCTGCTTAGGGTGATAGAACATGGACAATGGCCCACTACTGCAGGGGCTCTTGCCAGTTCGATGTCTCTCTGAACCCAGGTGGATCTCTATGTCTACACTCTCAGTGCCCACTACACTAACCCAGAGGAACCCTTCTCCTCATCTGTTGGCTCCATCTGTGCAGCACGTAACCTTACCCTGCTCACAGATGCATCCCACAAGGTAGTCAGTACCACCTTGGCCAACAGGGTGACCCCCTTGGGTCTTACTTTGGTCCCAATCAAAGGAAAATTGTGACCACAAGGAAAACAACCAACAGACGACACTGACAGCTGTCATTGCCAAGAGCCAGGCCTTCCCAGGGTCTCTAGCCTCTTGAAAAGTGGGGAGCAGTAGCCCCAGGTGCATTGCACTCTTTTTCCACTTCCTCTCCCAACAGTACAGCTGTGGTATCCTGAGACTGGACACTCAACTTAGGGTCTGTACCCTCAGGCTGACAAGAGGACAGGGGTGGGCTCTCCCTCCTCCTGTCCCTCTTGCTGGGGTCCTGTACTTTCATCTTTGGAGTGGTACCCCTAGACAACTGAACTGTTTGAGTGCCTTTGGAGGCCGCAACTCCCAGTTCTCCTGACACTGGAGCAACTAATTCCCCTGAATGCAGTATATGGGCATCTGGGAACTAACTATGACCCTTCTCTGGGTCACTTCCCCACACCATCATAGGGACAACAGAGCCATAGGGCAGAAAAAGTCCTGGCCATAGGTTGGAGTAACTCTACACAACCGGCTGGTATACTGCTCTGGGGAAACTAGCCTTTCCACAACCATGGTATGGCTAGCCCCACTGTCCTCAGAGCAGTGACTGGGACCCCATTCACTGTCACCTGGTGGAAGTGATGACTTCCACCCTCAGGGATCACTAACGCACCCTTTGAGTCCACCTCACAACTAAGAGAGATCACAGCATAGTCTATGAACTGCCCTTGTGGACTACCTCCCCCTCAGCCCACATTGGCCAGCTCTGTAGAGGGGCCACCAGTGGGGGTTTACTGAGAACAGCCAGAGCCCCTTTTCTTGTGTCCTAGCTGGGAACACTCAAAGGAATGGGGTTGAAAATGGGGAGCTCTGGATCACCGCCCAACACAACCTCCTTCCTTCCTGTCAGAAGGGAACCTTTTTCTCCAGTTTTATCCTGGCATTTGTCTGTGTCTCCCTTGACCCCCCCCTCCTTCTTTTGTTTGGGACCCTCCCCACCCTTGGCTGAGTCTCTCACATACAACTTCTTTTGGACCATGGCGATGAGCCAGCAGTTCACCTCCTTAGCGAGCTTCCTGGTGTCAGGAAGCTTTGTTGTGAGTCAAGTGCTGGTGCAGCTCTGGAAAACAACGACTAGATAAGTGTTCCCATGCAATCAAATTGTACAGCCCCTGATACTCTGTTACCTCGCTGCCCTTCACCCAACCATCCAGTGCTCTGAAGAAAGACTCAAAACACTCCACCCAAGTTTGAGACCAAAGTTTAGTGTTCTTCCTAAACGTTACCCTGTAACTCTCTGGGGTGAGAC
This sequence comes from Pleurodeles waltl, assembly GCF_031143425.1. Taxonomy (NCBI): domain Eukaryota; kingdom Metazoa; phylum Chordata; class Amphibia; order Caudata; family Salamandridae; genus Pleurodeles; species Pleurodeles waltl. The sequence continues at coordinate 156,777,523 of NC_090446.1, forward strand.
CATACCTTTTGGTCAGTGCATCCTTCATGGCAGGGCACCTCATCTGGTGCTCTGGATCTAATGCCAGCGAGATGTCCCTCCCCTCCACTGAGAAATAGTTCCCCAGGCCTGCCCCCCAATCTCTCTCAGGGACCCTGTGCATCCTCAGTGCCACCTCATAACCCCTGAACCACTGATCTATGTCATCCCCACAACAAAATCCTTCACCACATCCTTGGGTGTATGTATCTTACCCTCAGACCACAGTGTAGAACTGTGCTGGACCTGCTTTTTAGATCCAGCTCCTTTAAGCTTAGCTCTTGAGCTAAAAGCATTTTCTTATGTGATTTTCTCTTTCTCCACTGTGATTTTCTCTTCCTCTCTTTTGAACCTGGCTAGTTCCAACTGAAGCGCAACCTCATGCTTCAGCTTGAGCTTCTCCAGCTCCATTTGGAGTTTCCTAGCCTCCTGCTTGTCCCCCAGCTCCTCTGGGGTTAGACCTCTTAAGTAAGCACTGCTGCTTGCCCTGGAAGGTGCCCTGGTAGGTGCCCTCTTCCCAGGCAGATCCTGATTCCCCATCAAATCATCATGCAGGTTTTGCTCCTCTCGTTCACAATAGCATTCTCCTCCCCTCTGCTCATCGGCCTCCTTTGCTGCCAATCAGTCCCTCAGTGCCTTTCGCAACTCCTCCTTTTTAGTGAGGCCTTTGATAGGTTATTTCAGCTTTTTGCAGAACGTTTTTGAGCTGAGGCACTAACTAGGTCTCCAACCTGTCCTGCTGAAACACCAAAGGGCATATTTATACTCTGTTTGCGCTGAAATAGCATCTTTTTATTACGCTATTTCAGCCAAAACTTAACTCTATATTTATATTTTGACGCTAGACCCGTCTAGCGTCAAAATATTGGAGTTAAAGTCATTTTTTGCCTGCGGAAAACGACCTTGCCTCAATGAGATGCACGGTAGGCATTCCTGGGAAAAAAATGACTCTAAGGCCCATGTTACTTATTTATCCTCCAGTGCAAAAATGGTGCACCGGAGAGAGGCGGGCCTAAATAAAGGCACTAAGCTTGCTTAGCGCCATTATTTAACACCTGTGTCAAGGCAGGCGTAAGGGGACCTGTGGGCCTATTTCCATGGTGGAAAACGATATAATAAGTCCACAGGTGCCCTCCGCAGACCCCAAGGACACCCTTATCCACACCAGAGGGACTGCGGAGGATGGCAGACTCCATCCCAGGTAAGTATAGTAGAGGTAAGTCTTTTTGTTTTTTTATGAAATGCCAACGGGGACCCATACAATGCACTGGGTGCAATGACCATGCCCAGGGGACCCTTGTCCCCTGTGCTGGCCATTGGGGTGGTGGGCATGACTCCTGTCTTTTCTAAGACAGGAGTCATGTGGTATGGTAGGTTTGGCATCAAGAAATGACGCTAGGCTGGTTAGAGTCATCTTTTTTCACTCTATTGAGCCAAACGTCATTTTTTGGTGAAAAAACCCCTTCTCCCATACTGCTACCCCCACCCGGCTAACGTCATGCTCCATGACGTTAGCCCACCATTTGCACCGGATTGCGCCATTCCATAAGTAAGACGCCGGCTGGGGTCTTGGAATGGTGCTAGCCTGTGGTATACTTTTTTATGCTAAACTCCGTTAGCACAGTTTAGCGTCAAAAAGTATAAATCAGGGCCCAATTCTGCAGCTTCTATTAATGGCTCACCAGACTAAGACATGATTGTGAATCAAACTCAAAAGTTGCAAATAGCGAAAAATCAAACCAGTATGTTGGGGTGTAATGGTCTGTGGTATGCAAGAAGTGTACACCTATTACTGTATGAAAAGTACAAGTACAGCAGCATCTCCAACAATAACGTTTGGAAAAACCATGAGAAGACAAAAATTGCTGAAAGGCTGGTGGCCAATGGCAGACATATTGCCTTTGCCAATGCTTGTTTCAGGCAGCTGCCTGCAAGCTTCAATTAACTACGAATCCTTATTGCTATAGGAATGCTCAGGTTTTGAGTAAACCAAGGTTAATGGTACGGTTAGAATACTGAGGCTGCTGCTGTCAAAGTACAGCTAACAAGGAGCCCTGGTTCCAATTAGAAACTTCAGGTTAACTCTCATGAAGAGGATGCTCAATAAACAAAGAATAATGAGAACGCTTAGTAGAGTGGTTTGAATCTGCCATTGTTGAAGTGAACTGTCATGCTTAGATATTAAGTGGCTAGTGGTGAGCAAATCGGACAAAGAATAGATCTCCTAATTACATTTTTTCAGGAATGATGTCATCATGGTTCCAAAACAATGTAAAAAACATTCATGACATACTACATAAACCATAACTTGTGCCCCTGCCATGTACTGTTCATGACTTCATGAATGAGGCCGCTGCTGACATCCGAGGTGGCATTGCTGATGACAGCACTAAAAACACCTCAAGTGATATCAGCAATGAGATCACTTTGACTATATACAGAAACATTACTACATGATATCATGAAATGAACAATACTTACAGGATACCAATACTTACAAACAGTTTTTTTGAAGGCACTGTTTAAGTCCTTGTGTCCTCTCATGCATCCTCTAGTCCTATTATTTGTGGAACCTCTGCGGTTGGCATACACATAGTGTAGTTTCCATCGATGGCAATCATTGTTTTGACTTTGGACTGTATCCACCATTCCAACATCATGATTAACTAAAACAAAAGCTTTTGAGAATACCTTGCACTATGTACGAGACTCTGAACACCAACTGGCGTAACTTTAAACCCCACTTGACACCGTATTGTGTCTGTTCACCTTCTGGTCACACTATGGCAAGAAATAGCAGATTTTTACCAGTGGTTTTGCCCTTATTCTCGGAACAAGTCCACTGGCATTTTCTGCTTGCTCCGAGCAAGTGGATGTCAGCCGGTGAGCCAGTATGGGTCAGGAGGCAGCTGTTGGTGAGGTTAGGCTAGGGTTTAGGCTGGGGTTTAGGCTGGGGTGAGTGTTGAATGCAGGGCTGCTGCAGGGTTTGGTGGTGCTTGACTGTGTTCCTTTTTGTAGCCCCCTACACCAGTGCCTACAGCAGTTTTACTAGGTGCGCATCGTCACCAGGTGAATTGTAGCCACTGTCACTGGGCTGGTATTATCAGTGGTGGAGACGCTCGTCTATACCCACCCTCGGAGTTAAAGCTCTCGGGCGTGGCAAGTGGTGCGGGTGCGGGAAGGGGGAATACCATCATTTTTCTTGAGGGCCTAGATCTAGTCTTTGGTAGCTCAAAGTGGATTTCATACTAAATATGTAGTTTTCTGTGAACGTTGTGATTTGTTTACCACTATCATGAAATGCTGCTCATAACTCAACTGATGAAATATACAGGACAGCAGCTGTGCCCGGTCTTTTGGGGCTGAGGGGCCACGCCCCCCACCTTTTACCCCTCTAGAAAAGTGTCTGTCAGGCTGAGCAAATGTCAGCCTGACAAGCACTCCTCATTTTCAGATCAATCAGGCAGGAGCTAGACATACATTATTTGCACAGGCTCCCAGCTCCCTGAGCTGGCCTTTGCTGGGCTGAAGAAGTCACAGCCCTGGGGGTGTAACCTCTTCAGCCTAGCAAACGTGCCTTGAGGCCCTCCCCCTCATGATGAGGGGAAAGTCACTGATTTCTTCAGACCTGGGTGCTTCAGTTTTAAGCCTTGAAGCTCCCAGGGAAGAGTTTCAATCAGTGACACCTCGTCACAGAGTGATGAGTTGGGACTGCTGCCTTTCTTCACTGGCTGACCTTAGGTTAGCCAGTGAGGGAAGGCAGCAATCCCAACCCTCCTCGGACCTCCGAGGCAGAGATGAGGGTAAATGTGTGCTTGCTTTTTTTTAAATGAATGTTTGGTGCGTGTGTGTGTATATGTTTGAATATTTGATAAGGAGTAATGTAAATGGATGTGTGCACACGTGTATGTGTGAATGAAAGAGTGTGAGTGTGCATATGTGCATGTGTGTATCACTCGCCTCCATCCCCCCTAAAATAACTGCCCGCCACTGCAAGTCAGATTTATCTGACTAGACCATATACACCACCTTAGAGCCTATTATAAGAAAGGCACTTGGATGCTGCTTCTCTCTTATAGATAACACATCAGTATTTCAAACACATTGTAACTATTTTGATCATCTTTCAACATATTTTGCCCACTGAGTGCAATTTTTCATGGTAACTATTATTCGAGAGTACAACGCTTATTAACACTTTCAAGTCTTACTTCTTCCCTCTGTATTAAGCGTACATATCCTTGTCTAAACATGATAATTTCCTTCTTTCTTAGACATACAGAGTTATGTGTACTTAGTGTATTCTATTCAAGCACTATATTCTTCACCCACTCTATAAGATCTCAATCCTTATTGTTGTTGTAAGACAGTGTTATGTTTCATAGACATACTGTGTGGTCCTAAATAAATGCCTGTGCAATATGGAGGCATTCATGGTGCTCACACACTCGAGCGATATATATATATACATATATATATATAGATATTTCAGAAATGGCAGTGCTCACTAGGTAGTTATAGTTAGGACCATGTTTCCATAGAAAAAGCGTTATTTGACTTGCCTATATCTTCCCCGCTGTTTGATCAATCTTTACCAAATGTTCCCAATAAAAATGTTGCAGTGATTTCTGTTGCGCACTAAAAGTTTGGGCAGAACCGTCAAGCGGGGGTTCTAGAGAAAGGGGGGTAAAAAAATGTTGCATTTCCCGTGTTAATTCCCATAGGACCTTTAGACACATCTACAGCCCGAAACATTTGGATGGAATTACATCAAATTTGGCAGAAAGCTAGCTGTCGGTAGGCAGATTATGCTTTTGCTTATTTGGTGTATATCCATTCAGTGGTTTTGGAGAAATTTAGGGCAATCCAAATTTGTATATCTCTGCCCGCAAAGTATTTGTGAAAAAAGATGAGCTCATGGAGGTAAATGCACAGCTCTGATTGGCTGCCAACATCTCTAACCAGCCACAGGGACCACCACCTCCAGTGGCTTTAATTATAATAAATGTGGGGTCTACCCCCCACCCATAGCCCCGGACACCACCACCTCCCTGAGGAAAATAGAAGGACATTTAACGAGGGTCTGTTTCGGACCCCCATTAGCCCTGGGAAGCACCACCTCCATGGGGCTATCTTTATGTTGGATGCCCTGGGGACCACCACGACCCAGGGCTGGCTCCTGCTATATCCCGGGGTGCCCAAAGCTGTTTGCTGTGAGTTGGCTTTGAAGCTGCAGCCAAGCCACAGCAAACACTCCGGTTTCAGTCAGCGGGGCCTGTCAAGCAGGTCTGGATGTTTGAAAGCAGAGCTTTCATCTCTGTTCCTTGCACAAAGGTATGCGTGCAGGGAAAAGAGATGAAAGGTTTGGCTCAGCAAGCACGGAGCTGCTTTTAAAAGTGGCTCCTTGCTTGCTGAAGCTGTGGCACTGTGGGAAATGCCTTGAGGCTTACCCTGCAGTGCAAGTTAGCCTTAAAGGGAATTTTGTGTAATAAAAATATTAAAATATAACAAAACATGTAGGGATTGGGGAAGAGCCCTTGGAGGCTCCCCTGCAGTCCCAGATAGCCTATAAGGGTCTAAAAATACAGGCACAAAAAAAACAATAGCTCAGTGTGAAAGTCACGGACCTTCTCACTGAGCACTGAGGGTTCGAGTCCAGCTGGACTTGTTTCCCTCTTTTTCTTTTTTACAAATGTTTAAAGGTAAAATGAAATGTATTTTTTACTATAGGTTAAAAAAATAGAAATTCAGTGAAACAAAACAGAGGTTACAGGGACGTTATAGTTGGGAAATAGAATTTAAAAAAAACATAGAAATTCATATAAAAAAACAAAGGTTACAGGGACGTTATAGTTTGCAAATTAACCTACAATTTACGGCACTCATTAGATCTTTAAGAACATCATTGCTAATATCAATGTAACATTTGCATTAAAATTTGTAACGAAAAACTGTGCATGGCAGGGGTGCGAATTAGAGTTACCTTAAGGCTCAAGTTATAGTTACTTGATGTAACTCTAACTATAACTGGTGACTTTCTATGGTTTTGTACATTGAAAATGTGAGTCTAACTATAACGTCCCTATACCCTTTGGTTTTTCAAGTGAATATGTATATGTAAAGTACAGTTTGTGAACCATGGCGGCCACTCTTCGTAATCACATTTTGAAATGCGTGCATTATTTTCCTACGTTATTATATTTTCTACACAAATCACTTATTTAGAATACATGAACACTCATTAATATTTTTTATGAATACACCTGTGCTAGCAATCCCTCCTCTGATGACTAAATGTGTCATCACATTAATTACCACCCACACATTTTTGCATCTGCTAAAATTCTGTCAATTCAATACCTTCATACTTTTGTTTCCCTTTTGAATTTTCCCTGTACAATTTTTCCCTTTTCTTTTCTTCCCTCCTCTGTTTTATTCTTTGACCTTTTCAATTTAATTCCTTTGCATAATTTACACAATCACCATATTCCAGTTAGACAAACCACAATAATTAATATTCTCTGTAAGATTTTCAATAGTATCCCATTCCAAATTTTGCTGAGCCAATTTCCCACTGAAGTAAATCCTCTGCCAACCTTTTCCCAAACACCTGGTTCTTTCAATTCGTTCAAATAAATACTTTTATTAGTCAAATTAGTAATTAAGCCTCTAATTTCTCTACTGTTATCAGGAATATACGAGCAACAATGCCTAGAATTAATCACCGTACAGACTCCACCATCCTTCTCTAAAAGAATGTCTAAAGCAAGATGATTCTGAAGAGTCATAGCTCTATCAGCAGCCAATTCAGTATCTATCAGGAGTATTGCCCCTGAAAAATTTGTCAGCATATTATCCACAATAGAAGACAGCTTTAGAATCTTTGTTGAATTCAGAATGACTCCCACTGAAGGAATCACTGCTCAAAACATATCTCCCACTATACCAGAAGAGGATTCCCTCCTCAGTCTCATATGATGTAATTCAGTCACTTTCAGAAACTTCTTCAAATAATCCATTTGATGTATCTTTGGGAAGGCAATTCCCAAATAGCATGTCCCATACCATCCTCTTGGAATACGGTAATAAGTATTAGGACCACAGATATAATATATTCCGGGAATCACCGGGTCCTGTTCATTCAACATAAACGTCCATTTACTCTGAAACAAAAACACATGCTTACATTCACTCGTTCCAACAAATAAAGTGTCAATGTGTGATTTAGGCCTATATATACAAAGTTCCCCTATGTGTTGCACATCTAAATCTAATTTCCCTTGTGTTTTAACTGCACCATAAGCATAATCATAATCATTCCTGTAAGGTCTTTTCTTTAAGACTTTTTCTAACTTCTCCTTGAATGCCTTTCTCCTGTCATCTGTGTGATCTAAGAAACTTTTCTCTAAAGGTGTAAGTAAGCATGTCAGATTATTTCTATGCACATAAGCTGTGCCAAACGTCAATGTAGGTTCAAAGAAACCTCTAACTATTACTATGTCATTATCGTTAGCTACTTTACTCCAATACCTAATTATAGGGACAAACGAAAACACCATGTCATAATTCGAGTAAAAGTACTGTATGTACTCCTGGTTATAAAATCTTGCTAGTAGCAGACTACAACTAATTCCGTAGGTTAATGGCAAACTATGGTAGGTAACTCCTTCCTCGACTGATGAAGGAATCTGCATACACACATAACAATTTCTCGCATCCATTGTCTCAACATACTTACTCAACAAGTGATAGAAGACACTAGAAGTAAATTCTCCTTATGCATTAGTATCCTCATGCACATATTTCTCATTTAACCTAAACTGTTCTATTGCAGTTAGTGCAGCAGTTATTTCAAAAGCAGAAGTATGGTTGGCTTTACTCTTATCAAGAACAGAAATAACCACAATCAACACGACAAACAATATTCCACACATAATCGCCAAACCAATACTCATATATTTACAGAGCCTAGGGTTCCTACCCTGTTGACTAATGTTAATCATGATCTGTAAAGAATCAGAAAGCAGAAGAAAATTTAGAAAAACTGCAGCAAAAATCAAAAATAGACAACTCCTCTTTCAGCAGTTATTTACAGCTCTCAGTCTTACTTCCAGGATCCCTTTTCGAATTTGGTAAGCAGCTTGTCAAAATCAGGTTTCAAAAAGTCAAATCAGGTTTTCAATGTCTCTTCCAGTTACTTTAAACAGTCTCTTTTCTAAAAAAAAAGTCTGAGATTTTTCCAACAGTTCTGTTCATCAGCTTCCTTTAAGTGCCAAAATACTGACCCGGAATGTCTCTATCAAAACAAAAAGACAAAAATTCTTGCTCTCCTTCATTTGTAGTTGCATACGCCCATTCAGGACCTGCGTATCTTAAACTTGCTATTCTCTTTCTTCTCAACTTTCGATCACCATTCAATTCTCCTTCACTCAAATCTACTTCTTCCTCGATTGTTGTCTCGGCAACCACTTCCTTTCCTCTTTTTACTTGTGACTCCGGCCACTTATCTCCTTTCAGTGGACCCTGTGTCAGTGTTCTCTTCAGAGTCGAATTTGAACCTTCTCCTTGTACTGCAGTGTTTTCTGTTGACGGATCTGCAATTGGTTCAGGAGGAGTCACATCACAATGGCTTTGATCCACCTCAACTCCTTTCCCTTCTGGGTCTGGCAATTGCTATGTTTGTCTTTCAAGATCGTCTGCTTCTGGGACAGCCCTCCTCTGACTAGGCTCTCCTGATGCCTCAATTGAGATAGGCTCCCGTTCACCCTCCTGGAGGTCTTCTCCTTCGTCTCCTACAGGAGTGACTGAACCGTCCTCAGTGGGCTCAGATCCGGTCTCAGTTCCCTTTTGTTCTCTTTCCGGCCCTGAGACTTGTTTCGCTGTTGTTGGTACTCTCAACAACTCCTCTTCCTCATGATCCAGTGAACATGCCACTTTCTGCGTGTGACTCCAGTTCAGAATTCCAGCACACTTCACAGCCGTGGTAGTTGTCAGAACTACCTAATACGGTCCCTTCCAACGAGGCTCCAAACACGTTTTCCTCACGTGTTTCCGGACAACAACCCAGTCTCCAGCTCTCAGATTGTGCCATGGGTCATGGATCGGTAGCAGTGTGGTGGCTTCCACCTGCTGAGAGAAAGAGCGATCCACATCAGCCAGACCGTTGCAGTAGTCCAACACCATGTCATCTGTAATGTTTACAAGTGCATTTGCAGACACCACTGGCAACCTCATGGCTTGGCCCATAAGGATTTAATTCAGCGACAATCCTGTCTTCCTGTCAGGTGTGCTTCTCATTGACATCAACACTAAAGGCAATGTGTCAGGCCATTTCAAATTCGTGGACACACACATCTTTGCAACTCCTGACTTTAAGGTACCATTCATCTGTTCCACTAGTCCTGATGCTTCAGGGCAGTAACTACAATGCAACATATGCTCAATGTTCAATACTGCACACAGTAATTTAATTACTTAATTGTTGAAGATATTTCCCCTGTCTGATTCTAAAGAGATAGGAAACCCGAAACGCGGTATCAGTTCCCTAAGTAATAGTTTCGCTACTGTAAGATTGTCATTTCTTCGTGTGGGGTAAGCTTCAATCCAGTGACTAAAAATGTGAACAATCACCAATACATATCTCAAATCTCCACACACAGGCATCTCAATAAAATCCATCTGCATTCTGCTGAATGGACCTCCCGCTCTTCCAATGTGGCTCAATTTAACCACTGTCTCTTTTCCCATGTTTAATTGTTGGCAAATGATATAACAACAACTTGTCTAAACTTTGGGTTAAACCAATCATGTTTGAACAGTTGAATCATTGCATCCCTCCCAATATCTGCTTTACCATGATAGTACCTCGCCATTTGAGACAACAGACTATTTGGCAAGACCATTTGACCCTCTTCTGAAATCCACAATTCATCTTGTCCTGGCACACATTTCCTCTTGCTCCATGAACGTTTTTCTTCCATGTCAACATTATTCTGCAACATTTTCAATTCCTCCAAGGTGTCAATTACTTTTAATGCAAAACTCGAACATGTTTCATCTTCTTCATATAACAGCTCACACTTGTCTTTGAATGATTTACAGTTCAATGCGCAAAAACGTGTTACTTGATCCGCATATCCATTTCCCAACGATACAAAGTCCTGCGACTTCAGATGTGCACTGCATTTCACCAAGGCAATCTTTTCAGGCATTTCAATAGCATGTGACTGTTAGAGAACGGTTCTGACCATCAGGTCTGCCCTGATTTTTTGCTTTTTGACCACCTGTTTTTTTACTTTTTACTGTGAGGAAGCCTCCTATGAGGGGACTCACGCACAGTAAACACATGGTAAAATGTACTGTGTGTGTTTACCGCCATTGTCGCTGTGCTAAGGAAAGGCTGCTGTGACACAGCAAGGGCAGGAGGCCCCGGGCAGGTTCCATGTGATCATGTGTGCACATGGATGTGCACCCATGTGAGGAGGATTGCTGGTGTGCACAGCCCAAAACTGCGCTCAGGTAAGCCCGGTGCGGGAGGAACTATGCAGAGTGGGTGGTGACCTGGAGTAGGCCTCACGAGAGGGGTGAGGGAGAGTCAGTGTTCTTACTGTCTTTTCACTGTAGGGACACTCCGTTAAATGCCAATGTCAGTGTGCTTAATGTATTTGGATTGTGGGGATACTCCTTTAAATGTCAATGGGAAAGGATGGCCTAGGGTGCAACTCCAGTTCTCTGGGGTCCACCAAGACCAGAGTCACACCAAAGTACACTGTAACCTGTAAGAAAAGAATGATGCAGTAGATTACAAGAGCATAGTTGTACAACTTATGGGTCATCCTGGGATGTCATCTTTCTCTGATTCAGCTCAGGAATAGGGCCAATTACTGCTCTGCCCAGTTGCTTGAGCAGGGCCTTGCATCAATCAGCCAGCTGTCATTCCGTGCCAGGAGCAGGCTGGAGAGACCCTGGGAGGAATGTCAGTGAGGAGGGGCTCAAACTTTCAGAGCACATGTGGCAACTAACTCCTGGATGATGCCATTTTGAGCTATCCCAGAAGACTGTGCAGGAAGGAGGGGACAGGGGCAAGGAAGTGATGTGGCACATCTGGATAGGCCAGAGGTGCAGATCTGCTGGACACATCTGCCCCACTTAAAAGGTCCTGCACAGGGGAGAGCTCTCTCTCTTGGCTGTGCTTCACTGCTGGACACTGGGACTGAAGACGGGCATCATGGACAACTGGAAGGAAGGACCTCCTGACTGACCCTGGGGCAGGGACTCTGCCCCTGAAGGACTCCAGGCCAGCGAGGCGAATGCCAGGGCCAGGCAAGCTGGCCCCCTTCCCCCACCTAAGGACTAGTTGGGGGAAGGACTGGGCTAGCGCAAGGAGAGCACGCTGCCCAGAAGGAAAAGAGGACACCCAGAGGAAAGGCTGGCACAGGGAGTCAGTGGGACTGGCTCCCTATAATCTGAGACCCTTCTAGGCCAGGAGGCCTAAGGAGTGTTCCTGGAGGCAAGGGCTTGTCACCAGGAGCGAAACGATGCTGGAATCAGGAAAATCGATCCTTAGGGGCCCGAGATATCCAGGGAAGAAGGATTGTGACCTTTAGAGAGGCAGCAACGAAGCGCGTGGGGCTCTGCCGCTGCTCCACACTGTGCCCCCGGGGTGGACCAGGGCCTGGGTGGCTGCCCCAGGGTTCTCTGGAAGAAGAAGGGGCCCTGGACCCCATCCCAGGGCCACGTGAAGCCTGGCCAGTTCAACTTGATGGGAGGGGTGCCCTCGCGCACACCCCCTGCCGCGGTGGTTAGGGACCCAGGACCCCATCCCGGAGCACCCTGCTCCCCGTGAACATGGTGAGGAGGGGCCCCGGACCCCATCCCGGGGCCCCGTGAAGAAGGAGGAGTGGAGGGGGCTGCCGTCGCGCACCCCTACAAGATGGCCAGTGGGAAAGCCGCTCATTTGGTATGTGGCCGCCCCAGTATGCTTTGCAGGACACCAGCAGGGGTCTAGGCCCCTAACCAGCTTGTGGTGGTCCCAGGAAGATGGGGCCACCACAAAGCTAGTGCCCATGGACAGGGGGAGCTGCAGGAGCAGCGCAGCCTACCCCCAACGCAGTTTGTGTCCCCACCCTAGGTAGGGTGGGACAAAAGAATGATAACCCCCCCAAGGGTTCTACTGTTAGTGAAAGCACAAGCTTATGTGGATTGTTGTTTTGGCTTGTGGGACTGTGTCTACTATAGGTGTAGGCTGGTATAACCCAATGTACTCAACTGTCATTTGATTGATAACTAAAAGTAATCCAAAAGTAATCCTAATGGTTAAATTCCTTACATGTTCCCTGTTGATGCTAATTTGAGTAATGAGACTGACAGCCACCTCTTGGCAAGATAGAGGGACTTAATTGCAGATGTAGGTGTGCTCATTCCACATTACTGTCAAATGTTCAAATATTGCAGGGGGACACTGGGGATTGTTTTGCCATGTGGGTTGTTGGATTATATCCCCCCTTGGAGGAGACATGAGAGATTACACAATGTCATCCCAGAGTGATTCCATCACTTTGTGTATATTTGTAGATTATTGCATAGTATTGAGTAGTGTGTGTGTGTGAGTAATAAATGTATTTTTACTTTATCAAAAGAAAAAGCACAGACAGGACAATCATTTATTAAGAGTCATGCTTGTGTGCTCCTGAATGGGGATTACTAGCCCACACCACCTCCCTTGAGTAAGCCTTGGACTGCTCTGCAACGCTACCCTATGAGAGTCAAGTGCTACAATGGGGTGTTTGGTTCCCAGTGGCGGTCGCGTGCGGACCCATTACTTGTGCAGGCCACACAACTAATGACCCACCTTCCAACAGTAACAATTCTTCAATTCTCTCACCATTTCTCACCGGTGAACCAGAAGAGGTCATGAAACCTCTCTGTGACCACAACTGGCCAAAATCATGGACTATTCCAAAGCCATACTGGCTATCCATATAGGTTGAATCTTTCAACTGAGCAGAAACATGGCAAATGCCATATCCTGCCCTCAATGTCCCTGCATTGCCTCTCAGACAAGAACCATCAACAAAGATAATTTGGTCATTTTCTTCCAATCAGGTGTCTCTAATGGCAGGTCTCGTTTTGTACACAAGTCAGTTCTGTCAAGACAGTCATGCTCAACATCTTCCACTTGCTCAATTTTTATTTTTTCATTTGGAAGTAAGGTTGCCGTGTTCAGCACTTTTCAATGACTCATTTGGTGACCCTAGAATACTCGTTTCATATCTGGTCAACCTTGCACCAGTCGAATATTGGGTCTTCGTTGTTGTAAGTAAAATAAAATCTCAATAGAGTGAGGGACCATTACAGTCAGGGGATGTCCCATCACAGTGCCTTCATACTGGGTAAGGCTTTGACCAACTGGTGTAGCTGTGCACAAACAACCTGGCAAGGCTGCTGCAACTGGGTCCAAAGTAGCTGAAAAATATGCTACTGGATGATTTACACCTCCATTGACCTGTGTCAAGACAGACAAAGAACATGCATCACGCTCATGACAAAACAATGTGAAAGGTTTTGTGTAATCAGGCATACCCAGCGCTGGAGCCTTGCACAGTCTCTCTCTCAATTCAGCAAACGCTTTCATTCCAGCCTGGTCTAACACTATGGGATCAGTGACTTCCTTATGAGTCCGTTTCAGCAATGGTCTCGAAATAACTGAAATATTTGGAATCCATTGGCAACAATAGCCTACCATCCCTAAAAACATACTGACATCTCTCTGTGTGGTCAGAGGATTTATCTGCAATATTGTTGTAATCCTTTTTCTGGATATCTTTCTTGATCCCTTCTCAATCTGGTGACCCAAATATTTCACAACTTTTTGACAATATTGCACTTTAAGCAGAGACACTTTGTGACCATTCTTTCCCAAATGGTTCAACAGGGCAATTGTATCATACTTGCACTCGTCCCTTGTTTTGGACGGAAGCAGCAAGTCCTCAATGTACTGCACCAAGGTCAATTGGAAAGGCAATTCCAATGACTCCAAATTCTTTTTCAGGATCTGATTAAATATGGAAGGTGACTCTGAAAACCCTTGAGGAATTCTGCATCAGCAATAAACTCGCTCGAGGATTTTGAAACAAAAGAGAAATTGGCTACACTCATTAAGAGGCACAGAAAAGAAGGCTTGTGACAAATCAATGACGGTGAACCACTCAGCATCACATGGAATCTGAAACATTCTCACAGCTGGATTTGGCACCACGGGACAACATCTGACCACAATCTCATTTATTTTTCTCAAATCCTGAACAATTCGAACATTCCCACAGAGCTTTTGCAAACCCATTCAGTGAATTACATGGACTGCTCAATACTTCCTTCAAAGCACCTTGCTTTACAAAGTCTGCAATTATCTGAGCAACCTTCATAAGGGCATCTTGCGGCATGTGGTACTGTGGAAGTTGAGGAACAACTGCATTCGGCTTCACTGTAACTTTAACTGGCTCAACTTTCTTCATCAGACCTACTTTTTTCCTGTCAAATTCCACACTTTCTCCTTAACCATTCCCTGCAAATCAGGATGAAGCTCTTTCACTGTGAACATCGGAAAGAATTCAATCAGAGGGTACTCCTCATTTGCAGTCTCACCTACTATCTCTGGGGCATGGTCATCTTCATCATATCTATTCCTCTGGACCTCAATTTCATCATTTGAACAAGTTATCAAACTCTTCATTTTACACAGCAAGTCTCTTCCCAGTATGGAGACCGGACTCGAATCGCAGACTACGGATTTGTGCAATCCCTGAAAGTTGACAATCTCAACTTGAACTGGATCAGTAATCGGGCTAATCAAATACTGGTTCGCTACTCCCACAACCTGAACTGTTCTACCTGAAAGGGGCAAATTCTGAACTTCTGCACTTCTCACTGTAGAGCATGCAGCTCCCCTGTCAACCAAGAATGAAACTCTGTGACCCATAACCTTTCCCTTCACACAGGGTCCTCTTTGATCTACTTCTAAGGAGGGTGCAAGCACACACGGCTCCTCATCTGAACTGTCACTCGTCCAACCATCATTTATTCAATTCTCAATGTTTAACAGGAATTGGTGCACTGTGTTATTACTTTGGTTAAGCCTCTGACCTGTGACCTGTTGAGAAAGCATCATCTATTGCTGTTCCATCGGGCGTGAGGTATTTGAATTTGCTGTCTAGGTACCATGGGAACCTGCTGTTGCTTTGGCTGTAACTGTGCCATTTGTACATGTGGCATTTGCACCTGCTGCATGGGTTGGAAACTCTGCATTTGATTCACATTATTCTGAAAATTTGGATTAGAACCTCTAACTCTCGGCCCTCTCACATTCTGGAATGAGTTGATGTCCTTACTTTGTTGAACGATATCGTCCTGTACCATCATTGGACACTCCCGTTTCCAATGTCCAACGGCTCCGCAAACGTGGCATGGCAATAACTTCTTCATTCCTTGCACATCATTCTGAACCCCTAAAGTACCTAAGTCAGGACCACAAGTCCTATTTCCTCCACGACCTGTACCTCTTATCTGGGGCTGAAACATCATGTTCCCGTGCTGCTGCTGCAGTAACTGCTGTGGAAAATTCCCTTGCACCCCTGTTTGAGCTAATTTAATCTGCATCACCATCTCCTTCTCTTTCAACTTTTTCTGCTTCAACTCAATCTCATCACTACAGTATTTTGCATACTGCAACACCTCATCAATCGGCTTTGCTTGCCAGCAAATCAAATGACTCTAAATTTCAGGTCTCAATCCTTCCACAAATCTGAACACAAAATGGAACATGTCCTTCGCCTCAATTGTCTCTGTACTACTGTAATGCTTTAACACCTGCAACAATCTCTCATAATACGCATGTATCAACTCCTTTGGTTCCTGAGCTGTCCTGTCAATTCTCTGCCAATCAGTATTCTTTGGCAAAATTCTTGTTTTCAAAAACTAAATCACCTTATAGTAATATTTCATCATCTCAGGAGATGGTGCACCTGTATTCTTGTCTCTCTCCGGTTCGCTTGTTGGCCAATCTACACTCCTCTTACACTCAATCCACAGATCAGCTGGAACCACTATCTCTAGTAATGTGTTCAAGTCTTCCCATAGGTACTTCACAAGTTTCACAAACCTGTCTGTCTGCTGATACCACTCTACGGGCTTCTCTCTCAATTTTGGATAATCATTTGTAAATTTACAGAATGTCACTTCTGCTCCAAGGCACATGAACAGAATTTCCCCCTGGAATCTCTCTCATTGGTAACATTTTCACTGGATCTTTATCCTGCTGCACGCTTGCAGTTAGCTCCATACAATCAATTTTTCTCTTGTCTCTTTACCCATCTGCCTTCCCATTTTTCTAATGCTCCCCAGGTCTGAGCACTTTGAAGCGATTCCTTAAGGTTTGCCTTCATTCCAGCAGATTTCATGTGTTCAAAATCTTTAGCCTCAAAATCTAATCTGTAACTCCTTTTCAAATGTTTCGTTTTCTCTATTTCTATGCCGTACTTCTCTGCCAAGTCTGCCAGTTTCTGATGTACATTGCTCACTTCTCTCATAATCTTTGGGCACAAATATCTCAATTCTGCCTCTGTGTAGGATTCTAACCTATTCACACCCATAATTCCCTTAAAGAGTTCACCTGCTTCCAAGCTTAGTCTAGCATAATTCAAATACTCCTCGTCCTTGGGAGCTCTCTGTGGGGTATTCACCTTGTCTTACCATTCAGTCAACTGCTGAGCTGTCAGTCCTTGCAGCGAAATGCTACTTGCTTGAACTGGTGGCACCTGCTGTGCAACTACATTCGGGGTCTGCTGTGTCATCAATTTCAAACTCTGGCTAACGTTTGAACCTGCCATAGTATCTGGAAATGCTACGAATGGGCTACGGTCTAACAATGATCTTGATCCGTCAAAAATCTGTCCCACAAGAGAGACTACCTGAGCATCTTCATTATGACCTCCTCTCATTATACTCTGGGACATGGCTCCCTGTCCACCTACAGTCATTTTTTTGGTGCAAATTAGGGTACAGCTGGACCAACAGTATTAGGTAGCAATATAGCATCTGGGGCTGTTTTGGCACTTACGCTCTGTGGGAGAGTAACTCCCATATACTGATTCATTATCGGAGTCATATCTGACTGTGTACTGGTTGCTGGAGTAAATCTTGGTATTACCTGCGGCTGCATTTGGGGCAGTAAGATTGGAGTTGGTTCCGTCTGAACCAATATCGGTGTCGGGTAAACCTCTTCCGTAGGCACCATTAAGTTCGAAGTCGTTTGCATAATGGGCACATCAGGATAAATTCTCTGAATCTGCGGCGGTTGCATCTGATTTTGCACTACGGGAGTTGTAGGCACATTAAGACCACTTTGCATCACACTCTGTGTCAGGCTAGCATTAACCTGCATTGAACTCATCAACCTGTCTTGGGGCTGTCGGATCAGCACTAGTACTTGGACCACTCTCATTTGCTGTATATGGTGGTGGGCAATTTCTCAACAACTGTGTAATAAATTAATCATCAACTGATTCTTCCTCCACTGTTGAAGACTTTCTAGCCTCCCTACTTTCGAACGGACTTCTGTTAGTCTTCTAGTAGCTTTCCTTCCTTCTCATTATCCTGCATAATTGCCAGAAACAACTTAATTCCATGCAAAAGTCCCCATCCTCCAAACTCTCTGAGCTCTGTCCCACCTAGCCTCTGTTGAAGTATTTTCTGCCTTTCTCATCCTCCTCTAGAATTTCAGTTGCTGTTGCTGTCTGGCTACTAACTCCCACATCGCTAATGCCTCAAACTGTGCTGGTCTCAGAAGGGGCTTCGATTTATATAGCACCATCCTTAAATGCTCCAAAACCCTCAAATTGATGTCCCATTTGTAGGAAACGCTACGTTCCCATCCTTCTCTGTCAATTAGCACCATTGCTTTAGCCAAAGACATGGCGCAACACCCTTCTCTTCCTTTACAATGTAAGCTGGTGTACCTTCTGGCTGTGGAGCCTCTCCTACACTCGTTGTAATATACTCATCTCCTCTTAAGGCACTCTTTAATGCTTTGAACAATGTAATCTTTTCGACCTTTTTGCTATTCAAAATTGAATCAGGAAGTGACTTTTAATCCCAAAATTCCTTTCACCTACTTTCTCCACCAATTGCCTGTCACGGACGGCTGCCAATCCGTGCACGACCCTTCTCACTAACCGACCTATCCCAGTGCCGCTCCAATGACGTCACACTCACACGTACTGCAGCTGACAAAGTCTTGCGGCTTGTCCTGCCAAATTCTGATTCACACAAACTAATGCAAAATTGTGAGCACTAATCAAAAACCAGAAACCAAATCTGCTGGTTTACTACAGGAAAGGTAACACAATCGCTTCAGAAACCTTACGGATTTTTCACTGACGGCTCCTCCCATACTTACTCCTTCTTTCTCGGTCTCCCAGATTCGCAAGCAAAATTCGACCTGCAAATTTTACTCTCAACTGATCAATGGTTCTGTCCTGATGCACATAGGACTCGCCAAATCTCAGTCAAATTTTTATTTCGCTCACTTTGACTCACACTCTGACTTGTTGACCACGCCCGATCAACCTACTAAACCAGACAGATTACAACAAACGTCTCATACACTTTTCAATATACTCCGGAGTCTTAGACCATGCAGGGTCCACACATCAACAACCACATGGACAATTTTTTTAGCACAAAGCGCCACACATATATGAAGTTCGACGACTTCCCTACTTTCACACTCCTTCTACAACTTCATTTGGAGTACGCAAACTCCCTAAACCCTCGCAACCCTCACAATTCACCTGCGATTTGCATAAGCTGTGCAAGCGCAACCTACTTCATTCACACTGTCACTAGAACGGCGAGAACATCCTCAAACAACCATTAGCAGGATCCAGGATTCTTGGAAAGTCATTTCTGGGCTTAAGGGATCATCATTTTCTCTCCAATTATCATCATTGAAAAACAAAATCCAAATCTCAATAATAATGAACCTTCACCTCTGTTACTATCTCTTGACATCTATCACGGACTCTTAAGGAGTCAAACCTTCACCTCTCTATACCAACACTGTTAACACCTGTTACTCTGTACCAGATATCTATGATAAGCTCTTAAGGAGACTAACCATTACCTCTGCTACCATCTCTGTTAGCGCGTCTGACCTTAATAAGTAAACTTACAAGGGGACTTGAATAGGTTGATGAACCTTTTGACTCACAATTAAGATGTTCTTACCATAGCTTTAGTACACAATCAATAACCAATACACAATATCAATAATCACCAACAATCAATAACATCAATAATCAATGGAGTCAGTAATTGTCACACACCAAGACCTTTCAACCACACCTTTTAGTAAAAGTTAGAATATTTATTTCCCTATATTAACAATGCTAAGGTCATGTAAATTAATCTCAATATCAAATGAAACATATATAGAAACAACACTGGCTGTCCAAAGCGGCGGAAGAAACTTAATCTAATCAAATCTTGAACTACAATACATTCTAAGGTTATAGTGCAAATTAATAACAAATTCAACTGCGTCAAAGTGATTATATACATTGAAGTTCAGCAAAGAAATTCATCAAGCATTATTCCCTATTAGCGCAATTTCATTAGTGAGGATCCTTGACTAACATCAGATTAGCATAAGCATGTTGGGCTTTATGCAAAACAATTTAGTAACAAAAATTTGGAAAAACATCTAATTATGGCTCTATCAAACAGTGCAGATGGTACCTAAGAAAGAAAAGGAAATATGCATAATAATCAACAGTCTAATTCATAATACCTATCCTCAATGTGGATCAGCAAGCAGAGTAAGTCTTCGTCCTCAGGACATCAGTCGATCAACAAGGCATCAGGATTCAGCATCAAAGTTTAGAAACTGCAAAGTCTTTAAGTAATAAAGTTAAACATGTCTCTTGTCAGGACGCATAAGGAAAATATTGACCTTTCGGCCAGCAAGAAAATGGGCAATGAATCTGTCTTCTCTCAGTGCAGCGTCATTAAAATAAAACTAGTAAAACTACTTCCCAAATCCCTAATGGTCAGTTAATTGCATGTTCACACTTGGTCCAATAAAACTAAAACTCCAAATCTATGAATTCTACCATTACTCAGTTCACATGGTGTTGATTGGTTTGTCCTGCAATGTCCTCATCATACTGCTTGTCAGGTAACAATATTGTTGCAGCTTCCACTCCAGTCAGTATCGCCATTGTTCTTCTCCTGAGAAAGTCAGTCTCACACACATTACACACAAAATGTTACATTAGCAAGAACAGCATCTTCTAGCAGCCGGTTCTCATGAGAAAAGGCTTCAACTATGAGCACATTTGAACAAGGCAAAATTAAATCACAGTTTAACTCTCTAGGACAGCCATTTATTAAACGTTAAGAAATACAGCTTTGATATGAAGCCTGGCAAACTAGGCCAAGACATTCGCTAAGTTAAGGCCTACAATTAATAAAGCTAGAGCATAATGCATAACCCTTAATATGACATATTACCACATTAGTCAAACATATATTCAACATTTCACAATATTAATCCACTAGCAAGTACACTTTATGAACATTTGCGGCCACTCTTCGTAATCACATTTTCAAATGCGTGCATTATTTTTCTACGTTGTTATATTTTCTACGCAAATCACTTATTCAGAATACATGAACACTCATTAATATTTTTTATAAATACACCTGCGCTAGCAAAAACACACCCACCGTTAGACAGTACATCTTACTGTGGAACTTCACCCACCATTAGTTCTTGGATGTCAATGGGGAAACCTGAAATTTATTTATTACATTTTTTAAGCAGGTGGCATTCATAGAGGTAAAACCCGACATTTAAAGTGCCTATAGATCTGGCATGTATGGAGTCATAACCTGTTTAAGTGACTTGGCCAGGATAAAATTGTGTCGGGAAGGCTTAAATCTTTACAAAATCCTTTGAACTGAAATTTGTAAAAGAAAATGTTCATATCGCAAAATTAACTGCTAATGACGAATGTATGTCGGAACGATGCCTGCCGGAACAACGAATGCCTGAACAACAAGGTCGGAACAACGACCTTGTTGTTACCACTAATGCCTTTGCCACGAATGCCTTAACAACGATTTTCCGTTGTAAAGGCATTCCTGGAAAAGGCATTAGTGATAGGCATCCATTGCCCCCCACCCCACCCCTAAAAATTACTGTGACCCTCCCACCCCCCCTAAAACCACACTAACCCCCCACCCTAGCCCCTAAAACAACCCCAACCCCCACCCCATCCCTGAAACCCAAAGTACCCCAACCCCCAACCCCCACCCCTAAAGCTACTCTGAGCCCCCCACCCTGCCCCTAAACCCCCCAATCCCCCACCCCGCCCCTAAAATTACCCAACCCACCCCTAAAACCTAAAACCCCAACCCCCCACCCCCCTAAAACTGAAAATACCCCAACCCCCACCCCAGCCCTTAAAACTACTCCGAGCCCCCCACCCTGACCCTAAACCTAAATTCCCCCAACCCCCCACCCCGCCCCTAAAATTACCTGGCCCCCCAACCCACCCCTAAAACCTAAAACCCCAACCCTCCACCCCCACCCCCTAAAACTGAAAATACCCCGACCCCCCACCCGCCCCTAAAACTAAAACCCCAACCCCCCACCGCTGCCCCTAAAACTGAAAATACCCCGACCCCCACCCCGCCCCTAAACTAAAACCTCGACCTCCCACCCCCGCCCCTGCCCCTAAAACAGAAAATACCCCGACCCCCGCCCCTAAAACGAAAACCCCGACCCCACACCCCCGCCCCAAAAACTGAAAATACCCCGACCCCCCCACCTCCACCCCTAAAACTAAAACCCTGACCCCGCCCCTAAAACTGAAAATACCCCGACCCCCACCCCACCCCTAAAACTAAAACCCTGACCCCCCCACCCAGCCCCTAAGACTAAAAATACCCCGACCCCCCACCCCGCCCCTAAAACTAAAACCCCCACCCCCACCCCTAAAACAGAAAATACCCCCACCCCCCCACCCCGCCCCTAAAACTAAAACCCTGACCTGCCCCTAAAACAGAAAATACCCTGACCCCCCACCCCCGGCCCTAAAACTAAAACCCCGACCCCCCACCCCGCCCCTAAAACAGAAAATACCCCGACCCCCCACTCCTGCCCCTAAAACTAAAACCCCGAACCCCCTCCCCCGCCCTCTGCTCCTAAAACAGAAAATACCCCGACCCCCCACCCCGCCCCTAAAATTAAAACCCTGACCCCCCACCCCTGCCCCTAAAACAGAAAATACCCCCACCCTGCCCCTAAAACTAAAACCTCGCCCCTAAAACAGAAAATACCCCGACCCCCCACCCCCGGCCCTAAAACTAAAACCCCGACCCTCCACCCCCACCCCGAAAACACAAAATACCCCGCCCCCCCACCCCTGCCCCTAAAACTAAAACCCCGACCCCCGCCCCACTTACCTGAGTAGTCGCCTCGTTGCGTCGTCCTCCTCAGCCGACTCCCTTGTTTGTGCCTTAACCACGCATGTGTGTTGTTCAGCACATGCGTGGTTAAGGCACAAAGCAACGAAGTCGTGGTTAAGGAAAGCGTTCTTCCGCTTTCGTTAACCAGGACTTCGTTGTTCCGGAGTCAGCCTTAAGGGTGTTTCCCGCTGATGACAGCATCTGGAATGTTAGCAAAGTTGTTGAAATAAAACTGTGCAGTATCTAGAGCAGTGGAACTGCAGAAAAATTCATAGAGGAACAAATATAGAAAACCAATGAGGGACTAGATAAGAAAAATGGAGGAGTTAATCATATATAAGTAGGAAGTAAGAAAAAGTAGAGTTTGCAGATTGCCAAATTTATATGTATATATTAGAATTATACACTCCACAGTTGGAAATACGCCTTTTCTGCGTGGTCACCCCAGATTTTTCACCTTTTGCTAGACCCTATATTTGAGATTTAAGGCATTGTGTATTATTTTGCAATACATTTGTCTTGGAGATAACCTTCTGGTTGAGATTGTTTTAGGGTCTTTAGACACTGTGAAAGCTCTTTCCATTTGTCTGAGCTCTGTTCACGTGTTATGTTGTTGATTCAAGAACGAGAAACCTTTGAGTAGCATAACCTTGTAACTTTATTTTTAACAACTCTATTGTAGTCGATGTAAGATGCATTATGTATTCATTGAAGTAGCTGAGAGTTTTGAACCATTGAGAGTTAGATGCAGGTTTGAAGTGCCTTTTGCTAACATTGGTCTGAGGAAGAGAGGCCTTGATTGCGGAGACAGATGTGAGAATGAATAAAGCTATTTGTAAATGGTCTGATCAATCGTCTTTACTGGGAGAGAGATATTCCTTATTTTGACTGCCAGAAATAATTCCATGATATTGGAATGAGGATAATGAATTGCAGTGCTACAAATACATGTTTTTAGCAAAGAGGTGAATGATGGATTGGCCATACAGACAGCATTGCATTGAGAACAAAGGTGATAATTTCAAAGAAGACAATGCTCGAACACACGTTTCAACTTCCAGCAGAAATACTTTCGCTAAGTAGAAACCAATGATTAATAAGTCAATGAAATCTGTCAAATATTATGTTATTTGCTAAGAGTTTACATTTTAAGAGAAACTGGTAACCATACATTCATCTCTTGTTCTTTATGTCTTTTAGTCCACCTATCTCGATGTGTGTGAATGCTGGTCTTTTGTTTGATTATAGTCATATTGAATGGGATTATTTTGCATCTGTTAATCAATTGTTTATGTGCGGTTTTGCTCGTCTACATATATGTGTGTGTGTGTCCCTCAGTTTGGCCATGATTATGTGCCACTACCTATCTTGCTTTGTCACCTCTCTAACTATCTTCCATTCCAAACCATTCCAAAGCATTAAGCTATGACACTTCACAATGCTGTACCTCCCTCTTTGATTTATATCTCCTACCCTCTCCTACTCCATCCTTCCCTCTCTTGTAACCTTTTCGTCTCTCCCATCCCTCCTCCACCTATTGTCAGTTACCAACTTCTGCTCCACTATGGGAATTATTATTTCATCACAAAGCTCCCTCTCCATAGCGGGTGCATGATGAATACCCCACTTTAGCAGCTGAGCTGGTATTGAATGAATTACTAATTTGTTAAGAATGCAAAAAGCTCAGTAAGAACTGTCCTGGTGCTGCACGTAAACCAGATAGCAAAAGAAAATTGAGGGTTCAGGACACGGCAGTCAACAGATGTTATAACAAAGTTGATATTAGGTAAGTCTTTAAATGTTTCCTACACCTAATGAGATTAGTTTGAGCTCAAAGAGACAGAGACAATACTTTCTTGTGTATGGAACTCATCACAGAAAGTGAACGACCTCCAGTCCTAGCCTGATCACTGTCAAGCACCCAAGGTTCATTTGGCATGTAAAGTTGAAAGAAATGCCAGTGAAGCCAGTGAAGCTAAAAGATATGCATGGAGATGAAAGATCTTCTCTTCAGTCCCAGGAGTAAGCGAACTGCTGCATTTTGTACCACCTGAAGTCTCTGTAACAGATCATCTGGAAAACCTGCCTGCAGAGGATTAGAATAATCAATTCTCTATATTATTACAGCTTATGCAAGCCTTTTCCTGTAGGATGCAGGAAGAACTGGAAGATTATTTCTGATTACAATAAAGAGATAGATGCATGTGGAAGTTGGTAATTTGAAGAGTTC
Organism: Pleurodeles waltl; assembly: GCF_031143425.1. NCBI lineage: Eukaryota > Metazoa > Chordata > Amphibia > Caudata > Salamandridae > Pleurodeles > Pleurodeles waltl. Next base: position 156,802,298 of record NC_090446.1, read on the forward strand.
ATCATAGGAAAGCTTGGAATCAGAAATGATCCAGAGTTTTCTGGAATGCTGGATAAGAAAACAAATAGGGCCCAAAATGTCTGGGTACCATTTTGTGGTCCACAAAAAGGGGTTTCTCAATGAGAACCCCCATTTCATCAGCATTTAATATCAATGGCTTGTGTGTCATCCAACAAGCCATCACCTCAAGACGGACAGAAAACTCCACTGTTGACGCTCCATTGCCACCATTTAGCCAGAGGATGAGTTGCATGTCATCTGCATATGAATACAATTTCAGACCAAAAGAGTCAACCAGTCTTGCAACTGGAGAGATGTAAAGACTGAGTAATGTAGAACTGAGAGAGGATCCCTGTGGTATCCCCATGAGAATGGACTTAGCGGGCTGAAATTTGGCCAAAGAAACTGCTTGGCTATGATCTTGCAAAAAGTATGCAAATCATTTGTAAACAGTCTCCTGGCCATCAAAACCTGCCATTTATTCCAGTAGGATGGCATGGAGTATGGCGTCAAATGCAGCTGAGAGGTGAAGCCATAACAAGGCTGCCACTCTGTTATCATCTATAATTAAACAGATGTCATTGATAGCTGTTTTTGTGGACTATGGGGTCACATGAATTATATTTCTTTCTCCATTGCCTTTCTAATTTTGTATACACCAGTTTGGCTGCACTGAGTGCCTCTGTGTACCAGGGAGCTGAACGAAATGTATATCTATGAGTAACAGAAGGCAATGGAATGAGAGTGTCCAAAGATATGGTTATCCAAAATATTGAGCATCATAGAACTGGCTTAAGGATCCTTGTTGGGTAGAGGAGGACAAGAATTGTAGACCAGATTTCCAGGTTAAGTTTGACTCAGTAGTGTTGACATAGACTTAGAAGACGATTTAAATTAAATTTGAAACAAAATAAATTTTTATTCAGACTAAGAAGAGGTGTCGTGTTGTTGAGTTGTATATGTTGAATTACACTTTGAAATGAATTTACTACTATTGGCTGTTCATCATCTATGAGTGTGAATTTACTACAAAGTACAGACTTGCATATCCTCTGCTGAATTCAGAGGGTGATGACCAATTTATAACTATAAAGCTAATGCTATTAGCATTTCACATGTAGGTAGAGGTAACAGTTACAGTGGAGATCTCTCTATTGTAAAGTACAGGGACAAGGTAAAACATGTATTAATGTGTTTAAAACATTAGTAAACATAGTTGTATGTTAAATATTAATGTAAATTATTTTTATTATATATGTTGTATATGCACATTAAAAGTAAAACCGAAAATGCTAAGGCACTATTAACTTAATTTGGGAATAAATATTTAACTAATTTAAGTCTATGTACTTTAAGTTATATTTTAAAAGATTTATAAAAAATCACTAAACTTTGCTAGATAAACAGACATTTGAGGTGAGCAAATCTAGAGTGTCGCTTGTTTTGCAGGGTGCTCCTTACTAGAGCTGCTCTCCACCTAAACTTGGGAGCTACCCAGAGTTTTCTATTCTTTTTTGCATAATTTATGCGTCACTCTAATCCTAAAAGAGATTTGTTTTGACTTATACTGGGTGCTCCCTTGTGTCTGGACAAAGCTAAACTTCTCTGACAAGCTCTAATGAGAGTGAAACATGTGTCGGGAGTTGCTTTTGTTTATTCCAGGTTGGCTTTGACGGTATTTTACCAGTCCAAAGCTGTAATACTGTGTCTGGAGTGGTAAATGGCTTTTGTCAATTTACAGCTAGGCAAAGTTGCCATTGTGTCAAACCTGTGCTTCACCCCTTCTGTGCCCAGGACGTAATGGTTACGTCCTGAGGCACAGTGCTGCTGTGCCCAGGACGTAACCATTACGTCCTGTGCACAGAGCCCAGAGGGAGCGCTCTCGCTCCCTCTGTGGGGTTCCCCTCCACCCCCCCAAGTCAGGGATGGAAGGGGAAGCCCTTCCCCTCCCACCCCCGACCCCCCCAACCCACCCTGTGACGTCAGCGCGCGAGCGCGCGCTGATTAGTCACAGGGTCTCCCCCATCGCGCTGGAAGCAGAGCTTCCAGCGCGATTGAAAAAGAAATGCTTTTGCATTTCTTTTTCAATCCCATGGGGGAGGCCCCGAGAGGCTTCAAAGGGAAGGAAATGTATTTCCTTCCCTTTGAAGTCTCTCACAGGTTTCAAAAGCCGGATTGCTTGCAATCCGGCTTTTGAAACCCCACTAGACACCAGGGATTTTTTTTTTTTTTTCTTGAAATTGGCAAAAGGGAGCGACCCCTTGGGCAAGGGTCGCTCCCAGGGGGGCATTTTTTTCGGAAGGCCTTTTCTGCCCCCCCTGGGGGCAGATTGGCCTATTATTAGGCCGATCTGCCCCCAGGGGGGGCAGAAACCTCTAGGCACCAGGGACCTTTTTTTTTGTTTTTTTTTTGTGATGAATTCTTTTTTTTTAGGTGGGGAGCGATCCCTTAGGCAAGGGTCGCTCCCCTACGGGGCAATATATATTTAGGCCATTTCTGCCCCCCTTGGGGGCAGATTGGCCTATTTTGATAAGGCCAATCTGCCCCCAAGGGGGGCCGAAACCATTAGACACCAGGGAGTTTGTTTTTGCGCGCGAATGTCACGCAACAAAGCGACCCCTTTGGCAAGGGTCGCTCCCAGGGGGGGCAATTTTTTGGGAAGGCCTTTTCTGCCCCCCCTGGGGGCAGATCGGCCTATTATTAGGCCGATCTGCCCCCAGGGGGGGAAGAAACCTCTAGGCGCCAGGGCAATTTTTTTTTTTGTGTTTTTTTTTTTGTTCTTTTTTTTTTTTTAGAGATGGGGAGCGACCCATCAGGCAAGGGTCGCTCCCCTGGGGGGCAAATTGTATTTAGACCATTTCTGCCCCCCTGGGGGCAGATTGGCCGATTTTAGGTCAATCTGCCCCCAAGGGGGCAGAAATCACTAGGCACCGGGGATTTGTTTTTTGGCGCCAATGTCACGCAGGGGGAGCGACCCCGTAGGCAAGGGTCGCTCCCGGGGGGGGTGGGGGTTGGGGGGGTAAATTTATTTTAGGCCATTTCTGCCCCCCCGGGGGACAGATCGGCCTATTATTAGGCCGAACTGCCCCCGGGGGGGGGGGGGGGCAGAACACTCTAGGCGCCAGGGCAATTTTTTTTTTGTGTTTTTTTTTTTGTTGTTTCTTTTTTTAGAGATGGGGAGCGACCCATCAGGCAAGGGTCGCTCCCCTGGGGGGGCAAATTGTATTTAGACCATTTCTGCCCCCCTGGGGGCAGATTGGCCAATTTTAGGTCAATCTGCCCCCAAGGGGGCAGAAACCACTAGTCACCGGGGATTTGTTTTTTGGCGCCAATGTCACGCAGGGGGAGCGACCCCGTAGGCAAGGGTCGCTCCCGGGGGGGGGGGGTGGGGGTTGGGGGGGCAAATTTATTTTAGGCCATTTCTGCCCCCCCGGGGGACAGATCGGCCTATTATTAGGCCGAACTGCCCCCGGGGGGGGGCAGAACACTCTAGGCGCCAGGGCAATTTTTTTTTTTTTTTTTTTTTTGTTTCTTTTTTTAGAGATGGGGAGCGACCCATCAGGCAAGGGTCGCTCCCCTGGGGGGGCAAATTGTATTTAGACCATTTCTGCCCCCCTGGGGGCAGATTGGCCAATTTTAGGTCAATCTGCCCCCAAGGGGGCAGAAACCACTAGGCACCGGGGATTTGTTTTTTGGCACCAATGTCACGCAGGGGGAGCGACCCCGTAGGCAAGGGTCGCTCCCGGGGGGGGGGGGGGGTGGGGGTTGGGGGGGCAAATTTATTTTAGGCCATTTCTACCCCCCCCGGGGGACAGATCGGCATATTATTAGGCCGAACTGCCCCCCGGGGGGGGGCGGAACACTCTAGGCGCCAGGGCAATTTTTTTTTTGTGTGTTTTTTTTTGTTGTTTCTTTTTTTAGAGATGGGGAGCGACCCATCAGGCAAGGGTCGCTCCCCTGGGGGGGCAAATTGTATTTAGACCATTTCTGCCCCCCTGGGGGCAGATTGGCTAATTTTAGGTCAATCTGCCCCCAAGGGGGCAGAAACCACTAGGCACCGGGGATTTGTTTTTTGGCGCCAATGTCACGCAGGGGGAGCGACCCCGTAGGCAAGGGTCGCTCCCGGGGGGGGGGGGGTGGTGGTTGGGGGGGCAAATTTATTTTAGGCCATTTCTGCCCCCACAGGGGACAGATCGGCCTATTATTAGGCCGAACTGCCCCCGGGGGGGGGGGGCAGAACACTCTAGGCGCCAGGGCAATTTTTTTTTTGTGTTTTTTTTTTTTTGTTGTTTCTTTTTTTAGAGATGGGGAGCGACCCATCAGGCAAGGGTCGCTCCCCTGGGGGGGCAAATTGTATTTAGACCATTTCTGCCCCCCTGGGGGCAGATTGGCCAATTTTAGGTCAATCTGCCCCCAAGGGGGCAGAAACCACTAGGCACCGGGGATTTGTTTTTTGGCACCAATGTCACGCAGGGGGAGCGACCCCGTAGGCAAGGGTCGCTCCCGGGGGGGGGGGGGGGGTTGGGGGGGCAAATTTATTTTAGGCCATTTCTGCCCCCCCGGGGGACAGATCGGCTTATTATTAGGCCGAACTGCCCCCGGGGGGGGGGGGGCAGAACACTCTAGGCACCAGGGCAATTTTTTTTTTGTGTTTTTTTTTTGTTGTTGTTTCTTTTTTTAGAGATGGGGAGCGACCCATCAGGCAAGGGTCGCTCCCCTGGGGGGGCAAATTGTATTTAGACCATTTCTGCCCCCCTGGGGGCAGATTGGCCAATTTTAGGTCAATCTGCCCCCAAGGGGGCAGAAACCACTAGGCACCGGGGATTTGTTTTTTGGCGCCAATGTCACGCAGGGGGAGCGACCCCGTAGGCAAGGGTCGCTCCCGGGGGGGGAAATTTATTTTAGGCCATTTCTGCCCCCCCGGGGGGCAGATCGGCCTATTATTAGGCCGATCTGCCCCAGGGGGGGGGGGGCAGAAACCTCTAGGCGCCAGGGGAATTTTTCTTTTTTTTCTTTTTTTTTTTCTTTGTTTTTTTTTTTAGAGATGGGGAGCGACCCATCAGGCAAAAGTCGCTCCCCTGGGGGACAAATTGTATTTAGGCCATTTCTGCCCCCCTTGGGGGCAGATTGGCTGAGTTTAGGTCAACCTGCCCCCAAGGGGGCAGAAACCACTAGGCACTGGGGATTTGTTTTTTGGTGCCAATGTCACGCAGGGGGAGCGACCCCGTAGGCAAGGGTCGCTCCTGGCGGGGGAGGGTGGGGGTTGGGGGGGCAAATTTATTTTAGGGCATTTCTGCCCCCCCCCCCCCCCCCCTGGGGCCGGCTGAGCTACAGGCCAAACACCACAGGTAGGCACCTTGCAAAAAACACCTCTGTTTTCTGTGAAAAAATATGTTGTGTCCACGTTGTGTTTTGGGCCATTTCCTTTTGTGGGCGCTAGGCCTACCCACAGAAGTGATGTACCATTTTTATCGAGAGACTTAGGGGAACGCTGGGTGGAAGGAAATTTGTGGTTCCTCTCAGATTCCAGAACTTTCTGTCACCGAAATGAGAGGAAAAAGTGTTTTTTGGGCCAAATTTTGATGTTTGCAAAGGATTCTGGGTAACATAACCTGGTCAGAGCCCCGCAAGTCACCCCAGCTTGGATTCCCCTGGGTTTCTAGTTTTCAAAAATGCACTGGTTTGCTAGGTTTCCTCAGGTGTCGGCTGAGCTACAGGCCAAAATCCACAGGTAGGCACTGCTTTTTATAAAAAAAATTGATGTGTCCACGTTGTGTTTTGGGCCCTTTCCTTTCGTGGGCGCTAGTCCTACCCACACAAGTGAGGTATCATTTTTATCGGGAGACTTGGGGGAACGCTGGGTAGAAGGAAATTTGTGGCTCCTCTCAGATTCCAGAACTTTCTGCCACAGAAATGGGAGTAACATGTGTATTTTTAGCCAAATTTTGAGGTTTGCAAAGGATTGTGGGTAACAGAACCTGGTCCGAGCCCCGCAAGTCACCCCTCCTTGGATTCCCCTAGGTCTCTAGTTTTCAGAAATGCACAGGTTTGGTAGGTTTCCCTAGGTGCCGGCTGAGCTAGAGGCCAAAATCTACAGGTAGGCACTTCGCAAAAAACACCTCTGTTTTTTTCCAAAATTTAGGATGTGTCCACATTGCGCTTTGGGGTGTTTCCTGTCGCCGGCGCTAGGCCTACCCACGCAAGTGAGGTATCATTTTTATCGGGAGACTTGGGGGAACGCTGGGTAGAAGGAAATTTGTGGCTCCTCTCAGATTCCAGAACTTTCTGCCACAGAAATGTGAGTAACATGTGAATTTTTAGCCAAATTTTGAGGTTTGCAAAGGATTCTGGGTAACAGAACCTGGTCCGAGCCCCGCAAGTCACCCCTCCTTGGATTCCCCTAGGTCTCTAGTTTTCAGAAATGCACAGGTTTGGTAGGTTTCCCTAGGTGCCGGCTGAGCTAGAGGCCAAAATCTACAGGTAGGCACTTCGCAAAAAACACCTCTGTTTTTTTTCCAAAATTTAGGATGTGTCCACGTTGCGCTTTGGGGTGTTTCCTGTCGCCGGCGCTAGGCCTACCCACGCAAGTGAGGTATCATTTTTATCGGGAGACTTGGGGGAACGCTGGGTGGAAGGAAATTTGTAGCTCCTCTCAGATTACAGAACTTTCTGCCACAGAAATGTGAGGGACATGTGTTTTTTTAGCCAAATTTTGAGGTTTGCAAAGGATTCTGGGTAACAGAACCTGGTCCGAGCCACACAAGTCACCCCTCCTTGGATTCCCCTAGGTCTCTAGTTTTCAGAAATGTACAGGTTTGGTAGGTTTCCCTAGGTGGCGGCTGAGCTAGATGCCAAAATCTCCAGGTAGTCACTTTGCTAAAAACAGCTCTGTTTTCTGTGATGTGTCCACGTTGTGTTTTGGGGCATATCCTGTCGCGGGCGCTAGGCCTACCCACACAAGTGAGGTATCATTTTTATCGGGAGACGTGGGGGAACGCTGGGTGGAAGGAAATTTGTGGCTCCTCTCAGATTCCAGAACTTTCTGCCACAGAAATGTGAGGAACATGTGTTTTTTTAGCCAAATTTTGAGGTTTGCAAAGGATTCTGGGTAACAGAACCTGGTCCGAGCCACACAAGTCACCCCTCCTTGGATTCCCCTAGGTCTCTAGTTTTCAGAAATGCACAGGTTTGGTAGGTTTCCCTAGGTGCCGGCTGAGCTAGAGGCCAAAATCTACAGGTAGGCACTTCGCAAAAAACACCTCTGTTTTTTTCCAAAATTTAGGATGTGTCCACGTTGCGCTTTGGGGTGTTTCCTGTCGCCGGCGCTAGGCCTACCCACGCAAGTGAGGTATCATTTTTATCGGGAGACTTGGGGGAACGCTGGGTGGAAGGAAATGTGTAACTCCTCTCAGATTCCAGAACTTTCTGCCACAGAAATGTGAGGGACATGTGTTTTTTTAGCCAAATTTTGAGGTTTGCAAAGGATTCTGGGTAACAGAACCTGGTCCGAGCCCCGCAAGTCACCCCTCCTTGGATTCCCCTAGGTCTCTAGTTTTCAGAAATGCACAGGTTTGGTATGTTTCCCTAGGTGGCGGCTGAGCTAGAGGCCAAAATCTACAGGTAGTCACTTTGCTAAAAACAGCTCTGTTTTCTGTGATGTGTCCACGTTGTGTTTTGGGGCATATCCTGTCGCGGGCGCTAGGCCTACCCACACAAGTGAGGTATCATTTTTATCGGGAGACGTGGGGGAACGCTGGGTGGAAGGAAATTTGTGGCTCCTCTCAGATTCCAGAACTTTCTGCCACAGAAATGTGAGGAACATGTGTTTTTTTAGCCAAATTTTGAGGTTTGCAAAGGATTCTGGGTAACAGAACCTGGTCCGAGCCACACAAGTCACCCCTCCTTGGATTCCCCTAGGTCTCTAGTTTTCAGAAACGCACAGGTTTGGTAGGTTTCCCTAGGTGGCGGCTGAGCTAGAGGCCAAAATCTACAGGTAGTCACTTTGCTAAAAACAGCTCTGTTTTCTGTGATATGTCCACGTTGTGTTTTGGGGCATATCCTGTCGCGGGTGCTAGGCCTACCCACACAAGTGAGGTATCATTTTTATCGGGAGACGTGGGGGAACGCTGGGTGGAAGGAAATTTGTGGCTCCTCTCAGATTCCAGAACTTTCTGCCACAGAAATGTGAGGAACATGTGTTTTTTTAGCCAAATTTTGAGGTTTGCAAAGGATTCTGGGTAACAGAATCTGGTCCGAGCCACACAAGTCACCCCTCCTTGGATTCCCCTAGGTCTCTAGTTTTCAGAAATGCACAGGTTTGGTAGGTTTCCCTAGGTGGCGGCTGAGCTAGAGGCCAAAATCTACAGGTAGTCACTTTGCTAAAAACAGCTCTGTTTTCTGTGATGTGTCCACGTTGTGTTTTGGGGCATATCCTGTCGCGGGTGCTAGGCCTACCCACACAAGTGAGGTACCATTTTTATCGGGAGACTTGGGGGAACATAGATTAGCAAAACAAGTACTATTGCCCCTTGTCTTTCTCTACATTTTTTCCTTCCAAATATAGGAGTGTGTGTAAAAAAGACATCTATTTGAGAAATTCCCTGTAATTCACGTGCTACTATGGTCACCCCGGAATTCAGAGATGTGCAAATAACCACTGCTCCTCAACACCTTATCTTGTGCCCTTTTTGGAAATGCAAAGGTTTTCTTGATAGCAATTTTTTACTCCTTATATTTCAGCAAATGAATTGCTGTATACCCGGTATAGAATGAAAACGCACTGCAGGGTGCAGCTCATTTATTGGCTCTGGGTTCCTCGGGTTCTTGATGAACCTACAAACCCTATATATCCCCGCAACCAGAGGAGTCCAGCAGACGTAACGGTATATTGCTTTCGATAATCTGACATTGCAGGGAAAAGTTACAGAGTAAAACGTAGAGAAAAATTGATGGTTTTTTCACCTCAATTTCAATATTTTTCTTTTTCAGCTGTTATTTTCTGTAGGAAACCCTTGTAGGATCTACACAAATGACCCCTTGCTGAATTCAGAATTTTGTCTACTTTTCAGAAATGTTTAGGTGTCTGGGATCCAGCATTGGTTTCATGACCATTCCTGTCACTGACTGGAAGGAGGCTGAAAGCACAAAAAATTGCACAAATGGGGTATGCCCCAGTAAAATGCCAAAATTGTGTTGAAAAATTGGGTTTTCTGATTCAAGTCTGCCTGTTCCTGAAAGCTGGGAAGCTGCTGAGTTTAGCACTGCAAACCCTTTGTTGATGCCATTTTCAGGGGAAAAACCACAAGCCTTCTTCTGCAGCCACTTTTTCCAATTTTTTTGAAAAAAACGAAATTTTCACTGTATTTTGGCCAATTTCTTGGCCTCCTTCAGGGGAACCCACAAAGTCTGGGTACCTCTAGAATCCCTAGGATGTTGGAAAAAAAGGACGCAAATTTGGCTTGGTTATCTTATGTGGACAAAAAGTTATGAGGGCCTAAGCGCGAACTGCCCCAAATAGGCAAAAAAAGGCCCGGCACAGGAGGGGGAAAAGGCCTGGCAGCGAAGGGGTTAAAGACATTGTCACTATCTAGCTCGGCATGGATAGCACTGTGCTGATCCTATGTTTAAAAACTTTGCTAGATAAACAGACTTTTGTGGTGAACAAATCTAGAGTGTCGCTGGTGTTGCAGGGTGCTCCTTACTAGAGCTGCTCCCCACCTAAACTTGGGAACTACCCTGAGTTTTCTATTCTTTTTTTGCATAATTTATGCATCACTCTAACCCTAAAAGGGATTTGTTTTGACTTATACTGGGTGCTCCCCTGTGACTGGACAAAGCTAAACCTTTCTAATAAGAGAAAAACATGTGTCAGGGGTTGCTTTTATTCATTCCAGGTTGGCTTAGGTGGTGTTTTACCAATCCAAAGCTGCAATACTATGCCTGGAGTGGTAAATGTCTTTTCTCATTTTACAGCTCGGCAAGATTGACACTGTGTCAAACCCATGCTTAAAGACTTTGCTGTACAAATGGCAAAGGACTTTGTAACTATCTAGCTCGGCGTGGATAGCACTGTGCTGATCCTATGCTTAAAAACTTTGCTAGATAAACAGACATTTGAGGTGAGCAAACCTAGAGTGTCACTGGTGTTGCAGGGTGGTCCTTACTAGAGCTGCTCTCCACCTAAACTTGGGAACTACCCAGAGTTCTCTATTTTATTTGCATAATTTATGTGTTACTCTAACCCTGAAAGGGATTTGTTTTGATATATATATGTATATATATATATATATATATATATATATATATATATATATATATATTTAATTACATTTTATTATATGCATTTATTATTTTAAAAATCTAATTAAATGAGTTTATTGTAACATTATTTTTCATGTGGTGTTATTTTAAGTTATTTCTCCCATTATTTTCTATGGGAGGGCATTTCAGTACCCTTGAGTGGCCATGATTGGTCCTAGACCTACTCCAGTTAGAGGTGGCGTACATTTGTGACTCTTTTGTGTTATTTTTGGCTGTAGTAAGTATAGAAGCATAGTTTGTGAACAGCAATCGGCTTACTCTTTTGTAGATGGACACATGGCCCTCATTTACTAAACCTCTTACTAGTACTCCTTAACTCCTCCTTATTCCTCCTTAATACCCTCCCATTTAGTCATAAGTATTTCCCATTTTCTAGCCACGCCACTCCGCCCCACATACATTTACTTACAAACATAGACATACATGTGAAGAGATCTCTGCAGTTAGAGCAGAGATCCACGCACAGAAAAGATAGGACACGCAGACATGTAGACCTCATCATGTTGGTTAGTGAATAGCATAAAGATAAAGGGTAGAATGTGCTGTATGTGTAGTGGTATTATTATTACTAGAATCATCATTATTAGTATTGCTATTACTAGTATCATTATTGTTATAGATATTATTACTATTATTATTTTTATTAAAGTATTAACGTGAGCATCACATGTCATACGTTTGCAGGTATTTGCTCTTACGGTGGAGTGTTTAAAAAGTCAAGTGTAGGCATATAATTATGCCATTGTTAGCTTTTTTGTGCACAAGGCGGGTAGATATGTTAATAGTTGGTACATCACTATTGTAAGAGCTGAAACAGAAGAGTAGAGCAACAGTGCCACTCATTTCCCATCTGACCCACCTTGACTGGATGAGCTTGCTGATAAAATGCAACATTTATTGTAATATGCTGCATATATTGAAAAATCCCTTATTTTTTTTACAGTTTTACGCAACAGGAGGTGCAATGTGTATGTTTATGGTATAGTGTGTGTTGTGTGTGGGGCGCATGCAGTTTGTGTGTGTGAGACTTCAGGGTATGTGGGTAAAGGAAAGCTATGTTGCGTTGGGTTGCGTGTGGGGTTGCTGTTTATTTAAAAGAGACTGTTTTGTGTGTAGAGAGTACAGGGGGAGGCTGTGTGTGATGCAGTCTGGAGAGACCTGCGTTGTGAAAGCCCTATAGCTTTTTGCCCTTCGATTGCTGTGTACAGACACAACACATTGTCCACTTGAGAATTAGGGACCACGAAACCCAAGCTATATACTTGGGGGCATATTTATACTCTGTTTGAGACAAAAAAAATAAAAAAAATAAGTAGCTTAGGGGGGCATAATTTGGGCCCACCTACATGCCACTGAGCCCAATGGCAATGCTCAGGGGACATAAGTCCCCTGGGCATGGCCATTGGGCAAGGGGGCATGACTCCTGTCTTTGCTAAGACAGGAGTCATTTAAATGGGGGTTGTGTGTCAAAAAATGGTGCAAGTCTGGTTTCAGCCATGATTTTTGACTCAAACCTGACTTGCACCATTTTTTGATGCACAACCCACATTTTCACCTACGCTGGCGCTGCCTGGTTTGAGACATTTTATTTTTACTCTGACCAGCCCGCAGCGCCGGCTAACGTCAATCCTTAAATAAGGCGCCCGCATGGTGTGTAGGAATGGCGTTAGCCGGCGGTAAATTTTATGACGCAAACCAGCGCCAGCGCTGGTTTGCATAAAAAAGTATAAATATGGGCCTTAGTGATGGGCTTCTGGCAAGGGTCATTCACTTCTTCTACAAACTAACCAAACTACCATCTGAGCAAATTGTTGATATCAAGAAAGTCAATATCCATCACTTAACTGGTTCCTTCAATACACCATCCAGTGTCTCTAACTTCAGAGGGTGGCAAATGAACATGCATGCAGCGCAAGGTCATTTGGCACTCTATGGGTCTTCCCAGGGTTCATTTCCTGACCGGACCTTCCTCATTTTCTCGCCAACACTTGATCCTTCACCACCTGCACTTTATTTGTAGAAGAATAAGTATCGGGCCCAAAGTTTTTCTCAGAATCCCACAGACCATGGTATCAAATGCCAGGGTGCCCAATAACAAAGTTGCACAGTCTTGATTCTACTGCCTGTTCATTGAAGCCCATATTTCTGAAGCAAAAGCGGCGCAACCTTACAAAATACAATTGTATTTTGTAAGTTGGCACCGCTTTTAAGTAAAAAAATGACGCAAATCCGGCGCTAAAAAAAGTATAAATATGGGTCTTAATCCGCCATCACTCACTACCCATGTACCTTATCTGTCAGTTTATGTTTCCTCCCTATTTGTTCCCTTTGTTATGTTTTTTCCATCTTTCACTTGCTCTTTCTTTCACTCTGGTATGTTTTCCTCTCTCTTGTTCTGGGTCAAAGTCTACTGACGAAAAATAATTGTGCATTGGTGAGTGAGGGGCCCACTGAACCCCAATCATGCCTCTATTTTACTACCCGACCAGAGACCTGTTTTCACTACTTGCAGTGGGGCCCAAGGCACCATTTTTATGCGAATGATTCGGTGTGCACCAGTCCTGCTGATTACAACTACACTCTATATAGTTCAACACCCAGGAGAAGTTATCCAACAGCAGAGAACTTTTTCACCTTCAGTATAACATGGGTCTAGGACAAGCATTAGCAATAGTAGGTCTGATGGGTCTTAGTTCTGCTACAAACTCTGAGAAATGCTTAGATAGTCAGAAATGTTCAGTTTGTGCTATAGATGCGATACTATAAAAATATAGACCATCTTAATAAACTCCCATTCTTTTCTCAGCTTTCATGTGCTCTTTTTGTATTCGAAGAACTATTCATCTTCCAGCCTTGGGGTGCTTTGTAACAAAGCTCACTCCATCAAGTCAATTTATTCCGAATACTGGATCCCTGCAGGGCCGGCTTCCACTGCGAAAACTGACCATTTGATATTCCTTCAATGTTACACTGAATCCGCAGGAAAAGAAATCATGTCACGTCAATGCCGTGGCATAGCTCCAATTTTTGTGGGTCCTTTTAGCAAGGACAGATATTAATTTTGGAATTGCACAGCAACGGCGAACGAAGCGTAATCCATCATATTACAAGGATACCTATGTATACATATTTGTATATTTGTAATTTCTGTCTCGACTGTGTAGAGAAAGCAGTGCCAAAATAGTGCACTGTAAGGGAAGAGTCTCTCATGTTATAATTTTCCTGTAAATGCTAGATTTACTAAAACATATTTTGAAATTGTGAGAGAGCTGACTACTCTATATTAAGCTTGGAAGCTTACCACATCATGATTTATTCATGAGCCAGGGAGGCTCCAGGCTCCTGCATATTCATTGGTACCCTTCAGCTCTGTAGAAATACAAGACTGCCTCTGTGTGTGGACCAGAACCTCCCTGTCTTCACCATAGTGGCCTATAGGCTTACCTTGCTCTAATCCCATGCCTTTTTTGTCTAAATGGTCAAATGTCCCTTATATGAATTTTTGGATTAATGTAACAATGAACTTAAACCATGTTGAGTATGTTAAAATGCAAGAACAGGACAGGTGGGTGCACAACTAGTATCCAAACTCTACTCTTTATTTTTTATAAATATACTTTCTTTTATGTAGCGTGACCTTTGTTCTGGTGGGCCTCAGATGTTTTTAAAAGCATGGGTGAAGTAGTTTACATCCCGAATAATCAGATACGGAAGACATAGTGGCACCGGGGATCCATCCGTGTAAGAGGCCAAATATTTACTGGAGGGAAATGTTACTATAAATACATTGGCTGTTGAGAAGACTCATTGGCTTGCATGTGCCTTGGCAGTAAATGTTGCCAGAGGAAAGATGTAGATAATGTATTTAAATATATGTATACTCTAGGACAAAATGTCGAGGGACATCATGATTAACAGTGAAGGAAGAGGAGGAGAGTAAGGGCATGATTTAGAGTTCGGCGGATGGGTTACTTTGTCACAAATCTGATGGCTATCCCATGTGCCCTACTACAAGTGTGATTGGATTGAATGCACTTGAAACACCTCAGACAAAATATCCGTCAAGTTTGTGATGGAGTAACCCATCTGCTGAACTCCTAATCAGGCCCTGAGTGTTTAGAGGCTTAATAATACTATACTTCATTGAATAGAATTGTAAGTGTGGCTTGTCTGCTGGTGTAACAACACAGTCTTCCTAGGAACAAGAACATTTATATTTTGAAGATGTATTTCATTGCATGTGATCTTCCAGGTTCTTTTTGAAGGTGTGAAATGATGCCCCTTGTCTTGTGTCAGTGTTTTTGTTATTCCAGCTCTTTGCCACGAATCCTGAGAAGAAGTGGATCCTCTGGGATTTTCCTCAACTAAGGCCTTCCAGGCAATGATCTAATTAACCAAGATAGTTTTCACGTGGTTCTTAGGTAGCTTCTTGTGGTATGCTTACGGACCATACAAACTATGCAGACTGATTTGAAGAGTAAACAATATTCCAGAGATAGCAAAATAATTTAACTACTGTCAGCCCTGACAACTTCCAAACACTTTTCATCATGTGAGAGAAGGAGTTGGGCATTGGAGGGGCAGGGCTTTGAGCAGAGTGCCACTTGTGTGGCAATTGTACCATCCGTTCCCCCAAAAATTAAACATAAACATTAGCTTCTCAGTCTTCTGTCGATGCTCTGGGGTGTTTTCACACCCTCTAAGGGACATATGCTGGGCTGAACTCTGCAAACACAAGCTGGAATGCCACAGAATTTAAGTGTTTTCAGCCCGCATTTTGAGCCACTGTGTGATATCAGCACCTCACAAGGTGACCATGTGAAGAAAGTGGATAACGTGTGACACACAGTGGATCGGAGTAAGTTCCCCAGTCTGTACTGTGATTGCATGACCATTTTCAGTGTGTCTACTTAGTCAATTAACCCCCATCTTAATGGCATTTCGAGAGAATATAATTATAATATTTTATACATTTCATTGTTTCATGTTCCTATACTCTATGTGCTTCCTGAAAACAACAAAAAGAGGCTCTACCCTGATGAATGCTGGCCAGTGATGAGCACAGACACAGATGGAAAGTGGGCATTAATTTTTCCTAAAATTGCCATGTCTGCAGACCATTAATTAACAGCTGTGGCTGTCGCAAATAACGAGGAGGGGGAGGTGAAGGGAAGGGGACGGGGGGTGAATACAATTTTTTTTTTTAAACATACCTGTCCCATCGCTGCCGCCTGTTGCATTGCTCCTCTGCTTTTCTTCTGGTATCCCAGCATTCACTGGGACACCAGCACAGGCTCCCCACCAATCCTGGCACTGCTCTCATGCTAAACCTAGCACCTGAGCAGCGTGAGGATTGGTCTGAGCAGCTTGGACTGCTGCTCAGACACTTCCCTGGGGCCTGTTCAGTTTTTCCAGCCCAGCTGTGTAGCACAGCCAGATTGGAGAAACCCAAGTGCGCATGTATGTTTGGCCAGCCTGAGACGGCCGACCAAACACACATGTGCAGTTAGTTCACAGATTCCACTCCTCTCTCCCTCCTCCCATGGCCCAGCCCGGCCCCTGCCTTCACCTGCTAATGGCTGAGCCAGCACCTGAGAGATAAAACGATAATGAAATATCATTTTATCTTTCAGCTCCTGGTTTAGCCGGGGGGCAACGCTCCTTCGCCATTGAAAAGGAGCTGCTCCTGTTCATTAACTCGGAAATTGTCTATGTTAATTAATGCGCTGTAGACAGCACAGCTCAAAACCACAGAGAGGCAGATCCTGTTCTATATGTCCGAGCTGTGCTGTCTCGAACACCTCGAGATTTTCTGATGTAGAACTCGGGGAAAACCAACGACCCCCAACCCCCACGTATCTGCACTCCGTGTTCCTGAAAAACAAATAAGTTACTTAAAATATTTTAGCAAGTGTTGAATGCTGATGTTGTATTTCACATTTGCTCGTGGGTAATTCGCCAATCATGTACTAGCTAGCTCTGTAATGCCTGTACTTATCTTATAAAGGCCAGAGTAACACAAATAGGGCACTCACAGTGACCTAAAGGGAAATACCACTAAAATAATTCCTCGTGCAAAATTCCAGAGTGATCAGTCATTCCGGGATGTGAAATTACCACACTGTTACTTCTATCGCTATGGAGGCGGGATAGTTGGTGTTCCTGTGCTGATTTCCAAGGGTTATTCCCGTATTTCTGCATGACCCTATGCTGCGGACATAATGTACCCTGATTCCCCTTGAAAACGTGTCCTTGTAAATTTGTGTATTCCAGAATAATTGCTTGAGTGGACACTTCTATTTTCACACAAATCGGTAATCCAGCATACTCAGAATTAGGGCCTAGATGGGACTGATTGTTGGTCACAATTTAGACGCCCTGACTCGTAGGTGAACCGCTCTCAAGCACCCTCATGAACCTAATGAGGCTTCTTCTCCCCCCAGAACTTTCAAACTCCGAGGAAAGTGTTAGGAACCAAAGGATCTGTGTTTTATGCTTATTACATGTGGGTTTATTCATCTGCGTGAGTTTTGTGAGGTACACAATCACGGACAAATGGCACGCGTGATGCTAGCTCAATGTACTCTCATTAGCCAGGGCAATGGGAGTCCAATTGGAAACGATGGAGACAAGCTGAGGCACGTCAATAACATTCATCCTCTCTAGATTTTTAGATTGAAAAGGTGAGAGTCCATGGAAGCAGGCTGAATTGAAAGAAGGGTGCACATGCAGGTGTGAGCAACAAGGAGATGGCACCATGAGGGGCAGAGACAGGGCTGGGCGCTAGTGTCACCTCGCATGCCAGGCGAGTGCAGTAATTGCTTATTTGTAGAGGAACTGGAAATACGTTTTTGAGCCTCAGCCGCTGTAAGGCTGCAATCTAACAAAACAAGGGGGTTCGATAAAAAAGATCAGCAAAGCCCTTGTTTATGAGGCATTCTATTTTAATTCAGTGCTTTGGAACGACTTTAAAGGGGCATTGCCTACTGGACAAAAAGAAAAAACAAAACTAAATAAAATAAAATTTTCCCTGTAAGGGTGGTGTTTTTATTTGAGGGAGGTTTACCGAATATTATATGCATCATTATTATTATTAAACTATTTCTTGTATTGAACTGTGAACAGCCCTACTTATAATTATACACTTTGGGGGTCATTCTGACCCTGGCGGTAATTACCGCCATGGCGGAGGTCGGCGGTAGCACCGCCAACAGGCTGGCGGTGCACCGCTGGGCATTCTGACCGCGGCGGTTCAGCCGCGGCCAGAAACGGAAAGTCGGCGGTGTCCCGCCGACTTTCCGCTGCCCTTGAGAATCCTCCATGGCGGCGGAGCGCGCTCCGCCGCCATGGGGATTCTGACACCCCCTACCGCCATCCAGTTCCTGGCGGTTGTCCCGCCGGGAACAGGATGGCGGTAGGGGGTGCCGCGTGGCCCCCGTAAGAGGGCCCCAAAAAGAATTTCAGTGTCTGCCTAGCAGACAATGAAATTTGCGACGGGTGCAACTGCACCCGTCGCACCTTCCCACACCGCCGGCTCAATTCTGAGCCGGCGTCCTCGTGGGAAGGGTGTTTCCCGCTGGGCTGGCGGGCGGACTTTCGGCGTTCGCCCGCCAGCCCAGTGGGAAAGCCAGAATGACCGCCGCAGTCTTTTGACCGCGGAGCGATCTTTCGGTGGGAACCGCATGGCGGGCGGCGACCGCCGTCCGCCGCGGTCAGAATCACCCCCTTTGTGTCCTGAAAAAAGCAGGAATCAAAATCTATATCACGCTTTCTGAACGCAATAAAAAACTGACCTGAACTGTTCACTGATGAATAAACTTCAAATATTTCTTATTAGTAGAATTCATTTTAGTTGAAAATGTTCTTTATATGGTAAGCAAACAATAAAAATAAACCATTGTTTGCACAGAGGAAATAGTCTCAACAAACTGAAACCGTGCAGAATGGACGTAAAACGTTAACCATCTTTCAAAAGTGCGCGTGAATCGGACACATTTCAAGTGGGAAATAGCGGCACGTGATACTTGGTTGCTTTTCAGTGTATGTGTGGTTTGTTAATCTAGCACGAGCGCTCTTCATGTCTGAAAAAAGCAAGGGGGGGAAGATGGTGGCTGTCTTGTGTTAGCATTCAGTCGTTAAAGTTGGGAAAAGTGACAAATACAATGAGTGGATGACTCTTTTGTCATTGTGGGTCATTTGTTGCCCAAAAATAGGTTGGGCGGGACATCCTTTTTAAGTGAAATAATTCTTGATATATATGGGGAGGTGAAAAATGCTCAACATGATATGCATTGAATGGGAATTAAGCGCACACTGACATATTTCGATTTCATTACACATTTTCAAATATTTTGTCAATAAGAAAGATGAAAGGCCAGGTATAGTGTAAATTACTATTCACTGTTTGTGAGGCACATTGACGCTCAGTCACCTTCTTACAGACTGTAGCACAGGCTCATAGCACAAGGGAGCGGAACAATGAGTTTTTTAAACTAATATTTGCTTTCTGGAATGCATTCAGGCTAGACTTGGAACTGAGTGGTCTGGAAAGCAAACGCTGGTAGTGAAAAATCGAACACTATTGAAATGCATTTGCTATCTAAGTCAGGATGAGAGCAGCACTGTGGTCACCCAGGCAAAGTGGCAAAGGGTTTCCCACGCGAGCCACAGTGCAAGTCAACACTCTTCCTACAAACCGTTCACCTATAGTGGAGCGCCCTATAAGGGGGAGGGGGTGGGGCAAAGCACTACATAAATGCAATGCAGTATTGTAATAAACAGCATAGACGTCGATGGGAATGTAGGTGCAGGCCGTAGAGGTCTAGAGAAGAAGGCGATAGGTGTGTGGAGAATAATGTTGGAAAACTCAGGAAAACAGGAAATGTGTGGTACTTAAATATCTTCTGAAGCAAAGACTAAGGGGCATATTTACAAGCCCCTTGCACCACCTTGCACCGCTATAGCATAATTGTTTTTACGCTAAGGTGGCTTTTCCCCGCTCCGTATTTACAAAGTGGTACAATGCATGCGTTTGCTCCACTTTTAAACCCTTGCACCACATTATGCCTGTGACAGGCATAATGTGGCTCAAGGGCGGTGTTCCGACACAGGTATTTAGAGCATTTCACTGCACATTTTTTCCATCAGTTTTAATGCCTGGCGTTAAAATGAGGCACCCATTTTAATCAATCGGCCTCCCTGTGCTTTGCTGCACTAGCATCAAAATTCTTGACGCTAGTGCAGCAAAGCGACATAACAGCATCAAATATTTTGACGTTGTTGTCCGAATGACCGCCATGGTGCGTCATATTGTAAATATGGGGCAACCATGGTGTCGTTAGGTGGGGCAGGGGCAATGCAAGAAAAGTGGTGCAATGGAACCGATGTGCTACTTTCTTGTAAATATGCCCCTAAATACTAACTATTATCTGCAATAATATCACCATGTTGCAGTTAATGATATTAGACCTACACCCAAAGGAATGATATTTGTGAAAATGTTATTTAGGACACAATATTTATGTCCCACAAACTTTCTGTATACTATGTACTGACATACAACCACGAAAAAAGAGTGACTCTGGAAAATAGGAAGGGTATCTTGGCATTGTAGTGGCCAGGAGTCTGACTGGTAAATGCTTCTATTAAGACCATGCAGTCTCCTTATCATTTGACCACAAATAATGGTCCAAAACAGTATGGTTATTTAGTGATGAAGATTTTACCTACTCGTGTTCTGCTTTGGTTCGCTTTAAAGATTTGGCCAACATCTAGAGAAATAGAAATATATGAAGTAGAGTTTAAACTAGAAGCATGGATAACTACTGCAAACTATAAATGCAGGGTTTCACAGCCATCATTTTGAGGACAAAGAGAAATATAATCATGGGTTCACACATCAGTCAATAAGACAAAATTAATTACAAAAGTAAGTACAAAGATCAACAGACAAGCAAACTAGCACTCCTAATGGCCTAGTTGCCTATAAGCAGTGAAAGAATTGGGGAGAGCAAATGGTGGAGGAAAAAACATAAACAGAAGATGACTTGAAGTGGAGAACAAACTTGCGGACAATACTAACATTCGAAGAATTAATAAACAACCACAATGCTATATTGATGTTAGCGGCATCAATGTGACTGTCCATCTCCCAAAAATGATGCTGTCAGATACACGGAAGCGTAAGGCCAGTGGTAATGTCTAACAGTATTGCTGTATTGTTTCTCAATGTACCAGTTGGTCCACATTGCTGAGGGTGAGGATCATCTTTGTTTGTGTGGTGGTGTTTGCAGTGTTTGCAGTGCTTAATTTGAGTCTGTGGTTTCCAGTGCTTGGCACTGGCACTGAATTGTCAACACCAGCGCTTATGGCAGCTACCACATGGCAGCGCTATCTGTGTAATTAAGGGATAAGCAGAACAACAGTTCTTTAATAATTCAATATATATTAAGAACAACAAATACAGCCATCCACACCATTCTCATACCCTCGAGGGCCTCAAACAGTATGAACTGTCACACGTGTAGGAGTGTGATGGTTAGTAGTTCTATAGGTTCTGTCATTAGCAGTGCTGACAGTGGCAATGGGTGTAACAGCTGCGGAGGCTTCCTGACAAGAGCCCTGGGACTTATTTTCTCACAAATTAAGTACTGGTTGTTTGGTAGCCCACTGCTGGCTCTGGCAGATGGTATCATCAATGTAGATATGAAGAGAAAGTTTCAACTGAATACTGTCTGGAAAGAACAGTCCCTTTATTTTCCCATATTGCTGAAGATTTGAAAGAAGAACATGCTTGGGGCTAGTTCACCCAGTGCAGAACTTTGGTTACAAAAACTGAGCAGATGTAAAGGAGTAGCACTATTAAACTGAGCAGGCCTTGTAAAGATTTGCTAAATAAATTATGTCCAGTTTACGCATGAAGTGCTTCTAAGGCTTAAGTGTACAAGAAGCAAATTACATCATTTTCCACCTTAGCCGAACAATGTGAATATTGTTGTTCTGCAAACTTTATTGTCTACTTGCTCCTGCGGTGCCTATCTGGGCCTTATGCTTCTCTTTCATATGTCCTTGTGTTTTTAAGACCCTCCTACATGGCGTCTCAGACTCCACACTGGCTCCCCCTGAGGGCATCCTACACTCCGCAGCCTGTCTTATCCAGGGCCTGAAGAAAGTTATAAAATCACCCTCATCCTAACGGTACTCCATTGGCCCCCATTGCCAGCCTGCAGCATCTTCAAAATCAGCTTCATCATTTACAAATCCATCACGACCATACCCCTAGTTTTCTTAAAGACAAACTTACAATCTATGGTGGTTCTCATCACACCTGCAGCCAACACACCTTCAGACAGACTGATAAATAAAATATACAGGCTGTGAAATGTACATTAAGAAACGTAAAAGAAGGAAGCCTTTTCTTTTTGTGCACCCAGGACCTGGAACAACATCCCTGTATGTATCAGTCTCTCTAATGCTGTTCCAGTCAAGGAAAACGACACTTCCTATATTAACTGTCCACAACCAAGCTATTCTGGTTTCACTCATTGACTTCATGCCTATCTTTGTCAACGTACAGTGCTCTGCTGCCTTTTTGCTAAGATCACACAATATAAGCACATAGAAATACACAGATCTTGCCGGTTACATCATTGGCAACGTATTGGGTACAACTCGGGGATTTGTTTGGCCACGGACTGCCATTCTAATAAATACACCCGGACACATGTTCCAGGCAGGGTGCCTCTCAGAGCACCTATCAGCTCAGTGTCTGCTCTGCTCCAAGGAGAGGAGAGAGCGGTGCAAGCGAGAAGGAGGGGAGGTACAGAAATGTTTAGTGTTTGGGCCAGTTCGAGAGACACAGTCATTAAATAGAAGGTACTATGGTTGGGAAGGAGCAACATGTTTTTAATGTGGGCAAGGAGTGGCAATGTAAATGATGCAGACGGAGGTGAAGTGTCTGGCAGGACCCAAGGTACTTTTCCTTACTGTTGTGTAGGGCCGGGTAAAGCTGAGGCTGGTTTAGTGGGGGTCGCAGGGAGCCAGGAAAGCTTTCCTGAAATTTGGGTGGGGGAGTGGAAGCACTGTAGGAGGGTGGTGGGATTTGTTGGCAGGATACCAAGTTGGAGCAGCAGGGAGAGATAATATATGGTGTGGAGCAGACTTGACATCAAATTGTAAATGGGTAAATGTGAATAAAAGGAATGTTTTCACCTCAGGGTTCTAAATGAAATCGTAGACAACTTGTGATTTGCTTTCATTGTCTATTTGATGTGACTCAGAAGCTCTCTGTGAAAAACATCCCTATTGTTAAAAGTTATTCATCTGTAATTCTATATATTATGTACTGGCTTGCACATGTTTTTCTTTTATTAGAAAATGCCCTGTTAAATTCATAAATGTGCCTATTAGATATGAAGAATAAGGAATGAACATGAAATGTTGCATGAACTTGCCTGCTGTGCAGTGCTGTTGGCTGATCCTCATCCGGGCCAAAAGATGCATACAGAACGCAAGTTGCTTGGAAAAGATCCAAAGCAGAGGTAGCATATCCTGTGTGGGATCACTTCCTTAAATGTGAAATCTATATGTCTCGATGCAAATATGAGTTAACAAAGGGAAGGAGCAAGCAAACATCCTGAGCTAGAATCTCTCTGCTAGTTAGCCTTCCTATGATTCAGCAGCAAAAAGGCCAAGTAGCAGTACACAAATAATGAAAGATTTGAGATTCATTGAGAAACTGCTGAAGAAAATGTAAGGTAAGAGCTTTAATATGGAACCTGGTCATTGTTTTTTTTAATATTGGGTTTAATATGGCATTAAAGAGAAACCAGATACTTTGTGAATAATTTCTAGTGGTGCCTCAAACGGGATATCTATCCATTGCACACCTGTGTTTCATGCTGTCACGTGGCTCCCCACACTACTTCCCACACTAAGCTAATCGCATCAAAACCCTTGAGTTCATCTGATTACTTTGGTTGGAAACCACATGGATGCTTGTAAACATACCTACTTAAGCATGCCCTTGAAGAATGACTTACCTCTAATCATTCTACATTGTCACTATGACTGTTCAAATGCATTCATAGGCTCCATTTTCATTATAAAAAATACAGATACCAGTTGAGTAAAAAGCTGCAAACACTTTCAGTCACATTCTACGGATTTCACTAGTGTTTATCCAATGCTTCAGAGACCTGACCTTTTCACCTACAAATCGTTTCTAGCAGTGACCTAAGCTTAGTTAGTTTAGTGGAAGTAAAACAAGACTTACAACACTAAAAATGCATTCACTTGGGACACAAAAGTCCAGGACTGAAAGCTGTGTCTGTAATGACATAGAGTGAGGTAGTCATCCTAATGTGTATCAGTATTTGGGATGACAGGCCAGTGCAGTCAAATATGTGTTGTATGACCCCTCAGCACCTAGGGTGGGCACCGTTATTTTAGCATTAGGCCCGTAGCCTCTGCTTTTTACATTCAGCTGTGTTTTATTCATTTTTATATTTTTAGCACAGCCAGCTTTTAGCTCGTTGTTTATATATTTTAATCAGCTGCTTTGTTCCAAGAAGACAGAGTTGTCTGCGCTGCACATTTTATCTGTCATTTGTACAGTGTGCTTTGTGTGCCATACACAGTTTCCCACACTTGATGGTACTGCCTCCCTAAACATGCAGTCTTATTATCATAATAGGAACCTCAAGATGTGGAATTGTCATTTTTTCACTTGTGAAGTGGTGCAAATGTCAGTTTCACTCGCAGAAATTGCACTAGCTCAATCCCTGTAATAGGAGGTGTCGGGAAAAATTGCATTGTTGTGCGGCAGGTGATATAGACATTTAAAGGATAGAAACTGATCACCAACTTCTGAAAGAGGGAAGCTGCTTTGATTGTGTTCTCTAATGACAGAAGATATAATTTAATGCCATCAGAGAACTGCCTAAGATGCCACACCCAGAGGCTATCAGCAACTGTATTGATGCTAATTGATCACCCTGTAAAGTTAGTGCAATGAGACAATCAAGGCACATGATGACGAGATTGCTGGAGATCACTTCATCTTTGCAAAATTACCTGGCAAGTATTTGCAGACTGCATTGCAATAATCAACCAGTCCCAAAATGATTCATCTTGTTAGTTAAATTCAGTAGGATGTCACCAAGAGAGGGAGGATTTCAAAAGAAAAATAGTAACACATTGGCTACTTTGATAACAATTTATTTGAGGATAAAAGAAAGGCTTGAAAAAATAATGTTCTTCAGAAGATTTGCATTCTGGATGGTGGAGAAGGGCGGTCTAAGATAACAAGGCCACCGAATTGGAAGTCCTCCTAAAATGAGGATTGGTGTTTTGGAATCATTTAAGCACAAAGAGCTGCCTGTCATCGCTTATTGTATGTAGTCTAGACAAAAAGTGATGTGGTTGTGAATAGCTGTATTGTTTTGCAAGCAGCTGTAGATTTTGGTTACTATTAACACCTCAAATATTTATTGCATTGATCAACTTGATGAGACAGGGGCCGAATCTAACAGCTGAAAAAGAGTGGAAATAGGACAACCCCCTCAGGAACACTGCATAAAGATTCCTAGGAGGATGATTGTGCAGAACCCCTGCAAACGTGCTGGGTTCTACCACAAATAAATTAAGTGATCAAATTGTTTGTAGAGCTAAAAATCCCAAATCACTCACTCAGCATGGATAGAAGAATATCAGCAATGCTGTGAGTGTCACCATAAGCCCCAGTATTGTAGCCTGCCGAAAGAACAAGTATTGAGGACGCCTGCTTGCTTGTCTTCTTGAGTAGTGAGGAGCTCTCTCTGAAGTCAGATCTGACTCTGTCTCTCTTGCAGGTCAGAATCCTGATTGAAGGTCGTGGAGTAGTTGGGTTTCTTATATCCCTGTAATTGATATGTTACTTCATTGTGCGGTATTGTGCTTGTCTTTAGTGAGCACCGGTGATCTACGATTACATCTGGTTTTCCATTTTAAGAAGGGTTGACCAGCCTTGGATGTTTTTCTATGTACTAGTCATGCTTACAGAATTATTTGAGAATTTTACTTCTTATAGTTCCAGAGACAGCGAAAACTACTGAAAAGTGGTTACACGAATCTCCAGCCTGTCTTGGACTCTTTATTTTATGATGAATTACATTAAAACAGAAACAGATTGTTTAAACACAAATGAAATATGCCATCCAAACACAATGAGACTACGAATTTAAGTTAAACGTGTCCTTTATGGAATTACTTGAGATATGTGGAACAATAAATAAATAATATTTCACTGAAATCAAGCAAGTTTGAGATTTAGAGGATCAAGAAACTTTAAATATGCAGCAAACATGGTGAAAGTGTTGAAAATTAAGAACATTCTGTAAATTAAGACGGCCTGAATGTTTTGTGACTGCTGTGTAAAAGGTCATGATGTCAGAGTTCAAACTGTATATTATTTATTATTAAGCAATATACTTTGAAATACACTGCAGGCGTTTTCATTGAAACAAATGTAGTGCACATTTAGTGAGCACAAAATGTTTGAATGAGAAACAATGAGTGTGAACAACAGTATGCAAAACTTGAAAGCGGGTGGCGAGTAACTAATAGTATACCACATTTAAGATACGTTTTATCTGACGCGTGTATTGTCTCGTGTACTTTTTAGTTGCGTAATTGATCAATGAAGTGAAACTAGACAACTGCATGTTGCCAATTCATTTAACCAACTTCTGTTAAATGTTCCTATTTCTTGAACTATATAAAGGAAGATTCTCAAAGCCGATTGTGACTCCAACTACATGTGGTTCTCTAAACATCTTTTACATATCTACTTAAACTAGAGCAGGGGTCATCAGTCAAAGACCTCTATCCACACCCGATGGAATTCTATTATTCATATTCCAGCATTTACACTATCTTTTATCCACACACCATAGCATTGTGAAGTGATTGAAGGTCAATATGCAGCACTTTATATAAACTTTTAAATAAACGAATGTACACAGAAATAAAAAAATAAAAAAGAATGTCGTATGTCAGAGAACACATTTGAAAGACAAAAAATAGTAAATATTAAACTCATAAATGGAGCAAGTTTTACTTCCCTGAAGACACTGGTTGGTGCAGTCCTGGTCAACTGAATACTTGTATTTGTCTTTGGAAGGCCTAAGAGGTGTTTATCAACCAATAGAATTAAGCTAAATAAAGAGTAAGAGAGTAATTCCTGCCTCATTCAAATGAAACTAAAAGCCTTTCCAAGTACCACAACAAGTGAGAACTCCTATGTTCAGCGTAATATTGAAGGTCCTGATGGATATGGGCATGTTGTTCCAGATTCTGCCGTCTTGTTTTTCTTCTTTTTTACATCTCTTAGTCTGCAATCTTATGGTATCCTAGCTGTGGGTGTGCCGATATCCACCACAGATAGTGAGCTTGTCTACAAGGTAAGCAGAAGTGCTGGGGGAAGGGTAAAGTGCTTGGGGAAGGGCAAAGTGAGACATTATCCAGTGCCCCCTCATCTAACAGGGCCCCGGGAAGGTGATTTTTCTCTCTATACCACCTGTATTTCTTTAGCTCAACTTCTTCTGCTGTTTTTGTGCAACTGTGTGCCTGATAATTAAAAATACAGGGAGTGCAGAATTATTAGGCAAGTTGTATTTTTGAGGATTAATTTTATTATTGAACAACAACCATGTTCTCAATGAACCCAAAAAACTCATTAATATCAAAGCTGAATATTTTTGGAAGTAGTTTTTAGTTTGTTTTTAGTTTTAGCTATGTTAGGGGGATATCTGTGTGTGCAGGTGACTATTACTGTGCATAATTATTAGGCAACTTAACAAAAAAAAATATATACCCATTTCAATTATTTATTATTACCAGTGAAACCAATATAACATCTCAACATTCACAAATATACATTTCTGACATTCAAAAACAAAACAAAAACAAATCCGTGACCAATATAGCCAGCTTTCTTTGCAAGGACACTCAAAAGCCTGCCATCCATGGATTCTGTCAGTGTTTTGATCTGTTCACCATCAACATTGCGTGCAGCAGCAACCACAGCCTCCCAGACACTGTTCAGAGAGGTGTACTGTTTTCCCTCCTTGTAAATCTCACATTTGATGATGGACCACAGGTTCTCAATGGGGTTCAGATCAGGTGAACAAGGAGGCCATGTCATTAGATTTCCTTCTTTTATACCCTTTCTTGCCAGCCACGCTGTGGAGTACTTGGACGCGTGTGATGGAGCATTGTCCTGCATGAAAATCATGTTTTTCTTGAAGGATGCAGACTTCTTCCTGTACCACTGCTTGAAGAAGGTGTCTTCCAGGAACTGGCAGTAGGACTGGGAGTTGAGCTTGACTCCATCCTCAACCCGAAAAGGCCCCACAAGCTCATCTTTGATGATACCAGCCCAAACCAGTACTCCACCTCCACCTTGCTGGCGTCTGAGTCGGACTGGAGCTCTCTGCCCTTTACCAATCCAGCCACGGGCCCATCCATCTGGCCCATCAAGACTCACTCTCATTTCATCAGTCCATAAAACCTTAGAAAAATCAGTCTTGAGATATTTCTTGGCCCAGTCTTGACGTTTCAGCTTGTGTGTCTTGTTCAGTGGTGGTCGTCTTTCAGCCTTTCTTACCTTGGCCATGTCTCTGAGTATTGCACACCTTGTGCTTTTGGGCACTCCAGTGATTTTGCAGCTCTGAAATATGGCCAAACTGGTGGCAAGTGGCATCGTGGCAGCTGCAGGCTTGACTTTTCTCAGTTCATGGGCAGTTATTTTGCGCCTTGGTTTTTCCACACGCTTCTTGCGACCCTGTTGACTATTTTGAATGAAACGCTTGATTGTTCGATGATCACGCTTCAGAAGCTTTGCAATTTTAAGAGTGCTGCATCCCTCTGCAAGATATCTCACTATTTTTGACTTTTCTGAGCCTGTCAAGTCCTTCTTTTGACCCATTTTGCCAAAGGAAAGGAAGTTGCCTAATAATTATGCACACCTGATATAGGGTGTTGATGTCATTAGACCACACCCCTTCTCATCACAGAGATGCACATCACCTAATATGCTTAATTGGTAGTAGGCTTTCGAGCCTATACAGCTTGGAGTAAGACAACATGCATAAAGAGGATGATGTGGTCAAAATACTCATTTGCCTAATAATTCTGCACTCCCTGTATAACTCTCTACTGCTTTGCATCTTGCAGGCTTGAAATAGCACAAAACGGCTAATAAAACTAAAAGTTGATCAGAATAGTATTGCCTGGGGCCCTAAAAATCTTTAAGATGACACTGATTGCAGCTGGTTATGGAAATGGTGCGACCAGCAAGGGAAGCCAATAAGTTCCAGCAGAATGGTGGTGATGTGATCATGTTTCTTCAAGCACAGAATGAAATGTTTTGCAGCATGCAGGATGCCTCTAAGGGTGCCTGTGTGGTTTCTGGAAGACCATGAGGTAGGACATTACCACCATCCCAATACAAGTAGGAGAGCATGAACAGCATTTATGAAGTTGCTTTCTAAAAGAAATGGTTTGAATTTCTTTAGAAGAGAGAGTTAGTACCAGATGGCCTTTCATTTTTGGGAGTATATCCCTTGAGAGTCAGGTTGATGTCCAGGGTGAATCCAAGTGAAATGGATTTTGGCGAAAGATGGGCTTCAAAGACTTTGAGCTTCATTTCATTGGGTCAGGATTGTACAGAATCTTGCTTATTGTTCTTGGGAAATAACCGGAATTCTGTTTTGTTTGTGGTGAGCTTAAGAGAGGCACAGGGCATCAAGGTCTGAATGATTTGCAAACAGTGTTTGAGGCATTGGAATCTGAGTGTGGGGGCTAGATGAGAGAACGATGATTATTTGCAGTAGGTGGGTAATGGAGCCTTGACATGACCATTTTGGAAAGTGTGTCATGAACCCTTTTATTAAGTAGGGGTGTGACCAAATCAGAAAGCCGAATCATTATCAAATCTGCAGATTTGTCCAGAAATGTTCACTAAGCTTCAGTGGTGGGTTGAAGCAGTGCAAAACTGTTCCTGTTTCAGCAAGGAGCCTTGCTAGACAGTGACCCAGGTGCCTATGTTCGACAGCAATCTGCCATGCTGCACTTCAGATCAAAGTACCGTCCTTCACTCTGGGGAAGGTCCATCCATTATAGTTTGGTTGCCTTGTACCCACAACCCTACAATGTTGGTTCCTGCCCTACTCATTAACCCCCATGCTTCATTTAGCACGATTGCAGTAGCTGCATTCATGAGCATTAATACAAGATTTTGTTAAAGAAAACACATAGGTAACCATTGGCAAAGACTACACAGCAGTTCACCACACCAATCAGTGATAGGTCAGAAGCACTTGTTAGATGTAAAATGCAATAAGATCCAAAATTCTCAATCTCTCAGCGGAAGGTCGATAAATTTACAAACACATCTTTCATACGTTTAATGGTTGTGCTGCACATAAGGGATGATGACAAGCTGCTAATGAAAAATAAGAATGGAGTGGCTGACATCCAACAGTTAGAAACATCAAGTGTTGCCTTTAATGCGTGTGAGGCGGCAGCAGCAAGAGGAAGCTTCCTGGCAGGAGTGATATATCCAGATGGGATGTATGTTTGACATTTTCATTCTTTAGCAATACTTTGTATGATGTCAAATTTTCCATTGAAGAGACTGATCTATCTAGTCACTAGTAAAACATTTTTTCCATAATCAAAGATGAGTAACTCATGATAGGTGTGCAGGGGCATAGCTTGGGTGTAAGCCTGAGATTTCCCAACAAGCAACATGGTGCACCCAAATATAAAGGACAGAACACAGCAGTAGGAGTAGAGGGATATAGCAGGGTAAGCATATGATAGTGAGCCTCAATTGCAAATATGTGCAAACATAGCTTCAAGTGCCATAATGATTAGACCTGAGCGAAATGTTAAATACTCCAGAGTAGTTTTGGTATTTTTGCATTACACTTTTGATGCAGAATTGCCAAAAATTACATGATTATGCGTGTTCACATAACTATGAGTAATTTTGCACTAAAATGCTAGAGGGAGCATGGGAACAATGAACTTAGGCCTATATTTATACTTTTTTAGCGCTGCATTTGCGTCGTTTATTGACGCAAAATCGGCACAAACTTACAAAATATATTTGTATTTTGTAAATTTGCGCAGCTTTTGCGTCAAAAAATGACGCAAATGCGGCACTAAAAAAGTATAAATATGGGCCTTAGTGAGTGTGAGCAGCTGCTGGCTTCCGCTGTTTGTATTCTATTGCATTTAGAGCTATTTTCTTCCCACAAAGTTAATTGTAGGGGCCATTTTACATGCAAGGTGCATTTTGCAATAGTGCTAGGTTACGGTCCTCACGCAATTCCATGTAATCCTGCATTATTTTGCTGTAATTTCGCATTGTTAGGCTACAACAATTTATGCAAGTTACGCACCCAATAACAATATGAAACTTAGATAGAACCGGGTAAAGACCAGTGATTATTTTGTGTTTGATGTTTCCGGTGAGGGGCACCGGCACTTATTTTTGAGGGCCAGCACTTATTTTTCTTCATTCACCGTGAGAAAAAGACACATATAGAAAGACGGAAGAGAAAAACAAAAAAGCGTCACAATGGGGGAAAGCAGAAAGCTGTAAGAGTGAGCTGAATGGGCAGGGAGTGGCTGTAAATGGATTAAAGAGACCGGAGCTGGCTTCAGAATTACACTGCCTCAGTATTCCATGTTCACACATTTAATTGCAGCAGCTGAGTGTTTAAGAGGAGGGCTTAGGGCACCGGCACCTTTTTATTTACAAATTAAGCACTGGTAAAGACAGGACAGTCGGAGATGGGGGTTCTAAGATAAGAACCTCTCCTCTTTGGGCTATAACAAAGGCCCTATTTGGTAGTTGCAAAAGAAGGGGAGCACGTGGAGGAGGTCGTAATTAAAGAAAGCGGTTAAAATATGATCTGAAGCACTTGGTGGTAGAACCACCCACACAGAAAAGAAAATCTTCGATTAGAGTTTATTTGAAAAGTGCACATTTATCCCTTGGGGCATTTTGAAGCCGACTAAAAGATGTATATTATTACTCAGGTCATTTTTGCTCATTTTATCGACCTCGGAACGATGAAAGTCTGAGTGTATCTGCTGGGATTTGAACCTGGGACCAAAGTGGATGCATTAGTCCACTGTTAACGAAACCACGAACCCTCCACGCACCTCCACGTACCTCAAGCAGCTGCTGAGTGAGTTGGGAGAGCCACATCAGAGTTTTAATCTTCCTGGCCAGGTATAGAAGCTGAAACATATTGCCTTGTAGATGATGTAGCGGTTTTTAATGTGAAACTAGTAGTGATGAGGTGACATCATTGCACAGACAGTGTTACCAGGTGTAAACATTACAAAATGATAAATGCTGTCATGAAATGTGCCGCAGTACTCCACATAATTTGCCTTTTCCTGCCACATAATTTAGTCAAACCTACCATATGTTTGGCCCTCGCCTGCCGCAGAACTTCAATTGTCCTAGTTAATTGAAATACTGTCACCTGAAGCTCCTGCCCAAACCAGGATAGCCAGCGGCTATATAGTTTACATGCCTCAGAGAGTAATTGATTGCTTTGATCTTTGATGTGATCAGTTTCATTGAGGAGTCGATTGTATTGCCAAATATTCAAACCCAACTTACAAAAGACCCAACTGACAACTTCGAGGAGAAGAACGATCTGAAAAGACTACAAAGCATGAATCAAGGCACAGAAAAGATTGCCTAGGTGAAGGCATGGTAAACATTTACTTGGAGACTCTCGATAAATCTGGAGGTTTGTGTCCTGGGGAGAAGCACTCAAATGAAATAACTTTTTTATTTATCACTTTACATCATACAATAAACAGGCATAACTCATTAGCTCTTATAGCAAAACATCTGCAAATTCTGACCTGGGTACACAGTATTTGTATGAGGACGTGAACCACCGTATCCAAAGACGGGTAAGAAGCAGGTATGTAGTTTGTGTGTAATAGACGTCTTGTGTGGTTTTTGCTACATCCGATCGTGTGCGTTACTGGGGCAGCCAACGTGCTCTGAAGTTTCAAATCAACCATCCTATTCAGTTTAAGAGTTGAGTTCCAGACCCACTTTCGGCTGTTGTGACTTTTCATTACATCGAGTTTCTGCTGCTGGGACATCTGATTGAACCCAGTTTCAGATGTTGTTACTTTTGATTGGTTCCCGTTTCTACTGCTGTAACTTTTGATGAGATCCAGTTTCAGCTGCTGTAACCTTTGATTCAATAAAGTTTAGCTGCTGTGACATTTGATTAGCTATTGTAGTACCCATGTACCCCTTGGGGTTAAAGGGCTAGGCAGCATTGAGGGATATTGCAGTGTCACTGTGATACATCTGCGCAATAAACAAGTCTCTCTGATTGAACACATTTCTCCCACTTTAGCTCCCGCCCATTTTAAGTCTATTTTGTTGTTGCTAATACTAGGGTTATGTGAGAGAATATCCCAACTCCTACTTGTATTTCCTTAAAATATACCAATGGTGCCAAGAATGAAAAAGAGTCTCAAATACTTGTTTCCAAAAGTTTGCCACTGGCTGACATAACCATGCCAGATACAATTAGTCTGCATTGAAGTGTTGACAGCGGAGACACAATGGATCCACCTCTAAGATAAAAGTCTGTAACACTGACAGTGTGTAGTACATTCTGTGTAAAAAGTGATAGTTCGGGGCCGAAAGGCCCTCATTACCCCTCCTCAGTATCCCTCCTTGCTATAGTACTAACAGTATGAGGCTTCCTCTGCCTCTGACAGACATCCCCGCTTGACCCAGTCTTCTCCTCCAGCAAGTACATCTCCTTCAGCCACTCCACCGGACTACACTGGACAGCCAACAGTTGCGTCCACTTCAGCTTCAGAAGAACCACGACTCACCACCACCCACAACAGGCTCCCCGCAGGAGCTGGAACAAGATCACCACCGACCAGCTCTCCACATCACTGAGCCAGAACCCTCCCGCCAGCTCAGCGGACCCCAACCAAGCAGCCAACAACCTCACACAGTGGATCACCAACTGCGCTGACAACCTTGCACCTCTGAAAACCCATCCCACCAGGCCCAACAGCAAGAAAGCCTCCTGGTTCAACAACGACCTCAAGAACTCCAAGAAGAACTGCCGCACCCTTGAGAAAGCCTGGTGAAAAAACCCGACCACAGACAACATGACCGCCCTCAAGCACGCCTTCCGCAAACACCACCAGCTGATCCACACCACCAAGAAGACAGCATTCAAAGAACGACTAGACAACAACGCACACAACAGCAAGGAACTCTTCAGCATCGTCAAAGAGCTCTCCAACCCCAGCGCCGGAAACAACGACATCACTCCCTCACAAGACCTCTGCGACTCACTCGCCTCGTTCTTTCACCGCAAGATCGCCGACATACACAACAGCTTCGGCGCACAGACCACGCACCCAACCACCAAACCGACGCCCCCCAACACCACCCTCCGCGCCTGGACCCCGGTCAGCACCGAAGACACTATCCAGCAGATGATCACCATCCATTCCGGTTCTCCAACCGACCCATGCCCCCACCACGTCTTCAATAAAGCCGACTCAGTCATCGCACCCCATCTCTGGGACATCATCAACTGCTCCTTCAACACCGCCACCTTCCCGGAGAGCTGGAAACATGCCGAACTCAGCGCCCTCCTGAAGAAACCATCAGCAGACCCCACCGACCTCAAGAACTACCGCCCCATCTCGCTCCTCCCGTTTCCTGCCAAAGTCATCGAGAAGACCGTCAACAGACAGCTAGCCGCCTTCCTCGAGACTAATGGATCCCTCGACCATTCGCAGTCCGGCTTCCGAGCCAACCACAGCACCGAGACCGCCCTCATCGCAGCCACCGACGACATCCGAGACAACGGGGAGACAGCGGCCCTCATCCTCCTGGACCTCTCCGCAGCGTTCAACACTGTCTGCCACCGCACCCTAGTGCAGCGCCTCAGCAACATCGGAATCCAAGAGAAGGCACTAGAGTGGATCATCTCGTTCCTCGCCGGAAGAACCGAGAGAGTCCGCCTCCCCCGTTCAGATCCGAGGCCACCGAAGTCAGCTGCGGCGTACCACAAGGATCATCACTCAGCCCCACTCTCTTCAACATCTACATGAGCCCCCTCGCAGCCATCGCACGCCAACACAACCTCAACATCATCTCCTACGCCGACGACACCCAGCTGATCCTCTCCCTCACCAACGACCCAGCCACCGCCAGAACCAACCTGCACGAAGGGATGAAAGACGTAGCCGAGTGGATGATGAACAGCCACCTGAAACTGAACTCAGACAAGACGGAAGTCCTCATCCTTGGATCATCACCCTCTGCCTGGGACGACTCCTGGTGGCCCCCTGCCCTGGGCAGCGCACCCAAACCAACGGACCACGCACGCAACCTGGGCTTCATCCTGGACTCCTCCCTCTCAATGACCAGACAAGTCAACGCCGTCTCATCATCATGCTTCAACATCCTATGCATGCTCCGAAAGATCTTCCGATGGATCCCCACCGAAACCAGGAAGACGGTCACCCAGGCACTCGTCACCAGCCGACTGGACTACGGTAACACCCTCTACACCGGAACCACGGCCAAACTACAGAAAAGACTCCAACGCATCCAGAACGCCTCCGCACGCCTCATCCTTGACATCCCCCGTCCCAGCCACATCTCCGGACACCTGAGAGACTTGCACTGGCTCCCCGTCAGCAAGAGAATCACGTTCCGTCGCCTCACCCACGCACACAAGGCCCTCCACGACCTGGGCCCCAGGTACCTCAACAACCGCCTGACCTTCTACACTCCCACCCGCCAGCTACGATCGACCAGCCACGCCCTCGCCGCCGTGCCACGCATTAGAAAAGCCACCATGGGAGGAAGATCCTTTTCCTACCTGGCAGCCAAGACTTGGAACTCCCTCCCCATCCACCCCTGCCTGACCCAAGACCACCTCTCCTTCAGGAAGCAACTCAAGACCTGGCTGTTCGAGCAGTAGCGGTCCCCCCTCCCCCAGCGCCTTGAGACCCTCCGGGTGAGTAGCGCGCTATACAAATTTCTTGATTGATTGATTGATCCCCTAATCCTTCTTCTATATCTACGCTTAGAGTGACATAGTATTAAGGCCCCTCCCTCATCCCACATCCACTGTTTTGTTTTCTGTCAAGGATGACGCTAATGATCGAGTCGGCCACCTACAAAGAGTGGTGCTTACAAGGATGGCATGTGTATGTGAAAGTAAGTCAAAGTTGTTTTGAATTGTCCTACTTACATTGGGGGGGTTGCAAAAAGTGGGCACCAGGGGAGTGCTGCCACGGTATGTGCTTCTTCGTTCAGGGGCTTGAGCTGGGGTGGGCACTCGAAGCATGCGCTGCTGTGCCACAGATTGGGTTTGCGGACTCCTGTCTTGCTCCCTCTCAATGCTCACATTGTGATCGCGCACATGGGAGTAGGTATGCACAGGGAATTTAGCTCTCAATCTTGTCTTGCGAGATAGGAATGAGTTGCTAGGTTCCCCATACAAGTGGAAGTCTCTGCTGAGTGCAACTATGATTTAGATATGGATATACAACCAGGCTGATCAGGATGAGCATTAGCGACTGAAGAGGAGGTTATTTCAGACTCCAGGTCTGATCTTCAGGCCACGATTGATGAGGCTTTTGTTTCAGCCATGTCGCAATCTGCTTCAAATTGGCTAAAGGTGCAGGAAAAGGAGGATGCCCTGATGCCACTCAGAGAAATATATATGTGGAGAGTGTGCATTTTCAGAATATGCTCGAGCACGTCTGGAATATGTTGCGGTTTGAGCAGAAGTCCATGAGTTCTTTGCACAGTTAAAACACCAGAGGTGGGTGATTTGACAGCCTATGAGGTGATTACATCCCTTTATCTGAAGGAATGGAACGACATAGATAAAATTAGCTTTCCATGATTCCTGGTGAAAGGATACCCATTGCATTCATTTGATCAGAAGTTTCCACAGTATGCTAAGATTAGTACAATTCTGGCAAGCATGGTGACCACCTTTTCCTTAGCATTGCAAGAACCATCTTTACCTGACTCTGTGGATAAAAAAGTTGCGGTATCACTTAAAAGGGCATACACAGCTTCTAATTTTGCTCTACGTGCTGCCACCTATGCAGCTTATTGCTCACAGACAATGTTAAAATACTTCCAGCTCTTATATGATTGAGGGAGGAACATATTGACTCCATGTAGGAGGCTGGCCTGGTTTGTAGTCGGTACCTTGGGTACTTACACCTTATACTAGGTCCAGTTATCCCTTATTAGTGAAGTAGTAGTGTTCTAGCAGCTTAGGCTGATAGAGGTAGCTATAGTAGAGCAGCTTAGGCTGAATTAGGAGACATGCAAAGCTCATGCAATACCACTTATAGTTACACAGTACTTATACACAAGTAAAAACAATACTCAGTGTTACCAAAAATAAAGGTATTTATTTTGGTGACACAGTACCAAAAATATCTTAGAGACAATATTGCTTCTGGAGGTAAGTATTATACACAATATATACACTAGACACCAAAATTAGACAAGTAAATAGTCATAGAACAATGCAAACAGTAGGAAATCCTATAGAATGCAATGGGAGAAAATAGGTCTAGGGGCAACACAAACCATATACTAAAAAAGTGGAATGTGAATCACGTATTCCCTTCTAGACAAGTGTAGTGTGTGCAGAATCGCTAGAAGAGTAAGAATACAGTAAAGTTAAGTAAATTACCCCATTCCAGAGCCTAGAAAAGCAGGAGTAAAGTACTGCAAGTTTCCTTAGGACACACTACACATCGTTTTTGGGATTTTGCAGCAGCCAACCAAGTCTGCAAAGAACAACTGCTGGATTATTGGGCCTGAAGACCTGCAAAGGTAGGGGCCCAAGTCCAGAAGTCGAAAGAAGTTCCAAGAAGGACCGGAGCCCCTGCCAACCCAGAGGAGGGTGCAAAAGAAGAGTCCCAGGTTAGTCAAAGACAGCAGAAATGCACCCTAGGAAGATGACAGCGGGTTCCTGCATGATGCAAAGATGTCCCACTGCGTGAAAATCGTTGCAGATGAGATTTTATGTTGAAAGGTGCCAACAAGCCTTGGCCACGACAAAAGTGCATTTTTGTAAAAATGGCGCTGGATGGACCCAGGAGTGACCCGGAAGCCTCAACTCTGTGTGGAGAGGAAGAGGGGGCTCTCAGCACTTTAGAGAGCCTTCAGGATGCCAGCCAGCACTCCCAGAAGTGCAGGATTTGGGTTCAAAGGAGGTGCAAAACACAGTTGATGCAGCACAACAAAAGAAGGTCCCACGCCGCCGGAGAACAACTCAGCAAGTTGAGCATCACAGGGTGGAGTGCTGGGGACCTGGGCCAGGCTGTGCACAAAGGAATTTTGCAAAGGGTGCACAGAGGCCTCAGGAAGTGAAGAAGACTTAGAACACAGGGGTACCATCATTCTCGGGGAAGGCAACGTCTTACCTCCTTCAAATTGCGTCAGCAGGACCTCAGGACAGTCTATGTCAATGATGTCTACCCTCTGTGTCCTTAGGAGCACACTCGTCATTGTGAGAGGAGTCCCAGGGTACCGGTCGCTGTCTTTGAAGGTGCTTGCTTGGAGCAGGGGGGTGACTCTGTCACTCCACGGGAGATTTCTACGGTCCTGCTGGTGCAGGATGAAGACAGAAGTAGCTGGCGCAGCTCATATTACTTTTCCTGTAAGCTTAATAAACACGCCTTTTATAAGCTTACCGTGTGCGAGGAGTATTGTAACATTGGCGACGAGCTGGAGCTCCAAGTGGTGTTGCCATTCTACGTGTCCTGTTTTCCATCGCGGAAGGTGGAATTCCAGCGCCTGTTGCCAAGCCTGTCTGTTTGTGACCCGTTGGTGTATGGGTAGCCTCATTTTTCCGGATTCGCACTGAAGTTCCTGTTGGTGAAGGCTGATTCAAGATTTTACATGCGCGTATACATACGCGTCTTCGTTGCTAGGGAAAAAAATAGGAGTAGGCTAATTCAGTCGACGTGCACCTCCGTTGCCATGGCAACACGTCCAGCGTTTTTGTATGTGTGTTGCTGGCGGCCATTTTAAAGCATCCCTTTGCCCGTCCTTGCCTTGGTACTGCTCAGGATATTTCTATCTATGGAACATTACGGCGGACATTTTGAAGCAGTGAGATTATTATATTTTTTTAGATTTGTACATATTCTTGACTGTACACTTCATACTTGGGTGTATTTTACGTTCTTAGTGCTATATTTTTTTTTAAGAAGGAAGAAAGAACATTTTTTTTTTTTTTTTTTCACTTTCATTCAAATAGTTCTTCTTTTACAGTTATTATGTTGAATATTCAACAACCACCATTTTTCCTATCTGAGCCTGGCGAACCACCCATACAATGGGAATTGTGGATAGATATATTTGAGGCATACGTGGAGGTTTTGGAAGATCAAAAATGCTCTCCAGAAAGATACTTGGCTTTATTGAAACACAGGCTTGGTGCAATTGGTCTACGAGAATTTAAGAACTTATCTCAAATCGATAATACTGGGGACGGGGAGGAAATTCCAACTTGCCAAGAAACAATTCCACGACAGTTACGGCAGGAAGATAAACGTGGTGTTGGAACAATACAAATTTTATTCGAGGATGCAGCATGACGATTAATCTATTGACCAATTTGTTGCAGCACTTAGAGGATTATCCGTCACTTGCAAATTTGAGCAGATATCGTATGACCAAGCTTTAAGAGACCAAATACTAATGAAAACAAAGTCTCAGAAAATTCAGGAGAAATTATGGTCATGTAGCAGGGACCTGATGTTGAAAGGCGCGATTGAGGTGGCAAGAACCATTGAAGTATCTGAAAAGTGTATTCATACTGTTAGGAAAAACTATAGTAGTTCTGAATCAGGGGCTGTTGCGGTTAGCTCTGTGAACAAAGATTCCAAAGGGTGCGGAAAGAAATCTGATTGGAAAAAATATATTCCAAACAATGTTACAGGTGTGGCGCTAGGGATCATCTAGCTAATTTTAAGAAATGCCAGGCTCTCAGTAAAGTGTGTAATGCATGTAAAAAAAATGGGTCACTTCAGCAAAGTATGTAAAAATAGTTCGAGAAACATAAGTTATGTGTCAGAACATGACGAAATGGAAGAAAATAGGCTTCAAGACATTGTTTTGAGTGTGTTAAAGGATAATGATGCTGTTGAAGGTAGCTCTTCTAAGTTACCTACTTGTAAACTACTTATTGATGCAATTGAGGTTACCGCAATGGTTGACTCCTATGCCTGGTTCACCATTATGTGTGTGGATCTGTTTAAGAAATTGTGGCCCGGTAGGGAATTGATTCCAACAGATGTGAATCTGAGTAGTTATGCTGGTCACAAGATTCCCATTATGGATTATGCAAATATACACATTGAATTTCAGATTAGGCAATGTGAAGGTAAATTGTATATGGCTGAGAAAAGTCAATTAATTCTTGGTTGGCCGCATATCAAGAATCTGGGTATGAAGATTGGTTCTGCGAAATCAGCTCCAGTGTATATAGTACTTGAGCATGATTTACAACATGGGGTGAAGCATGATGAGTTAGATAAGAATTTTCCTGAGGTGTTTTCGGAATCTTTAGGTAAGCTTAATAGATTCAAACACCGAATCATACTACGAGAAAATGCAAGTCCTGTGAGGCATAAAATGCGGAATGTTCCTGTGAATTATAAACCTAAACTTAAGGAAATGTTGAAGGATTTGTGTGAAAGGAACATCATTGAACTAATTGAGAGTTCGGATTGGATCTCTCCGGTAGTAATATCCCTTAAAGGGAATGGAGATCTCAGGTTATGTGTCGACTTGAGGTCCTTGAACGAAGTGGTTTGGGTTGATACATTTCCGTTGCTGAATTTACAAGAATTAGTATCATCAGTAGGCCAGGCCTCAGTATTTTCCACCATAGATTTATCCAGTGCTTACCATCAGATTGAGCTGGATGATAATTCCCAACATTATACTGCATTTATAACAACAGAAGGTGCATTTCAATATAGAAGAATGCCCTTTGGCCTTGCTAGTTTTTCTGCTGTTTTCCAGAGGGAAATTAATAGAATCTTCAGTGGCGTGCCGAATGAAAGGGTATTTCAGGACGATATCCTGATATATGGCAAGGATAGGTCAGAACATGACAACGTGTTGGAAGAAGTTTTGGTCATACTTCGTGAGAATGGTTTGACCGTGAGGAAGGAGAAATGTAAATTCGGCCAAACACAAGTAGAGTATTTGGGTCACATAATTTCTCATGAAGGAATTTGTCCTAAGATAAGCCATGTAAAAGCTATTGTTGATGCTCCTGAGCCAAGTTGTATGGAACAATTGATGTCATTCTTGGGTCTCACTGAATTCTATTCACGTTTTATAGAGAACAATGCAACCAAAATAGAGAACTTGAGAAAATTGTTGAGGAAAAATGTTCCATTTTTATGGGATAAGGATCAATCTGCATGTTTTGAATATTTTAAGCGAGAGATAATTCAATCCCCATGTTTGAAGCCCTTTGTAACCAATACGGACTGTGAAATTGCTGTTGATGCAAGCAACTGTGGTATTGGGGCTGTTCTGTCTCAAAGGAAGGCAGTGGCGGCCCGTCCTTTAGGGCGGAGGGGCCATGCCTCATGAAGAGTGTCTGTCAGGCTGAACAAAGGTCAGCCTGACAGACACTCTCCATGTTCAGCTCAGGCAGCCAGGAGCAGACATGCGTGATTTGCGCACATTCCTGGCTGCCTGAGCTGAACTTTGCTGGGCTGAGGAGGTCACAGCTCCTATGGGCGTGACCTCCTCGGCTCAGCAAAGGTGCCTCGAGGCCCTCCCCTGGGTGACGAGGAAAGCGTCACCAATTGACACTCTCCCTGGGCGCTTCAGGTTTAAGCCCTGAAGTGCCCAGGAAGAGTGTCAATCAGTGACAACTTCGTCACAGAGTGGGGTGGGGTCAGCAGTCTCACTGACCCCATCCCACTCTGTGACGAGGCTGATACTGCTGCCTTCCCTCATTGGCTGACCTAAGGTCAGCCAATGAGGGAAGGCAGCAGTCCCCATCCTCCTTGGACCTGGAGGCTGAAGGTAAGTGTGTGTGTGTGTATGTGTGTGATGTTTTAAATTGAATGTTTGGCGCGTGCGTGCATGTTTGAGTGTTATGAGTGTTGTTAATGGATGTGCGTGTGTGCGTGTGTGTGAAAGAATGAGTGTGTGCGATCTTTTAAAATGAATGTTTGGTGCGTGCGTGCATGTTTGAATGGTATGAATGTTGTTAATGAATGTGCATGCGTGCGTACGTATGTGAAAGAATGAGTGTGTGTGATGTATTAAAATTAATGTTTGGTGCTTGCGTGCATGTTTGAATGGTATGAGTGTTGTTAATGGATGTGTGTGCGTGTCTGTGTGTGAAAGAATGAGTGTGTGTGTGTGTACGTCCCGCCTGCCTCTCTCCTTCCTAAAGCTGCCGGCCGCCACTGAAGGAAGGGTCATGAGAAATGGATTGTAGCCTATGCATCACAAACACTTTCACAATCTGAAAGGAACTATTCAGTGATTGAGAAGGAATTGTTGGCAGCAGCTTGGGCTGTGCAAAGGTTTTGAATGTATATATGGGGGCGGAAGTTCAAATTGTGTATAGACCATAAACCGTTGGTTAATATAGTACGTCCTGCTGGTGGAAGGATTTTTTTATTTTTTTTTAATAAAGAAGCTTATTGTTTTCCAGCAAATAAAGATTTACGTGAACATTTTCAAACCAAGTGATTCACATTACTGCGTAACGTCCTACTATGTGCAGGTAGCATACTTCGGATCAAATAGGATCACTTGAGTTGAAGTAAAACAATGCAAAGGAACGAAACAAAGAGAAAAGGTGTGAAAGTTAAATAAAAGGAAAAGTGTGTCTCCTGTACACGGGTGTTTTGTGATGTAGGTTGCAAATGTTTGGGGCATTTTGGCGCCCAGCGACCAGTCTCGATCGCGGGTCTACCTTATGGTAGTCAAACCTCTCAGTTGTGTAGGGTTGGGCTCCCCTGGACCCAGTACTTGACCGAACCGGGGGTCAAGGTCAGTGAGAGTTTGGGCCTGCCAGTGGAATTGGCATTTCAAGTGTATATTGGGATCGTTTGTAATCTAGTCGTCTCTTAAGGCCTCCCATCCCCCCCATATCTTATTGTATTTGCCTAGACACCCCCTGGCCTCATACACCACTCTCTCTTGTTGTGCACACCAGTCCATCCCCGTTTCCATTTATTTAGGGATGGAGCTCCCTCTGTTATCCATTTGGTCATTATATCCCTTTTGGCAATCAGACATGCTATTCCCACAAAGGATCTCTTCATTCTTCCCAAGTCTGTGTCTCCCGCCACCCCCAGTAGAAACAGGAGCGGTTCAGGAATTAAATCAGTCTGTAGGGCCCCAGAGATCTGTGCTGCAATTGCTTTCCAGTAGTCCTCTATGATCGGACATAACCATATCATGTGATAGAAGTCCGCTTCCGGCTGGGAGCACCTTGGGCAGGCAGCCGTGGAGCGGAGGCCTGCCTCGTACAGTCTCTTGGGTGTCATGTATACAGCGTGTAAAAAGTAGGATTGCACCAAACGGAGCCTGGAGGATACAGTTAGGGTACCGGGTGCTGCTAAGGCATCGCTCCAGTCTCCCTCCTCAATTCTTCCCACCCACTCCTCCCACTTGCTGCGGAGTCTCTTCATTGGACTAAGGGTGTTGGAAATCAGTGAGCGATATATTTGTGAGATTTCTCCCTTGCCCAGGTTGCCCAGTAGTACCTTTACCTCCATTGGTGAATGGTCTGGTATGGGCATGTCGGTTTGCATGTGTGTCATTAGAGCATGACGGATCTGGAGGTACCTGTAGAACTGCGATTTGTTCATGGAGAAGACGCTCTGAAGGTCTTCAAAGGACCTCATGTGTGCACCCTCCCAGACATCCCCAAGTGTGGAGATTCCGATTTCGTCCCATTTCTGTAATCCTTGCAGTTTCTTGACCTCGGCCAGGAGATTACCGTGCCACAACGGGGTCTGTCCGGTGATTCGTATCCACCAACTGGTAATCCTCTGGGCCTCTCTCCATCCCAGGTGCGTCACCTTAGTTACCTCTGGGGTGGAGTTGGGAATTGGGCATCCATAGAGGTCGTCAAATACTCTCGACTATTTCAGCGTGCCAAGTTCAAGTCTATACGCCGGATCCGACCAGCCTCCTCCGACCCAGTCGTTCACCACGATAAGTTGCGTCGCAAGGTGGTATATACACGATAAGTTTGACATCGCAAGACCTCCCTCGGACACGCCACGTTGGCATATAGCGAGTGCAGGCGCGGGCGGGCACTTTTCCACAGAAATTGGCGGATCGTTGAATCCAGGTTTTTAAACCATTTCTTGGGG
Source organism: Pleurodeles waltl (assembly GCF_031143425.1). Taxonomy (NCBI): domain Eukaryota; kingdom Metazoa; phylum Chordata; class Amphibia; order Caudata; family Salamandridae; genus Pleurodeles; species Pleurodeles waltl. The sequence goes on from NC_090446.1 coordinate 156,846,107, forward strand.
ATTCGGAATGGGAAATTCTGCAGCAGATAGAGAAATCTGGGGAGAACCATCATTTTGAAGAGAGCGACTCTCCCCAGTAAATTAATGGGCAGGGTTTGCCAACGCTGGAGGTCGGTTTTAGCTTTAGTTACGAGTGGTGCAACATTGAGTTCCCACGCTAACTCTGGTACAAGGGAGACTGAGATCCCCAGATATTTAAAACTGTTTCGACGAATGGGGATGGTCTGCAGCCAATCAATGCAGTCCCTCGCAGGGTGCAACGGGATAAGTAGGGACTTACGGTGGTTCAGCGTGAGGCCAGAGGCTTCCGAGAAAAGATCAAGTATCAGTAGAATACGTGGACCGCTCGCGGTTGGGTTCGCAATGTATAAGAGAACATCGTCTGCATAGAGTGCCACGCGGTCTTCTGTGCCAGAGGGCCAGGACCATCCCTCAATCAGAGGGTCCTCTCTGAGCAGTTTGGCAAGCGGTTCTATCACTAGCGCGAAGAGGAGTGGGGATAGGGGACAACCCTGGCGTGTGCCTCGCCCTATGTGAAAAGGGTCCGACACGGTTCCATTCACTTGTACTCTGGCCGTCGGCTGTGAGTACAGAAGTTTCACAAGTCTCCTAAATCTGGGGCCAATCCCGTTGCCCTCCAGGACCTGATGTAGGTATGACCAATCCATCTTGTCAAACGCCTTCTTGAAATCAAGGAGGAGAAGAGCTTTCGATGAGTCGGCTAGGGCATCACGGTGTGCCAGGGCCAGGTGCAGGCGCCTAATGCAGTGTCTGGTGCTCCTGGTTGGCATGAAGCCGCACTGGTCCGGGTGGATAAGCGATGAGAGAGCTGGTTTTAGCCTTGCTGGAAGGATCGAAGAGAGTATCTTAACTTCGATATTTAAAAGGGAGATGGGACGATAATCCGCACAATTCCGTGATGGTGGCTGGGTTTTAGGGATCACAGCAATTGTGGCTTGGTCAATATCTAGTGGAAAATGACCCCTGCTCTCGGCCTCCTCATACATGTTAAGGAGGTGTTGCCCTACTGTGTCGCTGCAGCTTTTGTATAACTCTGTTGGTAAGCCGTCTGGGTCGGGGGTCTTACCCGAAGCTAATGCGGTTATTGCAGTAGTCACTTCCTTCAGGGTTAGTGGCTCATCGAGCGCATCTTTAACTGTGAGTGACACCTTGGCAAGGGTAATTTCGTCGAGGAGGGGGGAGTCCCTCTCCGCTTCTTTGTACAGGTGTGCGTAATAAGCCGTGAAGCTTTGTGCAATGTCCCTAGGGGTTTTGGAGAGCCCTCCGGACCCGTCTGAGATCTCGGGTATAATTCTGTTGGCCAGTTGTCGTGTGGCCAGCCAGTGCAGGAGTTTCCCACTTTTGTCCCCCCATCCATATATTCGGACGGCGGAGGCCCTCCACATAAGCTTGGCTGATTCTAGGGTGAGGGCTTTGACCTCTTCGCACATCTTCAGGACCTGGCGAAGGCCCTGGGCCAAGGGAGAGGCCAGGTGCCTGCGTTCGTGGTGCATTGTCCGTGATTCTAGTTCGGCTATTTGGGAGATACGAGCACGTTCTCTCACTCGGATGAGATGTTTGGCGTGGCCTCTAATTGTTGCCTTACATGCTGCCCAGATCGTGCCCGGCGACTGCACTGAGCCTACATTGTCCTCGAAGTATTGCATCAATCGGGTTCTCACTGCCTCTTTGTAATCCTCCTCCTGTAGGTACCAGGCGTTCAGCCTCCAAGTGGGTCTATTGGTCGGGTCGCCATTGCCCAGACGCGCCTTTATAGGTGCGTGGTCGGACACCCCGTGCGGAAGGATCTCAACTCCTGTAACATTAACTATTTCTAGCGCTGGGGCGAATAGGAGGTCTATTCTGGCATGCGACCCATGTGCCGCTGACGTGTTTGTGTATTGCCTGGTATTGGGGTGCCAGGTTCTCCATATATCACATAAGCCGAGGCTGTCGGCCCAGTCTCTGAGTGTCGACGCTCTGGACGAGCGGCCAGCAGTTTTATTTCCCGATACATCCAGCTCAGGGAGTAGTACTGCATTGAAGTCCCCTCCTATTAACGTAGCACCCTGGGGAAGGTCTGCTATAATCTGTTTGAGCGCGGCCAGGAAGGTCTCCAGTCCCGCCAGGGGGGCGTATACACTCACTAGGTTTAAGGGTCTCCCATGTATCAGCCCAGCCACCACTATGTATCTACCCTGCGGGTCGGCACGCCTGGCTGTTATTGTAATTGGCAGTGAGCGGTGAAGCAGTATAGCCACACCTCTGGAGCCTCTAGTGAAGCCCGCGTGATGGACTCTGTTGTATCCCCCTCTGGCCAGCATGGGGCATCTGGTCCCGAGGAGATGAGTCTCTTGTAACATAATCGCAGCGGGATCATGCCTGCGCAGGGTACTATATATCGCTGATCTTTTAATATTGTCCAGGAGGCCGTTTACATTCCAGGACAAAATTTTAATCATCGGGTGCAGCGCGTGAATGGGGCGAATTGTATGTAAGCTGGGCCACACCCCAGGGGCACCCATCCAGGTATTTCGCGACGTGGGACAGGAAAGAAGAGGAAAAGAAAGAAAAGGGAAAAAAGAAGAAACCCTCGCGGGTCAGGAAACCTAAGCATACATTAACTTGTAACTGTAATGTAAACATAACTCCTCCCAACTCCCCCCACCCCATACTTCCACCCAAGAAGCATCTGTAGCCCTAATACCCATTCTAACCAGTTTTATTTACTAAATCTGGCGTTAGTGTGGAGTGATGGACCCCTCCTGAAACACGGATCTATTGCAATGTTTGTTTAGAAGGTTAGCCATGGTGCCCCCTTCAGGCTTTAGAACTTTGTCTCACAGCAAGTATTCAGTGCATACTCCGAGTGTCCCTATCAAGTGCCTTTCCATCAGGGCTCCGCAGTACGGCTCCGGCCAAGCAGCTTCATCAGCCCAGCGCCAGGGACAGGCCCGGGTCCCCCTCGCTAGTCCCTTGGCTGGCGTCTCTCCCTTCCGGCATGATTCCCATCGCTGCCTCCGTGCTCGACTCTGGTGCGACCTCTCGATCTCCACTCCTCTGGGTCACAAGTTCTGCTCCGCCTCGACCTCCAGTTCCGGCACGTCTTCGGCTTCTCTTCCTCTCCCTTCGGGGGAGCAAGCGGTCCTCGGCCGAGGCCTCTGTCCGTTCCTTAGGCTCTTTGCTGGGCCTCGGAGCCTCCTCTGTCAGCCAAGCCCATGCCTCCTCCGATGAGTCTAAGAAGTGAGCTTTCCCGTTTAGGATAACCTTCATGCGAGCGGGGAACAACAACATGTGGGAGAGCTGCATGGCTCTTAGGGCCAGATGTAGCAAAGAAACATTTTGCGACTTGTAAATAGCGAGTCATAGCGACTTGCTATTTGCAACTCGCAAAATGTTATGCAGTACGGTGTCTCAGACACCGTCTGCGAGTCGGTATGGGGTTGCAATGACCCACCTCATTAATATTAATGAGGTGGGTCGCAAATTGCAGCCCCATACCGACTATGGGCACTCGCAAACATGGAGGCCTGCTGTAGTCAGCAGACCTCCATGTTCGTGACTGCTTTTAAATAAAGCAGTTTTTTTTTTTTAAGTGTAGCCCGTTTTCCTTAAAGGAAAATGAGCTGCACTTAAAAAAAAATCCGAAACCTTTAGTTTCGGTATTTTTTCAGGGTAGGTAGTGGTCCCTTGGACCACTACCTGCCCTGAAAAAATAATTTGGGGTCCATTCACAAAGAGGAAGGGGTCCCATGGGGACCCCTTCCAATATGCGAGTGGGTTACCATCCACTTCAAGTGGATGGTAACTGCGACACCATTTGCGACCGCATATGCGGTCGCAAATGGTATTGCATACCACTAGGAATCGCAAATAGGAAGGGAACACCCCTTCCTATTTGCGATTCTGAAATGCATTTTGCGAGTCGGTCCCGACTCACAATATGCATTTCTGAATAGGAAAATGCGATTTGCGAGTTGCAAACGCCAATTTTTGCCGCTTGCGACTCGCAAATGCTTTCCTACATCTGGCCCTTAGTTTCTGCTTGACCCGCTCGTAAGACCGGCGTCTGTTCTGTACCTCACGGGTGTAGTCCGGGAACACCAGGATTTTGAGATTATCCCATAGGAGATCAGCCACATGTCTGGCTTTTGCAAGAACTCTGTCTCGGTCTCTGAAGTTAATAAAGCGAGCTATCATCGGTCGGTGTGGGCCCCCGGGGGGCGGCCGGGGGGCCAACGATCTGTGCGCCCTTTCAATCGAGAACCACGGCGACAGCGACTGGTCTGGCATCCAGGATTTGATCCAGCTCTCCAAGAACTCGACTGCTTTGTTCTCTTCCACTCCCTCCGGAAATCCCACAAAGCGCAGGTTGTTCCTCCTGGAGCGATTTTCAGCATCTTCGGCCCTTCGATGGAGTTCACCAGTTTGGGTTTGTAATTTGGCCACTTTAATTTTAAGCTCAGCAAGGTCATCCTCCGTCTGTGAGACCTTAGTTTCAACCTCTGTTATGCGGCCCACTGCGTTCCTGAGGTCTTGCCTAATGAGGCCCATATCCACACTGACCTCTCCTATCTTGGACTCCACCGCCAGCTGCGAGGACTGAATAGCCATTAGGATTGCGTTTACTCCATCTGGTGTGGAGGCTCCTGATAGCGCCGTGGTCTCTCCATGGGGGGACGGTATATTGTTCTATTTTCTGTTGTGAGGCTGGGGGCTGTCTGGTGGCCCTGTCTTTTCCCATTCTGTCTCTAGCTCTCTTCCGATTCGGGGGATAAGTCTCTCAAGGGTACCTGGGATTCCGCAGCAGGAGGAGGACGGGCGGAGAGACGGTCCCTGCTTCGGCCCGCTCCCGGCACGTGTCGCCTCCGCGCACAGTCCGTGGCCCACTTCGCCTCGGCGACGGCTAGATCGCAGTGCCAGCGTCAGGGCCCCTGCGCGATGCCCCGGCTGCAGATGTAATAGGGTTCTCGCCAGTCTCAGCAGGGCCCCGGCCCCAACACAGCTTCTTCAAGTATTCACCCCCTACGGGTTAGGGAGTTCATTCACCGGGCCCCCGGCCTCTCCCTCAAATGACCCATATGGGCAGGCCTCCCTTTTCCAGGCGTCTCCCCCGCTGGACTGGACTCTCCTCAATGTCTCTAGGGGACCAGCCACTCACCATCCGGGTCTGGCCCCCAGCTCAGGGGTCACCCACGGGGGCTCGGGCACCAGCAGCAGCCCATGGCACGCGCAGCAGACCCTCTCACCAACCTCCGGCTGTGGGCCCCAAAGGCAGGGGAGCCCGGGATCCTCCCTCGTCCGTGGCTCCAGGCACAGGCCTGGCCCCGCAGTGTCTTTTCCGGTGCTCTGGAAGGCCCGAACCAGTGCCAGGGGCCCGATCCAACCGCGGGGCCCAACCTCGGGTCCAGCGGTCTTCCGCTCCCCCGGGCCCAGTCGCCGACATGACCCGCCAGCAGCCGGCAGCGTTCGGCACTGCTCCTCTGATCCCCCGTCCGGGCGCGGCACGGCGTCTCACAGCCGGCTCCCCTCCACGTGGGGCCCGGATCACAGCGCCCGGCTTCTCACGGGGGGCCAATTCCAACAGCCCCGGATCCCGGTCACGGCCCACCTCCCCACCCCTCGGGCCCCCCCGAGCCGCGCCGACTCCGCTCCTCTCCCGCCTCCGGGCACGATCCCCTCCGGGGCGCCTCCCGGTGTCGGATTTCTTCCGGCCTTTCTGCCTCGGGTCCTGGAGCACCCACAGACCCACAAGAGATCTCTTAGGTTGTCGCTGCGGGCGGCACGGCTTGGCCTTCCGGGCAGATGGCGGAGGGGTCCAGAGCACTCGTAGAGTGCGACCGCCATCTTGACGCCCGTGGCCACGCCCCGGTGGAAGGAATTTATCACCAAGACTGGCAAGACTGGCTTCTAAGCTACAAATGTAATTCTTTTTAGATGGAGCACATTCTTGGATGCAATGTTGTTGCAGATGGGTTATCCCGATTACCGATTGGAGATGAGAATGTGGATGCTGAGTGTGAGGACGCATTTACATATGCGGATGTGCTGTCTTTTTTGGAACCGTGTGAGGGATCGGAACGAGGAATTTTGACGGAACAGGAATGGAATCAAGAAATGGTAAAATATAATGAAATGCAAGTGGTGAAAGGCTGGCCTAGTGAACGCGTGTTGCGAGGTGAAAGTGCTATTTTATGGAAAGTAAAGGACGAGCTCAGTGTATGTGGTGAGGTAATTTTAAGGGGTGACAGAATAATTCCCCCGAAGGGAATACGAGAAGTTATTGTGAGGAAGATTCATGTTGATCACAGTGGCATGTCAAGAAATAAACGGAAAGTGAAGGAATTTTTCTGGTGGCCTGGAATCAATGTGATGATTGGTAGATTTGTAAGAAATTGCTTGGTTTGTGCACAGAGTGATAAGAGTGCAGGGGCATGAACAGCACCTTTAATACCAGTGGAGCTACCTGATAGGCCCTGGAGGAAGCTGGGGATTGACTTTATAGGGCCATTCTCTACTTTGCCAGCTAAGGAAGCACACGTAATAGTATTGGTTGGTTTATTGGCCAGAAGTGGAATTTGTGAACAAGATCTCTACAGAGACAGTAATTGAATTTTTGGAGAGCGTATTTTCCAGGGAATGGGTACCAGAAATCCTAGTATTAGACAATGGGGTACAATTTATCTTAAGGAGAATGTCAGAGTTCTTGAAACAGAATGGTATAAGACATGCTACAGTTCCCTTGGACCCTGTTGGTGTATATAGTTAAAGCCAAGTACTTAGGGGTATCACAATCTCTATTTGTGTCCTATGGTTCAGCCAACAAGGACAAGAAAGTCTACATTCCCACTCTCAGTAGATGGGTCAAACAGGGGATCTCCCAAGCTTGAGTCAATGGGCAAAGGAGCTCCGGGACATGTGGTAGCTCGTTCCACAAGAGCAGTGGCGGCCTCAGGGGCTGAGGCTAGAGGTGTCTTGCTTCAAGAAATATTTTGGGTGGCAACTTTTGCAAACCCCCATACATTTCTCACTCACTAAAAGTTGGACTTATTTTCCATTGTCACTGATAATTTGTGGTTTTCGATTTGGAAAAATGCCTAGTAGTGAAGGATAATAAAGGATTTTAGCAGCATATAATTGTGTCTGGTCAATTATTGCTTAGGTATGTCCTCATAATGTTTGTACTTTAACAGAGAGGGCTATGTATGGATGATAAACTTTCTATCTACTGGTAATCTTCATTACCCTTAGAAATCCTCCTCCTTATTTTAACATCCCTCCCTCCCTTCCTACCCAATTATATTTGCTTGGTATTAACAGGAATGTGGGATGAGGAAAAGGCGTAAATAGTGTGTCACGCTATGCATAGACATAGAAGAAGGATTAGGTAGTGTCTGTTGGAGGCAGAGGAAGCCTCAGATTGTTAGTAGTACAACAAGGAGGACTGCTACGGGCAATGAAGATTACCGATAAGTCATTACAAGTTTGCGAGAACAGAGTGGGTTATTTAACACATGTGGTAAAATCCATTAACCCAGAGTGAAGTATTTACTGCATGTGGTAAATACCTCCTATTCTGACTTTTTAGAAATAAAATAGTGCATAACATGCAGAATCGGGTTTTAGCAAGTAAATTATGCATGATTTGCCTTTCTTCCAGGGGGTTTACCCATATAAAGTTGGCAGGTTTGCCTCCCAGAATTTATCAGGGCAGAGCTGCGAGCAGGTGATAATTATCACACCACTCATTTTTCCAACAGTTATTTGCACAGGAATGTGAATGTAGCTCTTTTAAGAGTGCCTCAGTTCACTATTTAGGGAGTTCTATTTCGTTTGTCAGCCGCAGTATAACCACTGGTCATCAGTTAAACTTTCCTTTAGGTCACTCTCTCATTTCCATCTCACTCCAATTACGGGAGCCTCTCTGATCTCAGCAATCGCTTTCCATAATCTGGAGGTAAGGCCAGGTTGCTGGGGCTTGTAGCAACAGATTTAATGCCAATAGGGTGATCTGTTCTTTGGGAAATGTGGGACATTATTCTTAAATAATCTTCCTACATAAGAGTGTTTAATTCTGAAACAAACAAAGAAGTCCCAAGCACACGTCCCTACGCTATCCTTGAATTGGTGCAGTGCTTAATTTGTAAATAAACAAGTGACAAGGTCCATGGTATTGCTCAAGATGCCACTGCAGCTTGCACTACCGACTGGACCTGCCACCTGCCCGTATAAATACTCCAAACTAAACATCACACTCCTATAAATGTGACATTTTGGGCAATTCCAGGCCACCGAAAGCAGTAAAAAAGGCCTGGACACATTTTAATTCGTCTTACCTGACATTCAGCTTGTGATTCCAAGGTGACTGCCATCAATGGGTTACTTTTCAGGTGTTCTCAGGGGAATAAACCTTGTCCATTTATATAACAGCCAGTTGCATCCAGGCCAGTACCATACACAGTGTTAACCTTTTTGCAAGTCCTCAACAGGGGTTTAGTGAGTATGGTGTTCGGAATGGGGCAGTCTTTTATTTCAGCGTTGACTACTATATAAAGAGGCCAGTGGTCCATGTAATGACAATCACATGATTTCTTCTGCACTATCCAAAGTAATGTTCAAAATTGACTATAGGGAATCCTCCTTTTTAATATGGCACGATCATTGTGTCTCAATTCAGTCGAAGTTGCTTCCCAGCTCGTACACATTTTAGAATTGTGTACATACGGTTTAAAAAAAGTATTTGGTCATAGGTGGCCAGTGTATTGGAGAAAAGGATCAAGAACCTTGAGATTAATTCTATCTTAAAAATGGCCAGTCTTCCCAGTAGTGACAGATGAAGATATTGCCACCTATTTATATTTTGTATTCTTATCACAATGGGCCATAGTTTTCCCTAATTGCTATGGCTACATCATGAGGAATCTTCCCACATAAGTATCTTACTAGGTCTTCACACCACTCAAGTGGGAGCTCCAGTTGTGGTTTAATCTTATGTGGAGTACTAAAAACCCCTCTAATTTGCTCTAGTTTATCTGTAGAGTAGATTAAAATACAAATTTGCTAAACTCTTTCACTGTGTTGTCAGAGGGGCATTGGGAACACAGCATGATATCATCCACATATATTAACACCAGTAGCTGTTCCCCAATCCAAAGACCCATGCAGGCATGATGTTCTCTGACAGCTCATAACAAGGGTTCCATTGCAGCAGCAAACCATAGTGGGTAAAGTAGACACTCTTGCCTAGTGCTGCTGGTTATCTTTATGAAAAAACAAATGATTATGGACGGAATGCATAACAAATCAAACATTCACCCCCAATCATAGATCTAGGTTTAATCCATCAGTTATTTTGCTCGCCATGCAATTCCAGTGTCGACCCAACCATATGCAAATTAATCTTGACCCTGCTTCCCAGTGGAACAGTCCAGCCCAAACTGCCAGGCTAAGTTCTCCCTGGAACAGAAACAAGCATTCTGGGACCAGTTTCAGGGTATCACCCCTCATCAGCCAGGCTAGGTTGAATCTGATGGCACCGCGAGCACAGGACCCACGTCTGGGCATACCCTTCCCACTTAAGGCGAAAAATGCTAAAATAATAGATGATGGTCAGAATGCGAAACAAATAACATTCACCCAAAGTCACAGATCTGGGTTTATTCCATTAGTGTTTTTTGCTCGCCTTGCCATTTCAAGTTTGGACCCAGCCATATGCAAATCAGTCTTGACTCTGCTCCCCATGGGAACAGTCCAGCAGGAACTGCCAGGTCAGTTTCTTCCTGTACCAGAAACAAGCATCCTGGGACTGTTTTCAGGGTATCACCTCCCATCAGCCAGGTTAACTTGAATCTGGTGGCATAGCAAGCATGGGACCCACATCTGGGCATACCCTTTCCACTTAGGGTGAAAAATGCATTTATTTCAAAACATATTTCAATGCGCTGTCAAATTTCCTCCCTGAATCCATTGCCTAGTAATGCGCTGAATGGTAACAACCAGGCCATCCTGTACCTCATGACAGTACATTGGACATTGTTAGTGGTACAGAAGAGTGATCTGATAGAACATGAAGAAGTAGGGTTGCCTAAGGGGCCCATGTACATGTATACAACAATAATAGCCAATACTCAGTATGGGATACAGTGTCATAAAAAGTGTATTCCTTGGTTCTGTGATGTTTTAATCATCAGATATCGAACACATAGTCTTATCTCATAATGTGCTGTGTAGTCTGTGCTGGCATCAGAGATGACCTAGTAGCCTTATTGAATCAATCTATCATTGCATCTAGAACTACAAAATCCCAAACACCAGACCATCAGTTGCGTGTCCAGCCTATTACGTTTTGCCATTATATTAGCAAAAAATGTTGAGATGTCGATATTTGGGCTGTAATACAGGGGTGTAGATTGAGGTGGGTATTTGGGGTGTTACACCCTCAAATAAATTGCATTCTTCCCCTGGTAGTTGAGTCTGGGGCCAAGAATCATGTTAGACTTTTCATACTTGGTGTGGTCTCCCTTAACTTTTTACCTCTGTTTCCCAGGTTGTTGATGTGTGCTGGACTCCGATTTTGCTGTTTTTGTTACTCTGGGCACTTTACCACTGCTAACCGGTGCTAAAGTGCAAGTGTTCCTTTACAAAATGTGTATGTAATTGGATTATCCATGGTTGGCATATTTGATTTATTAGTAAGTCCCTAGTACACTGCACTAGAGGTGCCCAGGGCCTGTAAATCAAATGCTACTAGTGGGCCTGCAGCACTGGTTGTGCCACCCACATAAGTAGCTCTGTAATCATGTCTCAGACCTGCCACTGCAGTGTCTGTGTGTGTTGTTTTAACTGTAAGTTTGACTTGGCAAGTGTACCTACTTGCCAGGCCTAAACCTTGCCTTTTCTTACATGTCAGACACCCCTAAGGTAGGCCCTAGATAGCGCCAAGGGCAGGGTGCAGTGTATGGTTAAGGTAGGACATATAGGGGGTCATTATGACCCTGGCGGAAGGCGGAGAACCGGCGGTAAGACCGCCAACAGGCTGGCAGTCTTACTTTGTGGAATTATGACCATGGCGGTTACCGCCATGGTCATCCGCTGGTTCTCTGTTCTGCTCCCGCCAGGGTGGAGATGACCGCCGGGCTGGAGACCTGGGTCTCCAGCCCGGCGGCCGTCACTATACCGCTGGCGGTATTTAGACCCGGCTTACCGCCGTGGAGTTCCAGCGGTTTGAACCGCCATGAAATCCATGGCGGTATGCACTATCAGTGCCAGGGAATTCCTTCCCTGGCACTGATAGGGGTCTCCCCCCCCTCCCCCCACCCTCACCCCGACTCCCTACCCTACCCCCCACCCCTGCCACCCCCAAAAGTGGCAGGGCCCCCCTCCCCACCCCGACCCCCATCATCACTTCACCCATACCCACACGACACGCACGCAGGCACCACCTACATACTAACACGCCGACATACATGCCTACATCCACACACACAGTCATACACGCACACCCACATTCAAACATACACGCACACATCCATACAGACATACCCACAGACATACACGCACTCATTCCCATACACACAACACCCCCACAGGCATACACGCACTCACACACCCCCTCTACATACACAGACGCACACCCCCATGCACCCACACAACACCTCGCAACCCTCCTCCCCTCACAGACGATCGACTTACCTGGTTCGAAGATCCTCCGGGAGGCGACGGGAGCCATGGGGGCAGCTCCACCGACACCACACCGCCAACAGAACACCGCCACGGCGAATCACAGGACGTGATTCGCTGGGCGGTGTTCTGTTGGCGTGGCAGTGGAGGTGGAGCAAGCTCCACTTCCCCGCCGCCCGCCAGTATGGCTGTTGGTGTCTCTCCGTCCGTAAAAGGACGGAGAGCTGCCAACGGTCATAATAGGCCGAACGGCAAACCGCCATCACTGGCGGTCTTCCGCACGGCGGTCCCTCGGCGGTCTTTAAAAAAGACCGCCGAGGTCAAAATGACCCCCATAGTAATGTGTTTTATATGTCCTGACAGTGAAATTCAGCTAAATTCGTTTTTCACTGTTGCAAGGCCTGTCCCTCTCATAGGTTAACATGGCAGCTACCTTTAAATCTGATTAAAGTATAGATTCCCTTTGGGAGCGGATGGACATGTGGAGTTTGTGGTCTATGAGCTCACAATTTAAAAATACATCTTTTAGTAAAGTTGATTTTAAGATTGTGTGTTTGAAAATGGCACTTTTAGAAAGTGAGCATTTTCTTGCTTATACCATTTCTGTGATTCTGCCTGTTTGTGGATTCCCAGTCTGGGTCAGTTTGACAGTTGGGCTGGTTGCACCTCACACTAGACCGTAACACAAAGGTGTACTTTGCATTTCCGGATGAGCCATCTGTGCTAGGAGGGAGGGGAGGAGTGCTCACTCACACCTGAAAGGGCTGTGCCTGCCCTCACACTATGCAGTCTCCAACCCCCTGGTGAGTGTCTGGGGCCTGGCCTGGGCAAGGCAGGATTTCACATTCAAGAGATACTTTGCTTTGAAGTAGGCCTACTTCAAAGGAGAAATTGGGTATAAGAAGGGCACCCAAAAACATAGATTTTAGAACACTTCTGTAAACTTTGAGGAACCTCTGCCTGGAGAAGAGCTGAAGAGCTGAGGAAGAAGAGCTGCCCTGCCTGTGACTGTGTTTTGTGGAGCCATCCTGCAGTTGCTGCTTCAGCCAGAGTAAGAGGGCAAAGACTGGACTTTGTGTGCCTTCCATCTTGTAAAGATCTCCAAGGGCTTTATTTAGAGCTTTCCTCATGTTGTTTGAAGTCTCAGGGACAGCAAAGCCTTCTCTCTGCCAGCACCTAGAGTCTCTGGAGAGACTCCTACTCTGAGCTGTGGTGCCCATCCAGTTCCTGGGACCCTGAAAGGAGAAGTTGGCAGCCTAAGAGAAAGAAATCCACGCACAGAACGCCGTGCGGGAAAAAGATAGACGCAACTCCAATCTGCGGCTGAAAAACCGACGCACCACCGGCTTTGCGGCTGAAAATCGATGCTTACCTGTAACGCGGCGGAAGAATCGACCCACGGAGCTGGAGAAACGACATGCAGCATCGCTGACAGAGGCTAGGAGATCGCAACCCGCGCTGCATGGTTTTCAGAACATCGTGCAGGTGGATTTCTGACGCAAACACTGCTGGGTGTATAAAAATAATGCAAGGCCTGCCCGGATCTGAGAGTGCTGCCCAGATCGACGCATTGCTCTCCTGCGGAGAGAAGAAGCGACGTACCCCGACCTGACGAAAGGAGAAACGACGCAAGGTCTCCCTTGTGAATGAAATCAAAGCATCGCAAGCCCTTTTTGACACACACTCACCTGTGCTGGGTTATTTTTTACGTACCCAAGGTAAATTTTCACGCCAACAGTGTTAGTGTGTGTTTAAAACTACATGAAGAATCTCTTTGCTTTTTAATTGATAACTTGACTTGTGTATTGTGAATTTTTGTTGTTTTGGTCTTGGAGAAACGACACGCAGCATCGCTGACGGAGGATGGGAGATCACAACCTGCGCTTCGGGGTTTTTGGATCATCGTGCGGCTGGATTTCTGACTCCCGTACCGCCGTGCGGAGTTATTTGTGACGCACACCCGCCTGTGCGGGGTTATTTTTGACACGCACCAGGTACATTTTCACGCTAGCAGCGCTAGTGTGTGTTTAAAACTACTTAAAGACTCATTTTGCATTTTTATTGATAGCTTGAATTGTGTATTGTGGATTTTTGTCATTTTGGTCTTGTTTTGTTTAGATAAATATTTCCTATTTTTCTAAACTGGTGTTGTGTCATTTTGTAGTGTCTTAATTAAGTTACTGTGTGTGTTGGTACAAATACTTTACACCTAGCACTCTGAAGTTAAGCCTACTGCTCATGCTAAGCTACCAAGGGGGTAAGCAGGGGTTAGCTGAGAGTGATTTGCTTTTACCCTGACTAGAGTGAGGGTCCTTGCTTGGACAGGGGGTAACCTGACTGCCAATCAAAGACCCCATTTCTAACAAATCACACCTGTTATGAACGTGTTGGTGTTTCTTGTTGTGGTTCAAGAATAAAAGACAGAAGGCTGACTTTGATGTAAAACTGGAGAGAGAGAGAACTATAGCTCGTGGCAGAATTTCAAAATGTGAAACCAGATAACCTGGAATCAATACCAGCTTCCCTGTCTGTCCAAATTGTGTGATCCTAGGCAAGCATTTTTATTTCAGTGTCTCTTTTCTCATTATTGTCAATTATGAGAGCAGTTTTAGATACTTGAGTTCAGCATGTGCGCTATTCAAGATGTCTATAGTGTTGCCTCATCTATAATAAGACTGTAGGCCATGTACACGTTTACATGACTAATGACATGCCTCTTAGTTCTCTAATGTCATTGTTGTTGGTGGGGCAGGCCATTAATGTTGAGATACTCTTATGTTAGTCTATAATGATGCCCCGTCTATAACAAGAATGTAGGCCATGTCTAGGTTTAATGACTAATGACTTGCCTCTTAATTCACTAACAGCATTGTCGTTGGAGGGCAGACCATCAATCAATGGTTCTGAGTTCATGTTTAAAAACTATCAGTTGCAATAAATGCCTGTCATGCAGTGATATAATACGATGTCCTAGGGTGAGACGTGTCCGCATGTTAAAGAAATACACTTTTTAGAACTTTTTAGACACTGTACAATATTTTTACATTATGTTTGTTGCACGTTATACATATCAAATGTTTTAGTGCCTTGGCTCGTGCATAGAGACTCTTTGAGCCAAACCACACCCTTGACTCTGGCTCTCACCCTATTAATTTGTTTGTGCATCCTCCTCTAATTGAAACTCAGGCTTAGTGCATAGGGTCATCAGTTACTTGATAAAATGATTTGTAAAGGGTGAGGAAATATGGAGCCTACTTACATGCACCGATTTGACAACTCCGTCAAGGCTTCTCTTGGAAGAGACGATGGAGAGTGCGTGCAATTAAAATACATCTGGGGAAAGGATTTCTGGTGATTGTGTTGCATAAAACCGTAGTCACGAGTTTCCAGGAAGGACTACCAGGCTCAGGAGGGACAGGCAGGAGGGTAGCTTCTGTGATAGGTGTTTCAGGTGTGGAACTCGCCAAATGCATTCTTGGCTTGGTAGTTGGTCCTGGAGGGCCTTGAGGTCGGTCTGCTATGTCTATGTTTTGTTCTTGTTGTTCTCATTTCACTAAGAGCTTTTGACTTGTTCATTTTATGGAGCAGATCCTTAAATACACACAGTGGCTGATTCACAAAGAAAGCAGTAAATCTGCACCCATAGAATTACTTCTTGAATGGATGCAAATGTACTACTTTTAGAAATTCACACACTTTGCATTAGTAGGCTTAGAAAGCTGCACCATTTAAGGCTTCCATGTATACCACTGGAAATCAGACACTCAAAAGTTGATGGGATTAATGCTTACAAATAGTCTAACAAGTGACAACTGCTCTGGGTAGCACTCCAACCAATCGTTTTCCACCCATTGCGCTAATGTAGTCACAGGCCCACATAATGCA
Source organism: Pleurodeles waltl (assembly GCF_031143425.1). Taxonomy (NCBI): domain Eukaryota; kingdom Metazoa; phylum Chordata; class Amphibia; order Caudata; family Salamandridae; genus Pleurodeles; species Pleurodeles waltl. The sequence goes on from NC_090446.1 coordinate 156,861,671, forward strand.
ATTCATATTGACTCTGCTTCATATGGGCACAGTCCATCCTGAACCTTGGCCATCCCACACCTCCACCCTATAGCCCACCACTTTTATTAGTTGGAAAATTCTAGATTCACACCCCCTGGAATCTCTCTGACTAAGTTACGCCCCTGTGTAAATATTAACTAGTGTCCCATGGGCATCATCTAGAATGCCTTGCACTATGATCAACAAAGCAAACCAAATGAAGAGTCAGTTGTCATGTCTCGTCAAGATTTAATCTATAATGTTATTACAAAAAGAACAATATTGTAGACTACTAAATAATATAAAGGAGAGGCTTTTGTACAGTGCACACCCAAAACTGGATTATTTCAAGGCACTCTCAAATGAGATTAAAAAGGAGTGGTGGCAAGTGAAGTAAAAGAAAGCCACAGGCCTTCACTGGGACAACATTGGAAGTGCAGAGCTTGGCTGTCCACACTTCAACAAAGCGGCCCACTTGGCTCTCTTTGATTGTTGGGGAGCAGAGGTGTGGGTGCCTTGGTGAGCTGTCCTGTGCTGATAGGCTGATTGTGAAGAAGCTGTTGAGTGCTGTGGAAGTCAATTCTTTAAACGGACAGTCACTTCTCAGCAGGTGTCTAAAACATTTAGGCCCATATTGATACTTTTTTAGAGCCGCATTTGCGCCGCTTTTTGATGCACAAACGTCTAAAACTTACAAAATACAATTGTATTTTGCAAGTTTGCGCCGCTTTTGCGTAAAAAGTGACGCAAATGTGGCGCTAAAAAAGTATAAATATGGGCCTTAATGGAAGAGAACCTGTACATTTCAATAGCTAGCAGGTACTCAGGGATACTAAGGACCTACTTGTCTATATTTCAGTTTCAAGCACTAGTGAACGTGGTCAGAAAGAGATGTAATGCTGATTGAAAAGTCACGGTGACCTCGTTGCTCGAACTGCCGCCTTTGAAACCTGGACCTCCGTGTTCGAATCCTGGCCTCGGTGCTAATCTTAACATTGTGTGATTCTGAGCAAATCACATAATCCCCCGTTCTTAAAAATAAATGTATTCATGTCATTCCCACACTTGATGTACACGACCTTAAATATGGTCTCCTGATCCCTCAGGTAGTGTGCTGCACTCCCTTGCTTCACAGCAGGGTTTGTGCTGTATAGGTACCAGTACATACATACAAAGTCACTATCGGAGCACTTTCACACCACTCCAGAGCATCCATATGATTGACCTGTGCACTCTCACTTGAGTACCAAGCAGACTTCATATTACGGCAAGGCTCTTTTTCAGCTCGAGGGTCCTAAACGACCTCAATCCGGGCCAGAGCCAGGCAGCTGGCTCGAACCTTCAGCGACGCACACATCTCTATCTGCTTTGTTAGTCTGATACTGCCTTTAATTGGCTCCTAGTTGACAACCAAACCATATGATGAAAAGTTATTGTAAAATGCACAGTTTTACCCCAAATTTCCCAAAATACCTCCAGTGGAGTGTCCACTGAAACTTCACTTGTATCACTCGATATTGGTTGCTTGCTACATACCGTGTGGACGTGGTAGAACAACATTTGCCAGGGCTGCGTTTGGTTTCCAACCCAGCTCTGAGCAGATATTTGAAGCGAGCTAAGGCCCTTATTTATACTTTGTTAGCGCCACATTTGCGTCATGTTTTAACAAAGATACAATTGTATTTTGTAAGTTTGCGCCACTTTTGCGTCAAAAAGCAACGCAAATACTGGGCTAAAAAAGTATAAATACGGGCCTAAGAGTGGTGTTAGGTGCTCAACAAGTGCAGACATGCTTTGTTTCTTCCCTCTCCCTTCACTCTTTCCTGTCTGCATGTTTCCTCTCTGTTCCTTGCTTCCCCCTGTTCCTCAAAGCTCCTTGAAGCAGCATAAGAGTGATGATTAGCGCTATACGAGCACCAGCGTGTGTGGCCTTCTACTCTCAACAATGGAATTCTGAAGAACCGTGTTTGATCCAGAGGTCACTTTTGAGAGGCAGAGGGAGGTGAAAGTCAAGAAGTAACATGAGAACATTATTTTTATTGGCAGTGAATGCATATTACAACCCCTGGCAGCAGAGTTAGATTTAAAAAATCAGCAATGAAGTGAGCAAATGACAATACTTAATCGATCAATAAATATTTTCATTTAGTTTATCCAAACTTAATAGTTTAGCTTAGTATCTCTGTGAATTATGCATTACAAATGGAATATAAACACAGGAGTTTAACACAGTGGACTACTACAAATGTAAAATACCGGAGAGGCAATTGTGCTACAGTTTGACGCTAAACAAAGAATAGGGCACAATTAAAAAGCCGACTATGATATACCAAATCAATCATTTTCTCTCTCTGACTATGTTCCTTTGTACAATTTAATAATTTTGTCAAAAAACTATCACAAGGGCCTGTAAGCATAGGACAGTAAAGTGAAAAATTACGATGAACTGTCCAGTGCACTTTTAAAACTATACGGGCATATTTACAAGAAAGTGGCGATTCGGTCCCGATGCACCACTTTTCTTACGTTGCTCTTGCCCCAGCTAATGACGCCAAAGTTGTTCTGTATTTACAATATGGTGCACCATGGCGATCGTTAGGACAATTGTGTCAAAATTGTTGACGCAATCGTGGCGCTTTGCTTCACCAGCATCAAATATTTTACACTAATGCAGCAAAGCACAGACAGGCCCATTGATTTAACACCTGCATTAAAAATGAGAAAACAATGGCACAGTGAAATGTTGTAAATTTCACTGTGCCATATTTTCAGGCCTCCCTGCATCGGAACACCACTCCTTGCATACATTATGCTTGGTGCAGGTATTATGCGGCGCAGGGGTTTACAAAGTGTCACAATGCAAGCATTGCACCACTTTGTAAATACTGCGCACGAGAAAGGCCTCCTTAATGCCACCTTAGCATGGAAAAATTATGCTATGGTGGCACAAGGTGGTGCTAGGGGCTTGGAAATAGGCCCCATAAATATTTTCTCACTTCAGAACTCCATTATGACCTGGCACTTTGGAAAGGTGAAAGTTCTGGTGCACCACATCACGAAAGCACCAGGGACATTTTTGATCTATTATATCATGTGGTCTGCTGCTCCCGTGTGGCTTATATCTGACTGTGAATGCCTTAATCTTTTGCATGGCCTGAATGAGTTACACAGTAGACCACATACACAATGGAGTAAATTTACTTAGGAGTCACACAATGCAGCGCAAAAAACAAAGTTGTTGTGCTGCACTGCATGAAAAGAGGAAAGCAGGACAGAATCGCATTTGCTAAGATATAGCGCTGTTGCTCTCTCACCTATCAATTATGCATTTTAGGCTGCCTTGTGCCACGCACACACCCTTGCATCATAGTGCGTTGTACCTTCCAGTTCAAAATACTATGCCTTGTGCTGACACTTAGTTTAAAACATTTCCAAGTTTATGAGTGCTGCACAACACAATACACAAGTAGAAAAGTAGAAAAGTTGTGAGAAAAGAAAACTTTTCTCAAATGTTACGCCTACCTCAAGGAGATAACATAAATGTTAGTAGATATAGTATTGCATCAAAAAAACATGGGTGGTTGCATGTGATTACCCATGTGCCACCTATATGACAACCTCTTGATCCACAGTAGCACTAAGAAAATACTTTGCACGATGCACCAGCACGGTCCTGCTCAATTAGTGACATGTAATTCAGAAGTCTTCTTAACTATCTTTAAAGTCTGCCTATAACTGTCAAGATGGCATCACTGACATGCCCTCACCCCAGCCACCTTTAATATTCTTGAAATGCCCACTGGGACTCGCTCTGCATTCAGGCTTCTCTCACCTTACCTGATTCACAGTCACACAGGTCTGGCTGCTTTTCATTTTTACTGCTCTGGCATTTTTCTATCCGGACGGATTAGGGAATCAGTCTGTAGATCACACATCAGGGACTCATATCTCGATCTCTGTCGTGCTCACTTGTTTGGCCAGCGATTCGTTTTTAGGCTTCTTGTCTCCAGGCTGCTAATTCCATGAGATCAGTCTTTTGCATTTAATCAGAGCTGTCGGGTGCCTCCATCAGCGTTCGTTCACTGTCTGGAGAAGTCTAGGTCGGGCCCGCTGCTTGATTACTTACCTACGGCCCTGACCTTTGACTATCGTCCCATCTTGCATTGTTTATCAGAAGATGCTTTGTCTTTCTCATTCATTAAGTGGCTCCTGCGCTTGACGCGTTTATCATCTAGAATTGGGCGTCCTGGAAACAGAGGGGAAGGGGGAGGGGAAGGGTAGCTGTACTTGGAAACCTTGGTAAGGTTGGGAAGTATACTTGTTCTGCCATTCTCCTGACTGTACACAAGTAATACCTTTATACATATAAAGCTCTTTGCTCATTTTAATATTTGAGCCTCAGTTCAGTGGTTCCCATCCTTTTGACTTCTGTAGACCCCCAATTGTATCAATATTGGAACCCAAGGATCCCCCAGTGAATCATTATTGGAATCCGGGGACCCCCGAGTCATTACTGAAAGCTGGGGACCTCATCTATTAAAATTATTAAATTTTCTGAGCAGTCGCAGACCCCTGAGGAGGCTTCACGGACCCTTAGGGGTCCCCGGACCACAGGGTGGGAACCACTGCCTTAGTTCACAGTGACAGTTTCTTTCTTGTGGGGACTGGTTATTGCAGCTACATTTGCATATAACTGGTAGCACAATAACTTCAATGGCCAGCACTGTGCAGGGATTGTCTTTTAAACCACTTTAGTCCTGTGTCCCCACCACCGACAAGTCAAATGCTCAGCCCTTTTTTAAATATCTGGAGCAGCTTACTCCTAAGACTTCATAACTTTTGTCCACAAAAGATAGGCAAGCCAAGTTTGTGATCCATTTTCCTAATATATTGTGCATTTTAAAGGTGCCCATAGTTTGTAGATTGCCCAGAAAGAAACAGAACATAGACCAAATGTAGCAATAGTTGGGTTTTTTTTTTTTAACTACAGTGCCATGCAAGAAAGTGTGCTTTTTTCTCTGCTAAAAATGTAATCAATAGAAAATTAAATTTGATATGTACACAACAAGTTTTGAATTTTTCTAAATGGTGGTCTGTATTTTCTATTTTTGCTGTTTCCACATTCTTGTATTCTATGGGATAAAGAGGTGTGAAACCCCACTATAGAGTGTATGCTCCTCTGTGCACTGAAAAATGTTGTAAATTCTTCTAGGTGACCCCAATCAGGGCTTACTGTTCCCCGTGTTTTCCTGCTCAGAACACAAAACTAAATAGAGAATATCTGCTCTCTAATTTGAAAAGAGTCCCGGGAGTCCCGGGGCACACAGTTAATTTGCCAGGTCTCTTTGGCTTTTATTGCCAAATAAACACCCAAATCATACTATTAAAAATGTTTCATTGGTTTAAGTTGTGTTTCTTTAATTCAGCGGTAAAAACTGAAAAAATCTTCGAAAATTAGTAGATCCTTCAAATAACTCAAAATTCTTTGAAACAGTCCACCCATATCATTGATATATTATTATATGATGATATGACTATGAGTGCTGTCCCTCCAGTGCATTTCGGGACTTACAGGTCCTTCGTCAGGGGTATCATACTGTGGATATAAAACATCATTGTTCCCACATGCCACTAAACGCCATTGCTCCCCCCCTATAAATCATAACAAATTGAGGCACTCCTGCCTTGACAGACACCCTATTCCTTTAACTTTATGTTATAAAGCCTCTCCCTCCCAAGATACATTTTTCATAAATTGCACTCAACAAATGTTTTAGGGCCTGATTTAGAATTTATTTGGTAGTGGAAATTGCGGCATTTGTGGAGAAAGAACAAAATCTGCAGGAGACGTTACAGGTGGAATTTACACGGTCCTAGAGATTGTCTAGTCAAGGAATTTACACAAGTGTATTCTTATGTGGATTAAATACTTCTGAATGATAATGGAGAGGTTTCCATTACCTCTCAACCTTAAATGTTTGACAATTAACGCAACTTCTCACATATGCTAGGTGCATGACTATACTAATGTTACTCTTCCCTGGCAGAATCAACACTAAGGGCCTTATTACGAGGCTGGCAGTCCAAAGACCGCCAGCCTCGCTGTGGCGGTCGCACCACAGTGGCAGTCTGACCACCAAAATACTAGTTACCTACCACCATCTCCACCAGGATCCGTGATCCCGACAGGCTGACGGCTGTCCTGGTTTTAATCAGCCAGGGCAGTGCTAAACTCAGTGCTGCCCTGCTGATTACAACCTTGTTCTCCCCCAGCCTTTTCATTGCGGTCTGACCGCCATGAAAAGGCTGGCGGAGAACAAATGCATGGGGCCACATGGCATGGGCAATGCAGGGATTCCAATGCCCAGCACCCTCGAAATGCACTCCGTGGGTGCTGCCTCACCTTTCCAAGTGGGCTGAGTGGCAGAAACCCTGGTTTCTGCCAGTCATTCCAGTGAGAAAGTCGTAATGGGGCAGCAGGAGTGGTTGACAGCACCGAGGCCAACTCCCCGTCAGGAGTTTACGGATGGATGTTTCCGTCCACCAAACTCACAATCAGCCCCTAAATTCCTCATTATAACTACTGTAGCAATATCACTGGAGTATTTGTACACTCAGAATTACAGAAACCACATTTATTGGTATTCCAAGGTGCTGTAATACCATGACTTGCCCTCCTAGCTGCGACTTAGAAATTCAGAATTGCTGCATGACGTTTTGTCTTGATGCCCAATTAACTCAGTAATTCCCCACTTTTGGCCGGTTTCCACCGAGAAATCCTGCTTATGGTGATATAGCTCACCTATTCTCCCTGATTCAGCGGATAACTCTTTTACAATATGAATCAATAAATACCAAAGCTCATCATACGTGCCCAAACCTAATTCTAGAGAAAACAATGGTGCAAAAGACAACTTGGTGCAATTTAGCAGTGGTAAACACCCCCTCTTTTCTTGGGTTTGCGATTCGGTATTTGGGAGAGGCATGTTTAAGGCATCAATTCCAAGTACCGACCTGTGGTGGTATGTATTAATGCTTTTCAACCAAATTCGAGTCACAAAACATTAATATTTTGCAGCCTCCTGAAAGAAGGTGGTAAGCCATTCGCAAACTGAAAGGGGTCCCCAAGGGATCGCTTCCGCTTCATGAATGTTGAAAAAAAAAACATTTTAAGAGTAGGCAGTGATAACATACACTTTTCATTTTTCTTTAAACACATCCATATATTGTTTTAAGGAAAACCAGTTACTTTTTATTTAAAAAGTGCTTTATTTAAAAGCAATCACAGACGTAGTGGTATGCTGACACTAGCAGGCCACCATCCCTGTGATGGCTGTCATTCCCAAAGGGTCACAATCTGTGCCCTACCTCATTCTTTTTCATGAGGTAGGTCGATTTGCAACCAAGGAATCGCTAATTTAAATTTAAAACTTTGAGATTTGCCAATTGTGATTCTGTAAAAATTGTAATTTGGATATGACAATGCTCAATGTTAGTGCATCTAGCTCTAAATTCCTTGGCTTTCTACTTCTTACAAATCCAGGAATACCTACATTGCTTAGCAGGTACATTGGGCAAAAAAAATTGTTTATATAAACTTTTTTTTAAATAAAATCTCAGAGGGAGTTTTCTGAACCCATGTTGAATACATTGAGAACACACAAATATAGCTAATGAACATAGCATAATGGCTAATTGCAAATTGCCCTTCTTATTCAGAAATGTATTTGACTTTGAAAGCTTAACATGGACCAAAGGGTATTATTCATGATATTTTCCTCAGGAACATTCATTAATGTTTAATTATATCATTTTCACCAACACTTCTTCACAGAAAGCCACTCAAACCTTCAGGCAATAGTTATCTCCAGTCAAATTGTTAAATTAACTGCACATACTGTAATGTTGCATGTTATATTTTCTGAGAGGCGCTTGAGCCTAGAGCCCTTGGTTCAGTGACACAAATAAAGCCATGGTTGATAGTGACTGCCACACTCTTCATTCATTCATTCAGTCATTCACAGTGCAGTTATGACAAACATAAGCAATACAATTTAAGGTTCACTTGTCAAAAAAGATACACAGAAAAAATTGTCTTTTCATGATTTGTCTCAAATTTGTTTGCGATTTTCAACCCTCGGTTTCTAGACTGAGGTCTGTGAAAGAGTTCTCAGTTTCTGCATCCTCTACAGAATTAGAATGTAGTTCCATTCCTAGTTAAGCCCCTGCTACTCTTAGAATGGCTGGATAAAATATAACTAAAATATTATAAATTAACTGGAGACATAGGTGGTCATTTTGACTTTGGTGGTAAAAACCACCTTCCGCCGTGGTGACGGATGCCAAAATACCGCCACCTCGGCTACAATCCATCCGCCATATTATGAGCACTGCCAGAATTCCGCCACAAGAAGGGCAGAAATCTGGCAGTGTTCATGGTGGCGGATGGTGGTTAGGTGGCGCTGCTGCCACCAGCACCGCCACACGAGTAGAACGCTGCCAGCCGTGTCGTGACCTGTGATACGGCCTGGCGGTGTTCTGCTGGCGGGGCGCTGCTGGTGGTAGCAGCGCCCCTTCCCATTTCCTTCCAGAAGACCTCCTCGACAAAGGTAAGTCGGGCTTCTGACAGGGGAGGGGGATGGGAGGGTAGGGAGTGTTGTGTGTGTGTCTGAGTGTGTGCATGAATGTGTGAGTAAGTGTGTGAATGCGTATGTGTGTGTTGTGCTGTTTGCTTGGTTGAATGCATGAGTGAATGCGTGTAAGAATGGTGAAGTGAGTGCTTGTCTGCATGTCAATGTGATTGTGTGTATGAATGTGTGCAAACATGTCTGGAAGTATGCGTGTATGAATGTGTGTATGACAGTGTGTGTATGAATGCATGTATGCCAGTGTGAGTGATTGGGTGTATGCGTGGTGCGTGTCTGCAGGTTTATGTGTGTATGGAGGGTAGGGGGTGAGTGAGAGGATCGGAGGGGGTGGGGTGTGTATGTTTGGATCAGGGGTGGGGGGTCAGTGTGTGTATGGGGTGGGGTTGGGGCTTTGGATGGAGGGGGATTGTGGTGTGTCTGGTGTGTGTTGGGGGGGGTGGGAGAGCCACCTACCGATGGAGGAAGCCTCATAATGCCGCTGGCGGTACTGTACCGGCCACCAGGCTGGAGATTGATATCTCCGGCCCGGCAGCTAATATGCCATAGCGGTATGAGTGGAGAAGTGGAGGGTTGGCTGCAGCCAACCCGTCATTGTCATAATGTGGCAGTATGTACCGCCAGCCTGTTGGCGGTACTACTGCCACATTTACACTCACCGCCGGGTTCATAATGACCCCCATAGAGTCCCTGACAAGTTATACTTATATATATATATATATACTGTATATATATATATATATATACATATATATATATATATATACTTTAGCTGCGGGTCTGAGAAATAGGACTTTTATCAACTCTTAGGGCCTCATTATGAGTCTGGTGGTCAACAAACCGCCAGAATCAACAGACCACCAGACTCGCGGTGGCAGTCATGTCCACTGCCGGTTTGGCGATCCAACCGCCAAATTAAGATTTTGGCTGTCGGACCTTCAAACGATCGCCATCTCTGCCGGGAACAATATTCCTGACGTGCTGACCATGGTGTAGGTCAGAATCAGCCAGGGCTGCGCTGAAGTCAGCGGCGCTCTGCTAATTACGACTTGGATCTCCACCAGCCTTTTTATGGCAGTCTCACCGCCATGAAAAGTATGACGGAGAACAGGTGTAGGGGGCCTGTTCAGACAGTGCGCATTACGATGGTGCTGGTGCCCCCAACCGGCAGCAATGATGCTGCCACTTTCCACTGGGCTGGTTTCCGCCTGTGAGCCCAGCTGGAAAGTCATGATAGGGCGAGCCGGTAGGTTGGCAGTAAGGCGGCAACCTTCCTGTCGGAAGTTCGTCGGACGGGTCTTTCCATCCACTGAACTCGTTATCGGGCCCTAAGTTTCTTGTGTCCTACTGTGCCAGACTGCTAAACCAACAGCAATTATGTCCTATCAACACCACTAAGCAAATGCATAATTGATACATCCCTAGCCTGAGTTTGGTGGCAGTGACTGATAAGGTGCATGTAGCTTGTGATGAAACACGCAGATTAGACATAATTATTTGGTTTAATATTGAAATATGTTTTTTACATTCTGATATACTTGTGTCAAGAAGATACAGGGAAATAGGATCCTCTCACATAATTCAATAGTAAAAACAGCTATAGTTTGGGTGCAGTGGGCCCCAAACACCTCCATAATCCGACACCAGTGCAACTGATGTCCTATTGATAGTTACAACCCTGGTCTCTACGAAGGAATTCATTGACTGTGCTGAACTGTTGACAGTGGATAGTGATTGGCAGGACCAAAGACTTTGAAAGGTTGCTGTTTCACTTACTAGACATTCAACAATGATTAATTTTCCTTGAACGGAAATCTCAGAAAATACTACTGCCATGAACTACTTTCAAATGGAGATCCGACTACGGCCACACACTCTATGCCGAAATCAACAAGAAACTCCAATCAAGACTCCAGAGAATACAGAACGTCCGCAGCTCCTGGATATCCCCCGCCACAGCCACATCTCTGCCCACCTGAGAAACCTACACTGGTTCCCCATCATCAAATGCATCACTTTCAAAATCCTGAACCATGCATGCAAGGCCCTCTACAACATCGGGCCTGCCTACCTCAACCACCACCTCTCCTTCTACACTCCCTCCAGGCAACTCCGCTCTACTCAACTGGCCCTTGCCACCATCCCTAGGATCTGGAAGAACATGGTTGGAGGAAGATCCTTCTCCTACGTTGCGTCGCAGACCTGGAACACTATGCCGCTCCACCTCAGGCAGTCCCCATCGCTGGTTCAGTTCAGGAAGGACCTCAAGACCTGGCTCTTCTACTGACCCACGTTCCCCTGCAAGCACCTTGAGACCCCTTGGGTGACTAGCCATGCTATATAAATGAAGATTGAATAATTTGATTGAAACAACTCATAATTCAGTAAAAAGAGGAATATTGAATGTGGTGCTCTGCTAACACTATTCTAACACAATCACATCATTTATTATTAATAATCATTAAACTTTAATATTATTCAGCAAAAATAATTCCAAAATACATTTTGTTCAAAGGTTTTAAGGCACTGTGGCCCTCATTACAACCCTGGCGGTCGGTGATAAAGCCACCAACAAGCCGGCGGTAAAAAAAAAAAATAATTATGACCACGGCTGAAACCACCCACACAGACAGCCACTTTAACAAACCGATCGCCAAGATCGCCATGGTGGTAACAACAGGCACCATGGCGGTAACCGCCAACAGCCAGGCGGAAGACAATGTATACCCCTCTGTATTACAAGAGGCCTATCCACTACCTTTTCTGGGGCAGTACTAGCGACATCAAAAGCACAGAGGAAACAGTACACAAAAGGTAAAGGACTCACCTCAGGGAACAACCACACCGCCATGGCGCCCGAACTGCAGGTGTTCCCCATGCTGGTCTACCTCCTCCCACACCAGGAATACCAACGCCGGCGATGACGACCACAGTGAGTACTGCCGCCAGCACACAGGGGAGGGGGAGGAAAAAGAGAGTGACACACACACGCAACGCCCAACACCCTCCCCCCCAACACCATACACACAAACAGATGCAACAACATTACACATCCACCCCGTACCCCTCAGGAATAATGCAAGGACAAAAGGAAGTGATTGAAGTGAGTGTAATAAGACAAAATACTAGAAATACGTCCTCAAAAATCAAATCAGTGTTTACATATATACAAATGGAGGGACACTGCCCAGTCCATAATGTCTGTGGGCCACAGGGCCACATCACATAGGCCAAGGCCCCATCTTACTCCTGCATCAACACGGAGAAAACACTGCAGGGGCATCAGGTAGAAAATACACAGGCACCTCAAGGGGACGGGGACTGAGGGGCACCTCAGCCGGAAGATGGCACAACACCACTTGTCCTGGAGGGGACAACATGCCCTGTGCTCAGTCCTGGGGAGTGCAAAGCCACAGTCTCTCTAGTGGGTGGTTTGCCCACTGCTTAGTCCTGGGGAGTACAAGGCCACAGTCTCTCTAGTGGGTGGTTTGCCCACTGCTTGCTCCTCGGGAGTGCAAGGCCACAGTCTCTCTAGTGGGTTGTTTGCCCACTGCTTGGTCCTGGGGAGTGCTAGGCCTCAGTCTCTGTAGTGGGTGGTTTGCTCACTACTTGGTCCTGGGGAGTGCAAGGCCACAGTCTCTCAAGTGGATGGCTTCTCCACTGGTTCGGGAGAGGGCTTTGTGCTCAGTGTGTGTCATCCTGGCAAGGAGGGGGTGAGTGGGTGCCTTCTTCCACTGGTTCTGGAGGGGGCTTTGTGCCCATTGTGCTTCATCCTGGCAAAGAGGGGGTGAGTGGATGCCTTCTTCCACTGGTTCTGGAGGGGGCTTTGTGCCCAGTGTGCTTCATCTTGGCAAGGAGGGGGTGAGTGGATGCCTTCTTCCACTGGTTCTGGAGGGGGCTTTGTTCTCTGTGATGCAGCACTGGGGGAGTGCAAGGTCACAGTCACTCACCTGGGTGTCAGACCCACAAGATTTGCAGTGGTCAGGATGTGCTACAGTCCGTGGAGGCAGGACTACACACTGGCCGCTGGCAGTGATGGCTGCTCAGTGGTGGCAGTGCCAGTGCTGGTGCCTGTGCTGCCATTGGTGGGGGGAGGCACCAGCCCTTCCCCTGCAGCCTTGGATGGCTGCCCACTGGGGCTGCTGCTGCTGGCAGTGGTGCTGGTGGTGGTGCAGGCAGTGGTGGGAGGAGGCACCAGCCATTCCCCTGCAGCCTCGGATGGCTGAAGCACCATGGTTGGTGTTGGGGGCTCAGATTCTGTCCCAGCACCAGGCCTCCTGTCCTTCCTGTCTGCAAGGGCAGGCCCTTTGCCCTTGCCCTTGCCGTCTGGTGATGCCTCCTTGTCCTTGCCATCTGGTGGTGCCTCCTTGCTATTGACCTTGCCAGCTGGTGGTGCCTCCTTGCCCTTGCCAGTTGGTGGTGCCTCCTTCCCCTTGGCAGCTGGTGGTACATCTTTGCCTTTCCCCTTGGCAGCTGGTGCAGGCACTCTGCCAGTGCTGATGGGTGTTTCCTTGGAGCCTCTCAAACCTGCAGTAGCTGCCGAAACTTCTGTGGCCGTGGACTGGGTGGCTGAGGTGCTAGCCTGGGTTCTGCCCACCCTGGCCCGACTTGAAGGATGGAGGGAGGGGTAGGGAAGAGGTCAACGACGGAGAGGAAAAGCTCCTTAGGGACACTGGGGCGGGAAGAGGGTGAAGGTTTGGGAGTAGAGGAAGAGGGAGTGGTTGTTGGAGGTGTCTGTCTGCTGTGTTTGGGTGCAGGTGCATGGGATGGATGCAGTTGTGAGGTGGATGGGTATTGGGTGTCTGAGTGCTTGCTTTTGTGTACTTTGGGAGGAGGGGGCACAGACACAGTGGGAGAGGACACAGGGGACGTGTGCATGGATGTGGGGGTGGTGACTGTAAGTGAGGGGCGTGTAGTGATAGGCGTGATGGTAATGGAGGCAGTGGGTGTGGATGTAGTACATGCAGGTGTGAGTGGAGATGCTACTGGGAGGGAGGAGGGCGAGGAGGAGGAGGGGGACACAGTGGAGGAAGTGGATGTTGGTGTGGCTGCATCTGGATGATGTTTGTGTGAGTGCCTGTGGGATGATGTGTGGTGCTTGAGTTTGCCTGAGCCACTCCTGCGTGTTGTCTTGGGTGCATGCTGGTCTGAATGTGTGCTTGGGATAGGTTGGGGTTCAGGGGAATAGGACTGGGCAGAGGAAGTTGGAGGGGGAGGCTAGAGACAGGAACAATGGCTGCCATCAGGGTGAAAGCCAGAGCCTGGAATGAGCTCTGTTGGGCCGCCATGCCAGAGTGAATGCCCTCAGGAATGCATTTGTTTGTTGCAAATGCCCTGCCAGCCCCTGGATGGCATTCACTATGGTTGACTGCCCAACAGAGATGGATCTCAGGAAGTCAATAGCCTCCTCACTCAGGGCAGCAGGGCTAACTGAGGTGCCTGATGCGAACGAGAGGCCCACTCTCCTGGGTGAGTGGGCACGCGGAACTCACTGAGGGGCTGCTGGGAGGGCGGTGCTGGTACGGGGTGGTGGCTGTACCTGTAGTTGGGGTGGCCACAGAGCTGTCCGCCACCACCGGGGAGCTTCCATCAGAGGAGGTGTCACTTTCAGAACTGTCCCCTCCTGTCTCTGCTGTGGTGCTCCCCTCGCCCTCCGTCCCACTGGTGCCCTCACCGTCAGTGGATTCGGCCTCATGGGGCCTGTGGGATGCAGCTCCCTCTGTCACCTCTGCTCCTCCGCCAGATGATACCAATGCACAGAAGGACAGGGTGACAAAACAAAAAGGGGGAGGAAGAGACAAAGGATACACTTGATCAATGGCTGCTCCAACACCACTGTTGGCGTACACGACACACACACACACACACACACACACACACATACACACACAGGGAACAGCCCTTCGCACTAGGTAATGCACTACCAGTCACAATGCTAGTTACCATACCATGGACAGTAATACCTAACACCAATTACAGCATACCTGAGACCCACAGAGCCCTGCCCAGTAGTGGATGCACACTACCTTGGTTGGAGGTGGAGTTTGTCAGCTCCTGCCCAACAAGGAACCTACCCTGCAATGTCCGGCCTGGCCTAGGGGCACCAACAGGCCCACATCCCTCATCCGGAGACAACCCCACCACGCGCAATTAGCATATTGGGAAACTGTACTCACCCCATTGTGGCTGCTGTGACAGCCTCAAGCGTCCATACAGCTCCGGATAGGCCACCGCCAGTGTGCGGAACTTCAGAGGGGGTCAGGGTTCGACAGGCTCCCCTTCCTCGTTGGGAGGCCATTCCCAACTGGGCCTCCGCCGTCTTCCTTGCCCAGCGTCTCAGGTCCTCGCACCGTTTGCAACAGTGGGTACTCAGCCTGCCATAGACCCGCAGGGTCTGCACATCCTTGGCGATGGCATGCCATATACCCTTTTTCTGATGGGCGCTGACCTGCAGAGGAAATTCACATAGAAAAAGGGCATCAGTCATACCGTCCGGCCTGTTACACCAGTGGGCCATCATATCCCTCCCATCCCCTTACGCACAGACATTGCCCACCATACATGCAGCACACTGCCCAGGACCCTTCAACCACCCCCCACTTTCACGAGGCCCTCATATACAGCACTCCATGCATTCATGACCTATGCATCGTGCTCACAGTGTACTCACCTGTTGGTCTGGAGGCCCATACAGCATTCAGTACTGGGGTAGGACCCCATCCACCAGTCTCTCCAACTCTGCAGCGGTGAAGGCAGGGCCCTTTTCCCAGTGACACAAGCCATTGTCGGTTCCAGATACAGGTCACAGCAGTGTAGCTGTTATCCTGTTGAAGGTCAGGTAGCAAGTGAGAGAACAGATAGAAAATGCCGGTCACATCCGCAGCGGTGCGTACCGTCAACTCCGGCGTACATCACCATTGGCTACTGTAACCAATAGGGCCCAATGACAACCAATGAGGAGTTGCACAGTGGTACTCGACTGCCTCCCACACCAGCGCACAACTTCAGCGGCATTACCTCATTTCTACCTGTCCATCCACACAGGACCGGCGGACTCCATTACGGGTGGGGGGGCTGGCCATGGCACCTAACTGTGTCACAGCACATATAGGAACCATTTTGGCCTATACAACATACTGCTTTTGTCACAACATGCAATGCACTGTATTTTTCTGGAAATGTTGAATAATAACCAGATGCTCATCGTTTTGCCCCCTAGATTACAACCGCTGCGGATGAATATGAGATGGAGACATCCCCCGTGTACAGAACCCTGGTGGACTTGGCAACAATGGAGGACAGGCACATTATCCTCACCTACAGACTTGACAGGGCCACAATCCAAGAACTATGGGGGTCATTCTGACCCTGGCGGTCCAAGACCGCCAGGGCCACGGATGACTGAAGCACCGCCAACAGGCTGGCGGTGCTTCATTGCCCATTCCGACCGCGGCTGTAAAGCCGCGGTCGGAAAACCGGGTCCGGCGGTTTCCCGCCGGATTTTCCCCGGCTGGGCGATTCCTACATGGCGGCGCTCCTGATTCTGACCCCCTTCCCGCCAGCCTGTTTCTGGCGGTTTTTACCGCCAG
Organism: Pleurodeles waltl; assembly: GCF_031143425.1. Taxonomy (NCBI): domain Eukaryota; kingdom Metazoa; phylum Chordata; class Amphibia; order Caudata; family Salamandridae; genus Pleurodeles; species Pleurodeles waltl. Next base: position 156,877,905 of record NC_090446.1, read on the forward strand.
GAACAGGCTGGCGGGAACGGGTGTCCTGGGGCCCCTGGGGGCCCCTGCACTGCCCATGCCACTGGCATGGGCAGTGCAGGGGCCCCCTAAAAGGGCCCCAGTATGCTTTTCACTGTCTGCCTAGTAGCTGCACCCGTCGCACACCTGCAACACCGCCGGCTCCATTCGGAGCTGGCTTCAGTGTTGCAGGCCTCTTTCCCGCTGGGCCGGCGGGCGCTATTTTGGCTAGCGCCCGCCGGCCCAGTGGGAAAGTCAGAATGGCCCCAGCGGTCTTTCGACCGTGGAGCGGCCATATGGCGGTTCCAGCCAGGCGGGCGGCGACCGCCGCCTGCCGCGGTTGGAATGAGGGCCTATGTGCCCAATTGGAGCCAGACCTGATCTCTGCTATCCGTCACCCCACCGGGATCCCCCCTCTTGTGTAAGTCTTATCTATGCTCCATTTCTTGGCAAGTGGGTGCTTCCAAGTGACAGGGGGCTTGGCAGCAGGAATTTCACAGCCAATGTTATCAATAGAGCTGACCATAGTGTTGTCTGCCCTGATGAAACACATGCACAGCTACATTGTTTTCCCCCAGGTGGAGGATTTGGCCACAGTGAAAGCTGACTTCTATGCAATGGGACATATCCCCAACATCATTGGGGAAATTGATGGTACACATATTGCATTTGTCCCCCCCCCGAGAAATGAACACTCGATGAGTGTGCAGATAGTGTGCCTGGTGAACCAGTACATCTCCCATGTCAATGCAAAGTAGCCTGGGTCTGTGCATGATGCCTTTATCCTGAGGAATAGCAGCATCCCATATGTGATGGCTCAACTCCAGAGGCTCAGGGTGTGGCTAATAGGTTAGCCCATGGTCCCCACCTAGTATATGTTGGTGTCTGGGTATGGGGTTGGCCCTAAGGGTTAGTGTCTGGCTAACAGGTACACCTCGGTATTTGCAGGTGACTATGGTTACCCCAACCTCTCATGGCTACTGACCCCAGTGAGGAATGCCAGGACAAGGGCAGAGGAACGTTACAATGAGGCACATGGGCAAACAAGAAGAATTATAGAGCGAACCTTCGGCCTCATGAAGGCTAGGTTTCGGTGCCTCCATCTACAGGTTCCCTGTACTACTCACCCAAGAAGGTGTGCCAGATCATCATGGCATGTTGCATGTTGCACAACCTTGCCTTACGTCCCCAGGTGCCTTTTCTGCAGGAGGATGAGGCTGAAAATGGGCGTGTGGCAGCAGTGGCACGTGTGGACAGTGATGAAGATGAGGCAAAGGATGAGGATGTGGGCAATAGAACATCAGTCATACAACAGTACTTCCAGTGACACACAGATAGGACACTGTAACGTCACCTTCAATTGCAGTTTTATATTGTACAATTTCAATAGCAGGCTCATATTCCCACTACTATGGCCACTTACTGTACCCTTTGACATGACTATTTACAGAAATCTGTGCCCCACTCTGGCTCCTGGTGTATTGACTGCAGCCAACTACAGGTCATACCTATGTATACATTACTGTACATTGAATTGCAATGTCTGCAGATTGTTAAACGAATACATAGTTCAATCACTTGACAGACTCAATGCTTGTAATTTTTACAAGGATGTTTATTTAAGTGCTAATAAGTGGATGGGGTATTGCTATAGGAGAGTCCTGGTAAGAGTTCCAGTCTATTTGCATCACAGATGCATTGTCCAAGGGGGCTTAGGAAGTGGAGCAATGGCAGTTGAAGGTGGACAGGGTGACAGAGTGGGACACAAGGGTGACAATCAGGAGAGTCTTATTTCCTGGCGGGGGTCTTGGCAATGTCTCTGGCTTCTGCCTGAATTGCAGATACCGTTTGCGGGGTGGTTCTCCTTCTGCAGGGGGCGGGATGCTGGTGGCCTGTTGTTCCTGTAGCTCGGCCTCCTGTCCACCAGAGTCAGCGGAGGTGGAGGGCTGCTCATCGTTTTGGCTAGTGTCAGGGGCCCGTTGGTGTGCCACTGCCTCCCTCATGGTGTTGGCCATGTCTGCCAGCACCCCTGCAATGGTGACCAGGGTGGTGTGGATGTCCCTCAGGTCCTTCCTGATCCCCAGGTACTGTCCCTCCTGCAGCAGCTGGCTCTCCCACAACTTTGCCAGTATCTGGCTCATCGTCTCCTGGGAATGGTGGTATGCTCTCAGGATGTTGGTGAGTGCCTTGTGGAGAGTCGGTTCCCTGGGCCTGTCCTTCCCCTGTCGCACAGCGGTCCTCCCAGCTTCCCTGTTGTCCTGTGTCTCTGTCCCCTGAACCGTGTGCCCACTTCCACTGACCCCAAGTCACTGATCATCCGGTGTTTGTGGTGTGTCCTTGGGTCCCTGTAGTTGTGGACACACTGCTGATTGACGTGTCCTGAGGACAGAGGTATGGGCCCGCTGGGTGGGTACTGTGCTTGTGTTTCCTGAGGGGGGAGGCTCTGGGGTGGTATGGGACTGTGCCTAGGAGGTCCCTGATGGCCAGGTTGGTCATCCTGATCCAGGCGTGCAGAGCTGCTGTCGTCACTGTCGGCCTCTTCTGTGGAGGGACTGGGTGTTGCTGGCACCTCCTCTCCGGTGACGTTGGGTGGGGGAACTGTGGGGATGTAATGCAGTGTTATTGTTTCTGCATGTGACATCTTGTGCATGGGTGTGTTGCCCTGTATGGTTGTGATTTCCCTGGCAGCTTAGGCTTGTGTGAGTGGTGATCTGGTTGGATAGGTGATTGTCTCAAGTGTGCATGCTTTGGTGATGGGTGTCCATGCAGGTCTGTGATGGGTGTCCATGAATTGGTGTTGCATGCAGGGCTTGGTAGTGGGTGGGGTGGGTTGTGATGGTGGGGTGTATGTGAGGTGGTGGAGTGATGGGAGTGAGGGTGAGGGTGGGGGAATGTGATGTCATGCAGGTAGGGGGGTGATAGTAATAGAGATTTGACTTACCAGAGTCCAGTCCTCCTGCTACTCCTGCCAGGCCCTCAGAATGCAATATTGCCAAGACTTGCTCCTCCCATATTGTTAGCTGTGGGGGAGGAAGTGGGGGTCCACCGCTATCTGGTGTCTTGCAACCACGGAATGCACCTTCCCCCGTAGGTCATTCCACCGCTTCCTGATGTCATCCCTTGTTCTGGGGTGCTGTCCTACGGTGTTGACCCTGTCCACGATTCTCCACCATAGCTCCACCTTCTTTTAATGGATGTCTGCTGCACCTGTGATCCGAATAGCTGTGGCTCTACCCAGATGATTTCCTCCACCATGACCCTTAGCTCCTCCTCTGAGAACCTGCGGTGTCTTTGTGGTTCCATGGGTGTAGTGTGAGTGGTGTGTGTGAGGGCGTATGGGGTGATGTGTTGGGGGTGTGTGCTGTGAGGTGTATGGATTGTGTATGGGTGATGGTGTTCTGTGGCTCTGGTTGTGTGGGTGCTCTTGCTGTATCTCTCTCTAGTGGCAATTTTTTGGAGTTGTAAAGGGTTGTGGGTAATGTGTGTGTGTGTTTTATAGTGGTGTGGGTGTGTTGGTGTGGTGCGTGTATGGGTGTCAGGTGTGCGTTATTCAAATTGTCCATTGTGGTGTTGTTTTGTTAGGTTGTGTGTATTTTGAGCACGGCGGTATGTACCGCCAATGGTTTACCGCGGTTGAATGTCTGCCACGGTGATTCGTGGGTCATAATGCTGAGGGCGTAGTTCTGTTGCTGTAACGGTGTGGGTTTTAGTTCCGTCACTGACCTTTGGTCTGGCAGACTTGTGTGTGTGGCTGTATTGTGACGGATTGCTATGTGTGTGTCATAATATGGGTAGCGGTAAACCGCAGCGGCGGCGGTATGTTGGCGGCAGTCAGCGTGGCGGTAAGCAAGACTTACCGCCAATGTCATAATGAGGGCATGCATTTTTTTAAATAAATAAGTATTGGGGTTCATATATAAATTTATTTATTTTCATAATTTTTAACACCAAAAATATACAAGTATATAATAAAAGATAAAACTGCAATGCAATATATTTTTCTTTAGTAAATAAGGCACTTTTCACAAAATTATATATTAACCAACAATGAACACCATTTAAAAAATATTCTTTACAATATAGAAAGAAAATACAAATCACTATAATTCCCAATATTTTTGTGAAATAATCATTAAAATAATAATAAAAAAATAATAATAAACTACACACCCAATCACCCCAAAAAGACAACCCTTTTTTCCATTTCCCACCCCCTGGTAGCTTGGCCCAGAGCAGTCAGGCTTAACTTAAGAGGTAATGTGTAAAGTATTTGTGCAACACATCAAACAGTAAAACGGAGAAAAGATACACAAAAAGATACCACACCTGGTTAAAATAATAGAATTTAATTTAATAAATAAAACGAGACCAAAATAACAAAAATCCAAGAAAGAGAACTTGAGTTGTGAATTTTTAAAGAATAAACTGTAGGAAAGTGCTTAGAAGCAGAAAGCCCCAACCTGGATTATCTGGTTGTGCAGACGTGGTCATAGTTAAAAGTTCAGGCTGACAGCGATGGAGCAACGGGCGACGATAGGGCCTGCTGAACAAACGTACCTTTAATGCTAGTGTGGGAGCACTGTGATAGTTCTGAACCATGCCGCTGAGGAGATGCATTGATTTTCCCCATGCAGCATCGTGGTGCTTCAGCTCTGAAATGCAAAGCGTTTGAATGTGGGTGCAAGCTGTCTTCAACGGGGATGCTGGGAACGTGTGCCAGAGAAAAACACCACAGTGCTGGTTCCGAAAGCGATGCGCTGGTTTTATCCACAGAACAGCAGAGATTTGCTGCTTCTGTACACGCATCAGCGGAGATGCAGTGGTGTGGTTTTACTGGAGCAGCACCTGAAGATCTATCTCCAAGAGCCCAGTGCTGGGGTGTGTTTTGCTTTCACTAATGACTGAGCTGACAAAAATCTCTGGAATGCACTTCTTAGTTTAAAGAAGATATTTATTATTATTCCACCACAAGGTTCCCAAAAAGTGAAGGAGATTAGTAGGTCAGAAGCACATGTTTAAAAATAGTCACAGCAATGAAAGGAAAATATATCAAAGTGATTCTCAACTGCAATGTACACAGCAAATATATGTGATTATATTATAGCATAATTGCGAAGCGAAGGATAAAGTACAAATTCATCACCGTAGGTCCTGCCAAGCTCTTCATCTTTCTTATGCCAGCAAGTTGATGACCCCTGTTCAACTGCAAAAAAGAGATACCCACCCTCACGGGAAAATGTCAGGCATTTGATGTCCAGTCCTGACTGAGGTCTAGGAAATTCCTCTCGTTACTGACTAGGGCCACTTATTTTATAGCTTAAAAAATCATGCCTTCTGAAAGGCCCTTCCCTCTGAGATGTAAATATTCAAAACATGCTGGCTACTGTAGGTCAGAGTTGGAAGAAAAAAACTTTGAAAATTGGCCAACATTTCAAGGCTTCCTCTTCCAAGGCCAACCTGTTCCCTGCTCTGAAGAAAAACAAAAAATATGTGCTTCCTTATCATGCTATTGTGTTTGGTAAGAGAAAATTCGAAGAACACAAGCTTAGTTTATCATGTGGAAAAACACAGCTCATCTGCAATGTCTCAACTGCAATGTCTAACGGCACAATAAAGCCAATAGGTGGCTAAACTGAATACAAAGTGTAATCTGCAACTGGTGAACATTGAACAACTAATATGCACAGTGGTCAGGCTCAAGGCTGACAGAGCACATTTGCAGTGTTGGGTTGGTTGGAAGTCTTTTATGTCCCTGAGACTTCAGATCAGGAGACCAGTCAGTTGGACTTTGGAGTCACTCTGGGTTCTGAGCTGGAGAGTTGCAGGTCCAGTCCTTCACACCCACTTAAGGAGGGCAGCAAGTCAGCAAAGCCAGGCAAAGGGTCTTCTAGAGCAGCAGTTCAGTAGAGCGGCAGTCCTTGTAGCAGCACAGCAGACCTTCTTCTTTCAGGCAGGGTATGCACAGATTCAAAAATGTACTGAAGTGGTAGGGCCTGAGGTCCAATTCTTATACCCAGTGATGCCTTTGAAGTGGGTGAGACTTCAAAGAGCTCTTTGAAGTGCACTAAGGTCCTCCCTTCCTGCCTATGACTCCAGACTCAATACAGAAGGTTAGGTGGTACTTTGTGTGGGGACAGAATAGAGCCTCTTCAGGTGTGAGTTTGAGGCTGTAGCCAGCACCTCTCATCCTGTCAGGATGGCCCATCAGGGTCCATCAAGTCACACCTAAGCTCCCATTGTGTGTGGCTATCTAGAGGGAATACACAAAGCCCAGCTGTCACCCACCCCAGAAATGTTATCAGAGACAGGCAGCAGGCACTAAATGGATAAAGTAAGACAATAGCAAATTTCTAAAAGTGGAATTTTCTGAATTACAATTTAAAATCTGACCTCACTGTAAGCTGTGAGTTTAAATTGTGAATCCAGAGACACCAAACTCAACAAATGTATCTACCTGCGTCGGATAAGTACGCGGATCACAGACAACAGCCTAAAAGTGCTTAGTGAGCTAGTGGTAAATTATAGGGATCTAGGGGTGGTAGAAGATCCCAATGAGGTATTTATGGGCTATGATAGGGTAATTGAGCAAGTAGTAGATTGTTTGAAAGTAAAATGAAAAACAACACAGGAGAATAAAGTTAAGGGACAAATCAGAAGGGTCAATAAAAATACCTGGTGTAATCAAGAGTGTAGGACCCAGCAGCTGAAGGTGCAAAAATTGGAAAGGGAATTCAAGAAAAGACACAGAAAGGAAACAGAACAGAAGCTCTGCCTAGCCAAGCAAGGTTATAAAAAAAACCTTGAGGAAGAAGAAATGGGAGTATATAAATAGAAATTGAGAAGTTATGTTAGATGTGATAGGAACGCACAACATTAGGAGGTTCTGGCAGTTGGTGAGGAAGAGAAAAGCCACTGGAAATATGCAGTGTTTAGTTAGTGAAGATGATTGGAATAAACATCTGAGCAACTTATACAGAGGAAAGGATGCTAGGGTAGAAAGAGGAAATAAAGTCAAGGTAGGCTATGTCCTAAGATCATCTATCTCTCTGCAAAAGATAAAATAAATAATTGCGGCTCTTTAGCTAACTAAAGCAGCTGTCCCAGACAACCTTCCAGTGATAATAATAAAAAATAACATTGATTGGTGGACAAGGCTTTTTTATGTCACTTTTCACAAAATTCTTGTCTCCGGCTGGTTCCCTGAGAACTGGAAGGGTGAAATAATCAAGCCAATTTATAAAAAAAGAAGATCCAACACAACCAAAGAATTACAGCCTAATCAGCCTATTGTATGTGGGTAAAAACATCTTTGCAAAGTTATTGTTGGGTCAAATGAAATCCTGGGTATAGTTAAACAATCTGATTCCAGTAGAGGAGGGTGGCTTTAAAGAAAAGATCACTCGATAATAGACCATGGTTTCAGTCTTTGGGCACTGGTAGACAATTCAATAGAGGTACGAGGGTGTCTATTGTGTTGTTTTGCTGATTTCTGAGCCGCTATCATCTGGTGGATCGGAATTTGTTCTGGGATATGCTGAAGCAGTTAGGGTTGATTCTGATCTACTTTTCCTCCTTCAGGGATTACAATTGCAAAATTGGGCGAAGTGATCTTAGATACAACTGGAACTCTCTCAAAGAAGATCCCTTTAAAGAATGGGTTGCGACATGGATGCGTCTTGACCCCATTATTGTTTGCCATATTCTTGTCTGACCTGCCATGCGTATTAAAGGAGGCTAGGGGTTTTTGCCTTAAAATGGATGGCACCCACATCTCTTGTTTATTATATGCTGATGTCCTGGTGATAGCTGATATGACAGAATTGGTCCTGCAAAGAAAATTAGACGCCTTTTATACTTACTGTCAAAGTAAAAAACCTACAGTAAATGTGAACAAAACTAAAATAATGGTGTTAGGGAAAAGGAAGAGGGTATTTTCTTGGTACTTGGGAGGAGATAAAGTAGAATTATTTCAAAAATATAAATATTTAGGCATGTGGTTTGACTCTGAATTAAGATGGAAAGAGCATATTGAGTCACTAAAACCCAGGGCATTAACTTCCGCTTGGGGATATAAGCTATTTAGTTGAAATTATGGAATACCGTCTCTTCATCCAGTACTTTCCACCTTTAATGCTATGGTAGGTCCTCAATTTAAATATGGGGTGGAAGTTTTAACTCTCGCCGGGAAGTTGAACTGGGATGCAGAAGAAAGTAAATGTGTGAAACGTTTGCTCTTGCTGCCCCCCTCAAGTATGACTCAGGCTATAAGGGCAGAATGCCAAATGACAGCGTGGAGTTACCAGGAAATGCAAGCATCATTGAAATTTTGGTTGAGCCTGTCTGAAGAGGGGATCCCCAAAATTGAGAGATTATGTAAAAGGGAAATAAAGACACGCAAATCGAATTGGGCTTCCCAAGTCAGAGGACGGGTAGAAAAGATTTGTGTCCTGTTAGGTTTAGCTTCTAATCAGTAGCACAGATGATAAACTCCGAAGCAGAAGTGGCGCGCCGTGGTAAAAAAAAAAAAGTGCTAGAGAAGCAGACCTAGGTTATTAGGTGGGGGAAATTTCTATCTAGTTTATGGTGCGTGGGTGGAGAAATGAGGAAGATTTACCCTATACAGAGGTTTTACCTAACCCTAAACTAAGGGATCCGATTCTAAAATTTAGAGTCAGGTTAAACCCTTGTTATATGGACCCAAAAATAAAAGCCATAATTAGGGATGACTTGGGCTTACGTACATGTGGCTTAAAACAAAAATGTAGTCCTCAACACATTTTATTGGACTGTTTGTGGTTTTTAGAAGAAGTTTTTAAAGCCAACTTTCCTGGAATATAATGGTGATAACCGGGATCAAGTCCTCAACTTACTTGTAGATATGAGATTTTTGAATGTGCTTTGTGCTTTAGGCCGATTCTTAACTGAAATAAGAGGTGTCTTAATGGCGCTCTCCGGTGCCTTGCAAGAGTGTAGTATGCCAGGCATAATAATGCAATGGCTTTTGTAAGGGATAAACTATTTTTACAAATTGATTATATGATAAGGAATCCTCACCTGTAAATATGATGAATTTAGGGCTAGGCAAGTCCGCCATGTCAAAAATTACAATTAGTGGCACCTTGGCGAAGGGTCAGAATGTCTATTATATGATATAATGTGGCCTTGTATGATCTAGTAGGCTGGGAAATAATGATACACTTACACTGTGAATGTATCGCATTTTAAGTAACGATGGAGAGATAAATTTAGGTTAAAATTTTAAGTTATTCTTTCTACCTAACTAATGTTGGACCGTAATTTCCTTATATGTCATAGCTGCACCTCTCCCAAGATACAGGGAAAAAGTTTTTCAGGTTTTAAAGTAAAGCACTGTACTGTCACTTTATCTAGATTTGCCTGTCATATTTAAACTGTAGGATATTTTTAGAAATTTTACTGAGCTAGGCTGGTTTGTTCTAGGCAAATTGTAACGAAGTCTGTAAAGATATTGTGAATAGGGAATACTGGATTTTAATAAAAGGGCATTACAATCATGAATTGTCATGAATTATGTACAACCAGGAGGCTGTAAGCTATGTGCTGTCTTAATTTCATGAAATATTATATTATGTATTTATGTTTTATGCTTTTATGGTTTTTATGCTGAATAAAGAATTTATTTATCAGTATCTCTTCCAGATTATGAATTACACTTATAAAATGTAATGAGGTAATCTGAATGTTAACCTGTGGGAAAGGTAGGCCTGGCAGTAGTAAAACACAAATTTAAGATTTTTTTACTACAACGACATGTAAAACTTAAAAGTAAATGTCCAACTTTTTAATTACATTGCACCCTTCCCTTAGGGCTGTTTAGGGCTTACCTTAGGGGAAACGTATGTTTTAAGAAGGAATGTGTGGGGCTGGCAAAAGGGTTATTTTACCAGGAGTGACATAACAGTTTAAACTTAAAACAGGCTCTGCAATGGCAGGCCTGAGACATGTTTAAAGGGATACAATCAGTGCTGCAGGTCCACTAACAGAATTAAATTTACAGGCCCTGTGTACATGTAGTATATACCACGTTTTAGGGAGCGAGCACAAGCACTTTAAGACTGGTTAACAAAATGGTGAAGTGCACAGAGTCCTAAGGCCAACAAAGCAAATTCAGCAAAATTGGAGGTAAGTAGGCAAAAAGTTTGGGGGAAGACCACCCTACGGTTGGCCAGTCTAACAGGGTTCCTCAAAAGGGGTCCCACTCATGAAGCCGCAAGACTAATTAGTTTAAAGCTATTGTTTCATTGTTTGCAGTAATGTAAATCAAGTGAGTTTTGAATCTCAATTTTGGATTACTAGTGAAGTAATTGATAGGTAACATCTATACTAGGCTGAGCCTATGATAATATTCTCTGTTCAAAATGAAAGAATGATTTTTCTCTGAGCAACAGAGTTTCTAGTCCTGAGAGATTTTCATAGGTTCATGTAAATTGATGTCCAGATAAAGATACAGGACATGGGATTTGGTATATATTCATCCAATATATTACTGAACTAAAGTCACTGAACTGTTTGTTAACTGTAAAACACATGTTAGCAGCACTTGTATTACACTTTATTGATATGATGCCTGTGCTCTGTTTAGTGTCAACTAAAATACAAGGCAAAAATCTCCACCATATTGACAACTGCCCATTTTCCGTTTTATGTTGTGTGTAGCACCCCCAATCCACTTCTTCTCAGATCAGCTTCACTAAAGTGTGCAATGAATGTTAAGAATCGGTTCCGTTACACATAATACTAACATTTTATGGCACAAGGAGAAGTCAGTATCCACATTCAATCCAAAATACAGATATTTTTGCTCACACAGACTGAAGAAAAATATCTCTATTTGGATTGATTGTGGATGCTCCAGGCTCTGTCGGATCTGATTTCCGTAGGGCTCAGCAGCTGACATTGATGCTGCGTGCTTATTATTTCCTAAGAAGTGAAGTCTTGACAGGATTAAAAAGACAGCAGGAAGTCTCTAATCATGGCCTCGTGGAAATTAAATCCCTGTATGGGACAACATCGGATGAAAACAAACCAGACGATGATATCTCCCCAGACATTTGCTTCTTTCCAACTTTCTCACTACCCTGTTTTAAAAAGTAACCCTAGATTGTTGGGTGTTATTTCGCGTTTCAGATACTCCCTTTTTATTATAGAAGGCAAAACCTTTGATTGTTAGGTGTTTACACCCCATCTGATGGTGAGAACACGATCAGAATATTTTACAAAATCTGAAAGAGATACTCACTTCCAACAATGCTTCAACTATAAGATATTAGCAACGGGTTTGGCACAAATAGCTAAATGAACCCCATCCCTGTTATGCCAGTTTATAGCCACTACATAGCCCTCATCACTCTAACACTCTCCACTTGTAAGTCAAGAACATACCCTCTCTAACATCATTCTAAGTGGCCATTCGGATAATGATGTCACAATAGGTCCCCAAATATCTAGCATACATCATCAAGCAAACAAACATTCTGGGGATGCATGTCAATGGTGATTGTTAGTGATGCAGGACTTGGTAAATAGATCTTTTTCTATATCCTGAAAAGCCCCTTTAGGATCACTTTGAAGCACTCCACAATTGACTATATTCCCCAGGCTGAGAGAGTAATGAATTTTGACTTATTTGTCCCATGCAAACTCGCTTGCGTATTTCCATCTGTCCCTTTCCTCTTAATACTCATGATAACTCTTCATGTTCTCCGTCTATGTATGTCCACCTTGACTGTCGATTTTGACCTTCATACTATACTTATGATCTTCATACAAATTTCGGAAAAATTTGAATAATTTCAAAGGTTTATGCAAGGGGAGAGGTTTTCTTCCTGAATGGATGGGAAAGTGCCACGCCTGAAAATCCACTATGTACAAGTTTCTCATACTCCACTGGATGGTTTTATGATGAAAGCGACCATGATTTGAAAGTAAGAAATTGCTTTGATGTTTCCTTGCCAGAAACATCCTCCTTCCCTGGTTTGCAGTCTCGGTGTGTTGGTAATTGAGCCAGAATTTATTACCACTACAAACGAAAAATACAGAAAAATACAGAAGAGACCTAAGGAGTCCAATAACATGTCAACACGTCCACTTAAAGAGCATGCCCTCACGATGTAACAAAATGTGCCAAATATGACCTGGTCCCAAAGAACCAGCCATATATCAGGAACAACCTCACAACCTGATATTCACTACAGCTACCTGGCAATGTGCTCCAGCAACATGATGACACGCACTGTGTCTTGGAGAGACAACATTTAGAGGAAGATGTACTGAAACCAATGCTTAGGGTCTCACCTATGTACTGATTGTAGAGTACTGCTCTTCTAGATCGCTCAGTGACATTCAACAGAGTGAACAATGGTATACTCTAGTTAACAACCAACCAGTCTAACCCTAGACCACTAAAAAGCAGAGTGATGTTTCTTTGCTCTATGTCGGTCGCCACTGTGTAGGTATGGTTAGCCACACTTTCCTTTGGAAAGGCAGGGTTTAATTTTCCTATGGCCTTGGCTCCTATGATTGGATCTTCACCAAGTTTGGCAAACAGAAAGCATAGTCAGCTAAGGTCCAGCATGCCAATTTTTGTGCATTTTCCAGCAAAGGAGAAAATTAATTGAGAAGAGTGATGAAAAAGGAAGTGTTTCCGTGTTTCCCCATTTTAGCTTCCAAAGGAAACTTTGCTTGCACCTACAGCAAAAACCACTAACAGATTCATATCAAACAGTAGAAAGCTGCTAATAGGGTGTGTTGTGAATAAATAAATAAAAACTTGAAAAATATATTTTTCCATGATAGTATCACAATTTTTAAGAAAATGGCTATTTTTGCAGCTCCGTTTATGACATTTGAGCCTCTGAATAAATGTTATGCAAAAAATCACAGTTTTGTGAAAATCCGTTTTTTTAGAAAAATGTTTTTTTTTACTTAGAAAGGCAAAATCATATAAACAAAATAAATAGAAAATATATAGTTAAAGAACATCTGCTATTTCCGGCATGCGCAGAGGGGTATCCTAGAAATTATGGTTAAATATTTGACTGTGTCCCCCACCTGATGTGTCCAACCTCTGCTCCATCGCAATCAGTCGACAAGTGTACCTACGTCTCCGGCAACCACAAACATTTTTTGTGCTCTTTTGCCCTAAAACTTCAAAAAATCGGATATCTGCTTCCCCTTAACCGGGTTCAATGATCTTTTTTATTTTGCTCACTAAATTTTTTTCTATGTTTCTAAATTGGTTTGGGAATGTTATTGTTTTTTTTCTTGATTTTAATTGTGTTACTTCTGCTTGAACTTAAAACACACTCCTCAGAGGATTGCTTGCTGTTTCTGAATAGCTACCAAAGAATCTCTCAGAACCTCGTTTTGACCTGACCAGAGTAGATTTATGAAGTTGGTAGTGGTATCACTAACCTAAATGAATAATTCAAATTTTGTCAGTTAGAAACAAAGTTATGGTTCCGACTCAAAGGTGTAAAACCACTGTAATTTGCCAATTATGGTTTGTGGCAATGATAACTGATGCTGCCCGCCATACGCAAAATACCTATTTGATAATGGCACAAGAAAAAAAGTGAAGTCTAGCAAGACGAGGACATGGTGGATGATGTCAGCCCTGGTGTGCATTTTGTGCACTTCTCACCTTAACTTTCAAATATTAGTGGTTTGATGAGTTTGAGCCTGATCCATTACTCAGATTCTGTGTTCTTTCACACAAGCTTTCTCTTCCTTCATAAAATTAAAGCAAATTATGTCTTAAGAGATCAAAGAACATTATAGACCATAGTGACTGTTGTACCTATATTACTTTCCAAAAAGTTATTGATCTCAACTCTACATGTCACTACCCAATTTGAGCCCTCCAAATAATCTTGAATGTAGACAAATCTTTGGGGTTTAAGTACCTGATCGCATCCTAACCTTTCCACCTCTAATGACAAATCGTCCTAGACCCCATTCGGCAACATGCTTAACTGCTTAACCTAACTGTAGAGGAGGTCAAGAGAAAATCAATACAGGTTGCAGTTTTATATCTGCAGGAAAGTATTCCCTAATTATTCTTGCAGTTCTGCATTCATGCTGCTTCTTGTTACCCTCATGTTATCCAGCCCAGGATTCTGTAAAAAACTAAAATTGCCCCATAATAAAAAAAAGCATCCTCAATGAACCAGGACTGTCCTCTATTGGGGCATACACACTCACTTATATTAATTGCAAAGAAGTTTTTGAGCAATTTACCCCCTACCACCGAAACAGAATTGCTGTCAAGATTATGCCCTTCCACTCAAGCCTCAACAGCTTGCTTTTAAATTGCGTACCTTATAAAGTGCATTATGCCTTATGCTTACGTCTTTGCACCCAAACTCATACTACTTGCTTATTCCAGCCATTGTTCAGTCCATTGACCTTAGACTTGGAGTTTCATAAATCTAGAAGGGCATAAGCTTAGTAAAACTCATACCTAAAAACAGCAACGTAAATACCATAAAGTGCAATATTTTCCCAAGACACTCAGTATATCAAAAACAGCATACTCTATAAAGTGCATTATGCTTCAGCAGAGTTAAAAGCATCTTTGTACTAAAAACTCTGTACCTTTATTCAACATTCCCACCTGCAACACTAAACCTAATTGCTGCATTATGCATTCTCAATGCAAATTTCACTAATCCTACGGCAAACTGTATCTCCTGCACCTTTATTTTTTAACTGCAATCCCTTCTCCCCATCGCCCCTCATCTCCACCCAACAAACCCCAAGCCACCATCTCCTCTCCTTTCCCACCCTGCAAACTCCAATTCACCAGCTGCCCTCCTACCCGTCCGAAGCACCCCCCACTGCCCTAAGCCCATCAGTACCATGGCTAGGTGCTCTATATTTGATTCCTGTTCCAAAAAGACTACACCGCTTTACCACCCTCCAATTTCATTTAATGCACTTAACTAGATTTTACTGATGACCCCCCCAAAAAAAAATCTAAATTTGATTCTTGCATTTTTCTTTGTACTGCACATTTTATTGATTCTGCAATAAACTTATTTTTCCTTATTTTTCACCCAAGACTCAGTTATTGATGTTTCTGAAAAGAAATATTATTTTAAGTATGGTAAGCTATGAGGTTTTTTGGGGTTGAAGAGAGTTGTATCTTACAGCAAGATCAACTGAAGATTTGGATTTCAAACTGAATAGGTAACATTTTGGGTATTCAAGTGGTAAAGGTTAGATGGTTGTTGGGGGTTTAGCTTCCACACCACATACAAGCAAAAGCTGTGCCGCATACATGCCTCCGCCTCTAACCTAAACTGCAACATACAGCAGAGAAGACATACCGCTTGCCTTTCAATGTACTAGGAAAATACATTTCACCACTGAACGAATCCCACATGTATTGTAGTGATGCCCCACTCCTTATGTTTGGGCCCACTCCTCTTGAGCCAGGCTGATCACTGGAGCCTCAATGTGTGATTATGTTATCCCAGTTCAATGAAAACCTAAGTGACTCCCAGTGGCCTCACATCTTAACAAAATGTTCCCAGTTGCCTCACATCTCCCAGTCACCTCACATCTTAACCAACGGTTCCCAGTCGCCCCACATCTTAACCAAAGGTTCCCAATGGCCTCACATTTTAACCAATGGATCCCAGTGGCCTCACATTTTAACCAAAGGATCCCAGTGGCCTTACATCTTAGCCAAAGATCACTGTCAATCGCTGTCTTTCCACTGCCCACTCACAGTGCTTAATTTGTGTCTGTGGTTGTAGGCGGGTACCAGTGCTCATTTTTGGGGATTGGAACTTCTTTTCATCATCATGCTTTAACCCAGGGCAAAAAGAGAGAAAGGAAGGAGAAAATAAAGATACGGAAACAGTGACAAAGAGAGACAGTAGGGATGAAAAGGAACCTGCAACAGTGAGATAAAGTCAGAGGAATCGTAGGTTATTGGAAGACAGAGGCATGAGGTACAATCAAAAGCCGTGAAAGTCTTGATTTTGAGCAACCCCTGTTATCTGCAGCCCCACTTTTGGTCCCAGCAACTTTTGCTTTACTGCTTATGCAATAAAAAAAGCAAAATGCATTCCTAAACCTTTATAATTCGGGACCTCAAGGACAACAAAGTAAAGCAGTCGACAATCAAGCCAGGAAATGGAGTACCTTGGTGCAAATCCTGGCACATAATAGAAATCAACGCACTGTGTGATCCTCGTTGAACATAGAGCTCCTCAGTACAACTAGGAACATGGCACTATTAAAAGTAAACTTTAATTGAAAATGCTTTGTCTGCAACAGTTCCACTCTAATGTAATCTAACCTGCTGACCTGCCAGTTTTTGTGAGATGCCATTTTACTGAAAATCGATAAATGCCCACATGTTAAAAAGCAAAATGAGGATTGGAAAAATACAATGACACAAAATCGATGTCGAAGTAATATTTGGCACTTCATTATACTATGACACTTGCTCGTCGACATCTTTCTTTTCTCCCTTTATATATGCTTCTTTTGGGATTGAGCATTAATGGACTCCCACTTCCCATTCCAACAATCATACCGTATATCCTAGCTGCTATCCTATGGAGGTATTTGTAGGCAATACGCAGCACTACACAAGACTCCTTAATAAATAAAGTGAATACATTTTGGGAAAAGTAAGATCCAGTGTATGTCAGATCCTAAACAGATTAAAACAGACACTCCAGGAGAAGTAGTACTACAACTGCGTGAGGTTTTTGACATTTGAAGTACAGTTACCATGTTCAAGGGAAATAAAATATAAAATACAGACTAGTTTGGACAACTGCCCTTGTTCTCATGGTTTTGTACTCCGTAAAACAATTGTTGTCCAGAGAATTTTTTTTTTTTTGGTGTCTTTGTATTATTAGAGATGTAATTTAATTTGGGTAGACGTTGCTAAGCCGGGCCTAATTTTTCTGGACAACATTTATAAAAATGGCAGGTGTCTTGCAGTGATGATGTACTATTTCAGAAACCATGAGACCTATATTCTTCATTTTGGTGTCAAAACTTAGGTTTTGAGAGTCACGTAGTCTTACAGAGACAGAAAATAACTCCTCAGAGCAACCCTTCTGCCATTTTTCAAAATGACAGCTCTATAATGATGTATTTTAGCCATCATATTGATAATTTATTTTAATATTGTTTTTGTTTCAGGTTTTCCGTTGATTCAAATTCATAAACATGAGCAAAGCAGGTGGTAGCAGGGGATCTTTACCTCCTGAAAGTGTTTTGCTAACTGCAAAATCTGAGGGCTCCTTCAACAAAGAAAAATGTGTCATATGGCAGACTAATCCAAAAAAAAGCTAACATCAACTGCGGCTGGACAGAAAAGAGTTTGAGATGTTGCAGGAATATGGAAAGACGAAGTTCACAAAAGTTTTAAATTGATGGGTGAAGATGATCAAATATTTTATCATTGTAACAACAAGTGCTACAAGTCATACACAACGGAAAAAAGCCTGGAAAAAAACTGTCAAAAAATAGCAGAAACCAGTGAATCAGAACAAGAATCCATATCTTCTGAGAAAGTGATGACAAACAAACCCAGTGCCCAGCCACTTAAAAGATCGATGGCTACTCCTCGTCCACCTCCAACAACCGATCAGAAAACAGAGGATCTTCAATGTGTTATTAGTGGTCTAGCCAGAACAAGGGCCAAAGGGATTGGCGAAAGTACAGAGTACCTGAGTCTCAAAGGGTTTTTATCTGCAGCTACTTTTTTCCAAGATGAAGTTTTCAGCCGAGTAGCTGATATAAACAGCGAGGTGAATGTATTTGCAGTGGATTTGTATGCCCACTCAAACTGCATGCGAGCATACTTTCAAAAATATGAATGTACAATGAGTTCCCAGCAGCAACATAACCACCAGCCTAAACACCGCTTTGCAGACAACACAGACACCTCCTACGCAACCGTAACAATGCTTGCCAGAACAACTCATGCCTTTTTCTGTGCCTTAACCACGCATGTACCAAACTACGCACATGCATGGTTAAGGCAGATAAAAAGGCAGAGAGCAGTCTAGCGGATCGGGAGGGGATGGGGTGAGTTAAGTGGGGCTGGGGCAGGGTTGGGGGTAGTTTTTAGGGGTGGGTTGGATTAAGGGCTTAGGGTGGGTGGGGGCGGACTATTTTTTATAGGGTTTTTAGAGCTTAGAGTTAGTTTATTTTTTAGGGGCGCGGAAGGGGGGGTTATGGTATTTCTTTTAGGCCTTAGGGTTGGGGCGGGGTAGTTTATTTTTTATGGCTGGGGGAGGTTTATGGAAGGGGGCAAGGAGGAGAGGATGTGGTTATGCAAGTGGGGTTTAATTTAGTGCTTAGGGTGGGTCGGAAGGGGTAGTTAGATTTTTAGGGGTGGAGGTTGGGTTAGGTTTTTTTTTAGGGCTTAGGGTGGGGGGGTGGGGTAGTTTATTTTTTTGGGGTGGGGAGATGGTGTAGTTAATTTTTTTAGGGGTGGGGAAGGTTTAAGGAAGGGGGAGGACAGAAGAGGAGGACGGATCAGGAGAGGATGCAGTGAGGTAAGTGGGGTTGGGGCAGGGTTTGGGGGTAGTTTTTATTGGTGGGGTAAATTTAGGGATTAGGGTGGGTGGGGGTCGAGGTAGTTTATTTGTTAGGGGAGGGAGTAGAGGGGGTCGGGTAGTTTCTTTTTAAGAGCTTAAGTTGGGTGAGGGTGTCGAGGTAGTTGTGTTTTTTAGGGACAGGGGTGGGGGGTCGGGACTTTTTTTAGAGCTTAGTGTGGGTGGGGATTGGCGTCGTTTATTTATTACAGGAGGGGGAAGGTTTTAGGGCACAGGGTGGACGGAGGGTGTCTGGATAGTTTACCTACTAGGGTTGGGGATGGTCTGTGGCCTGTTTTGGGGTACTTCTTTAGATTAAGAGGGGGTTGTATGATAGAACCACGCATGCCATTTCCCCATATGCCTTTACTGAGCATACTTTTACATTGAAATTCGTTGTAAAGTCATGCTTGGTAAAGGCATGTGCGGAAAAGACATGGTCGTAGTTCCGACCTTGTTTTTAAGGAATGCGTTGTTCCGGTATGTGTGGTTCTGTCATGCAACCAACCCCCAGCCATCAGTTAAGTTTGCACTCTTTGAAAAAGCAAATTAAGTTTCAAAGCCACTCTTGAGTGTCTGCGTTCAGGGGTGTCCCTTCCTGCACATAAACAATCTATAATGGTGATTTGGCACTTCTATGGGTGCCGCAAAATGAGGCACACATAGAAGCACCAAAGTGTCATTTTGGAATGATTGTTTATGTGCAGGAAGGGACATGTTCCTCCACATAAACAATCACCCATGGCATTTTGCTCCTTCTATGTGTGCTGCACAATGCGGCACACATGGAAAAAGCACAAAACGAGGAGGAATAAAAGCATTCCTCCTGGTTTTGCCATGCTAATGCCACCCCTGGGGTGGTGTTAGTTTTAGGCGCTGCCACAAATGTATGATTTCTTGTAAATCTGGGGCAGCGTCAAAAGCAATTGTTGTTGCGGTGGAACGCTCATTGCAACACCCATTCCACACTCCTCTGAGGCAGAAAACTGTGTCAAAGGGGACCATATTTACAAGGAGCCATAACGCCACAAAAAGTGGCGTTACACCTCCTTGTAAATATGGAGCAGTGGTTCACGCCACCCGAGCATCACAAAAGGTGATGCTCCAGTGGCACTAGGGGCTCTTAAATCTGCCCCTTAGATTTTGGACTTAATGACCACTTTTGTGATGCCCTAGAGCTCCACAAATCATGGGAGCAAGAAGAATGTCTTATGTTGTCTTAACATTTTTACATCAGCATTTAATATCAGAAAAGCATAACTGTTACAAACTAAAGTTCTTGAGTTTGGAACAGAAGCCAACAACATTGATGATGGCCTTGAAGATATAATTGAAGAAGTGAAAGACAATCCCATGAACTGACAGGCTTATGCTGTGCAAATGTACTGTCTTTTCCAAATCATGTTTTATTAATTACATCACGGCAAAAAGAAAACTTTGCTACACATGATGACTGCCCATGCAATCTATGACAAGTGCAAAAGTAGAGAACTAATCACTGTGCAGGGGTTCGAATCCAGCCACCGCTCAAACATTTTTATAATAAATAATAAACGGTAGTAGATAGCGACCGGGAAGGCAGATCCCTTGGGGGGAAAGTTGCCCCCCTTTTTCTTTCATAAAAAAAAAATATATAAAAATAATAATGGGTTTTGTAATAGTTATATGCAAGGACATGGTAAAGTCTTTTGATACATGGGTAGGTGGTTTGCAAGCACCGCACAATGGCAGTATTGTGAACTGCACGCAATAGAGTGTGAGTACGTGCAGTAGTAGTGCACAAAAAAAAATATATATATGTAATAGTTTACAATAGATAAGTTTGGCTTATATGGAGATGGAATGAATTTATAGGTGGTTGAATCGGGCCTGGTAGACCCGGGACGGGTGACGTCGTCAGGAATACATGGCGCCTAGTGGGGGGGGGCCGAGGTCGCTAGAGGGCGCAGAGAGGAAGATGCGTTGGTAGGTTCCAGGCGGCTTTTGGGCCTCCCCTATGCTCCCCCCACCCCTCCCAACCCGCATCAGTCTAGCTAAGCGCGGGTAGCCAGCCAACTATCAGGTCCTGCGAGCTGGTGGCTGTAAGAGAGTTAACCGCGCGTTTTCCCACGGAGGGAAAGAGAATAAGAAGAATATAAGAAAGAAAAGGGCGGTGACATAAAGTGCGAGATAATGAATTGTATTATATTAATTGCAGGGTGGAATCCTTAACCCACAAGCACATCACCGCGATGGAAGTCGACTGGTCGCCAGCGCTTTTTTCCCCCGAGGAGAACCAGGAGGAGGCCGAGGTCTGGTCGAAATTCATGGCCATGGTTCAAGCAAAAGGGCTGGAATGGGCAAGGAAGATGATGGCGGCGCAAGATGCCCAGCAGCAGTCGGAGGACAACGCCGCGGCTAATACGGACGAGGTGCAGCCCTCAGACTCAGGCCTCTGTCTCCGGAGTGTGGAAAGTGTCGCAGCACCCGCCAAACGGAAGCGGCCACCAAGGGCCACGGCGGGGAACAAGCTCAAAGTGGCCAAAAAGGTCATAACGGATAAAGTTTTACCGGAAGCACCATCAACCCCGCGGGAGGACAGTGGACCGAGGAGAAATATGGGAGACAGTTTGGAGCAGGAGGTGCCGGTGTCAAGTGGGGCGCCCCTCACGGCTGGGGCTCCGATCACTGGGGAGAACCTACGAAGGGACCAGGGGCAATCTGGCCAGCCTACAGACAATGGGTTCTGCGTTCCCGCCACAGGACCTGCGGGGCAGGGGTTGCAGGCGGGCCTGGGTAAGATGATGGAGGCAATGCACAGCTTCATGGCCTCAGCGAAGGCGCTGGCGGGCGGGGGTATGAACGAACAGGGCATGTGTAGCAGGCGTGCATGCGCAGGGCAGGTGTGGGACCAGGGCGAGAGCTATCCTCCAAGGAGTCAGGGCCTGGCCACGGGGCATGGGTCCGAGATTCCGGTGGGGCCCTCGTCAGACACGCTAGCATGCGCATACGACAAAGGGACTGTGGTGAGGCCCGATCCTCCCCTGTTATCTGGGCGGTCATCCCTGGCTTGGAGGGTCCCACTAGAAGCTAGAGAAAGAATATGGAACAGGGAATTCATTGATATTTTCTCCCTGCTCACATTTGCAAAAGAGGGCGCAGACATAACGGTGCCCAGCAAGGAGGTTGAGAAACATAAATGGAAGAGGAAGGTCAAGCCAGAGGAATCTATGGACAATTGGCTTGAGGCATTCGCCATGTTGTCCACAGTGATCATGGAGAAGTTCCCGGAACAGGGACCAGCTCTATGCAAATACAACAGGGTCATATACGAGGAATATACCCGGAACGGGGGTACAGGGTGGCTGTGCTACGACAGGGAATTCAGGCAAAAAATGGAGCAGGCACCTGAGATGGCGTGTGACTGCCGCGAGATTGAGCTCTGGGTGCAGTATATGGGCAACGGCGGCAGACCAGTGACCCCCGTTTCGCTAGACACAAGCAAGGCCGTTCCACTTTAAGCAACAGCTTAGGCTCCCCTTTCGAGGGAAGCCCCCGCACAGGGGGAGAGGGGGTTACCAGTATAGGTCAGGCAACAACTCATGTAGGCCATACAACACCGGGGCATGCTCTTGGGGTCCCGCATGCAAATTCACTCACACCTGCTCCAAGTGCGCCGGCTGGCACCCTGCAACCGAATGCACCAAAAGGAGCAAGACCGATAAGCCAATGGGTACCTATGCAGGTACCAAGCAGCCCTAACGGTCCGCAGTCACACCACACTCCATTAGCACCTTCGCCCATAGATTTTAACGCATTGGCCCGGATCCTTAAAGGTTACCCTAGAACGGCGGAGCACGAGCTACTGTTTAAAGGTTTCAGTGAGGGTTTTAGGATCCCGTATGATGGCCCCTCACTCTCGAGGGGAGCAAATAACTTGCGCTCTGCCATGGAGGCCCAGGGAGTGGTGCAGGAGAAGCTGGAGGAAGAGCATCAATTGGGGAGGGTGGCTGGCCCCTTCATCCAACCACCCCTTCCAAATTTTATCGTGTCACCACTGGGGATCGTGCCAAAGAAGGAGCAGGGCAAATATAGGTTGATCCACCATCTCTCTTTCCCCAAAGGGTCATCAGTAAACGACTACCTCGAGGAGGGCACATGCTCAGTTTGCTATGCATCATTTGACGAGGCCGTCGACCTAGTTCACGCAGCGGGCGTAGGTGCACTCATGGCAAAGGCAGACATTGAGTCTGCTTTCCGCCTCCTCCCGGTCCACCCGTGCAGCTTTCACCTCCTAGGGATGCAGTGGGCAGGGCAATACTTCTATGACAAGTGCATGCCCATGGGTTGCGCAGTGTCTTGTGCTTTGTTCAAGACCTTTGCCTGTTTTTTGGAATGGGCACTGAGGGAGGGGACACCCCCGGGGAGTTCACTGCACTACCTGGACTACTTCCTCTTTATTGGAAGGGCGGGTTCCGGCGAATGCAAGGCAACCCTCAGTGCATTTGAGCACCTCAGTCAGACGCTGGGGGTGCCATTGGCCCCGGGTAAGACTCAGGGGCCAACAGACTGCTTGACTTTCCTGGGCATTGAAATTGATTCAACGGCAGGGTTGTGCCGGTTGCCGGAGGACAAGGTCTCGGCGCTGCGGGCCGACATCCGGCTGGTCCTGAGCAGGGACAAGGCAACGTTAGCCACGATTCAGAGCCTCCTAGGCAGGCTCAACTTTGCAGCGAGGATCATACCAGCGGGCAGAATCTTTGCCAGGCGATTAGCAAGGGCGACAGCAAAGGTGAAGAAACCCCGACACATGGTGCTGGGCTGGGCTGAAGGAAGACCTGCGCATGTGGCTGTCATTTTTGGAGGAATTCAACGGTTCCTTATTGTGGCGCACCGCATGGTGCACCAGTCAACAGCTCCAGCTCGCCACCGATGCATCAGGAAGGGAGGGGTTTGGGGTCATACTAGACCGGCAGTGGTGTGCGGCGAAATGGCCTAATGCATGGGCGAGGCATGGACTCACAAAGAACATTACCGTGCTGGAAATGTTCCCAATCGTCCTCTCTATCTACCTGTGGCCACAGGTGTTAGCCAACAGGAGGATTACATTCTGGTCTGACAATATGGCAGTGGTCCAGGCCATCAATTGCCAGTCCGGGAACTGCCCAGTATTGGTAGGACTGTTGAGGGAGCTAGTCAGAGGTTGCCTGTTGAGGAATGTGGAGTTTCGCGCGCGGCATGTGCAAGGGGTGAAGGATGTGACCGCTGATGCTCTTTCTCGTTTTCAGTGGGCGAAATTCAGGGCGGCGTGCCCTCAGGCGATGGCAGAGATGACACAGTTCATGGCGGAGTGGTGGCACTTGGTACAGTGGAGCAAAGGATAGGGGCGCTAGGAGAGTTATCAATGGCCCCCGCGACCCAGGCCAAGTACAAGGCATGTTTCAACAGGTTTGCGGCAGTAACACAGGCTGGGGGGTGCTGGGGACCCCCTGGCGACAAGGGTGCATCGCTTCGTACTATGGGCAAAGGACAATGGGAAATCGCACGCATGGTCTCCAGGCACGTGGCGGCTATCGCCCACTTATCAAAATTGAGGGGAGAGGGGGACCCGACCGCGGGTTTCCCGTTGAGGGCGGCACTGAAGGGATGGGCTAGACAGGAGGAGAGGACTCCCGACCAGAGGGCTCCCATCGATATTAACATGCTCAGGGAGTTGGTGGGGGCGCTCACAACCATTTGTATCTCGCAGTACGAGGAGCTCTTATTCGGGGTCACATTTTCCCTAGCCTTCTTGGAAGCCTTCAGGACCTCAGAGTTAGTGGCGGGGTCAAGGAGCGACACGTCCAACAGGGCACTAAATTTGGGTGATCTCAAGATGGGTCCGGACATGGCGGAACTGAAGGTTCGTCGCTCAAAGGTGGACCAGCGAGGGAAAGGTGCAGTGGTTCGTTTGCGAGTACTAGGGGACGCCAGATGTTGCCTGATCGAACTTCTCAGGAGGTACATTGCATGCCGCCCCTCACTACCTGGGTACTTATTGCTCCACCAGGATGGCCAGCCATTAACTCAGTTCCAATATAGAAGGGTCTTGAAGGGGGCAATCGCAAAGGCGGGGTACCAGGGGCATAAATGGTCAACGCATTCCTTTAGAATCGGTGCTGCCACCACGGCGTTCGAAGAGGGTTTGCACGCGGAGGCTATTAAGCGGATCGGAAGGTGGCAGTCCGATAGATACATGCTGTACATACGCTCGGGAGAACGTTAAGGGCGGTCCACACAAGGGCCCCTCCCCCCCGTTGCAGTGCAGGTAGCGCACCAGGCCAGTTGGTCGAGGAATGGGTGGGACAGTTGAGAGAATGCCTTGCTAGGTTGCAATCAAGTTCGATATAATGTAAACACTGTGAGCGTAACGTATGCGATCAATGATGTCAATAAAGTGTGTGGTAATGCTTACTTTCTTGTCCATCTAGGGGCTAAGACAGTATGGGTGATGGGTCACTCCCTGGTGGACACAGCAGAACACCGGGCCAAGGAGAGTGGCTGGATGCACAGTTTCAGCAACACCAAATTCACTTGGATGGGAACCCCGGGAATGAGATGGGCCATGCTGGAATCTAGAGTTCGCCAGCTGGTGGGGAACAAAGGTCCGAAACCGGACATTCTTGTAATCCACCTGGGCGGAAATGACCTAACCACTTGGGGGAGGGGCCCGCTGTTGCAGGCCATGACGCACGGCCTGGCCAGAATTGCCGCCCTGATGGAGGGCAGGGAAGTAATATGGTCGGAGATTCTCCCAAGGGAGGTGTGGCAGGGGGCTCGGTCTCCTGCTGCACTTGAAATGTCAAGCCGGAGAATCAACAAGTCGCTACAGAAATTTGCAAAGCAGCACGGTTTTGGTTTCATTAGACATACCCTGCTGTGTAGACGCT
The DNA here is from genome assembly GCF_031143425.1 of Pleurodeles waltl. Lineage (NCBI taxonomy): Eukaryota > Metazoa > Chordata > Amphibia > Caudata > Salamandridae > Pleurodeles > Pleurodeles waltl. The sequence goes on from NC_090446.1 coordinate 156,903,421, forward strand.
TGAGCAGTAACTTTGCGGCAGACGGGGTACACCTGTCTGACGCGGGCACGGATATGTTTTTAATGAGCATTAGAGACGCTATAGAGGTAGCCGGCTGCAGTTAGCGGTATAAGGAGGAGCACAGGTGGGGGGCCTCGGGTATCACGAGATGCGATTCCCGAGGCTTGGCGGAGTTACAGGGCGATCCTAAAGCTTTAAGGTTGACTAAAAGGCCTCCAGATGGTGATTCCTGGAGCCAAAGCTATTCCTCGGGCCACTGGGAGCCTTTACGGCGGGCCCGGGATGATGTGACGGCGCTCCTTAACCCCCGCAAGGGGGCAGTTGGAATCCTGAGCAACTGTGGAGACTGGCCGGGGTCTCGCTCTGACTTGTCAGGAGCATGACTAAAATAACAAAGTGGTAAACCACGATAAAGGAAAGAGCTGTAAGATGCGAAGTACGCAGGTGCAGAGAGCACCACACGGAACAGCTCTAGCTTTCTCAGGATGGGTGTCGGCCTTATTCATAAACTCATCTCCGACACCAGGATCGCCCGTAAGCTAACCCTACCTGTGTAATCAATAAACTTGCGACATATTATACCCACAAAAAACATTGTCCTGGCATTTATCATGTTGCATGCATGAGATTGTGATAAAACGCCAGGGGTACTCTAGCCAAAGGGCTGGGGGTAGCAGCGCTATGTGGATGGCCACGACACACGTAGGGTGTCTTTAAGGTGGACAGCATCCTAGCGTCGATCCCCCGCCGGGTAGAAATGAGCTCGAGGGGCCTCCGTACTGGGAGGGTGGGCCACCTCGCGTTTATGGCCCCCCCAAGGTGTGAGGAAGGAGGAGTGAGGCCATAAGGCCTCTTAAGGGGCGACTGGACAGGGCTGGGCCTCTTTAGGTGAACTGCGCTCAAACCTCCCACCCACCCAAACAACAAAGGAAATAGAAGGATTGAAGGGCAGAGAGGGAGCATTGGCATAACATGACTTTCTTTACAGGAAACGTAAGAATCGTCGCAAAGCGGAGTTACAGGGCGATCCTAAAGCTTTAAGGTTGACTAAAAGGCCTCCAGATGATGATTTCTGGATCCAAAGCTATTCCTCGGGCCACTGGGAGCCTTTACGGCGGGGCCCGGGATGATGTGACGGCGCTCCTTAACCCCCGCAAGGGGGCAGTTGGAATCCTGAGCAACTGTGGAGACTGGCCGGGGTCTCGCTCTGACTTGTCAGGAGCATGACTAAAATAACAAAGTAGTAAACCACGATAAAGGAAAGAGCTGTAAGATGCGAAGTACGCAGGTGCAGAGAGCACCACACGGAACAGCTCTAGCTTTCTCAGGATGGGTGTCGGCCTTATTTATAAACTCATCTCCGACACCGGGATCGCCCGTAAGCTAACCCTACCTGTGTAATATTTAAACTTGCGACATATTATACCCACAAAAAACATTGTCCTGGCATTTATTATGTTGCATGCATGAGATTGTGATGAAACGCCAGGGGCACTCAACCCAAAGGGCTGGGGGTAGCAGCACTATGTATTGAAAAGAGAAAAAGCTGTTTGACATAATAAAGCTAAACCTCCATGCTTTAACTGTCATAGTAAGAGTTATGTCCAACCAGCCACTACAAAGCAGGTTACAAAAAACAACTTTCACAAGCACGTACAGCGATGGATGTAGCAAAAGTAAGGGGTGAATTTATCAAGGACATTCTGTTGTACGATCTTCTTCAAACAAATGTATTATTTGATGGAGATGCTACAACAAAACCAGTGAAGCACATACTCGTACAAGAGCTGGGAAAAAAACCTTTAACCTAAAGAATTTCAATTGGAAAAGGTGCCCACATTGAAAACTGCTGTTGTTGTTGACTATATCTCACAATTGCGAATGGTCAAGATTCCATCCATTCAAAACTTTAGAGAGGACGTGCAGACTATTCTACATATATCAAAGTCAGTGTGCACCTTGCAAGAAGTGCACATTGTCTTTAACAGTTATCTTGAACTATCTATCAAAGATGTGAGAGAATCGGACGAAAGTCCACAAGTGGAACCATTGACCTTGCATGCATCAAAAATGTAACACCTATACATGTGCAACTTGATAAATTCTGGTCATCAACATCGAACAATATTAACTTCAGTGAACACTGAATTTCCAATTATTGCAAGTAGAATGATTGTCAATGAGGAGTCGGTGCCTGCAGAGATATAGTCAAAAGGTACGGGCCATATTGTTCAAAACTTTAACAGCAAATTGTAGGAAGCCGACCTTCGTGTTGTGCCACATGCTTAATGGGCTGTTCAAAATGGTTCCAATCAGGCCATTGTACTGTCACATGACACAGATGTTATTATTGTGCTCCTTAGATTTGTTGTAGTATTCATAAGTCAAGGATTGTCAGAGTTATGGATATGCTAGGGAACAGGCATATTCTGCACAAGGAATATGACCCAGAGATGCCCAGTGTTCTTATCAAGGGATATATTCCTACGGGTGATGACACTATAAGCAAAATTGGAACAAAGCTTGGAGCTTTAACTGCTGAACCTGTGAAGTTTCTAAAAGGATTTGCTGAGACACAAAAGAATGTGACTTTAGGGACTGGTTTGTGCATGTGTGGAAAACCAGTTCTAACTGTCACACATTTGACGATCTTCGGTACAGTGAGTTCCGGAGATCAGTCTCGCTAAGTGACCTTCCACCAACGTCATATTCTGCGCGTGGACACATTAAAAGAGCATTCTACTTGATCAGAAGCTGTGTAAATGTTTTGGATCATGCCTATGTAGAGAAAGATCTGTGTGACTTTGGTTGGGAAGATATTGATGGGGTGCTAAAACCTATCAAATTTCTAAAGCCCCTACCCACAGATTTTACACGTACATGTACTTGCAAAACCTGTGCTAGTAAAAGATGTCCCTGTCGATATATGCTCTTCTCAAATGTTGAGCATTCTGTAAATGTACCACGAGCGATTGCAAAACAAATAAATAAAGTGATCTTTGAAAATGTGTCTAAAACCGGAGTGATAAACTTTATTTTCTTTCATATTCGGATCATAAACATTGTTTAGTGTATACATAAAAGGATTAAAAACCATTATTATTTGTTTCATTTCTATATATGTCTCTTGTTCCTCTATTATAGCCACCACTTTGAAAAATGGCAGCAGAGTTGCTCTGAGGACTTATCTTCTGTCTCTATAAGACTACTTGACCCCCAAAACGTATGCTTTGACAGTAAAATTAAGTATATAGGTCTCATGGTTCCTGAAATATTACATCATCACTGCAATACATCCGCCATTTTAAAAAATGTCATCCAGACAAATCTGGCCAGGATCAGCATTGTCTACCCAGGCTAAATTACCTCCCTAATGATCCAAAAACACAAATCAAAAATGAAAATCTCTGGACAACATTTTTTTTTTTACAGAGGTATATCAGGGGGGCAGGGCTATGCAGGCTACAAAACAGTGCAACACATTAATTTTGAAATGTTAATAGTTTTACAATGTCAACATTTTAAACTGTTTAGCATCTAACAGTAGTCCCAATCTGCAAAGGTACAAATACACCCTCATCATACCCGGCAATGCAACCTGCAAAAGCCTCATCAACATTTTTTTTGTGGATGCCATCTTGGCACGCTATAATTTTCAACTTGTGCATTTTTAACAATCACAGACGGTCAGCAACAGTGGAAATGTGGACATTGGCTCCTGCCAATCAGCTGTATGTGGCAAATCCATCAGTAACTGATTTGTACCAGGCTCTAGGACACTTTCACCCTTCAGAACTGATTTGAATCCAACCTTGGTCTATGAGAATTTACCTGGTGGTTTGTTGTGCAGCGTAATTGAAATAAATTAATGGCTCAGTCTGGTTCAAATTGGCCACGTGCCATTTTCTTTCAAATCTTTAAAGTCAGTGTCATGTAGGGTTAGTATTTACTGTCTGCCAGTTTTCATAAGCACCAAAACTAATTTCGAATTTGGCGCTGTGCACCAACGAATGGAAACTGCCCGCTCCCTCTCCTCCATGGGATCTGTAGATTGTGTGATAGACTTATACCAACAGTTTTTCATGCATATGTAGTGCCTATCTCATGTGACAGCAGAAAAGTAAAAGACAAAAGCATAAAGGTACTAATGGAATTAAAAGATACGATGAACCCTTGAGGATGCCATTGACGGAGGACTAATTGGCTAAAAATATAGGCCTTTTATTTAAAAAAAATAAGTGAATTAATAACCTTTATGGAAGAGTGGCTGCCATCTCTTTACTGACTTACTACATTTGTAATGGGTACACCACCATAACTGGTAACACAAGCAGTGTCATACTTCTGGTTCCTTGAGTGAACCAGGCACACAGGCCTTCATCATGGTGGATTGACCCACCACATGTGACTATAAGGTGGTGTAACAGGGCTCCTGAGAAGAGGCATCCCTACATGGACATAAGAATGTAGGAGTGTTCATTGACCCTGTTGATTCCAGACTACGAATGATGCTTTTCGAATGTAAACTAGTGATTGGCTTCCCTTTCTGTGTCGTATATTGTCAGTGACTCCTGTTTTTCATGACACTGAGGTCTGCTGAGGCTGTGAAAAGCTCTGTATGCATCACTTGTGAGTGTCACTAGTGGATTGTACTAGTTTTTTCTTTTTCAGATAACTCCTGCTAGTGCAAGTCACTGTTAATTTAGGGAATTGAAATGGGGGTGTAATCAATGCTCTTGTTATAGTCTGTTGTGGAGTTGACTCTCTTCTGTAAGGAAAGAAAGTACTAAAAAAAACAGTTACACAAAAAAATCCCAAGATATGAAATAGTCTTTGGAAATAAGCAGATTGGTGGACATTCCAATAAACCTACATTTATGAGTGAGTTTCCATTGTGTTTACGGACATGTTTTGAGAAGTCAGTCCTAAACCTTTGTAGTCTGCGATCCATGACATCACTTTTCTCCTGGTGCCCTAGTTTACTGTACTCAAGATTGACAACACATTGTTTCTCCATTCTCGTTTGCTATCAACAGCACATTAGAATGTTTATGAATGGCTGCATTGACCCTTCTGGGATTTATACATCTTACTGTAGGTGGCACATACACCTCTGCAGCGCTTCCATACTCGCTGAGCTATTGTACTGACATCTGTGTAGGTACAGTTCTAGAGCGCATGGAAAGATAAGAAGAAAGGGCTGTTGTTAAAATATATATACTGTATGTGTGTGTGTGTATATAGGCATATATATATGTGTAAAGATATATATATATATATATATATATATATATATATATATATATATATATATATATATATATTAGGACTATGTTTCCATAGAAAAAAAATTTTGGGAGTTGCCTATACTATATCTTTGGCACCGTTTGACGAATCTTCATAAAGCTTTCCAGAAAAAGTGCCCAGGTGATTCTTGTTGCGCATGAAAATCTTTGGGGTGATCCGTCAAGTGGGGGCCGAGAAAAAGGGGGTGTAACAAATATGAGTTTTCCATGTTCATACCAAAGGACCTTTGAACACAACTACAGCCCAAACGGCTGGACGGAATTACACCAAATTTGGCAGAATGCTAGCTTTTGGTATGCAGATTATGCTTTTGCTTATTTGGGGTAAATCTGTTACGTAGTTTTGGAGATATTAAAGGAAAAACACAAATATGCAGGGAAATGCACAGCTCTGATTGGCTGCCAACACTTAAACCAGGAAGTGTTGCCAGCCATCTTGGGACTCAGGTTCAGCCGAGTCCCCAAAATAAAAGTGAAAAAACAGAAAAGGGTCCAGGATAGGAATACCCTGACATCCCAGCCTTGTTCTTGGGGTCCCAGAGGAACCCAGCAAGGCACAAAAGCTTTTTTTTTTTATTCTGCAAATTCGCAATATTCACAGAATCTTTTAAAGCTCTGAGTTGGCCAGGTCACAAAAATGAGGAGAGGTGCATGGGGTCCTCCACCTGGGAATAGGTAAACAAATGCAGGGGGCACCCTGACCCCTGCAGCCCCGGGTACCGCCACCTCCCCGGGCCAGAATATAAAATTTATGCGAAGTGCGTGGCACCCTGCAGCCCTGGGGACCGCCACCTCCCAAGAGCAGAATTGTAAATTGATGCAGGGGGCCTCGAGGTCCCCCCGCAGCCTGAGGACCGCCACCTCCCCGGGCCAGAATGTGTAAACAAATGCATCCACCCCACAACTCCAGGAACCGCCACATCCCCAGGGCAGAATAGTAAATTGATGCGGGTCGCTTGGGCCACCTGCAGCCCCAGGAAACGTCCCTTTAATTTAAATTAAGGAGGTCTGCACTACCCCCTGCAGCCCTGGGGGCTGCCACCTAAATTGTAAAGTTAGAAGGGGGCTGGATGGCCCCCTCAGGGAGCCATACATGGCCCTGGGGACCACCAGCCGCCTCTTGCTATGTCCCGGGGTGCCCACTCCCGGGATACAGCTGTTTGATGTGACTTGGTGGGAGCTAAAAGCTCCCACCAAGTCAGAGCAAACACTCCACTCTCAGTGAGGGAGAGCTTTTAAACAGCTCTTCCTCACTGCAAGCCGACGTTTCCTCTGTTTCCCTGCCCACGGAGATGCAGGCACAGACAGGGAGTGTCTCCCTCTCTGTGACAGCAAAGCTGGGTCCCACAGGAGGTGGGGAGCCATCTGGGACAGTGGGGGCCTTCAGGCTCCCCGCGCGGTCCCCAACATTGTCACTGGGTCCCCCAAGATTAGCCTGGGGAGGGCGGCCACGTGGCCTCCTTCCCCACAATTTTTTTTTTCTCGAACAGAAAGCCCCAGCGGATGGGGTCACCGGGGCTGAAATTGGCCAGGGAGGGGCATGGCCAAAAGCATATATATATATGTGCATATATATATATATATATATATATATATATATATATATATATATATATATACATACACATATACATATGTATACATTATATATATATAAAACTACAGCCCACACCATGCACAGTATTTTCTTCAATAATTTGACTGCTAATGTTTAATTTATATTTTTGATGATGTTCTAGAAGTTGTCATGAGTACTGCAATATCTGGGGTAATTAGCCTTGCATGGCGTGGGCGCGAGTTATAGTTGCTTGAAATCACTTTAACTATCACTGCTGAATTTCTATGGTTTTGTGCGAGTAAATTCAGAACCTAAGTATAACATACCTGTAATCTTTGTTTTTTAAGTGAATTTCTACGTTTTTTTAATTCTTTTTCCTAACTATAAGGTACCTGCAACATTAGTTTTCGTCAGTGAATTTTTGTGGTTTTTTTAACGTAAAGTAATTTTAATTACTATACATTAATCCAACCACAGCTGTGCATGGCCTTCGGCCACGGCGCAGCAGGGGTTGGCTGCAGGACAGCAGGGATTGGCCTCAGGGCCATAACCACCTAACCCTTCGCACGGCCGAAGGGCTTGTTTCTCTGGGTGTGAGAATAGGTGTGAGAGGGTGTCTCTGGGTGTGAGAGTGGGTGTGACAGTGTCTGTCTTGGTGTGAGAGTAGGTGTAGGAGGGTTTATGTTGATGTGGGTGTGAGAGGGTTTGGGTGTAAGACTGGGTGTGAGAGTGTCTCCGTGATTGGGTGTGTGTGTGTATATATCTGTGAATGGGTGTGTGAGAGTCTGAGTGGGTCTGTCAGTGGATGCATGAATATCTGAATGGGCCTGTGAGTGGATACATGAGTGTCTAAGTGGGTCAGTCAGTGAGTGAGTGTGTGAGTCTCTGAGTAGGTCCGTAAGTTGATGCATGAGTGTCTGAATGGGTCTGTGAGTGGATGTGTGAGTCTCTGAGGGGGTCTGTGTGTAAGTGCATGAGTCTCTGAGTGGGTCTGTGAGTGGGTGCGTGAGTCTCTGAGTGGGTCCGTGAGTGGGTGTGTGAGTGTCTATGTGGGTCTGTGAGTGCCTGCGTAGATCTGTGAGTGGGTGCATAAGTGTGTAGGTGGGTCCATGAGTGGGTGAGTGAGTGTTAGAGTGGGTCTGTGAGTGAGTACATGAATCTCTGAGTGGGTCAGTGAGTGGGTGCATGAGTGTCTGACTGAGTTTCTGAGTGCATCTGTGGGTGTGTGAGTGCCTGGGTTGGTGTGTCAGTAGCATGAATGACGCAGTCACAAAGGAACCTCACCTGCCCTTTCATCCAACAAGAGTCCATAGCTTTGCACAAAATATCTACCCAAGTGGAGTTCTTGCTGCCTCCTTGGGTAAATGTCCAGTACGTATTCCACAATACAGCTCCATAATGGAGCACAAGGAAATGTCACCAGTGACCTTCTGTGCGTTTGGCAATGTGATTGTTCCTCATATGCCTTTCTCCAGAATTCTGTAATAACATGAAACCTCCTATAGAAAGCCCAACGAGACTACAAAGACGTAAATCTCCCCCAAACCAGGTTCCTTCTTTTTATCTATATGAGGTAAGTGCTTTTCTGTTTTGTGGAGATGTCCTCATATTCCTCTGCATCAAGAACACACCACCAAAATTAGCAACAAATGCACTGGGGCGTCCTTCGGTAAGCTGTCTATTGCCGTGGCAAAATGAGGGAAGACCTTTGCATACTACTGAGGTGGACAGTGCCGGGCCAAGTGGGCGCAGCTTTAAGGTGATTTGCACATTTGCATACTCATAGCAATTTAAAGGGAGGACAATGGACCCTGCCCTCACCAGGAGAGGACAAGAAAGAACCCACTCATCACAGTCACATACAGATCGTGCTCTAATAGATCAGCTATGCATTCACCTCCACCAAGGATTTCAAATTTTTACGGGGGCGCGTGGCCCCACTCCACAGGCCGATCTTGGCCTTAGGGACCCCTTCCCCTGGGTCCTGGCCTTTATTCAATAGGGGAGGGTCCCACGTGGATCCCCTCCCTAGGCCGATTTCGCATGCAGGAGCCGGCATTTCTTTGCACACAGGGTCTGCTAAACATGCAGGGGCTGTGTTCCCCATAGCTCATATACGTTTCGTGAACACAAACACCAAAAGAGGATTAGTAAATGCAGCTGTCAACGATTTAACAAAACTAAGCCTTGCTGCAGCGCCACGTAATCCTAGCTATTACTTAAACTGAATAGTGGATTCTGCGCAAGAGGTCAATGGATCGACACGATAAATGAATGAGGGGATGTCATTAGTGGGCAATGTGATTAACAACAGTAAACAATATATTTAGAATTCCGAACCTCAAACAATAACCACACCAGTTTATTAAGTAGAATTATGAATTTATTTCCCTAGATTAACAATGCTAGTGTCACGAAAATAACTCTCAAACATAAGTGATAAGTATATAGAATCAATAGTGGCTGATTAGAACATCTTATATATCTGAGTTTCATCAACACAATGAAGCAGATAATCTCCAGAATCATAACGCTGATTAGAATATTGGAAAGTTGGCAGCTCCATTGAAAACAATGGAGTGCTGCTGGCTTTTACTGTCCGGTAAAAGCCTGCAGCGCCAACATTCCAATGTTCGCTTTGTTCACAGCAACAGCTGTGAACAAAGCCTCACGGAGCCCGAGGGGATTTTAATCCCCTCGGGGTCCGTGAGCAATTTGTTTTATTTAATAGAACATTCTGCCCTGAGTGGCAGAATGTTCTGATAGCCTTAGAACCCTTTGGCTCGGGCATTTTACGCGGGTGCGGGCCTTTAATAGCCGGTAGAGCCTGCTACGGCGGGTTCTAAGGCTATATTAAATACACCAAAATCGGTAATAATGGTAATGTAGACATTAGTACAAACAATCAAAGGGTGTAAATATAAATCTCGAGCATTTGATAATTAATACCCTCACTAACCACAAATTAGCATGTTGGACTTCATCTAAAAGAATTTAGAAACACAAATTTAGAAAAACATACTAACTTGGGTTATTATAAAAAAAACATCATTATTGATAAGCAGTATTAAAACTATAAGTTGCAGCTGGTGTCTGCATAGCAAAAGAGACACATATAACAATGTGATTTCATACATTACCCATAGAACAACAACATGCAGTCTACTTCAGCAAAGGGACACCATCAGGTAAGTCTTCGGAAGATTGGGCCTATTGACAGCTAAACCCACACTGCTAGTATGACTCGAACCATCAGGAACTTGAACTAAGGATCTCATCTCCCTCTCTAGAATCTCATCTAACTGTAGACTATCCCACCCAGTTTGTTATACTAATCTTCAAAAAGTTTATGATCGGTCAGTACATGGGGTGGTTACGATTCAACCAATAGTATCTCAAACTGATAACCTGAATTTCAATGACATCAGAAATAATCAGGGTGCATTCCATTAGTGACAATTTCAAACAATAGAACATTCGGCTTATGCAGGAACTTTAGCAAACTTGACCTTGTAGGACATAATGCAGCAACCCACTAGGGGTAGCTGTGTACACATCTATTAAGTCATTTAACACACTTTTATGTAAGCATTGAACACAGAAAATAACCACAACTTTAGTTAGAATTTTACTCAGACAAAGAACAGAAATGAATTATAGCAACCATTTTCAAAAGTCACCCGTTTTTGCATGTTAATTTGCTACACGGTTAATACATTTTAAAATTATTAATAAAACATATTAGAAAATGCACACTCTCACAGCCTCCATCTTTAAATATATAGAAGAAAATAAAATAGATATTTATTTTGCGAAATATTCTGTAGTTTCTTTTCACACTGATCAAATTAAACACTCTAAAGCAAATAAAATGATGTACATGCATGTTTATAATCATGTTTCAAACCTCAACCCAATGGGAGGACCCAAATCATTTAATAAATGACATATATTAACTGTTTTGTTCAGTTACTATGATTCAATATTTGTCTGAATTAACCCTATTGATAATACCCCGGGGTGACAGTAGCTCAATGCGATCCAAACAGAATAACACAAATAAACATGTCTACCACTGCCATCCAAAGAGTGCTAGCTAAAATGCTCAGTGCTGGAAATGCTGATGTACTAGTATGTCGATCGACAAGCTAGGTTAAATATACAAAGAGCCAATGTTGCTAATGGGAATAGATATAAAGTTACTGTGCTTCAAGATACTGCCCCAGTGGGCGTTGGTTACTCATAACCTTAAAAAGGGATCAACAAATTACTCAATGGGCCATAGTATCTCAAAAAGGCATACCATAAGTTTGGGCTTGGCATAAATACCAAGAGTATCAGGTATAGCCCAAATGTGCATAGACAGAAGTGTAAAATCAGGGAAACAGATTTTTCAACAATTAGCTGGGTTGGCAAAGCATCACCGTTCTCAGGTTCAGTTCCACGGAGAGATGCGCTCACTAAGGCTCATGGGAAAAGTATGAAGGCAAACAATTGAACCAAATAGTGGTGCAATAACAATACACTAGTCCATATTAGTTAAATAAAAAATATAAAAGTGCAAATATCATTCAGGTGCTTGATGTGCTTTGGAAGAAAAGGGAAGGGTGCCCCAGTGGGGCCTCCACTTGAACCCAGCACGCCCTTGAGAGTCTCTTCTTCTTCTCTCTGTTAGATAAAAGACATAAAAGGGTTACACATATTGTTGAGCGAGCATGATTACAATTAAAATCCTATATTCAGCAAGCAAAGGTATCAAAAAAGCTGTGATCCAACTATAAATATCTTACTCAATCCAAATGGACATGTAAATCCTCATCTGAATTAAGACCATCTTGGACCTTGATGTTGAGCTCAATGATAAGCCTCGATTCCTGTTTCCTCAGTATAGTAATATGGTCTCCACTTCAAGGGTCTGCTATGATATGGTTGATCCCAAAAAATCTCAGTTCTTTCCTATCTCTGAAGTGATGTGTTTTAAAGTGTCTGGCAATTGGGTAGTGTTCATCATGGTTAGAAATTGCTCTGGCATGTTCTAACATTATTTTGTGGACCAAGTGAATGGCCCTACACACATTCCTGAATCCACACAGACATTCCAAAACACATTCCACATAAGCTGTACAACTTGTGATAAAAAATGGGTATAACCTTGTTTATACCAGGAATCACCGGGTCTGGTGGCTTAGTGGACTAATGCGTCCACTGTAGGGGCCTGTGTTGACCTCATGGTCACAGGTTCAAATCCCGGCAGGTTCACTCAGCCTTTCATTCAAAATTGTGAGGTCGATAAAATGAGTACCATTGAGTTGGGTAACAATAAACATCTGTTGTTCAGCGCCAAGATGCCTGTGGGTGAATGTGCGCTTTACAAATACTTATGTTATGTTATTACAGTTTGTTGACTGCTCACAGGCTTTGTGTTTGCTACAGATTTGAAAGCCTTGCAGGGGTCTACTCAATGCATCCTGTGTGTTAACCCCCTTGCAGATGTCAGCTTTTAGCAGCATGTCTCTGAGAGATCTCGTTCTACTGTAGGTGATTTTAGGTTTATGTCATCTATTACGGGGTCACAACATAGATGATCCCAGTTTTTTGTTTGAATCTACTATATGCTCCCTGATTTGTCATTGCATGTATTGAGTCTAGTTTCACTCTCCTCCTTGTTAGTTTTAATCCTTCTCTTTCTATTTGGCTCATACAAAATCTCAGTTCTAGTTTGTGTGTCAAATCTTTGGACCACCTTATCCAGTACCCATGGAGGGTAACCATGTTAAATAAAACATTTAGTCATAATAGTTTTTTCTACTTGAAAGGTGTTATCATCATTGCGATTTCTCTTGGCACGTATCAGCTTTCCAAAAAGGATGCTTCACTTTAACTGACCAGGGTGACTAAGACCATGAAGCAAGCTATTGCATGCCGTGGATTTTCGATGTAGCCTAGAAGTGATCCTGTTCTTTAATATTGCCACTTCCTCTTCAAGAAATGCAATACCTTCCTTGCTGAGATTCGCAGTAAACTCAAGGTTGAGACAATTTCTACTGAGACGCTCAGCAAATCTGTTAGCATCCTCCTCACTGCCCTAGCAAATTAGAAAAAGGTAATCAATAAATCGTAACCAGAGCACAACCCTCTCTCTCTCGAGCTTGGTTGTGGTGGACACCTGCTCCTCCGGCTAGCCCATGAGAAGATTTGGATAGCTGGGAGCGAACCAGGTGCCCGTCGCAGTCCATTGTGCCTGTCTGTACCATGTCTTATTGAAGATAAAGATGCTATTGGTTAGACAAAATGCCATATTTACTTTTTTTCATGGAAAGCATCAAACATATCAAAACCCAGAAGCGGAGTCAATTTTGATTTAGGCTTAAACTCTGTAGGGACACTGTGATCAAACACTATGCCCTGTTCTTCTAATATATATTCATCATCTTTCATATTGATAGTACAATCCTGAATAGTCACTGCCATACTGGATTTACTGAAGGCCTTGAAAGTTTGCTGAGTAGCCACCATGCTTCAGGCAGCCGCTCAGCAAACTTTTTTGATTTTCAAAAACAAACTCCGAAAGATGGAGTTTGTTTTTGAAAAACAAATAACTGATGATCCTAACACCCTGGAAGTTTGCAGCCATGGTGTACGAGGTCGATTAACATTTTTTTGCTTGGGACCTTGGTGGACATGAACTGATAAAAAATGTAAATCACACCATCCGCTCTAAGTAGGGTGGACGGTCTGATGTGCCTATGGCCTCCAACTCAGTTGGGTGGTCAGTGCAGGGCTTCCACCAGCCAGCAGGGGCACTGCAGTCGGAAACATGATGGTCCGCAACTCTAAATAGAGTGGGTGAACCATCAGTTTGGCAGACAGAGTACTCCACCATGCCTATCCACCATGTTGGTGGCAGAGGGCCCTGTTCACTAACTTCTAAAGCAGGCTCCTACCTTTCAGTCAAACACAGCTTCAAACATTGAACCTTCTTTGATTTATGAAACTGTTCTGGCACTCAGCGCAATGGACGTTTCTGGAAATGCCTAAAGGGAAGAACGGGATTCAGACAGGCACCAATAATAACCAAATGTAAAAAAAATATGCATAGTTTGCTGTTCGCTGTAATTTTATGTATGTCTGTTTGCTGCTATTCTTTGCAACCATTCAGTCAGTAGATAACGTGTTACATGCTACACTGGAAGACCTGTGTCCTCCATGGAGCGTTCCTTAAAAGAGAACATTGACTGTCCAGACACTTGAAAGGAGCACAGACATGATGTGGTCACAGATTCTACAAGCATGTCCACGTGTTTTTAAATTCGATGAGTGCTGGTGGCCAAGTCTTTCATTGCCCTAACCAGTCGAAACTACTTCACTTTGAACAATTATTTCATTTTTTCTAATTTTCAAAATGTGAATTCCATACTTAACCAATTTCTCTAAAAGTCGTGTTAATTCGTGCATGCCTTTTATATTTTGCAGATGGGAAATGCTTCTGATTACAACGAATTTACTTCAACAATATCAAAGAAAGATGACATTATCATGGGAACTGTGTATTCATTGTTTGGTAAGAAAACACCAACTTTAATTTCCCTATTGAAACATTCTGGTAATGAGAAAAATATGAAATCAGGATTACCTAGTTATGTGACCTCAGCTGGAAAAATTCAAACTCTGCTATTTTTGTTTCAGTGAACAAAAAATGGATCTAAAGCAATTATTCTTCATTTTTTAAAGGCATACTGTAGGCTTACTGTAGAAGGAAATTAATTATTTCCTCGTGACCTCTGTGTTTAATAGATGAACACATATCCTGTTGTTGCTGTCACAACCAGGCCCCGGGCATTTTAAGAACGTCCATTTGCAATTTCTGGGATTTGGGTGCCTGTTTTCCACAACAAATATTTGATTCATTTTTTGCACTAGCTTATACCCGTATTGAAGGCTAGTTACGACATCTGAACTCACCAGGGCCAACTGGCACCCAAAAGCAGGCCAGGGAAAAAACGTATACCAGCCACACATTGCACCGGGTGAGCGAATGTGGACGACTCTGCAGAGAGGCTGATTTTTGGATTTGGTGGTGGTGGTGGGGTGAGTGGGGGGGGGGGGAGGGGGGAGCGGGGGATGTTGAGGGGCTGGGCATAAAAAACATACATTAGAATACTGAAAACGTTAATCCACGTTATGCATTTTAGAGTCCGATTTTTAAATATATTGAAAAGAAATCAGTATGTCTAACAGGTTGTTTGGAAGGAAGGTAAACCATTATTCCAGTCCTTTAGAATCTACCAAAGTACATGGGAGCAGCATTTCTCCGCAGCACGAAAGCGTGCCTAATATGCATGTCAGACATCTGTGAACCCCAAACAGAACACCATAAAACATAGTAGGCAAATATATTTCTGCCTCAGCAGAAACAGTGCCAGGGAGTTAAACATTCCGTGCCAGGAGAAAAACAACACATTGTAAAGTACGGTGCCTCTTGCTATACCTGTGCCAGTTAGCTTACTGCCACAATTTCACCACTTGACACCCCTTAAACTTGGTGGGATTATGTGCAAGTGCAGGTCAGAAATATATGAACTGCTCAAATAGTTTACAGAGCTAACCATGATGCTACTAGTACCGTGATCCCAAAGTGTCCGGCTGCAGTTCAGATTTGTCAAGATTTTAGTCAATGTACCTGCCTGTGATAACGCGTCCCTGACCTAGTTAATTTACTTACACTGGGACTCGTTTTAGGCCAATGAACCTTTTGACCCTGATTGGGGACTCCTTAAGACGAGATAGCTATTTGGCATTTCAATCACTAGATCAATCACTTCATCAGTATTCACAATAACTAATCGATTCACCTTACCAATACCCTCCAATAAGACTGAAACACCATGACCTTTCAGCCAATAAATGATCACGCAAAGCTAATAAAGGTTAAGATATTTATTCCCTATTAGTTACAATTCTAAGGTCCTGTTTATTAGTCTCAATATCAATAAGCACATCAAAAGCACTATAATATGACAACTTGTATAAGACTTTATCAAAGCAAAAATCAGAAACATCAGAACTAAGCACGATGTCAACATGAATCAACTTTAGCAGAGTATCATTAGTACAGTATTCAACAAAGCAAAGATTCAGTCATTTGTCTATTTGCACCCAATATTAGTGGATTCCTTAGCTAACCTCTAATTAGCACCAGCATGGTGGGCTTCATGCAAAACAATTTAGTAACACAAATTTAGAAAACATCTAACTATGGTCTCTGTCAAAAGAGCAGTTGGTACCTAGAAAGAAAAGGCAAACAGACAATTTATCATCAGATAGTTACCCCTCCAAATGGGTCGACAGACAGTATCAGTCTTCGTCCTCAGGATAGCAGTCGTTTCGCCATCAGCCAGGATAAGCAGGTAAGGCTCAGCAGGGCATAGCAAAAGGCTCTCCCCTCATAAGGAGGAGAAGTGCAAGTCAGGCAAGGGGTAAGGCGAGTATGGTTTAGGGTATCAGGACAACAAAGTCTTAAGGCAAAATATCAGAGTAACAGCAAGGGTGTACCTATAATAACTCAGTAAAAGGCGCGTAATGACTAGGTAATGGCTGATTTCTTCTTGTGTCACGTCGTTATATTAATCTTGTCGGACAAGTCTCTAATTTCCAATTGGGCAATATTTGGTGCATCGTTATCTCTGTCAAATAATCCGTTGATCACCTTATTAGAATTTTCACCTAAGACAGTTCTCATGCAGTTTATTGGTTCCTGTGATTGACGTCTTCAACGGGTAGAATGTCAGGTAACAAAAGTTATACTTGTCGCTCCAGTCAGTAGTTCCATTGTCTTCTCCTAGTCTAGGCGACGTTGCACCTGTTGCGAATTACACTGTTGCATTCAGCAAGAATGTCTCCTTGAGCAAGTCGGGTCCCATGAGAAAGAATTTACTACGGTTACACACATATCTCTAGCTTCTGGAAAAGTACAGTTTCACGTCCTTCAGGAAGACAGCACATTGCACGTTAGAAAAACACAGTTAATATGAGACCAGGCAGCTAGGCACAGACCCTTGCTAACTAAGGCCTAGTGATTAATTTAGCAAAACCTTAATACATAACTCTTAGTGCTAATACAAAATCATATATGAGTACATTGTTAATTCATTATTAGTCAGTTTCATTAATCACCGTATACATTGGTGGCCACTCCCCGTGGGCACATTTCAAATGCATGCATTAATATTTATTCTACCACGTTTTTTATTCAGCATCATTTATACATTATTTTGCAAGCTTTTCATGTTAATGTTGATTATAAAGGTCACACTCCAACACCTGCCAATGGTGCACGTAGCTCACTATTGGTGCTTCATCAAAGTGTTGATTGACAAGACAGTTTCTGTTTTAACTTCTGTGCAAAGAATAAAGCAATGATAGTTTCCAGGCAGTCCTGCATGTAAAACACATATCGCTATATTATTATTTTATCAAACATGTTAAAAAGCACAGTGTTTCAGTAATTTATGCATTTTGACTGCCTCTCTATGTAAAACACATGTTGCTGCTATGTTATAGCATGGCATTATTTACAAACAGGGCAAGCAGAGACCATCGCATGAATATGTGTTTTACATAGACGGTAAGAAACGTAGCTCTCGCAACTGACTTCTGCAGTAATTTGTAGGTCACAAATTTAAATCGGAGCAAGGAAGGTACAGCCTTCATATCTCTAATGTCACTGAATTGCACACCAGTAAATTGAGTAATAATGACAAAGTGTGGTAGGACGTGCTATGTTCAAAACAAGTTATTAATATTACATACACTTGCATATGCACACCCTGTTTACCTGCTGCTCAACACTTAAAGTACACATGAAGGCATGCATATTTTTGAGTAGATGTTTTTTCAAAGGACACATTGCCATGTGTTAGAAATGGGGTCTTTGGTTGGCAGTCAGGTTACCCCATGTCCAAGCAAGGACTCTCACTCTAGTCAGGGTAAGTCACACACAATCCAAATTATCCTGTGCCCTCCCTCTGGTAGCTTGGCACTGAGCAGTCAGGCTTAACTTAGAAGGCAATGTGTAAAGTATTTGTGCAATAAATCATACCATAACACAGTATAGCACCAGAAAAATACCCCACACAGTGTTTAGAAAAATATATAATATTTATCTGGATATCTGCAGGTCAAAACGATCAAAGATGCATTAAGTAAATGTAGAGATATCACTGAAAAGTGATATAAAGTGTCTAAAGTCGTTTAAAAGCAAACAAAGTCCCTTTCAAGCACAAAGTACCTGGTTCGTTGAAAAATCTCTGCAAAGGGCCGCAGAGGAGGAGAAGCGTGGAAACAAAGGGGTATGTGTCGATTTCTCGAGCCGCACACAGCAATGCGTCGTTTAGTTTCCACGCAGGGACGGCTGTGCATCGATTTCCGGTGCTCGGTCGTGGATCCTCTTTGGGTTGCGGGGTTTTCAGATG